>NC_057345.1:33617500-34867500 GCF_016509475.1 Prionailurus bengalensis
GGTTAGCAGTATTGATCGTAGTTAGGGTGACGGTGGTATTGTTTATAGTATGGTGGTAGTGATACCGGTGGGGAGGTGGGTTTTGCTGGTGTCCAGTTGAGCAGCATTGATTGTAGCTATGGTAATGATGGGAGCAGTAATGGAGTAGCAAATTGACAATCATCTTGGACAGTGGTGACAGTGATGATGGGGTTGGTATAAGGGTTGGTGTAGGAGTCGGTCAAAACGACTTCAGTGATGTTCTGTATTGGCGGTGATGGTAGTGGCATTGGGGTCAGTGCTAGCGACAGCACCATTTTTGATGGCGTCGCGGACACCTTCCTGGCTCAGGTGGTGGGACCGACGGATGAAAGTGGTGGCGTGCCGGCGCTGGCATCAGTGGTGAATTTGCTAGTAGCCTTACTATCAGACTGATGGTAGTGGTGATAAAGGTGATGGTCACAGTGATACTGGCGGTCATAGGGACGCGGGGATGATAACCAAGATGGTGGTGATCACACTGAGAGAGGGACGAGTTCAGGCAGAGACCCCAATATTACAGGAGCTCTCTGGAGCTGACAGTGTGCTGGACGTGGAAAGCCTCACTACGTTGCCCCCAAACACTCCTTCCCATTTGCTGCCATCCTGGTGAGGATTAGTTCTCTGTGTAAGAGGAGATGGCTGCCTTTTGGGGGTCCGTGGGGATGATGCTGGAAATAACTCTGTTGCTAGGCAAGTAGACAGGGAGGGAGGCTCAGGACTGCTGAGCTGGAGAGTGCTCTAGGGGGCAGGTCAGCAGGAAACAGGCATCTGAGGGCATGCCCGTGGTGGGGGCCACGTCGGGCTGGCATGGAGGCAGCCGTGGTGGCCGTGCAGGGGCTCACGTAGCTGGCAGAGCAAGGCCTGTACTTCCTGCTGACTCAGCAGAGCAGGCTGGGACTGATTCTCCTGGACTAATGTGTCTTCTCCCCAGGATTAGCTCACTCAGCTCTGGCTGGGAAAGGGGGAGGGAGGCAGCCTCTCCCATCTCCCCAGGCTTAGGGGCCCTTGGGGAAGCTGTGGGCAGACGGTGAGGCCCCAACAGGGGGCTAGCAACAGACACTGTGTGCCCTTGACCTCATTCCCAATGGGCCCCCATTTGGCTGGCAGGGAGCCAGGCTCCACAAGCGTCAACGAATCTAACAGTCCTGTCCCTCCCCCCGAAACCCACTCCATATGGCTGGTTCACCCTGTGTTCCTGTCCCAGCTCTGCTATGAGAAAGGCCGCACAGCCTGGGAGTGGGGAGAGTAAGCTCTGGAGTCAGACCAGCTCGCCTCAATTTCCAAGTTCCCCCCACATTAACTGTGTGACTCTGGGCAGTCACTTCCGCTCTCGGTGTCTCAGGTCATCGTCTGTGAGACAGAGGCAATGGCTGCTGTGACATCAGATGCATTAAGGCAGATGAAATGCTTGAAGAGTTGGCATGGAGCAGGCATTCGGTTTGTTTGCTGAAATGACGCTAACTTGAGTAACTTTAAGAGACTCTTAAGCTAAGTCTGTTTTCTCACCAGCAAAATTGGGGATAATCCTTAATGTACACACTTGATTGAGAATTGAAGGGGATGTAATGGGGGAAAGGTCCATACCAAATAGAACAGTAGTTGCTACTGTCCTTGCTGTTGCTAGTACAAGGGGTGCCCCAGCGTCCCTCTGGAGTAGGGGGCTCGTGTCACGTAGGATTCTGGATCCCTGGAGCCATGCTATCCAGGGACCCGGGACCTGGTGCCAGCTCCTGCTGTCTCCTGACACTGGGCACAACCCTTCTCATGACGGGAGGGTGTGAAGAGATCGGCAGCCCCATTTCTAGCTTCTGCCCTTTCTTCTACCCCAACCCAGGACTCACGCCCAGGGTGGGGTGGAGAAAGGAAGAGAATGTTCTGGGAGAATCTTCCCATACTGAGGCTTCTGTGGAATCTTTTCTCATACCTTCATTCTTACCTCTCTTTCTCTTCCTTCCCTTCCTCATTCTCTCATTCATTCATTCATTTCCTCATTCATTCGTTCCTCTACAAGGCATGCAAGTCTCGGGGTCTGCCTGTGTCCCAGGGCAAAACTAGTTTAGGTTTTAATCAGGGCTTCGGTAAATAATTCTGAGATGGAGAGGGACAGAGAAAGAGAAAGCATCAAATGAAAATTAAACTTTTTTTTAATTAAGGAAAACTATCAACAGTGGTGCTGTTTAGATAGCATAACATCAACACCTAAATAAAAGAACGACTGTATCACTTGTTTATCTTCTCAACTGTAAAAGAGATAAAAACGTACATGCTCACGGATTATTTTATTCTGTTTGTTTGGACCTCGGGTGCATGGAGCTGGTTACTCATACTCTTCTCTGCTAATTTAATTTCCTCCCTTCTTCCCAGATCCCTATTCTCATTCCTTACTCCCTTCCTCAATCCAGGAATCTACTCCAATATGTGTGTTTTTTTTTTTTTTTTTTTGAAGAAACCTTTATGCCCAACTTGAGGCTTGAAGTCATGACCCGGAGATCAAGAGTCACACGCTCTACCACTGAGCTAGCCAGGCACCCCTCCGATATGATTTCTAAAAAAATATGTCCTTCAAAGGGGCTCGTCTTTATAAAGTATGCGTTGTGAGGGGTTAACAACAACAACAAAAAAAACACTATTGCACTATAAATGTGAGGTCTGTCCATGTGACTGTGTGCACATTGTTCTGTCCCTTCCGGCTACTGTAGAGTCTTCCATTGCAAACATCCAACATGCTCCACTCATTCATTCCCCCACATGATAGATACACCCCGCCACAGCCTCATAGCCTCACTGCAAACATTACATACAAAGCCCTCAGTTCTGAGCCTGCCCCGAGCTCCCGTTCGGCAAAGTCAGCGATAATTACTGGCATGTCATTATGGCTTCTATCAGTGCTTTAGGCAACATCATTTCTATAATATTTAATAATCAGTTGCACAAGTGCTTCTTTTTACCTCATCATGATGTGGCACAATTCACTCCCTCACATACCGCTGACGTTCGCCGTAATCCGTGTCCAGTACTGTGATATGTGTTAGGGGAGGTGGGGAGGCTGTGTTGGGTGCCTGGCCGCGTGTCCCTCTTTCCCTGTACAATGGGAGGGCTGCATCTGAACCCCAGGGGCTCCCCATGCCTGTCTGGACAGCCATGTGATCGGTGTCCTCAGGACTGAAGGGATGAATTTCACCAGGCCCGATGTCCTCAAGATGCTCACAGTCTAGGGAAACAGTTCAGGTCGGGTCAGGGGTGGGACACAAAGCAGTCAGTGATCAATTCCTTTCATAAAGGGAATGGACGAGAAACAAGAGCCAACGTTTGCTGAGTTCTTATTGTGTGCCGGGCACCTTTCTCGGTGGTCAGGTAGCCACAAAACAACTGTAGCAATATATTACTACCATTCCCATTCTTCAGGAAGGGAGACAGAGGTCCAGAGAGGTCAGTCACTTGCCTACACTCACACAGTTTATAAACGGGATACCCAAGAACTGAAGTCAAGTGCCCGGGTTCATAATCACAACGCTAGGACCTCCAAAAGATGAGGGAGGTGAGGAGGTCAGATGTGATTGCAGAAGACCTCACACGCCAGCCAAGTGGCAAGGAGGAAGGCCCAGGAGGCCCCATAGGAGAACCCAGGTGCCGTGAGGTGAGTGTGCAAGATCACGAGAGCGTGTGAGGGTATGTGTGTGGAAAGTGTCATATATGGGTGTGTATGAATGTGTGTGTGCACCAGTATGTGCACGTGGGTGTGCTTGAGCGCATGTGGGTGTGCCAGGTACACACATGTGTGCCACAGTGCAGGTCCCATTAGGACAGTGTGTGTGTGTGTGAGAGAGAGAGAGAGACTGTTGCAGGTAAGTGTGGGAATCTCTGGCTGTGCACGGGCTTCTGCATGTGGCCGGTGGGCGTAAATGTGGGCCTTGGCATTCCTGCCACCACGGGGCCCCAGGGAAGCTGTCAGAGCCCATCAGCCTGGACTGGTGTGAAGGGCCTGGTCTCGGCCTCAGAAGCTGGATGGGCACACATCAAAGGCAGCCTGAGCCTCGTACCAGTGGGGTGGAATAATTTAATGAGGGTCCAAGAGGGAGGCTGCCGTTGGTGAAGGGTAGGCGGGCGTGCCAGCTTGTGCCCAGGGCAGCTCCCAGGCTCCACAGCCAAGCATCTGCGGTCTGCATATGTGTTGGGGAGGGGGGAGGCTGTGTTGGGTGCCTGGCCATGTTTCCCTCTTTCCCTGTATAATGGGAGAGCTGCATCTGAACCCCGGGGGCTCCCCATTCCTGTCTGGACAGCAATCTAGTCCCCAGGTATCCATGCAACTTCAGGAAAACAAGAACACCAAGTCAGGCATTTTCATCTCTAAGGCCCTTCTGGCGTTTCCATGAGATGGAGCATGAAGAATCATTCCTAGATCAACTATTCTAAGCCCCTCACCTTACAGAGAACTGTGTGTGTGTGTGTGTGTGTGTGTAGATGGATGTCCTCTGTGGGGAGAGAGAAATGTGGGGGATCCAATGTACTCAGTTTTCAATGTAAGATGTGGGTGGAAAAAGGAGGATTTGGGGTCAGGAGTAGGAAAGGGGGTGAGGATGAAGATTCATGTGAGGGCAGAGTGGCCCTTACCAGGCAACAGTTTCGTGATAGGCAAAGCAGAACGCTATCCTTGTCTCCAGGGTCTTGGGCAATACATACAGCTCTACTCTGTCCAATGATCATGGTGTGAGGGCTTTCTCCTAGGAGGCTTTTGTCACAAATGTCCTTCCATGGCAAGAACCTCCCTTGGGTCTTAGGCCCATCACACAGCCACGTTCAAACTCCTTAGCCCTCTATTCAAGGCTTCCTCCAAACTCTAGGATCTAGGTTCTAGACTTTAGGACCAAGGGCTGCGAATTCACGGTCTACCACCTGAAGCCAGCCTACAAAGGAGTTTTTGGGTTTTTTTGTTTTTGTTTTTTGTTTTTGGCTGCCACAGATCGACAAATATTCTTGAGCATAAAGGCTTTGGCCATGGCATAGACTATGCTGTTAGACACAGGCCCCACTGGCCTCTATTGCTTACACCTACCCATTTCACTCATCTACATCACCTGCTTGGCACCTGAAAGCACTTGGATTTGGGACTCTTGAGCTTGTGCTCTTGGAGAGACAGGCTTGTGTATTTTATGTGTCACAATCCAGCACATAGTAGGTGCCTAATAAATGTTTGATAAATGGCTGACTCCAGTTTGCCCCATTTCTTGTATTGCCAGCCTACCCTCCAGCTCTCCACCTCAGCCCACACTTAAGCTGCTCTCTGTTCCCTGAAACACAATTTTCCCTCTGGAAAGCTTCTTGGTGAACTCTGACTTGCCATTCAAGACCCAGGTCGAGTGGCCTCATCTCTGGTCCAACTTGAGAACTCTCTGCCCTGTTCTGTCACCATGTCCATCCGTCTCTGTGTTACAGTCCCGAACCCTGCGTTGTAAATGCTTATTTATTTTTGAGAGAGAGAGAGAGGGAACATGAGGGGGAGGGGCAGAGAAAGGGGAGAGAGTATATGAAGCGGGCTCTGCTGACAGCAGAGAGCACAATGCAGGGCTTAAACCCACGAACCGTGAGATCATGACCTGAGCAGAAGTCGGACGTTTAACAACTGAGCCACCCAGGCGCCCTCAACCCCTTCGTTGTAATTATTTGTTCACGTGTCTCCAGCACAGAGCATCTGTTATTATAGAGCTGTGACAGTTGTCACTGTTTATGGGCTAGATTTTGAGATTAGTTTGTATTTGATACATACGTTGGGTTTCAGTCACTGAGAAAGACTTAAGTGGACCATCTCAGAGTGTCATTCTGAAGCCTGAGTCAGATGGCTCACTAACTTTGGCAAATCCCATTAGCAGTTATGGGTGTTTTGCCCCCAGATCCTCATCTTCGGTGGGTGTGGGAAGAGGCCTTAGGACTCAGGGTCTGGTCCTTGGAGGGAGGAGAGTCCTCTATGCAGCTCCAGGCAGAAGACAAATACTAGCTCACAAGCCAGAACTAGTCCTGCCTCCAGCCTGGCCTGGCCACTCCTGGCCCCATGACTCGGCACTTTCTGGGGCTACCTGCTGGGTTTGGCCAAGGCGAGTTGCCTGGGCCTGTGGGAACCTGCTGGCAGAGCGCACTTCCCCGGGGCTGTGGAGTGCGATGCCAGGGCACACCCATGCAATGCCATGCTGGTTCCAGAGCTGCCCCTCCTAAAGGCTCCGTGTGTGGCTCCCGCCGAGGGTCCAGCCTTAGCTGTGCAGGGTTTCTGATCAGGGTCAACTGATCCCTTTTGCATCAGGATAGTGGGTACATGTGATTTGAGAGTGAGAGAGCATGGGCATGTGTAAGTGTGCAGGTGTGTGTAAGTAGATATGTTGGTGTCAGGATCATGTGAGAATGAATGTCCATGAATGTGCACTGTGTGCAGCTATATATGACAGGCGTGTGTGTGTGCGTGCATGCGATGAGTAGATGTGCAATGGCATATGTGCAGACATACAAAACAAGAAAGGTTGCATGTGGGGTGTGAATGACCATCCATGGGTGCAAGTATATGTTTGCATTCGTGGGCTTGTATGTAAGAGTCTGTGGGTAAGCTGTGTGGCATGTGGCTGTGTATACAGGTGACTCTGTGTGACAATGGACGTGTGAATTTCAGTCCTGATTCTGCAATGTCTTGAAAACTTAAATCAATCCCTTCCCCTCTCTCTTTCTGTAAAATGGAATGGCATAGACACGGTGATCTCTTAAGCTCCCTTCTAGCTCTCATAGTCAGTGACTGGCTTAGGGGTTGAGCACAAGTGTGGGAAAGTTGTGTGTGCACTTGTGCAAGTGTGTGGATGTGTGAATGTGTGTACGTGCGTGCATGCAAGGGCATTGCTTTGAATTCCGATTCCACGCTGAACAGGTGTGTAGTTTCAGCTTAGCCCCTCCCCCTCTCTGGGCCTCAGTTTCCTCAGCTGCAGATAGAGCTAATGATTCCTATGAAACTTTTCTGAGGACTGAGAAATATTGTTTGCAAAGTGCCTAGTTCAGCATCTGGCTCAGTTCCCTTTCTGAGAGGTATACGTGTGTGTGTATGTGCATATGTGGACATTCATGTGCACAGGCTCGACTGTACAGGTTGGCCCAGAGAGCGGGGTAATTGCTCTAGATCACTCCAGAAACTGGGGTTTCTGATTTCTCTCTGCTAGGTACACAGCTACCCGGGAGAGGTAGAACTGGGCAGTCAGTCTCCAGCTACTCGCCTGGGCTCACGTGGTCCGGAGGGCTCCCCACTGCCCCAGACTGCCTGTCACATGGGTGCAATGGCCTGGAAAGGAGGATTGGTGCGGGCAGGAGACAGGCTCCCAAATCCGCTTAGCGCCCACCCCACCAGCATATTAGAGACTAAAGAGATTCTTTTTCTTCTTAAAGGGTCAACTGCCAGCCTGGGATGGTGGCTGAACTGAGCACGAGACTTTGAGGTGTCAGAGTGAGGGCCAGGAGTAGACAAGACCCTGCCCTCAGAGAGTTCCCAGCCCAGTGGAGAAGTCAGACGGGGTCGGTGGCTTCCTGGCATCTCTTCTCAGGGCAGGAAGGGGTCATGCCCTGCACCTGAAAAAGCGTTGGCTCAGGGGAGCAGGTTTTCTGGAAGGAAAGAGGCTTGAGGGCTTGGGAGAGGCTGGAGGGGATAAGGAGAGACTGGGACATTCCAGGCGGGAAGATGAGAGTGGACAAAAGTGTGAGGTACGAACAAGTACAGTGCATGCGCGCAAGTGTGCGTGCCTGTGTGTGTGGTGCACGGGGGAGGACCAGGGAGACGATGGTACAGGGCCCTTGGCGAGTATCAAATACAATCCTTCCACCTTCTCCGTGAGGAAACTGAAGTTAGAGAAGGGGAGGGAGGTGCCTCTGGACAGAGTGAGGTCATGACTGATTCCCAGCTTGAGTCTAGGGTCTGCCTCCAATTCCCGGGTTCTAAGAGGGACGTCAAGCTGAGCTGCAGGGGCCTTCTCTTACTGGTCTCATAGGGGTCGCAGTGAGCTGGGGCTGAGACTTAGCAGTGATGTCTGCCTTCAGGCCAATGGGAGGGTCTGGGGCTGGCTCTTAGGTTCCTGTCTAGAGGCCCCAAACAAACCCAGAGCAGCTGGTGACACCTGTACCTGATCTACCAGGGCAGGTCCCAGTGCCAGACACCCAGAGAAGATCCCCAGCTCTGGATCACATACACTGTCTGGGCTTCCAGCCGCCATGCCAGAGAAAGCTCCAGCAATCTGACCTGGAGGAGACCACAGCTGGACTCTAAATACCGAGAAAAGATCCCAGCGCTTGTACCAGATGCATCTGGATCGGCTTCCACTGCAAACCTAGAACAGCCTGAGTATATTCTTACAGCTTTATCCAGAACTTCAGGAAAGATCCTGACATCCAGTTGAGAACACCCAGAGAGGGTCCCAACATCTAAACTCTGAACACTGAGGGAAGATTCCAACACCTGGACCAGATCACACCTGGATTGGCTTCCAAGTCAGACTCAGATCCAGAACACCCTCCTCATTGGATCCCTACAACTTGACCCCAGAGCTGGTCCCAAAATGGAACAGACTCACACAGGCCTCCCCTCGCCCCTATCCATCCTTGGTTGACCTCATCCTGAAAGACCTCCCAAGGGGCAAGGCTTTTTTTTTTTTTTTTCCAGGGAAATCTGTGGTCCTGAGTCAGGACGCGTGGGTTGGAGAGGGGGGCGGGAGGCCAGCCCTCACCTTTCTCGGGAAGGCTTGGCTGGTGGGCTTGGCAGGTGGAGAGGGAGGGGGAGGGTGGTGCGCGGCGGCCCCCTCCAGCTGGGGCGGAAACTGGGCGCCCTGGAGGCCCTGCAGCTCCCACGTCGGGCACCCCTAAACCGCCCTCAGGGCGCGGGGCCAGGAAATCTGGCGCCGGCCCTTGAAGCGGACCGAAGTCGAGCGGGGGGCGGGGTGGCCGTTGGCACCGCGGCCGCGGAGCAACGTGATGGCGGGGCCCCCGCCGCGGCCTCGGGTCCCCACCGGGACAAGGCTGCCTCTGTGCAGACGCAGCTGATCCCTGCTCTCGGGCGGCAAATCCCTTCCGGCTGACAGCCCTCGCCGGCTGGGGCCAGGAGGCGTGGGAACCGGGAGCAGGGCTGGGGGCTGGGGGCGAGGTGGGCGTGGAGGAGGGGAGCCCTGGGGCGGGAGGCCCCCGTGGAGACCCGTCTGCTCCCAACGGTGTTATTTCAGCCCTCAAGGTAGCAAGGGGTACTCCACTTCCCAGGTAGGGAACTTGAGGCTGAGGCAGGTTGAATCACTTAGACCCAAGTGGCACAGCCCATTTCCTAGTTAAAACCAGCCTTTCGAATTAGGCCCCATGATAAACTATATATATATATAATTGAGGGCTAGGTGGCATTATGAGTCCCATTCATAAATGAGGGAACCGAGGCTCAAAACGCTGACGCCACCTGCCCAACGTTCTCAGACAGGCTGGGACTGGAGCCCACCTCTGCCAACTTTGACCTGAGGCAGCGGGTGCATGCCATCACACCTGCCACCAGGTAGTCATGGAATATCCAGGGGGAGGCCCTGGCAAGGATGTAAGTCACCGGGTACATCTGGTCAAGGAGTTGTGTTGCTGGGTTCTTGAGAACCAGAGAAGGTCTGGAGTTAATCTCTTGGAGGCCAGATGTGGGGCTGGAGGGGCAGGGGTGGGGAGTGGGATACAGTGAGGGAGACAGGTGTGAGGGTGGAGGGGGCAGGTGGGCCAGAGAGCAGACTGGCGGGGAAACGAACCAGGGGAAGGGTCCTGGATGCCCCTCTGCTCTGCCTCTAGCAGCTGGGGACCCAGCTGGAATCTCAGAGGCTAGAGAAAGGGTCATGGCGGGGGTGGTGCTCCAGACCAGCCTCACCCAGGCCTCTGGGAACAGGGTGGGGATTGTCCAGTGAATTCTTTGTAATGAAAAAGTGGCGCCTTCTCAGTGCTGGGGGAGCCTGGCTGGCTCCTGGGTTTTGTCTAGTTCCTTCCCGCCTCCCAGGATTGGGGCAGCTCAGGTTTTTTCTCCCCTTTCTTGACCAATGTTTGACCTACACAGGCATTACGGGCGGGGAGGGCTGCTGAGGGAGAGGGGGGAGGATGACAGGGGCCTGAATGGGGGTTGGTGTCTGCTGAGTGTGCACGTGAGCCTCGGGGTGTGAATGCGACTGTGTGTATGCATAAGATGAATATCTCTGGATCACAGTCCTATTTGTGTGTGCCTTTGCAAATGGGTCTACGTGCCTGGCAGTGTGGGTGTAGTGTATCTGCACGTGTCATTTGTGTCTGGGCACCTTTGCCTCATCGGGATCTGCGTTATCTCTCTGGCCTGGAGTTTATGGCTCTACTGATAACTGTGACTCTTTGTCTGTGTCTGGGTCTCTGCCTCCCTCCCGCCCCAACAGAGCCCTGAATGCCACTTTGCTGCCTGAGTGTGCAGAGGAATGTGGGGGGCCAGGGGAGAGGGGAGCACATGCCCTGGGCTGCAGGCCTGCTGGTTATGGAAAACTACTGAGGGCCCGGCAGGCCAAGCCGCCAGGAGCCAGGCTCATTTGCCCTTCTAGACTCCTCCCACCCCTTTCTCTGTGGGGCTGAGGACCTGCTGAGATGGGTCCTCCATCAAGTGGAGAGCACGGCCTCCCTCTCACCACTCCCACTTCCCAGATGGCTAGACAGGCCTCTGCTGCTCCCTGGGCCTCAGCATCCCTGGGGGAATGAGAGGGGGTGGGATTATATGTCCTTTGAAGTCCTTCCCAGTTCTGACATTCTCTCCATTCTGTGAATGTTAAAGGGATTCAAAGAGAGCAATTTCACCTCCATTTCGGGGACCATGAGAACATAGGGCCTGTGCTGCTAGAGCAAGAAGAGCTCCTAACGATGATCTGGTCCTACCTCTCCATCTTGCGGATGGGAAAACTGGGGCCCAGGGCCAGGGCCAGGGGCCCAGACCCCCGTTACCTTCCAGAAGGGGAATGACCAAGTTGTCAGGCCTCCTGCTTCCCAGTCACTGGCCTTTCCCCCATCACGGCTGCTTTCTGGTCCAGCCTGCTCTGCATGGAGGAAGAGGCATTTAGGATCGCTTGGGAGGAGGGCTTGAGCCAACAGGCACCAGGCAGCAAGAAGGCATGGGTTAAAGTGTAAAAGTGGGCAGGTGAGGTATACAGTCAGGAGGGCAGGCGGGTACCCATTGGACGCAGTGGGTGATAGGACTGGAAAGGTGTCTGAGCTCTATAGGAGGGTCCTCAGAGGCTGGGGAGAAGGGCGTGGACTTCATCCTAGAAGTATCTCTGGCAAAAAGACAGGTTGAGGGGGCACCTGGGTGGTTCAATTGGTTGAGCGTCTGAGTCTTGATTTCAGCTCAGGTCTTGATCTCAGGGTCATGTGTTCAAGCCTGTGCTGGGCATGAAGCCTACTTAAAAAAAAAAAAAAGGCAAATTGGCAGCGTAGCAGAATGGTTAAGGGCTGATGCTCTGTGGTCAGGTCAGATCATCTGTATTCTAATCCTAGTTTCAAGACGTTAGCAACTATAATTATATAACCAAAAAGGGTTGCTTAAACTCTCTATACCTCACTTTTCTGAGGAGATAATAATGGACATGGAGATAATAATAGTACTTCCCTCATATGGTTGTTGTGAGGAATTCATGAATAAGTGATAATATAGGTAAAGCCCTCAATGCCTGACACATAGTAAGGCTCAATCATGGTTCTGATGATGCTGATGATGTAATCTATATTTCAGTCTAGGCTGCAGGGAGCGAGTGAAAGCAAGGAGACCAGTGGGGAGCCCATGGATGCCATGCGGATGAGAGGTATGAAGGTGTGTGATGATATCCCCTGAGTGGATAAGGGAAGGGGGCGGAGTGCTCAAAAGGTCTGGGGTGTTGCCGGAAGGTGGGCAGAACTCTCCCACTGAGTGGCTGTGGGGTGTGAGTGGGAGGCAGACTTTGAGAACGGCTTCACCAGTCATGGAAGATGTGCTAGGGTCTGTGTCAGGGTTTGGAGAGGAGGGATGGATTCCAGAAGTACTTGTGAGGTGACTGACAAGGACCTGGGTGGTGGTGGGAGAGGGGATGGCAGTCTGGGCTGAGCACCCATGGGCAGACAACAGACGGGGACTGGGGTTGAGTGTGGGGTGGGCCTCTACAGGACTTGTTATCAGGCTCAGAGCTCAGGAGCCAGGTCTGGGCTGGTGATGGGAGTGAGAGCCATTCGATAGGCCCATGGTGTGGGCAAGGTCAACAAGGCAGGCTAGAGATAGAGGGAAGGGCCTTGGGAGCCAGGAGCCTCTTCTGAGAAGCAGAACCTTAGAGAAGCAGCAGCCAGAAGACTGAGGAAACCCCAGTCAGCCATGGTCAGAGGGGGCGAGGGAAGAGTGTGCTTCAAGGAGGAAGGCACAACCATGAGAGCCCCTTGCTGGGAAAACTGGGAGGGATTTGGAAAGAAGAGACAGAGCTAGAGAGAAAGTGCAGACCCATGGCGTTTGGCCATGAGGAGGCCACCAGTGACCTTTGTAGAGTCCAAGCTGGAGAACAGGGGGCAAAACCCAAGCTATGAGGAGGTGGGGGATTAGTGAGCGGAATTGGGGGAGTGGAGACAGAGGTGGGGGTCCCATCTGCCTGGAAGCTTGGCTGAGGTGAAGGGGGAACAACAGATGGCCTCCAGGCCAGAAGGTTCTAAGACTCAGGGTGAAGGGGAGACAGGAGTTACCTCCTTACTTTTCAGGTGGAGGAACTGAGGCTTTGGAACATTCCAGAGCTTGTAAAAGTAACAAGAAATTAATGTGGAGGACAGCCTGAGATCTCTGACTCTTTATGTGGTAGTTTTTAAAATAGACACTTGAAACAGCGTAACACACACACGCACACACACACACACACACACGCACGCATTGTTTTCTGATCATAGAAGTAAAACATGCTTGTTGGATACATCCAGAAACACACACACACACACACAAGTGCAAGGGAAAAATGTAAAAAACACCTATAATTCCACCACTCAGAGACAAGCATTTTTCCCATTGTGTGTTATAACCCTCCACTTTTTTCTCTGCTGATATACATAAATACATACTAGGATCATGTACCTGCAGTTCTGTAGATCCCTTGTCTCATCTAGCAATATGCTTTTCCATAGTAATATATATTCCTTGAGAATTTTTTTTCTTTGTTCACAGTCTACTGAGGGAGACCAGACTCACGGACAGGATCCTATAGCAAGCAATCTAGAGCAGATTAACGAGGCAGTGTCTTTTCAGGGTGTCTGGGGGCCATGGCTGGAATGTTGGGGGTTGGGAGTGCAGTGGAATGGCTCATGGGGTCCTGGATTAGTCATTGGTTCACTGGGTAAACTATTTGTCCTCTTTGGGCCTCAGAATCCCAGAATCTCAGACAAGTCTCTTGAGGCCAGCTGCCACCACTTGTAAAGTGGTTGAGGGAGAGACATAGAAAATGCAACTGCTGTTACCGTCATACTTCTGCAGGTCATTATACTCCTTTGAGCCTCAGTTTCTTCATCTGAAAAGTGGGAATCATGTTTACCTACTCTGGCTGTAAGGAGTCTGGTGAGAATCAAATTAGATTAACTATTAAAATGCCTAGGAATAACTAATATTTGGGCAATGTTGTGCTGTTTACCACATTATTTCACTTACCATTCCAGCAACCCTATGAAGCAGGTACTATTTTTGTACCGTTTTTTTTTAGTTGAGGAACCAGGACTTGGAGAGATGAGGTTACTTGTTCAAGGTCATAGGAAGTAACTGGTAGAGTTGAGATTCAAGCCCAGGTCTCCCTGTTACCATGGATCTTTGTATCTGGATCCATGGATCTGTACTGCACTGTTCTGACATGGGGCGTGCAGGCCTGACTGAGGAGAAGGAGAAAGACTGGCCACCGTTAGGTTTGACTGCTGTTGGCCAAGGCACTGCCATCTGTGGGGAGTGGTCGCCCTCTGGTGTTCTAAATGTGACATGTCTGGACAGACGAGAACTAGCAATCTGCCCGTCCCAGAAGAGAAGTGGGGTAGGAGGAGCTCCCAATAACCCCAACTCATCCTTTCAGAGTTTGGGGGTTCAGGGAGAGTTAGGGCACATCTCACCTGACAGTTCACCGGGCGCAAACCTGGGCCGCAGACAGCACTGGGTAGAAACTTTGAAGGAAGAGGCACAACACTTGGTTGTATTTTGGTGGTAGCACTGGCCACACTTGGAAATACTGCTTTGACCCTTTTATCAGGTGACTCAGAAAATTCCAGTTTTGACTAGGACCTTGAGAAAAGAGGGCTCTGCAGTTGATCTGCCAGCTGCCCTGCCACTCCAGCGATTTGACTAGCAGATATGATGGTGCCCAAAGTGTCTATGGAGAATGAGGGCATTGGAGTCTTTGGTAAGCTCCAATAGACAGTCTTGGGCCGGCTTCTAGGTTTTATTTTTTTTTTCAGTTTATTTATTCATTCATTTTGAGAGAGAAAACATGAGTGGGGGAGGCACAGAGAGAGGGGGGGAGAGAGAGAGAATCCCAAGCAGGCTCTGCACTGTCAGTTCAGAGCCTGATGTAGGGCTCGAACTCAAGAAACCGTGAGATCATGACCTGAGCTGAAACCAAGAGTCAGACGCTTAACCCACTGAGCCACCCAGGTTCCCCCAGACTTCTAAGTTTTAAAGCAGGGCCAGAGAAATCCTCTTTATTTGAAAAAATATTTCCGGGGCACCTGGGTGGCTCAGTGGGTTAAGTGTCCAACTTTAGCTCAGGTCATGATCCCACGGTTCGTGGGGTCAAGCCCTGTGTTGGGCTCTGTGGTGACAGCTCAGAGCCCGAACCCTGTGTTGACAACTCAGAGCCTGGATCCTGCTTCGGATTCTGTCTCTCTCTCTCTCTCTCTCTCTGCTCTCTCCCTCCACTGCTTGCACTCTGTCTCTGTCTCCATCAAAAATAAACAAACATTAAAAAAAATAAAAATAATAAAAGTTTAAAAAAAAAGAAAAGAAAAATATCTCCTGGTTTGCTTCTGAGCCTTGGTAGAGACCAGATGCCCAACCATGTGACACCAAGAGACTTTGTGATCATAGCTGCCTGTCATGAGCTGGTATTATTGGATCACTATGGATTCACTGAGGCATGAGGCTGGGTGGAACAGCAGCAATGCCCTGTATGACGAAAGTAGTCATTCGAAAGTCATGAATAAATTATAAGAACAAGTGTGTCAGACTCCCACGTCATTTCCTCATGCCATTCACTCTATGGCTTCGCCAAGTAGTCCCTATGACCAACTGATGGAGGATGAATAGATCTGAGCTTGGTTCACAGATAGTTGAGTGTGGTTTGCTGCTGCTAGAGAGGACTGTTCCTGAGGATAGACCCTGTTAGTGATGGTCCTGAAAGACATGAGTGAAGGAAAAGGTTCCCAATGAGTCAGTCCACTTGGTCATGGATTCCCTATCAAGGGAGAAATGGTCCAAGATACCTATACATATTAATTTCCCGTTCCATGATGAACGGTTCTTCCAATTGGTCAATGGCCAAGAAGGAACAAAGACTGAGAGTCTTGGGGGAAGAGTTATGTTAATGGGCTTATGGGAGTGGGCACAAAGCATGCAGATCTGTGACTTACGTTAATGTCTAGAAGAGAGCAGTCACTTAGGACACTTAAAAAAAGCACACATGCCACCTTGGTCTCTCTCCTTGGCCATCCTAGAACTTGCTCAGTGAGTCCAAAGATAATGGCCATGGTGGCATGGATGAAAATTCTGCATGGGATCAACTACATTCACTCCCTGTCACTAAGAATGACTTAATGCTTGAACTTCTAACATCAAAGAATGATGCACAGCCCATGATATGGTACCGTTCTTCAGAGAGACCTTCCAGCAAGTAGCTGGCACACATTGGATGCCTTATACCTTGGATGAGGCCACAATTTCTTCTTGCTAGAATTGATAATTTGATAGATTTTCATTCTCTGACGCATCACCTTTAACAGCACCATTACCTGAAATCTTACAGAATGCCTGTCCATTGTCATGGCATATCTCATATATTGTCTCAAGTCAAGGGACCTGTTTCATGGCAAAGAACATTAGACAATGAACCGATCGCTACATGAGTCACTCATGCTTCACTCATATGCAAGAAGTAGATATCCTCATATCGCAAAGTAGCCTGCCTGATGTAACAGTGAAACAACTAAGTGCAAGCTCTGCTAAAGCCCCAGCTTGGGGGCAGTATCTTATGGGTATTTGTGTGTGTGTGTGTCTGTGTGTGTGTGTGTGTTGTATATGTGCTGAATCAATGGCTGTGTCCCTAAATCAGGAGAATATCCAGGTCCACAAACAAAGAGATAGAATTAGGATTAGCTCTCTCATTGTCAATCCTGGCGGCCTGCTTAAGAAATTTGTGCTTATCATTCCTGCAGATGGAGGCTCTACCAGGCATCCTGGTTTCTGGTTATGGCGGGAAAACACTTTCTCTAGAGGACACAGTAAATTTTTTGTTGTCTTTGACGCTGTGACTCCTACTTAGCGGTTTTAGTTTCCTCATGCTGGTGGACCAATGGTGAAGAAAAGAGATCCCAAATAGGCAGTGGTAATTGCCCTGATTCACATTAGGACTTAGGGCTGTTAGTACACAATAGGGGAGGGAGCAATATATCTGGATGCCAGGAGATTCATGGGGGTATCTCTTGATGCTTCAGTGCCCAGTGATAACCATGAATGGGCAATTGCAACAACCGTGGCCTAAAAAAGACACAGCAACTAAGGGCTAAGACCCACTGGGGATGAAGCTCTGGGTCACCCCTCTAGGCAAGGAACTGAGACCAACCGAAGTGCTAGTTGAAAGTGAAGGAAATCCAGCATGGAGTGTGGAGGAGAATGGTGACGAACATCAATTATAGCCTGAGGGTCAGCCACAGGATCAGCCACAGCTTCAGTCGCGTGGACTGGATCTTGGGTTGTTAAGCCTATTTAAGTCATTGTAGGATATTGCAACTGGCCATTATCCTGAAGCATTGAGCTTGCACTTCTTCTCTTAGGTAAGAGGGCTTCTTGTCGTATGTGTTGCAAATCTCATAAGAGGGTGTGAATAGACATGAGTGATGCAAGATGTGCACATAAGCCCAATGTATGTGCCTTCCTAGATTTGCTCATGTGCCCTTCCTAGGCCCTAACCACTTACTCGATGGTGGGACTTGTCCCCTCTTGCCATGCCTCATCTCCTGACACTTCCAACTCTCTGGCCTCTTTTAGGCTTTCTCTTGCTGTCTGTTCCATCACTTGATCTGGGGGAAGCCTGCTACTGGCATGACACGAAGACAGTCAGGCAACCCTATGGAGAGACCTAGGTGGTGAGGAACTGAGTTCTTCTGCCAAAGAAGAACCATGTGAAGGCACCACTGGAAGCCATCCTCTGGTCCCAGTCAAGCTTTCAGATAACTGCAGCTTTCCTTGACGTCTTGACTACAACCCGGAGAGACTGTGAGCCAGAGCCACCAGTAAGAAGCTCCAGAATGTGGGACCCACAGCAACCGAGATAGTGTTTGTCATTTTAAGCCAAAGTTTTGGTGGAATTTGTTTTTCAGCAGTAGATAACAAATGCGGTATCTTTATGATATCCCCAATGATTCTTGATGTTGGCATTAGTATTATTATTCCCATCTGCAAAATGGGGATAAAAATTGTGTCTCACTCATAGAGCTGTTTGTGAGGATGTAAAATGCTCAGAATGGTGCCAAGAACAGAGTGGGGATTCAATAGATATTAATAGTAGTAGGAGTAGTAGTAATTTCAAGATTCAAAATCCCAGAAAAGAGAATCTGATCAGCCTGGCTTGGGTTATGTGCTCTCTTCTTGGGCAAGGAAGCACAGGGCGCTTTGATTGAAAGCCCACTGAGTCTATATTTACTCAAAGGAAATGAAGATGTTGCTGCCAGATGAAGGGGCAAAGGTTGCTAGGCAAGCGAAAGCAACATAGGTTACAAAGGGTGTGCGTACTTTGAAGGTTCCTTATACATAAAGCCAAATTGCTTTCCAAACATGTATCAATATCCGCTCCTGCCAGCAGCAGGAGAGCCTCCTTCTCACTCCATCTTTGCTAACATTGCTATTATCCTGAAGAAAAAAAGAGCCAGTTTAATGACTCTTATTGTTGCTTAAGTCTACACTTCTTTACTAGTGAAGTTGAACATATTTCCATGTTTCAATGGCCATTTGTATTACCTGTCTGGTGAATTAAGGAACACTCATCTAAAAAGTGCAATTTAGAATTATTTTTGTAGATTTATGGGAATTATGGATGTGCTAATAGTATCTAGTTAGTTTTTTACTGACAGTGTTACATTTTCAACAAGGGAAATCGATCAAGCTTTTTATTTGTTCTATTCTTTTATGCTTGGAAAGTCTATCATGTTCCAGAAGTTAGAGAACTATCTATCTACCTGTATTCTTTTGGTGAATGGTTATTTTATTATTTTCGTTTGATTTGAATTTATGATTTTGACATATGGTATGCAATGTGGGTCTTAAAACCAGATTATTTTATTTTATTTTTTTGTGGACTTATATGTTTTAATGTCTGCTGCCCTTCTCCCACCCTCACAAGTGGAAGGGTTTGGAAGATTACCACTCAAATGTATGTTCCCAAAGTTCTCTATGTTCGAGTTCCCACTCTGAAGCTTCACAACAACCAAAGTGAGCACAGAGTGGACAGTGGGGTGTGTGTTTAAGGCCACAGAGTTTTGAGTCCTCTGGGGAGTGGCAATAAGGTACAGGAGTTCTTCGTGGAAATGGGAAAGAAATAGTGATGGGTGGCAGAGGAAAAGGCATCTCCTTCTTGAAATCCTGGCGTGGAGGCCCAAGGTTTCTTGACTCCAGCTACCAATGCTGACAACTCCTTCAAAGAGAAGAACGCATCAGCCCCTTTGCCATGTGCTGTCATCGGAGGGGCTGATTTTGCTGGCAGTCTTGGAGGGTGGGTGATAACCTGTAAGTTTAGCTGAAAGATAAACACCAGCTTCAACTTACACCTGAAAGCCCAGAAAGCAAAGGAGTGGTCATTATTTACCACCCATTTGCCACTGGCCCTCCAGAACAAAAACTTGTGTGATTTTCACCTTCTGCTGGATTGCCACTGCATAGGAGTCCCCCACTCACACCCAAATTGCAATCTATTTAAGAGGATGGTAGCTAAGAGGAGAGGGACAGAGCTGAACAGTTACAACAGGTGGGTGCTCTCGAGGCTAAGGTGCAGTGAAAGAGAGAACCGTAACAAAAGACCAGCCAGAACTCCTAAGATGATGCAACTGAACCTGAAAAAGGCTTTCCAAAACCGTAGGACAGGATTTCTGAATTTAGAGACTTGGTAGGTTGGTTAAAAAGTATGGTTGGAACTGAGAACTGAATTACCATTCTTATTGCTTAAAAAAAAAAATCTTATAATCCAGTATAAAAATACAAAAGAAACAGAAAAATTTGAGTGGAAAAAAGTAGTTGACTCAAATGATAGATCTAGGAGGCTGAGCATGCTAATAATAGGAATTACAGAGGGTAAAAAAGGGAAAATAGATGGAGAAGTAATAATTAAAGCACGAATAGAAAAATGCAGCTTTGTCCAGTTAAGTGTGGGCTAAATTTACCATTGAAAAGCCCACGCTAATTCCAGTTCCTTGGCCTACATGTGACAAACACACACGAGTGTATATAATTAAAAGAAAAAAAAAAAAAGAGGGATTATAGATGAAAACTTCCTGGAGCAAAAGAAAGGTGAGCCTTCAGATTGAAAGAGCTCAAATAATCCAAGGTACCATTTTTAAAAAAGGCAAAAAGTCACTTCCATGGAAGTTTCTAAACTTCGAAGATAAAGAGAAAATCTTATAAACAGAACAGGTTACCTACAGAGGGGGAAAAAGAATCTGACTAACGTTGGCTATTTCATTGACAACAATGAGGGATAAAAGAGAGTTGGTCAATGTCTACAGACTACTGAGCACAACAGATTGTGTGATCCAATAATCCTAAATCCAGCAAGGGCATAACTCAATTGACAGCACAAAAGAAAAACATATGAAGATTCAGAGAAACTACCACACATGGATTCCACCTAAGAAAAATATTTTATCAAATTGAAAATTGAATTAAAATAGAGATTCTCAAGATTAAAGAAGCTGTCTAGTACAGGAAGTGGGGGTGAGCAACAAATCTGACAACGTACATAATTAAAATTGAATGGATCATATAACATGCCTGGGAATCTCAAATATTACTTGTGAAGGATTCTTGAAACAGAAGACACATGATTAGGCAAAACCCACAATAGACTGTATTCTTAGAAATCATCTTACTACCTTGTGATTCTGCTTACTATTAGATCAGAATGGGAATAAAATGTATGTAATCAGATAGGAGAATGAATGTGGGATGGCAAGACCTACAATAAAAGCAAATGTCTTTGAGGGAGCCTGGCTGGCTCAGTTGGAAGAGTGTGTGACTCTTGATGTCAGGGTCATCAGTTTGAGCCCCACATTGGGTGTAGAGATTACTTTAAAAATAGATAAATAAACTTAAAAAAAAAGTTCAAATGTCTTTGTATAAAAGTCAAATATAGAGCAACCAGACAGAAGATAAAGCGATAGAGGACTTCATAATAACCTAACTGGATCTAACAGGCATATATACAACACTCTACCCAACAAGAGTATACACATTCTTCTCAAGAGCACTTGGTGTATTTTCCAGGACAGACCATATTTTTGGGCCACAAATTGAGTCTCGATGGATTTTAAAAGATATTATAGAAAGTGTCTTCTCTGACCATGATAAGATGAAGAACACTGATTCTTGATCTCAGCTCAGGTCTTCATCTCAGGGTCATGAGTTCAGCCTCATGTTGAGCCTACTTAAAAAAAAAATAACGGGGGGCACCTGGGTGGCTCAGTCGGTTAAGCGTCGGACTTCGGCTCAGGTCACGATCTCACAGTTCGTGAGTTCGAGCCCCGCGTCGGGCTCTGTGCTGACAGCTCAGAGCCTGGAGCCTGTTTCAGATTCTGTGTCTCCCTGTCTCTCTGACCCTCCCCCATTCATGATCTGTCTCTCTCTGTCTCAAAAATAAATAAACGTTAAAAAAAATTTTAAAAAAAGGGAGTAAAACTTCGAAATTCACAACTTTGTGAAAAGTAAACAACACACACTTAAAGAACCAACAGAGCAAAAGAAATCATAGGGAAATTAGAAAATACTTACACATGACTGAAAACACAATATAACAAAAGTTAAGGGATGCAGCTAAAGCAGGGCAAAGGGGGAATTTTATAGCTATAAATGCCTACACTTAAAAACAAGAAAAGTCTCAATCAACAACCTTAAAAATTTACAACTTAAGGAACTAGAAAGAGAATAACAAACTAAACCCATATAGCTAGCACAAGGAAGAAGATAATAAAGATTAGAGCAGAGATAAACAAAATAGAGAACAGAAAAACGACAGAGAAAAAGGATGAAACCAAAAGTTGGTTCTCTGAAAAGATCAACAAAGTTGGCAAACTTTTTGCTGGATGGACTAAGAAAAAAAAGAAACTCAAAGTATTAAAATCAGAAATGAAAGTGGGGACATTGCTACTTATTCTACAGAAACAAAAAAGTTTGTAAGAGGGAGAGAGAAAAAAATGAAGTTCAACACCAATATCTGGAAACGTTTGTGTGAACAATTTGACCCTGACAAGTTAACTGGCCTTAGATTATCAGTGTCAATATTTAGTATAAAAAGTTTATGTATGTAATCAAACTTTGGAATTCTACCAAAAGAGGGTGTTTCTTTAAGCATTAGAAATATACCTAAAATCAAGGTGTCTGCAAAAGTGAATGGTGTGTTTTGTTTTGTTTTGTTTCCTACAACTGGAACTAAAAAATTTTCTCCTAACTTTTAGTTTTGATATAATTTTGGACTTGCAATTTCAGAAAAGCTGGGACAGAGTTGTATCAATAATACCAAGAATCAATTGTTTACACTTTGGGATTTCTCTATGTGTATGTATAAATTTTCTGAATTTTCAAGAGTAAGATGACACTTTACTCCTAAATATTTCCATGTATATATCCCCTGGACAAGAGCATTCTTTTAATAACTCATTATAATGATCAAAACCAGGAAATTAACACTGACACAATCCTATTTTCTAATTCATAGACTTTATTCAGATTTTGCCAATTGTCCCAATAGAGTCCTTTATAGCAAAAGGAAATCTTTGACCAGGCATTGATTCCAGTTGTCTCTTTAGACTGAGTTCATCAGTCTTTTTTTCTTCATGACATTGAAATTTTTGAAGGTATGGATGCATTAGTTTCCTCCCGATGCTGTGACAAATTATCACAAACTTGGTGGCTTAGAACAACACAAATTTATTATCCTATAGTTGGAGGTGGGACGTCCAAAGTGGGTCATGGACTAAAATGAATGTGTTAGCAGGACTATATTCTGTTTGGAGGCTCTAGAGGATAATCCATTTCCTTGCCTTTTCTAGCTTCTAGAAGTTACCTCATTGACCCAAGGCTTCATTGCTCCATTTTCAGAGCCAACAATGTTGACTGAGACTTTCTTAAACTGTTAGAGCCATCTATCTGGTTCTTGCTTCCTGCCTTCTTCCACTTATAAAAATCCTTGTGAATACATTAGGCCCACCTGGATAATCCAGGATAATCTCCCTATCTCAAAGTCAGCTGATTAGAGAAACCTTAATTCCCTTTGACAGGTGACCTAACATAGTCACAGGTTCTGGGGATTAGGATTGGACATCTTTTGCCTACTGCAACAGGCCAGTTATTTTCAACAATGCCCCTTAATTTTGCTTTGTCTGATGTTTCCCCCGTGATTAGATTAATCTTTGGCACTTTTGGAAGAAATACCCCAGATGTATTTTAGTCAGTCAATCGTGTGTCTGGAAACTTTGCTGAATACTTGCATTGGTTTTAGTCTTTTGATTATTTTGACTTTTCTGTGTTTGTTCATATCACTTCTGGACAGTCACAGTATACCTATTCTCTTCACATTTCTATACTTATTTTTCTCATTATATTGACTGGGATCTCTAGTACTGTGTTAAGTGGTAATTAGGATAGCAGACATCCTTTCCTTATTCTTGATATCACTGGGAATGCATCTAAAATCCCATGCTAAGTACAATATTTGCTATAGGTTTTTTTTAAAGATTATTTATTTATTTTGAGAGAGAGCGAGAGCAGGATGTGAGCATGAGTGGGGGAGGGCAGAGACAGAGGGAGAGAGAGAATCCTAAGCAGTCTTCATGCTGTCAGCACAGAGCCCAACTGGGGGCTCCAGCTTATGAACCGTGAGATCATGACCTGAGCCGAAACCAAGAGTTGGACGCTTAATCAACTGAGCCACCCAGGGACCCCTGCTATAGGTTTTTTAATTTATAGATCTTATCAAATTAAGAAAAGTCCCTTCCATTTCTAACTTCCTCAAAGATTTCATTAAAAGGTATTGAACTATGTAGGGTTTATCTCCTCTTTTTTGAAATGCATGTGTCTTGGGGCGCCTGGGTGGCTCAGTCGGTTAAGTGTCTGACTTTGGCTCAGGTCATGATCTCGTGGTCCGTGAGTTCGAGCCCCGTGTCGGGCTCTGTGCTGATGGCTCAGAGCCTGGAGCCTGTTTCCGATTCTGTGTCTCCCTTTCTCTCTGACCCTCCCCCGTTCATGCTCTGTCTCTCTCTGTCTCAAAAATAAATGTTGAAATGTATGTGTCTTACCAAGGCATTCAGAGTTTTTGTCAGTTTTCCCTGATTAGGTACTATTTTTCTTAAGTTTATTT
Source organism: Prionailurus bengalensis (assembly GCF_016509475.1). NCBI lineage: Eukaryota > Metazoa > Chordata > Mammalia > Carnivora > Felidae > Prionailurus > Prionailurus bengalensis. Next base: position 33,641,356 of record NC_057345.1, read on the forward strand.
ATTTTGAGGGAGAGAGTGCATGTAAGTGTGAGCAGGGGAGGGACAGAGAGAGAGGGAGACAGAAACAGGCTGTGCACTATCAGGCCAGAGCCAGACCCAGAAGCCAAAGTCTGGAGCTTAACCGACTGAGTCACCCAGGGGTCCCTGCTCATTAGGTACTATTAACATGATGTTTATTATTAAAGTGATGTTTTGTAGGATGGTTGATCAGTCCGGGACCCTTTGGGTTTGATTGTAATTCAGGACAGAAAAATCAGGATAGTCTCAGAAAATGTGACTATGTAAGCATTTTTGATTCTTGAAAAAATATACTATCTCCAAATCCAGCTCAAGGTGGGTGTTCTTCTGTACTCCTGAAGCACTATATGCTCACTCCTATCTTGGGAATTATTGTAAGAGTTAAATTTAAATGAGACAAAGATACTCAAACTTTGTTTAAATCAGAAATCCTGTAGTGTCATTTTAACTTTTTACCTCTATGCATGTATGAGAAGAGAAAAATGCCAAAGATCCTCATCTGGATTAACCAGAGAAAGTCACAAATATTTATATCTTCCAGAAAATAGGGATGTCAACAATTATTAAGGAAGATGTCCAATCATTAAAAGTCTTTTAGAGATTATGGATTATTGTCATAGGACATACCAGCAATCTCAGAAGCTCCGATGTTTTAAAGGGCTATCTTGTTAGAAATAACATTTGCGAGAACAATTGTGTGGTGCACAATAAATCGTTTCTTTCCTTTTTTAAATGTTTATTTACTTTTGAGAGAGAGAGACAGAGACAGAAACAGAGACAGAAACAGAGCATGAGCTGGGGAGGAGCAGAGAGAAAGACACAGAATCCAAAGCAGGCTCCAGGCTCTGAGTTGTCAGCACAGAGCCGGATACAGGGCTCAAACTCAGGAACTGCAAGATCATGATCTGAGCCAAAGTTAGATGCTCAACCGACTGAGCCACCCAGGCGCCCCCAGAATAGTTTCTGCTTATCCACAGCTGTGAAGAAGAAAGGAACATTTTCTCTTCTTACCTACCTAAGAGTTCTTTCGCCAGTAGTTAGAAGGACCTATAATTTGATGGCTTAAGCACTGAAATTCCATGAATTAGCAATGAAAAAAATCTAAACATCAGAGACACATGGAATAGAAAAAGACTTATTAACACATAGAATGTGGGGCATATCATGGTTGGCATCTATTAATTTGATCCATATAGAATTGCTATTTTGTATGTAAAACCAGTCAAAGATTGGCAATTTCATAAGGTCCAATCTAACACACTCTGGGGTATGACTGATGAATTATTTGTCCATCAATCCTGCTGGACTGTGAGCCCTTGGAAGGCAGGAACTATTTCTTGTTTATCTTTGAATAAAGATAGTAGTAGCACATAGTAGGCGATCAATAAATGTTAGACTTTGGTTCTTTGGCTCTTTCCTTTAATAAATGAATCCATTGAGGACATCCTTGCTGTGTTGCCATTTATTTCTAAAGCTAAACTGGCTTTCCAGTAAACATGCAAACACAGGCTTTCAGATTCTCTTCTTTGACTGTCTTCCCAGAATGATCCGTTGGTAGAGGTTCAATCGCTACTTTCCAGTCCTGAATCACCATCAAAAATTTGCTGTTCATTTAAGGAACAGATGTTTACTGTATTACTTTATTAGAAACGAGCTCCTGGGAGGATTGCACTTTTAAATTATTAAACCTCTACTTTATTATTGATACTTTCTCTTCTGATTCTGCCACTCTCTAAATTGGAGCTCCTAGTACAACCTGATGCAGCCTCTCTCTATTACCTGGGAGTTTAGGCAGGACAAGACTCCAGTTCAGAGAGGTAACTAATGCCCTGGAAAGTGTCCCGTGCTTGGATGGACTCAGGAGTGGCTTCTCTTCTGGGTTTTATCATTGGCTAGCTGAGTGACTTTGGGCAAGTTAGCAACCCCATCTAGGCTTATTTCCTCAGCCAATAAAAACGAATGGTCATGCCAGTAAAAGCTCCTTCATGTGAAAATGCTCTACCAAGTGAGAGATTAGTAATACTAGCAGTATTTGGTCTCCATTCAGACCAGACTTCTGTGGTAGATAAGGGAATCTGAGAGGGGTCTAAGGCTGCAAAAGAATGAAACAGATGTGTGTTCTCCTTTGGCTTTAGCTTTGATGCTAATCATCCCAGCACCAGTTTGCTTTTCCATCCTTCAGTTGCCCGTGGGCAAAATGGGGATGACAAGAGCCTTACAGTACCACTGGGAAAATCTCCACTAGGGATTTGTGCCCTGATGCTATAAGGTGTCCTACTGTATGCAATGAATTGATGTCTTTACTAGGCATCTAGACTGATCTTGGCTATGTGTCATCCTTGAGGGAATTGCAAAAAGAGTCCCTTGAAATCATTTTCTGCAGGGCTTAAAACTTCCATGGAACTCTAGCTGAGAAAGGAGCATGTGAAGGCTCTTAGTGTTCCATAAAATGCAATGGAAGAAACACATGGTGATTATAATAAAGTTACTGGAATGTCTTTGAGCAGGACTGGGCAAGACGTTAGGTCCAGGAGCTGCTTCACATTGGCTGCCGGGATCTTGGGGAGGCAGTGCTCCAATGGTCAGGCTCTGGTGCACCTCTGGGCCTTGAAGGCGGAACCCACATGAAGTCTGAGGGATGGGGTGGGGGCGGTGATGCTCCTGGGTCTACGTCTCAGCACCCTGGCTTCTCCTCGGAAACTGTGGTAAGAACTACACCTCCCAGTTTACTGAGCAGCTTCTGGGGGAGGGAGGCCAAGTGAGTGAGGCCAGCAGGTGGCTGAGTTCTGGGGTCCCGAGTCCCAGAGTGCAGAGGGGGCATTGCAGAGTTGCCTGGGGGGGGGGGTGTGCCAGGAATAATTTTGGTAAGGAGGTGGGGAGATGTGACTGTATTTTCTAAAGCTATAAACTCTGTATAGATGTAAGATGATAGGGTTATTCTTTTGAGAATGCCATTACTTGATTTTCTTTTGCTAACCTGAGGTGACAACTGGGTCTTTGAGTCATTGTACAAATCACTCATATTTAATGATGAGAGTTTCTCTTTTCTAGGAGGAGTGGAAGTATGTACATCTTGCTTAGGGGCAACTTTGTAGGGATATGATGCCTGCAAATTATTGGAACATAGACTCTGTTGGTAAGAATTCACTTCCCTCTTGGGGCACCTGGGTGATTCAGTTGGTTGAGCGTCTGACCTCAGCTCAGATCATGATCTCAGGGTTCCTGGCTTGCAGCCCCACATAGGGCTCTCTGCTGTCAGTGCAGAGTTCCACTTTGGTTCCTCTCCCCACCCCTCTCTGCCCACCCCCAAATAAACATTTAAAAAATAAAAAAAATCATTTCTCTAATTAGGAACTGTAAGATTTCTTATAAGTAGACTTCCATGAGACTGGGTTTATTGGTCCTTTAGAGCCTTAAAAACTGATATGAGAGAGGACCTTCTGAACCTGTCTCTGACAGAAGAGTTTCAGTATCCTAAAGTACTTGTAATTTGCTTCTCATCTGCAGGCCTTGCTAGAAAGGAAGAGAGAAAACTGTCATCTAATAGGCAAATTATTTTTCACACATCTGTTAATAAGACCCATCATTTTTCCTGAACTGCCCTGACATTATTAAAATCATTTGTGCCCAGGGGTGGGGGCAGATGATTTATATCACTCTTGCTTTTCATAACAAGAATAGGCTAATGCTAGAATATCATTTAAATTAGACTGAGATCTTTTTGAAATTGGCTGAGGCACTTATTTAAATTGGCAAATGGTTTCCTTTTATAAGAGAATTATAAACAGTATCTTGATTGATGAATTTGCTAACTGTCCTTCCTGCCTTAGACATCCATTAGCTAAACTGTATAATAACACGTGAAAAGACACACCAATGTGCTTCTAATTTAAACCCTTTTTTGGTGCTAGGAAGGCCAGTGCAGAGATCTCACTTGGAGGTCTGAGATTTCCTTTAAGTGACTTCTTTGAAAGGCCTGTTTTAGTAGCTCGTTGCCTCTATTTAATTGGGAGAATTTCAGGATGGAGATTAAATCAATCTCAAAATGTGTTTTAAAACTCTTTTTCTCATGCTACCTTTTCTTTTAGTTTAATTAGTTTGATTCTTTTTCTTTAAAGATTTTTTCTAATATTTCATTTTTTTTTTTTTTTTGAGAGAGAGAGAGAGACAGTGTGAGCAGGGAGGGGCAGAGAGAGAGGGAGACACAGAATCTGAAGCAGGCTCAAGTCTCTGAGCTATCAACACAGAGGCTGACGCGGGGCTTGAACTCATGGGCTGTGAGATCATGACCTGAGCCGAAGTCATGACACTCAGCCAACTGAGCCACCCAGGCGCCCCTAGCTTGGTTCTTTCTGGGTGTCTATTTATTCTCTATACCTTGAGCTAAGTCTCTGAGCCTCTGATCTAAAGTTCTTTTATTATTTTTTTAATTTAAAAAAATATTTTATTTTTAAGTCATCTCTACACCCAATGTAGGGCTTGAATTTACAACCCCGAGATCAAGAGCCGCATACTCTACTAAGCCACCCAGGTGCCCCTGAAGTCCTTTTAAAAACTGTTGATTCTTTGCCTTTGCATTCACATAGATATCACCTTTCATTTATAGCAAATAACCTATTTTTTAAAGGAAAGTTTCTAGTCTTTTCATGAAAACAACGAACTTTGCTTTCTTTAATCTCTCCTCTGTGAATAGTCAGCTTCATCTATTCTCGTAGGACCCTGACCTGAAATGTCTCAGTTAATGTATAGGTCACAAGAGACTTTATCCAGAATGTTTGTACATGGCTGATCCTGAGTATGTAAGCCTTATCATAGTGAAATAATAACCAGTCCTCCTCTTCTGCAAAGACTTTGCTTGACTGGTGCTGAGTCAGTGACTGGGTTTACCCAGGGGTCATCTAGGTCCAAGGCCTCAGGTGGTGGAATTCTGTGTCCCGGAGTTTGGGCTCAGTCCACACATCAGAGGGCAACACTGGAGAGTAAGTGTGGATGATCTGGGATGGGCTGCAAAGCTGGTGACTCTATATAATCTTTTTGGTGGTCCTAATGAATTGGACTGCAACTAAGAGCAAACTGTCAGATTTATATGCACATTATTTTATGTAACACCAAGAAAAAAACCTGCCAATTAAACTGAAACACAGTGCTTTCCTATCACATTGAATTTTTGTTGAACAGCTATTGAAAGAGTTCTCTTAGATTTTTATTATGTATCACTCTTGTGCACCAGCTTGGTCAAGGAATCGATTCCTTGTCTTGATGTGGTCCCTCTTCCCATCTCTTTCCTGTCCTCCTTTGCTATTTTAGGAAAAGATTTGGGTCATGCCAGCTCATAGCTAAGACTCAGATCTTATTCTGTGCTCAGGTAAAACAAACGGGGATCAAGAGGAAGTTAGGTTCACATCTCTTTTTGAACTTCTTCAGATACTTTGGCATTTCCTATCCCATACACATCTCTGATTCCAGCAGATACCATTTATTCAGTCATCCATCTATCCTCCCATACACTCATCCATCCATCCATCCATCCATCCATCCATCCATCCTTCAAACATTCATGAAGAGTTAGGTCACTGAATTTAGTTCTGTGGATACAAAGAGGAATAAGTAATTCCCTTCCCTTTGCAGAGTTTGTCCTGTACCAGGATCATTCACTCTGCTCTTACATAGTGCCAAAACTCACTTCACTTTTTGATGAAAGAGCAGAGGGGGAATTTTGCTTGAACTCTCGAGTTGGATTTTCTGAAAGTTGAGGTGAAGTTCTTAGGTGATGAATGGGCTTCAATCTTTATATTCCTTGTGGATATTTTATGGAGGCAAGACAAGGCAAGAAGAGACTTGGCAAGTCAAAGGTTCACCACTCTCGGTTTGTTTTACTTCACACTTACCTCACAGTCTCTCTGAGAAGCTCAAGGCAGGACTTCAGCTATGGAAAAGAGTAAGATCCTTGAATTTTCATTCATCTTCCTGTTATAATAATGTTTAATATCTCAGTAGCATTTTGTCTATTGTTTTGAAGCCATATCTGCTAGGAACTAAGGCAGATGGCACACTTTACTATTCATGAAAATGCGTATTTGGACAGTCCACTAAATACTATGCCACTTAAGCTGGGCGTTTAAAAATTAGTTTGACCTCTGGGCTCTGTGCTGACAGCTCAGAGCCTGGAGGCTGCTTTGGGTTCTGTGTCTCCCTCTCTCTCTGCCCTTTACCCGCTCACATGTTGTCTCTTTGTCTCAAAGATGAATAACATTAAAAAAAATTAGTTTGATCTACTTGTTTTTTTCTTGTTTAGTAGGTGGATTTGACAGAATGGAGAAATGAAGAGATAAACATTTTTGAGGGGGAAGGTGAAATCCAGTTGCTCTGTCCTCATTAGAAAATGCTTTATACGTGAGGTGGGTGTGGATGAGGATTTTGGACGAGTGGGAATTGAAATTTCCATTGCTGTGCCTCTTACCTTGGGCTGCCTTTGGTGTATCCCGAATAAAGTTTGCCTGCAGCCTAATGGCCAGCAGACACTAACTTCCTAACCAAGAGTTTCATCAGATGAAAACCTGGAGAGTTTTTCCAACCTCTACGTTGGAGGGTTTGACTTAAGACAAATATGTGTGTTTTGAAAAAGTTCCCTGTGGACTGTAGGAATTCATCCTCACCCTCTGGCCCATGAGATCATGGGCCTGGGGAAACCACTAATTTCTCTTTGCTCCAAACTCAGAAAGGGAGAAGAATAAATATATGGCACAGAAGTAGGACCAGAGCAGGGCTAATAGTGACTTTCAGTCTTCTTCCTTTTTGATTCTTATTCCTAGACTCAGAATCCACCCATCTAGATGACCCAGGTTCTGCATTGACTGGAGCATATTTAAGAGGTACTAATAAATACATTTTGCTTGCTTTGTATCTGGGTAGGGAAGCCTTTGGGATGGTTCCAAAAACATGGTTTTAAATGAATTCCAGTTTGGCGTATTTATTTTTGCTTTGTTTCATTTTGTTTTTATATCTAATATTGCTGAAATGCTTGGGCTTGCTTAGGTTGGGTCAAGAACAACTTGTTGTTGTTGTTTTTTCCCCCTCCCAGATCTAAAGGTCACCTTTCCAAATGATATCCATTCACCCGACAAACATGTATTGAACACCCGCTGTTCAAAAGATAGACCAATTACTGTGCTAAAGGAACCATAGCTAGAGTTCTTTATAGATATGGGAACATACTTCTCAAATTTTGTGCAACTGAATCTTCAAAGATAGGCAGCAGTGTGCCATGGCACATCTTCCTGGGCAGAAAATATTTATTTAAGAAAAACAGATTTATTAAGGTCGATTTCAAACTTTGCACCAAATTCTAAGATAAAATAAAAGATTTTCATGAGAACTTTGTTTATAGCAGGTGCCTTCATCTTTTTCTCCAGACCCTTTGTAGGAGTCTGTGGACATGTACATTCTACAAGTATTTCAGTGGAAAACTTTGAGAAGCACTGAAGAGCGAGGTGGGGTTGGGGAGATGGTGGAGGAGGGAGAGAGAGAAACAGAAAGTGAGAGCAAGTGAAAGAAAGAGAGAGGGTTGATTTTTCAGACAATCTTGTTTTAATTCCTTACCCCCTTTGAATTTCCCATTAACAGTCTTCACAACCTCAAACCTAATGCCAATCTTTGGTTGGAACAAGGGACAGATTCATGGCTCTTGCATGTCCCAGAATTCCCATGAAGAGGAGATGCCAAACAGGATACACACAGGTGAGGGCCAGTCAAGATAATTCCAAGTCAAGGCGTGTAACTCAGCTCATAAACAGTCAGGTGGTAACTCTAATGGTAGTTATATAACTTCTAGTTCTGTGATCCAGGGATCTTAGGCTACTTCTGTAGTTAAAGTGTGATGAATTTAGATTTTTCTTTCTCAGTATCTTTTGATTGCTGCACTGTCCTTATCTTGTACCAATGGACTATGAGATAGGCAAACAATTTCCTGTTTGAATGACATGCAAAATGCTTTTCCCCATATAACTTTATAGGGAAAGTTGGCCAAAGGCAAAGAATATCATATCCCAGCCCTATCTTCAAGTCCTTGGCCTCACTCCTGGTGACCAGTAGTATGAAGTATCTGCTCTGTGTTTAGGGTGTCTCTAGCCTCTTGTCCCCAGTCAGCTCCAGAAGCTGACTTTATCTCTGGCTTCTGAAGTTTCTGTAAGAGGCAGTCAGGAAAGTTGGTCGAGTGAGAGTGGATGTGTATGTTACAATAATAAAAAATGTCTATGTAGACAGCACGATTTCAGAGTTTTTTTGACTGCTTGGAAGGGTAAGCAAGTTTGATAACCTTTAGTGTATTCAGTTGACTAAAGTTTGGAGGAATCTCTTATTCCATCTACTTTTTTTTTTTTAAGTTCTTGGCAGTCTGTGTATCTAAAAATTTCCCTTCCTTATGGTCTTGATTTAGAAAGCAAATAGGGGTGCCTGAGTGGCTCAGTTGGTTAAGCGTCCAACTCTTGATTCAGCTCAGGTCAGGATCTCCCAGTTTTGCGGGTTCGAGCCCTGCATTGGGCTCTGTGCTTGATAGAGCAAAGGCTGCTTAGGATTTTCTCTCTCCTTCTCTCTGCCCATCCCCCACTTGCGCTGTCTCTGTCTCTGTCTCTCTCAAAACAAAAATAAAACTGAAAAAGAAATAAAAGAAAGCAAATATGACTGAGAAAATGTGTTTAAAGATAATTTCAGTTTTTACTTAGTTTTTACATAGCAGTGCATCACATAGTGTTGCGGGTGCTGGGGGTGTAATGGCGAGAAAAGCAACATGGCTCTTGCTTTCATACAGCTTACATTTTCGTTGGGGAAGATAGACATTATCTGAAGGTTCCCATCAGAAAACAAGTGCAAATGTCTCAGGGAGAGTGTTTCATCCAAGACTAAATAGTGGTAATTTGAATCCCTTGGCAGGCATGACCTTTTTCGTCTCAGCTCATCCCTGATCCCTAGATCCAGCACCAGAGCTTCCGGAAGGTTGTATACAATCAGACTTAACCCTTGTCTTTCCCCAGATGCAGGAATTCCATTTTCCAAAGCTACACTGTTCTCCAGGCTAGAACAATGGGGAGAATGCTGGATCTGGAGAGAGAGAGGTGGCCACCTCAAGGAAAATGTAACCAGGTAAGAGTACAAGCAGGCGGGAAAATGAACAAACATTTCTGATTTGTAAGATATGGTAAATAAAGGCAGTTTTGCCAGTGGCCTTCCATATGGATATCCAAATTCTTTAAAACCTAGCAGCTGGCCTTGGGGTTTTCTGATTATGATCTGCACCATGTAGCGTAACTTGGGAGAATGGCGTAAATGTTTGCTCCTTGGATATTTTAGAGCAAAACTTTGATGAAATAGGAATAGAACCCGGAAGCAGAGTGGTACTTAAAAATATAGGCTCTGGAGCCCGACTCCCGGATTTGAACCTTAGCTCCACTGATAAACTCTGTGATCCCCGGGCAAGTTATTTAACTTCTCTGTGCTTTAAGTTCATGTACAGAATGAAGATAATAGTGGGACTTATGTCACAGGGTTGTTGTAAGGATTAAATATCTTGCCCATTTTACTGATTTTTTGATGCACATTTTTCCATATGTTAGACCTTTGAAAATGGAGTATTTCTCGAAGTCAATGACAGACAGCTTGCAATCTTTCTTGGCCAGGTGGCAGTAGCGATAAAATCATTAACTGTGTATTTGCAAATATCAAAAACTTACACAACAAAACTTGCAGAATGGGTGTCAGTGGGCCAGAAGATGATCTTGGAAATAATAGAGGAGTGCTATTTTAACTCCCAGGAAGGAAATGGTTGAGCGGAGGGGTGGGGAAGACGGTAAATAAAATGTCCTCAGCAGCATTCCTGAAGAGGGAGCCACAGTAAGCCAGGTACACATAAATACTTGTAAACCTCAAGTCAAAGCGCAGAACTTTTAGATCACATAGCATCCTTTAAGACATGCTGTATTTTAGTGCTCATAATGGCATGGAAGGCAATAAATTGTAAATTGCCTGTAGATATGTAAATTGACAACCCTGAGTCAAAATGTAATTCAGAAGAGTCAGACTCTGAACATAAAGAAGTTTTAGCATCACCTTTATGTATTTATTTCACTTACTCACTTCACAAATTTATTTCCTTTTAATGTAGGCACAGGAGTAATATATACTAAAAATCAAAGAAAACTCTTTCAATACCTGTTCGATAAAAATTTAATGTGATAAGAAAGCATGGTATTATAACTTAAATGGCATAGCGTTTTCTCTCTTAGTGCATAAAATAATGATGCGTCTTAGAACTGGCGGTATCTTAGATTTGATGAAATGCGGCAATATAAACAGAGCACCTAGAAAAGAGTATGGTACACAGTTAATACTAAAAAAGTGAGCTATTATTATTATTACTGAATTTTAGTTCTGTTTCTGGAGGACAGGGAAGAGAGCTATTTGGGGGCGGGGGCGGTGGTTAGCTAAGGACAGACACGCCTGCGAGAATGCCACATACTGAAAAATCTCACACTGTGTAAATCAGGCACTGAAAATAACAGTGTGGGAAAAAATTGTGTATGGAGAAGGGCAACATGTGCACAATAACAACATCCTTGCCCTAATGCTGGTCACGTGGGAGCTCCTTTGTGTTACGGGAACATGCTTTGGAGTGGAACGGACTGAACTTGACATTTTCTCCTAGTCACCTTGCCAAATAAGTGCTTTCATATTTTATAGATCAGAAAATGAGTTGAGGGGCACTGGGGTGGCTCAGGCGTTTAAGCGTCCAACTTCTGCTCAGGTCATGATCTCGCAGTTTGTGGGTTCGAGCCCTGCGTTGGGGTCTCTGCTGTCAGAGCAGAGCCTGCTTCGGATCCTCTGTCCCCCTCTCTTTCTGCCCCCCTCTCTGCCCCTTGCCCCGCTCATTCCCTCTCTCTCTCTCTCTCAGAAATAAACACTAAAAAAGAAAATGAGTTGAGGATCAGAAATTTACTTTGGGTCATATGGTTGTAAGTGATGATGACGGTAGGAGTCAAAGCTAGGTCTTCCTAGCTCCCGAGCCCATGCTTTTCACACTGACGTCACAAAGCCCACTTCAGCCAGATTCCCCCATTCCTCACGTTCACTTGTCCCATCCCAGAATAATTATACCCGTTGCTGGATGAACTCTTAGCCACATCTGCCTCGGGCTAGGTTTTAGAATGCGGCAAATAACCAGAAACAAAAGATAGTTGATTTTTCCTTGAGGTATTTTCTGAATTTGCTTGGTAAGTTCGGCTCTCAAATTTCTGCCTTTAGTTGGCAACTGAATTTCCTGAGATTGTAAGGTCAGCATCTGTCTCTAGGCCAAAAAGTGCCACGAGACCTACTGTAATTCAGAGGGTTAGGTTTGCAGTTCGTGTTTTGAAGAGCTTTCAAAATTTGACTGTAAGTTTTAGATAAACTGTCACCAGATGGCAGCAAAATGCCTTGGGCATATGATCCGAACTATGTAACATGTCCGACTGTTTATTCCCAGTCATTCACAGAATATTCCATTCATTTACAGAAACAACTGAGTCTAAACAAAATTATTGCCTACTACATATAAATGTTATTTTCAGAGCAAGCTTTTCAAACAAATGACCAAACTATCACTCTCAGAGTGATTTTACATACATATATATATATATATATGAAATTTTATTTTTTTAAAAATTTACATCCAAATTAGTTAGCACATAGTGCAACAATGATTTCAGGAGTAGATTCCTTAATGCCCCTTACCCACTTAACCCATCCCCACCCCTTACCCCCTCCAGTAACCCTCTGTTCTCCATATTTATGAGTCTCTTATGGTTTATGCCCCTCCCTGTTTTTATATTATTTTTGTTTCCCTTCCCTATGTTCATCTGTTTTGTCTTTTAAAGTCCTCATATGAGTGAAGTCATATGATTTTTGTCTTTCTCTGACTAACTAATTTCACTTAGCATAATACCCTCCAGTTCCATCCACGTAGTTGCAAATGGCAAGATTTCATTCTTTTTGATTGCCGAATAATACTCTATTGTGTGTGTGTGTGTGTGTGTGTGTATATATATATATATATATATATATACCACATTTTCTTTATCCATTCATCCATCGATGGACATTTGGGCTCTTTCCATACTTTGGCTATTGTTGATAGTGCTGCTATAAACATGGGGGTGCATGTGTCCCTTCGAAACAGCACACCTGTATCCCTTGGATAAATAACTAGTAGTGCAGTTGCTGGGTCATAGGGTAGTTCTATTTTTAGTTTTTTGAGGAGCTTCCGTACTGTTTTCCAGAGTGGCTGCACCAACTTGCATTCCCACCAACAATGCAAAAGAGATCCTCTTTCTCCGCATCCTCGCCCACATCTGTTGTTGCCAGAGTTGTTAACGTTAGCCATTCTGACAGGTGTAAGGTGGTATCTCATGATGGTTTTGATTTGTATTTCCCTGATGATGAGTGAAGTTGGGCATTTTTTCATGTGTCGGTTAGCCATCTGGATGTCTTCTTTGGAGAAGTGTCTATTCATGTCTTTTGCCCATTTCTTCACTGGATTATTTGCTTTTTGGGTGTTGAGTTTGAGAAGCTCTTTATAGATTTTGGATACTAACCCTTTATCTGATATGTCGTTTGCAAATATCTTCTCCCATTCTGTCGGTTGCCTTTTAGTTTTGCTGATTGTTTCCTTCGCTGTGCAGATTTTTATTTTGATGAGGTCCCAGCAGTTCATTTTTGCTTTGTTTTCCTTGCCTCCAGAGATGTGTTGAGTAAGAAGTTGCTGCAGCCAAGATCAAAGAGGTTTTTGCCTGCTCTCTCCTGGAGGATTTTTATGGCTTCCTGTCTTACATTTAGGTCTTTCATCCATTGTGAGTTTATTTTTGTGTATGGTGTAAGAAAGTGGTCCACGTTCATTTTTCTGCATGTTGCTGTCCAGTTTTCCCAGCACCACTTGCTGAAGAGACTGTTTATTCCATTGGATATTCTTTCCTGCTTTGTCAAAGATTAGTTGGCCATACGTTTGTGGGTCCATTTCTGGGTTCTCTATTCGGTTCCATTGATCTGAGTGTCTGTTCTCCTGCCAGTACCATACTGTCTTGATGATTACAGCTTTGTAGTACAGCTTGAAGTCTGGGATTGTGATGCCTCCTGCTTTGGATTTCTTTTTCAAAATTGCTTTGGCTATTTGGGGTGTTTTCTGGTTCCATACAAATTTTAGGATTATTTGTTCTAGCTCTGTGAAGAATGCTGGTGTTATTTTGATACGGATTGCTTTGAATATGTAGATTGCTTTGGGTAGTATCAACATTTTAACAATATTTGTTCTTCCTATCCAGGAGCATGGAATCTTTTTCCATTTTTTTGTGTCTTCTTCAATTTCTTTCATAAGCTTTCTATAGTTTTCAGTGTATAGGTTTTCCACCTCTTTGGTTAGATTTATTCCTAGGTATTTTACGGTTTTTGGTGCAACTGTAAATGGGATCGATTCCTTGATTTCTCTTTCTGTCACTTCATTGTTGGTGTATAGGAATGCAACTGATTTCTGTGCATTGATTTTATATCCTGCCACTTTGCTGAATTCATGAATCAGTTCTAGCAGTTTTTTGGTGGAATCTTTATATAGAGTATCATGTCATCTGTGAAGAGTGCAAGTTTGACCTCCTCCTGGCTGATTTGGATGCCTTTTATTTCTTTGTGTTGTCTGATTGCAGAGGTTAAGACTTCCAATACTATGTTGAATAATGGTGGTGAGAGTGGACATCCCTGTCTTGTTCCTGACCTTAGGGGGAAAGCTCTCAGTTTTTCCCTATTGAGGATGATATTAGCATTGGGTTGTTCATATATGGCTTTTATGATCTCGAGGTATGCTCCTTCTATCCCTACTTTCTTGAGGGTTTTTATCCAGAAAGGATGCTGTATATTATCAAATGCTTTCTCTGCATCTATTGAGAGGATCATATGGTTCTTGTCCTTTCTTTTATTGATGTGATGAATCATGTTAATTGTTTTGCGGATATTGGACCAGCCTTGCATCCCAGGTATAAATCCCACTTGGTCGTGGTGAATAATTTTTTTTAATGTATTGTTGGATGCAGTTGGCTAATATCTTCATCAGGGAAATTGGTCTATAGTTCTCCTTTTTAGTGGAGTCTCTGTCTGGTTTTGGAATCAAGGTAATCCTGGCTTCATAGAAAGAGTTTGGAAGTTTTCCTTCCATTTCTATTTTTTGGAACAGTTTCAAGAGAATAGGCGTTAACTCTTCCTTAAATGTTTGGTAGAATTCCCCTGGAAAGCCATCTGGCCCTGGACTCTTGTTTTTTTGGCAGATTTTTGATTACTAATTCGAGTTCCTTACTGGTTATGGGTCTGTTCAAATTTTCTATTTCTTCCTGTTTCAGTTTTGGTAGTGTATATGTTGCTAGGAATTTGTCCATTTCTTCCAGATTACCCATTTTATTGGCATGTAATTGCTTATAATATTCTCTTATTATTGTTTTTATTTCTGTTGTGTTGGTTGTGATCTCTCCTCTTTCATTCTTGATTTTAGTTATTTGGGTCCTTTCCTTTTTCTTCTTGATCAAACTGGCTAGTGGTTTATCAATTTTGTTAATTCTTTCAAAGAACCAGCTTCTGGTTTCATTGATCTGTTCTACCGTTTTGTTTTTTTTTGTTTTTTTTTGTTTTTGGTTTCAATAGCATTAATTTCTGCTCCAACCTTTATTATTTACTGTCTTCTGCTCGTTTTGGGTTTTATTTGCTGTTCTTTTTCCAGCTCCTTAAGGCGTAAGGTTAGGTTGTGTATCTGAGATCTTTCTTCCTTCTTTAGGAAGTCCTGGATTGCTATATACTTTCCTCTTATGACTGCCTTTGCTGCGTCCCAGAGGTTTGGGGTTGTGGTGTTATCATTTTCATTGACTTCCATATACTTTTTAATTTCATCTTTAACTGCTTGGTTAGCCCATTCATTCTTTAGTAGGATGTTCTTCAGTTCTCCAAGTATTTGTTACTTTTCCAAATTTTTTCTTGTGGTTGATTTCAAGTTTCATAGCATTGTGGTCTGAAAATATGTACGGTATGATCTCGATCTTTTTGTACTTACTTAGGGCTGGGTTGTGTCCCAGTATATGGTCTATTCTGGAGAATGTTCCATGTGCACTGGAGAAGAATGTATATTCTGCTGCTTTAGGATGAAATGTTCTGAATATATCTGTTAAGTCCATCTGGTCCAGTGTGTCATTCAAAGCCATTGTTTCCTTGTTGATTTTTTGATTAGATGATCTGTCCATTGCTGTGAGTGGGGTGTTGAAGTCTCTTACTATTATGGTATTACTATCGATGAGTTTCTTTATGTTTGTGATTAACTGATTTATATAATTGGGTGCTATCACATTTGGTGCATAAATGTTTACAATTGTTAGGTCTTCCTGGTGGATAGACCCCTTGATTATGATATAATGCCCTTCTGCATCTCTTGATACAGTCTTTATTTTAAAGTCCAGATTGTCTGATATAAGTATGGCTACTCTGGCTTTCTTTTGTCAATCATTAGCATGATAGATGGTTCTCGATCCCCTTATTTTCAATCTGAAGGTGTCTTTAGGTCTAAAGTGGGTCTCTTGTAAACAGCATATAGATGGATCTTGTTTTCTTATCCATTCTGTTACCCTATGTCTTTTAATTGGAGCATTGAGTCCATTGATGTTTAGAGTGAGTACTGAAAGATATGAATTTATTGCCGTTATGATGCTTGTTGGGTTGGAGTTTTTGGTGGTGTTCTCTGGTCCTTTCTAATCTTTTGTTGCTTTTGGTATATATATATATATATATATATATATATATATATATATATATATATTTTCATCTTTTCTCCCCTCAGAAAGTCCCCCTTAAAATTTCTTGCAGGGCTGGTTTAGTGGTCACAAACTCCTTTAATTTTTGTCTGTCTGGGAAACTTTTATCTTTCCTTCTATTTTGAATGACAGCTTTGCTGGATAAAGAATTCTTGTCTGCATATTTTTCTGATTCAGCACACTGAATATATCCTGCCACTCCTTTCTGGCCTGCCAAGGTTCTGTGGATAGGTCTGCTGCAAACCTGATCTGTCTTCCCTTGTAGGTTAGGGACTTTTTTTCCCTTGCTGCTTTCATGATTCTCTCCTTGCCTGAGTATTTTGTGAATTTGACTATGATATGCCTTGTTGATGGTCGGTTTTTGTTGAATCTAATGGGGGTCCTCTGTGCCTCCTGGATTGTGATGTCTTTGTCTATCCCCAGGTTAGGAAAGTTTTCCACTATGATTTGCTCATATAACCCTTCTACCCCTATTTCTCTCTCTTCCTTTTCTGGGACCCCCTATGATTCTGATGTTCCTTTTTAATGAGTCACTGGTTTCTCTAATTCTTAAATTGTGCTCTTTTGCCTTAATCTCCCTCTTTCATTATTCTCTATAAATTTGTCCTGTATATAGCTTATTCTCTGTTCTGCCTCATCCATCCTTGCCGCTGCTGCATCCATCTGTGATTGCATCTCAGTTTTAGCATTTTTAATCTCATTCTGACTATTTTTTACTTCTTTTATCTCTGCAGAAAGGGATTCGAATCTATTTTCGACTCCAGCTAGTATTCTTATTATTGTGATTCTAAATTCTGGTTCAGACATCTTGCTTGTATCTGTGTTGGTTAAATCCCTGGCTGTCGTTTCTTTGTGCTCTTTCTTTTGGGGTGAATTCCTTTGTTTTGTCATTTTTTTTTTAATTTTTTTTAACGTTTATTTATTTTTGGGACAGAGAGAGACAGAACATGAACGGGGGAGGGGCAGAAAGAGAGGGAGACACAGAATCGGAAACAGGCTCCAGGCTCTGAGCCATCAGCCCAGAGCCTGACGCGGGGCTCGAACTCACAGACCGCGAGATCGTGACCTGGCTGAAGTCGGACACTTAACCGACTGCGCCACCCAGGCGCCCCTGTTTTGTCATTTTGAATGGAGAAAAGGAATTAATGAGGTAGAAAAATTGAAATTAAAAAATTAAAATAAAAAAATTAAAATAAAAAAATTTAAAAAACACACACAAATCGAATAGATGATGCTAGATCCTAGGTGTGTTTTAGTTGGGGTGTTGAAAGTGGTTTGACAGATTAGAGAAAAAAAAGGTGGGGGGGGAAGGAAATCGTTTGAGAATTTGAAAAAATGAATACACTGAAGTAGACTAAAATGAGATGATGGGGGTAAAATAGAATTTGAAAAAATATACACAAAAGTAAAGAATATAGTAGAAAAAATTAAAGAAAATATTTTTAATAAAAATGAAAAATAAATACGAATTTTTTCATTTTCTGTATTTAAGAAAAAAGAAAAGAAACGAAAAAGAAAAAAGATTAAAAAAGAAAAAAAATCATTTGAAAATTTGAAAAAGTGACTACACTGTAGTAGACTAAAATAAAATGATGGAAGTAAAATAGAATTTGAAAAAATTTACATAAAAGCAAAAAATATAGTAATAAAAATTAAATAAAAATATTTTTAATAGAAATTGGGAGTAAAAATGAAGTTTTTCTCTTTCTGCATTGAAGAAAAAGAAAAGAAACAAAAAGAAAAAAGAAAGAAAAAAAGGAAACTGTTTGAAAATTTGAAAAGGTGAGTACACTGAAGTAGACTAAAATAAAATGATGGAAGTAAAGTAGAATTTGAAAAAATTTACACAAAAGTAAAAAATATAGTAATAAAAATTAGAGAAAGATATTTTTAATAAAAATTGAAAATAAAAATGAATTTTTTCTCTTTCTGTATTCAAGAAAAAGAATTGTAAAAGAGAAAAAGGAAAAAGAAAAAAAATTGAATAGATAAACCTGCCAACAGATTGAAGTGGGACTGAAATTGCTTCGTTTTCCCCTAGAAGTCAGTCTATGTAGCTCTTTATAGTCTGTAAATTAAGCCAGCAGTGAGATGAAGAACCAAGTTGGCCCAGGTGGGCTGGGTTCAGTGTAACAGCTCCTCTCTCCACTAGATGGCGCTGCTAGCCTACTGGGGTGGACGGTTGCGGGGTTCGTAGGTGCGTATGCGCATGTGCGGGTGCGGTGAAAATGGTACCACCCAGCCACCCAGTCTGTTCTCCCGGATCAGCAATTGCGCACCGTTCCTCCGTCTCCAGCTCTCGTCCACTCCCTGCTTGTTCACTCTCTGTGACCAGGCCCCAGGCAGTACCTCTCTCCCAAGTTTTGTCTCAGATGCGGCTGTTTTCCCCGGCGCCTTACTTCCGAAGGACTGCGGCTTTGACCTGTTCTGCCCTTCTTCAAGGGTCTCACGGAGCAGTGGCGGAATGCTGGCCGCACCCAGGAAAGTTCGCGAGACTGTGCTGCTGCCGATGTCCAGAGACCGCGGCCAGGTGCCGGCCCGCCCCCAGAAAAAGTTTGCGAGATAGTGTAGCAGCAGCATTTCAGGGATTATGGAAAATCACAACACACATCTGGCACCAGGCTTCACCCTCAATGACCTTGCCCCAGCACCAGCAAATGTGGTCGTTCTCTGGGGTCTGCTGGGACCAGGTGGCCTCAACAGTCTCTATGAAATGTCCTTCCAGTTGTGGAACCGCTTTTCTCGTGTGGCCCGAGAACCTCCTGGACCCCACGCTGTTCCTGGGGATTCACCCTTCCCACCAGAGCATCGCCAGGTATGGAGCTACGGAGTTGCAGCCTTTGCGCTCCCCTTGTTTACAGTCGTAATGGAATTTAAACCCTCTCCTTTCTCCTTTCTCCCTTTTTAGTTTAGTCCCTGCAGCTGTTCCCAATTTTCCACTTTCTCTCCAGCTGCTTTTGGGGAGGGTGCTTTTCCCGTATTCTCCCCACCGTCTCCGTCCTCTCTCCACACGCAAAAGTACCACCTGTCCTCGGTGGCTTCTCTCTTCCCAAGTTCACCTCTCTGCGCCATGTACCTGCTGAGTTCTGAGGTTCAGGCTGTGCAGATTGTTGCGTTAATCCTCAGCTCAGTTTTCTAGGTGTGCAGGATGGCTTAGTGGTGGTCTGGCTGTATTTTGTGGACACGAGACACACAAAAAACGTCCACGCTGTTCTGCCATCTTGGCTCCCTCTCAGAGTGATTTATATACTGAAGGCATACTATGTGACAAGCATCTTGCTAAATACTATTACATAAATTGTTTTATGATTATAATATCATAATCACTATTTTATTGATGTGGATTCTGTGGCTTAGGCTTTCTTTTTTCTTTCAAGGATGAGGGAGGAAGAGAAAGAATTCTAAGCAGACTCCATACTCAGCACAGAGCCTGAAGTGGGGCTTGATCCCATGACCCTAAGATCATGACTTGAGCCGAAGTCAAGAGTCAGACACTCAACTGACTAAGCCACTCAGATGCCTTGCTTAGGTTTTATATGTTATTTTTGTATCAGACCATCTCACTAAATACTTGGTTTTAAGACTTGTCCTGAAATTTTTCTATTAATTCTAACAGATTTCCTAGTGATTGTCCTGCCTCAGATTTTTCTGGCTATTCAGATTATCTGAAAATAATCTGCAAGCAAGAGAGAGAGTTTTGCCTCTTCTTTTCTTTTCTTTTTTTATGTTTATTTATTTTTGAGAGAGAGAGAGAGAGCAGGGGAGGGGCAGAGAGAGAGGGAGACAGAGGATCCAAAGCAGACTCCATACAGACAGCAGAGGGCCCAATATGGGGCTTGAACCCATGAACTGTGAGATCACGACCTGAGCCGAACGCTGAGCCGCCTGAGCAGCCCAGGTGCCCCTTGTTTTTGTTCTTAGAGCGCAAAAGCGGGGGGAGAGAGAAAGAATGTTAAGCAGGCTCCATGTTCAGCATGGTGCCTGATGTGGGGCTCAATCCCATGACCCTGGGATCATGACCTGAGCCAAATAAGACTTGGTCGCTCAACCAACATCCAGGTGCCCCCATGCCCATTGTTTAAAATTTTTTTTTTACACTCTGTAAATTTACAAAGTCCAGTGAACTTTTGTTGATTTACATCCTCTCCACCACTTCTTTTTAGAATTTTATTTATCTTTTTAAACATACTTCTTTACTTTTTGTTTATTTATTTATTTTTAAACATTTTTTTATTTTTTTTATTTTTGAGAGAGACCAAGTGTGAGCGGGGCAGGGGCAGAGTGAGAGGGAGACACAGAATCCGAAGCAGGCTCCAGGCTCTGAGCTGTCAGCACAGAGCCTGACGTGGAGCACGAACTTACGAGCTGTGAGATCGTGACCTGAGCCGAAGTCGATGCCTAACCGACTGAGCCACCCAGGCGCCCCTCTTCTTTACTTTTTAAAAATGTTTATTTATTTCTCAGAGAGAGAGTGTGAGTGGGGGAGGGGCAGAGAGGGAATGGGATAGAGGATCCAAAGACAGAGGTTCTGCACTGACAGCAGTGAGCCTGATACGGGGCTTGAACTCACGAACCGTGAGATCATGACCTGAGCCAAAGTCAGTTGCTCAACCAACTGAGCCACCCAGGTGCCCCCTTTTTAGACTTTTAAATTGTAGCTAGTCTGGAGAGCATGGTTTTGATTTGCATTTCCATGATGACTACTGTGGTTAAGGATGTTTTTGGAAAAACATGTTTATTGGAAAGGATGTTTATTGGAAAATTGTGTTTCTTTATGGTATGTCTGTTCAAGTCTCTTGCTGATGTTTCTACTGGGATTTCTTTCTCTAATCATTTGAATGAGTTCTTTATATATTTTAAATACAGATCCTTTGTTATATGTATTTCAACTATTATCTCCACTCTGACTTGCATTTTACCTGAGGACACCTTTTGATAAATAGACGTTCTTACATTTAATGCTGTCTAATTTATCAACAGTTAATGCTTTTCATTTTGTGATTTTGAAATCTTTCCTTACCCTCATGAAATGCAGATATTCTCTTACGTTACCTTCTAAAAGCTTTGTAGTTTTGTCTGAAATTGATTTGTTGTGTATGATGTGTAGTAGGAGGCAAGTTATAGCTGCACGTATATCTATTTGTGTCAATTGCATTTATTACAAAGACCATCCATTCTCCACTTCTCTACAGTCATAAATCAACTTTTCTAGGTATTCTACTTAATTTTGTTAGTCTATTTGCCTGTTTTGGTGTCAGTCCCATGGAGTCTTAATTACCGTAGCTTTAGCTGAAGTCATAATATCTCACAGAGCAAGTCTGCTTATTTTGTTCCTTTTCTTCAAGGATGTGTTGTTGGCTATTCCTGGCCCCATGCAATTCCACACACATTTTGGCATCAGCTTGTCAAATTAATTACCTGCACATGCATTTATATGCACACACTTTTGGAATTTGGATTTGGAGCCCATTAACTACAAATTAATTTGGGAGAAATGCTATTTTCAGAAAACTAAGTACATTTACATATCCCCCCATTTTTTCTAGGTCTTTTAAAACTTCTCTTGGGGTGCCTGGGTGACTCAGTCGGTTAAGCGTCCGACTTCGGCTCAGGTCATGATCTCGTGGTCTGTGAGTTCGAGCCCCGCGTCGGGCTCTGTGCCGACCGCTCAGAGCCTGGAGCCTGTTTCAGATTCTGTGTCTCCCTCTCTCTCTGCCCCTCCCCCATTCATGCTTTGTCTCTCTCTGTCTCAAAAATAAATAAACGTTAAAAAAAAATTAAAAAATAAATAAATAAATAAAACTTCTCTCAATAGTGTCTTACTCTTTCTGTGTAAGGGTCTTACACAATTTCTGTCAGATTTATTCCTAGATATTTGAAATTCAACTGCAAATTATATCTTAAAAAATCCCACCTTATAATTTTTTGCTGGTATAGAAATATGATTAGTTTTTGTGTATTGCCCTATTTTCAGCAACTCTGCTAATTCTTTTTTTCTACAGCATTTTAGAGGCATTTGGTAGCACCCTTTATTTTTTTAATTTTTTAAAAAATGTTTATTTATTTATTATGTTGAGAGAGAGATTGAGAAAGAATCCCAAGCAGGCTCCACGCTGTAAGTGCAGAGCCCAATGAGGAGCTTGAACTCACAGACTGTGAGATTATGTCCTGAGCTGAAATGAAGAGTTGGACATTTAACTGACTGAGCCACCCACGCACCCCTACAACTTTGCTCATTCTAATAATTTTTAGACGTTTATTTCCTCGTGCGGTTTGTAAACAATGATGTAATATCACATAGACAGTGATATTATCTGTGAATACTAACAGTTCTATTTCCTCCTTACCAATCCTTATAGTGTACATCTATTTTTCTTATCTTATTGCACTAGCTAAGACAACTAGAACAATGTGAAGAGAATTGGTAATTGTAAGCATTTTTGTCATATCTCTGATCTTAGGGAGGTTACATCTAATATTTCGCCATGAAGTTTAATGTTTTTGATGGGTTTTTAGGGGCTACCCTTTGGCTTGAGGAAGTTTCCTTTAACCCATATTTGCTAAGAGGTTTTGTTTGTTTGTTTTTGTTTTTTCCTATCCATGGGAAATGGATTGCTAATATATCAATGATCTTTACATCTCTTTTCATAGGTGAGATTGATCCATAGCTTTTCTTTATTCAACTTCTTTCTGGCTTTGGTAGAAAAGTAGACTGGCCACCTAAAATGAAATTTGAGAGCATTCCCTTTAAAACATTTTTGGAATACTTTGCATAAAGTTGGGATCATATGTCACTTGAACATTTGGCAGAAGTTAACCTTAAAATCTTCAGGGCCTTTTTTTTTTTCCCAGGGGAACATAAGTTGTTATAAACTATTCATTCTATGTATTTAAAGGTTATAGATCAACGTAGGTTTTTAAAATTCTTTTAATTCAGTTTTGGTAAATTATATTCTTATGAAATTGCCTGTTTCATCCAAATTATATTTTTATATAAATTCATTCTTTTGATCAATTATCTATTTTCAAATTTATTGGTATAAAGTTATTCATAGCATTCTCTTTGATTAAGAAAAACTTCTATCATATCTATAGTTATTACCCTTTTAAAAGTTCTATTATTTTTTTTCCTCCTCACTGTAATACAGTTTACATAGCACTGGAATTATCTGTTTCCTGAAGGTTTGGTAGAATTATGTGAAAACATCAGGGTCAGGTGCTCTTCTTTTTTTTAAGTTAATTTATTTGAGAGTGAGAGAGATGTGAGGGGTGGGCAGAGAGAGAGAATCCCAAGCAGGCTCTGTACTGTTAGTGCAGAGCCTGATGTGGGTCTTGAACTCATGAACTGTGAGGTCATGACCTGAGCTGAAACCAAGAGTGGGATGCTTAACCAACTGAGCCACCCAGGCACCGCAGAGTTTGGTGCTCTTTGAGGGAGGGTTGGCCTTTTTACATCTTTATTTATCTTCATTATTGTGATTGTTCTGTTTAAACTTTCCTGTCTATTCTAAGGCCAGTTTTGTTAATATTCATTTTCTCAGAAAATAATCTATTATATTTAAGTATCATATTTACTTTCATATCACTGGGAAAAATAGTCTAGGTATGATTCTCTTAGTTATTCCATACTAGTGATATCCCCATTTTCATTTTTTATGTTATATATTTGTGCTTCCTCCTATTTTTTATTGAATAGGTTAGCTAATAACTTATATTTGTTATTTTATTTTATTTTTAAATATTATTTATTTATGTATTTATGTATTTATTTATCTTGAGAGAGAGAAAGTGTGTGTGTATGAGCAGAAGAGGTGCAGAGAGAGAGAGAGAGGGAGACAGAGAATCCCAAGTACGCTCCACACTGTCAATGCAGAGCCTGGTGTGGAGCTTGATCTCATGAGCCATGAGATTATGACCTGAGCTGAAATCATGAGTCGGACACTTAACTGGCTGAGCCACCCAGGTGCCCTTATATTTGTTATTTAAAAAAGCTCTTGTGTGTATTAATTTGTATTATTTTCTAATTAATATATTGTCAATATCTTTAGTGAATCCTTCCTTCTGTTTTCCTTACATTTATTCTGTTATTTTTATTCCTAATGTTTTAAGTTGGATGCCATCTTATGGTCGCAAAATGGTTACTGGAACTCTAGCCATCTCATCTGAGTTGTAGACAATAAGGGACAGAGCAAGAGACAAAGGGGGGGTCCTTTCCATCTTTCCATCTGAGTCATCCCCCTTTAAGGAGCTTTTCTAGATGCTTTACCCAAAAACGTGGTTTAAATTTCATTGGTCATGATTATCTTCAAAAGTGGCTGGGAAAAGTGGGGTAGCTGGGCACATTGACATTTAAATAGTACAGGGATCTGTTACTAATGAAGAAGGGGATAACAGATATGAGTGGGTAATCTGCTGCAGAGTTTTAAATCTGAAATTCAGTAACTCTACTAAGCCTTTATCTCAGTATGGACTATACAGTGTTACTTCCTTTACTGGGACACAATATGTTTTTTTCTCAAATCACTTTCCTCTTGACTTACAGGTTATTTTTGTCCAGGGATTTGGTTCTATCTTAAAATGTTTTACATTAAGAATTGGTCACAATTATTATGGTCTTACACTGTTGGTGCTTGTTTAGATTTACCATATGCTTACAATATTATTTGCTCACTATTCCTTTTTCCCATGTAGGCTTTCACTTTTTATATCTTCCCTTCAGAAGATCCCTCAGTGAGGTTATGTTCATTGGAAAGCCTGTCAGTTTTGTTGCATAGAAATATTTTTATTTCACCCTTATTATTGAAAGATAGTTTTGCTGGTTCTAGAACTCTAGGCTGACTGTTACTTTCTTGAAGCACTTTGCAGGTGTTACTCCAGTGTGTTGTGGTCTTATTGTTGCTATTGAGAAGTCAGCTGTCAATTTACTTACCAGTTCTTTGTAGGTGATCTTTCTTTTCTGACTGCTTTCACATGTTTGGTTTTTGGGTTCAGCAGTTTGACCACGATGTGTCCAGGAGTGTACTTCTTTTTACTTAGCCAGCTTGGGATTTCAACACTTACTTTATCTCTTGTGTTGTGTGTTTCATCAATTCAGGAAATTTTTCAGTTATTATTTCTCCAAGTATTGCCTTTCTCCCATCCTGTTCTTTCCTGCTATCCCAAATTAGTTTTATACTGGATATTCTCCCTTTATCCTACATGGCTGTTAAGTTCTTTTTCATATTTTTTATCTTTTGTCATCTTTTAGCTCTTCCCTTCAGTTTGCTGATTATCTTTTCAAATCAGTCTAACCTCCTATTAAATCTATTACTTGTGTTTCTAATTTCATTTATGGTTTTCACTTCTAAAGTTCTCGTTAGTTATTTTTAAAATCAGACTAGCGGGGCACCTGGGTGGCTCAGTCAGATGAGTGTCTGACTTCAGCTCAGGTCATGATCTCATGGTTTGTGAGTCTGAGGCCCATGTCGAGTTCTCTGCTGTCAATATAGAGTCTGCTTTGGATCCTCTGTCTCCCTCTCTCTGCTCCTCCCCGATTGCATGTGCTCTGTCTTTCTCAAAAATAAATACACATTAAAAAAATTCAGACTAGCAAATTTTTTATATTCTCTTTTCTTTGGTCACGGTTTCAATTCCTCTGGGCTTTTCAGTTTCTATTTATTTATTTATTTATTTATTTATTTATTTATTTATTTAATGTTTATTTATTTATAGAGAGAGTTAGAGAGCAAGTGGGAGAGGGGCAGAGAAAGGGAGACAGAGAATCCCAAGCAGGCTCTGCACTAATAGTGGGGCTTGAACTCATGATCTGTGAGATCATGACCTGAGCTGAAACCAAGAGTCAGATGCTTAATTGACTGAACCACCCAGGCACCCCATCAGTTTCCTTATTTTTTTTTATTATTTAAAAAAAATTTTTTTTTTCAACATTTATTTATTTTTGGGACAGAGAGAGACAGAGCATGAACGGGGGAGGGGCAGAGAGAGAGGGAGACACAGAATCGGAAACAGGCTCCAGGCTCCGAGCCATCAGCCCAGAGCCTGACACGGGGCTCGAACTCACAGACTGCGAGATCGTGACCTGGCTGAAGCCAGATGCCCAACCGACTGCGCCACCCAGGCGCCCCAGTTTCCTTATTTTTAAAATGGGGTCTGGGCTCCATGTTCTTTAAGGACACTTGCAATCCATAAACACTCCCTGCCTTCCTCTTGGGGTGGAGTGTGGCATGCTGGTGTTGGTGGGCTATTAGGTCAGAGCTCTCCTGTTGAATTGTCCTCCTCTACTGGGTATCTCAGGAAGCCAGGTTGGTCTAGAAGTCCTAGTCTGGTGCCACCACCCATTGGGGAGCCAGAATTTCCATTGCACTGGTTGAGCCTGAAAAGCTTCAGTCCCAGCTACTTGCTGGGTGCAGAACAGCCTTGGGGGCAGTGGCTCACTCTCACTTCTCCACTTCCGTGCCCACAGGGTGCCAACATGGGACCATTTCCAATGAAAGCAATTTCCCAATCTTCCTAGTTACACAGCTGAGAGTGCTTCCTGAAGTCAATTTGCACCTCCTTGCAGTATCACTGGAGAGCTTGATTCCTTCTCTAGCCTTGGAGAGATGGGCAGGGGGCATACCCCTTGTGTTGAATAGAAACCCTTCAGACAGCCAGAGGCTCAAAAGAAGAAGCAGCAGAATTCTGGTTCTTTTGAGTTAAGTGGTTTTAAAGACAACACTAGGTCTGACTCTGGCTTGTACTGGCCATTTAATTTACATGTTACACTAAAAAGTTAAATTTGTGTAGACATGCAGGGCACCAAGCAGACATGTCTGTTTATGTAATTTAGAACAAGACAACTTTTCTAGTTCTAATTCCTTTATTTGTAAATGGAGATGATGGTAGCGTCTACTTCATAGAGTTTTTTTGTGTGTGGGGATTTGGTTAAAAAATGAACGTATGGTTCTAGCTCTACACCTGCAAAGGGAGACTGAGTAATGAAAGCTCTTCTTATTATCATCTAGCCTGAGCTCTTCCGCCTGTATGCTGGGTCAGTCTCACTCTTGGGGCCTAAATTCCTTGTCTGTCAAGCAGGAAGACTAACAGTGATGAATACAGAATGGCTTGGAAAAGGAGGATGTAGAGGGGCTGAGTTGTAGCTCCTGGCAGGGTCCACTTTCTCTTCTTCCTTCACCCCTTCTGCTTCACCCTTTTTTCTTGGGGCCAATTAGTGGGTTCTTGGCACACAAGGGCCCAGCTCCAAGTTCCAGCCCTCCTTCTTCATCTGGAGCTCTGGCATCTGACCCTTGATGTCCTCACCAGATTCTAAGAAGATGCCTGGGGGCAGGAAGAGAAGATGTTGTGCCCAGGGACTCCAAGTGAGGAGGGTTTGTTCAAGATGCTCCATGCTCCCAAGTGAGCTTCAGCCTGAAAGTATCCAAAGTTAATCCTCCAAAGGGTGGTGTCTTTTGGGAAGGCAGGGGGCATGTTTTTACCTCTTAATGGTTATTGCAGTCATTCTCAACTGCTCTTTCTGTTAAGGCTTGTTACATAGACTGTTACATATGCTCCCACTTCTGTGAGTGTTCTCAGATTTTGATAAATAAGATGAAAAAGACTCTTTGCCGGAATTTGTAGCAGAGACCTGTAGAGAGGCTGTTGGTTTTATGAGCTGTAGCATCACTCTTTTTTCCCTTTTCAAGAAAGCATGTAGGAAAGAAGATAAGGGAGTGTAACATTCTAGGGACAACATGTCACTCAGAGACGGGGTCCGTTCTTCCCACGCTCATCTCGGCCTTTGTGGAGCTCCTGCTCCTTTGCCTGCCTTGGCATCTGTTGGTGTGGATTTTGCTCCATTTCCTTCAGCTGGTCATTCCTCTCTCCAGTTATACCAGCGGCATTGTGCTGTGGAAGGAGCTAGACTTCAGAGTCAGGCAGCCCTGGCTGCAAATGCTCCCCACACCAGCCACTGTCAAACCTTCAGCAAATCCCTCAGCCCTGCTGAACCTTGGTGTCCTCATCTTTAAACTGGCAATAACTTCTCTCTCAGAGCATTAGAATGCAAGGACCTACTGCATGCATTCTGTACATAAAACCTCTAGGTGCCTTTTATGCATAATCTCTAATTCCTTCACCCATGATGTAGTGTCCAGCCAAGGCTTAGAGGGTTCAATGGCTAATGTAGTAGATAGAAGTGGTCTGTGCTCCATCATCCCTTTGAACCTTGTCTTGACTTCAGCCTTATGGCTGCCAGCATCAACACCTGCTTCCTATGCTTGGGGAACCCAGCATAATAAAGTTTGTTGGAAGGCAATGCCTCAACTCCCATCTCAGAAGCCAGAATGTTGTTGGTTATTTGCTTTCCCTGACACAAAGCCAGGGAGTGGGCACTGACCTAGACTCACCCAATTGGATGCTTCCTTCTGGAAATTTGAATCTAGGGGAAATGACACAAAGAAGCAGGGGGCAGTTGAGTTTTGGCAGCCACCATCTTGTGGCTGGTCACGACAGTCCCAGCAGCCACACCCAGTGTTCAGTGGCCACAGAGCTAGCTATCAGACTGCTCCCATGGCAGGAGCTTGGCTGTAGCTCAGGCCACCCAGTCTCCTTTGGCATCTGCCCACTTCCCTTCCTGTCAATTTTTAAAAATGTTTATTTATTTATTTTGAGAGAGAAAGAGAGCATGCATGTGCATGTGAGCAGGGGAGGAGCAGAGAGAGAGAGACAGAATCCCAAGCAAACTCCGCTCTGTCAGCACAGAGCCTGGCTAGGGGCTTAAACCCGTGAACCATGAGATCATGACCTGAGCCGAAGTCAAGAGTTGGACACTTGACCCACTGAGCTACCCAGGTGCCCTAGCCTTCTTATCAATTTTGTGAGCTTCTTGATACTTCTCTTCGAGTTCCTCTCCAACTTAAGTCACTCAGACTTGATTTCTATTGTTTGTAATCAAGAACTCCATGTAGAAGCTGTGTGTCCCCAATGACAGTCCTCTGGTATCTCTGAACCTTTTCATTTTCTGCCTTATACTCCCATCCAAATGCTGGGAGTCATTCGCCTCTGCTCTGTGCCAGTCTCAACCTATCAATATTGACTAGAGATGCTAAGGGGCACTTACCTGGCACCCGTGAGCTTCCCACAGACATCTCCTCTTTCCAAATCAATGCTGTGACTGGACCAACCCTTGTGGTTCTTATGATTATAAGACACATTTCAGCAACCACCATCAGGAAACTTTGACAAAATATAGATTTATTACTTACAAGACCTGGAAATAACACAACACACCTGCGCCTGGGGTTCTGCTTTTATTGGGGTCAAGGGTGGGGACCAAAGGTTTCATAGGCACACTCTTTGTTGGTGAATTTATTTTTTTTTAATGTTTATTTATTTATTTTGGAGAGAGAGAGAGCACAAGCGGTGAAGTGGTAGAGAGAGAGAGAGAGAGAGGGAGACACAGAATCCAAAGCAGGCTCCAGGCTCCAAGCCATCAGCACAGAGCCCCATGAGGGGTTTGAACCCATGAACCTTGAGATCATGACCTGAGCTGAAGTCAGACGCTCAACCGACTAAGTCACCCCGGTGCCCCATGGTGAATTTAAAACACAAGAGCGGGAATTTTAAAGCTCAGGGAGATAACAGACAAGTGGCTACAATGGTTAGTTATCAAGCTCAGCCAAGATCTCTAAAAAAAAGGAGGTGATCTGGCTCTTTATCTAGTGTGGTTGGCAATGTGTTTGTTCGAGATAGTCCTCTCTGAAGTGGATGTCTCAGCAATCAAAGCGTTAGTCAGGGACTTGCGTTACAAAAAAGAAAAATAAAACTGTCAGGGCTTATACCATAGATTCCAGGCAATTTTTATATCTCATGGGCAGAGGCTGATATTTCTGGTATATCTGCTGCCCCAGTTTTGCCTGTGCTCCTTCTTGACTATCTTCAGGATCCTGGTCCTCCACCAAGGGGATTCATGACGAGCTCTTCCCCAGGGCCCTTGCTATCCCTAGGTCCTGCCTTCTGCTCTTTTCTGTCTACACTTCATTGGGTTGGGATTCCTCCCCTCCTCTGAGAGTCTCAAGGAAGGCATGACCTTTGTCAAGAGATTAAGGGAGTTAACAAATACAAATGGTCCCGGAGGGTTTGGAAAGTGACTTCTCCTTTGACAGAGCCAAGTGCTAGGGACTGACTAGTTTACTCTGCTTCTGGCTCTTCATGTGTTTTGTGGCTGTTTCTGGTGAACCATCTCACCCTGGGAAGGCCTAAGGTAGCTGATTGAAGCCAGCTCTGGTGTGGCTCAGCAGTACCCTTAGACCAACACTGGGGTCTGGAGGAGTTGCTGTTCGTAGTGTACATCTGTCATTTTTATCTGCCCCAAATACTCTTTTTAAGAGATGGTCCTTTTGGGGTGCCTGGGTAGCTCAATGGGTTAAGTGACGGACTTCAGCTCAGGTCATGGCCTCACGGTTCATGGTTTCAAGCCCTGCATCTGGCTCTCTGCTCTCAACGCAGAGCCCACTTCAGATCCTCTGTCTCTGTCTGTCTCTCTCCGCTCCTCCCCTGCTTGAATTCTCTCTCAAAATAAATAAACATTTGAGAAAAAAAAACCACTTTCTTAAAAAAAAAAAAAAAGAGATAGCCCCTTGTCCCCTTCCACTGGTGGCTGGGGCTGCTGGTCACAAGACCTACTTTCTATGCTGAGGAGTGGGCCCCTCATCCAGCAGGTGGACGGGTAGTGTGAAGATATTTCTGTGTAAGTGATGAATCATGGGAATCTGCTCCCGAAGTCAAGAGCACACTGTCTACACTGTATGTTAGCTAACTTGACCATAAATTATATTTTAAAAAATGCACTGGGAGAGAACAGCCCTTTCTTTTCCCTTGGATGGCAACATATAAAGATATAACCTTGGAGTTGCCTCTGACTGCATTGCTTGCCAGAAGAAAGAAGGAATTAGGGGCACCTAGGTGGCTCAGGTGGTTTAAGCATCTGACTCTTGGATTTGGCTCAGGTCTGATCTCGAAGTTTCGTGAGTTTGAGCCCTGCATCGGGCTCTGCCCTGGCAGCACGGACCCTGCTTGGAATTCTCTCTCTCCCCTTCTCTCTGCCCCTCCTCTGCTCACACTGTCTATGTCTCTCTCAAAATAAGTAAATAAGCTTTAAAAAAAAAAAAAGAAGAAGAAAGAAGGAAGCTGTGTTAGATTCTTTGGGCTGCCATAACAAATTAGTACACAATTAGATGGCTTAAAATAGCATAAATGTATTTTCTCGCAGTACTCACAGAAGTTCAAAATCAAAGTGACAGCAGGGCTGGTTCCTTCTGAGGCTTCTGAGGAAGAGTCTGTGCTTGTCTCCTGGCTTTTAGGAGTGTCTGGCGATCTTTAGGAATCCTTGCTTCTAGATGCATTACTCCAACCTGCCTCCATCCTCACGTGGCTGTCTTCCTTCTGTGATGATCCCTGTTCACATTTCCCTCTTCTTATGAGTACACCAGTTATTGGATTAGGGTATACCCTTATTCAGTATGACCTCATATTTTTTTTAAATGTTTGTTTATTTTTGAGAGACAGAGAGAGATATAGTGCAAGCAGGGGAGGGGCAGAGAGGGAGACACAGAATCTGAAGCAGGCTCCAGGCTCTGAGCTGTCAGCACAGAGCCTGACCTGGGGCTTGAACTCACAAACCATGAAGTCATGACCTAACCCAAAGTCAGATGCTTAACCCACTGAGCCACCCAGGCACCCCACGTATGGCCTCATCTTGACTTGATTACATCTGCTAAGACCCTATTTCCAAATAAGGTCACATTTACAGGTTGGGGGGTGGATGTGAATTTTGGGGGGCATTATTTAACTCAATACAGAAGCTAAGTTAGGAAAACAGGGTCAAGAGGTAGAAAGAGAGAGAAACTTAATGAAAAATTATCAATTCCTAAGCCCAACTGATCTGGATGAAGTGTACTTCACCTGAGACTTTAAAGATATGTAAGCTAAAACATTTCCTTTCCCTTAAACTAGTTAGGGTTTGGTTTCTAGCACTTGGAACTGAAAAAGTCCTGACTAATATAGGGGTGAATGAAAAACCAGAATAAAGCAAGCTGGGATTTTAACAATAGACTAGAATGCAGTAAGAAAACGTGTTTCCTCTCTCTATTCCCTTCCTTCCAAGCAATATGCCATCTCTAGACACAACACTCCCTATAGTACTTCATCACAATGGTCTTCAGAGTCCTCCAAGGTCACCCTGGTAGGAATGTTCTCCAGGGAAAGAGCTACCACGTTATTTACTTCTTCCCTTTGCCTGATCGGGCCCAAATAACCAAGAATTTGGGATAAAAAATGACCTAATCATTGGAGGTATGGGAACACAGGTAGGGGTTTTGATTCAATTGAATAATGCTGCTCATTCTTTGTTTTTTTTTTTTAAGTTTATTTATTTATTTTGAGAGAGAGAGAGTGACTATGCATGGGGAAGGGTCAGAGAGACAGAGATAGAGAGAGAGAGAGAAAGAGAGAATCCCAAGCAAGCTCTGCACCGTCAGCACAGAGCCTGATTTCGGGCTCAAACTCATGAACCATGAGATCATGATCTGAGCTAAAATTGGACACTTAACCGACTGAGCCACCCAGGCTCTTTGTATCTGCTGTTCATTCTTTGTATCTGGCACTCAGCATAGTGCCTGGCACATGGTAGATGAGAAATAAATATTTAATCAGAGAGTGAGGGAAATAATGTATATTTAAGTGTCTATGGGAAATCCACTGAGGCATACACAATATAATCCCAGCTGTTGGGGGCTCTCAGTGTAGTTGGACAGATAATATGCCCTCACAAAGTCATTACATCATAGCATAAGAAGATCCATTGTCCAAATATTTGGGACTCTAGGGAGGAAGGGTGGAGGTTGAAAAGAGAGAGAAAGATCCCTAGGCTTTGGGTACGGCAGTTAAGGGAGGATTCAGGGAGAGGGAATAAGTTATTTGGGTCTGGAAGGACAGGGCAGGTGTTAGAGAAGAGCAGGGTGAGTATGGAGAACAAGCTTGGTGTCCTCCCAGAGGGGTGTATAGGCTGACAGGCAGAGGTGGGGAGAGGGTCTGGTTGGTGATGGGGAGGTAAGGGTGGAGTGGAAAAGTCTGTGGGCCAGGAGGTGTCTCTAGGAAGCCAAGATCCTGCTCTTACAGGCTCAGAAAGAACTGAGAAGAGCCCTTATCTCTTCCATCCATGTAGACTCCATGTTGGGCCAGGATGTAAGCTCCCTCCTCATCCTGTGGAGGCACACAATGATGGGGTTTGTGTGCATTGTGAAGTGTGTGTGACTAATCTGTGGTTTAATATTGCTGTGGTTCAGGGTTTTCTGTTCCTTTAGAAGCTTCTAGTTGTATATGACAGAAATTAAGGCATTGTTGGAACCTTTCTCTTTCGCTTTTTATTATTATGCAGCAGGAGACAGTTTCCTCACAGCTAAGGGCAGATTCTAGCACTCACCATCCTTGATTTATTCCTTACCCTCCATCTACTCTGATTCTGTTGCTTCCCTCCTCAAGGCCTGGCAGGGGAGAGAAGGGGGTGATTCTTTGTGGACTGGCCAACTGGATTCTTTGGCGCTTTTGGATTCTTGCTTGTGGGCCAGGGGACTAATGGTGACCTCTCTCTGGGGTCTCTGCCTCCAACTCCCACCTCCCAGCCCCTTTCCTGCCGGATTTCCTCAGGAATTTCTTTCAGGGTGAGAAATGATTCTGGGTATGAGTGAAGGTCTTCTGCCTCGCGGTGGCCTCCTCATCCACGGCAGCCTGGATATTCCTGGCTGCCCGCAGGCCGGACTTGATAGCAGTGTCTATCCAGGCGTGGGGCATGGAGGTGTGCTCGCCTGCAAAGTGGATGCGGCCCTCAGGCTGGAAGAGTTGCAGCGAATAGTCCGTAAACTGGTAGGGTGTGAACTCAGCGAAGGCGCCCATGGTGAGGGGGTCCAGAGACCAGCGCTTGAGCACAGAGGAGGGGCACATGCGCCGCAATTCATCCTTGGGTATCTGGTGCACGGCCGCCAGGTCCTCCAGGACCACATCCTCCACCTGCTCGTGCGTCATGGATATGAAGAAGAGGGAGTCATCGTCCACGGTGTAGGAGGCCAGCAGGACGCCCTTGCCGCTGGGGAGGCTGTGGCTGGGGTAGTAGATGAAGCGCGAGGGCCGGTCGGTGACGGACACCCCACCCCGGATGCCCTCCCGCTCCCAGAAGGGCTCCTTACAGGCCAGAACCACCTTGGTGGCGCTGGTGTAATGCACCACGCGGAGCGCTTCCACCTTGTCCGGAGAGAGCGGTGGCTTAAAGGTGATGAGGCGCGTGGCCTTGGCTGAGGCCGAGATAATGACGAAGTCCGCAGTGAGGTTGTGCTTCGCGGAGCTGGGCTCACCTGCCCGGTAGGAAACCTGGACCTCAGGCCCGTCCCTCACCACTGCCTCTACCTTGGAGCCCAAGTGGATGGTGCCAGGCTTCAGGCTGGTGCTGAGGGCCCTGGGGAGCTGGTCGAAGCCACCGGTGATCTCAGAAAAGCTGCAGGGGTGAGCGGAGGGCAGGGGTGAGTGTGTGGGCACCAGGCCCCCTTGCTGGGTTTCCGGCAGCCCTCCTGGTCTGAAAAGCAAGGAAACTGGCTTCCTGCAGCCTGTGCTGGATACTTCCTTCCATGTCCTTAACTAGTCTCTGTGAGGGAGGGATGATTGTTTAATTATACTTTGGAAAACCGAATCCTGTTGAAGAGGGACTGTCCCAGGATGACATACCCCGTCTAGACCCATAGCCTGTGGATTCAGTTACCATGCAGTCCTGTGTCCCAGAAGGAGTCCCAGAAACGTGGTTTTGGATTCTGGCTCCAGCCCTCACCCCACTTAAGTGAATTTGGATGAGTCATCGAACCCCTCTGAGCCTAAGCATCCTCTCCAGTAAAATGGCTCTGAATAATAGTATCGACCTTCTAGGTGATGAAAAGTGACAATTTTTTGGAAAGTGCAGATAATTGTGTCTGGCACATAGTGACCTACTCAATAATCATAGTTCTGTTTCTCTGCTCTGGGGGTTGGAGGAGGGGCAGATTCCAGCCCTGGTCCCAATTGGCCTTACTCGTCCTTTTTGGAAAAGATGAAGTCTGTCCGCAGGGACTCTAGGAGGGACTTGTAGTATCCAGAATCCTCATTCATCACAGTCCCGATCATCTTTACCGCTCCTTGGCTCAGCTCCCCTTCTTTCAGCAAGTAAGCCTGTGGGAGGTAGGAGTACCAGATGGAGGGCCCAGCATGTAGGAACGGGCTTCAGCAGGGGCCTAGGGCAGGCAGGGGGTGGGACTGGACTCCAGGGAGGTCATGTCTTTGGCAGTGGGAAGAGAGAGTCCTGGTCAGCAGAGAACAACCCTGGTGGGCTAGGCTGAGCACAGACCTCCTCTACCCCTATCCTTTGACTCACATACCTTGGTGGAGTAGGAATCATAAAAGGACACCAGGTGGCTGCAGTTGAAGTTTTTCAGATTTTGTTTGAGCTGCAGAAGGGGAGGGAGGGGAAGAAGTTTAGATGTAAGTCATAGAGCAGTGGCAGGACTCCTGGGTTCTATGGGTGTCCCTTTGAAGAGGGTGGGGGCAAGGAGGTGGGGGATAGAAAGACCAGGGGAAGTGTGTTTCCAAGAGCTCCTAAATGCTCCTCTTTCCTCCCAAATATCCCCTTCATTTAAAGACCTTTGGAGACTAATATTTAAGGGGAAGACATTCACTGCAATCCAAGAGAATTGATTCATTACTGAGTATTGGGTTATCTGGTGATTCCCTTTCCTTCCACTGTCATCATCAAGCAGTAGGCCGTTGGATCACCAAGTACAGGAGAGTAGATGGGTCTGGGCATTAGGGTTGGGGTGACAACATTCTTAGGGGATATTAGAGGAGGGACCAATCACAAGAGTGCCAGATAGGAACCAGGCTAGCTGGGTCCATCCACAACTTTCCAGGTGATCTTGGGCCAGAACTTGTTTTTTTCCCAACCCTGGGAGGGGTGAGGCAGGAGGCACCTTGGTGATGGACTGGTTGAAGAGATTAGTAGCACCCTTGCCCTTCTCCATTGGTTTCGTGGAGTAGCCTAGGAGCTCTGGGTTGTCCTTGACATCCCTGGTGCGATAACGTTGTCCGTTGATGAGGTACCAGGTGTTACCATCATATTCTATGAACTTGTTCATCTTCAGGCCAAGCTTCTTGATGTAGGTATGAACTAGCCTGGAGCAGATACAGGTATAACATGGCACCCATCCCAGGACCTCATTCCTGCTGGCCTCACTGTAGAAGCCATTTCCAGGAAAACCAGTTTCTTCATGTGCCCAGAGAGGTCTGACTGTTTCTTCCTAACCCTGCTTCCTCTTGCTGTGGTATTAACTCTTTTTCTTCTGTTTTTTCTTCCCCCACAAGGAAGATCATGAGGAGGGAGTTCACCCATCACCCAATAAAGGCTCTTTAAGAAATCCCAGAGTACAAGACTTAAGGAGAGGCAAAGTCCTCTTATTTCAGACAGTATTTGAAATCCCACCTTCCATTTCTAAGTAAGTTGAGGCCAAATCTAAAGACTCCTAGTTTAGGCTGGTTCATTTTGTTTTTGTTTTGGTGGTGTTTGGAGGGAAGTCTTGGGTTCAGTTTACACATAAGGCAAAAAAGAAGTCATATTTTTGGAGGTATGTTGACACCAGGTGAGGGATCTCTTTTGTCTTTAGAAGCCACAGAACCAGGGGCTGGGTTCTGCCCCAGGAGCCAGTTACAGTTTAGGGGTCGAGCATATGTTTTTGGGCCTGTTGCCTCCTTGATTTTGAGGAGGAGCTCTATCACTTTCTCCTGGGAGAATCTTGGGTGTGTCACTTAATACCTCTGAGCCCCATTTCTTGATTTGTAACCAGCGTGGTGCCTGGTACATAGAGGTGCTCAAGAAATGGCAGCTAATATGATTATTAAATATTATTAGTTTGTAGCTTAATGGGGTATAATTGACACATACGAAGCTACCCATATTCAAAGTACACAATTTGATGAATTAATGCTAACTATTATTATTAGTTTGGGACCTACCATTTTCTGTGTGACCCTGGTCTCTGGGCCTCAGCCTTCCATGTCAAGTGGGAGACCAATGTTAGTCTTGACTCCACATGAGACAGTTGATGTGAGAGGCTCTGACGCTATGGCAGCAGTCCCCCTACCCAACCCCTACCTAATTCCTCTTGCTTGCCCTTCACCCACCCCTTCCTTGGCACTTACCTGTGGGACTTTGGGATTCGCATGGGCCCCAATTCATAGTACCAGCCCTCCTCCTCATTCCTGTATGTGACAACTCGACCCCCGATGTGGTGGCTGGCTTCCAGGATGGTTACCTGGAGTCCAGAGAAGTTGTTGCCGGAGTCATGCTTTCCCTTCTCCCACCCTGTACACCCATCCCCATCCTGCCACAGGCTCTAGTCTGGAATTCCTAGCAGTAGGTCCCTGCATGTGCAGGATAACCACACGGTGGGTTGGGGGGGGTGGTGGAGGAAGTTCTTCCGGGAGGGTCCTGAGTAATGTAAGTGGGGCAGAAGTGCTCCGTGGTGGCGGGGGACCAAGTGCCTCTTGGCCTGTTCTTGTTAGCATAACCCTTCTCTGCTTTTGCTTCTGTGAGAACGCAGGTGTAACTAGGGTCAAATCTCAAGGGAGCCTGGGGTTTTGAGGAACCATAACTAAGAGCTAAGAGATCAGTGCATTATAAGCAGCCATCTAAGAGCTGACTGTAGCTTCTCCCTTTTTCCTTTTCCACCCAAGGAAGCAAAGTGATTCCCCTCCTCAGACCCCAGGCAAAGGATTGAAGCCCCTTCAAAACCTGCTCACCTGGTGGCCAGCATCTTGTAGGGCCTTGGCAGCTGCCAGGCCTGACATGCCAGCTCCCACTATTACCACACGCTTGGGCAGCGGGGAGGCGTGGAGCCCCTTCTGCGCCGTGACAAGGATGGACTCATACTCGGGGTCCTGGAAGCACTTGACCAGGTCCTCAAAGTAGCCAAGGCAGCTGGGAGTAGCCAACAGCAGCCCCAGGATTAGGATTCCTGTGGTAGAGAGGGGAATTGGGGACTGCCTGTCTGGGGCCCCGGGCTCTTCACCCTGCCCTACCCAGGATGAGCTTGGCCGTATGAACGCGTGCAGGTGGTGAGGTCAGGCAGCACCTGTCAGATGTGTGGTTGTAAACATGCATATTTGTGATTGTGTCTGTGTGGGGGCGATTGTGTTGTGTGGGGTGTGGACGTATGTGGGAACCGTGCTGGTGTCAGCTGTGTGGTTGTAAATACAAATGCATGTGTTCACGTGTATGCATGTGATTGGAAACCCATGAGTGTGTGCAGAGCCATCTATGAATGTGAATATGCCTGCTTCTGATGGTGGGTGCGCGTGTGAGCTTGTCTGTGATGGAAGTTGCAGTGATTGTAAGTTTGTGATCATTGCCCTGTATGACTGTGCGTTGTCTGTGATTTCATAGGAGGGGGTGTGTCTGTGGGACAGTGTGGGCACCTGAGCAAATGTGTGGATGAATCTGTATGGGAGAGCAAAGTGGGTGGGTGTGGTCTGGGTCTGAAGAGTGAGGAAGGCATATATGCATGTGCTTGAGTTTGTGAGGGAAATGGTTGCTGGCATTCTTGTGTGTGATGCTGTGAGTGCGTCTGAGCGTGAGGCTGGGTGGCAGAGCCGGAGGGTGTCTGTGTTCTTTGCGAATGTGTGCTTTTGTGAGAGGATGGGTATGTGTGAAAGTGGGAGTGTGTGAGGCATGGTTCTCTTCGGGTGGAACTGTGACCAGTTTCTCAGCGATATTACCAGTGCCCCGTGGACCTTGGCAGTCCTACTGCTCCTCTCCAGGCTGACAGTAGTTTTTCAAATCCCTCCACGTTTTCTAATGTGCAGCCAAGATTGGAAACTATAGTTAATATGTAACACACAATAAGTCCAGAGTGACGTGGTGGTTTTCGTCCCCCAAATCGACTGCTCTGATGCACAGAGAAATTCACCCAGGAGGGAGTCTCCAACGAGAGACTGTGTGGTTTCCTTGGTGTTACCTGCTCTGAAGGGGACCATCCAGGAGTGCTGATGCAATGTGCCCCCCTGCACTAGCCCTAGGATTTTTGGGTGGATGAGAATGCCCTTAGTCCAGTCTTTGTACATGCGGGATACCCGAGATGCATAGAAGGCAAGGGATCTTCAGGTGCCAACCCCTGTAGAGACTACACGCAGGGGTGACTTCTGCAGGGGTGACTTCTCCGAAAAGAAGAGGGAGTAACCAGCCACCATGGTAGAGAACCCCAAGCCTCACCCCCTCTCCCCACCGTCCAAGCCTACCTCAACCCCCCGAATCCATTCTCACCCCTGACAAACTCTCCCGTCTCTCTGAGCTACCAGCATTCCTGTCTCAGTCCCCATGTCCTTCCCTCTGAATGGACCCAACCCCTAAACTCATTACCTGGACCCGGACCCATTCTCTTGACTCACTTTCAACACCTGGACCTGTGAATAGCCCCCCACGTAGCCCTGACCCATCTCAGTTCCCATGTCTTTTCCTATTGCATGGCCCCATGCTCAGACTCCCTCTCTGACCCATCTCAACCCCATCCCTCCATCTCCTTTCCCTGTTTCAGAGTCCAACACTTTCTCACTCAGGTGCCTCTGTCTCAGACTTAGAGGAGGGGCCCCACTTACCCCTCATCTTGGCCTTGGCCTTACAGCTCATGCTGAGCCCAGGGCAGCTCTCTCTCTCTTTATGAGGAGCCAGCTCCACCCCAGCAGTTGCTGGCCTCTTCCCACCGGCCTGCCCCTAGGGCTGAGCCAAGCAGAGAAGCCCGGCCCTCATGGTGAAAAGACCGTGGTGACTCGGCCCCATCCCCGGCCTCATCTTCTGCCTCCTGGCCTTTCCTTCCTCCTGGCCCATCTCTCCTCCTAGGGAAATCCCCTTCTCCCAGCTCAGACCCCAGCACCTGGGTACTAGTTGGGAGAAGGGGCTGTGGGAGCCAGGTGAGCCATCCCCAACCTCCCAGGAATGGGTGAGGACTGGGGCTAAGTGTCGGGGCTGGTTTGGAAGGCCAGTGTCTGGGCTCCCAGCCTAGTCAAAGCTCCCAACTGCCTCCACTAGAGAATGTGTAGTTCCACTGCTGTCCCACCACGAGCTTTCTGCTCCACTGTGAGTTTGTCCAAGGTGGGGATTCTGGCCAGGAGCTCCCATGGAAGATGTGCCCTTCCTGCCCCTCTCAGGGGCTCCCCTGGCAGGCTGGGCAGATGTCTCTGGGCTGGCCCATTTGCAGTGGGGAGGGTTTTTTCCCCTCTTCCTCTGAGTCCTCTGGGGGCTTCCTTGGACACTCACTTCTCTGGCACTGGAATTCCTTCTCCTGGGGAATCAGGCCAGCTGGCTGTGGTACCAAGACTAGTTCTTTGTTCTCTGTGTATAGTGCAGGTGGAGATAGGCTGGCTGGCGAGACAAGTGGACAGGAAGCAACATGGGCCTGGGAACGGGGGAAGCAACATGGGGCTAGGGAGAGAGGGAGTCAGTGTCAGGGGCACAGGCCTCAGATTCTGGGAACCAGGGTGGCATAAGGGAAAGGGCACCAGCAATGGAATCCAACAGAACTGGGTGCAAATCTTGCTTTATTACATCATTGCTGTGTGGCTTGGGACATAAGGCTTATGATACTTCTCTGAACCTGGATTTCTTTACCTGTAAAATGGGCCAATAATACCTTCTTCATAGGGTGCTTCAGGATTAAATGAGATGATGTGTGTGAAGAGCCTGGCATAGTACCTTGCACTCTCTAGGTCTCTAAACTGGCTTCCTTTTTTTCCTTTTGGTGATAGGGTTTGATTTGACACCAGATCACACACAATCATAGTATCTTTAAAATGGAAGTAATTCCTCCACTACAGCGTCACTGGATGAACCAAATAAAATAACACATGGGGGTTACAGTGTGAATGGCTAGGCTTTAGGCATAGATCAAGGGCTCTCTCTCTCTCTCTCTCCTGCCTCTTATTTTTTGAAATAGCTTTGTTGAGATATGATTCACATACCATACAATTCTTCCATTTAAAAAGAGAAATTCAGTGGTTTTTAGTGTCTTTTCAGAGTTGTCTACTATCACCATAATCAATTTTAAAACATTTTCATCATTCCAGAATGAAATACAGTACCCATGAACCATCCCTCCCCATTCTTCTCATTGTCCCAGCCCTAGGCACCCTAGACATTACATATATCCAGAACAGGTATCATATGATATGTAGCCTTTTGTGACTGGCTCCTTTTGCTTGCATAATGTACTCAAGATTCACCCATGTTGTCGCATGTATCCGTACTCCATCCTTTTTATGGCTGAACAATTTTCCATTTATGACTGAATAATATTTTATTTATATCATATTCGTTTATCCATGTATCAGCTGATGGCCATTTGGGTTTTTCCCACTTTGGGGCTACTCTAAACATTCTTTTATAAGATTTTATGTGGACATAGATTTTCATTTCTCTTAAGTATATATTTTGGAAAGGAATTGCTGGGTTATATGTTAACTCTATGTTTAACCTTTTGAGGAATTGCCAGACTGGTTTACAAAGCCTGCACCATTCTACTTTCCCACTAGCAACAAATTAGATCCCCAATTTCACCCCATCTTCAACAACACTTGTCACTATCTGTTTCTGATTGCAGCTGTCCTGGTGGGTGTGAAGTGGTATCTCATTGTGCTTTTGGTTTGTATTTCCCTGTTGACTAGAGATGTTAAACATCTTTTCATGAGCTTAATGAACATTTGTAGATATTCTTTGGAGAAATGTGCATTCAGATCGTTTGCCTATTTTTACATTTGGTTATTTGTCTCTTTATTATTGACTTGTAAGAGTTTTTTATATATTGTAGATACAAGTCTCTTACCAGATATATATACACATATGTTTGTAAATATTTTCTCCCATTCTGGAGATTTTCACTTTCTTGATGATGTTTTTTTAAGCATGGAATTTTAAATTTTTGATGAGGTTCACATCATTTATTTTTTCCTTTAATTGCTGTGCTTTGAGTATCATATCTAAAATCCTATTGCCAAATCCAAGATTATGAAAATTTACCCCTATGTTTTTTCCCAGTGGTTTTATATTTTATTTTATTTTATTTAAAATTTTTTTAAACGTTTATTTATTTTTGAGACAGAAGGACAGAGCATGAACAGGGGAGGGTCAGAGAGAGAGGGAGACACAGAATCTGAAACAGGCTCCAGGCTCCGAGCTGTCAGCACAGAGCTTGATACGGGGCTCGAACTCACGGACCGCGAGATCATGACCTGAGCCGAAGTCCGCTGCTTAACCGACAGAGCCACCCAGGCGCCCCCCCAGTGGTTTTATATTTTAAACTGTTCTATTTTGATCATTGGTCCATTTTGAGATAATTTTTATATATGGTATGAGGTAGGGTTCCAACTTTATTCTTTTGCATGAGACTATCCAGTTGTCCCAGCACTATTTGTTGGGAAGACTATTCTTCTCCCCATTGAATGATTTTGGCACTCTTGTGAAAAATCAGTTGGCCATGTACATGTGGTTTTATTTCTGTACTGCCATACTGTCTTGATGACCATTTTGTAGTAAGTTTTGAAATTGGGAAGTGTGTCTTCCTACCTTGTTTTCCTTTTTTTTTTTTTTTAAGTTCATTTATTATTTTGAGAGAGAGAGAGAGAGCATGCACATGCGGGCAGGGAAGGGGCAGAGAGAGGGAGAGGTAGGGAGAAAGAGAGAGAATCCCAAGCAGGTTCCACACTGCCAGCACAGAGCCCGATGTGGTGCTCAAACCCACGAACCATGAGATAATGACCAGAGCTGAAATCAAAGAGTCGGACACTTAACCAACTGAGCCACGCTGGTGCCCCCTACCTTGTTTTTCTTTTTAAAATTTTTTTTGCTTTTCCAAGTCCCTTGAATTTCCATATGAATTTTAGAATCAGCTTGTCAATTTCTACAAAGAAGTCAGCTGGGATTCTGGTAGGGATTGCATTGAATCCG
Source organism: Prionailurus bengalensis (assembly GCF_016509475.1). Classification (NCBI taxonomy): domain Eukaryota; kingdom Metazoa; phylum Chordata; class Mammalia; order Carnivora; family Felidae; genus Prionailurus; species Prionailurus bengalensis. The sequence continues at coordinate 33,684,265 of NC_057345.1, forward strand.
TAGATCACTTCAAGAAGTATTACCATTTTAACAATATTATCTTCTGGTCCATAGATGTAGGGTGTTTTCCCACTTATTTACATAGTCTTTAATTATTTCAACAATGTTTTGAAGTTCTTGGAGTATGATTTTTGTACTTGAAAAAAATTTTTTTTAATGTTTATTTATTTTTGAGAGAGACAGAATGCGAGTAGGTTAGAGGGAGAGAGAGAGGAAGACACAGAATCTGAAGCAGGCTCCAGGCTCTGAGCTGTCAGCACAGAGCCCGATGTGGGGCTTAAACTCATGAGCTGTGAGATCGTGACCTGAGCTGAAGTCAGATGCTCAACTGACTGAGCCACCCAGGTGCCCCTGATTTTTGTACTTTTTAAAGAACTTTTTTCTTACTGAGATGTTCATATAACATAAAATTAACTATTTTAAAGTGTACAATTCAGTGGCACATTTGCTATGTATTTATAGCACATTCACAGTATTGTGTAACTGCCACATTTATCAAGTTCCAAACATTTTCATCACCCCAAAGGAAAACCTTGTACCCACTAAGTAGCCACTCCCCATTCCTCCCTTCCTGAATTTTCTGACCACCAGCAATTTTCTTTCTTTGTGTAAGCTTTTATCTATTCTGGATATTTCATATAAATGGAATAATACTGTATGTAACTATTTGTATTTGTCTTCTTTCACTTAACATAATGTTTTGGAAGTTCACCCACATGTAGAGCGTATTAGTACTTCATTACTTTTTATAGCTGAACAATATTGTATGTATAAACCATATTTTATTGATCCATTCATTGTTGTACATTTAGGTTGTTTCCACCATTTGGCTATTGTGAACAGTGCTGCTATGAACATTTGTTTACAAGTATTTGAGCATTTGTTTTCAATGATTTCTGTTATTCTGTTCGTTTCCTGGGGCTGCCATCACAGATTAGCACAAGAGAAACTTACTCTCTCACAGTTGTAGAGACTACAAGTCCTCAGTCACATTGTTGTGTGGGCCATGCTCCTTGCAAAGGTTCCAGGGACGGATCCTTTCTTGCCTCTCCCAGCTTTTGGTGACCCCAGGTGTTCTTATGTTTGGGGATGCCTAACTCTAATCTCTGCCTTCACGTGGTCTTCCTCTTCTGTGTCTGAGTGTCTCAAATCTCTTTCTGCCTTCTCTTATAAGGACATCATTGGATTTAGGTCCCACCTTAAACCAGGATGATCTTGTCTCAAGATCTTTCATTTAATTGTGTCTGAACAGACCATTTTCCCAAATAAGGTCACATTCACATGTTCCAGAGGTTAAAGCTTGAACATATCTTTTTTGGGACCACTATTCAGCTCATCGCAGTTCACCTTTTGGCCCCTCTAAATTCATGTCTGTCTCACGTGCCAAACATATTTAGCCCCAAATCCCTCAGTCTCAATCCATTACAGTATCATCGGATCTCATCTAGATATTGTCAGCTCAAAGTCCCAAACCTGATGATCTAAATCATCTAAATCAGGTACGGGGAAGACTCTGGGTATGATTCATCCTAGGAAAAAATGCCTTTCCATCTGTGGTCATCAGAACCTGACAAGTCATATGCTTTCAAAATGCAAAGGTGAACAGACATAGAGTAAACATGCCATTGAAAAAAGGAGAATGTGGAAGAAATAGAGATGTCACAGGAGCCAAGCAAGTTTGAAATCCAGCAGGGCAAATTCCATTAGGTTTCAAGGCTGGAGAACACCCTTCTGTGGCTGGATGCTCTGCCCTGCTACCTCACCACTCCATGCTTTGGGCCTGCAGCTCTGTCCTCTGCTTCTGCTACAGCCTCAGCCTCTGCCCTTGGAGTCATTCTTTCCTGAAGGGTAGCACATGTTTGAAGACACAAAAGGCGTTCAGCAGAGAGAGAGGGGAGAGCAGGTTCTATGACTGAGCCTAGGTGCACACCACCTTTAAGAGGTAGAGAGATGAGGGGAACTATAAAGGAGATTGAGCAGGGGAACCATAGAGGTAGGAGGAAAACACAGGAAGTGAGGTGTACTGGAATCCATGTGAAGAACGTGTTCAAGGAAGGAGTGATTGGTTGTATAAATGCTTTCCACTAGAGTGATGATTGAGAACCGATCGTTGGTTTAACAACAGGAGCCTGATTACAGTGGATTCAAAAGAGAAGGAGAGGAGGAATTTGGGACAGTGAGTATATCAGCTGCTTTTTTTTTGGAGGAAATTTGGACAGGAGAGTAAAGGATAGCAGGAAAATAAGTAGGTACGTGCAGGATGACAGGATGAAGAGTCAGAAGAGGTTTTTTGGTTTGTTTATGTTTTTGTTTTGTTTTGAACAAATCTGATTCGCAAAGATAGTATAAAGAGTTCTCACATACCCCACACCCTGTTTCCCCTGTCGCCAGCATCTTTCAGTAGTATGGAACGTTTGTTGCAATTACGAACCAGCACCAATACATTACTATTAACTGAAGTCCATACTTTAGATTTCCTTCGGGTTCTTTCCCTCTCCAAATTACCCTTTTCTTTCCCAAGATCATTCAAGATATCACACACTTTGAGTTGTCGTGTCTCTCGGGCTCCTCTAAATCATAACTTACAGAACACAGGTGGGTGGGGGGGCAGCACCCTATAATCACCCTATGATCACCCAGGCTAGGTCAGATCAGTCTCTTCCCAGGTTTTGCCTCTAAATAAGTCATGAAAGAAATTCATTTTCCCAGTTTTGTTGTTTTTAGAATGAAGGAAGAGGGACTTCAGACTTCTATATTTATGATTTTTGTGCTTATGTTCATTTGTGGGGTTAGTCAATGATTTTCTCTTCTTGCTTTGCCGGCATTTAGTTTTGCTGTCAAGAGTAAATTCGCTTCATAAAATGAATTGGGTAAGTCTCCCTCTCTCCACTCTTTGAAACAGAGTGACAGAGATTCTGTCCTTGAAGTTTTGTCTAAACTGCCTGACTCGATGACTCTCTTGGGGGAACGGTGGTAAGGGCATAGAAGATAATCTGAGAATGGGTTAAGTAGGTGACGGGGATTAAAAAGCCTATAGTTTTGAGTGAAGCCCAGGACAAGATGAGGTTCTGCAGCAGGTCCAGGCTGCCATGCAAGCTGCTCTGCCATTTGAACCATATGGTTCAGCAGATCTAATGGTGCCGGAAGGGTCAGTAGCAGATAGAGATGTTGTTTGGAGCCTTAGGCCATGAAAGGTGAATCACAACACAGACCCGTAGGATTTTGGAGCAAAGCCTTGCTATCCTCTGAAGATAACTACTCTCCTTTTGAGATGCAGCTTTTGACTTGCTGTTGGGCCCTAGTAGAAACTGAACACTTGATCATGAGTCACCAAATCACCATGTGGCCTAAATTCCCATTGTAAACTCGATGTTGTCTGACTTACCAAGTTAAAAGTTGTCATGTACAGTAACAATACATCATCAAACAGAAGTGAAATGTATGCAATTGGACTCTAGCAGCCCCTGAAGGTACAAGCCGTTTGCACTAGGAAGTGGCCCAAATGCCTACAGTCTCACGGAGGTTCCCTGTGATTAATTGATAAGGAAGAGAACAGCCAAACCCAGTTTACAGATGGGTCTGCATGATACACAGACACCACCTGAAAGTGGACAGCTGTACTACTCTAGCTCTTTTCTGGGACATCCCTGAAGGCCTGTGGTGGAAAGAAATACTCCTAGGGGGCAGAACATCAACAAGGCACTTCATTGTTCGTTTCATCTGGAAGGGAAAACAGCCAGAGGTAAGAATCTATATAAATTAATGGACTGTAACCAGTGGGTTGGCTAGGTGGCCAGGGACTTGGAAGACAGTTGGGGAAGTTATAAAGATAGTCCTCTTTCAAGTAACACAGAATATGATGATATTTGTGTCCTGTGTGAATGCTCACCAAAGGGTGCCTTCAGCAGAAGTGGATTTCAATAGTACAGTGGATGGAATGTGGATACCTGTCAGCCTCTTTCCCCAACCACCACTAGCATTGCCCAATGGGCTCATGAACAAAATGGCCGTGGTGGCAGGGATGGAGGATATGCCTGGGCTTAGCAACTTGGACTTTGACTCACCAAGGCCAGTCTGGCTGCAAATCAGGCTTGAAGTATTTTTTTCCTCCCTTCTCACTAAAGAGTTGGTTGTTAAACTATTAACATCCTACCACTTGTTAACACCTGGACTTTCAGTTCGTGGCTGTAGGACATTTCTCATCTTACTAAATCTCTGTGACTCAGTTTCCTCATCTGCAAAATCATGACGATAACACTATCTATTTCACAGGGATGTTTTGACTATTAAGAGTGTTATTATAAGGAAAGCATTTAGAAGAATACCAGGCACACAGGAAACAACCACGTAATAAGGCTTTGCTGTTATTACTATCATTACCATCATCATTATTATTATGTTTGTTATTACTGTTATTGCTATCCCTTTTGCTTGTCTGTGTGTCTGTGTATCCTTTCATTGGCTCACACAAGATTTATAGCCTTGGGGGATACAAACACCCCAGGATTCAAGATGCTGAAGGGATGCATGGTTGGGTCCCTGTGGGTGACTCATTATTGCTGATCAGATGGACAGCTCATTCTTCAACTACCCAAAGACAATGGAATGGGCCCACGGCCAACAGGCAGGACATCTGGGTTCTAGTCTCCTCTGCTTAGTCATATAGGCCTCTGAATTTCCTTTTCTGGGCTTAATTTTCCTGGCTGTAAAAGAGGAGTGGGAGCTGGACATGCTGACCTTGAAGGCCAAATCTGACTCAGCAGTAAAGTGACCAAAACCACTATCAAAGACTCCCTCAGGACCTGGCCCATGACAAGTGCTCAGCAAGTATCTATCACCATTTTTGTCATCATCTGTAAAAAGGGGACCATAACTCCTCCCTCACAGGATTGCTAGGAGGACCTGGTGAAAAAAATACATGTGAAAGTGCTCAGTAAACTGTAAAGTGCTGTGAGCCTGTCCCAAAGCACCATTAAGATAATCTTGATCATTAGAATCATCACCACCTCCTGCTATCCCTTCAGTTCCTTCCCTAGACACAAACCCAGAAAACTTTCTGGAGCACCTGTCTTAGCAAATGAGAGCCAATTCCCACAGGGTCCCTCCCAGAGGTCTTCTCCACCTGAGGCCAATTAGACAGCCCATGGGGTTAGCACTGCATGCCCTGCTTTGCCCTTCTCCAGAGCCCACCCCCTGCTCCTTGAAGCCTGTGGGCCCCTGGGTCCAGAATCAAGCATCCAGACTACAGCCTTCCCTCTCGTGTCAACCCCCAGTTGGTCCCACCCCCACTGGTGGCCACAATCAGCTCTCAGGACAGTAGACAGGATTTCAGTTAGAGGTCAGGTATAGACCTTAATTTGGACTGGAGTGCTGAAGCATGTGATACTATGGACACAGACCCAGCCCAGGAGTCAGGCAGCAGGGTTTCCATGCTGGCTGCCCCATTGTCTAACTGCTTGGTCTTGGCCAAATCCCTCAGCGTTTCTGGGCCACATTTCATTTTCTAGGAAATGGAGGGTAGGACCATGCTTGGCAGTCTTTAAGTAATTCTTCATTTGAAATATCAGGGTAGCCTGAGTTTCATCCTGTCTATAATCCTAGATTGCTTCTGACCTTGGGCAAGTTACTACACCTCCCTGGGCCTCAGTTTCCCCATCCATCCAATGGGGAGATAGGCCCTCACATGGATACCTATTCACAGCTAAAGTGAGGGTACATGACAAGGACAAAGAGAGTCAGGGCCTTGGCTCAGGGCAAGGGGTACTTACCTTTTGTGTCATGGTTCTGAGGAAAAGAATTGATGAGGCACATTTTTATTGTCCTGAGTTCTGGGCCCAAACTCTCGATTCCCCTGAATCTTTCAGCCCATCGGGCTGGGCTGGAGGAGGTGGGGGGATGTGGTTGGGTACAGGGGAAGACTCCCAGGGCAGTCCTCTGAGAGTGTAGTTGAGTCTGAGGAAGAGTTGATGGTTGGAGGGAAGTTTGGGATCATAGATCTCCCCACCCTGCCCCTCCCAAGAAAACTTGAAGCACCCAGGGTGCTCCTAACCCCAGGAAGGCTCAGTTCAGGGACATACAGTAGAGCAAGCTCCAGAGATGCCACACAGGAGGGAATGTGTCCCCTCCCTGCCAGGTGTGTGGCTTGAGGAAGGGGGACACATTCAGGTCAGGAAGGTCAGGAAGTAGACATAGGGATGGGATTGACCTTTATTAAGTGCTTCTTCTGTGCTAAACCCTGGGCTCCAATGCCCACGCATGCCATCTCTTGATCTGCATCATAATACAGTGAGCGAGAGAGTCTTCCCTATTTTAGAGAAGTGGAAACTGAGCTTGCTTCAGAATACACAGCCACGTGAGGCAGCCGTGGACTCAGCATCTGGGCTCCTCTGCTTCTTAGCCATGTGACCTTTGGCAAGTTCCTTCCTCTTTTCTGATACTGTTTTCTCGTCTGTTATATCCCTGTCTCCCAAGGCTGAAGCGGTGCCCATGCAAAGTAGGCTCAGAGTGACCTTGGCCTTTGCTCTCAATGGGGCATGGGAGGTGTTTCTGTTGCCTTGACAGCTGAATGGGAGGGCTGGTCTGCTACATCATCTGCATCAGAAGGCCTCAACCATGGGTGGCCATGCTGAAGTTTCTGAGGAGACTGGCAAAGGTCCAGAGAAATGGGGAGGAAGGGCCAGGAGCTATGCTGGGCTGTCTGGGAGCCTCTATTGGGCCGAGAAGGACTGGAGCTGCTGGGCTGTGCCTCTCCTGGATGAGGCTGTTCATGGAGGGCTCTACCAGCTCCTACCAATAGCAGAGTGGGACACCTACAGCACTGGATTATCCTGAAATGTCTAGATTCTTAGGACTCAGGACTGGAAGCAGTGGTGTGCTGGTAAAAGTTTAACAGTCCTTCCTGGAAGGGAGGAAGGGGTTCTGATTTGTATTGTTTGCTGAATTCTACAGTGGAAATAACCCACCATGGCCAATTTCAAGCTAAAAACATGGCGTCACTGCCCCCAGAGGTGAAGAGATGTACAGGATTACTGCATTAGAGAGTATTTGCCTTATACAGATCCAGTACGTGCAAACATGGAGAACAGTAAAATGTAGAATAGTTAAGATATGAAGAGTTTTGAGCATTTTTTGACTTTTTTTTACTTAAAAATTTTTATTTATTTTTGAGAGAGAGAGAGAGACTGAAAGAGAGCAAAAGTGGGGGAGGAGCAGAGAGAAAGAGGAGACAGAGAATCCCAAGCAGGCTCCATGCTGTCAGCACAGAGCCTGACACAGGGCTCAAACTCACAAACTGTGAGATCACGACCCGAGCCAAAACCAGAAGTCGGATGCTCAATCAACTGAGCCACCCAGACACCCCATCCCTTTTTTTTTCATTTTGTAAGTTGATCCACCCCCAAAAAATTATTGAGATATAATTGACATATAACATTATGTAAGTTTAAGGTATATAGATGTGATGATTTGATACAGGTATATATTGCAAAATGTATATTGCAATTAAGTTAGTTAACACATCCTTGCCTAATTACCATTTTGTTGTTGCTGTGGGAACATTACAGATCTACCCTCATAGCAGCTTTCAAGCATATGATACAGTAGGGCTAACTATAGTCACAGGCTATGCTTTAGATCCCTGGAACTTACGCATCTTATAACTGGAAATTTATACCCTTGATCAGCATTTCTCCATTCCCCCCAACCCTCATGCCCTAGCAACCATTCTTGGTTCTGAGTTCAGTGTTTTAATTTTTTTTTAATGTTTATTTACTTTTGAGAGAGAGAGAGAGAGACAGAGACAGAGCACGAGCGGGGGAGGAGCAGAGAGAGAGGGAGACAGAATCTGAAGCAGGCTCCTGGCTCTGAGCTATTAGCACAGAGCCCGACGCAGGGCTTGAGCTCACTAATCATGAGATCATGACCTGAGCTGAAGTTGGACGCTCAACCAACTGAGCCACCCAGGTGCCCCTGAGTTCAGTGTTTTTAGATTCCACAAATAAGGAAGAGCATACAGTATTTGTCTTTGATTTATTTCAGTTAGCATAATAACCTCAAGGTCTGTTGCCCTTTGTTTTAGTGTAATTTACTTAATTGTTGTTTACATAGATTGACTTTAATAATGATCTTGTTTAACAACCAGCTTATGGCACTTCTGAAAATTCAAGTTGGTTCTGTAGCCCAGGACTGACAGGAGGGGGTCTCCAAGCTCAACTGCCCCATTCCGAATAGCTGGGGAATAGGAGGCCTCGACAGGAGGCAGGTGCGAGAACTCATAGTCATGGAGGCATGGCCAGGACTTGTGACTAGGTTTTCAACACATTATCTCATTTAATTCTCCCAGCCGTCACAGAAGGTTGGGGATAGTAAGAAATTATTATGATTTTACAGAGGAAAAGGCTGAGACAGAATAATAGCAAGTTTAAGAGGATAGGCACTAGAACTTAATAGATCCTGCTGTGAGTTCTGGTTCTGCACTTAGAGGATGTGAGCTTTTGGGCAAGTTCCTTACTCTGCTGGACTTCAACTTCCTTATATGTATTATGGAGCTGCTCCACTTACTTTCCAGATAGTGTTTGCCAGTATCTGAGAGTGTAGCTGAGTCTGAGGAAGAGCTGATGGTTGGGGGGAGACTTGGGATCATAGCTCCCCCCACCCTGCCCCTCCCAAGAAAACTTGAAGCACCCTGGGTGCTCCTAACCCCAGGAAGGCTCAGTTCAGGGACATACAGTAGAGCAAGCTCCAGAGATGCCACGCAGGAGGGAATGTGTCACCTCCCTGCCAGGCGTGACTAGAGGAAGGGGGAGGTCAGGAAGTAGACATAGGGATGGGATTGACCTTTATTAAGTGCTTCTTCTGTGCAAGACCTGATATAGGGTAGGGGCTTCATGGTCAACTCTTAATTATCATCAGAGAGGCTGAGTAACTTGTCTAAGGCGTTGGACTGGTGGGGGGTGGGGGAGGATTGTGATTTGCCCAAAGTGGCTCAGTAAGCAATAGAGATATGACTGAAACATGGTCTAATTGACAAGTTGGAGGAACAGGAGTTTGGGAATAAGAGGGGAATCAGAGTGAGGCCTTCAGTTCTTGGCATTTCTTCAAGGTGACTGGGTGCAATCCCTTCTCCCCTGGGCTGTTCATATCTTCCAGAAGGCTAGAAAAAGAAATAGGCAGATCACTACCTTTCCCCAACCTGGGTGTTGTTTGCTGCTGCTCTGTTCCCAAAGGCCTCTTCCTTGTAGGGTTCTTGTTAACAACATTCAGGGAATACCATCTTGGCATCCTCAGCAGGGATAGGGTGGAGGCAGGAGGCAGAGGGATGGTCCTTCTCCGCTTCTCCTAGGGAAAGCCTGGTGAGGAGGCAGACCTATAAAGCTTCAGCAGCTTGGTCCACTGATGGGAGCCTGGGATGGCCAAGGCTCCTTTTGTCTGTGCTCCAAGACGAGACAGGCAAGGCCTTCAGCCCTGGCTGGGTGCAGTGAGCTGCACAATGGAGAGAAGGCAGGGGGTTCAGCTTCCAGCCTCTCAGAAACCTAGCGCCTTTCTGGAGACTGGGTTGCCTGGAATCCTGGTACACTGGACTCAACCGCCCAGGGGGCTTCCTGTTCAGTCTCTTTTCCTCAAGATCAAGTGACAGCCTCTTTGTGACTTGTCTCAGGGGATACCAGAGGGGTGAGATGGTCGCCGGGCTTGGGGCTGTGGGCAGGATGCGGGCATCTGTAGGGGCTGGAGGTCAGAAGTAGCCAGGTCACCTAGCCCCAGGTCCTCTCTGTACCTGCCCCCCAACATACCCCCAGAACCATTTCCTCATTTGCTGGTGGTGTTTCCTCACCACTTCATACCTTATTTCTCTTCCATTCCTTCCTTCTTCCTACACCCCCTTCTTTCTTTCACTTATTCATTTAATAAATATTTGTTCATTGTTCTCCTGTGTCAGGCCATGTTCTAGGGGCTAGAAAAAGTGCAATGAGGAATATAATTTCCTGAGCCCGAATATCTTCAAGTCTGGCTGAGAGACACAATTGTGAAAGGACAATGATGGTTATCTTGGGAGAAGCCTTCAAGAATGGCAGGGCTTTCCATGATTACCAGGACCCACCCCCATGCTCTCCCCAGGCTTGGGTATTGCCTATTAAGACAGAGTCTGCTGGGCTGACAGAATTTTAGAAGACTTTAACTAAATGATGCTCCCATCCCATGGAAACCAAGTGTTTCTTCTCTCTACAAAGATTTACTAAATTCTAGAGTGGTAATACTTTCCAAAATCCTCTTTCATTGATTCCCTCTGCTTCCCACTCAGTCCTATGGCTCCTCATACCCAGATGATGGCATAGATGGAGGGAGCTTTATCATGAGAGAGAGTTCATGGCTGCAACTTTAGCCCTTTGCCCTCGGAAGATTTTGATCTGGTCCTGTCTGGTGGCTGGCTATACCTCATCAGCCACGATTCCATAGTAGCTCATGCCAAACCTCAAGATCAAATTGATGTGTAGATGGGAAAGTTTGTTCTTCACCCTTCCCACTTAGGGCCTGTTTGCTGGAAGTGGTGAAGTTAATAATTAAGAGTTGGCTCTGAAGCCACGTCACCTCCATTCAAACCCCAGGTCCACTGCACAAACCAAGTTATCTGGATTGAATCATTTACTCTCTCTGTGCCTTTATTTTTTCCTCTGTAAAATAGAGGTCATAGTACTTACCTCAGTGATTTGTTGTGAGGACAAGTTAGTGTAACAATTCCTAGCACACAGAAATTATTAATTAAATATTTTATATTATTGTTATTGAAAGGGACCTTATAAATTGTCCCACATATCCACACTTTATTACAGATATTCCAATTCAGTTAGTGGGAATTAACAGGAGAGGGAGAAAGATTTCCTCAAACTGCGTATCAGAACCCCCTAGAATTGCTAGGGTGATAACTCGCTGGTAAGCATAGGGGCCTGGGAGAAATAGAGGCAGCATCTAATCGAGGTTTTGGAGTGGGAGATGGTGGTGCGGGTCAGGGGAAGCTTCTGAGCTGAGCTGAGTCCTAATGCAGGAATAGACATTGGACATGCTACAGAGAGTGTCTGGGCAGCAGGGATGCAGCTGGGGTGCTCCTCCATGCTGAAGACCTTGGAGAAGGCATGAAAGTGTGACGGAGGTAGACACATACAGGAAATTGGGCATACCTGTATGGAGCCTATGCTAGTATGGAAGGCGATGGCATGGGGAGAGGGTTGGGTGCTGAGGCTAACGAAGTCTGCAAGGGGGCAGATGTTCAGGAAGGGCACTGTGCATCTGTCTAAAGTGATGGGGCATGGGGAACCCTTAAAGGATTTTCAGGAGGGGAAAGACAGTGCTTCCTATTATATTTATTTTGAAATTGATTTCTGGCCAATTTTATGGTAATCAGAGAATATACTTGAAATGACTTCCATCCTTTGGATTTTTGGAGCTTACATTTATGGTGCAGCGTATGGTCAATTTTGATAAATGTTTCATGAAGCTACACGTTTCTTGTGGTTAGTATTTGCATGGTATATATATTTTTTTCATTCTTTCTTCCTAGTGCATCTGTGTCCTTGTATTAAGATGTGTTTCTTTCCTCCATCCCAGCCTTATTGACATATAATTGACATAACATTGTGTAAGTTTAAGGTGTACAGTTCATTGATTTGATCCATTGAAATATTGTAAAATGATTAAGGTACATTTCTTGTAAGCAACATGTAGGGTTTTTTTTTTTTTAAATTCAGTTTGAAAACAGGACTTTTATTAAAATATGTAGTCCTTTTGCATTTAATGTAACTACCTAAATATTTAAGTTCATATTTACCCTCTTTCCACTTCTTACCTTTAAAAAAAAAAGATTTTATTTTTAAGTAATCTTCACACCCAATATGGAACTTGAACCCACAGCCCCAAGATCAAGACTTTCTCCACCACCTGAGCCAGCCAGGTGCCCCTCCACTTATTTTGTATTTGGCCCACCTGTTTTCTGTTTGATTTTTCCCTCTCTCAAAAAAGCATTATTTTGGATTAGTAAACAATTTTTATTAGTCCATTTTCTACTACTTTAGGTAATGCATGATTTATTCTTTTAATGATTTCCATAGATACCACAGCATGAATCTTGACTTATCAAAGTCTAACACAAATGATTAGTTTTACCAATTTTCCATTTATGTTAAATATTTAGAACTCTGACTTTCTTTACCCCCTCCATTTCTTATGTTATTGTTGTCATGATCTTTTTTTAAAAAAATCATTTTATTTTATTAATTAATTAACTTGAGAGAGAGAGTTTGTGTGTGTGAGTGGGGGAGGGGGCAGAGAGAGACAGAGAGAGAGAGAGAGCAAATCTTCAGCAAGCTCCACTCAGCACAAAGCTGGAGCCGGGGCTCAATCCCATGATCCTGGGATTATGACCTGAGCAGAAATCAAGAGTTGGATGCTCAACACACTGAACCACCCGGGCGCCCCATTGTGAAATTTAAAAGGAATTGAAGACGAAGATCGTGACAGGGGTGCCCGGGTGGTGGGATTGGGCCCCGAGTCCAGCTCCATGCTGACGACAGCTCAGAGCCTGCTTGGGATTCTCTCTCCCCTTCTCTCTCTCCCCTCCCCCACATGTGCTCTCTCTCTCTTTCTCTCTCAAAATAAATAAATAAATATTAACAAAATAAATTCCACCAGACTTTATTATTGTTTTACATTCGTTATTAATTTATACTTACCCATTCCTTGAGGACTTGTCATTCTTTTTTGCATCTTCATGTCTCTGTCACTATCTTTCTACCTGAAGAATCTTATGTTTTGTTTGTCTGAAAACGTTATTTCACATTTAAAATTTTTTAACTTTTTTCTTTTAACAATATTTATTCATGTATTTATGTATTTATTTATTTCTGAGATAGAGATAGAGAGAGAAAGAGATAATCTTAAGCAGACTCCACACTTGGCATGGAGTACGACACAGGGTTTGTTCTCACAACACTGGGATCATGACCTGAGCTGAAATCAAGAGTCAGATGCTCAACCAACCAAGCTACCCAGGTGCCCCCAATTTTTTATTTTTGAAAAATTTTTTTGAACTAATTTTAAACTTACAGAAAAACTGAAAGGATACTATAAAGAAATCCTGTATGGCCCATATCCAGATTTATTAATTTTTAACAATTTGTCATATTGCTGTTATTATAATCTCGAGAACTATTTGAGAATAATTTGCAAATATCATGTTCCTTTAGCCCTTAATGCTTCAGTGAATAGTTCCCGAGAATAAAAGAATACTCTCTTATACAGTAGCTGTCAAATTCAGGGAATTTAACATGACGCATTGATCTAATCCAATTTTATCAATTGTCACAATAATGTTATTTATGACATTCCTCCCTTCCAGGATTACTTCTTGCATTAATTGTTATGCTTTTTTTTTTTCAGGATCCTTCCTTCTATTATAGATTCTCAGCCTTTCTTTGTCTTTCATGATGTAGATATTTTTGAAGATTAAAAGCTAGTTATTTTATATAATATCCCTCAATTTAAGTTTCTTGGATGTTTCCTTATGATTAGATTCAGGTTTTGCATTTTGGGCTGAAATAATATATAGATGCTATATTGTTAGGATTTCAAATATGGAGACACATTGTGTCTACCTGTTCCTTTAAAAAAAAATTTTTTTTTAACGTGTATTCAGTTTTGAGAGACAGAGAGAGACAGAGTGCAAGCAGGGGAGGGGCAGACAGAGGGAGACACAAAATCTGGAGCAGGCTCCAGGCTCTGAGCTATCAGCCCAGAGCCCGACACAGGGCTTGAACCCATGAACCTGGAGATCATGACCTGAGCCGAAGTTAGACACTTAACTGACTGAGCCACCAGGAACCTCTCTACCTGTTCCTTATTGGTGATGTTAATTGTAATTAATCACTCGGTTAAGATATTGTCCAGTTTCTCCACTGATAGCTACTACTTTTTACTTCTGTAGTTAATAAATTCTTTATGGATAGATAGCTTTAACTGTGCAACATTCTATTTCTTATCAGACTCACTTGCCATAGATTTAGCATCTATACCAGTCAGGATGTCATCAGGAGACAGCACACCAGTAATGGGAACAGGGAAAATGTAATACAAAGAATTACTAACTAGTAAAAGGTGAGTAACTACTAAAAAGGATGAAAGACATCCAGAAGTATTAAGTGAAAAAAAAAAGCAGTTAGTACCATGGCTCAAGGAGAGTACACATTGAAACATTGAAGGGACTAAGGATTTAGGACATCTCTCTCTCCCTCCCCCTTCTCCTGGCATCCCCACCAGGGTCAAAAAAAAAAAAAAAAAAAGGCACCTGGGTGGCTCAGTCGGTTGAGCATCTGACTCTTTTTTTTTTTTTTAATTTTTTAGCATTTATTTATTTTTGAGAGACAGAGACAGAGTGTGAGTGGGGGAGGGGGCAGAGAGAGAGGAAGACACAGAATCCGAAGCAGGTTCCAGGCTTCAAGCTGTCAGCACAGAGCCTGACGCGGGGCTGGAACCCCCGAACCTGAACCTGGAGATCATGACCTGAGCTGAAGTCAGATGCTTAACTGACTGAGCCACCCAGGCGCCCCAGCATCTGGCTCTTGGTATCGGCTCACGACTGGTGGGAGCTAGCCCCGCACCAAGCTATGCACTCAAAGCGCGGAGGCTGCTTGGGATTCTCCCTCTCCCTCTCTCTCTGCCCTTTCTCTGCTCTCTCTCTCTCTCTCTCTCAAAATAAATAAAGTGTAAAAAAAAGAAAGTTAAAAAAAAAGAAAGTTTAAATTCAGACTTTTTCAAAGATAGTGTGGCTACCATAGGAATACACTCAGCTGCTGGTGGGCAGAGGCCAGAGTTTGCATAGAAATGACAACTGGGTGGGAAGAGTATGGGCTGAATGTACGACTGTAGCTGGTCCGTTGAGGTCATTTGAAGTGTGTACTACTGGCCCTTCCACGCACCAGCCCACTGGCTCTCAAGCTGAGTGACTGAAGCCCCAACCAAAGTACTTTCCTAGGGTTAGCACATCACAGTGCCCCTCTAGCGCCCTCTATTGACAAAGCCTCACATTGACAGCTGGCAAAAGAAGTTTGCAGAGTGAGGAGAGGCTTGTAGCAGCTCTTCTAGACAAATGGTCTCTAAGGCGGAAAGAACTTCACCTCTAAAGGTTTGGGAGCTGGAGCTGACATGGCATAATTGATTGCTGCTAGACTTGGATAACCAGTCTGTCTGCCGAAGGATGGGGAGTAAGACAGGGGAGATTGCATATGAGCACTTTACCATTTTTTATTTTGTTAAGGCGTTATGTCAGATGCTTCATGTATATTGCCTCGACTCCTCATAAGAACCAAGAGTTGAGTATTATTAGCTACATTATACAGTTGAGGAGATTGAGGCTCAGAGATGTTAAATAACCTGTTCAAGACAGTGGCTGAGTAATGGGGCCAGAATTAAAATCCCTGCCTCCAGAGCTGACATTCTTGCTAGACTACCACACTTTGGGTGACATTTAAATGCGTGGGATTCTCTTATAGGCCCCACCATGTGGACACCTCCAGGACAGAACCAAAGCTGGGTTTCTGAATTTATCCTGCTTGGCTTCTCTGGTGATCCCATGTTCAACAGGATCCTCTTCATTTCCTTCCTTCTCCTTTACCTGAGCTCAGTCCTGGGCAATGGACTCATCGTCGCCCTGATCTGCCTGGACATACAGCTTCACACACCCATGTACTTCTTCCTCTGCATCCTCTCCCTGCTAGATATGGGCTGTGTCACCACTACCATGCCCCAGATGTTGGTGCATCTCCTCGCTCGCTCTCAGACCATCTCCTTTGCCAGCTGTTGGCTGCAGATGTATGTGTTTGGTGCCTTGGGCCTAACTGAGTGTATTTTCTTCGTAGTCATGGCTTATGACCGATATGTGGCCATCTGCCACCCACTGCATTATACTGTCATCCTCAGCTGGGGCCTGTGCATACGACTGGCAGCTGGGACCTGGGCCTGTGGTTTCTTCTTCTCTCTGATCCATACTTTCCTCACCATGAGGCTGCCATACTGTGGGCCCAACGTGGTCAACCACTACTTCTGTGAAGGCCCCTCAGTACGAAGCCTGGCTTGCATGGATACTCACCTTATTGAGATGGTAGACCTGGTCATCAGTGTCTTCATGGTTGTTGCCCCACTCTCCCTCATTCTGGCCTCCTACATCCGTATTGGCCAGACCATTATCAAGATCAAGTCTACACAGGGCCGCTGCAAGGCTTTCTCCACTTGTGCTTCCCATGTGACCGTGGTCACACTCTTCTATGCCCCAGCCACATACATCTATATGAGGCCCAACTCCAGCTATTCCCCTGAGCAAGACAAGCAGATCTCACTCTTTTATAATGTCTTCCCTGCTTTTCTCAACCCTGTGGTCTACAGTCTGAGGAACAAAGACATCAAGGGGGCTTTTCTCAAAGTGATGGGGTGGGGTAGGGTGCCCTGGTGAATTGGGAGACAGGAGAGGCCTGAGGTAGAATGTCCAATGCTAAAGAAAGCACAGCATTTAGAAGGTATGCAAACAACATTGTGCATTGGAACCAATATAGCACTTGGTCAGTGGAACAAATATGGTACGTGAAACCAACATGACAATCTTGATGAACTTGCTACATTGTGGTGCAATGACAAACAGCTGCATAATCTTAGTGGCTTACAACAGCAGAAGTTCATTGATTGCTCATCTTCTATGTCAATTGTATGTGGACTGTGGCCTTCTGCCATTGGATTCTTGGATTCAATCTGAAAAAGGAGGCTCTATCTGGAATATCCCATTCTTATGACAGAGAGAAAGGCACATAAAAACTCTTAAAGTTTCTGCTCAGAAGTGACACAGATCTCTTTGCTGATATCCTATTGGCCAAAGCAAATGATATGGTCAAGCCCAATAGGAAAAGGACAGGAAGTATCTTCTTCCTACAGAAAAGTAACATGTCATATGGCAATGGGTATGGATATATAATTCTTCTATAGTGAGAGTGGCAATAATGGGGGTGATAACATTATCTAACACAATGGCACTGGAATGAATAGAATACATGTAATCAACATGAAACATGGTAATTGTAGGTGACATGGTACATGGACATGGTAGAAGGCCAAGATGATGTAGACAATCAAAGTGGTACATGTAACCAACGAATATCTGTAGCCAACATTGAAAATTAAGCTAATGGTATATGGAACCAAGGCTGCCCACAGGCTTGACTTGGTGCATGGAATCAATGTGGTTCATGGGTCTGATGTGGTATACTCTGCATTGTGTTGTCGAAGGACAAAGTACCTGACATTAAGTGACTTGGGTTCTAGTCCTAATCTTATAACATGTTTTATGACTTTGGGCAATTCACTTTCTTTCTCTGGATCTTACCTTACTCATCTATAAAATAAGCATGTTAAATGTAGTGGTTTCTTTCTTGCTCTTTCTTCCTTCCTTCCTTCTTTCTTTCTTTTAGAAGGACAGAAAAACAGAGCACAAGCAGGGGAGGGGCAGGGAGAGAGGGAGACACAGAATCCCAAGCAGGCTTCAGACTCTGAGCTGTTAGCACAGAGCCTGACACAGGGCTTGAACCCATGAACCACGAGATCATGGCCTGAGCTGAAGTTGGACGCTCAACTGACTGAACCACCCAGGTGCCCCATATGTAATGGTTTCTAAGACCTCTGTGTCTCTAAAATTTTAGAAGAATAGAAGTTGCTGCCATTTGTAAACTATACATACATAGCAGTGACTCTCATTCTTTCAAGGAATCTAAATGACATATGAAGCTAAGAATCCTGGCAAAGGGCCTCAGAGTTAGCATGAACATCCAACTTCCTTTCAGGTTTCATTGGTGGCTCAGAGGCCTCAGGGATGAGTTGATTCAGTTCCAGTATTTCGTGAGCATCCATTATAGTCCAGCCAGTGTCAGGCCTTGGGGAAACCAAGACAGGTATATGGAGAGATTTACAGTCATGTAATTACAATGCTTCTGGAACAACCCAAGAAGATGCCACAGTAACTCTGAAGGACCGAAGACTTCACAAGAGTGAGGTTCTCTCAATGGGTGCCAGACACAGAGGACCAGACTATACCTCACCCCACTCCTATCCACCACTGCATACCTCACCACTTTGTAAGCTCTCCAGAACTTGGAGTCAGGGAGAGAGGGATGGAAACCCCAAGAAGATTAGTATTATTTCTCCCACCACTGGGATGATAGCTCAAAATGGAAACTAAACTCAGTTACTGAGAAATGAAGGTGTAGTTATCTCAGGAAACAAATAGCATTCTGTGATAGAGAAAAATGGAGGAGGAAAGCCTGATTCCCAGGGCCTTACTTGGGAAGGAATTAAGGTTTAGCTGATACCTGAGGATGAGAAGAGTCACCCGTGCAAAGAGCCAGGAAAAGGCATTTCAGGCAAAGGGATGCCAGGTACAGAAGTCCCAGGTCAGGAAAGAACTTTGTATTTTCTGCAGAGCTGGAAGAAGGCCCATGTAGTCACAATAAAGCGAGCAGAAGAGGCAGAGATGACATTGAGAAGTAGGCAGAGGACAGTCCTAATGAGCCCTGTAGATAGTGTTTACTTTTTTGCTCAGTGCAGTGGGAATGCTTGGATTCTTACTGGGGAGCAGTGCAGGTTTAGGGATGATGAGCTCCAGTGTGAGTGTGGCTTGAGGTGACCAGAAAGGAGATGGGATAAAAGGTCATCAGGATGAGCATGTCTGAGAACTCACAGGCCAAGAGTGAGAACAAAGAACTCCCTTTTAGAGAGGTACAGAGGGTGTGGCATCCCTAGGGAGAATTCCAGGTTGAGGATCCTGGGAGGGGTGGTTGCTGAATATGGGACTAAGATGGCAAAGAGAGGGAGAACTGGGGAAAGGGAGAAGTAGGGACTTGGGCAAGTGGGGAGATGAACAGAGTCTGGGAATAATAAATGACTAGAGAGTTCTTGGCTTCTGAGGTGATAGAGATTTCATTTCTAGTACTTAAATGTGGAGTTGGGTGCTAGTATGGTCCTAAAGCATTTACTCCGAGGTGAAACAGGGCATTTGGGTGGGTGGGTACAGCTACACCAATAGGCTCCAGTACCTGGTATGACAAAGTTCCAGGCAGAGGGATTCAGGTAGAAAGTGAAAGGTCCCATGGATTATTAAGGTATTCCTTCCCCCATCTGGGGAGGGAGTAAGGAGCTATGTGGTTGGTGGAGAGGACTTGCTAACTGATGAGAGGTTCTTCTGGCCTTGTGGGGAAGCAGGCTGCCTCAATAAAGGGGGAGAAGTCTTCCTGGCTGTTGGAGTTCCTTCTAGAAGGTGGGAAGTCCACCTAGTGGCTCTTCTACAACTAGATAGTCAGGGGCCAGGGTAATGGAGAGATGAGTCTTGTGGCTAAAGTATGATAAGGTTTCATTAGTTTCTCTACTAGGACAGATTGCTACCATTCATAATTCAGGGTGATAGTAGATTTTATCTTAATAATGATGAACAACCTGTATTTTTAA
This sequence comes from Prionailurus bengalensis, assembly GCF_016509475.1. Lineage (NCBI taxonomy): Eukaryota > Metazoa > Chordata > Mammalia > Carnivora > Felidae > Prionailurus > Prionailurus bengalensis. Next base: position 33,703,786 of record NC_057345.1, read on the forward strand.
GCATCAAGGCTGAGGGATGGGGTGGAGGAAAGGTGGGGACACAGTATTTTCAGAAGAATGGCTTGTGAGACATAATGAGGGTTTGGGTTGAAGAGCACTTAGTGAGGGAGACCTGGGCATGGCTTGTGAAGGTGATTATAGTGGATGGTGGCAGTGAATGGGGAGATGCCAAAAGATGTGACAAGGAAAGAAGCAAGAACACTTAATGGCTTGGGTGTGTTGGTAAAACAGAAATCAAGGAAGCTAGCAAGGTTTTAAGCCAGCTTTACCACTGTCTCTGCTTCCCTACAGTTTATTGATGGGAGCCAGCTGATTGCCAACTGTCATTCCCAAATCCGTGGCACTGCAGGAAGAAGTCATGGCCCTTGTCCTGCTGGAATTTGTGGGCTACAAACCAGCACAGTTCATAGGAGGCATATACGTACTTAGGGGTGGGGTTAGAAATTACTGTTGTTCAATAATTTCTCTGTTAATTTGAGTCTCAATGGGGTGGTTTTTGTGGTTTTTACTCCTTTTCCTGCTAAGTTTCCTAGAATTTTCTCTAGAGGCAACACTCTCAGATGGGCTTTTGCCTAATCACCTGGAATATTTCCCACCCTGAGCTCTAAATTTCCTGTATCCCCCTTTCTTCCAGAACTCTACCCAGTTCTCTCTAATCCTTAGTCCTACAACACTGTTCTCTGGCCTAATCGAACCTCATTGTCAAGCCGTCTCTTCCCATTGTACGAGTTATTATCTAGGCGGAAAGCCTGACCAATGCCCTTCATATCTCTGCAATTCATCCTTTGCTCCTGGGATTTGGGGGCTTGATGTGTCCTGTTAATCCTTCTATGTGGTATCTGTCTGCTCTCCCCCAATGCCCAGCATCTCTCCTCAAGCCCCCTTCCTTACTACTTTCCAAAACAGGTTCAGCAAATGTCCTATAAGCGACTGTGAAATGCAAAGCCAAATATTTTCCTTCCAAATTCAAGTTACAATCACCATAACCTCCATTAATACCACAATTACTATTACTTTCTTTGCTGAGTTCAAAGCACCTTCAATGACATCTGTTTGGATTGAATCTGTACCACTTTCATTGGAGCCTTCACTGTTTTATTGAGGACTATTAGTTAATGAAGGTTCAATAACTCTGAGGTTAAAGAGGCCTGATATTAATCACAAGGAGGCCTAATAGTTTTAAATTTCCTTTGTGTTTAAAGTGAGAATCTGACAATATTTTTCCATGGCATCATTTCATTGAATGCCTATCACTTGTATCCATTAGGCGATTTAGAATTTCAAATTCAAAGTCAAATTTGAAACAGAAAAGGCTGGGATAGTTCAATGGACTGTGGGAATTCAGAATCATGACAAGGATAAAATGAATGCCAGGAACTCCTGCCTCTTTTCCCCTTTTGTTCCCTGGTGGTAGAAAGAGTGAAGGCAAAATTTGGAGGAGATTTTGTGAAGGTTGTTAGGGGCTCTGTGTGAGAGCTTACCCCTCTGATTCCAGCTTCACTGGAGTGTTGCTTACCTTTCTTGGCACTGAAGTATTGTCTGCCTTTTTTTGGTATGATAGGCACTGTGTGGTCAGTACAATTTCTGAGATTCTGTGGAGCAACTTTTCTGTGCCTCTTCCAAGGTGCTGGGGACTCTAGGGGGCCATAGGTATGGGTGAAGGGGTCTGGCACTGGTAAGAGAAGTCAGCCCTACTCTGATCACTATATCCTGCTATACCTGTCAGTATCTTCTTGAATCAAGTACTCTAGTAACACATTATTACTCAGTTTAGATTTGAACAAATGTTTATTTAAAAAGCTCTATCATGTGAGAATATCAGTGAAAGTATCTGAGGAGTTCTGGCTGTTTGTAATCAGGGCCTCTTCATTTGGTACCTTGAAAGGGTGTCATAATTTTTCTACAGTTTTGCCAGTTCAGGGTTCATAGGTTTCTTGGTGACAGACTCAGATTCACTAAATCCACACTAGAATGAGGTATACACAAATGCCAACTTATTCATTTATAATGTTAGCTATCCCTTTCCAGAGAGCAGAATGGCCCCTCTTTTGAAGCTGAAATGATCTCAATAGTCTGCTTGGTAATGGTGGTATTAGGAGAAAGTAGAGCATGACAAGAAGAATGGCAGTGTTTATGTAAAGCATGCAATGCATCAAGCACTGTTTTGAGAACTTTACCTACATTAACTTCTCACAACAATCCTACAAGGTGATGGTTTGCTGCAAAGTATGAGCTCTGCCCCAGTATGGTATGGTTTGGGTGATGTTTCATCTGTATATCAAGAGACCCTCAAAGTATCTCTTCACCACAGCAGGGGCTCGCTCTGTACCCTGGGGCCCACACTCCCATGAAAGTTCTGGATAGACAATGACCAATTCCTGAATCCTATTTCTAAGGTCACTTTTCCTTTCTCTTGAGACTATGTTTCTTTAGATCTGTTCGTACTCCTGATTGAGATAAAATAAAGTCACTCATATGGGTCCTGTTAGTCTTTGTGTCCTGGCCATCCTGAGTTGATTTAATAGGCTCAATCTTCATGAACTCATTCATTCAATCATCAAATGTTAATGATACTTTGTGCCAGACCCTTTGCTGAGCCCTGGGAAACACATAAATCAGACATAGGTCCTGACTTGGCACCCTATCTACAGTTGGGTCTCTTGATGTTTGAGGATAGCTCACCTGCTGGAACCATCAACAGCTCCCACCCAGGCACCAACCTTACATATTATCTCCCATAACTCTCAGTCAGTGATTCATGCCTATCCATAGGGTGATGGGAGGGAATAGGGTGGAACATGTGGTTTCAGGTCTGGTTGTAGCCTTCTGTGCTCCAATGGCCTCACTCAGAGGCCTTGCTTGAACCTGTTAACTTGAGGAAAGCCCTCTTCACATCTTTGTTTCTAAGGCTATAGATGATGGGATTGAGAAAGGCAGAGATAATATTGTAGAACAGAGCCAGTTTCTTGTCCCGCTCTGGGGAGGCATTGGCCCCGGGGTTCATGTACATAAACATGGCAGGTCCACAGAACATGGTGACCACAGTGATGTGGGAGGCACAGGTGGAGAAGGCCTTGAGTCGACCCTGAGCTGAGTGGATCTTCAAGATTGTGGCAAAGATGCGGACATAAGAGGCCAGAATGAAGGAGAGGGGTACCAGGAGAAGGATGAAGCCCAGGATAAAATCTACTTGGTCATTTAGGGATGTGTCTGCACAGGCCAGCTTCAGAACAGCAGGGACCTCACAGAAGAAGTGATTGATCTCATTGGGGCCACAGTAGGGCAGGCGCATTGTGAAGACAGTGTAGACTAGGGAACAGCTGATACCCCACAGTCCACAAAAGATGGCCATTGCCCCACACAGCCATGGGGTCATGATAACCTTGTATCTGAGTGGATAACAGATGGCCACATATCTATCATAGGCCATAACAGAGAACAGCCAGCCCTCAGTGATGCCCAACACCAGAAAGATGTACATCTGGGCCACACACCCAACATAGGAGATAGTTTTCTTCTGGCAGATCAGATGCACCAACATCTGGGGCACAGTAGTGGTGACATAGCTCATGTCCAGAACGGAGAGGACACTGAGGAAGAAGTACATGGGTGTGTGGAGGCGGGAGTCCAAGTGAATCAAGGTGACAATGAGTCCATTGCCCACAAGTGTAGAGAGGTAGAGAAAGAGGAAGATGTTGAAGAGGATTGTATTAATTTGGGAATCCCTGGAGAAGCCCAGAAGGATGAATTCAGACACAGAGCTGTGGTTGTCCCAGGGAAAGTTCTGCATTCTCCTTCAGCTGCAGAAAGAGAAATGAACTGACTAGTGGCCCAGCTTAGGAGGCACATTCAGGTACAATGACCATTCAGTTGCTAGCAGCTGGTGTTTATTTGGATACTCTTTGGGACTAATAGAAGTTCAAAGACTGAGGTCTAGTCAGAGTAAGGCCAAATTTAGGGAGGGGAGGGAAACCTTCATGGAATTTTCTGTTTCTCAGGCCCAGATCTTTTTTCAAGACCACCAGGGTCTCATTTTATTCTATCAGCCCCAGCAAGGCCACCTGTTTTCTTGTCTTTCAGGAGCTACAATCACATAATGCATTGCTTGGGGGCTCTTCTCCCCTAGTCCTGGCTATAGAGTGGGGTAATGATCTGAAGCTCTCCCATCCCTCTCCTTGAAAAACAAGTACTCAGAACCCTTTCCTTTGTTGCTTTAACCTTCTGATCGTTACAGTATAGAGGAGGTGAGTCAGAAATGTGAGAAAGATATATAACTCCAGAAACATTAAAATGTTTAGAAAAATTTTACTCAGGTCTGTGTTTCTTGAATCTTTTGGGCCTCTGGAAGCTTCCTCACATCCAATTTTATTTTAGACAAAGTTTTTCACCACTCTGCTTCATCCTGGCCTTACCCACAAATGAAGGGAAGGGTCTTCCTGCTTCACCCTAAAACTATAATAGAGGTAGAATAATAGCTATCTTTTTTTGCTTAAAGGCAGCTTTGGCATCTCTTAATCCCTCCAACCTGGTAGGAATACCCTCCCAATGGTAATATATCCCTTGGAGTCCTTTCCTTTTTGCAGCTGAGATTTATGACAGGAGGGGAGACCCATTTAAAGGCTGCATGAATTTAGTTTATATCTTAAAAATTAGGGCTTATTCCTTGTTTGTGACGCCATAGGAGGTGGTGTGTTCTAGCGGAGCATGGGATTTGGAATCAGAAGACTAGACTTCAAGTTCTTGATGCTTCAACTGTGCTTCTGCTCAAGTAATTTAATCTCCTTGAGCCCCATTTCCTTTTCTGTAAAATCTACATAAAATTTACCAGAAGAGATGTCATGAGAAGTAATACATAATAGGTGTGAAGTGCTTAGCTCTGTGATTAGCACATAGCAGGAGCTCAGTAATGTTAGTTCCCATCAAATCCCCTTCCTCATGGTATCATTCATCAAATGGTCAACAAACACTGATTGAGCACCTACTACCTATCAGGCTCTATTCTAAGAGCTGAAGAGACAAGGACAAATAAGTTCTATTCCTAATTCTCAAGGAGCTTACAGTCTGGTTAGAGAGATAGAAGAGTAGAGGCACAAACCACATCCCAATGTGCTTAGCACTATGATGGAAATATGGCTAGCAGTCAAAGCTCTGTGCTAAGCACCAGGGATACAGTAATAAAAATCTCTGCCCTCAAAACGCATGCACAGGAAGGAGACAGGTAAACAATAAATGACAGTCAAATGATAAGTGCTGATGGGAGTAAGTACAGAGTGTCACAGGAGCCTGAATAGGCTGTGCTTCCTTAAAGAAGCACCTAGGTAGCCTTTGGGAGCTAGACTTCTCCAAGAAGAGGACACATAATATGAAACTTAAAAGCTGAGCAAAAATTAGCTAAGCAAAGATCCTAAGGAAGAGTTTTGCAAGAAGATGGAGTTGCAGGTGCAAAGGACCATAACTAAGGGAGAGTTTTGTACAACCATGGAGCACAAGACATAAAATCTGAGGGTAGGATAATCTTCACAGGGCAAGAGGGAAAAGAAAAGGGTATTGTGTACTTTAATAAGGAGCATGGAGTTGATCATTTAGGCCATGACAATTTGGAGATAAATTTTAAGCAGAAAAGTAATTCACTGAGGCTTAGGTTTTAGAAATGTCACTACTTGGGTGGAAGTTAGAAGAAGGCATTGGAGGAAGACCATTTGAGGGGTATGGGAAAAAGGCAGAAGCAGCATAGCATTATAGGCAATAAAGAAGAGAAGAGATATTAGAGGTGTGGGAAATTGAATCAACAGAACTTGGTAACTGAGGGGTACATAAGATGAGAAAGAGGGAGGGGACAAAGATGAGCTTGAGGTTTCAGGTTTGGGAACCATTACAAGACAAAACCTGGGTGGAGGTGGAGGAGGGAGAGATGGCGTGAGGCAGGAAATGACTGGAAGGTAATGATTAACTCTGTTACAGACATAGAGCTTGGAACATGAGGCATCCTTGAGGATCTGACTATCAAAGAATAGGTCAGATAGCCTTCAAACTCAGGAAGGATATCTAAGTGGAAGATAAAAATTGGGGAGGTAATCAAGGTACATAATGGATGAGAACTAACCAGGATAGTCTAGAGAAAGAGCAAAGAATCAAAATCTGCAGCCTGGGGAATGAACACAAGAGAGATCAGCAGTAGAAGAGCTGGGGCTTGAGCAAGAGCATCAGGGAGGCAGGGAACTTGGTTCCACCAACCAAGGAAGCTAACATCTCCAAAAGGGCCTATGGTGCCAGACACTACAGAGAGAGCAGGAGGAATAAAACTTTAAAAATATAATAATGTGGAAATTATTCTTGGCTTGAAAGTGGGAAATTTTGATGAAGTGATGAAAGTAAAAATCAGACACCAGTGGGTTTTGAAGAGTGAACTGGTCTGTAAAGTGGAGTAATGAAGAGATATCTAAGATTGGGATGGACAAAAGGTGGAAAGAGTGTTTTATTTGTGTTGCTGTTTTTTAAAGATATATACACGGGGGAGGGGGGAAGCCAAAAGAGAGAGAGAAAGAGGTGATATTGCAAGGTCTCTGAGGAGGCAACAGCAACGGGACTAAGTGCCCAAGTCATGATAGGCAGCTTCAGGAAAAGTACAATGGAAGGAAAGGAGGTAAGAATGAGTTGTATACAGATCTTTTACTTGTGACCACCAGAAATTTCAAGATCACCTTCCCATGGACCAGTCGGTCTCATGGGTTCTAATCCTTCACAGCCTCTCATGTAGATGGTGAGGAAGACAATCTGATCCAGTGGTTGAAAGTAGAATTTCAAGTCTCAAATGGTAGAACAAGAAGCTAATGTCAAGAAAAGAAATGTTATAGCATAGAGCTAAAATCCTCTGTCCCTTTCTTGGATTCAAAAAGCCAACCACAACAGTTTAGGTGGAGTAGCAGTTCATTGGGCAATAACTGAGGACCAAAAGTGGATCAGTGTAAGTAAACTTTCTAAAACGTCATCATTGAGGTGACATCATTGAGAAAGGATGCTAACAGATGACACAAGGTGTCATGGAATGTGTCTGGGGTAGCCAGACTTCATGTAGGGCATCTTTTTCAATGGTGGGTCCACATTTTAAAGGGAGTGTGGATATGTTGAAACAGGTTATAAAGAAGGGTCTGGAAACCATATCATATGAGGAAGTGTTGGAGCAATTGGGTATGTTTACCATGTGGAATAAAAGGTGAAGGGCATTCTGGAAGCTGAGGGCCAACTCTCTGAAAGGTTTTCATGTGGAAGACAGATAAGACTTGTCCGGGGTGGTCTTAAGAAGTACAGTTGGGAGTTACACTAGGGAGACAAGATCCAATGTAATACAACCAGCTGACATTAGAGAGGGCAGTCCACAGATAGAATCAACTGTCCTGAAAGGTAGTGAACTTGCTCATCCTGTGAGAGGATCAAACAAAATGTCAAAATGCATTGTGACCAACCTGCTGGTAGAGAAGGAGTGTCTCTGGTCTACTCTATTTGGAAGAGTTAAAGACCTTGACATCCCTCTGGCAGCTCCACCTGGACCTGATATCTGATGCCTGGACTATTGCAGTAGGCTCTCAATAGGCCTCCCATCCCCAGTCCTTGCTACATACTCAGTGACCAGAATATGGTACAGAATTGGAGAAAAGAGGAGTATAGAAGGAAAGAGAAAGAAAGGCCAGGAATAGATTAATGGGAGCTCCAAGCCCACTGTGAGCCTCCTCTCCAGCCACCTCAGGGGGTTTAATGACAGGATATCAGTATCCTGTTTAGAAGCAATCACCTCCCTCTCCTTCCCAAATAAGAGCATTTCAGATCTTCTCAGTTCTAACATCTCCCTCCAGCTCCCACCTTCTATAATTCATCACCCCCACTTTTATCTCTCCTACCAGGGCCTCATCCTAAATCCTCTATGGAGAGCCAACTGCTTCAGTTCTGTAGCAGCAGCCTTCACTTCCTTCCATCTCTCTCCCCCTCAACTGAGGAGCACACCCAAAAGACAAATAAGGAGGGAGAGGGAGAGAGAAAGACAAAGAGACTGATCACTGTACAGAGAGAAGTCAATGAACACAGGAGGACAGAGGTCAGGAAATCGAGCAGATGCCCAGGAGGACCTATGTGGATGGAAAGGAGGCAGGCAGGCATCCAGTGAGACAGGCGGGGACAAGTGAAAAGCATCAAGCAAGGATGCCCAGGGGTGGGACTGCATGGCTCAGGCCCCTGCCTCTGCCCCTTTACTCCTTACCTGTCACTGGGCTCAGTGTGGGATGAGCCAGGGGCTTGTTGGTTCCCTCTTTCATAATCTGCTCCTGATCCTCAGGGAAGGCAAATCAGGTAGCTTCTTAATGAGCTTCTGTGCCGTGGGATTCTCCAGGCCCCATCACAGCCATCCCAAGCCCTGACCACACTTCACCTCCCCAGACTGGCACTCAAAGCCTACATGCCCAGGTCCCCTGATCCTCCCAGCTCAGCACCCCTCGCTCCCCATGGGCTTCTTCTTACTCTGCCTCAGAGTCCAAGGGGACAGATGTGTGGGTGTCAGTTACTGTAAGTGCATTGATTGAGAAGTACAAGAGGTGAAGGCCAAGCATGCAGACCAGGGAAGGCTTCCATGAGCCATAAAGAATCCACAGGTGTTTGAGGGAAAGGGGAATGACAGAGAAGAGCTCTGCTCTGCCCTCAGTCCCCAGGACCCTGATCCACTCTCTCCATCATGCCCTGCTGGATCCTGGCCTGTTTTGTGTTCTGACATCCTGTGGTCCCCAAAGACTGTGGCTCCCTGCACTGAAGATAATATACCAACAATTGTGAGATATTTCACAGAACCTGGCTCAGGATGAAACAACTGATAAATATTCCACATGGGAGCAAAGCCCTGAACAGTCGGAAGGCCTGAGATCAAATCCTGGTTCTTCCACTTAGTAATAGTGTAGTATTAGACAAGATAGCAGCCTTCCTGTACCTCAGTTTCCTTACCAGTAAAATGAGGCAATAACAGTATAGGGTAGCTGTGGGAATTAAATATGATTGAGTATGAAACAGATGTAGTAAAATGTGCATATCATTTATGCTTGACATAGCTCCCCAGTATATATCAGATGGTTGATCTGCTTGTCCCACAAATGTATATTTTCATAATGAGACTTAGAGTGATGAGGGACCACAACGTGTCCTTCTCAGCCACCAGGTCTGCTTCTTGCCTGGGACAGGACACACAGCAGGTACCTCCTAACTGTGGTCAGAATCCATCCCCATCATAGATGGGAGAGACAGCCCCTTGGATGACATGAAGTGAGAAGTCTGAACTTACCTTCTTTGATTTGAAATCACCATCGCTGGAGTCAAACACTTGGGCTACTCGGAGATGGTAACGGAGTCATCTTATTTTCAAACTCTGGTTGGTGGCAACTGCCTAGGACACTGGATCGAGGCAGAAACTGAGTAACCTCAGGCTCATGGAGAGGGACTGCCATGATCGTTCAGTAACACCTGCCATGAGCACTGGAGGGAGGTTAGCAGAACATGTAGGTGTTAATATGGTGTTTCAAAAGTCCCCTTGAAGTTTTCATCACCCCTTCTATTAGTATGTGCAATGCAACTCAGTAAAGTGTGTCCCCTACTTAACACTGCCTGTGTTCATCCAGGGGAACCCTCCGCTGGCTTTCATCCTTCTATCTGCAAGCTCCCCCTTTAGTTTTGTTGAAGAGAAAGAAAAAGAAGGCATTGCGTTATATGAGACAGAGCAGAGGGAGGGGAAGAAAGCACTAATTTTTTTTTATATTGTCTTAAAGAAAAATCACCTTCTTGTGGCCCACTTCCCTGACAGTTACCACCCATTCATTTCTTTTCTCCCCTCTGGAGGAAGTCTCCTAGGGAGGGTGGTGTGCATTTCCTGTCCTACATTCTCTCCTAAATGCACCGCAGTCAGGTTTCACTGCCATCATGTCACTGTGCCTGTTGGTTTAGCAGCAGCAGCCAAGAGGCCATCTCAGCTTCTAATCAAACAGAACCAAGATTTTCTTCCCTAGTGAAAGGAATTCCCCTTTGAGCACTAGAACTTCCAAACACACCAAACCCAAAGTTGCAGAGATAGAAGCAGAGATTTCTCTGGAGTGTTAATTCATATATTAGAGAGAGGGACCACTCGCATCACACCTGGACCTGTGTGTCCCCTCAGAGGAAGATAATACCACATAATGATTGCTGGTTTAAGTCATAAACTGCACTCTTTATGATGGCATTACAACCTTACAGGATGTTTTCTCCCATGTGGCAAGATAACTGAGACTTCAGTAGGTAATTCCTTCGTCCTATCAGGCCCAGATATTTCTGAGTGTTTGGGCACAGTGGGTGGCCATTGAGTTCTGTCAGTGTAAGGCCACTCTTAAACCTTTTTTTTATGTTTAATTTTGAGAGAGAGAGAGAGAGAGAAAGGGAGAGGATGGGGTGGGGAGCAGGGAGGCTGAGAGAAAAGGAGGGAGAGAATCCCGCGCTGTCAGCACAGAGCCCCCATGGAGCCTGATGCGGGGCTTGAACCCACAAACTGCGAGATCATGACCTGAGCTGAAATCAAGAGTCGGACGCTTAAGTGACTGAGCCACCCAGGTGCCCCTGTCATACTTTTCTCTGAGGGAAAGTGTGTTTCCTGGTCAGAGATGATACTGCATGGAATACTATGGCAATGGATAAGACACTCTATAAGACCACTGATCGTGGGTTGTCAGACATGCTGCCGGCAGGAAACCTGAATATGAGACTATCCCTGGGACGACATATTGTAGCCTCTTTGTGATGGAAAGGGTCTAATGTAATTTATGTGCCACCAGGTAGCTGGCAGCTACCCTGGGGAATGGTACCACATCAGAGGCTCAGCCTCTGTCTCTGCTGCTGGGGCCTGGCACACAGCAGTGGCAATGGCTGACTCAGCCTTGATGAGGCCAAGTTAATGTGGCTGAGTCCACACATATCCTCTGTCATGCTACAGTGGCTGCTTTGTAGAGCAAGCACCTGTATGGTTAGGGAAAGAGGCTGACTGATCTACAGGTGGATCATCTAATCCACCTGATTATCGAGAGACACCCCGCAGTGGATGCTCACTGTGTTAGCACATGATTATTCTCATATTCTGGGTCTGTGAGAGGCATATCCACATAACCTCTTCTAGACCCCTCATCATGAATCCTCTAATCTTTTTCTTCCTGGCCAATCTTCCATCCCATTAGCAACCGCCCATGAAATAATGTATAGCCACACTTGAGGGCATCTATACACATACTGTGTGATTTCATTTCTGTACGATTCTTGAAATAATGAATTAAAGTGATAGAGAACAAATAGATAGGTAATGGGGTGAGAATTGTGGGGAGGGATGGCTACAAAGGGGTAATATGTGTGGCTTTGTGGAAATGGAATAGTCTGTGATAAAATATCATAGAACTCGTACTGATTTGCTAGGGCTGCCATAGCAAAACTCTGCAGATTGGAAGAGTTAAACAAAGGACATTTATTTTCTCACGGATTTGGAAGCTGAAAGTCCAAGGTCAAGTTATTTGGTCTCTCCTGAGGCCTCTCTCCTTGGCTTGTAGACAACTGCCTTCTTGCTGTGTTCCCACATGGTCTTCTCTCTGTGTGAGCTTCCCTGGTGTCTCTTGTGTGTCTCAATTTCCTCTTTTTACTAGGGTGCCAGTCAGATTGGATGCAGACCCACCCATATGACATCATTCAACTTTAATGATCTCTTTAAAGGCTCTATCTCCAACTGTAGTTATATTGCAGATTAGGACTTCAACATATGAATTTGGTGGAAGAAAGGGGAGACACAATTCAGTTTGTAACAAAACTACTCAAAAAACTGAAAGTATATAAAAAAACTTGTGGAATCTGAATAATGTCTCTAGTTTAGTATTGTAACCAATGTTCGTTTCCTACTTTTGACAATGTACTATGATTATGTAAGATGTTATCATTGAGGGAAGCTGGAATTTTAAAGGGCACACCAGAATTTTATGTACTATTCTTGCAGCTCTTTGTGCATCTTAAATTATTTCAAATAAATTATTTTAAAAATAGCTCCTGTGCCCTGCCTGGTGGATACTGAATAGCTATGAGTCACCATGTGACTTGGCAAACAAAACAGCCCATAATAAATCGTGTTACCATACCCACTGAACCATCAATTTGGTCATGCACAGAGTTCCATTATATGGGTCATGTTTTAGTGTAATGTCTAAGAAATATTTACCTAACACTAGGTCATAAAGATTTTCTCTTATTTTTTTCTGAGAGTTTTATGGTTTCGCAGTTTGCATTTAGCTCTGTGATCAATTTTAAGTTAATTTTTGAATAAGGAAGAGGTTTAAATTGAGATTTATCTTTTTCTCTATACTTCCAAAGTTCCAACACCATGGGTTAAAAACACTATCCTACCAAGGGTGCCTGGGTGGCTCCGTTGGTTATGCGTTTGACTCTTGGTTTCAGCTTAGGTCATGATCTCACAGTTCATAAGTTCAAGCCCCACATTGGGCTCCGTGCTGACAGTGCGGAGCCTGCTTGGGATTTTCTCTGTCTCCCTCTATCTCTGCCCCTCCCCTGCTCCCTTCCTCTCTCGCTCTCAAATTAAATAAATAAACATTAAAAAAAACCACTATCCTATCCTTTCTCTATTCAATTACTTTTTCCAGTTTCATTAAATATGAATAAATACTTTTAAATACTTTTGTGACCTTTTCTCAACTCTCTGATCTATTTCACTGATATTTGTGTCTATCTGTACCAATACCAATACTGCTGATTACAAGATCTATACAAGTCTTAGAATTGAATACAGGTTCTTCTACCTTTATTCCTTTTTTCCCCAAAATTGCTTTAATCTAGTTCATTTGCCTTTTTATATAAATTTTCAGATTTACTTGTTCATATCAACAAAAAATCCTGTTGGAATTTTTATAGGAATTGTATTAAACTGCAGAATGTTGCTTTGCTATGTTACATTTGCTATGTTACATTTTTCAATCCAGGACCATGAAATGTCTCTCCATTTATTTACTTCTTTGATTCTTTTCATCAGTGTTTTACAGTTCAGCACAGATACTGTATATGTTTTGTTAATTTATACCTAAAAGTATTTAATTTTTAAGAAGCTATTGTAAATAACATTATATAATTTTAGTTTCCAATTGTTCATTGTTACTATATGGAAATATAATTGCTTCCTTTGTGTTAATCTTGCATTCTGTAATGTTGCAGCCGCCATTAATTAGTTCTAAGAGTTTCAATGTAGAATCCTCACCTTTTAAAAAATGTTTATTTATTTATTTTGAGAGAGAGAGAGCACACAGTGTGAGTGGGGAGGGGCAGAGAAACAGGGATGGGGAGAATCCCAAGCAGGATCCTTGCTGTCAGTGCAGAACTCAACACAGGGCTCTATCCCACAAACCGTGAGATCATAACCTGAGCCAAAAATCAAGAGTGGGACTCTTTTTTTTTTTTTTTAAATTTTTTTTTTCAACGTTTATTTTATTTTTGGGACAGAGAGAGACAGAGCATGAACGGGGGAGGGGCAGCGAGAGAGGGAGTCACAGAATCGGAAACAGGCTCCAGGCTCTGAGCCATCAGCCCAGAGCCCGACGCGGGGCTCGAACTCACGGACCGCGAGATCGTGACCTGGCTGAAGTCGGACGCTTACCGACTGCGCCACCCAGGCGCCCCGAAGAGTGGGACTCTTAATCGACTGAGCCACCCAGGTGCCCCTTTGCCCTTTTTTTTTTTTTTTTTTTTTTTTTTTTTTTTTACATAGGCAACTAGATTATTTGTAAATGGAGGCAGTTTTACTTCTTCCTTTCTTATCTTCTCTTTTCTCACCTTATTACACTGGCTAGGACTTCCAGTACTATTTTGAATAGGAGTTATGAAAGCAAGCATCCTTATTTTGGCACTGGTTTTGGGGGGAAAGCACTTAGTCTTTCACCATTATGTATGATGTTAACTGCAGGGTTTTAGTTAAGTGTTTCTTGTCACAGAGAGTAAATTTCTTTTTACTCCCAATTTGCTGAGATTTCATCTTGCTTTTTTTTTTTCCAATTATGAATGAGAAAAAGGACATTCCAAGCCACATGCCTTGAGTCTTATGTAAATATATTTGAATGACATGTTAGTAGTTCTTGATGTCAGAGAGACTCAAGGCCAACATAAGGGTTAGACCCTTTAAGATCTCTCCCAGCTGAGTGTTCTATTGTAGGGCAAAGGGAAAGAAAAAGCTTTCATCTAGACAGAAAGTAGTTAGGATGCTTCCTGAAGAAGAAACGTGGAGGAGAGAGCTCTCTGGGTGGATCAGCCCATGCAAAGACCTGAGGAGTCAGGACTAGCTGGAGGAGAGGGATCATGGCAGGATATGGGGGGATGATGTGGGACTGCTATGGGTTTCTATTGCTCTGAGAGCCTGAAGAAGGAAGTCCCATTAGCTCCAGCAAATGATCCTTACTTGCCACCTTTAATGACCCCAGAGCAATTTTCATAACAAGCCCTCCAGAAACACAATCATCATGTCTTGTTAAAAATTTTTTTTCTTCAGGCAGTCAAGACTCCTTCCTCCCCAGGGCTTCTCTCCTTAGAGGCTGTGGCCTTCATGGGGGAAACCCTGGAACTACAGACCCTTCCCTCCTCACAGTTCCACATCAGTCTTAAAGCTCCCATTTCTTTCATGCTTGGGGAATGCTAAGAGCACTCTAGGCTGGCAATTCCCCTAAACTTGTCTTCTGGAAAAACTTGTTAATGAGCAAAACACACTCTTAGCATTTAGTAATCTTTTGGGCTTTCTTAACATTCAGATGATCCTTGGTTTACAAATAAAACTTGTTTCTAAGCAGCTAAGAGTAATTGGAATATTTTATTAATGGAATCCTAGTAGAAAGATATGTAGAGAGCAGCTGATTTGAAGAGATTTGTATCTTTTATTGCCTTTTGGAAAGCAGTTCAGTATTTGTCTGAATTCAGAGTGGTAGAAATTTGATTTGCTTTGATAGCATTAGAAATATTTCAGTTCCTGGTTAATATGGCAGCTGATGTTGTGATTGTGTTTCACTAACTTTGGGGTGTGTGTGTGTGTGTGTGTGTGTGTGTATGTTGAAGGCATGACTCTGTAAATGCAGTCAATTACCATCATGACTATCTAACCCATACATCCTGACCTCACAATAAGCCTGATCTTAACATTTATAGTTGAGAAATATAAGCTACCGTTAATAATGAACGTTTTCTGTGGTATCTAGCTTTAAAGGTAATGACTCTCTAATGATAATTTATATAATTATTTAAGTTTTAAGGTCCATTCCCATTTGAACTTAAAAATAATATTATGGTATAGCCAGGGTCAGATATGGCCACTATCTCCATTTTACAGATTGGAGGGACTGAGTTCCAGGTAGATTAGGCGTTTTTTTCCAAGTTCTCAACAAATTAAGGCAGGACTAAAGCTCAGGGTTCTTCCCATTGTTCCCTTGATCTCTCTGGTGGCAAATGAAATTTAAGGGTAAGTTAGTTGTAGATACCAAGGCATGCTCCTTGTGAATAAAACTCTAGGTTGCTGGAAGCCACATTTGGGGGGTAGGTATAATGAAGTGAAAGAGAGACCCATGAAAGTAAAGAGGAGCTGAAAGAAAAATTGGGGAGATGGCAGACTGAGGATAGAGGTGGGGCTTGGAAAACTCACTCAACAAACTTTTATTGAGAAGTTAATAGTTCATAGCACAATGCTATTTGCTTAGGCTACCAAATGCTAGTGAGAAAATCATAAGTATCCAATAGAACTTAGACTTCATGGGTCTGACTCTATAGTTGTGACTTAGAATAACAATCCTAAGTGTTTTAAATTTTCCTCAATACTGTCTCATCTGTTATCTCAGCTGATCCTAAAAGTCTCTATTAACAACTCAAGAAACAGCGTAATATAATATATAAGAGCCTGGGCTCTGGAACCGTATTACCTGGGTTCAAATCTCAATTGTGTTACTTTTTAGCTGGGTAGCACTTGACAATTTACTTAATCTTCTTGTGCCTCAGTTTCTTTATCTGTATGAAGAGGATGATAATACCTACCTCTGGAGTTGTTATAAGAATTAAAATAATAAGTGCATATAAAACACATAGTGACGTTAAAGTCAGTTATTATTAAGCACAATAAATATCATGAAACACGTTTTACAGATATGGAAATTAAATCCCAGAGAATTAAGGTGATTCTTCCAAAGCCAAAGAAGATCAATGATATATTTAAGCCTGAACACAATTCTCTCTGAGTCCTTCCCTAATGTGTCCAGTGGCCAAATTAATGCAAAAGTGTTTTTTTTTTCCTAGACATTTCCTTCATTCTGGGTTCCTCATCCAGTCTAATGACTTCAGTGGAAGTATGGATGGGATAGACAGAGATCAGAGGCACTGCAGGCCGTCCTAGTCTATGGCTGTTGAGCATCCTTACTCATTCTAATTAACTTGAAGAAAGCCCTCTTCACATCTTTGTTCCAGAGGCTGTAAATGATGGGGTTGAGAAAGGCAGAAACAACATTGTAGAACAGGGCCAACTTTTGTCATCCTCTGGGGAGGCTTCAGAACCAGGCCTTATATACATGACCATGCATTGAATACAGAACATAATGACCACAGTGATGTGTGAAGCACAGGTGGTGAACTCTTTGATTCATCCCTGAGTGGAATGAATCTTTAGGATAGCCATGAAAATGCAAACATATGAGGCCAGGATGAGGGATAATGGGATCAGGAGCAAGATGAAACCCAAGGTAAAGTCCACTTGGTCATTGAGGGATGTATCTGCACAAGCCAACTTCAAGACAGCAGGAATTTCACAACAGAAGTGGTTGATCTCATTGGGGTCACAGTAGGGCAGATTCATTGCAAAGACTGTGTAAATGAGGACACAGGTGAGACCACAAAGGGCAGAGCTGACTACCAGAACTATACACAGGGTTTGGCTAGTCTTGGAGTGGATAGCATATGGCAACATATCTGCTATAGGCCATGGCTGCAAAAATACAGGTCTCAGTGATTCCCAAGATCAGGAAAACATACATCTGGACCACACACCCAATATAGGATGTGGTCTTATTCTGCTTACTAGATGGATCAACATCTGGGGCGCGGTGGTGATGGCATAGCTGAGATCCAGTACAGACAGGATGCTGAGGAAGTACATGGGGGTGTAGAGGTGTGCATATACTCTGATCAAGGTAACAATGAGCCCATTGCCCAGGACTGTAAATAAGTGAAGAAAGAGGAAGAGGAAGAAAAGGATCCAGTTGGTCCAGGGATTTCTGGAGAAGCCCAGGAGGATAAACTCAGTTACAGAGCTTTCATTTCTCTAGCCTTGGCTATGTATTGCCTTCCTTCTGAGGAAAGAAGAGAACATACTCCTTAATCCTTTGCAGTCTCAATGAGAGAACACCACGTGAGAGCCACAGATGCAAGGACCAAAGTCATCTCAGAGCTAAACAATCAAACTAAGATATGCACTTCCACAACCAGGGAACATTCTATTCAAATTGGGCCAGTGTGGTACTTAGTAGAGATTCTATAAATATGAATTGGTTTGTCTAACTAACTAGCCCTGGTAAAATTTCATGGGTGCTATGGAAGGAATTGTACCAGCCGAAGTCCTACTTGGAAGGACGTGTGCACACATGCACTACACCCCCCCCCCCCGCCCACGCACACACCATAAACCAAAATAAAGAGGCTAGAAAAATAAAAAAAAATGTTTTACAGTAAACCAAAAAGTTCTAGAGGTCTCTATAGTTCTTAAAGTCATTCTTTCAAATATCAAGACTAAGAGGTGTTGCAAAGGACAGTGTAAATGTGAAACAAACAAAAGCCCTAGCTTCTTCTCTTAGCTTTCTTCCTCTCTGCTGCTGTCACTTTGAAAACCCACACATCATAAGTTTTCAGGAAAAAAAAGAGACTCTCAAATAAACTTTCTGGGGAAGAGGAATCTTTCCCCAAGAACTTTTATCCCCTTTTATATCCCCACCTTCCAGGAAGTGTATATCCTCTTTTATGTCCCCACCTTCCTATAGTGTAATCACTGTAGTCACTTAATCACTATAATTGTGATTACAATTATAAAGAACAAATTGAAAAGTAAAGATTGCCAGAGACTCAAGGACTGAAATCTAGAGAAAACTTTTATGCTCTTGGCATTTCTCAAGAAAATGAAGCATATTTACCTGGGAATTAGGTGCCTATGCATCTGGAAGCTTTTCTTAAAAACTAGTAAAGACTCCTCCAAGGCCATGTTGCTCCCAGGAGAGAGTTGGGTGGTGGGTGGGATTGGTCTTCAGTTTGACCTGGACTCAGTCCTTGATCCTTCCTGGGCAGGCCTGGAGGACAGAATATGTTACTGACCAGTCCATTTCTCTTAATCCTTCTGCTAGTCCCTATCTCACTGCAACAGACTATGGACAGCTGGCTGTACACCTTTTCGAGACCCCAAAGAAGGAAATGGTTATTTATAGAATGGCAATCTATAAAAGCATTTTAATAAATGTAATTCATTAGATTATCACCCCAACCCACCAAGGTCAGTATCACTATTCTCATTTCATACAACCAGCCATCCAAGGTCAGACAGAGAGTAGGACTCAAACCCCAAGTCCCACAACATTAAGCTGAAATGTGTCTCTCACACCATCAGATTTCATGCAGGGTTTAGCAGGTCACCAAGCACAAAAATAGGCCCACTTTAGATGGCATTGTGAGTGAAAACCAAACTGTGTAATCACACTTGTAGGGGGCAGAAAGTGCGTATCGCACAGCATTGCAGATGGCCAGGTTTTTTCATAGAGAACCCTAAAACCTTGGATCAAGATTTCAATATCTGAGACATTTTTGTAGTGGTAGTGAAAAGGCAGAGAGCTATCCATTTGGGTTAATATAATGTCATATAAAGCCATGAGCAGGACTCAGGCTCAGATGGATGAGAAAAATAATATTGATACTCATGTTGGAAGACAATGCAATAGAATGGTGGCTAGTGGGATTTGAATAATAAATCCTCACTCTGATTTGCAGATATGACCTAGGCTTTAAATACTAGAGTATGCTGGTAAATCTGAAATATATCTCCATCCTAGATGTCTTCTCTTCCAGTTGCCTACTTGCCACCTATCTTCATTTGGATATATAAGGGACATGTTAAACATTTTTCTAAAGTCAAACTTCCACTTCCCTATAAACCTCCTCCTTTCACATTCAGCTCAATTAATGGCAATTCCATCCTTTGATGTGGCTAAGAGCTTTTAAAAAGCAACTCAAAGACTTTCTAACTTTTCTCTTTCTCCCATGTAACTCATCAGCAGTATTGCTATTCTCTTTGAAATATGTATCCCAAAAAAGATCACTTCTCATCCTCTACACTATTACTACTCTGGTCCAGATCATCATTTGCTCTTGCCAGGAATATTGTGATATCCCCTAACCAGTTCCAGGATTCCCATTCTCTTCCCCTACAGTCTATTCTTAGCACAGTAACTAGAGTGATCCTATTAAAGTGTAGGTCAGATTGGGGTGCCTGGGTGGCTCAGTTGGTTGAGTGTCCAACTTCGGCTCAGGTCATAATCTTGCAGTTCATGGGTTCCAGCCCCATGTTGGGCTCTGTGCTGACAGTTCAGAGCCTGGAGCCTGCTTCAGATTCTGTGTCTCCATCTCTCTCTCTGCACAGCCCCCTGCCCCCGCCACCTAGCTTGTGCTCTGCCTCTCTCTCTCTCAAAAATAAATAAACATTAAAAAATATATAGTTCAGATCATTTAAACATCATGTGAGTCCTCTTCTCAAACCCTCCAGTGGCTTCTGGTAACACCCAGAAGAGGAGCTAAGTGCCCCCCATCACATCCTGGGCTCCATCTCCTACCTCCCATCTCTCACTCTGTCTGTGCAGCCATCCAGCCTTTTGCTGTTCCTCATTCAAGGCATGCTCCTACCTCAGAGCTTTTGCACTTACTGTTCTCACTGCTAGAAATTCTCTTTCCCCAGAAATCTTTACTCCATCATCTCCTTCAAGTATTTGCTCAAATGTCCATCTTTTCAGGAAAAACTTGAGTCTTTCTGACCATCCTGCTTAACACTGAAATATCCCCCACTCTCTATACCCATCTTCTGTTTTCTTTCTTCATAGTACTTAGCATCTTCTAATGTATGATACAATTTTTTCAACTGTCAGTTTCCCTCACAAGAATGCAGGAATTTTTATCTTCCTGATTATTGTTTACCATCAGATTCTAGAACCATGCCTGGCACGGAGTAGGCATTATAAATGTTGGATAAATGGATGGACTGAATCCAAGCTGAGCCTCTGAGGGGGCAAGTCACTGATGCTACTCATGGTGGAACTATATTTAGTGCTGAACTTTGCTGCCTATAAAGCTAGCCATTGTGCCGAGCTCATTTTGGGCTTTCCCTTGGGCATACATAGCTCTCAACATATTTCTAAACAGGAACTGGCCTAGACCATTTGCAGACATCATTTATAGTCACCCCACAAGGCCACAAAGTCAATACCTGCTATTAACTACATAGAGACCAAGGGCTGCCCAGAGCAGTTTTTAATATTTGGACCTACAATTTAGAAGGGAAAAATGGCAACCTAGCTTGTCCATACAGAGAAAAGAGCTTATTAGTAAAGGACCCATGAAAACATGCTACTTAGGGAAGAGTGGAAGATACTGGGAAAGCTTAGCTTGGAGACTTATGAGGAACTGTAGAGACCTCACCAAAGATGTCATACAGAGAAAGGTGGAAATGTGTGTTATGTGTTCTCAAGATCAAAAAATTAGAAGTGATAGGTGAAAGTTGCAGGGGGGCAAGTTTAAGCTTAGTTTAGAAAAACAAAAACAAAAACAAAGCTTCTGGTGATTGATCTTCCCAGTAATGACACATTCTGCTGGTGGGTGGTGGTGATGGTGGTGAAATGGCAAGTGCTCCATTTTCAGAAGTGTTCAAGCATAATTATAAGCCCACATCATTCAGGGGTACTATCGCTGCTTTAGAAGTGAAGTCAGAATGTACAACTTTAAAAGTCCCTTTTACCACAGACACCCTAAGGTTCTAAAGCTCAGTGACACCAAGATTCAGAGAATCTATGATTTTAGGGGGTGACTTCTCACTATGCACCCAACTTCATAACACAATCGGGAGTCAAAACAAAGTAATATGGTAATGATGAGAACCAAGGAAGCCTGAAAGAAAGTGGGAATGCAGTATTAGTCAACAGTAGTGTAAACATTTAAAGGATAATTTGAAGTTTTCATTGTTTTATTTTTTGCAAAAATGGCCCTCCCTTGGGGGTTGTCCTTGGTACCCAGGAGGGGTTACTTTCCCACCTCCTAAGCAGGGCCCACATTGGCTTTATTCAGGAAGGAGAAGGGGGACCCTGAGAAAAAGGGCAGGCTAGAAGCTAAAGGGAGAATATTGTTATAAAGCCTGGCTTAAATCTTTATGTTTTCCTGTTTAAAATAGTTCATTATTTTTTTACAAATATAGTTTATCAACAAATTGGTTTCCATACAACACCCAGTGCTCTTCCCAACAAGTGCCCTCCTCAATGCCCATCACCCACTTTCCCCTCTCCCCCACCCCCCATCAAACCTCAGTTCTGAGTATCCAAGAGTCTCTTATGGTTTGCTTCCCTCCCTCTCTGTAATTTTTTTCCCCTTCCCCTCCCCCATGGTCTTCTGTTAAGTTTCTTAAGATCCTTGTCTCCTTTGAAAGAATGTTCTAAGAATCAAATCAGGGAAATATGGACTACTTAACAAGTTGTTAAGTAGCAGCTGTATTTAAATCACAAGAGGACTATACAAGATCTAAGACAAAGTGTGGACAAGAAATATCCCAAAAGAGTGTTTCCACTGATGAAGAACAAGAGCTTCTTCCCTGATCTTTCCTGTTCTAGTTTTTCTTCCATCCATCCCATCCTACACACTGCCAGAGAGACTGTTCAAAAAGGCAGAGATCGCCATGATATTCCCTTCCTTGAAAGTCCTTCAAGGATTCCAGTTTTTCATGAACTAATGCCCAAAGTCCTTAGCAGGGTGCCCAATGCCCTTTGGAATCAGATCCCTATCTACCTGGCATCCTACTGTTACTTCCTATGCTTCTGCTCAGTCCTCATGCTTCTATATGGCTCTCCAGCTAGGAATGTTTTTTACATTTTAACATGGTTGAAAAAATTATTCATTGATGTCTGTGGCTGCTTTTGCCTATGACAAGAGTTGAGAAGCTGTGATAAAGACTGTATGTGTCCCGCAAAGCCTAAAGTATTTACTCTCTGGCCCTTTATAGGCAAGGTTTGCTGGCTCCAGCTGAAGACAAACCAACTTGTCCACCATCCTCCAAATATTCCAGGACTTTTCACAAAGATGTTTTCCATGAGGTGGTGTGTATCAAGGAGGTAGGAGAGGCTCTGGGATCAAAGAAAATTAGGTTTGAATCCAACTCTGCCACTTACCAACAGCACAACTGAGAGTCATTAATTTCACTAAACCTTCATTTCATCATTTGCAAAATTGGAAGAATAACATATACCTTGAAGGTTTTTGTGAAGATTCAGTATCATTTTAGGTATATGTAACAATATAGCAGTAAACATCTGTTGTTCATATTACTTCTATTATCAAATGACTCCTCAGTTGAAATGTCCTTCTCTGTTTCCTCCTCTTGGTAAAATCCTAATCACAGAATTGTTCTGTGATTCCCACCATACTTCTCTTGTGATTCTTACCATACTTCTGGGCTATGATAACACCTTTAATGTGCTTCTATTATTCCTCATACACAGGCTGGTATGAACACTGGTTTGTGGAGTTCCTTAATTGGAGAGCCATGTCTTACCTTTCTATCTCCAGTTCTTAGCACAGGGTATGGGTAACGATTAATAAACATTGGATTAATGACTTTGTGAAGTTATACTGATGGTTTAAGAGTGAGTTTTGTTGCAAGGATGAATTCCAGTGGTTTCTCCATCACTTCCTCTTTCAAAACCAATGTCAAGGTCTTCTTCTCTGATGACTTCTACCCAGGTTACCCACCGGTAACCTGGCACAACGAAAATCCTCTTCTTGGCAATTTGTTAGCTGAAACAAATAAAGTTAAATGAAAAAATAGGAGAAATGAAATCAGTAACGCATGAATAGTCCTTGGTATTATCTTCCTTAAATATGCGTCTTTTCTAGTCTTAGTCTGTGCCACTTGAAATGGCATTAAAGTGTGGGATGAGGCAGGGATGGAACCCAGTTTCACTGAGCATTTACCACAGACCAGTTCCTTTACATCCAAGATAGGATAATTGTTAAGAGCATGACACTAGAATCAGACCTGGGTTCTAGCCCTGACTCCATTGCTAATTTGCATAATGACCTTGGGAAAGTTATCTAAACATTATGTGTCTCCATCCTCTTCTGGAAACTAGTGATCATAATACATTCATCTCAAAGGATTGCTCTGATGATTAGTTGAAATAGTACATGTGAAGTTGCTCAACATATGAACTAGTACATGTGAAGTGCTTGCAGAGTAGTTAGTGCCCCAAAAAGCATAGATATTACTGGTATAGTATTTCAACCTCATGACAAGTGTTTTTCAAAAAATCTAAATTCATAGGAAAAAGGAAACTGAGACTCAGAGAAAGTAACTCTCCTGATGTTGCATGGTATTAGAGGACACAACCCAGATGTGTCTTTCGCCAAGGACCTTGTGTCACTGGGCTCTGCTGCTTCTGCACTACCTACAGATGACACTGTGCCAGAGCTAAGGCTGGCAGGGATCTGGTGGGAGTAGCCTCCTCAGGCTTCTGGGCTTGTCCTTCATGCCCTTTGACTATCCTCCCATTCTGATCCCAAGTTTAGTACTCACTGTTCCACACACATGTCCCACAACTGCCTTGGGCAGCTCCAGTATCATCATATACTGGTCTATAAGAGGGTCTTATGTTAGCCACTTTCCAGAAGTTCTTGCATCTCAGCAGCAACCTGGGAGATACCTGGTTGGTGTTTTAATGAGGCCCACAGGTATCAGGGACCAAGGAGTCCTTAAGGGTATAGCCAAATAGATGCCAGTATCACCTCAGGAGCCTTCCTATCCTGAGGGATCCCATTACTCACAGGAAGGTTCAGCAAAGAGTGAGCAATCAGGATGCAGAGAAGGGCTATATGTGCCCCAAAGGACACCAAATATTTGGGAGAACTAGAACTACAAGAGGAGTGTGGAAATTGGTACTTTAACTCAGGCCTCCATGATTAGGGCCCGTATGTGAGTGCAGCCAGGAAGCCAACATCAGGACCCAAGTTCTAGCTGCTCTGCTGGTCTTATTTGAACTTTATTTAAGGCTTCCATAGAAAAAGAATGTCTAAACTAGAAAGCTCTTAGGTATTTCCCCCCACCCCAAACCCTCATTTTAGATGTGGGGAAACTGAGGCCTAGTGATAGAAATAGCTGTGGAAAGTCAGACAGAACTAGGTCTAGGAGTCAGGTATCTTGATCTCAGTAGGTAATGTTGTCTCATCTGTCCAGTGATTGTTGTGTCCCACTGAAGGCTGAGCTGGTTGCACACCGGCCTTTGGCCTTTTCCCATTTCTATGCCTGTCCCAGCCATTTTTAGCTCTCCTTTCTGGAGTCTGGAAAAATCTCTTCCCATCTTTGTGCCCATTGATTAAAGCACAAAGTGAGGATTTGAGCAAGGTGGGTGTTGGGTAGGAATGGGGAGATGGGGGAGATGAGTCTGGAGAAATTACCAGGGCCAGATCATGGAGAGTCTTGTAGACCAGCCTGAAGAGTTTATAGTATATCCTGAGGGCATCAAAGATCTATTGAAATTTATTATTAAAGAGTGGCACCTGGGTGGCTCAGTCCGTTCAGTGTCTGACTTCAGCTCAGGTCATGATCTCATGGTTTGTGAGTTTGAGTCCCACATCAGGCTCTCCACTGTCAGTGCAGAGCCCTTCCAATCCTCAGTCTCCCCCTCTTTCTTCCCCTCTCCCACACTCTCTCTCTCTTAAAAATAAATAAACATTAAAAAAAAAGAGAAAGAGAGAGTGACATGGTTTAGTGGCATTCTGTAGCTGACTTGGCTCATGAGAGCCAATTGTGCTTACTTCTTCCCAACCCTGTGTTCAGCGATAACACATTGGTAGCTTGAAATTGGTCACGGTAGAAGCATTCACACCAAAGAAATCGGCAAACACAACAAATCAGAGCTTTTTATTTTCCCCAGAGAGCTGATTGTTAAATATTTACCAGCATACCATTGGGTTGCCAGATTAGAGTTTTTGAAAGATTAGTAGCCAGTTTGGCTAATAAAACTGGAAGGAGGAAGACCAATTGGAGTCTATTAAAAGAGTTCAATTGAGAGATTATTAGGCTTTACTGTCCAGGAATAGAAGGGATGAAAAGAAGGGGACAAATTGGAGATAATCAAAGGGATTTAGTAGAGACTAATTGGATGTGGGACATCAGTTGTTTTGGGCTGTTGGGTGGATGATGATGCCATTTATTCAAATGTAAAACCCATGAGAGGAACAGGTTTGAAGTAAACAGTGATGAGTTTCCTTTTGGACATGTTAAATTTGAGCTGCCTCTGAGATACTAAATTAAGATGTCAGTCAAGCAGAAGGACACAGATATATGTTCATTAACTTTAACACTATAGAAGGCTAAGATTTACTAACCTGAATCCAAATATTCAAGTGGAATTAACTTCACTTAATGATATAGGATTTTAGAATTTCCCTGCATCTTACCTCTCATCCTCCCCAGCACACATATTCCTTCTTTTTCTGACATTGAACATGAATCCGGAAACCTCTGCCCTCACCGCAAGAACTTCAGTTGCTCTGTAGTGAACAATTTTTATTTATACCCAGACATAAGGGTGAGCAGTTTTGTCCTTCCAGACAGTTCATTTTCAGAGCTATTTATACCTTCTGTCTTCTCCATAGGGGACCTCAGCTTGCCTGCCCAGGGTTACATTGGCCTATAAGGATCTATTCATTCAGTTCCATAACATTTGCTTAGGAGGAAAGGAGAAGATAAAATCTTAAGCAAGAAGCATCAAATAGAGCTGAATACTACAGAAAAGATCATCCAAAGCCAAGCCTTTTTTTTCTTTTAATATGTATTTATTTTGGTGAGAGCACAAGCTGGGGAGGGGTAGAGAGAGGAGGACAGAAGATTCGAAGCAGGCTCTGTGCTGACAGCAGCGAGCCCCGATGTGGGGATTGAACTCACAAACTGGAAGATCATGACCTGAGGCAAAGTTGGACGCTCAACCAACTAAGCTACCCAGGTGCCCCTAGAGTCAAGTCTTTTAAGCTGAAGCATACTGTACTATACCAGAAAAGAATGCTTCACATCAGTTAAAGGTTTTAACTTTGCCTACACCCAAACTCACATCAATGTAATCATTCTTAGACCTTGACATTAGTTCTCATAATGGGCTAGGGAAAATCTCAAAAAACCAAACTGAAGCAAGCTATAGACAATTTCATTTCTATTTCAGTCTTTTTCCAAGTCATCTTTTTCATAGGCTGTCTTTTTTTTTTATATGAAATTTATTGTCAAATTGGTTTCCATACAACACCCAGTGCTCATCCCAAAAGGTGCCCTCCTCAGTACCCATCACCCACCCTCTCCTCCCTCCCACCCCCCATCAACCCTCAGTTTGTTCTCAGTTTTTAACAGTCTCCTATGCTAGGCTGTCTTTTATGTGTTACTTTTTTGAGCCTGAGTCTTATTAAGATTATTTTATATATTACAGGGTTCCTGGGTGGCCCAGTCAGTTAAATGTCTGACTTCGGCTCAGGTCATGATCTCATGGTTTGAGAGTTCGAGCCCCACATCAGGCTCTGTGCTGACAGCTCAGAGCCTGGAGACTGCTTTGGATTCTGTGTCTCCCTCTCTCTCTGCACCTCCCTTGCTCACACTCTGTCTCTCTCTCAAAAATAAGCAAATACTAAAAAAAAAGATTATTTTATATATTAGTGAGATAAAACTTCACACAGCCAAACACACATGCATCTTAAAATGCATAATTGTAAATGTGCATTTAGCTAATACATGAAGCAAAAACTGACAGGAATAAAGTGAAAATGGAGCAATTTCACAACTGTAGTGGCAATTGTAACACTCATGTCATAGTACTTGACAGAACAATTTAACCAAAAATCACAAGGACATAGATCTGAACAACCCTGTCAACTCTTTTAATCTAATTGACATTTGTTAATCACTATAGCCCAAAACAGTATTTGTTTAAAGGGCACACAGAATGTTCCCCAATATAGACCATATATTGGGCTATAAAACTTCAAAATTTTGAGATCTTACAGAGTATGTTATTTGAACACAATAAATTAAATTAAGAATCAATAAAAGAAGATATCTAGAAAAGTCCCAAATATTGGAAGTTAAACAATACATTTCTTTTTTTAAAAATGTTTATTTCTGAGACAGAGAGAGACAGAGCATGAGTGGGGGAGGGGCAGAGAGAGAGAGGGAGACACAGAATCTGAAGCAGGCTCCAGGCTCTGAGCTGTCTGCACAGAGCCTGACGTGGGACTCTAACTCACAAACCATGAGATCATGACCTGAGCCAAAGTTGGTCGCTCAAGCGACTGAGCCACCCAGGTGCCTCCAAACAATACATTTCTAAATAATTCATGTATCAAGGAAGAAATCACAAGGGAAATAAGAAACTATTCTGAACTGACTGATAACAAAAAAACCAACATATTAAAATCTGTGGCTACAACTAAACCAATTCTTAGAAAATCTATAGCTTTAAGTCCTTATGTTAGAAAAAATGAATGGTCCTTTTTAAAAAATCTCAATTTCCACCTAAATAAACTGAAAAAAAATCAGTGAGCTAGAAATGGACAAACTATAAAGAAAATCAATGAAACCAAAAGGTAATTCTTTGAACTGTTCAATAAAATTGATAGATCTCTAGGTCATTGAGGAAGAAAAAAATTAAACACAAATTATCACTATTAGAAGAGAGGAACTATCACACAGGTCTCACAGATATAAAAAGAATAATAAGGGTATGTTCTGGCCAACTTTATGTCAATGAATTCAACAACTAGATAAAATGGACAAATTCCTTGAAAAATACAGCTTACTAAAAATACAGCTTACAAAGAAATAGAAAGTCTAAATTGTTCCATGTACATTACAGAAATTAAATTTATAATAAGGTCACCTGGGTGACTCAGTCAGGTAAGCGTCTGACTCTTGGTTTTGGCTTAGGTCATGATCCTGAAGCCATGGAATCAAACCCTGCATCAGGCTCCACTCTGAGCATAGAGCCTTCTTAAGATTCTCTCTCTCTCCCTCTGCCTCTTTCCTCTGCTTACACATACACACACTCTCTTAAAAAAAAATTAAAACAAAAAAACTTTCCCACAAGGTAAAAATTAATAAACTGTATTTCACCAAAATTAAACACTTCCACTTATCAAAAATACTACTAAGGGGGAAAAAGGTGAGATGAACTAAGAAACAGACTATTAATTGTAAAGAACAAACTAATGGTTATCAGAGGGGAGGCAGGCAGAGGACAAGGGAAGTAAATGATGGGGATTAAGGAGTGCACTTGTGATGAGCACCAGGTGTTGTACGGAAGTGTTGAATCACTATTGTGCACCTGAAACTAATATTACATTGTATGTTAAAAACTGGAATTTATTTTTTATTTATCTATTTTATTTTTTAGAGAAAGCATGAGGGGGGAGAGAGGCAGAGGAAGAGAGAAAGAGAGACAGAACCTTAAGCAGAATCCATGCTAGCAGGGAGCCCAACTTGGGGCTCAATCCCACAACCCTGGGATCCTGACCTGAGCTAAAATCAAGAGTCAGACACTCAACCAACTAAGCCGTGCAAGCACCCCAACTAACTGGAATTTAAATAAAAACTTTTAAAAACATTAAAAAATGAAAAGGCTCAAAATGGATCAAAGATTTGAACATAAGACCTGAAACCATAAAACTCCTAGGAGAAAACACAAGTGGAAACCTATTCCAGTCCAAACTAAGATACTCACTGAAAAAATAAAAATTAAAAATTCAGCTAAGGATGTATGTACAGAGATGATCATTATATCCCTGCTTAGAAAAATACAGTAAAAATAGGAGGATGGTTAGTCATCCCCTCTAATGCTAACATCTTCATGTCATAAGGGAACACTCATGATAATCTGTGAGAAAAGGAGGACAAACAGAGAAGCTGAGCTCAGGCAATGAAAGGACAAAAATTGGACTTAAGGGGGTCTAAGGAGGCTGGCCCTGGCAAACATCAGACACTTTTAGTTGGGACTCCCAGGGGAGTGTGAGTAAAGTCCACCAGAAATATACCAATAAATACAAACACTGAAGCTCAGCTTTCAGTCAGCTCAACCCCTGAATAACCAATGGAGATTTTCCACTGCTCAGACTGCCTGTCACAGCACAAGTACATGTACTCTGAAGGGATACAGCCTCATCCAGAGCCTCAAATGATCTCTACAAGTCTTTTTTATACTTAGTGTCTGCAATTCAATAAAAAATTACCAAGCACACAAAAAGATAAGAACTCACTCAAAATTGAGAGAAACACAGAAGCAATAAGAAATGGACCTATAGGGGCGCCTGGGTGGCGCAGTCGGTTAAGCATCTGAGCGATCTCGCGGTCTGTGAGTTCGAGCCCCGCGTCAGGCTCTGGGCTGATGGCTCAGACCCTGGAGCCTGCTTCGGATTCTGTGTCTCCCTCTCTCTCTGCCCCTCCCCCGTTCATGCTCTGTCTCTCTCTGTCCCAAAAATAAACGTTGAAAAAAAAAAATTAAAAAAAAAAAAAGAAATGGATCTATAGGACATCTAGATAGTGGAGTGTATCAGCCATGAACTTTAAAATAACTGATTAAATAATAAGGTGGGAAATTTTGGCAGAGACTTGGAAACTAAAAAAGAATAAAAATAAAAATTTAAATATTATATATTTTAAATGTTTATTATTTTTTCCTAATTTTTTTAATTTTATTTTTTATTTTTTAAAATTTACATCCAAATTAGTTAGCATATAGTGCAACAATGATTTCAGGAGTAGATTCCTTAGTGCCCCTTACCCATTTAGCCCATCCCCCCTCCCACACCCCCTCCAGTAACCCTCAGTTTGTTCTCCATATTTATGAGTCTCTTCTGTTTTGTCTCCCTCCCTGTTTTTATATTATTTTTGTTTCTCTTCCCTTATGTTCATCTGTTTCGTCTCTTAAAGTCCTCATATGAGTGAAGTCATATGATTTTTGTCTTTCTCTGACTAATTTCACTTAGCATAATACCTTCAAGTTCCAGCCACATAGTTGCAAATGGCAAGATTTCATTCTTTTTGATTGCCGAGTAAAACTCCATTGTATATATATACCACATCTTCTTTATCCATTCATCCATCAATGGACATTTGGGCTCTTTCCATACTCTGGCTCTTGTTGATAGTGCTGCTAATAAACATGGGGGTTCATGGTCCCTTCGAAACAGCACACTTGTATCCCTTGGATAAATGCCTAGTAGTGCAGTTGCTGGGTGGTAAGGTAGTTCTATTTTTAGTTTTTTGAGGAACCTCCATACTGTTTTCCAGAGTAGCTGCACCAGCTTGAATTCCCATTAAATGTTTATTTATTTATTTTTGAGAGAGAGAGTGGGAGAGAGTGTGAGCAGAGGAGGAGCAGAGAAAGAAGGAGACAGAAAATGCTAAGCAGGATCCACATGGGGCTTGACCTCTGAAATCAAGGGTTGGACACTTAACCGACTGAGACACCCAGGCACCCCCTAAAATTAAGATTTTAGAGTTAAAAATGTAATTGTTATTAAAAATACATTTCTAGGTTTCACAGCACACTAGACCCAGATGAATAGAAAAACTAGTAAACTGGAAAGCAAGTCAAAAGAAAATACAGAAACTGAAGCATGATGAAATAAAATTATGGAAAATACATGTGTGAGACACATAGGCCATGATGAAAAGCTCTAGAATAATATTTACATGTGATCTCAACTGTGACAAATGGTGCATGGAGACATAAAACAATACACAAAGATATTAAGAAAGATAAGTCTGAGGGGTGACATTGGAAGTATACTTTAGTGGCTTTATATTTTTCTGTATTTCCACCC
This sequence comes from Prionailurus bengalensis, assembly GCF_016509475.1. Lineage (NCBI taxonomy): Eukaryota > Metazoa > Chordata > Mammalia > Carnivora > Felidae > Prionailurus > Prionailurus bengalensis. The sequence continues at coordinate 33,734,983 of NC_057345.1, forward strand.
TCAAATACATCCATGCATACAATAGCACTTCTTTTTTTTATTTAAAAATTTTCTTTAATGTTTATTTATTTTTGAAGGAGATAGAGACAGAGTGTGAGTGGGGGATGGGCAGAGAGAGAGGGAGACAGAATCTGAAGCAGGCTTCAGGCTCTGAGCTGTCAGCACAGAGCCCGACATAGGGCTCGAACCCACAAACTGCGAGATCATGACCTGAACCAAAGTTGGATGCTCAACCGACTGAGCCACCCAGGTGCCCCCAATAGCACTTCGTAAAGTACACTTTTAGAAAATTCTAGTTTCTTTGACTAATAAATGTTCCAAGAGGAAAAAGCTCTGTGATCCAACAAGTTTGGTAAATATTGTGTTAAGTAGAATTAGCATAGGTGTTTTCCTGTGTTTAGTTGTTCGTCTATCTATCCATTGGTCTTCTCAGAGTCTAACATCCTATATTGTGCACTGAGAAGCATGAAGAGGAGATCAGTGTCTCTGAGGTTATTTGGACAAGAAATCTTTTCCTCACAGAATGTTTCACAGGACCAAAGTTCCAGGTAACAGTCCTTGGTAAATACTTGTCTAGAAGGGAAACTTGAAGCTCTTTACCATAGCATGCCAGGCCCTATCTGTCATATCTTCTCTCCCCTGCCTGGGTCTGGGTCCCAGCCATCTTGCCCATTCTTCATAATCCCATGTCTCTAGGCTTTCAATACCTTGTGTCCTCTGTCTGGGATCCCCTGCCCCTGCTCTCTGCTCTCTTCTCCATTTATCAAGCTTCTACTCATGCTTCCAGCACCCAGCAGAAATATGGCCTCATCACTTCCTCAGAGCTTGGAACATCACAGTTAGTACCTTATGGCATCCTTGTCTTATACTTGTCTCTCACCACTAGACTGGGACTTAGATTATCATGTCTGCACCCACAGGGCCCAGCACTGGGCTTGCCAGATAGTAAGCATCAATGAATGCTTGATGAGTGAATGAATGAATGAATGGTGCCAGCGTCATAGCTAACTTTCTTTTCTCTGACAGGATAAGTATTTCTCAAGTCATCTTAATTTCTTTCCCCTATAAAGATGATATATACTGATTGTAGAAATTTTATAAAGTAGAGAAAGCAAGAAATAAAATAAAAATCACTTACTATCTTACTACCTGGGGATATCTTGTGTTAACATGTTAACATATATCCATTCAGGGTTTTTTTTTTTTAATTTTTTTTTCAACGTTTATTTATTTTGGGGACAGAGAGAGACAGAGCATGAACGGGGGAGGGGCAGAGAGAGAGGGAGACACAGAATCGGAAACAGGCTCCAGGCTCTGAGCCATCAGCCCAGAGCCTGACGCGGGGCTCAAACTCCCGGACCGCGAGATCGTGACCTGGCTGAAGTCGGACGCTTAACCGACTGCGCCACCCAGGCGCCCCTCATTCAGGGTTTTATAAACGAATGTAGGAGTATTTTATAAAAGTTGGATTAACCTTATATACATAACTTTATAATGACTTTTTTCTACCTAACATTATATCACACTTTTCAATGTAACTAAATATTGCTTCAAAACATGATATATGGTATTGATTGAATAGCATGTAGTAGAGTTGATATATCATATTTATAGTTGTGTCCAATAGCTCTCTGATGAACATATTTTTAGATCCAACTTGGTCTACATTTCTGATTTTGTTCTAAGGACAAAGTCCTAGAGTGAAATTTCTGGACTCAAGCATATAAATATTGTAAAGGTTCATGATATATATTTTTATTAAATGAATTAATTTATATATAAATTTTTCACAACTGTATTGGTACATAAATGTTTAATGCATAGAGGCATGATTATTAGTATTATACTCTCCATATAACAGATTTATTGAGTACCTACTATGTAGAAGGCACTGCTCTAGAAGGGTAGAACCAAGGATAATCTTTTCAGCAATGAGTGTGGGTGTCCTTCCCAGAATTGAGTATCACCATTTTTCTTATTTTGCTAGTTTGATAGGTGGAAAATGATATCCCACCTATTCAATCCATGTTTATTAATAATGAAAGCAAACTTTTTTCCATATGATTGTAGCTGAACAACATTACTCCTTTTTATATCCTCTCCTTTTTGTACCTGCCACTATTTCCTACATTTTGCTAGTCCTAATTCAGTAACTCTACCACTTACTGGTTTTGTCTTCCCTCTCTGGCTTTTCCTGTGAAGTGTCTATTCCTTCATTCATAAAATACCTGTTGAAGGCCAGTATGTGGGTAGCATGGGACTAGATCCTAGGGATCAACTGAATACTCATGGTCCAGCCTCATGGAAGTTGCTATCCGGCAGAGAATTCATATGTTGAACCGCATGCCTTTGTTATGAAAGAGAGGTACTGGGTGCTTTGGAACGCTCACTCTGGGAGCTCAATCAATAAAAGACTTCTTTGAGGAGCCGCAGTTTAAGCCAAGATCTGATGGATGAACAGGAGATAATAGCATAACGGGATAGGATGGAGGTAGGGTGGAGTTAAGGGTTGAGGAGAGAAAAAAGAGCATATGTGGAGCCCTGAAATGGCAAAGACAGAAGTCCAGTTGACTTGTAAGGAGGGAAGGAGGAACAGAGAGACCTGAAATAAGTCTCGGGGGAGGTCACTGGGACCAAATGCAGTTAGCCTCCAGGGATCCCAGCTTGTTTCCAATCTGCATGTCCAAAACAAGTACACCACACCCCCAAGTCACTGCAATGACATTTACTTTATTCTTCCTTCCAGGGCCAGGAATCCTCCAATGTCAGTGCCTTTGCCCTTCCCCCCAGCTAACCTAACACCTTGTGTGCAGTTTCTGTAGGGTAATGAAACTTTCTCAAGATTCAGCCACAGGGCATACCCCAAAGCTTATTCCTTTTGTCTTGATAATAGACTTTAATGGCTTAGGATGCCCCTTCTTTTGCTACCTGTTGAGACTTTAAAACAAAAGGAAGCTGAAAGACTGATGTATCTGGAAGATATGTCACAGTGACTAGTCTGTCAGTTAAATCATGGGCTGTCTGCCACCGGCTGTAGAGAGTTGAGATTTGGGGCCAGGGCTGTGTGTGTCCTGGTGTTGCTGGGTCATGCAAATGAATGTTTAGGGCATTGACTGTGCATCATGAGTCTTGCTTCTCTGTTCCCCAGCTGTCCTTCCCTGGAAGGCCCTGCCCCAGCCTGTCACCTTGAGGAAAGCCCTCTGTATGTCCTTGTTCCGGAGGCTATAGATGATGGGGTTGAGGAAAGCAGAGATAACATTGTAGAACAGGGACAACTTCTTGTCCTCTTCCAGGGAAGCCTCAGAGCCAGGCTTCATGTACATGACCATGGCTGGCACACAGAACATAGTGACCACAGTGATGTGGGAAGCACAAGTGGAGAAGGCCTTCAGTCGCCCCTGGGCTGAACGGATCCTCAAGATGGCAATGAAGATGTTGGCATAAATGACAAGAATGAGGGAGAGTGGGACCAGGATGACAGTAAAGCCAAGAATGAAGTCTACTCGGTCATTGACTGAGGTGTCTGCGCAAGCCAGCTTTAAGACTGCAGGAACTTCACAGAAGAAGTGGTTGATCTTGTTGGAGCCACAGTATGGCAGACGCATGGCAAAAACAGTGTAGATAAGAGCAGAAATGACACCCCAGAGTCCACAGAAAATAACCATTACTCCACATAACCATGGGCTCATGATGACCTTGTACCTGAGTGGGTGGCAGATGGCCACATACCTGTCTATAGACATGATGGCAAAGAGCCACGACTCCATGATGCCTAGCACCAAGAAAATGTACATTTGGGCCACACAGCTGGCAAAAGAGATGGTCTTCTTCTGGCTGGCTAGATGTGCCAACATCTGAGGCACAGTTGTAGTGGTATAGCCCACATCCAATATGGAAAGGATGCCAATAAAGAAGTACATGGGTGTGTGGAGGTGTGAATCCAGGCAGATGAGGATGGTGATTAAGCCATTTCCCAGAATAATCAGCAGGTAGGTCATCAGGAAGGCTGAGAAGAGCAGAGGAGTGGTGCTGGGGTTGAAGGAGAAGCCCAGAAGGATGAATTCAGCCACAAAGGACTGGTTAGTCTCCTGCATCATGTTCTACTTCTAAATGAAAAAGAAAGGAACCAATTCAGACAGAGAACTAGCTAAGCTATGCACCAAGGTGAGAGTTACTGATGGGGTTGTGGTAGTAGTGGTCAGTGTCCAGTTATGATTAGACACAATGACTGTCTATTTTACCTGCCCTTGGGCCACTGCCACTACTCTCAGGAGATCTATGAAGAAGATGTCCTATTGAAGACATTAATTTATTTTCCACTTTAATTTTACCTTCAGTCTGGCCTGAGCTGGGCCATCTCTCTGACTACCCGCTGGCCCCTTCCCAGGCCATGGTATGTTAGAAGGCTCACTGAGTTCTAAGTCCTGGCTCTATAGTTGACTGAGTGAATGGCCTTGAGCAAGTCCTTTACCCCGCACCCTTGCCCCCTTGAGACTACTTCCTCAAGTACAAAATTAGAGAGTAGTTGTCTCCTTGCTACAAGTTTGCTGCAAGAATATGATATCCATGATATATGATACCAAGGAGTGATATTTTGTCATGAAAAGCACCACACAAAAGGCCTACCATGGGGTAGGTGCATGGTGAATGTTAACTGCATTCCTGGATGGTTCTCCACACACAGGACTGAGATTCAGGTTGGAGCTATGCAAGCAAATTTCCTGAGAAGTACCCCACCATCATTGAAGCCTACAGTCAATTTTCACTGTCCCAGATGCCTACCTTCTGTCACTTCTCCCCACAACAGCCAGTATCTCATTCTTTCTTTTAGCTTCTTACTCACTCTCAGCTCTTTCTCAACTTAACTTCCCTGAGCCTCAGCTTCTTCACGGAGAACAGGGAAAGGACAGCCTCACCAAAGTGATGTCATGTGCATCATTGGTTCTTAGGAACAGGAGTAATCTTCATGGTGTCAGTGTTTCCCTTTTCTGGCACCAATTTATCCAACCAACCCTACTTGTTCTCTAATCTTCTTATTCTCCTTTGGAGCACCATGACTCAGTCTGTACAAGAGCCTGGTATACATTCAATACATCAGATGGTTTCTTGACTTTGACCGAAGGACTGCACACACTTTGGACCTCCTATATGCTAAGCACTTTTCCAGAGTCTTCACAGACATTATTCAATAGCTGTCAGATAGCTGGAAAATGCCTATTTTTATTAAATTTCTACCTTTCATGAAAGAGTCTTTGTAAGTCACATTCTTTCCCCAGGGAAAAAAGGAATAAGGTAGAGACAGTGGGCTCTGCTTGAATCTTAGCTCTGGCTTTACTTGCTATGTGACATTGGGCTGCTAGTTTGTTTCCTAAGCCTCAGTTTCCTCACTGTAAAACAGAAAAAAAAATACCTATCTTGCAAGCCAAATTCTTCCTGAGAGGAAGTTTCCTAAGGACCCAAGATGGGAATATTCTACCTTGGGACCAATAGTGGGAAAATGTGCTGCCATTTCTACTTCTAATTTTTTACACACAGTTGATGAATGGACTGACTCTTTAATAGTCTTATGTTAAAGAGTGTTTAATCTGGTTGATCCATGCAGGGAGGCTGAGGGCAACTGGAATGAGCTGTCTATAAACCAGCAAAGTGTGCCCAAGGATACTGTCCCATAACCAGGATCTTGGGTCAGAAATGCAGGCTCCCTGAACCCCTGGTTCCCCATCATTCTTCCCCTGACTGTCTTGAGGGTAAAACATTTTTTTCCTGGGAAGAAAAATTGCCTGACTCTCAGTGGTTATAACCAGAAGCCCCAGGTGAGGAAGAACAAAGGGAGACATTATTATCTATCATGATGAGCCTGGCCTCTGTGCCACTATTTTGGTCAAAAATATAGAATTTGGATTTTGAGCTGTAGCTTACAATATATCTTGACATTCACTCCCTCTTTGAGCCTCACGATGACTCTGTGAGATGTATAGGATAGACATCATTATCTCCACTTCACAGATGAGAAACTGAGGCTCAGAGAGGGAATATATGGGGAAAATGGAGTATCACTCATTCTGCAGCAGTGATCAGGTTTCCTATGTGTAGCAAAACCATAGCTAATCAGAAGCAAACTAATCTGAGTCCTCAATTTACTCAAATGTTTTCTGTTTTTGATTCTTAGGGGGAAAGGCAAAACAAAAGGCAGAGAATCTTGTGCTAGGCTTAATTTAATGTTATGATGTATGGGTATAGATGTATGCATGCATGAGTGCGTACACACACACACACACACACACACACACAGTGATGGCATTTTTAAGGTGAACGAAGTCATGCCAGTCAGAAACCTCGGGAAATCTCCTCAGCTCCCTTGCCATCCCCCTACATCCTTTCTGATTCCAGGTTCTATTGTTGTCACCTCCAAGATGCCTCTCACATCTACCCAACCCTCTCCTACCCCATTGCCACTGTCTGGTTCAGACACTGGCACCTGTCTCTCACCTGATTTCATCTCTGTCCTCCAGCTGGGTACTTGCCCAGCCCATACCCTACACTAGCCCTCAGAGCATTCTTCCTAAAACAAAACTCTGACTCGGCCACTTCTTCCATCCTTCAGTGGCTCCTTTGTCTACTGGGAAAAGTCTAAGATAGTTAGACAAATACCCTGGCTTCACTCCTCAAAGTCAGACTTTGTTTTGATCACCAGGCTCCAAGGCAGTTGCTGGGCTGACACTTTGAAGGGCTCTTTGGCCACTGCAGGGGTTGACACAGAAAGCATCCCCGTGGCCCAAGATGCCATGTGCAGAGAGCAGACCTAGGAAGGAGATAAATCGCAGATCATAGTAGGAGCTTGTCACAGAGTAACTCCTGGAACCCAGCAGGTCACCTTGGACTCTATGCTAGTTCAACGTGAGCCGAAGCAAACTGGGAGATTCTGCAGGTCAGACACAGCCCCATGAGCAGCTCAGCCTCAATGCACAATGTTCCGGTTTTCCGCTGTAATCTCATTACTTAATATTGAGCCCAGCATAGTAAGACCTAATAATTGCTTGCTGAATGATCTACAGACCGAGAGACCTTGGGAAGCAGAAAAATAAAAAAGAGAAGAAGAGATTACAGGCATTGCCTCTCTCCCTACACTTTTCTTTCCAGTTTATCAGAGATCTGAAGAAAATTACCTGTGTCCGGAGTTCACGAATCTCCTTGGGAAAAATCAGGGCACAAGTAGGTTGAGGGAAAAAGATTGGGAAAGCTTGCACCAAGTGTTATGAACCTCTATTGTTTCTCTCAACTCTTATCTTAATAAATAATAAAAACCATAATATTATTTTAAATAATATAATTTAATAACTAATGTAATAACTAATAATATATATTATGTCATATATGTATATATGTACAAAGCTATGTAATAATGAATAATAATTTAATATAATAAAATATTAGTGTTGTTGTTATTTGAGCAACTCACTGTGTGCCACACGCTGTAATACATGTTTTACATGCATTGTAGCTGGGGTGATAGCTGAAAGATTTAATAATAAATATTGGCACCCTCTGATCAGAACAGACACCTGCCGTAGGAAACAGGAAAAGCCACCCTGCGAGTGGGTGCTATTGCTGTGCCCATTTTACAGGTGAGGAGAGTGGAGACACAACTTGCCCAGAGTCACAGCTTCGGCCGACTCCAGAGCCTGGGTTCATAACTTGGGCTCATAACTGCCTCTGTGAGCATTTCTGGCAAGAATGTAGTTGGACTGACCCACCTGGAAACAGATTCTCCTGTTTTCTCCTCACCAATTATTTTCTCACTTGCTTTCTCATTTCCTGCCTCCTCCATGGTGGAAGCTGAAAGGAAAGGGGACAGGAAGAGCAGAAACCATGGCCAGAAAGCAGGGTGAGTGAAGCTGGGGCAGAGAGCCCTTGAGGGCAAGCAGATGCAGGGAGGCAACAATGCCAGCCATGCTCCTAAGGATGTTGCTGCCTGCTCCGCTCACAGTGACACAGCCATATAGTGACCCTGCCTGAGCCCATGCATCCCCTCTGCTCTCCTTCCCATGGTCTCTGTCCTCCCAACAAGCTTTAGGAGGAGAATGAGCACCCTGATGAGAGGTCAGCAGACAGGCAGGTGATGCCAGAGCTGGCCCTTCCCCACGTGTCCTCTTTCTACTGCATCAAGTAGCCTCCAGAAGCCTCCATGCTGTATGGAAAGAGGAGAGAGCATTGCTGTGGGGCATGAGGGTAATCAGGGCCTTCTCTGAGGGCCTGGAGTCTGCTGCACCAGGGGATGGGTGGGATGAGCCATGGGAGCCTGGTGGGATCCAGAGAATCCTGAGAGACTGAATACAGAGCAGGTGTGAGTAGGGGTCTGAAGTGGCAGCTTCTTATCTAAGGGCAGCAAGAATGGATGAGGGCATAGACCAGAGACCCAGACTGGGCATAACAGAGACGTAGAAGCAAATCAGGAAGAATCAGTGTACACAGATGGACAGACAAGGAGACAGAGGACCACAGTGGCAGGAAAGAGTATCACTAGACTGGAAAGGGATGGAAAGTGAAGATAGAATCTTCAGGTCAGAGAGGAGCCTGGAGCCTGGCCTCAGGGAACAGGTGTTGGCCCTCAGGGGTCCCTGGCAGCTGTGCCAGGAGGCTTCCACCTTCACTCACCCCCTCTTGCCAGAGCACACTGAGCATGGAAGCCAGAAACATACAGCCTCCCCAAGCACTGCTGGCAGATGCCACCTTCAGAGTAAGACCCTGCCCCAGCCCATGGCACTCCCAAGCTTGGTCTTGCCCTCCCAGCCAGGGAGGGCAATCCCAGTTCCAGCTCAACAGGTGCCTGAAGGTGAGGTTGGGCAGGAGTCCAGAGCAAGCAGGCTCTGGGTCTTGCTATCATATGCTCTGGATTGCCAGTCCCTCCCTGAGCCCTCAACAACACCCCACCGATCTGCTCTGGACAACTTCAGACATTCACCAGACCTTGGGACTGGAGACGATCTTGGAGAATTTAATCCCTGCCAGGACACACATTTTCTCTGCAGCCTCTCTGGCAAAGGATGCTCCATCTCCTGTTCATAATCTCCCAAGGACAGGAGGCTCACTACCTTTCAAGGAAGCTTACGTAGCCTTGACTGCCCTTCAGGAAATCCTTGTACTGAACTAAAAGCAAGTACTTCTGATATCAGTGTTGTGTTCTCTTAAATACCTCTTTGCCCCTCCACCCTCCTGCCTCTCACCACAGCCTCCTCTCTCCTCCAGAATCCCCCGTTTGTGTTACAATGTGCTAGCCCTTACCTGCCCTACTTTTCCTTGTGAGGGTACGTGGGGCTGTCTGCATTGCCTTCCTTGCTCTTGATAAGCCCTCATGCTCTGATCAGCCCATTTTCCCCAAGCTGGAACCCTGTCATACCCAGCATCTCTAATGTGGGGAGGCACCCCCAGCAGACTCTTCACACTCACAGCACAGGGAAGGCCCCACCCTTCTGCTCAGCACCTAAGGGCTCCAATGAGCAACCTCTGGGGAAGCAACTGGTGCACAGAAGACCCAGGGATTTGCAGTCAGACAGACTTAGTCACTGTGACCTGGACAAGCCACTTGGCTTCCCAGAGCCCTTGCTTCCTCTCTGTAGAATGTAGCTGTGTTCCCTAAATCATAATAATACCTGCTATTGGGTTTTGTTTGGGTATGGGTTTGTGTAGTCATTATGGACCAGACATTTGATACCTTTGCAGCATGATTATCACCATTTTACAAATACAGAAATGGAGACTCAGAGCATGAAGGAGCCTGTGTGGAGCTGGGACACTGAGCGCAGTTTTGTCTGACCACACAGGCTGTGTTCCTAACCAGTGCTGGTCCCAGTATTGTGATCAGGCACAAGGCAGACCAGAGGCAGGAAGCGCTGAGGCATCTCAGGGGGGAAGGGCAGTCTCATGTGCAGTGGGAGGTGGTTGGCTAATGAACGGTAGACCCCAGAGCAGCACTTTTGAGGGTCGCAGGCTCTGCAGGGGCTTCTGCTAGGCATACATTCTCCTGGGGCTAGGGAAAGAAAAGGGGAAAGGGGCCAGCATTTATTAAATACCTCCTGTGTGCCCAGTATTTCACAGGCATTGTTTCATGTAATTCTCCAAGAAGCAAGTTATTTCCACTGTATCGACAAGGGCACTGAAGTTCAGAGAAGAGAAATGACTTACCCAAGGCATTGGATAAGTTGGAGGCAGCGGGATCCCAATCTAGGTCTGCCATATCGTAAAGTGCCTCTACCATACACTGCTTGGGAGTGGGGGAGGATCACAAGCCAGGACCACCCAAGTCTCTCCTCTGGGGATAGAGTCTGCCCTAAGCTTTTCTGATTCCCCCAGTTTGGGCCCCAGGCTTTCCAGGAGTCCAGATTCTGAGACTTCCACAGTCAGATTCTGAGCTACAAGGTGGTAGAATCTGAGTGGGAAATAGTGATTCCTGTTCTCGGTCAAGAGGCCATTCTACTGTGGATTCCTTTATATCTGGAACAATCCCTGACAGAGTCTTCTCTGTTTTCTGAATTACAAAAGTAACCCATGTTTATCAGAGAAATTTCATAGACATAGAAAGGTAGAAAGAAGAAAATAATTACCATTCAGTTCCTTCAATGTCACTAATGGCTTCTAGATGTTTCTCTCTAATTTATTCTGTGTGTAAATGGTAGTGTCTTCTTTTTTCTTATCTCATTCATATCACACTTTACATACAATTTTATTGTGACAGATGCTACTTGGTTGACTCTCCATTTCCCCCTTCTTCGCTCTCAGAACCACATTCTTGCTGCCAATGATTGTTTGAGGCAGTCAATACCTCATGAATGGTCCAAGCCCAAATGACAGTGCTATTTCTTCCTTTCCCAGAATCCCTTTTAGTGAGGTGCAGTCACATAATTTGGTCCTGTCCAGTGCAACACAAGGGAAACTCAGCTGAGGAGTTTTTGTGAAAAAATTTCTTTTCCTAACAAAAGGGATAGAATGACAGTGATACAACCCCTCCCCTTAAAACTCCCTTCCTATCGCCATGAATACAAATGCCATGTCTGCAATTGGGCAAGTCATCTTGAGACTGTAAGGAAAAGGCTCAGAGAATCACATGGGTTCTCCCACTAACACTATCCAGCTGTGAACTAATATGAGTAATGTCTTGCCTCAAGACTTCTTGTTCGGTGAAGAAAAAAAATTCCTTTATGTCTAAACCACTGTAAGTTGGGGTTTCTGGGGTTTGTATGCAAATCCTAATGGATTAAGTATCTATCTTTTAAAAAACTTAATATTATTTGCTAACCCTTTTACCATCTACCCATATATTCTTTGTAACCATTATTGTCAAGGAATTATTCACCTATTGTTGGATATGTAGTTTTAGTCCCATTTTTTTTCTATTATAGATGATACCAAACTGTATATCACCATAATATATTGGTTTCCTGGCACAAGAAATTTGTTGAGTTGAGTTAGTTACAAAATAGAAAGACACTAGTTTAGGGGCACCTGGGTGGCTCAGTTGGTTAAGTGTCTGACTTTGGCTCAGGTCATGATCTAATAGTCTGCAAATTTGAATCCCATGTCAAGCTCTGGGCTGACAGCTTGGTGCTTGGAGCCTGCTTTGGATTCTGTATCTCCCTCTCTCCCTGTCCCTCCCTTGCTCACACTCTGTCTCTCTCTCTCAAAAATAAATAAACATTTTTTTTAAAATTTAAAAAAAAGAGACGCCTGTTTAAGACTTTTCATTCCCAATCAAGATGAAGTAACAGAGACCAGAATTACTGTCCCACCTGTAATAACTAAAAACCTAGACAAAATACATGAAATAATGTTTTCCAAGACATTGGACGTCAGGCAACAAAGAACAGTGATTTTGACAGAGGAAAAGCAATGGGTCCAGCCCTGTAGTTGTCCCAGCTTACTGCTCACAAAGTTACCAGGCTGCCACAGGAAGCGAGGACATAGAGGAGGCTCATGGTTTCCCTGGACAGAAGAGATTGAGTTGAGAGTCTGGGTGGCTGCCATAGACTGAATGTTTGGGTACTCTCAAAGTTCATATGTTGAAATCCTAACCCCCAATAGGATGGTATCTGGAGGTGGGATCTTTGGGAAGTAATTAGGTGATGAAGGTGGAGCTCTCATGATGAGAGTAATACCCTATTAAAAGAGAAAGAGACAGGAGATAGTTTGTGTCCACCATATCAGGACACAAGGAGAAAAGACCTATTTATAAGCCAGCAAGAGGGCTCTCACCAAGAACCTGACCATGCTAGCACCCTGATCTCAGACTTTGAGACTCCAGAACTGTGAGAAATAAATGCTTGTTGTTTAATACACCCAGTCTATGCTACTCCGTTACAGCTGTCCAAACTGAGTGAGACGGAGGCCAAGGTGGCTAGAGTTCACAGAGCAGAGTACTAGGAAAAAGAGAGCTCTGGAGGTCTACATAGGGTCCTGTGCAAGTCTCAGATGAGCACTGATTAGTGTATATGTGTGAAGAAAGCATCAGAGGATGGGGAAGGGGGAAGACAAATGGAAAGGCTAGATGGAACCATTCTCAGAGCTCTCTCAGGGCCAGAGATATTTCCTGTTCTCAGTTGCTGGACTAAGTGCTGCTCTGGTCTTGCCCAACAAAACTTAAAACCAAAATTCAAGAGAATCAAACTGTCTACAAGTAACTTTACTACATTCTAGAAAAGCAGCCTGAGAATATTCATCAGGAATTCAAAAATATCTGACACTCAGTAAGGTAAGATTCAAAATGTCTGGCATCCAATAAAAAGTTACCAGGAATGTAATGAACTGAGAAGATATGAACCACCATGAGAAAAATCACGCAGTTAAAACCGACTGAGAAGTAACACCGGTGATGGAATAAGTAGTCACGGACATTAAAAAGTTATATCTAGGGGCACCTGGGTGGCTCAGTGGGTTAAGCATTCGACTTTGGCTCAGGTCATGATATCATGGTTCATGGGTTTAAGTCTGATGTCCGGCTCTGTGCTGACAGCTTGGAGCCTGGAGCCTGCTTTGGATTCTGTGTCTCCTCCTCTCTCTGTCCCTCCCCCACTTGCACTCTGTCTCTTTCTCAAAATCCAATACACATTAAAAATTGTTTTAAGTTATATCTATATTCCATGTGTTTATAAAGCTACAGGAAAGACTGAGCATATTAAGGAGAAATGAGAAAGATATAAATCTAACTTCTACAGATGAAGACGATAATATGTTACATGAGAAAAGCACTGGATGGGATTACAAAGATTAGTAAACTTGATAACATGACCATAAAAACTAAGAAATCTCATATCGATGACTTCTACCTTAAGCAGCTAAGTAAAGAAGAGCAAATTAAACTCAAAGTAAGCAAAAAAGGGGAAATAATAAAGATCAGGAAACCCATGAAACAGAACACAGAAAACAATGAAGAAAATCAATAAAACCAAAAGCTGGTTTGTTGGTTTTTAGAGAAGATGAATAATATTGGTAATGGTCTGATAGACTAATCAGGAAAAAGAAGCTAAAACACAGATTTCCAACGTCATATATGAGAAAGGTAACACCAGTACAGACTCCATAGATATTAAAAAGATTCTGTAGACATTGCAAACAACTTTATTCCAATAAATTAAATAACTTACATAAAATGGACAGATTTGTTGAAAGACATTAACGAACCAAAGCTCATTGGAAAAGAAGTAGGTAAGCTGATAACCACATGTCCATTTTAAACATTGAGTGTGGAGTTAAAACCTTTTCACAAAGAAAATTCCAGAACTAGATGGATTCACTTGTGAATTCCACCAATCCTTTAAGGAAAGAATAATTCCAAGTCTGCACTAACTTTTCTAGAAAATACAAGAGGAGGGAATAGTGCCCAACTTACTGTAAAGCCAGCATCATCCTGATATGAAAGCCAAACAAAAATATTACAAGAAAAGAAAACTACAGAACCATATCCTTCATGAACACAGATGCAAAATTTTTTCACAAAATTTCAACAAATGCAAGCCAACAATACATCATGGCCAAGTGTCAGGTGAAAAGAGACTAAGTTGAGAGGCAGGAAGTGTACTGGAAGGAACAGGTGCCAGAGGAGCATGGGTCTGGACTCCAGCCCCATGTAGACCACTTTGCAGCTGTTGGCTTAAGAGGAACAGTAATGATCATGATCATGATGACAATGACTTCTCCCATCCCTCAATCACATGCTATGTTCATGGTGTCAGGTGCTTAAACACTTCATCTCACTTAGTCCTCAGAAAAAACATGTGAAGTTCATATTATTATCCAAATTTTACAGTTTAAGAAACTGAAGCTTAAAAAGGTTAAATGACTTTCCTGAGTTACTAGTAGAGAGAAGACTGGGATTTGAACTACAACCAGGGTTGAATGAGACAACCATTAAATGGTTGGCACAGCACTGCCTGGCACATTAGACAAACTCCCTTACCTGCTTAGCCATTTATGGATGTGCAGTCCCCTCTTGAACGTTGAGCTTCAGGCCCCAAGAATCCCAGATTCCAAAGGTTCATCCTCTTTTAGGGAGGAAGGAAATTACCACTACACAGGCACCATTCCCTCCCTCTTGCTTGAGAAGTGTGATATGGGCAGGGGCCTCCATTCTCCTTGTAGGCATCTGGGCTCCTGCCCCTGCTACAGGTGTTCTGGCCCCCAGCTGGGGAAGATCTAACCTGACTCTTCATACTGCTCACTTATTGCTGTCAGGATGGGATCTGCCACTGACTGAGCCCCTTCTGTGTACCCAAACCTGTGCTCACACTTACATGTACCTCCTTAACCCTCAGAGTATTGCTTTCTGTTCCAAATATGATGAAAATGAGGCTCGGATAGAGGAAGTGATTTTCCCAAGGCCATGTGGCTAAAGAGTGGTAGAGACAGCCTTCAACCACCAATCTGTTTGGCCTTCTTTCCCCCTGTGTTACACAACAAACATTGGCTCTGTGTCTTCTGGGATTTCAGAACCTAAGCCTGGGGAAGGGAATGATGTAGGGATAAATAGTCATGAGAGAAAATACATCAAAATCTATGACTATACCGTGCAACATCTGCTTCCTGTGCCTTGGGTATGGCTGCCCCATGTCAGGCCCCTAATCTAGGAGACCACATAAAGCCCAAAGTCAGACACATTTTGAGACTAAAAGGGAGTGTTTAAAATAATGAAAGGAGTTAATTGATCTACAACAGGAATAAACCAGAACTGTTCCGTGAAAACGAGTATATGAGATCACCCTACCCAATCCCATCTTTGCCTAACCTATCTCCCCACCAATGGAGCCAAGCACTGTAACTGAGACTTGTCGGCCCTAAAAATCCATGCTGTTTGGATAAATGTGCTGCATCTCTAGGAACCCAAACAATAGATCTGAGATAACATCCAGTTTTGTTCAGCTGCTGGCTTGTCCAACTTTGTGCTCTAAATATATTAACAAGACTTCTTTGGTCTTGGCCTTGAGAACCTGTCCTTTAGGAGGACTTGCTCTTTTTGGGACCCATCCCAGTTACCAGGCCCCATCCAGTTCTGCCCCTCAGTTCTCATCCAGTGTCCTGTAGACAGACATCCTTGACCTCTAAGTATCACTTGACCTGGATTCCTCATCACTGTCTTCTAGCAAGATAAAGGTATTCCCCATTGGCCTCAAGTCCCCCAGTGCCCAAACTGGATTTGGCTTTGCCCTGAACTTCACCTTCATTGCTGCACCCCTCAGAATTTGAATTATACCTTGCTGGACTACACCATCTGTCATAGTTGGTCAGTGCCTCCCATCCATGAGGCATGTTCCTTTCAAGTGAGCCTTGTCCCGCACCACTTAATGAGGCTAAGCCAGTCTTCTGCCTTTCTCTCCTGGAATTCTAGATGGACCCAAGAGAGAACTTAGTTGGAGAGTATCTTCCAAGTGGATCTGAGAAAGACTGTACATCTGTCCTGGCCTTTGACCACCTGGCTCCTACATCCAGCCTTATAGACACTCTACAACCTGACTGTACACACCCTGTAAACCAGAACTTCACCTTGGTCATAGAGATGCTACAGTAGAATGATTTGGAATTTGGCAGATCTAGGTTAAAATTCAGACTATGTAATTTATCTACTAGGAGGTATGAGCAAGCCACTTAATTCTCTTATACTCCTACTATCAAATGGCTTACTGACCTTGTTGTGAGGACTAGTTAGATTATGTGTAGTGCCCAGTGTACCATCTGATAAAAGTGAGTGTTCAGTAGTAGGCAATTATTGCTACAGTAATAGGGTTGGTAGCATTTACACAACAAGGAGATCTGTGGCATTGGATTATAGTAGAGTTCAATAAATGGCAGTGACAAGGACACTAGGAGGTATTAGCAGCATTTATGTTATCCACACCCAAGCCTTAGGCATGCGGCCGTGGATAAGATGCTTGAGGACATAAAGACACACACACATGCTTTGGAAGGAAACAAACACATCTTATGAGTACTATCGCTGTGTCATACACAGCGATGTGTATGTGGCAGCTCAGCCATAGGACTCCTCCCTCCTCTGAGTCTCAGTTGGGGGAAGTTTCAGTCCCCAGTGGAAACTTAAGAAGGATGCCCAGCTCACTAGCTCCAGGGGCCACACCCAAAGTGTCTTGTGGCATTAAACTCCCTGGCTGGGCTTTTATCCAGCCCAGGGGCTCTGTGCTGCATTTACCAGCATGGACAGAGAATCCTCAGGGCTTACTAGGGATCAGAAATCCACTCTCCAACCCATGCTAATGCAAAGAGGACCTCTGTGTCTGCCAGCTGGAAGCACCTCCCTCCAGGACTGCTCTGCATTCAGCACACTTAAGAGAAGACGAGGTGTCCTCTGAAGGGCCACAGTGCTAAGGTGAAGGAGTGAACTGCTTCTATACTGTATGAGACCAAGAGAAAGCAGGCTGTTGGGGCCACAGGAGTGAAGGAGGCTACTCAAGCAGAAGAACAGGGTGCTGGTCATTTGTACTTGGGACTAAGGGAAGGGTTGGAGGGTTTCCTTCCATGGGCACCCCCAAGAATGACAAAAGAGCCCAGTCTTCTCTGTCCAGCTCACTGGGTGAGAAGTGTAGGGAGCGCCTGCCCTCACTGAACAGGAGTGGGATCTCCAGTGCACTTTCTAGCCTTGCACAAGTCCCTCTCAGGAGCACCATACCAGCCCCATGCCCAGCATGTGTGCTGGGGCCCCTGACAAGGCATTCTCTTCCTTTTTCTGCACCCAAAGAGCAGAGACCAGGAAGGGACAGATAAGTGTTGGCAGGTGGAGAAAGGAGAATGGGTATGAATATGGTATTTTCCTAGCCTGAGGGCTTGATGTAGTAATTTCTTCATGGGTCCTTTGAGAGAGGCAGTAGGCATAGTGGTTAGAACCTGGCAGGCTATGCAGCCAGAGACCCAGCACTGGAACAGGCTCCCAAAGCAGTCTGCAGTCCCTGCTAGATCCTGTGGAGAGATCTTGAAGAGATATAGCCTCTGCCCACAGCCTGGCTGGGAACACAATATGTAAGATCTACAAGGCTAGATAGTTGAGTAAGAAGAAACCCCAGGCTGAGCTGTGAAGGTAGGGGGGATGTGGAAAAGCAAAAAGGGTTATGGAAGGCATTCCCAGCAGATAAACAGCTTGAGGGAAGCAAGATACAGATCCACATGGCATGTATGGCTGATACTGAAAAAGCCAGTACCTTGGAATATCTGTAGCTCAGATAGGAGGGCCCCCAGCTGCCCAGACTATGATCCTTTTGGTAACCATGCTGTTAATATCATGGCTCAGAAGTCTCATTTAGGTATTGGTGAATCGCAGACTTGAAGATTGGTTAGAATCAGATGGGAGAGCCCTTAAATTCCAGGCTAAGGAACCATGAGAAAGGGCATAACAGATGAGACAGTACTGGTGGCTGGTGGGTGGACTAGGAAGGGGACCAGGAAGCAGCCCCTGAAAAAGCCCAGTCTGGGGTATGGACAGATGGAAAGAAGTATGTGATCTCCTCTTTTGCAACCCTCATCATCCGGCTTTGGGGTTGGCCTGGCACTGCTGACCAGTTCTTATGTCTCGGAAGTTTCCCCTCAATGTCTAAGACTCTGAGCTTCCCTTCTCTCTCCTTCACAACCACTCCTGATAGGAGCCCTCTTTCTTCTTCATCCAATTCCTGGTATTCCCTAAAGCTCTGCACATACCATCATACCATCTTCTTTTGCCCAAACAGCCTCAAACAACATTCCCACCTTCCAGATTCCCACCAGCACCCTGTAGCAATCAGTCCTCACAATTGTGTTTCCAGCCCTGTCCTCTGAAGCCTCAGATACTTGAAAATGCCAGGATAGCTCCTCTCTGCTCCTTCCACTCAGTTGCCCATTATCTAAATCCCTCCCTTTTGTGGAGCACTGTCAATAGACCAGGTATATTTCACACAACCTCCACTATGGAGGAGGTATTACAGATGAAGAATATGGGACTCTGGAGTCTAAGTGACTTAGGAGCAGGTAAAGAGGCTACAAGACTCAGATTTGTGGACACGAAGTCTATCTATGCTCTGTGTACTCTGCTCTGGCCTCATGTCTCCAACTCCCAGAAGGAATCTCTTGCAATCACAATCCTGTTCAGCTGACTTCCCAGCTCAACCTTCCCCGTGGTGTTCATGGCACTGATGTGATCACAGGGCTCCAGGCTGGTATTTCTGTATCAAAGAATAGCAGAGCTGAATGTTTCCTTTGGAGTGGGCAAGTCCAACAGCCTCACTTAAAAAGGGGGCTGTTGAGGCACCTGGGTTACTCAGTTGGTTGAGGTCTGACTCTTGATTTTGGCTCAGGTCATGATCTCGGGGTTGTGGGATTGAGCCTTACCTCAGGCTCCACACAGAGTATGGAGCCTGCTTAAGATTCTCTCTCATTCTCTCTCTGCTCCCCCATTTCTCTCTCTCTAAATAAAAATAAAAATAAATGGGGCTATGAACATAGCAAATCCAGGACAGAGTTAGGACCAGCCCTTTGTTCTTCTGATTTCCAGACTCACTCCACTTATACTAACCCCTTTACTTGTCTAGTGTTTTATATTTTGCCAAATGTCTTGACATACAGAATCTTATATGCTCCTTGCCATTACTCTGTACCACAGATGTTTCATCTCTAACAGGTGGGATGACTGAGGCCAATGGAAGTGAAGGTACTTGCCCAAGGTCACACAGCTGGGTAAGTGACAACCCTGGGACATTCAAGAAGAGCTGAATTTAAAATGTGGTCATGGGGTAGTAATTGTAAGGATTCAACAGAAAATCCCACAGGTATCCAAGCACAGGAAACAAAGGGGGAACTGGAGGTAGCAAGTCAGGAGCCAGAGTCATGCTCTCAGTGACTGGGGTCTCTTCTCTGTGAGGTCTCTTCTCTGCTGCCCAGCATGTCTACTCTTTATCATTTCTGCAAGATGTCCACTTTTTTTTCTCTATAGTATCGACTCCCCTGTAACTTTGGCTACCACCACACCGACTCTGGTTGTTAGTACCTCAGGCACCCACAGCTCACTGACATAGATTTCTAGTGTTGTCATTTTGAATTCTCAGAGAATTGCCCTCCAGACTGGGGCAGGTGTACACCCTTGATAGAATTCAGCAGTGGCCAGGGGTTGGCTAGGTCCCCTGCTACAAACATGGCTACCTAATGCCTTGCCTTCTATGGGTGAGGATAGTTTCCAGAGAAGGACCGGTGGGCAGTCGGGCATCCTATATAATATTACAGGTATGAATCCAGATCTCCTGACTTACTTGCCAGTGACAGAGCTGCCCATCTTTCTTTCCCTTCGTATCCAACTCAACAAAGGTTTGATGAAATCCATGTAAGCTACTGTGCAAGGTGCCATGTGTGTATGACTCAGCTTCTGTCAACTCTGTCCTCCTTCCCCCAAGGCCAAGGACAGAACAGGGAAGTCCTTGTCTCCTTAATAGACAGATCACTATGCAGAGCCTCGGCAAGGAGAACCACAGCTTTGTATCTGAGTTCATCCTCCTTGGCTTCTCCAGTGAGTCACAGGTCAGAATAGCCCTGTTCTCCTTCTTCCTTCTCCTCTACCTCATCATTCTTCTGGGCAATGGACTCATCATCACCCTGATCTACATGGACTCACACCTCCACACACCCATGTACTTCTTTCTCAGCATCCTCTCCTTGGTGGACATGAGCTATGTCACTACCACCATGCCCCAGATGTTGATTAATATGGTGTGTCCAAAGAAAACCATCTCCTGGGGAGCTTGTGTAGCCCAAATGTTCATCTTCTTGGTCCTGGGCATTGCTGAGTGTGTGCTCTATGCCATTATGGCCTATGACAGGTATGTGGCCATTTGCTTCCCCCTTCACTATCCCTTGCTCATGGGCCGCTCCATTTGTATCAAGATGGTCACAGGCTGTTGGGCCATTAGCATAGCTGGGGCCCTGATCTACACTGTCTTCACCATGCGTCTGCCTTATTGTGGCCCCCACAAGATAAACCACTTCTTCTGTGAGGTCCCTGCCGTCCTAAAGTTGGCCTGTGCAGACACATCCTTCAATGACCATTTGGACTTCATCTTGGGTTTTACCCTGCTCTTGGTCCCATTCTCCCTCATCCTGGTCTCTTATGTCTGCATCTTTGCCTCCATCTTAAGAATCCACTCATCCCACGGGAGGCTCAAGTCTTTCTCCACATGTGCCTCCCACATTACTGTGGTCATTATGTTCTATGGGCCAGCCATGATAATGTACATGAGGCCTGGCTCCTGGTATGACCCAAAGCGGGACAAGAAGCTAGCTCTGTTCTACAATGTTGTCTCTGCCTTCCTCAACCCCATCATCTACAGCCTCCGGAACAAAGATGTAAAGGGGGCCTTTCTGAATGTATTTGGTAACAGAAGGGCATCTCAGTGACCCAGGATGTTTCAGAGTTGCCCAGAGTCATGGACAACAATGACTATGTCATGGTTCAAGGCCATCGCTTTATTGCTTTTCCTGGATACTCTCTTCACCCTCTGGAAGTTTCTGTCAGTTCAATCAGATCACAGTCAAATGTTTAACATGCACACATGCTTTTCTACAGTGTAGAGGATTTGGGATAAAAATCATGTAAAGAGTAGACAGATTATACGGAAGCACAGTCTTGCATTACTGTCTGACATGCACTTACAAGTAATAATTAACATTGTTTTTTGCACTAGGAGCTATAAATTCCAAGCTAGAACTATTTTACACACATCTGTGTAACAATGTGGCTAATAATTGATTTGACCTGGACTCAGCTTCTGATACTCTTACCTGATTTTACTATTTAAATCTCACTTTTATTTTGAGAAAATAAATACTATATGTATTTCATAAAATAAAAACATGTGTATATGTACCTCTATATATCTGTATGCATATTTCTACCTCTATACAGAGAGAAAGGGAGAGAAAGAGGCAGAGACTCACAAAGAGAAGTAATAGAAATAAAATTACAAAGGCCCCATTTTTCCAAATCCCAAATAAACACTTGTTGGGGTGCCTGGGTGGCTCAGTAAGCAAACCATCTGACTCTTGATTTTGGCTCAGGTCATG
This sequence comes from Prionailurus bengalensis, assembly GCF_016509475.1. Lineage (NCBI taxonomy): Eukaryota > Metazoa > Chordata > Mammalia > Carnivora > Felidae > Prionailurus > Prionailurus bengalensis. The sequence continues at coordinate 33,756,550 of NC_057345.1, forward strand.
ATCTCATGGTTTGTGGCATCAAGCCCTGTGTTGGGTTCAGGGCTGAGTGTGGAGCCCGCTTGGGATTCTCTCTCTCTCTCTCTCTCTCTCTCTCGATAATTAAATAAATCTAAAAAAATAAGTTCCCTTTGAATATTCTCAGCTCCTCTGAGTCAACCACTATCATTAAACTGAGGTCTCCTCCATGTAGTTTTAAACTTTAAACTTTTGCTTACAGACAATTGCATCCATAAGCAACACATAGAATTGTTCTTGCATGAATTTGAAAATTTATAATGGTAGCATGATATCCATATTATTCTGAAAACACTATAATTCAACATTCTGTTTCTGACATCTACCCATTCAATATACACAAGCCTAATTCATTCTTTGCAGTGAGCATTTAAATATAATACTTCTCATTTACCTAATCCTATATTGTTGAACATTTATTTTCCAATTTTTCTTTGAACATTTCTCCATTGTAAGTACTGTTTTCCTAGGATTTGTATATAGTGATGGACTTGGCATTATAGATTGTAGATCAAAGCAATTTCAAGTTTACTAGATACTCCTAAATTATTCTTCCAAATAATTATACGGATACACACCTCCAGTTCTCATCAACACTTGATACTACTTATCTATCTCAAACATCCTAAACTTGCTACCTATCTCATGGATGGAAAGTGGTAAAAATCATTTTTTTGTTTCATTTGTAATTCCCTGATTGCTAATGAATTTAGCATTTTTTCATAAGATTCTTGGTAGTACTGGGTAGTAAGTTCTGGACTCAGACTACTGTGTTCTAATCCCAGCCCTACCCTTTACTAACTCAGTGGTGATGGGCAAGGTACCTAACTTCTCTGAATCTCAGTTTCCTCATCTGTTAATAGGAAGAAAATAGTATAGACATCAGAAGTTTGTTGGAAGGATTAAATGAGACAATACATGTCAAGCACTTGTCATAGTGAAAAACAAATTGTAAATGTTCAGTGAATATGAGATACTGTTTGCCTTTTCTTGATTTGTAGTTTATTATATATTTTGGGTATTGCTTCTTTGTTTGTTACATGCATTGAAGATATCTTTTCCTCAGTTTGTTGCTTGTTTTCTTTATTGCAAAAGTAGTATAATATTTATTCTTAAACTTTTATAAAACAGATGCAAACAAAAAGAAGACAATGAGGGGGGTGCCGGGGTGGGTGTCTGACTCTTGATCTCTGTGTAGGTCTTGATCTCAGGGTTGTAAGTTTAAGCCCCATGTTGGGCTCTACGTTGGGTGTGAAGTCTACTTATCTCCTTAGACCTGGAGATAATTACTGTTAACAAACATCTCAATGTCTATATTTTAGGGTTTAAAAGATTTTAAATTGTTTTTATTAATATTTTTAAAGAAATACAATTATTAAACTATTATGTGTTTTCATGATTTCTTAAAAGGTTTTAACACTCTATTTTTGGTCATATTCTCATTTTATTTTATTTTATTTTTTAGAATAGTTGACACACGACATAGTTTCAGGTGTACAACATAGTGATTCAACATCTGTACACATTATGTTGTGCTTGCCACAAGTGTAGCTACCTCTGTCACCATAGGACACTATTACAATATCATTGACTATGTTTCTCATGCTATACCTTTTATTCCCATGACTTATTCATTCCATAACTGGAAGCCTGCATCTCCCACTTCCCTTTGTCCATTTTGCCCATCCCCCCCACCTTCCTACCCTCTGGCGACCATCAGTTTGTTCTCTGTATTTATAGGTCAGATTCTGCTTTTTTTTTTTTTGTATGTTTATTCTTTTGTGTTTTAGATTCCACGTATGAATGAAATCATATGGTATTTGTCTTTCTCAGCCTGACTTATTTTACTTAGCATAATACCCTCTAAGTTGTCCATCCATGTTGTCACAAATGGCAAGATCTCATCCCTTTTTATGGATATGTAGTGATTTTTTAAATTATACAATATATATTTTCCTGTAACTTGATGTATTCACTCAATAATAGGTTTTGACATTTATCATGTTGATTTGTTCATTGCTAAAGAGTATTCTTTTCTTTTTATTCTGATGAATAGAATAATGACTTTTAATAAATAGAATTTTTAATAAACTTATGAATCTTTTCCTTTATGGCTTTTCTTAAATGAACATGTATCAAAGATTTCACTGAGCTCATTAATTCATGAAGGAACTAATAAGATGTTAGGACTGGGCCAAAGTATATTCTCTACTGGAAAAATTTCATTTGCATTTCTACGAATAGGAATTATTTGAATTGTTATAGACAGAAATCATTTTTCTTTCTACCAGTTTTCTAGAATTTAACAGTTACATCTGTAGAGTTATAAAACATCCAAGGCCATAGAAAATCAATTAAAATAGTACACCCTTATAAAGTCAGATAATCTTCAGAGGGTCTACTAAACAACATCTGGCACTGTACCAAGAGGACACCAAGAAATCCCTTTTGCCTTTTTGCAAGTCTCAGATGATTTTCTTTTCTTACAACACCCATCCTTGTGATATTAAATAATCTTTAAAAATTATCTTGATTAAAAAAATACCGGTCTCATTATGTCTGGAAGACATAATTATTGAATGTATGCTAATAAGTAAAGAGACTAATTTAAGTGTCTGAATTGTGGTAAGTTAATAAAAATCAGGTTATCAGTTAAAAATGTTTCACTGCAGTTCAAAAAAAGTGAATCTACTAAATCAAGTATTAGAGACAGCTTGAGGGGAAAGAGGAAAGGTTTTCTCATGTATCCAAAACACCCCGAACATTAAAAACAATAGCAACAATGATCTGAAAAATAATCTCATTGGTTAATTCCACTCCATGTGATCAACTCTTGCTCTGAAGAATCTTGGACCAGCAGCTAGTATCACAAAGTCACGCAGTTGTTGGCAAGAGTCAGCTCCTCACTGGCTGTTGCACTGATGGTCTCAGTTCCGTGTTGTCCGTTGGCCAGCGGCCACCTCTGTTCCTTGCCACATGGACTTCCCCATAGAGCAGCTCACAAGAAGCCAACTTACTTTATCAGAGCAAAAGCTGAGAAGAGCCAGAGAGAGAGAGTTCAAGCAAAATGGAAGTCAGTCTTTTATTATCAAATCTCAGAAGTAATTATCTCATTGCTTTTGCCCTATTTTCCATTAAAAGGAAAACGCTGGGTTCCAAGCACACTCAAGTGGTGGGGATTACACAAAGGTGTGACTACCAGGAGGTAGGCATCACTAGGGGCTACCTTAGAAAGCTGCCTACCTGAGAGGCACCTGAATGAAGATCAGACAGGAAATGGCAGTTGGTAATCTTGCATAATTTTTCCCACAGGTTGGAACCATTGAAGGTTCTTGAGCAGGGGAGGAACCAAATCAGAGCTGAAGGTTAGCTGAAGATGACTTTAGGAGCTATGTGAACACTTACTGCCTACAGAGCCTGTGTGATATTATGATTTATAATAAGAAATATATATACAGTCTTATGGTTCCTGGCACAGAGCTCCTAAGAACCTTGGAATTTCCTAAGTGATGAGAGCCATAAAGGTGTCTTTGTTGTGTCAATGAGGTGACTTTTGAACAACCAGTGGAGCCAACCATGTGATTAGAGAACTTTCAGTCTCATCCTCAACGTCCTGGGAGAAGAGAGAAGCTGGAGCTCAAGCACCAACGGCCAGTGATTTAATCAATCACAACTAGGTAATGAAGCCACCATAAAAACCCAAAAGGTTGGGTTCAGAGAGCTTCTGGGTTGGTGAACACCTGGATGTGCTGGGAGGCCAGTGTACCTGGAGAAGGCATAGATGCCCCATGCCCCTTCCCACATACCTTGCTCTGTGCATCTCTTCCATCTGGCTACTCCTAAGTTACATCCTTTTACAACAAACTGGCAATACAGTAAGTAAATGTCCCTCTGAGTTCTATAAGCCATTAGCAAATTAATTGAACCCAAGGAAGGGTCCGATGCACAGGTGACAGCTTGGGCTTCTGATTGGTGTCTGAAGTAAGAGAGTGGGAAAAGTCTTGTAGGACTGAGCCCTTAACCTGTGGGATCTGACTCTATCTCCAGGCAGATTGTGTGAGAATTAAGGTGGCTTGTAGGCACCAGGTAGTATGGGAAAGCTGCTTGGCCACATGGAGAAGAACCCACGTTGGAATTTGGTATCAGTGTTATCACCCTGCCAGTTGAGGAAGGAGGTGGATCACACACCTACAGTCCCTGAGTGCTTGGGGTGGCCAGTCAGGAAGAGGGCATTCCAGGCTGGGCCAGGGAAATGCTGGGAAAGAAACAGCCTCCAGGGGTGTGAGGAGGTCTCTGGGGCGGGAGCTTCCCTGTGGGGCAGGCAAAGGCCTCCAGCCTTGAGGGTCTCAAAGGGAGCTGAAGTCAGATTTAGCTGGTTGTGGACCCCACCAAATCCTGAGCTTCCCTCAAAAGAGCAAGAGGCCTCTGTGGCCTGGTCAGTGCTGCAGTGGACTCCCTGTGGGAATCAGGCTCAGGAGAGCAGGGAATAGGAGAGAGACCCTGTCACCGAGGAGGAAGCACCCGGCCCTCGGTGTGGCTACAGGAGAGGGGACTTCATCCAGGGAGTACAGGGCACAGCGAGGCTCCAGGGCTCCCAGCCCTCGCTTTCCACACCCTACAGCACCCAAGAGGCAGCTGAATATGAGCTGAGTGTCCCAGCCTGAGGAGCCAGGCTCTTGGGCTCAGCTCTCAGTGGCCTCTCCCTCGTGGAGATCTCAACTAAATCATACCTATGTAATGAAGCCAAACCCCAGGCTGGCTCCTGGGGGCATATTGGGCCAAGTTCCAAATGCGATGCCAGCCCCCTGGGCCATCTGTGAGCAACTGGCCTTCTCATGCCCAGAAAGGATAGAGTCTGAAGTTTCTTTTGCCCTCCAGGCAGGACTGATCTCCTCCTCACCCTTTGGCCAAAGACAGCAAAAGAGGAGGCTCCAAGGTCTTTGCTGCTGCCTCAAAATTGCAGGATGTAAGTTCTTTCTGTCACCTGTCTTTAGCACTTATTGCTACAGTTCTAGCCCCTTCTCTCTTGGTCTTCTCTCCACCAAGAAGAAAAAAAGCTTCTCACAAGTGATTTGAAATGCCAGAACACACTCTCAAAGGGCAGAGGCCTGAGAGCCACTGAGCAATTTAAGACCTCCATGGGCACCGTCTTTATAAGACACATGAGGAAATGTACCCATGTCCCACATTAAACATAATTAATGTAGGGGCGCCTGGGTGGCTCAGTCAGTTGAGTGTCGACTTTGGCTCAGGTCATGATCTCACAGCTCGTGGGTTTGAGCCCCTCGTTGAGCTCTGTGCTGACAGCTCAGAGACTGGAGCCTGCTTCGGATTCTGTGTCTCCCTCTCTGCCCCTAACCCACTCACATCCTGTCTCTGTCTCTCCCAAAAATAAATAAACATTAAGAAAAAAAATTTTTAAAGACATTATTAATGTATCACTTACTATGTAACTATGTAAAAGTTGAATGAGCTCACACTAACTTGACAAAATGTTATATTAAAAGTCATTTAGGGGTGCCTGGGTGGCTCAGTCGGTTAAGCGTCCGACTTCAGCTCAGGTCACGATCTCACGGTCCGTGAGTTCGAGCCCCGCGTCGAGCTCTGGGCTGATGGCTCAGAGCCTGGAGCCTGCTTCCGATTCTGTGTCTCCCTCTCTCTCTGCCCCTTCCCCGTTCATGCTCTGTCTCAAAAATAAATAAACGTTTGGGGCGCCTGGGTGGCGCAGTCGGTTAAGCGTCCGACTTCAGCCAGGTCACGATCTCGCGCTCCGTGAGTTCGAGCCCCGCGTCAGGCTCTGGGCTGATGGCTCAGAGCCTGGAGCCTGTTTCCGATTCTGTGTCTCCCTCTCTCTCTGCCCCTCCCCCGTTCATGCTCTGTCTCTCTCTGTCCCAAAAATAAATAAACGTTGAAAAAAAAAAAATTTAAAAAAAAAAAATAAATAAATAAATAAATAAACGTTTAAAAAAAAAAAGTCATTTAAATATTTACTAATTTTTATTTTGTGAGATCTCTGTTTTTCAGCAAATATTCTTTGCTTTAGGGTCTCTGACACATCTGTAGATTATGAAAGCCCAAAGACCCTAGACACTTTGTCTGCAGTACCAAATGGATGAAACAGCCCTGGGGATGCCACTTGGCAGGGGGAGGGGACAATTTCTTGGCCTCCATCACCTTAGACCTCCCAGGGTGCCTTATTTTTTTTTCCCCCCCTGGGAAAGGAGGGATAGCTGAGAAAAGACCTGCCCTCAGGGCACTGTCTGAGCCCCACACACACCCTCCCCAGCATCCGCAATGCCACCCCTGGCTGGGCTTCATCTCTCCTAGCCAGACCTGGGCCTCCAGAAGGCACGGCCTGAGGTCCCTGGGGGGTGACACCCTTTAGTGGGAGCCTGGGCTAGAGGCTGCAGAGACTGTCCTGACTAGGGCCCCATGGACACATGCCACTCTGGAGTGGCCCCTGAGTCTGAGGGAGTCCTGCCCACAACCCCCTTCCCCGCGGGATTATAAACTTAGGACAGCATGCCCCAACCATCCCGGGGAAAAGCGAGGCTACTGGCTGTCTGCCTCGCCCAGCCTTGCAGTGAGATCGGGTAGGAGCCCAGCCTGATCTGCAGTCCTGCTCACCAGCTGCCTGTCTCTTTCCCCACGTCTGTGTGAGTGTGCGCACGACTGTCTGTCTGCCTGTCTTTCTCCGGCCTGCGATCTTCTGTCTCTGCCTCTCTTTCTCTGTCTTGCTTTCCATCCCTTTCTGCCCATCTCTTTCTGCCTCTGTTTCTGCTTGCTGCTCTGTTTCTCTGCCTCCAAGTGTCTGTCTCTCTGCCCCTCCTCCTGCAGCTCTGGCTCGGCTGTGCTGACTGATCTTCAGCACTCTGCCCCTCTTGCCTGTTGACCCTGTGTATCGCTCCCCGGACCACAGCATGAGTCTGCGGCAAGGCCTCTCTCTACCCATCCCTGGTCCTCCTCTGCCTCTGCCGTCTCCGTGATTCACATGGATCTCCCCCCTGGCTTTCCCTGGGTCTCCCCCTTGAACCTGACCCTTGGCCCAATTGCTCCTTCACCTTCCTGCCATCTCAGCCTCCACTCCTCTGTCACTGTCTGGTCTGCACTCGCCCACCTTCTTACTCTCCACCTCCAGCTCCTTATCTCTCCTCTCTCCACACCCCTGCCCTACGGCGTCTGTCCCTCTCCTCCCCTGTTTGGTCTCCACCAGCTCTCTGAGGTGCAGTGGCCCTGGGCAGCCCTCCTGCAGTTCCCACCCCACCTTCCCAGCACTGCAGACCATCACCTGTCTCTCCTTGGCTCCCACCTCTTTCCCTTCTGTGTCTTCTCCTCATTCTGTCCCTCTGATCCTCTCCCCATGGGTCTCCACCGCTCCACAGCTCTTTCCTTCAGTCCTTTCTCCTCTTCCTTCAGAAAGAGAAGAATGACCATTCTTCCACTTTCTTCCTCCTTCAGTGCTGGTCTTTTCTCTCTCCTGTCAGTGCCCCTCACATTTTGGTTCTCTGTGCCTCTCTGCCTCCTTATCACTTGTATGCGAGTCTCTTTTTCCCTCCCAGAGCCTCTCTATCTTTTCCCATTATTTTTTCTGCGTTTGTTGCTTTCTGGGTCAAGTTTCCTATTTCTCTGGGTCATGCTTAGCACCTGCAGGTCAACATTGACACTGGGGGAGGGTGTACGTGTGTGTGACAGGGGAAAGGGCTGGAGAAAGGAAAAGGGAGGAGAAACCATATATCTTCAGAACCTGACAGAATTAAATATTACTGTAATCAACCTCCATTTTTACGGATAAGAAATAATTACTGGCTCTGAGTCATGGCAGTAAGTAGCAACAGTGAAAACCTAAAACTCTCGGGCCTTTCATCTCCTAGCTGTGCTGCAGAAGAGTAGACATGAGAGGAGGAGATAAATATAAGGGTCCGAGTGAAGAAGCAAACAATTTTCCTGTAATTTCTATTACATCCTAACAAGGGGCCAAGGCTGGCACCCCCAGCCCCAAGCCACAGACAACCTGGGGATTAGAGGCTCACCCCTTACCAGGACCTTGCAATCAGACAACCCATTCCTGTCCTCTCACTGGTACAGGTCATCATCAAACCTGGCTGTGGGAGAGTCAGAACCTGAGGCTCAGAGAGGCCGAGCAACTGACCCTGAGACACACAGCAAACCAGCCAAGGAAAGTGAGAGAAGAAATCAGTCCCTAGGCTGCACTCTGGACAAAGACAAATTCATCAAAGGCCAAGGAGTCCTGGGGGCAGAGGCCCACCACCCACATTTTCTCTGCTTCCTCTGTCCTCAGTCTGCAGGCACAAGTCAGAGGTAAGACCTGGGCAGCCTCTCCTCACTCTGGCCCTTGTTTAAGGACCTCCATGTCTCAGGAACTGAGAGAAAATGTAGTTTGCAGCATCAGGTTCCCCCTGTCCCTAAGTCCCATTCCTGGCCCATGGCTCATCTCTGAGAGCAACACTTGGCAGTGCAAGAGCCTGGACTAGGGCTCAAGCCATGTGGGTGCTCATTCTTGAGACACTCTTGCTGTGTGACCCTGGGCCAGTCACTTCCCCTCTCTGGGCTTTGGTAAAACAAGAAGATTGTACTAGTGGTTATAAAATTGAGTTTCAAGTCTGTAACTAGTAAGAGGAGCCACCAGCAGTCACGTGTGTCTGGGTAAGGAGGGTGTGAATGGAGTAGGTTCTGAGCTCCTGCAGAAGTCTGTCTTTGACAAAGCCTGAAAATGCATAGCTCGGGAACTGTAAGACTCCATGACCTGCTCCCCAACACCTCAGTGGTCCAACATCCATTTTCAATTCTGTTGTCAGAGAACGGCCCATCTAGAGGACGGTGTCCCCTCAGTCACACATGCCTCCCCTGCTGTCTCAGCTTCGAGTATCTTCCATAGAGGACATTTAAGTGTCGTCTAGCCTAGACACCGAGGAGCCGTGGAATTGTGGGGCCCTGGCACCCCCTGCTCTATCTCTCCAGCCCCTGGCCCCAGTTGCCTCCAAATCCAGGCATAAGTAGAAAAGCATCAAGTGTCTGTCCTAGAGGAGCCATTATAGATTATCCACCACCCTCCTTTTATAGATGAGGTCATGAGAGCCAGGAGGCTGGGCGACTTCCCAAAGCCATGCAGTCAACTAGTGCTCCAGTGAGAGGAGGGCTCGGCTCTTATAGGACGCAGAGGGACAATGACCGGGGAAGTTGGCTGGGCCCAAATGTGAAGGCCTGTGTGCACGCTAAGAATTCTGGTCTCTTTTATTGTTAATAATGAGCAATGGCCTTCTTGCCCTAGCTGGAGGGTGGACGGGGGGTTGGGGGAACAGGGTGGGGTATAGACTGGGGGTACTGGGCAGCCTTATTCTGGTCTTCTGCCATGCTGAAGACCTACAGCTGGAGGTGAGCCTCTTAGGTGGGAGCCCATATGTATCTCTGGGCCAGGATCGGGAGTGGCCTGAGCTCGGAGCACCTGCCCCAGGGCAAGTTGGGTTCCTCCTCTCGTGAGCTGGAGCATTCTCTGGACTCTTGTGGTGGTTCAGAAAGCAGAGATGTGTCTGCTTTATGTCCCCACCTCCCGTGCTGGCTCAGGCAGAGACACCAAAACCAATCCCTCAGGTGTTTTTGGCATTCATTTGCCACCTCTTTTGTTCACTGGCATAAACCCAGGACTATCTTCACCCAACCTCCAACCATCTTGCAGAGTTCCCACTGTACAGACGAAGCTGCTCAGGTTCAGAGAGGTGAAGTAATTTGCACGGGTTACACAGCAAGAACAGTAAGCTACTCCTGGAGCCCAGGTGTGCCCAACTCCAAATCCAGGGCTCTGCCTTGGCCTCAGATCTAGCCTCACTTCTCCTAGTTTTGCAGTCCCAGAGGTCTAGCGCCCTGAGGAATCTGGAATCTCTGCTCATCTTCTTTTTTCCTGTGTGATCACACTTCCCGCTTCTGCGAGCTGGTCTGGTCTCATCCCACATTGGGATGGGGTTACCATTCTGTCTCCCAATCTGACTTCTCCACTTATGGGGAGTCAACCTGGGTTTTCACCTCCCAAGTCATCTCCTATCCAAAACACGTTTACCCTAACCAAGATGTGTATGTGCATTAAACTGCATAAGCTGGGGCACCTGGGTGACTCAGTTGGTTAAATGTCCAACTTTGGCTCAGGTCATGATCTTGCAGTTGGGGAGTTGGAGCCCCGCTCTGAGCTGTCAGCACAGAGCTGGGAGCCTGCTTTGGAATCTGTGACTCCTTCTTTCTCTGCCCTTCTCCTGCTCATGCTCTGTCTCTGTCTCTCATAGAATAAATAAATGTTTAAAAAAATTATAAATAAATAAATAAACAAATAAACTGCATAAGCTAATTCCAGGTGCAGCCCAGTGGAGGAGATGAGCTAGGACAGCAGGAGGGGCTCTCTCTTCCATTCCCTCTGGCCCTTCTCTAGTCCCTGCATCTCTCTCCATCTGCCATCTTCCTCTCTGTACCCACCCTTTGATCTAAACTGAAAGAAGAAGCCAAACCCCTAGGTATTCTAACTTCAAAGTATTTTGAATTTTATTCCTTATTTTTTTAATGTTCATTTATTTTGTGAGAGAGAAGGAGGGACAGCGTCAGCAGGGGAGGTGCAGGGAGAGACAGGGACAGAGGATCCAAAGCAGGCTTCATGCTGACAGCAGAGAGCTTGATGTGGGGCTCAAACTCACAAACTGTGAGATCATGACCTGAGCCAAAGTCTGATGCTTAACCGACCGAGCCATCCAGGTGCCCCAAACTTTATTCCTTATTATAAAATGAATTCATGTTTGTTGTGAAGAATTTATAAAGTTCAAAGAACTTTAACAAATAATATCAGCTATAAATCTAAGCACCAGAAATGACCAGTTAACATTTTGGTACATTCCTTTCCAATTTTTTTGTGTATGCCTGTAAATCTTTACACTATTAGGATTAGGTCATATAGTTTCACATTCTGTTTCCTTAACTTAACAATCTATTGGAGCATTTCCCTACAACATGAAGTAGTCTCCAAAATATGATTTTAAAGGCTGTACAGTATCCAGTCATATCAATATACCATAATTTATTTAGCCCAGTCCCTTATTATAGGACATTTATGTTGTTTCCAGTTTTCCCTGTTAGAAATAATATTGCAGTGAACACCCTTGATGAAATCTCTCCCCACATCCCTGATGTTTTTCCCTATGTGAAATTCTTAAAAGTGAAATTGCATACTGTCACATCATCCTGCAGAAAGAAAGGTATAGTAATTTATTTCCCATAACAATACATTATGAGAATTCCTGTTTTATTGTAAACTGGCCAGTGCCAGGCATTATCATTTTAAAGTAGTTTTTGCCAATTTTATGGGTTGAAAACGTACTTCATTGAGGTCTTAAGGTGTGATCTTTAACCATTAACAACAGTTAAACTTTTCTGTGGGTTCATTGGCCACTTGATCTCTTCTTTTGTGAATTAATTTTTCACATTTCATTCTCAGTTGCTAGAGTTTTTCTTTATGTTCTAGAAGATATATTCTAATGACACTTGTTTTCCACATATATCACAAATATCATTAGTGTTTTTAACTTAAAGAAAATTATATCACCAAAAATATTTGTCTTTTCCTTTACCATTTTGTTTTTGTGTTTATGTGAAAGGAAAAAATACTGGCATTTAGGCAGGGGGAATGTGAGTAGATTGGGCATAATATGGACACAGGGAAATTGAAAGAAAGAGAGTCAACTTTCTCTGCACAGTTAAGTGGATCAGTGGTTCTCAGAGTGTGGCCCCACCAGCAGGCAGTGTGAGCATTCCCTGGGAGCTTGTTACAAATGCAAATTTTGGGGCTCCACTCCAGACCTACTGAATTTTGGGGAAACTCTGGGTGTGAAGCACAGTAGTGTGTAACAAGCCTTCCAGATGCTTCTGATACACGAAGCAGGGAGATAGGGAAGTGGGGTTTATGGCTGGCTGCTCAGGTGACAGGAATAAGGAGTCCTAGAAGGGAGACAAGGGGAGATGAGACAAGGTTCCAAGAAGGAACCCAGACCCCCGTATATGACATAATGGTTGTCTTGGGACTAGAGGAAGAAAAACTGTTGCATGGAGGGTCTAGGGACTTTATGGAATTAAATATTCAATTTTAAATTGTGCTTCCTTATAACACATCTTTGTCTTACAACACCTTCAGAACAAGTCTGAGGACAACCTTGTGTTGGGGAGGTTTGGGGCATAAAGGTGAAAGAGAATAGGGATGAGCCATGGAAGAGGTCCATCCCAACCCGAGGAAGGCAGGGGGCCAAGGGTTCAGTGAGAGGAGGAATTTTGAGAACAAAGTAACCAGGGATACACAAGGAACCCTCAAAACTACTAAAAAACTAAGAAGGGGAAAGAATCTGGCTTCTCACAGCAGGTGGGATGAGGAGCTTTGTTGCCTTGTGTACTTATAAAAGGAAGAGTTATCACCATGAGGCTGAACGACTCCGAACATTCAGGTTATGCTATAAAGGTCTCTATTTGTCTCATCATAAAATAAACATTCACCCATATATTTTCCCCTAGGATGCTTTATAGTTTTTGCTTTTTGCATTTAACTGTTTCACGTAGTTAGAATTTATCTTGGTAGGTGGCATAAAAGAACTTTCTCTACCCAGATCATCAACTGGTTGAGCAACATTTGTTAAATAACTTCCTGCCCTCTGATTTATAATCACCTCTTCATCCCTGGCTGAGGTCCATTTCCAGGCTCTCTGTTCTGTCCCATCCATCTGTGTAGCTGTCTCTGAGCTCACACTACATTTTTGTGGTATATATACCACACACACACACATATACATACATACATAAATATATGGTATTATGTTTACTCCTTTGGAAGAGGGTCACAAATAAAATCCAGGATAACCAGTTAAATTTGAATTTCAGATTTATTTTTATTTGCTAAATCTGACAACTTGACTCCCTCTTCATTGTCCCTTTTTTCCTTCAGTATTTCCTTGACTATTCCCACCTATTTATTATTTTTTTGTATTTTTTAATTAATTGATTTTTTAGTTTACATCCAAGTTAGTTAGCATGTAGTGCAACAGTGATTTCAGGAGTGGATTCCTTAATGCCCCTTACCCATTTAGCCCATCCCCCCTCCCAAAACCCCTCCAGTAACCCTCTGTTCTCTATATTTAAGAGTCTCTTATGTTTTATCCCCCTTCCTGTTTTTATATTATTTTTCTTCCCTTCCTTTATGTTCATCTGTTTTGTCTCTTAAATTCCTCATATGAGTGAAGTCATATGATATTTGTCTTCCTCTGACTGGCTAATTTCACTTAGCATAATACCCTCTAGTGCCAGCCACGTAGTTACAAATGGCAAGATTTCATTCTTTTTGATTGCCGAGTAATACTCCATTGTATATATATACCACATCTTCTTTATCCATTCATCCATCGATGGACATTTGGGCTCTTTCCATACTTTGGCTATTGTCGATAGCACTGCTAGAAATATTGGGGTGCATGTGTTCCTTCGAAACAGCATACCTGTATCCCTTGGATAGGTACCTAGTAGTGCAATTTCTGGGTCATAGGGTAGTTCTATTTTTAGTGTTTTGAGGACCCTCCATACTGTTTTCCAGAGTGGCTGCACCAGTTTGCGTTCCCACTAGCAATGCAAAAGGGATCTTCTTTCTCTGCATCCTCGCCAACATCTGTTGTTGCCTGAGTTGTTAATGTCAGCCTTTCTGACACCCACCTATTTATTCTTTCATGAGCTTCTGAATCACATTATCAAGTTCTTATAAAATCATTCTATTGGTTTTAATTAGATTTGCATAACAAAATAAATTTGGAGATAAAGGTTTGGTTTTGGTTTTTGTGGTTTTGGGGGAGGTTTGTTTTGTTTTGTTTTGTTTTGTTTTGTTTTTAGCCAAGTTTAGTTTTTCTGTGCAGAAATATGGTATATCCCTGAACTTAATCGAAGCTTCCTTTATGTCTTTCAGAAAAGTTCTAAGGAATCTTCTGTTTGTTTTGTCATCATTCATATTGCTCTCATAGGTCCTGAACATTTCTTGTGAGGCTCATCCTTAGGTATTTGTATATTTTTGTTTATTTGCTGCTTTTATAAATCTTTTTTTCCAATATGTTTCTAAATTTTTTTCCGGTATAAAACATTTCTACGTTTTGGGGTATTTCTTAGTTTTTTAATGATTAAAAAGATACACATACTCATTGTAGAAAAATAGCAAATAGGACAGAAATGGAAAAAGAAAAAGAAAAGGAACTTCATTCATCGCTAGCTGCTCACTCACCACTATGGTAAATCTTAGTCCTCAATGATAAAAAAATCTGACAAGTCTGTGTATGACGAGCCGGCATTTTCTATGCATCTGATATGTGATGTAAAATACATTTTTTAAAAATGTGTGTGCATGCGCATCTCTGTACACATGAGATCTTACTATGCATATAGTTCTTCAAATCTTTTTTTCCCTTTTTTAAAAAATTTAATTCAGTTCCCCGGGGCTATGCCAGGACGCAGGGAGGAACTCGGCCTGGGGAGACCCATTGGGCAGCTGGCTGCTGGGCAGGGTCAGTGCCTGGGGAGACCCAGCAGGAGAGGTGTCAGGGCCCAGCTGCTGGTGTTGCACAGGCTCCAGGGTCCCCAATTTTTTTCATATTAAGCCAACTCAACCAAACTCTTTAATTAGCTCTAGAACTGTATCAGTTGGTTGTCTTGGGTTTCTACCAGAGACAAATATGATATTTCCAAATCATTATAATTTTCTGATCTTTATAATATTATTTCCTCGCCTTAAACTATTTCTTTGGCTACACCTTACTGAATAATCTTACACACTAGCAGTAATAGTAGCAAACACTTTGCACACCACCATAACAGGGATCATAAATTCAAATGCATGGCTGGGGTGTGGCAAGCAGGCAGTGTAACTGAGTAAAACTAGTCTATGAAAAATAATAAGGAAGGACAAGGAATATGGTGAACTGGTGGGTTCACACTCCATCCAAAGGGAAACCACATGCTCACCTCCTGCTGGTTGGAGGAACATGGGCCCACTATTGCCAAGTCTAGCTTGTGATGCTAAAAATCTATTTTTTTATGTGTAAGCTCAACTTTTAAAAATATTGACAATTAATTCAACTTTTAAAAACTATACAAGCCAAACAAAATATATCTGTGGGTTATACTTGGCCTTCAGGTGACCATTAAGTGACCTCTATGCTATAGTTTTAGCAGTAAGCATGATGCTGGCTCTTTGTAACACATATTCTTTATAATATCAAAGGAGTTTTTGGAGAGGCCATATTAAATGTCTCTGTGAGGGTTCACAAAACAGAAAGTTGAGAGCAATCTACGAAGCCATAGGAACAAAGGGTGTACAAGTCAGAAATGGATAAGGAGGTGGGCTGGGGTACCCACGTGGGCAGAGTGCATGTGCTTAGTAAACCCTTCCCAACAAATTGTAACCACTCTCAACAAATTTCTCTTTCACAAAACTCTGGGTTTTGTGGATTTACTTCTGAACATTTTCTTATAATCACTAGAATTTTTAATATATTCAGAATAAAATAAAAGTTTTTCTGAATCATAAGACCAAACAGACAATGAATATTGAAAGATGGACCAGCCACAGGGAAAATTTTTAAATCTCAGTATGTTCACTGTCTCCAACAAAGCAAAACCAATTTATTGGCACCATATGGACAGTGTGAAGGAAGGCATCTTTGAAGAGTTTCCAATTAAGGAGGTATGATAAATGAAGAGTAATTGTACAATATACACATTGTTAAGATTATATCCTCTTTGCATGATGTGTTGGTGTTATTCTTTTTATTTTAGTAACTCTAAAAATTGTTTATGGAACTATACTCACTTTACTCATGACCTTTCCTTAACTATAAAATATCCCTTATATTTTGGAAGACAATGTTTCAGTAAGCATTTGGTAAAAATTTGTTGAATGAATGACATAATTAATGAACACTAGTGAAGTCTTATTCACCAGAAAAGGCTATATCTTAAATATTAACTCTAACTTTTATTGTGCATAGTATTGGTTTTAATCCCCAATTCTAACCCTAGTCCCAATCCTAATAGTGATTTTTTTAAAAATCTTTTTTCAACGTTTTTATTTATTTTTGGGACAGAGAGAGACAGAGCATGAACAGGGGAGGGGCAGAGAGAGAGGGAGACACAGAATCGGAAACAGGCTCCAGGCTCTGAGCCATCAGCCCAGAGCCTGACGCGGGGCTCGAACTCACAGACCGCGAGATCGTGACCTGGCTGAAGTCGGACGCTTAACCGACTGCGCCACCCAGGCGCCCCCTAATAGTGATTTTTAAAAAAGATAAACCTTAACCCAAATAATGAGTATAATAGTCCTACCTTGATCCTAATCTGAAACCAAGTATTAGCAACTCCTGTAGTTCCAAGAGAAAACAGAAAATAAGATGAATAGAAAAGCAAGGCTCTGGGGCACCTGCGTGGTTCAGTTGGTTAAGCATCTGACTTTGGCTCAAGTCATGATCTCAGAGTTCACGAGTTCAAGTCCCACGTTGAGCTCTGTGCTGACAGCTCAGAGCCTGGAGCCTTCTTCAGATTCTGTGTCTCCCTCTCTCTCTGCCCCTCCCCTGCTTGCACTCTCTCTCTCTCTCTCTCTCTCTCTCTCTCTCTCTCTCTCAAAAATAAATAAACATTAAAAAAAAAAAGAAAGAAAAAAAGAAAAGCAAGGCTGTGTCAGAAGGAAAAACAGATACCTATAGGCCAGAATGGAAACAGCATATAGCGCTTCCCTGATTTGGTGTTCACCATTTTCATCCCCATATTCCTCAACTAAATCCTGAACCCAACCCCAATACCACCCAACCTACTATGGGGACGTATCTCACAGTGCTTCCATCTGCCAATCCAAACTGCCCATTGAGAAACATAAATGAAACAATGAGTGTGAAAATTCCTTACACACCCTTGGCATAGACACTCAATAAATTACATACTCTCAAAACTCTTTAAACAGGCAGATCACAATGCAAGAACTCAACCAGTCCTCCGTGACAGAATTCATTCTATTGGGTTTTGCTCCCAACCCTAGGACCAACCCTCTGCTCTTCACCTTCTTTCTCACCTTTTACCTGCTAATCCTCATAAGCAACAGGCTCCTCATCACCCTTATTCACCAGGATTCTCGCCTCCACACACCCATGTACTTTTTCATCAGTGTCCTCTCCATGCTGGACATGTGCTACACAACCACTACCGTGCCCCAGATGCTTGTGCATATTCTCAGTGAGAAGAGGACCATCTCTTTTGCTAGATGTGTGGCCCAGATGTACATCTTCCTCCTCTTTGGGGTCACTGAGTCCTGGCTTTTCTCTATCATGTCTGTGGACAGGTACGTGGCCATCTGCCATCCTCTCCGGTATAAGATCATCATGAGCCATTGGATGTGCCTCCTCATGGTGGGCATCTGTGCAGCCTATGGTGTGGTGGGTGGCCTGTGCTATACCTTCTTTGCTATGAATCTGCCCTACTGTGGCCCTAATGAAATTGACCACTACTTCTGTGAGGTCCCTGCTGTCCTAAAGCTGGCCTGTGCAGACACATCCCTCAATGACTTGGTGGACTTCATCACGGGCTTCAATGTCATTGTGGTCCCACTGTCCCTGGTTGTCATAGTCTATGCCAACATCTTTGCTACCATCATGAAGATCCGCTCAGCCCAGGGACGGGTCAAAGCCTTCTCCACCTGTGCCTCCCACATCACTGTGGTCACCATGTTCGCCATTCCATGCATCATTATGTACAGGAGCCCTGGCTCTGACTCTTTGTCAAACAATGGCAAGAAAATGGCCCTTTTTTATAACATTGCCACAGCCTTCCTCAACCCTGTCATCTACAGTCTGAGGAACAAGGATGTGAAAAAGGCTTTCCTCAAATTGATGGGACAGAGCAGGGCCCCACAGTGAGGCCTTAAAGCTGAAGACCTGGGGAGCCAAACAAAGCAGGACTCACACCCACAACCCCTCAAAGACTCTTCCATGAGACCTGGGAGGGCTGTACTCCATAAAGCTAACCCTTCACCCTGGCCTAGGGAGAAGGAACTGAGTACTCAGACAACCACAGCATCTGTAGTGACCTGGTTTGGGACAGAGGTGATTGTGAAGGTAGAGCACAGTGGTCAAGAGCCAGGATGACAGACTTGATTTTAGCCATTAGCAGGACATATGAATTTTTGCAAGCCATTTAACTTCTCTAAGGTTTATATCTATCTCTTCCTCACAGGGATGTTGTAATGATGATGTGAGATTCTGTGTGAAAAGTATTTAGTACGAGACTAGCAATAGTCAGTTTTCAACAGATACTAGTTTTAATGTTTAAAATTTATTTCTTAGGGATGAACTGTCAACCTTGAACTAGCCAATGATCTTCTTCTGAGCTGTGGAAGTAACTGGAGCCCTAGAGAGTAAAGGGAAAAAGGCAGGGAGTGGGAGTATTAAAAACTCAAAAACTGAGAAGTGAAGAATCTTAGGGTGAGAGACTTGAGAATGAGGAAGTGAGCCCTTATCTCCCATCCACAAATTGTGCACCTTGAACTCATCTTCTACCTTTGTATTGTAGCCATTCGTTCTTACGCTTTTGTATCTTTACACCTCTTGATTTTCCTTTGCCCCTTGTTCTAATAAAGTCCATTTTGGAAAACTACAGCCTGTCTTGGGTGATCTCAAGGAAGAGAGACTCTGTCCACTTGAGGGTGAGCAAAATTAGGGAGGGAGTGGGTATAACGTTCCCCCCAGATGCAAAAGTTAGGCAGTCCAGGAGAGGTTAAAATCTCCAGGGGGAGTTTCTCTTCTGCTCCCTCTTGCTTAGAGAGACCTTCCCTGAAACTCTTCCTATGCCTCATAGAATCTTTACAAACATAAATTGTTTTTTCCCAAATTTCATTAATCTGCAGGGTCATGTTACTGGGCATCACTGTATTTACTGGTTTTGCCTCTGTTTGCTGCTACAAGAACTCCAGCACCCAACAAAGCAATACATGTTCCATAGGCTAACAGGCAACACCTTCAGGTTGTTCTTTCCTACCCCCTTGCTGATATACAGTGACTATGAAACTCCTTGCAAAAAAAAAAAAAATCAGCTGGACTGGCCGGAAAATTCAACATGAATGCCTATGTCCTCCATGGGTTACCAGGGTCCATGCCAAAGGTGTAGGTCTCTATGTCCTCAAAAATATTGCCCTATGCCACCACACAGGAGCCAGAGTGTCACATAAATAATGAATCAAAATTAAAAGGCAGATAACAAAACAGGGCATATCATTGCAACATACTTACAGACATGTTGATAATGACATGAACATAGAAAGAGCTCTTACAAATTGGTAAGAAAAATACAAACACCCCAGGAAACTGGAAACAGATCTGAACAGTTCATAAAAAAAGACATTCAAATCATCAATAGATGTGTGGGAAAAATCCTATCACAGTAGGCACCAAAGAAATGCAAATTTAAGTATCAATGAGATATCACTTTTTCACCTTTGAAATGGCGAAGAGTTTTTAAACAATGGAGTCAGAGGTGGCTCCATTGAAACATGGACTCTCGTACATGACCAGTGTACCCATCTTTTTGCAAGGTGATTTGGCTTTATGTATCAAGAACCTTACATATGTCCATAATTTCCTACCCAATACTTCTATTTTCAAGACATTTTAGGAAATAGACATCAAAAGGGCAGGAAAAGTAACATAACCATTTTCATTGTGTTACTTACATAGGAAAAAATTGGAACCAACAGAAAACATCTGTCATCGTGAGTGATTTAAATATATTATGGTATAATGGTGTACTCCATAGTCATTGAAAATGTATTTTATAAGAATATTTAATGATATGACTGCTCACAAGTTGCTAAGTGAATAAAAGCAAGAAAGAGCTGGTGAACAGCATGTTATGATCACACCATTAATAGTCGTAAATACCCTTTCACCCTTGAAGTCACACATTAAAGCTTAGAATAGGAGAAAGTACCACTGAGTCATACTTTTGTACACACTTGTGCACGCCCACACACACACACAGCCACACTCCCCACCTTTTCAAATTAATGAATTAATAAACTGATTAAGGCAGCTTACCTTATCTGTGTTTTCACATTCGTTCTCATGCTCCTCTCTCACCCCAATTTAATTTCACCCCCAATCACAGTATGTCCAGACATCTGGCAAGTAGAGGCTTTCAATGGCCCAATCCACCCTATGAGCCTCTTCTCTTAAATTCACACAGCAGGGATGAAATCATGGACTCCCAGGGAATTCCAGTGAACACAGACACACAGTTTGCCTTGATAGAGTCTCTGACATTGTTACAGACACTTTATTTTTTTTTCCAAATTGGGCAAATCTCTTCCATTTCTGGAACAAGCTTTCCCACTGAGCCATCCCAGCTAGTTCCATTGAGAAAATCTCAAACTTCTCTAACCAGAGTTCTGACCATGTCTGTCCCCTGTAGCATGTAAACTAACCCCTCTTCCAAAGAGCTTCTGGTGATTTACTATTTCCATTTCCTCCTCCTGCTTCAATCAATGTTGGCAATTTAAATTTTTCTTGAAAATTGTCCATTTTATCTTGGTGTTCAAGTTTACCGGCATCAAACTTTTTTTTAAGTTTGTTGTATGTGTAGCTCTGTATCCCCCTTTTTAAATTCTTAATATGTATCTTAATATGTACAAATGCTTAATATGTATCCCTTTATTCTTTGATCAATCTTGCCAGAGGAGCATCTATTTTGTATTTTCAAAGAAACAGATTTTGGCTTTGTTAATTAACCTTCTACAAATTGATTTCTGCTTTTGTTTTTATTATCTCCCTCCTGCTCTCTTTATATTTACTCTAGTAAACAGAATGGGAATGACTAGCTCAGTATTTTCAGTCTTTCTTGTTTTGTAATAAATACCTATAGAACTGTAAATGTCCATCTAAACACTGCCTTCACTGCTTCCTACAAAGTTTTGTATGTGATGGTTCTTTCAGTCCTAATCTTGATCTTTTCTGCTACAGTGCACATTATCATGAGTGGGATACCTCAAATCAATCAACAAATAGGGGAGTAATGTCATTATAGTGAAAAATCCCATTGGTTCATACCCACTTTTTTTTCCAAACACATTCATATTTTGCACAACCAAGTACTAGCGATCAGTCCAGATCCTGATTGTATGGCAGCCAGAACTTTCTCAAAGTCCATGCTGTGGCCAGAGCATTGCAGAAAAAAAAAATCTTTATTTCTATGCAGCCAGCCATGTTCATACTCTATGTTTTAACAGCTCAGTATGAACATGTGGTCAAACAGAATGTGAGTCAAGTACTCATGTTCAGAATCAGGCTGCCAAATGAAGTAGTAGAAGTGGTCGCTTACTCTGAGCCTGGTCAGAAAGACCACAGAGATGAGGCTTGCAGAGCCCAGGAGGCCAACCTGGGTAACCTCTGACATCGCTTCCTGTTCTGAGATTCGTGATTACTAGAGATTTGCAGAGCAGGGGTGCCAGGCACATTACTCCTTCCTGCATTACTTTCCTCTTACAAGGGGTCCTGATGAAATGTTCTGTCCCATCCTGTTCCCAGAGTGGTACCTATCAGACTTGGGTTGCAGTGACAGATTCCTTGGTGTCTCTACTGGGGCTCATTTGGCTCTCCTGGCTGCTACAGCTGATGGGATGGTGACCAGAGAAGCACAAAGGTCTTTTTCTGATAGACACAAAGGATGCTGTGTCCATGACAAAGTGCCACTAGTACTAAGTGGTGTTTCATGGCCAGTCTTTTGTGGCCTGCAGGGTCCAGCCCCAACCAGCTCCTTCATCTAACGGTCAAAGTCATTTTGCAGGATCAGAGGCATTACCATTTTGATTAAATGTTAAATGTAAAGCTATGAAACTTATTTTTAAAAATAGGAGAAAATCTTTATGACCTAGATTTAGGCAACAATTTCTTAGATGTTTATACCAAAATGTAATCCATAAATTCAAAAACTGATAAACTGGACTTCACCAAAATGGAAAACTTTTGCTCTGCAAAAGATCCTGTTAAAAGATGAAAAGACAGGCCATATACTGGGAGAAAATATTCTCAAGTCCCATATCTGACAAAGAACTTGTATCTAGAATATATATAATACTCTCTAAGCTTGACTGTAAGAAAATAAAGAATCCTGTTAGAAAATGGACAAGATTTTGAACAAACACTTCAACAGAGGTTATACAGATGGCAAATAAATGCAATTAAGCACATGAAAAGATTTTCAATATCATGAACTGTTAGTCAAATACAGACGACAGCCATGAGGAGGTGTCACTATACTCTTACACTATTTATCCTGTTATACTGGCTTACATGAAAAATACTGACAACACTCAAGGCTAGGAAGCATGCAGAGCAACAGGATCATAGCTAGTGGGAATGCAAAATTGTATAGCCTCTCTGTAGAACAGTTTGGTGTATGCTTTTGTAAAACAGCTGCATTGAGATATAACTTATATACCATAAAACTCACCCACTGGCCCTGTGCAAATTCAATGGTTTTTATTATATTCACAGAACCATATAACTAACACCACAATCTAATTCTGGAACATTTCATCACCCCAAAAGGAAATTCCATACCGATTAGCAATCACTCCTTCTCCCCCACTCTTATCCCCAGGTCTACCCAACTACTACTAATTTACTTTCTGCCTATAGATTTACCTATTCTAGACATTTTCTATAAATGAAATCCTATAAAATGAAGACTTTTCTGACTGGCTTTTTTTCACTGATTTCAAGGGTCATCATTTAGCATGTATTATTACTTCATTCCTTTTTATTGCAAAGTAGCATTTCATTGTATGGATATACCATATTTTTTTATCCATTTAGTTGATGGACATTTGAATTGATTCCACTTCTTGGCTATTATGAATAATGATGCTAGGAATATTGATATACAAGCTTTTGTGTAAACATATGTCTTCATTTCTCTTATATATCTAGGACTGAAATTAATGGCTCATATGATAACTCTATGTTTAACATTTTGAGGAACTATTATTTCCCAAAGCAGCAGTACCATTTTATGTTCTTACCACTGATGTGTAAGAGTTCCAGTTTCTCCACATCCTCACCAATACTTGTTAATGTAGTATTTTAAGCTATAGCCATCCTAATAGGTAAAGTGGTATCTCATTGTGGTTTGGGTTAGAATATTACTATAAGCATACACATATCATACAACCCCAGCAAACACATTCCTGAGAATTTGTTCTAGAAAAAAAAATAACTTGTTTTTTTATCTTTACACAAATATTCATAGCAGATTTATTCATAAAAGTCAAGAACTAAAAACAATCTGAATGTACTTCAACAGGTGAATGGATAAACTGTGGTACCTTCATACAAGAGAATACTATTCAGCAATACAAAGGAACAAACCATTGATATGTGCAACAATCTAGATGGATCTCAAAGACATCAGGCTGGGTTTTTTGGGTTTTTTTTTTATTATTAGTCTCAAAAAGTTACATTCTGTATGATTCCATTTATGTAACATTTTATTTTTTAATGTTTGTTTATTTTAGAGAGAGAGCACAGGTCAGGGAGGAGGGGCAGAGGGGGTGAGAGAGACAGAGACAGAGAGAGAGAGAGAGAGAGAGAGAGAGAGAGAGAGAGAGACCCTTAAGTAGGCTCCATGCTAAGCGCAGAGCCCTGGGCAGGGCTTGATCCTTCAACCATGAGATCATGACCCGAGTCAGCTAAAATCAAGAGTCGGATGTTTAACCAACTGAGTTACCCACTCACTCCTGTTTGTGTAACATTTTCGGTTAAAGTGACAAAATAGATCATAGACCATCAGTGCCAGCCCTCTTTGTGGTAATGGAACAATGTTGTATCCTTATTGTGGTTACATGAATCTATGAATGTAAAAATTTTTCTTAAAACCATATATCCCCCCAAATGGGTACATGTAATACAGGGTGAAATTGTAATAACATCTGTAGTTTCATTAGTAGTGGTATACTGATGTCAGTTTACTGGATATGATAATGCAGGGAAGCTGGATAAAGGATACACAAGAGCTCAATTCACTATTTTTGCAACTTCTTGTGAATCGTAAATTATTTCAAAATACAATGTTGTTGTTTTTTTTTCATAGATCTCATGCCCTGGTAGAAGCTGAAAATCTTACTGCGGGTCACCCACCACATGACTAGGCAAATAAAATAGCCCATCATAAACTGTGTTATCATATCCACTGAACCATCAAGTCAGACACACACAGAAATAGCTTTCAAGAGAAGTTTTGCTTCCTGTCCCTACAACTTTGAGTTTGTGCTCAAAGGAGGAATTCATTCATTAGGGACGAGATCTATGGTTCTATTAGATGCTGAGATTGCCTGCTGGCCACTCTTGTAAACCAAATGGAGGAGAGGGGCACTATATTGCC
The DNA here is from genome assembly GCF_016509475.1 of Prionailurus bengalensis. Classification (NCBI taxonomy): domain Eukaryota; kingdom Metazoa; phylum Chordata; class Mammalia; order Carnivora; family Felidae; genus Prionailurus; species Prionailurus bengalensis. The sequence continues at coordinate 33,781,045 of NC_057345.1, forward strand.
TGGTTCCTGTTACCAGGGGAAATTGGTTTGCAAGAGGGCAAGGGAATATATATCTTGTACTCCATTGACCAGTAGAAATTGTCACTGACAAGTGTGGTGCCCAATCAAGAAACTTGCAATGAGTAAATAGAGATCTAATGCACAGTATAGTGAATATGGACAACAGTGTTGCATTATAATAACTAAACGTACTAAGAGTCTAGATCTTAGTTATGCTAATCACAAAAAAGAAATGATAATTATGTGGTGTGATAATGGTGCAAACGATCATTACAATGGTAATCATATTACCATATATAAATATCTCAAATCAACAAGTTGCATATCTTGAATGTATACAGTATTATATGTCAAATATATTTCAATAGAAAAATAAAGTTTTTAAAACCTCTCTTTAAAAAAAGGCGTCCAGCAGTCAGGCCCTACAGGAATGCAGGCTTGAGACACCTCCCCAAGTGAAGCATCCTATCCAGATGAGGTGTTGGTCAAGGATAATAACATGGAATGGGGACACCTGGGTGTCTCAGTCAGTTAAGCATCTGACTTTGCATAAGGTCATGATCTCATGGTTTGTGAGTTCAAGCCTGGCATCAGGCTCTTCACTGACAGTGCAGAGTCTGCCTGGGATTCTCTCTCTCTCCCTCTCTCTCTCTCTGCCCCTCCCCTGATCACTCATTCCCTCTCTCTCTCCCTCTCTCTCTCAAAATAAATAGATAAGCTTTAAAAACAAAAGATTCCACTTTAAAAAACAAAAAACAAAAAAAAAGAACATGGAGGGGCGCCTGAATGGCTCAGTCAGTTAAGTGTCTGACTTCAGCTCAGGTCATGATTTCGCCATTTGTGAGTTCGAGCCCCATGTTGGGCTCTGTGCTGACAGCTCAGAGCCTGGGGCCTGCTTCGGACTCTGTGTTTCCTTCTCTCTCTGCCCCTCCCCCACTTGTTCTCGGTCTCTCTCTATCAAAAATAAATAAACATTAAAAAATTAAAAAAAATTGGGGCGCCTGGGTGGCGCAGTGGGTTGAGCGTCTGACTTCAGCCAGGTCACATCTCGTGGTCCGTGAGTTCGAGCCCCGCGTCGGGCTCTGGGCTGATGGCTCAGAGCCTGGAGCCTGTTTCCGATTCTGTGTCTCCCTCTCTCTCTGCCCCTCCCCCGTTCATGCTCTGTCTCTCTCTGTCCCAAAAATAAATAAACGTTGAAAAAAAAATTAAAAAAAAAAATTAAAAAAAATTAAAAGGTCAAGAAGAAGAAAACTAGAAAAAGGAGACTAAGAAGTACTGGCCATTAAATAAAGGGTGTGGAGTTTTGGAAGCAAGTCAAGTAAGTGCTTCAAGTAGGAAAGAGAGATCAAATATGTCAAATGACGCTGAAGGTTGTATACAAGGACTGAGAAGTGACCAGTGCAGTGAACAATGTGAGGGTCAACAGTTACCTTCACATAAGTGGTGGTGGAAGAAATATTAGTAGTGTCACAAGAGTGAAACCTGACAGGTGTGTTTCAGGGAAAATTGTAAGACAAGAGTTAGAGACAGAACTGTAGACAACTATTTCCTGGAAATTTTCTCCAAAAGCAAAGAAAGGACTGATGGCTGGCAGGGAAAATCAGGACTGAAAAAAAGGTTATTTTTCTTTGAGATTAAATAATAATAAAATATTAGTACTCTATTCCCTTTTCCTTTCTTCCAATTCAAGAGGACTGTATTGTCCTCCTTTTCATTCTCCTCAACAAAAATAAGGTGAGAGCCTGCATATAAGGAAGCCAAGAGCTGAGTTCAGGTTTTCTTCAAGATAAGCACAGTGTCAGGAGGCTCACTAGAGATGGGAAAGGAGCTCACGATGAAGCCACAGAGCCAAGAGAATGTTATGTCAATCTTACCAGAAACCTGGAGCCACACCTGTGTCGAGGAAATTTCAGTTTCTCCCCTTAAGTTTTCCAAAAGCTTCATTCACTATTGAGCTTAACTTTTTTAAAAATTTAATTTAAAAAGGCTGTAGTTTATACTACACAGGTGGTGTGATATGGTCCTTGCAGTGTTGGCTAAATTGTTGTTCTCAAACTTAGAAGTGTGTAGGAATCACCTGTAGAATCTTTTAAAATGCAAATGTTGATTCCTTAGGTGTGGAAATACCAAAATTCTGCATTTCTTAACAACTCCTGAATGACGTTGGTGATGCTAATCCCCAGACCACTCCTTGATCAGTAAGAGTCTAAATAGTTTTGCATTAATCAATAATCCCTGCACTCAGGTATTCACACTCTTGAGTCATCCCCTCCCCTTGAGTCTGGGCAGGACCTAGTAGTTTGCTTCTTGTGAATATCCCACAAGTGATGGGAAATTACTTTCTTTTTTTTTTTTTATTAAAATTTTTTTTTCAACGTTTTTATTTATTTTTGGGACAGAGAGAGACAGAGCATGAACGGGGGAGGGGCAGAGAGAGAGGGAGACACAGAATCGGAAACAGGCTCCAGGCTCTGAGCTGTCAGCACAGTGCCAACGCGGGGCTCGAACTCCCGGACCGCAAGATCGTGACCTGGCTAAAGTCGGACGCTTAACCGACTGCGCCACCCAGGCGCCCTGGGAAATCACTTTCAAGAGTAGGTTACAGAAGGCCCTGGCTCCACCCTGCTCACAATCTCTCTGATGAAGCCAACTGCCAGGTGGAGAGCTGCTCCGAGGAGAGGCCTACATGGAAGAAACTGATGGATGCTCTGTACAGCTGTCAGGAAAGACCCTCAGTCTAAAAGCCCACCAGAAACTGAACCCTGGTGACAATCAAGTGAGCTTGGAAGCAGATCCTTCCCCAGTCAAGTGGTAGGATTTCTGTAGCTGATTCCTTGATTACAGCCTTCTGAGACTCCCTAATCTGAGGATCCAGCTAAACTTTGCTCAGATTCCTAACCCACAGAAAAAATAAATGTTTATTGTTTTAAACCACAAAATTTGGGGGTAATTTGTCACACACCAATAGATAACTAACACAGAGGAACTGCAAAGAGTCACAAGGAAACTTTGGAGGTTGATGATAATGATCTTGATTATGGTGGTGTTTTCATAAGTATATATACACATATCAAAACTCATCAAATTGTATACTTTCAATATCTACAGTTCCCCATATGTCAATGTATTTCAATAAAGTTAAAAATGCATTATGAAAGTGTCTGGGTGGGAGGAGATTTTCCCAATTGCTAGGAGATTCTGCTCTCCCCTGAAAATATCACTTCACTAAGACAGAGCTCCTTACTTTAGATACATGAGGGTTTATGTGCCCTAAATGAATACTCTCCTAATAGTATTGAATGAGAAATGACCTGTGACCTATATTACTTTCCTGAACCCTATTTTATATGATTACAATAGATTTTCTTAAATTGTTCTGTGGTTCAGACCTTGTCAAATCCCTGACTGAGCTTTAATGGTGTTACTGACCATTAGTCAGTAACTAGTAACTGACCATTAGTCAGTCACTGACCAGAAGTCATCTTATGCCCATCAATTTGAACTTATTTCATGAATCCAGAGATCAAGCACTCAGGTGCATGTTCACTCAGTAATAGGAAACATGAATATTGGTGCCAATTCTATGCCAGGTCTTGTAAACTGGTGGTACAGAAATGAATCAAATATAGGCGTGCCTTCATGGAGTTCCCTGTCAGGTGTCTTTATGCTTGAGGGACACCTATTGCCATAACCTCATGGGTGTTCTGAGATATGATCTTACTGAGACTAACCCATTAATACATCATGTGTGCCCATTGGATGTTGGAAAGAATTTAGATGGAGAAGTCATGTAGGCTGTGTCCCGGGTTTGTTGCTGGTACCCATGCTTCTGTGACTTCATTCTGTTGCTTTACCCCAGCCTGTCACTTTGAGGAAAGCTCTCTTCACATCTTTGTTCCTAAGACTATAGATGATAGGATTGAGGAAGGCAGAGATGATGTTGTAGAATAAAGCCAACTTCTTATCTTCTTCTGGGGAAGATTCAGAACCAGGTCTCATGTACATAACCATACATGGTATAGAGAACATAGTGACAACAGTAATGTGGGAGGCACAGGTGGAAAAGGCCTTGAGCTGCCCTTGGGCTGAGCGAATTCTCAAGATGGCAGCAAAAATATTGATATAGACAATGATGATGAGGGAGAGTGGGACCAACAGAAGAATGAAGCCCAAGATGAAGTCCACCTGATCATTGAGAGATGTGTCTGCACAGGCCAACTTCAAGACTGCAGGTACTTCACAGAAGAAGTGATTGATCTCATTAGGACCACAATAGGGAAGAATCATAGTAGAGACAGTGTATATCAGGGCACAGCTGATACCCCAGAATCCACAGAAGGCCACCATTGACCCACATAGCAAAGGGCTCATAATGACTTTATACCTCAGGGGATGGCAAATGGCCACATACCTGTCATAAGCCATGATTGCAAAAAGCCAAGACTCAGTGATTCCTAGCATCAGGAAAATGTACATCTGCGCCACACATCCAATGTAGGAGATGGTCTTCTCCTTGCAAACCAGGTGTACCAGCATCTGGGGCACTGTGGTGGTGACATAGCCCATATCCATAATGGATAGGACACTGAGGAAAAAGTACATGGGTGTGTGGAGGCGGGAGTCCATGCGTATCAAGGTGATAATAAGCCCATTGCCCAGAAGAGTGATGAGGTAGAGGAAGAGGAAGACACTGAATAGAATAACATTTATCTCTGTGTTACGAGAGAATCCTAAAAGAATAAACTCAGTAAGAGAGCTATGGTTTCCCCAGCGTAAGTCTTGCATCCTTCTCCTGGTATAGAGAAAGAACAGAGCCATAATCATTCATAAAATAAGTCTTCAGATTCAAACCCTGATGCTACTCTTTTATTAGGAGGGCCAAATATAAGTAGCAAAGTAGGTTCTCATTAGGACACCCACAAAGCTGGGAACAAAATTTTTTAAAAAAGAATTTCCATTTTATATGAAACAGCATGTTAATATTGTATTACTTAATCCTAGTTTATTCTGAGACTACAGATAATAAATTTCACATTTCAAAATGTAGAACTTGCAAAAAGGAGTGTCCAAAACTGTGTCCTGCACTTCCTGAACTCGCCATAGTTCATGGAGCTTAGAAAAGATTTTAAAGCAGTCAAAAAAATAATTGGATATTTGAGATTACAGCATCTGTTGTGAGTGTCATACCAAATGGAGATTTCTACCCCTCCTTGGAAGCTTTTATCAAAATGGGCTTCAGTGGGACTACTTGAGTAGCCTAACAGATACTCTGGAATTTTAGAGACATAGTTATTGGATATATGACTTACTCCAGAAGACAACTATCATTTGGAAATAAATTCAGCTTCGTGACAAGTCAAAGTCATGTATTTCCATGGACCAGAGGTGGGTAATACATGAAAGAGAGAGAGACAGAGAGAAAGAGAAAGAGAGAGAGAGAGAGAGAGAGAGAGAGAGAGAGAGAGAGAGAGAAAAGGAAGGAAAGAAGGAACAAGAGACGAAGGGAAGGAAACTACCATGCTAGGATACTATACTCAACAAATATATCCATAAGGAATGAAAGCTGTTTGCTCTCCAAAAACCCGATAATCAATTACCAAAAGACTCACAGTAAAAGAAATATTAAAGAGCTTCTTTAGGCTAAAGGCAAATGGTCCCTGATGGAAGTATGCAATTGAAAGAGAAAATTAACACCAGAAATCATAAATGTGTGTGTAAATATCATAGAATATTAATTGTTTAAAGCAACAAAAATAGCGACACCTTGTTGGAGCTTTAAATATACACATAGAAGTTGAATATGTGACAAATATGGTCTAACAGCAGGAGGAGGAAATGGACTTAAACTGTTGTTAGATTTTGCATTGTTTGGAAAATGGCACTTTAAGTGAGACTATAAGCCAAAGATGCATATTTTAGTCTCTAGATCAGGTGTCAAGACACTTTTTCACATAAGGAGTCAGACAATAAATAGTTTAGGCTTTGCACAGAATATACAGTCACTGTAGCATATTTTTATTTGTTTTTTAAAAACCCTTTTAAAAATATAAGGTTTACCAATCCTTGTTGTAGAATAACAAAAGAATAATTTAAAAAAATAGTAAAACTCAAAATACAGTAAGGAATGTAAAGGGAATAATTAAAAGTTTTTGGTTAATTCAAAAGAAGGCAGGAAAAGTGGAATAAAGAAAAAAAGAACACTTGGAACAAGTAGGAAACAAGTATTAAAATGATAGACTCAAACCTAATTACAATAGTAACTACATTAAATGTGTATTAGTAAGCAAGCCTACTGAAAGACAAAGATTATCAGACTGGATTTTCAAAAACTGGGAGCAATGCTGGGGCACTTGGGTGGCTCAGTTGGTTGAGTGTCCAACTCTTGATTTTGGCTCAGGTCATAATCCCAGGGTTATGGGATTGAGCCCCATGTTGGGCTCTGTGCTGAGCGTGGAGCCCGCTCAAGATCCTCTCTCCCTCTCTCTCTCTGTCTAGTCTAGTCCCTGCTAGACTAAAAATAGTCTTGCCTCTCTCTAAACTAAAAATTAAAAAAAATTTTTTTAATAAAAAAAATAAAATAGAATAAAATAAAATAAAAACTAGTGGCAGTGAAAGAATTCCATAAAGAAAGGAATAATCTTTAAAAACCAGAGAAGAACAAGAATACAATTTTTAGATTATCAAGATAGTACCAGTCAACTCAGGACTGTCTTGCCCCTCACCTCATCTCTCTCTTACTGCAAGCCTGGCAGTGGCTAAAGCCACTGGGAATTGGGATGAGGAATTGACAAACTAAAAGGTAAAGAAACATAACATACTTCCTCCTTGCTACTTGCAACTTGCTGCAGCAAGCCTAACTCAATCTGAAGAATTATAGAAGACATCCTGCAGGAGGTAAGAGTCAAGCTGGTCGTTGAAGAGTGGGTAGACGCTAACTACAGGAAAAGTGCAGGAAAGGATATACCAGGGAGAGAAAGTCATCTGTGTGAAGTCATGAAGCATTAGCTAGCCAGAGAGTGATGAGAGATGGGGTAAAGAGGTAGGCAAGGACAGACCATGGAGGACCTATAAAGCCCTACAAAATGGTCTAATGAGGGTGGATTTTATAGAAAGGAACATAAGGATCCACCAAATAGGCATGACATCAGGCTTATGTCTGGCAACAATCACACTGGCTGCAGTGTGGAGACTGCAGCAATTCAGGGAGGAAAGGATGAGAGTGGGAGCAAATATTGATATGAAAGGTAGGTATTCAACAAGAGTCTTTAGGAGGTGAGTCTATGGATGTAGGTAAGTGATTAAGGAGTGGTGAGAAAGAAAGATGGGTCAAGGATGGATTCCAAGTTTGAGTAAATGGATGGGGGTGATGGTGTCATTCACTGAGGTTGGGTACATGGGAGTGGAAAGTTTGGGAATGAGGGAAGAAGGACACATGATGAGTCTAGTTTTGGAGTTGGGGAGTTTGTGGGACTCCCAGTATCTGTTTGGCTGATGGTTGAGAGCTGAAAAGAAAGCTCTAGAGACAGGAATCTGAGCGTCCTCAGCACTTCTATAGGAACTGAAGCCATCGGAAGAGATGAGATCACCTGGGGAGAGCGTGTAGAGGGGGAAGACAGCTGAAAGCAGCACTCTGAGAAGCCACACTCTAAGGGTTGGCTTCAAGGAGAGAATCCAGAGAAGATGGTGTCGAGAGGCCAAAGATGGATGACATGTGACACAGAAACCCAAGGAGAGACAAGGTCTACAAGGAGAGGATGGTCTTTGTGGTCAAATATGGATAGATACCAAGTGAGATGAGAACCAAAAGTGTCTGAAGCCAGCCCATCTCCTGCCTTAAATACATCTCCATATTTATATCTCTTGCCTGGATGGTCCCCCTATATTCCTTGTGTCCAACTGCCTACTTGAACTCTGCCTGTTGATGTTTGACTTCTCAAACTTCTCACATCCAAGACTGAACTCCTAATTTTTACTGCATGCTCTAGCTCTTGGATCTCATCTCCCATTACTGTCCCCTTGTCTCATTCCACAAAAACCACACTGTCACTGTTACCCTTTCGAGTCCAACAACTGCCAACTAGACTTTCACCTAAAGACTTTTGCCACAACATCCAGTACTTATGCTCTCTTCTACCAGATCTCTTTAGGGGGGAGTTCTTCTACTTCCTTCAGTTCCCTGCCCAACTGTCACTCATCAGAGAGCCCCTTCTTCACCATCCTGTCTGAAATGCAGCCATCCTTCACTGTCTCCTTAGTCAGCTTTACTTTCTTTATTGTACTTCTCACTTCTTTTTTATTTTATTTTATTTTATTTTTCAACGTTTATTTATTTTTGGGACAGAGAGAGACAGAGCATGAACGGGGGAGGGGCAGAGAGAGAGGGAGACGCAGAATCGGAAACAGGCTCCAGGCTCTGAGCCATCAGCCCAGAGCCCGACGCGGGGCTCGAACTCACGGACCGCGAGATCGTGACCTGGCTGAAGTCGGACGCTTAACCGACTGCGCCACCCAGGCGCCCCGTACTTCTCACTTCTTAAAAAACTTACCTATTTATCTGATTATTGTCTGTTGTCCCCAAGTAGGTTGTAAAAGCAGAAACTTTGTTTTGTTCACTAGTATATCTCTAGTGTCAATCATTGTGCTGGGCACATGGTAGCAACTCAATTAATATTTATTAAATTGTTAAAGCAGGAATGCCAGTCTTAGATTCCATCCTAGAAGCTATATTGGCAGGATAAATAGAGATGATTGATACCTGCCCTCTCCAGTGGGGCAAACATATTTGGAATGTAGAATTTACACCTGTGACCCAAGTCTTAAGGAGATACGTGGACGAGTTGTGGCTTGTAGAAAGATATATTATGATGGTACAAAAACAAATCTAAGCAACTGGTGATTTTTCTCTGCAGAAATTTAAGCTAGGGAGGATGCTGAGGTCTGTCTACAGAAGTATCTAAAGGGCTGCATTAAGGAAGATGAATAAGAATTGCCCTGCATAGTCCCAGATTTAGAATTAGTATAAATTTTACTAGGACACCAAGCTTCAGATTGACTACAGAAAAGTTCCAACATCCAGAGATATTCATAGACAGAAAAGACTGTCCTGAGAAGCAATGAGCTCCCTGTTTCTGTTGAGAGGTTCAGGCTGAATCTAGCTGACCATATGTCAGGGACACAGTGGGATCAACCTGGACTTAGAGGTGGAGCAGGAGGACTGCTGAGGTCCATTCCATCCGGAGGAGTTAAGGTCTTTTCCATCTTCTCTGTCCTCTTTACTATCTATCTTCACCTGTTTCCCAATGCCTAATACCTGGAGCACTGTAGCAGCCTCTCACTGTGACTCTCATCCCCCAGTCCCACCCACTCACTCAGTCCTACAGCATTTTCTAGGAGAAATCTAAATAAAAGAGCATTTTCAGTGTGGCCTTTGTCCACTCATTCTACTGGTGCAGAATGTATGGGGGAAGGAGCATTGGGTGGGTAGAAGAGAAGAAGAGGGAATCGAGATGGGGGATAGCTCCAGAACTCCAGAAGCACTCTCAGTCCCACAATTTTGGACAACAGTGACAGGGAGCATCACTGAACTATAAGTATCTTGGCGGGAGGCATCTGCCTTGCTCCCTGCTCCTCAATAAGAGATCCTTAGAGCAATTCCCAATGTCAGAGTGGTCCTCCAAATCCTTGCCTCCCCTGAGATCTCCTTGCAGCCTCCCTCCTCCTCTCCCATATCCTAGTGCTGTCCTATCAACCTTCCCCACCTCTCACCTGCATCCCTTGACTTGCCCACTTCCAAGGGTCCCCCTGATTGGGACAGACACATGGGAGAGCCCCGCTGCCTCAGCCTCCCCAGCAACAGCCCCTCCTCCTTCTCTTTGTCTTCATTGGCAACTGAAAGCCAAATGTCTTAAGGGAGATGTGCATACTCAGTCAGAGGGAAAAGAAAGGTAGTTGGATAGAGAGCAAGTCAGAGTTGGGGAAGAAGAAGTGGACAAAGGATAGGACAGAGCAAAGAGCATAGGCATGAAGGGACCTGCAGATGTGCAGATTTGTAGAAAGTCGAGAGAACCAGAGCAAGCAGAGAAAGGATGCCTCAGAGGAGCAGACACCCAAGCCATGGGCCACTGTCCCCACTCCCACTGCTCTTTACCTGCTCTCGGGCTCTGTGTGAGGGATGGGCCAGAAGCCTGAGGAGCTCTCCTTTGAAACTGTGCTCACGGGGGCCCCAGTTCCCAGGAGGACAAATCCAATGACTTCCAACGAACTCTCTGTGCCTTAAATCCCCCAGGGACTGAGTATCAAGTCTGCACTCCCATCACCTAGTACTCAAGACCCCCTGACTGGAGCTCCGACTACTCCCCAGAGGTCCATGCCCTCCTGTGCCACATATTTTCTCTGGGTTAGCGCTAGACTGCATATGTTCAATCCCTAGTGTCACAGTTACCAGCTGTGACTTTGGGCAAGTTTCAGAAACCTTTCCAGGCCTCCAGGCCTTTTATCAGGAAACTAGAACCTGCTCCATAGAGTTGTAGGGAGGGTAAAAGGAGTTTACAAATAGAAAGCTTTTAAGACTGTGCCAAGTGTATAGGAAGTAAGTCACCTGTACATTTATTATTCTCCCTCATTTGCACCTTCTATGCTCTCCACCTGAGGACCCTCTTCCCTTGTGTCTTTAAGTCTGCCCTAAATTTCAGGTCCACCCCCTCAGGAAGGCAGCCATAACTGACCTCCTGTTACCCTCACTCTCCATTATTGTTCCTGGGAGTCCTGCGTGATCTGTGAGGGCCCTGAGGAGGGAAGGAAGGCAGAGCAAGTGCAAAGATTTTGTCTACTATTGGAATTAAGTTTCAACATGTGGAAATTAAATAATACACTCTAATGCAACCAATAGGTCAAAGGAGAAATCACAGGGGAAAACAGAAGATACTTGAGAGGAATGAACACAAAAAACAGAGCACTTCAAAATTCACAGAACGCAAAAAAAAAGTTTATTTAAAAATAAGAAAGATCTCAAATCACCTCATTCACCTTAAATTACAGAAGAGGGGGGCATCTGGCTGGCCTAGCCCAGTGGGTACAGCATGCAACTCTTGATCTCAGGGTGTGAGTTCGAACCCCACATTGGGTGTGGAGCCTACTTAAAAAGAATAAATAAAATAAAAATTAAAAAATTAAAAAGAAACTAGAAGACCTTGGTTGAACTAGAAGAGAACTAGCTTGACAGTAGTAACCACTATCAGAACATCACATTGTAGACCTTAAATATATGCAATGTTTATTTGTCAACCATACTTCAATAAAGCTGGGAGAAAAGGGGTGCCTGGGTGGCCCAGTGAGTTAAGTGTCTGACTTAGGTTCAGGTCATAATTTCACGGTTTGTGGGTTCAAGCCCCATGTGGGGCTCTGTGCTGACAGCTCAGAGTCTGGAGCCTGCTTCAGATTCTGTGTCTCCTTCTCTTTCTCTCCCTTCCCCACTCATGCTCTGTCTCTCTGTCTCTCAAAAAACTTTAAAAAATATTTTTAAAAAATTGTTTTAGGGGCGCCTGGGTGGCGCAGTCGGTTAAGCGTCCGACTTCAGCCAGGTCACGATCTCGCGGTCCGTGAGTTCGAGCCCCGCGTCCGGCTCTGGGCTGATGGCTCAGAGCCTGGAGCCTGTTTCCGATTCTGTTTCTCCCTCTCTCTCTGCCCCTCCTCTGTTCATGCTCTGTCTCTCTCTGTCCCAAAAATAAATAAATGTTGAAAAAAAAATTAAAAAAAAATTGTTTTAAATTAAAAAGCCAAGAGAAAAGAAATATTATATTAGCTTTTAGTAAATGTTTTTTCTGCAACTATTCAAGTGGCCATATATTTTTTCTTCTTTCTTCCTTTAGGGCATTTTTCAGTTCATTTACCCAATTTCCCCAAATTGTCAAAAGTCATATGATGAAATTGTTAACAATATATCCTTACCATGTATTTTGATTTTTGCAGATTTAAGGGGACTAGTATTGAAGAGAGAATCAAAGGGAACTTTTCTTTATCTGTATTGTTTAAATGTTTATAATGGGAGCGCCTGGGTGGCGCAGTCGGTTAAGCGTCCGACTTCAGCCAGGTCACGATCTCGCGGTCCGTGAGTTCGAGCCCCGCGTCAGGCTCTGGGCTGATGGCTCAGAGCCTGGAGCCTGTTTCCGATTCTGTGTCTCCCTCTCTCTCTGCCCCTCCCCCGTTCATGCTCTGTCTCTCTCTGTCCCAAAAAATAAATAAATAAAAATAAATAAATGTTTATAATGAATATATCGATGTTCACTTGTATAATTAAAGTAAAAAGAAATTACAAACAGTAGCAGTAAAAGTACTTGAGAGATTCCTGATGTAATTGGGCTATCACTATCCCCCGTAAGGCTAACAGCAGTGATCTTTGGTGACTGACTTACATGTCAAGGCTAGTTCAAGGTGGAGAGAACCTTCTTAGGCAGCATATGCCCGCTGAGTCTGGGGGCCTGCTTTGGGACTGTGTGCGTGACTTCCCAAACGTAATCATAGGCTCCAGACATTGAGCTACTGAGAATTCCCCACCAGCTCTGCATTAGCCTGACGTTTCCCAGGAGGATATAAGAACTGTTGGTTATACAGAGTTAAACTTTTCTCATCTCAATTAAGCCAAAAGTAATGTCTTGATTGCTCTTCCTCTTTCCCCCTCCTGTTGTGAGTCTCCAACTTTGTTCCCCAGTTCCTGGGAGCCACCCCTGGGTCCCTCTGCCCCAGGAGTCCTCCTTCCTGGTTGTGGTCTGGCTAAGCCACAGCGGAGTTGCTCTGACGTGAGAAGTCCTGGGGGAGCTTGTTAAATTCAGTGTTTAAGAACATGGAAGGAACACCATTAAGAACTTCAGCTCATTAGACAGCTGAGCCAGCCACAGCAGCTACGCAGCAAGATCAGAGGTGACCCAGTGTCCCTCAGAGGCATCTGAAGAAACCTGCTTTAACTTCAACCTGACTTTATCCTGAGCATGTACACCAGCCAACAAGCACCTGCCCAAATCACCTTCCCCTCCACCACCACCATCACCTGTTTTTTTCATCAGACATTACCTTACCACAGCCACATCGCCCTGTTAGTATTCACCTCCACATTTATTTGGCATCCCTCCCAAAACGTCACCCTTTCCCCAGTGCATCATTGCCCTCAGCATTATCACCCAACTCATCATCTCCCCACCACCAACATCAGAGTCATCATCATCCTGTTGCGGTGCAAACACCCTCATTAACTCTGCCACTCTGTCAGTCCATCAAGGCCAGCACTTCCAGGGCCAGCGCCCCAACGTGTATCTGCAGCTCATGAGAAGAGAGCGGTGGCCCGGAGCTTCAGAGGAAAAGCCTGTATTTGGAAAGGCAAATATTTTTAAATAGCTGTTCTGTGATTTCAGTCAAGTACAAAAGGACAAAGCAGATCATGTGAAGATAACAGACTGAGGGAAGAATGCATTTAAGCCAACAAAGTACATTTACCACAGTAGTCAAAAATAGCCTGAAGTGGAGACAGTAAAGGGCACAATGGGCCTTCCATAAAAATTAAAGTATTCGCGGGACACAGAGAAGAAGAAAGAAAATTAGGATAATTACGGAACGAAGATGAGTTACAAAGATCTGTCTGCAAGTATTAAAGAGTTTCTACAGAAGAAACAGTAAAACAGAGGCAATATCCAGAAGTACAATATAAGAAACCTTTCTGGATCTCAAAAAGAAACACCCTGAAGATCAACGTGCCCCCACTATATTCCAGGGAAAATTCATGAAGGAGTTCTACACCTGCACGCATCCACCTGACAATTTGCTCTCCACACCACAGCCAGAATGATCCATTCAACAACCAAGGAGCAAAGTCAAGTTTCATTGCATTATCTGAATTGGCAGGATGTACATGCAGCATCCACACATATCTTTGCAACACCAAATGGGAATGCAGGCCTCGCCGCTACCCTGTCTGCTCTCCCTGCCTTCAGGGGCCTCTCTGGTCAGCCTCTTGCCTTAAGTATTCCCCAGGTGGGAAGGAGACACTAGTCTCACTCATCCCAAACTTGAGGGACACATGTCAATCTCCCAGTCGATCCTGGAGCACCTGTCTGATTGCATCCTCAGGCCAGGGCAGGGAGGCCTAGAATTGCTGCAGCTCAGCACAAATCTCTGTGTGGCCTCTCTGACTGTTCTCCTAGAGCTTCTTCCACTTGACAGGTGAGGGACCAGGAAGAACCCATTCCCCTCCCCCACCAAAAGGGGAAGAGCACATTACTCTCTCCTGGCACGAAGCCTACACTAAACAATGAACTCTCCAATGTAATGAACGTCCTTTCCATGTCTCAATTCTTTTCAAACAGTCTACAAGTACATGGTGATGAAGTGATGAACACAGGACTGGGTTGTGTCTGGCAACTCATTGAGGATCTTGCAGAAAGTGGAGCTTTTAGCCAAACTTTTGATACAACAGGAAAAGCCTCAGTCAACATTGTGTTATGACTACATTCCTGAAAAGTCAGGAGAATATGAGAAGGGAATCAACCATAATCCCACTTCTCTAAAACCAAAGCCATCTTCTTGTTAGTGTTTTTTCTCCATTATCTTATCAACTACAAGTTTTTGTGTAAATTTGTATTTATCGTACGCTGGTCCTTTTGTAGACTGCTTTTATTGACTTCATGTTATTTTTTTAAGTTTAAAAAATTTTTTTAAGTTTATTTGTTTCCTTTGAGAGAGAGACAGAGATAGCAAGTGGGGGAGGCGTAGTGAGAGAGGGAGAGAGAGAATCTCAAGATTCTTAGATCGTGACCTGAGCCAAAACCAAGAGTTGGACGCTCAAGTGACTGAGCCACCCAGGCGCCCCATCCACTTCATGTTATAGCATATGCATTATCCCAAGTTGTGCTATATTCAACATATCATCTTAAGTGAATGCATAATGACATACACATTTTGACAAATCCTTTTATGAGCAATACTGAAATGAATATCTTTACACATGTAGACTTCATTCTTGGACTGATTCCTTAGGAGTGATAGCTAAAATCGGTGTCATAGACTACGCTGGTCACCTGATTTTTCTGGCCAGTATCCATTCTCATTGCTTCTACTGATAGTTCCCTGAAGCTTTTCTCCATAAAAGAAAAAATTTTGGTATGTTGTGTTTTCATATTCATCCAGTTCAAAATACTTTCTAATTTTCCTTGTTCATTTCTTCTTTGGTCCATGGGTTATTTAGAAGCCTGCTATTTAGTTTCCAGATATTTGTAGATTTTTTAGAAATCTTTGTTACAGGCTCGTAATTTAATTTCACTGTGACTAGAGAACACACTCTCCATGACTTGAATACTTTCTAGTTTATTGAGACTTGTTTAATAGCCCAGAATATTGACGGTATGGATCAAATAACCCCTGTAATTGAAAGAAATGTTTATTCTGCTGTCATTGGATGGAGTGTTTTATAAATGCCAATTAGGTCAAGTTGTTTGACAGTGTTGTTGAAGTCTGCTATAGCTCTGTGGATTTTGTATGTACTTGTCTTATTGATTATTGAGAAAGGGGTCTTGAGATTTCCAGAAATAATTGTGAATTTGTCTATTTCTCCTTGGAGATCTCTACATTTTTGCTTCACATATGGTGAACTCTTACCAGGATAGCTTTCCTGGCCCCTCCTAGAGCAACTTCATCACCAACCCACCCACCCCTACCCCAAAACCAACAGGGGAGAGGAAGATCCAGAGTGCAGCAGGCACTCTGTGTGTACAGTTAGGAGCACTGGTAGACCAGCCTGCCAGACTCACCCTATAGCCCCAAAATTAGTAGTTTCTTTATTATTTTAGTCACATGGTGCTTGTTTAGATTTACCTATGTCTACCAGTTTCTTTGTTCATTCATTGCCATGCCAGTTACCAATTCATTGCCTGTTGCCCCAAACCCACCGAGCGCATTGTCTCATTTTGTGCTCCTGGAGCTGGACCCTGAAACATTTTTTCCTTTACCCGCTGACACGTTGTAATGTTAAACTGTGTCAGTAGAGAGCACCAGAGATTCACTGCAGGAGGAAGGGGCTTTTCTTTCTGTTTCCAGTGTGTTTGACTTGTCACTTCTACAGCCAAGGGAACTGCCAGCAATGTGCATTCAGCCTGCAACAAGTTTTGCTGTCGCTGGTGGAAAGGCTTCCTATTTACCAATCCTAGCTCATAGTCCTCTACTCTGGTGTTACTTCTTGCATTTCCTACTTCCTGGGATCAAATTTTCTTCTTATCCTTTGACCTTTCTTTGAATAAGAGCTTATTAGTGGTAAATTCTCCTTGTTCAGCACTTGGTCTTATATGATGGACATGTCATATGTCTTATATGTCAGTCATGAATGATAATTTGGCTGGGTATGAAATTCTAGATTCATAGTTGTTTTCTTTTGACACTTAGAAAGTAACAACAACTTAGAAAATTCACAACATACTCAGGTAAGGAAAAAATCATGAAAGCAGCAAGGGAAAAAGTCCTTAACCTACAAGGGAAGAGAGATCAGGTGTGCAGCAGACCTATCCACAGAAACTTGGCAGGCCAGAAAAGAGTGGCAGGATATATTCAATGTGCTGAAGTGGAACAATATGCAGACAAGATGTCTTTATCCAGCAAGGCTGTCATTCAAAATTGAAGGAGAGATTAAAAGTTTCCCAGACAAACAAAAATTAAGGGAGTTCATAACCACTAAACCAGCCCTGCAAGGAATTTTAAGGAGGACTCTCTAAGGAGAGAAAAGACAAAAAATAAATAAATAAAAACCAAAAGCAACAAAGACTAGAAAGAACCAGAGAACATCACTAGACATTCCAACTCTACAAGAAACATAATGACAATAAATTCATATCTTTCAGTACTCACTCTAAATGTCAATGGACTCAGTCCTCCAATCAAAAGACATACAGTAACATATAGGATAAGAAAACAAGATCCATTTTTATGCCGTTTACAAGAGACCCACTTTGGACCTAAAGACACCTTCAGATTGAAAGTAAGGGGATGGAGAACCATCTATCATGTTAATGGTCTACAAAAGAAAGCTGGAGTAGCCATACTTATACCAGACAATCTAGATTTTAAAATAAAGACTGTAACAAGAGATGAATAAGGCCATTATATCATAATTAAGGGGTCTATCCACCAAGAAGACCTAACAACTGTAAACATTTATGCTGAAAATGTGGTAGCACCCAAATATATAAATCAATTAATCGCAAACATACAGAAACTCATTGATAATAATACCATAATACTAGGAGACTTCAATTTTTTCACCCCACTTACAGCAATGGACAGGTCATCTGATCAGAAAATCAACAAGGAAACAATGGCTTTGAATGACACACTGGACCAGATGGACTTAACAGATATATTCAGAACATTTCATCCTAAAGCAGTGGAATATACATTCTTCTCCAGTACACATGGAACATCCTCCAGAATAGATCACTTACTGGAACACAAATTAGCCCTCAACAAGTACAAAAAGATCGAGATCAGGGGTGCCTGGGTGGCTCAGTCGGTTGAATGTCTGACTTCGGCTCAGGTCATGATCTCATGGTTTGTGGTTCCAGCCCCGCATCAGGCTCTGTGCTGATGGCTCGGAGCCTGGAGCCTGCTTCTGATTCTGTGTCTCCCTCTCTCTCTGCCCCTCCCCTGCTCACACTCTGTCTCACTCTCTCTCAAAAATAAATAAACATTAAAAAAATAATAATTAATTAATTAAAAAAAAGATCGAGATCATACTGTGCATATTTTCAGACCACAACTCTATGAAACTCGAAATCAACCAACCACAAGAAAAAATTTGGAAGGGTAACAAATACTTGGACACTAAAGAACATCCTACTAAAGGATGAATGGGCTAACAAATAAGTTAAAGAGGAAATTACAAAGTACATGGAAGCCAATGAAAATGATAATACCACAGCCCCAGACCTCTGGGACACAGCAAAGGCGGTCATAAGAGTAAAGAATCTAGGCCTTCCTAAAGAAGGAAGAAAGGTCTCAGATACACACCTACCCTTTAACCTTAAAGAGCTAGTAAAAGAACAGTAAATAAAACCCTAAACGAGCAGAAGAAAGGAAATAATAAAGATTAGAGCATAAATCAATGCTATCAAAATAAAAAAAAAAAACAGTAGAACAGATCAATGAAACCAGAAGCTGGTTCTTTGAAAGAATTAACAAAATTGATAAACCACTGGCCAGTGTGATAAAAAAAAAAAAAAAAAAAGGAAAGGACCCAAATAAATAAAATCAAGAATGAAAGAGGAGAAATCACAACCAACACAGCAGAAATACAAACAATAATAAGAGAATATTATGAGAAATTATATACCAATAAAATGTACAATCTGGAAGAAATGGACAAATTCCTAGAAACATAAACCACCAAAACTGAAACAGAAAGGAATAGAAAATTTTAACAGACCCATACCCAGTAAAGAAATCTAATTAGTAATCAAAAATCTGCAAAAAAACAAGCATCTAGGGCCAGATGGTTTTCCAGGGGAATTCTACCAAACATTTAAGGAAAAGTTAACACCTATTCTCTTGAAGCTGTTCCAAAAAATAGAAATGGAAGGAAAACTTCCAAACTCTTTCTATGAAGTCAGCATTACCTTGACTTCAAAACCAAAGACCCCGCTAAAAAGGAGAACTATAGACCAATTTCCCTGATGAACATGGATGCAAAAATCCTCAACAAGATATTAGCCAACTGGATCCAACAATACATTAAAAAAATTATTCACCACGACCAAGTGGGATTTATACCTGGGAAGCAGGGCTTGTTCAATATCTGCAAAACAATCAATGTGATTCACCACCTCAATAAAAGAAAGGACAAGAACCACATGACCCTCTCAATAGATGCAGAGAAAGCATTTGACAAAACACAGCATCGTTTCTTGGATTCCTACTCCCAAGAAAGTAGGGATAGGAGGATCATAACTCAAGATCATAAGAGCCATATATGAAAGACCCAACACTAATACCATCCTCAATGGGGGAAAACTGAGAGCTTTCCCCCTTAAGGTCAGGAACAAGACAAGGATGTCCACTCTCACCACTGTTATTCAACATAGTATTGGAAGTCTTAGCCTCAGTAATCAGACAACACAAAGAACTAAAAGGCATCCAAATCAGCCAGGAGGAGGTCAAACTTTCACTCTTCGCAGGTGATATGATATTCTATATGAAAAACCCAAAAGATTCCACAAAAAAACTGCTAGAACTGATCCATGAATTCAGCAAAGTTGCAGGATATAAAATCAGTGAACAGATATTGGTTGCATTCCTACACACCAACAATGAAGCAACAGAAAGAGAAATCAAGGAATCAATCCCATTCACAATTGCACCAAAACCATAAAATACCTTGGAATAATTTTAACCGAAGAGGTGAAAAATCTGTACACTGAAAACTATAGAGAGCTTATGAAAGAAATTGAAGAAGACACAAAAAAATGCAAAAAGATTCCATGCTCTTGGATAGGAAGAACAAATATTGTTAAAATGTTGATACTACCCAAAGCAATCTACATATTCAATGTAATACCTATCAAAACAACACCATCATTCTTCACAGAGCTAGAACAATCCTAAAATTTGTATGGAACCAGAAAAGAGCCCCAATATCCAAAGCACTCTTGAAAAAGAAAACCAAAGCAGGAGGCATCACAATCCCAGACTTCAAGCTGTATTACAAAGCTGTAATCATCAAGACAGTATGGTACTGGCACAAAAACAGACACTCAGATCAATGGAACAGAATAGAGAACCCAGAAATGGACTCACAAACGTATGGCCAACTAATCTTTGACAAAGCAGGAAAGAATATCCAATGGAATAAACACAGTCTCTTCAGCAAGTGGTGCTGGGAAAACTGGACAGCGACATGCAGAAGAATGAACCTGGGTCACTTTCTTACACCATACACAAAAATACACTCAAAATGGATAAAAGACCTAAATGTAAGACAGGAAGACATCAAAATCCTCGAGGAGAAAGCAGGCAAAAACCTCTTTGATCTTGACTGCAGCAACTTCTTATTCAACGTGTCTCCAGAGGCAAGGGAAACAAAAGCAAAAATGAACTATTGGGACCTCATCAAAATAAAATCTTCTGTGCAGCGAAGGAAACAATCGGCAAAATTAAAAGAAACCAATGGAATGGGAGAAGATATTTGCAGATGACATATCAGATAAAGGGTTAGTATCCAAAATCTATAAAGAATCTATCAAACTCAACACTCAAAAAACAAATAATCCAGTGAAGAAATGGGCAAAAGACACGAGTAGACACTTCTCCAAAGAAGACATCCAGATGTCTAACAGACACATGAAAAACTGCTCAACATCACTCATCATCAGGGAAATACAAATCAAAACCACAATGAGATACCACCTCACACCTGTCAGAATGGCTAATATTAACAACTCAGGCAACAACGGATGTTGGTGAGAATGTGGAGAGAGAGGATCTCTTTTGCATTGCTGGTGGGAATGCAACTGGTGCAGCCACTCTGGAAAACAGTATGGAAGTTCCTCAAAAAACTAAAAATAGAACTATCCTACGACCCAGCAATTGAACTACTTGGCATTTATCCAAGGGATACAGGTATGCTGTTTCAAAGGGGCACATGCCCCAATGTTTATAGCAGCGCTATCAACAATAGCCAAAGTATGGAAAGAGCCCAAATGTCCATTGGTGGATGAATGGATAAAGAAGATGTGGTATATATACAATGAGTATTACTTGGCAATCAAAAAGAATGAAGTTTTGTCATTTGCAACTATGTGGATGGAACTAGAGAGTATTATGCTAAGCAAAATTAGTCAGAGAAAGACAAAAATCATATGACTTCACTCATAGACGACTTTAAGACACAGAACAGACAAACATAAGGGAAGGGAAGCAAAAATAATATAAAAACAGGGAGGGGCTCTTTAAGAGCCTCTTAAATATGAACTCTTTAAGAGTCTCTTAAGTTAAGAGACTCTTAAATATGGAGAACAAACAGAGGGTTACTGGAGGGTTTGTGGGAGGGGGGATGGGCTAAATGGGTAAGGGGCCTTAAAGAATCTACTCCTGAAATCATTGTTGCACTATATGGTAACTAACTTGGATGTAAATTTAAAAAATAAAATAAAATAAAATACAACATGAAAAAATAAATAAATAGATAAATAAATAAACATTAAAATTTTTTTTTTAATTTAAAAAAATTTTTTTTTCAACGTTTTTATTTTTTGGGGGGGGACAGAGAGAGACAGAGCATGAATGGGGGAGGGGCAGAGAGAGAGGGAGACACAGAATCGGAACATTAAAAAAATTTTAAGAAAAAGAAAATCATTGAAATTATGAATCATAGATTCTGAAGTGGGTAAGGACAAAAATAAAGATAACATAGGAATCAGAATTAATTAAAAAAGAGAGCCAGTGGTTGTAGGCCCCAGTGAAGGGGAGCAATTGAGTGATTACACTGTAAGTTGAGGAAGTAGTGGTCAGAAAATGGAATGTCTGGGGCTCTTGGGTGGCTCAGTTGGTTGAGTGTCCAACTTCGACTTTGGCTCAGGTCATGATCTCTCAGTTCATGAGTTTGAGCCCCACATCTGGCATGCTGCTGTCAGCCTGTCAGCAGAAAGCCCACTTCAGATCCTCTGTCCACCTCTCTCTGCCCTCCCCCTTCTTATGCACTCCCCAAAATAAATAAATATTTTTTTTAAAAAAAGGAAGAAAATGGAGGTGGGATAATTCTTTGGCAATAGAAAAGACCAGTTATGGCTATGGCTAAAGTAGAATGTATCAATAAAATTCCTTTATTGATAAAGGAATGAAAGAAAGGAGGCCAGACCACTGAATGGGGTCATCTATATGGGCACTGAAGTCACTCAAGATGATGGACTCAAGACTAAGACTTTGAGACAAGTGCAAAATTTTCATAGAAAAAAAATTATCCACGAGTCTGAAGGTAACAATGCCAAGGAAATGGTAAGTAGCAAAAACTTCTAAGGAGCGAGTGATTTTTCTAATAGGAAGAGAAGAATAATGGCTTGAAAGGAGACAGAAGGAACAAGGAAAATACACCACATTCTCCCTGAAGAATTGCAGAGTTTGAGAGAAGGAGACATATGCAAGGGAAGCAGTGTCCTGTAGGAAAATCCAGGTTACAGTTAAAGCCAGGGGATTCAAGGGACAGGAAATAAAGAAACAGTCTGAGGAAACAGAAGGTTTTCCAGTCATGTTGCTGGACTTCCGAAGAATACAGCTGATAGTTTTGTGAAGTATGCAAGAGCATGGATGTTAGACCAAAGGAGAAAACTGAGCATATTATGGTGTTAGGAGTACAGAAGAGAATTGGGGCACCTGGGTAGTTCAGTCCATTAAGTCTCTGACTTTAGCTCAGGTCATGATCTCATGGTTTGTGAGTTTGAGCCCCACATTGTGCTCTGTGCTGACAACTCAGAGTCTGGAGCTTGCTTTAGATTCTGTTTCCCTCTCTGCCCCTCCCCAGCTCTCTCTCTCTCTCTCTCTCTCTCTCTCAAAAATAAATAAACATTAAAAAAATTTTTTAAGAATACAGAAGAGAATAGAGGACCAAAGGAGCTTATGATTTGGGTGATGATCAAAGAAACCAAGAATGATAAGCAGACAGAATTGCTACATCAGACAAGAGGAAGAGAAGGGGAAGGGTATAGTAGCCTCCTAAATCATCTGACATGCAGCTGGACGTCTCAGGTAGTAAGCAAGAAAGTCCAAATCTAATTATTAGGCACTCAAGAGTTATTGGCTTCAGTCCTATGTTCCTGGCTCCAGGCAAGGGTCAGGCAACAAACCAAGGGACCCCAGGGACCAAGAGGAAAGCTGCACTGTAAAGTTCTGTTCTGAAACAACCCTACAAGATCCTGTCCAGAAACATGGGAGATGGTCATGCTGACTGACAGTGCTCTGTGCTATTTTGTGCCCCCGCCTGCATGCCCCCCTATGTCTCAAGTTTTGGTTCAAGTTTCAGTCACACCTGCTTTGTCACCCACTGCCTGTCCATATAGCTCCCTGCCTGGCCTACAGTATCTTTATTGGTAAAATGGACATACTATCTCTGATCACCTGTTATTCACGGAGAGATATAAATGATGTGAAAGGGCTTTGGAAAATGTAGTAAGTTAAATAGCTGGAGGCACTGTGACTTCTCACTTTGCCCACTTCTGATTCAGATCCGTTCTCTTGGTCCCCAGTCCCTCGCTGTGTCATAGCCCTTTGATCCATTTTGGCGTAGTGAGGGGCAAAGCTACATGTTATCCCAAGGAACACAGACTAATACTACAGCCCCATTTCTTCTCTCTGCTATTTCCTGTGATCAATTCTCCAATCTAGCAACTGGGGCCATTTCCCTGGCTGGTGAGCATGCTGACTTACCCAAAGGGAGGGGGACACACATGTCATAATGGGCATTGAGCCATGGGATGATGTGATGGCTGGTTTGTGAGATAAATGCTGGGGTAGGTCTGAGCTTTTGCCCAGTTGCTCATTTTGCCAAGACG
This sequence comes from Prionailurus bengalensis, assembly GCF_016509475.1. Classification (NCBI taxonomy): domain Eukaryota; kingdom Metazoa; phylum Chordata; class Mammalia; order Carnivora; family Felidae; genus Prionailurus; species Prionailurus bengalensis. The sequence goes on from NC_057345.1 coordinate 33,804,609, forward strand.
AGTAGCTAGAGAAACGCCATTTGGAAAAATGACAAGAAAGCTGCCCCCGATTTCTTCATCTCAGCCCCAGCCTACAACTTCCCACTCTGTCCCCTCATACTCTCGTTTCCCAACGCATCTTCCTCCCCTGCCTCCGAAAGCTTCTGGCTGGCAGACTGTTCCCCAGTGCCGTCCACTTCCCTCAGTTTACAGTCCTACCTCTTTCCCACCTCTGACTAGAGTCACCCCTTCTTGCTACCCTACCTTACCAGTTTCCCTGCCCAGCTCTTCCTCTGTTCCTTCCAGACCACCCCCTCGCCGCTCTGTTCATCTCGCACCTCTTTCCTGTTACTGTTTTGTCTTGGCTCCTACTCCCCCTCCTATCCCTTCTTTCTAGATCCTTGGAGTCGGGTTCTCCCCAGCACTCCAACCAGCCCCAACCAGACCTCCATGATTCACAAATCTCATCCTGGAGGAATGGTTTCCCAGCAAGTGGGACAGTTCTGGTACAGTCCATAGGTGCTAGGACTGTGGATCCCCAGGAGCCTGACCTGATGAACATCGGGAATTTGAGAGAATGGCTAGCCAACATCCATTTTGGAGGGTAAGCTCAGTTATTTACAGGACCCCTTTTCCATGATGGTGTTTTTCAGCCATAACCTGAACATCTTACTACTGTCTGTATTTTGCCTTCATCCTTGTCAATCCTCTTCAGATGCCAGAGACACGTTTAATAGGATCCTTTTTCTAGAGAATCTGTTACTTTCCTCTCTTATCTGATAAGCCAGCCTGAGTGAGCTTTTACATTTGTAACTTGCTTCTCCATAGAACTTGGTCTGTGACCACAGAGCAAATAGCAAGACCAGAGACAGAAAGCAGAGAAGAGTGAGTGGAAAACATCTAATCTGATCTCTAGGAGGTAAATCCTATTGATCTGCCCTAGATTAAAGTGAATGCAAGAATGGGTGACCCCCTAAGAACTCACACAGAACACAAGGCCCCTATTATAGATATATGGGGGATTAAGGTTTTTGGTCTGGTTCCTCCAAGACTCTATTTCTCCACATACCCGGACTGTAGAAACTTGCCAGGGACGTTGTGCCTTTGAGAAATGCCTCCTGCAAGAAGATGATGGGTGTGTCAGGGGACGGGGCTCCATTGTGTTCTCATCCAAACTCTGAAGGCTGAACCTCTATACCCCAGAATATGGCAGGTAGCAGAGCCTAGAAGGCAAGGACATGTCCAGATCCTACCCAGATGAGAGCATCAGATGAACAGATGATACATTTTCTTAAAAGTGCTCTTTCTTCTCAAACTAATCATAGATTCAGTGCATTCACAACCAAAATCCTAACAAACATTTTTAGGGAACTTGACAAGCTGATTATAATTTGGATGGATTATAATTTGGATGGCAAAAGGGCCAAGAATAGCCAAGACTCTCTTAAGAACTGGTAGGAACAATTTTCCTACCAGATATCAGGACTTATCACAAAAATAGTAATTAAGATAGTATAGCAGTAGTACAAGCATAAACCAATAGACAAGTGGCATAGAAAAGAATCCAGAAATGGGTTTACACATATGTGGACACTTGACTTAAGATAAAAGTATCGTAGCAGAACAAGGGGGCTAGGACCATCTTTTCAATAAATTGGTTCTTGGTCTATTGGATAGTCAAATGGAAAAAACTAAGCTAGATTCCTATCACATACTATGACAAAAATCAATTTCAGGTAAAAGATGCATCTAAATATTAAAGAGTAAAAATAAATCATGTAGAATTGTTCTGTCATACATGGCCATTGAGCATGTGAGATGTGCCATTGAGTATGAAAGGTGCACTGGATTTTTTTTTTTTTCTGGAATCATTTCTTTTTTTTTTTTTTTTTTCTGAAATTTATTGACAAATTGGTTTCCATACAACACCCAGTGCTCATCCCAAAAGGTGCCCTCCTCAATACCCATCACCCACCCTCTCCTCCCTCCCACCCCCCATCAACCCTCAGTTTGTTCTCAGTTTTTAACAGTCTCTTATGCTTTGGCTCTCTCCCATTCTAACCTCTTTTTTTTTTTTCCTTCCCCTCCCCCATGGGTTCCTGTTCAGTTTCTCAGGATCCACATAAGAGTGAAACCATATGGTATCTGTCTTTCTCTGTATGGCTTATTTCACTTAGCATCACACTCTCCAGTTCCATCCACGTTGCTACAAAAGGCCATATTTCATTTTTTCTCATTGCCACGTAATATTCCATTGTGTATATAAACCACAATTTCTTTATCCATTCATCAGTTGATGGACATTTAGGCTCTTTCCATAATTTGGCTATTGTTGAGAGTGCTGCTATGAACATTGGGGTACAAGTGGCCCTATGCATCAGTGCTCCTGTATCCCTTGGATAAATTCCTAGCAGTGCTATTGCTGGGTCATAGGGTAGGTCTATTTTTAATTTTTTGAGGAACCTCCACACTGCTTTCCAGAGCGGCTAGGTGCACTGGATTTTAAACACTTAGTATGAAAGAACAATAAAATATCTCAATAGTTTCTAAATTAAAATGTTGAAATGAGAATTTGGATATACTGGGCTAAATAAAACATCTTTCAAATTAATTGAATTCTTTTTGCTCTTTTATTAAAAAAAATTTTTTTAATGTTTATTTATTTTTGAGAGAGACAGAGACAGAATGTGAGTGGGTTGGGGCAGAGAGAAAGGGAGACACAGAATCCAAAGCAGGCTTCAGGCTCCACGCTGTCAGCACAGAGCCTCACGCAGGGCTCGAACTCACGAGCTGTGACATCATGACCTGAGTCGAAGTCGGATGCTCAACCGACTGAGCCACCCAGGCGCCCCTTTGATCTTTTATTTTTAAAAAATTTTTCTTAATGTTTCTTTATTCTTGAGAGACAGTGTGAGCAGGGAAGGGACAGAGAGAGAGGGAGACACAGAATCCAAAGCAGGCTCCAGGCTCCAGGTTCCAAGCTGTCAGCACAGAGCCTGATGCAGGGCTTGAACCCACAAACCACGAGATCGTGACCTGAGCCAAAGTCGGACGCTTAACCCGCTACCCAGGTGCCCCTCTTTTTGCTCTTTTAATTAGATACTAGAAAATTTTAAATTACTTGTGTGGCTTGCCTCAGAGTTTTATTGGACAGTCCTGATTTGAAGGTTATATAAGAAAATATCTTCACAACATCAGGTAGAAAAAAATGTCTCCAATGGCACTTAGAAAGCACTAATCATAAAGGGAAAAACTGATATATTTGACCATATTTAAATTTTAAGAAGATACTACAAAGTGTCTTTCAAGTTATCAAAACAACATTATTAAGAGACTAAAAAGGCAAACGGTACAGTGGGAAAAGAATTTGTAGAACATACAACTCCCAAAAGGTTTATATCATTAATACATGATGACCTCCAACAAACTGATAAAGAGAAGACAAACAATCCAAAAGAAAAATAGGATAAGATTTGTAACAGGAACTTCATAAAGATGATGTCCAAATGACCAATAAGCATACCAAAAAAGTTGGCCAATCTCCTTAGTCAGTAGAAAGATGCAAATTAAAACCATAATGGGATGGACTCCCAAGTATATGGCCAACAAAATGTTGGCACATGTGCACCAAGAGACATCTATAACAAATGTGCACCCAAGGGGCGCCCGGGTGGCTCAGTTGATTGAGCTTCCGACTTCAGCTCAGGTCATGATCTCGCGGTCTGTGAGTTTGAGCCCCACGTCAGGCTCTGTGCTGACAGCTCAGAGCCTAGAGCCTGCTTCAGATTCTGTGTCTCCTTCTCTGACCCTCCCCCATTCATGCTCTGTCTCAAAAATAAACAATAAAAATTTTTTTTAATAAATTAAAAAATGTGCACACAGCATTATTTGTAAGAGTCCATATTGAAACAGCCCAATGTCCATCAGGAGTAGAATGAGTAAATTGTGGTATAGTCACAAAACCGAACAGTACACAGCAATGAAATCACAGCTACACACAGTAGCATAGATGAATTTCACAAACATAATGTTGAGCAAAAGAAGTCAAACACAAAGGTATGTGTACCATATGATTCCATTTATATAACGTGAAAAACAGGGCAAGTAATCTTTGGTGTTCCACATCAGGATAGTGGTTACCTTTGAGGAGAACAGGGAAGACAGTGTTCAGGGGGTGGGGGGTGGTGTGAGAGAGGCCTCTGGGATGGTGTTAGTGTTCTAGTGTCAGCTTCTGAGATGGTTACACGGATGTACTTTGTGCTGAATCAGTATGAGCTGCCCCTTTCGGAGGAAAGCACTTTGCTGTGTACGTGCAATGTTTCACCATAAAAAGGTTTTGTTTTGATTTTGAAACATGAGTGCTTATCGAGAATCCCTAACTTATAACTGAGTTCTGATGTCGTGGTGTCAGGCAGGAGGTGCAAGGGGCTCCCACAAAGGACCCAGAGGCTCTCTCCTTTTGTCTTCCCTCCCCATCTACCAAATGTAGAGAGGGCATCATATGGTCTTTCTCTTTTATTTGTTAATATAGTGAATTGATATTTCCAAATACTACACCAACCTTACGTCTCTTCGACAAACCCCACTTGGCTATGGTATATTATTCTTTTCATATATTGCTGGATACAATTTTCTAATACTTAGTTAAGGATTTTTACATCTATGCTCATGAGGGTTATTTACCTTTAGTCTTGCTTTTTGTAATAATTTGCCTGGTTTCAGTGTTGATGTAATGCTGACCTCACAATGAGTTAGGAAATGGGACGCCCGGCTGGCATGCAGTTCTTGATCACAGGGTCGTGAGTTCGAACCCCATGTTGGGGGGTGTGGCGCTTACTTAACATTTTTCAGTTAAAAAAATTAAAATAGCACATAAAAAAAATGAGTTGGGAAATGCTTCTTCCACTTCTGTTTTCTGAAAGAGTTTGTGTAGGAATGGTATTTTCTGCATATGTTTGACAGGCTGACCAGAGAAGCCATCTGGGCCATGTGGGGAATTTTTCAATTACAAAGTGAATTTTTAAAAATAGATATAAAGCAATGCAGATTTTCCATTTCTTCTCTTTTCCTTTTTTTTTTCTATCTCTGTCAGTTCTAGAAATCTATGCCTTCACAGAAGTTATCCATTTCATCTAAGTTTTCAAATTTCTGTTTGTTGCTTTTTCTCCTGGCTCTGGGTCACATTTTCCTACTTCTTAACTGTCTGCTTTTCTAATACCTTTCTATTGGTGCTGCCCCCTTGGGAATGATACATTGTTGAGTGCTGGATTTTGTTGTCTTTTTTTTTTTTTAAGTTTTATTTACTTATTTTGAGAGAGAGAGAGCATGAGCAAGGGAGGGTAAGAAAGAGGGAGAGAGAGAATCCCAAGCAGGCTCCATGCTATCAGTGTGGAGCCCCACGCAGAGCTTGAACTCCCGAACCTTGAGATCATGACCTGAGCCAAAATCAAGAGTCAGATGCTTAACCGACTGAGCCACCCAGACACCGCTGTTGTTTTCTTTAAAAGGTATTGGAAATCTTTCTGGCAGGCCACTTGGCCATTTGTGGATCCATTTGGTACTTTCAGAGCTTGTTTGTGAACTTTGTTGGGGAAAGGCTAGACCAACGTTTTCTCTAAAGCTAGCTTAGTCCTATTACTAAAGTGTAAACTTCCGGGGGCCTCTACCCAACACCTTCAACTAGGACTTTCTACCCTGTGTGGCCAGAACTCACTCTTCTCTCCATCCTATATGAGCTCTGGGTGGTGTTGGGCTCACAGCTCCCCAGTCACTTCACTGAGTTTCGCCCTTCTTAGTATCAGGCAAGACTCAAGGGGTTTCCATGCACATCTTTGGCTCTCCTTCCCTCTCTCCCCCACTCCTCCCTCCAATTTCCTGCTCCACAAATTGTCAGCTGCCTCACACTCCTGAACCTCAGTCTGTGTCTCCCCAACCAGCCAGTATCACCTGCTCAGCTTGGGATTCCCTTCCCTGCATATTTCAGAAAGTGTCTCCAGAGAGAAATGTGGAGCGACTGTAGGGTTCATCTCACTTGTCCCCCTTCTCTCGAGGAATCACAGTCCAGCGCCACTCGGTGCCCAGGGTCTGCATTTGCCTAGTTGTTTGCAGCAGGAGAGCAAGCCCAGAAGGAAAAGTCTTGTTTTCTTATTTTACCCTCTGTTTTGCCTCTCCAATCTCCTACATTCACTCTGTACCATGTAGACTCCATCTTGTACCATATAGAGTTGGTCTGTTTGTAGTTTTAAGTAATAGGATTATACTTTAAACCTTAGCCTTTTTTTTAAAATATGAAATTTATTGTCAAATTGGTTTCCATACAACACCCAGTGCTCATTGCAACAGGTACCCTCTTCAATACCCATCACCCGCCCTCCCCTCCCTCCCATCCGCCATCAACCCTCAGTTTGTTCTCAGTTTTTAAGAGTCTCTTATGTTTTGGCTCCCTCCCTCTCTAACCTTTTTTTTTGTCTTCCCCTCCCCCATGGTCTTCTGTTAAGTTTCTCAGGATCCACATAAGAGTGAAAACATACGGTATCTGTCTTTCTCTGTATGACTTATTTCACTTAGCATAACACTCTCCAGTTCCATCCACGTTGCTACAAAAGGCCATATTTCATTCTTTCTCATTGCCACGTAGTATTCCATGGAAACCACAATTTCTTTATCCATTCATCAGTTGATGGACATTTAGGCTCTTTTCATAATTTGGCTGTTGTTGAAAGTGCTGCTATAAACATTGGGGTACAAGTGCCCCTATGCATCAGCACTCTTATATCCCTTGGGTAAATTCCTAGGAGTGCTATTGCTGGGTCATAGGGTAGATCTATTTGTAATTTTTTGAGGAACCTCCACACTTAAACCTTAGCCTTTGATAGTTTTTTCAATGAGCCCTGTTTTAAGGTCTGCCTTACCGCTGCAGTGATCTAATTTGTGGTTCTAACTGCTGCATAGCAGCTCACCAGCATACAACGTATAGCTCTTTATTTATTAAGACATTTTGTGTGATAGGGATACCTATTTTTACTTTTTTTCTTCATAAAAGTTTCATGCATTCTTTGTTAGGTTAACTCCTAGATAATTCAATTTGTTGCTAATGTGAATGCCATTTTCTATTATATTTTTCTAGTTGGTTTCCGTGACCTAGGTCTCTGCATCTGCTTCCAATTGAGATGGTAACACAGAGATTTCAAGAGAAATCTGCAACCTCAGACACTGGATGAGAAACTAGAGGGCCAGACCTCTTCAGCTTTTTCAATACATAGTTGGGGAGTTTAGAAGCACACTGATGGCTTGGAATGGCCCAAGGTAAGCAGAAGGTAGCCCCAGAGAGTCACTGGGCTAGCCTGTAGTGGGCTGGGCTGTGATGTGCTCAGAATCCATATCAGGGCACCTGGGAAACATAATAATGTGAGACTGGAGTGGAGAGGAGATAAAGTTACAGTGACTCCCACCTCTCCTCCTTCTGAGCCTCTCCCTAGCCCTAGCCTTGTATGGAGGAACAGATGCTGGACCACTGGGTCCAAGCTGAAGAAAGGTCAGTTTAGCAGGGGACAAATACTTCTAGAATGATGGTTCATCTCTACTTAGGCGTAGGAAGGTAGTGAAAACTTTTTTAAAAAGTTATTTGTTTATTTTGAGAGACACAGAGATAGTGTGAGTGGAGGAGGGGCAGAGAGAGAGGGAGACAGAGACCCCCAAGCAGGCTCCCTGCTGTAGCACAGAACCCAATGTGGGGCTCAAACCCATGAAATTGTGAGATCGCGACCAGAGCCGAAACCAAAAGCCAGATGCTTAATCAACTGAGCCACCCAGGCACCCTGGTAGTGAAATCTTTAGAAGGCTGTTTGAGCCTTTGCTAGAAAAAGGGATCCAGGGGCACCTGGGTGGCTCAGTTGGTTAAGCATCCAACTTCAGCTCAGGTCATGATCTCACGGTTCATGAGTTCAAGCCCCCCATTGGGCTCTATGCTAGCAGCTAAGACCCCGGAGACTGCTTCGGATTCTGTGTCTTCCTCTCTCTCTGCCCCTCCCCCACTGGTTCCCTCTCTCTCTCTCAAAAATAAGTAAAACAGGGGCGCCTGGGTGGTGCAGTCGGTTAAGCGTCCGACTTCAGCCAGGTCACGATCTTGCGGTCCGTGAGTTCGAGCCCCGCGTCAGGCTCTGGGCTGATGGCTCAGAGCCTGGAGCCTGTTTCCGATTCTGTGTCTCCCTCTCTCTCTGCCCCTCCCCCGTTCATGCTCTCTCTCTGTCCCAAAAATAAATAAACGTTGAAAAAAAATTTTTTTTTTAAATAAGTAAAACATTAAAAGAAAAAGAAAAAGGGACCCAGGTGTGGCTCACAATGATGAGTAACAAAGGCTTCTTTGGCTCAGCCGTGGTGTGATAAAGTGTGTTTGCGTTTCTTTATCATGTAAGGGTTTATGTAATGATGTAAGCAGAAGATCACAGTACTAACTGATCAGACATCCAATCAGTTAGCAAACATTTACCAAACACCTATATCTGTCCACACTATGCCAGGTACTGGCAGTGCAGAGATGGCCCAGATATATTTTCTTATTCTCGAGTAACTTACCTATAAACAAAGAAGCTTAGTAAAGTATTCCAGGAACTACAGATTGGGAGTAGAACATGGCACAGAAAAAAATTGGACTAGGGGCTATAGAGTCCAGAAAGGTTTCTGAAAGATTACATGTGAGCTCATTATAAACACGTGTTCTCCAAACAGACAAGAGGGAAAGAACCTTCCAGGACAAGGGCAAGGAGCAGCAGGAGCTAAAACAAGGAGCCATTAAGTAGCTGGCTGGGCTCAGGAAACTGCAGGTGTGTCATATAACTGATGTGTTCAACACTGGGTCCCAGACCTAAACACATCCTGGACCACACTGTGTCCTGAATGGATGGATGGATGGATGGATAGATCAATGCATGAAGCACCTAGCTGAAAAGTGCATGGGCTGGAAACTGTATTATAGGAGGTATCTAGAGTTGTCATATTCATAGAAAAAGAAAGTAAAATGGTTGTTGCCAGAGGCTAGGGGGAGGGGGACATGGGGAGTTGCTTAATGGCTGTGAAATAATTCTGGAAATTGGTTTCACATAATGTGAACCGCTAAACTAACACTAAACTATATCCTTGAAAATGCTTCTGGTGGTAAATTTTATGTTATGTGTATTTTATCACAATTAAATTTTTAAACGAAATAAACTATAAAGTCCCCCAAATTATTTATATTAGGAAAGAATTCTTGTCTGTATCACATGGGTGATAAGGGCCAGAATAACTTGTCAGACTTGAACTTCCTCTGTTTTGTGAGATAGACCTTTATCTGTTTTGTGAGTCTAGGCATCTGCTTTAAAAGGAGAGAGGTTTCTGACTCCTCCCAAAATCTTTTTTAGGAAATGACTGTCCAAGGTGAGGATCAATCAAGCCCATTACCTCCGGGGTCTGCCGCTGGACGGCATCCTTTCCTGACGGTATGCAGGGGCGGTCCTAGTACCCAGGGTCTTGAGAAGCTGGGGAAGGTGAGCCGAGCTTAGTGGTTCTTCGGAAGGAAGTGGGGCAAAGTATAACATTGGGGGAAGGGAGATGGGCGGGCGGGAGGGGGTCCGAGGGAGGCGACGCCGTTGCCTGGAGGCGACGCCGTTGCCTGGAGACAGCGTGGGACGCCGTTGCCAGGAGATGGCAGTCTCCCCGCACCCGCAAGCCATCCAGGGCAGTGAGAAGTAGTTGGACGGATCTGATCGGAGCCCCGCCACAGTCATGGCCGGTCGCCAAAAGGAGGTGATCATCGATGAGGTCCATCAGAACCAGATCCTGCGCGAATTGTACCTCAAAGAGCTTAGAACCCAGAAACTCTACACAGAGTACCACGTGAATCCCCTCCGCAAGGGTGAGAGGCGCTTGGGGCAGAGGAAGGGGACAGGGGAGGGGCAGGAAGGAGGGGCCTTGAGGGTGCGGGGCAGAAGTGCGGGGTGCAGCACAGTAGGAGACGCCTTCTCTGACCTCGTCCCCCTTCCTAGATTTCAGGACTCTTGATTGTTGGGGGTGAGGGTTATCTCACTCCGCATCCCATCAAATACATTAATATGTTAAAATGCACACGCACCGCGATTAAATAGTATTTTTTGTGTTGCAAACTGGTGCAGCCACTCTGGGAAACAGTGTGGAGTTTCCTCAAAAGGTTAAAAATAGAACTACCCTACCACCCAGCAATTGCACTACTAGGTATTTATCCAAAGGATACATGAGTGCTGATTCGAAAGGGCACATACACCCCAATGTTTATAGCAGCGCTATCGATAATAACCAAGGTATGGAAAGAGCCCAAATGTCCATCCACAGATGAATGGATAGAGAAGATGTAGTATATATATATATATATATATATATATATATATATATATACATACATATATACACACACACACACACACACACACACACACACACACTGGAGTATTACTCGGCAATCAAAAAGAATGAAATCTTGCCATTTGCAACTACGTGGATGGAACTGGAGGATATTATGCTGAGTGAAATTAGTCAGTCAGAGAAAGACAAATGTCATATGACTTCACTCATATGAAGACTTTAAGAGACAAAACAGCTGAACATGAGGGAAGGGAAACAAAAATAAGATAAAAACAGGGAGGCAGACAAAGCATAAGAGACACATAAATATGGAGAACAAACAGAGGGTTACTGGAGGGGATGTAGGATTTTATGTTTTGTCTTGCTCTGTGTTTTGGTTTGTTGTTAATAAGCTAGTTTGTTTGTTTGTTTGTTTGTTTGATTGTTTGTTTGTTTTCTCCAGGCTTCTAGTAATGTCTTAGCCCTTCAGAAAGTTCAGGGATGGTGGACTCAGGGCCCATAGCATCCCCCGATAAAACAGCCCTGCCCCTACTCTTCTCACTTGGCACATTCTTTGGGTGCTTGCATCTGGTCCGGTAACATCAACTGCCCCTGAATGACTCTGGGTCTCAAAAGGAGCCCCAGACCCATGAACCCAACCACTGCCCAGCTCTCTTCCCCTGGACAACCCATGGGTACCTCAGACTCACCAGCTGGAAAACTGGGGGCATCCACACCTCTCCCCCACCTGCTGCTACTCCAGAATATCTTGTTTGAGCAAAAGTTACCACAACCCACGTTAGTAGCCTAGAAGTCATCCTCAGTCTCTCTCTCCCTCACTCCAAACACGTGGAAGTGGTCACATCTCTCTCACCTGACCCTTCCGGGTTCTTACCTCAGCAAAAGACTGTGGTGTGTGTGGAGACATCTCTACTTCTCACTTCCTTCCACCCTCTAATTAGGGCCTGAGTCCACCTCTCCAGCCTCTTCCCCCCACCCCCAAGCCTCCTCACTTCTGTCTGCACTGAGAGAGAGAGAGAGAGAGAGAGAGATAACTACCTTCTTCCTCCAAGCCTTCCTGACCCCACCCCCCCACCCCTCCATCCTCCTGGAGCTACACTAAAAGTGAGTTCCATCCCACCATTCCCTCTGTAAAATCCTCAGTGGCCCCACAGCTTCTGAACTGAGGTTTAAACCAGTCAGTACAGAAGACCCCTGTGATTCTGGCTCTGCTGCCCACCCAGCCCCATTGGGACTCCCCTCCCCAGCCACACACTACTCCTTTAATAAATAGTTTAGTGCCCACTCTGTACCAGCCACACACTCCCTTCTGTCCCACCATGTCTAAATAGAATGGATTTTCTAAATACATCACACCATTCCCCACCTTGGTACCATTGTTTCTTCTTCCAGAATTTCTCCCCCAACTTCCGGGCCTAATTAATAGTAGTCCACTGCAGCTCAGCTCTGCAGAGAAAATGTAATGTGATTTTCTAAACAAAAATTGCATATATTTAAGATGTACAACATGATGTTTTGATATACATATACAGAGTGAGATGATTACAACAGTCAAGCTAAACTGCACACCCATCTCCTCAGTTACCGTGTGTGTGTGTGTGTGTGTGTGTGTGCGTGTGTGTGTGTGTGTGTGTGTGTGGTGAGAGTACAGAAAATGTAATGTCTTCATTTTGCTCATAATTAATCTAGTTTTCCTCTGGAGCTCCCAACCACTAATTTCAGGAATGCAAATTAACTGTCCAATTCTGTTTAAACTTGTTCCATTCCCACAATTTAAATAATCCCTTCAGGCAACACTCAGGCTTTCTAGATCTCCTGGCTCTTGTCCCTTGGGCACGTGATTCATATGATCCATTGGGACAAAGTCAGGAAATATTAGAACTTGTATTTGTGCTAGAACTTGTATTTATGTTTACTTTTAGGCGTAAAGAAAAATTATACTGCTCATAGTATATAGAGACTATATAAATATACATGTATTAGGCGCATGCTCGGAACGTTTTACTGGTAGGAGTCTGAGGTAAAAAATCACTTGGGAGACTACTGGTTCCTTCTGGCCTCTGCTCATTTCCTACTGCCCTCCACCTAACTCACTGCACTGCAGTCCTCTGGCCTTCTTGATGTTTCTCAAACTCACCAAGCTCACTTTCAGATTCTTCCCACATGTCCTCACACAGCACATTTTTTGAAATTTTGTTTGAAATTTTGCTCTAATATGTCTCCTTAGAGACGAGACACCCTCACCCCCCATCCCACCATCAACTCTCTACCCGTGTAAAATATTTTACTGTTCTACATCTCACTTATTTTGGCCCAAATATTTATTTGTTTACTGTCTGTCACCACAAATAGAAGATCAGCACAGGAACTTTCTCTGTTTATAGCCCTGTCTCCAGTGCACAGTAATTATGGGTTGAACGGATGTCTGTGGACTCTGCACCTCTGTTTTCACATAGTCTTCTGATATATCAGTGAGTGTCCAACCTTGTTTGGCTGCCTGGTATGTCTACATCCCTGTAGACCACCGCTGTTTGAGAGAACCTTCTGTAATGATGAAAACGTTCTATATCTATGCTGCCCAAAATGGTAGCCATTAGCCCCCTGTGGCTACTGAGCCCTTGAAATGTGGCTAGTGTGCCCATGGAATGGATTTCTAATTGGTATTTAATTTCAAATATTGAAATTCAAGTAGCTACATGTGACTGGCGGCCACTATGTTGGACAGTGCCTCTCTGGATTGTGAGGTCCTTGCAGGCCTTATTCCCTGGTGCCCAACACAATACCTGACATGCAGCAAACACTCAGAAAATGCTCAGCAGGTGTCTGGCCTAGGGTGGGTCGTCAAGATGGCAGGGTGTGAATGTTTTAACATGAGCTTGTGATGCTATTTTTCTCTAGTTCACACAATCACCAGAAAGCCCATGTCTTGGCATGATAACCTGGAGGAACCTGAAGATGGTAAGTCCCAGGGCTTATGAATACCATTGAGATAGGGCACAGATATGCAGCTGGCTAGGGAGGCCTCTTGGGATAGCGGTACCTTAGGGCAACACTTTGATCATCTGAAAATTGGGCTCACGCTCATGAAGCTCATTGGAGATTGGCATACTCAACCATACAGCAGGTTCATTAACTGCCAAGCCAAGAAAAATGCTCCTAATGGCTTTGACACTGTATCCATTCATCCACTCACCAAACATCTTTGCTGTTACAAGCAGAGGTTCTGAAGTCATACTGAGTTCAAATCCTGATTCTGCCCCTCATTAGCTGTGACTTTGGGCAGATTTGTTAACTTCTCAGAACCTATCTCTCAGGGTTGTGAGAATAACAAAGTAATGCAAGTACTTAGAACAGTATCTGCGGGGTAGAGACCTCATACCATAGTGAAGGAGACAGATGAGGAAATTGAGAGTAAAATTGAGATGGCAACAACATAGAAAACAGGTGCCCTAGTCCAACAGTGGAGTTCTAGGAAGTCTTCTTGGAGGAGGTAGTAACATGGTGAGGTGGAGTAGGTCAGGTAAAGGAGACTGAAAGGACATTCTGAGTTATATGGAAAGGCACAGAAATGAGAGACACCAGCACCGCCCAAGACCTGCGGGTAGTTTGGCATGGCTGCAATATACAAGTGGGCGGGGCCACACTCAGGAAGGATGGAAGAGAATTTGATGGAAAGCCTAATCCTTCCTGGCAAGCTCTCCTCCTCCCCTCTACCTTCTTAGAGTAGAATTTGATGGAGGAAAGACGCAAGGTTTATGTAGGAGGTCAGGGTAGGAAGGTGGGGGTGGGTAGGAGGAGGGAGGATCTCGTATCATAGTGAGACAGACAAGAGACTAATAGAGCAGCAGCAGAGGAATTAAGCGTGCTATCTGTAGCCCAGCTAGAGGAAAGGAGAGGAGCTGGGGGCTTGCATCAATAAGGAAAAGAGCAGGTGGTGAGGGGCCTGAGAGCTAAGCAGCAGTTGATCGCTAACTGCTTATATTAAGGATAAGCTCAGCCCGATGCCAGCCCTTAATTAACATTCCTTCATCCATCCTCAGTCATCTTCCTGGGGTAGACATTTGCCTTCCATCTTACAGATGAGCAAAGTGAGGCCTGGAGAAGTTAAACCACCTGTCAGGCCAGTAGTGGAAGGGCCAGGAATGCCTGACTACGAAGCCCAGGTTCTTCCCACTGTCAAACCGCCTCTCTCAAATTGAGACTTAGTAGGGTAGAAATGGAAAAAATGAAACTTTTAAAGTGCTCAAGCTGTGGAGTTACAAATACGTGTGGGGGTGGTGTCCATATATATCACCGTGCGAAGGATCTGACCTTCTTACAAGCCTCCTCCTCTCTCCACCACGGCCACATTGGCCCAGCTTGCTCGTGTCCCAGTGCCTTTGTTCTTGCTGCCTGTAGCGTGGTTTTCCTCTGCCTCTCCCTCAGGGCCGGCTCCTGCTTGGCATCTAGAGAGACCTCCCCTCACCATCCTGTCTAAAGTAGCCCCCCTTGCCTCTGCGTGCCCCTTCGCCTCCCAGCTTCTACACAGCTAGCATCACTATAACCATCCGGTTTATTTGTCCCCTTGTGTATTGGGTCCCCTATCCCCCCACGTAGACCACAAGCTCCGGGAGAGCGCGAACCATAACTGTCACACTGCTCTACCTCTGGGGTCTAGAACAGTGCCTGGCACAGAGTTTGTGCTCAACAAATACTTGCTGAAAGATGAGTTTTGCAAGGCCTTGGCAGGCCCCTGAGGCCATGTGCCGTATCTCCAAGGAAGGATGTGGCCAGGGTAAAGAGCATGGGAGCTCTCGACCCAAAGCCTGCCTCCTTCGTAACTCATGCCTCATCTCCCAGCCAGGTTTCTAAATCTTCTTCACCATGCTGCCCTGGGGCCAAGGAAGAAATACCCAGAGACACAGACTGAAAGCCAAGAAATCGGATGGGACTCAGAGCCCTTGGTAAGTGTGGCTCCTTTACTTCGGGAGCCCAAAGGCAACAGAGGTGGTGGCTAAAAGAGCAGTATATGAAGCCAGACTGGCTGGGTTTCCACTCTGGCTACCACTTCCTAGCTGTGTGACCTTGGGTAAGTGACTAAACTCTTTCCTGACTCTGTTCCCTCACTGTAGAATGGAGATATTACAGATAACACCTCATAAGTTTGCTATGAGGATTAGAGGAGGCTGTATTTGTAAGGTGCCTTAAACGGTGCCTAACACATAGCAACTGCCGTGTAAGTGTTGACCAAAGTTGCCGGTGACTGCCTGAGTTTGCTGTACCAGTTTTTACTAGGGCAATCTTGGGCACGTAACATCACAGGGTTCCACTCCCTTATCTGTAAAATGGGAATGCTAGTAACACACACCTCATTTGATTGGAAGGGGACCGGGAGCTGCGAGGAGCCCAGGAAATGTAATCGTCAGCACATTGTCACCCAACATGAGCTGGGGCTTCTGTTACTGAGGAAGAAAAGCAGGGTTTCGAACAGAGAATTTGAAGAACTTCCTGCCACGTTTGTCTTTGAACTTGCTCGTGTCTTTTGTCACTTAGGAAGTTTTAGTTTTTAAGTAGTCAAATGTGCCAGCCTTTTCCCTCACAGTTTCTGGGGTTTGTGCCTTGCTTAGGAAAACACCTTCACTGTCCAGAGTTGCAAAATGACTAGCTTGCCTTTTAGATTTCCCCCCAAGTTGTTGTGTCTTTTTAACACTTGGCTCTTAGTCCATCTGTATATTTCGCGCCTGATGTGAAGCTGGAGACACTGTTCCTCAGCTCTGACGGAGCTTCCTTCATTACCTCAAAGGCACCAAGGTCTTGCACACCCTGTATCCTTAGTTTACTGCTCCTGCAGCCTGCCTGCTGATCCCTAGCCTGTACTCCTTGGGGAGTTCTACTCAGCCTTCAGGACCACTCAGGAGGCACCTCATTATAAAGTCTCATTAAGGGATGTGCACCCCCCCCCACTCCCCACCAGGTAGAGTTGGACACCTTCCTGGGTACGTTTCTGTAGCACCACATGTCTCCTGCTCCTGCACCATTCAGCTCAATTCCGTGCATCAACGTAACGTGGTGGCTCTGGTGCCAGCGGCTGGAGTTCAAATCCCAGCTCCACCACTTTCTAGCTGTGGAAACTGAACCTCTCAACTTCCATTTACCCACCTTAAAATGGGGTTAATAATATGGACACTTGAAGGTTTGTTGTGGGAATTAACTGAGACAATGTATATAAACTGCTTAGGGCAGTACCCAGCACATAGTAAGTGTTCAATAAATGGGGGCTGCTATGATGTGGGTTAGGAGGAATAGAAAGGAGAGCTTGTAGCCCAACCAAGGACCGATGGGGTGCTTCTCCTGGCCCCTTGGCTTGATCCCAGATGTCTTCCTCTACTGAGTAATTTTCTAGTGTGCACCTTCCCAAGAACTGCCTACACACTGTAGTTCTTGAATTTCTGCCGCGGGCCTGGTCTTCTCGCCTATTTATACGGCTCTAGTCTGGGACGTGTGGTTCTGCTGAGGCGCTACAATGGGGAGATTGGAGTAAACGGCTGAGTAATAATGAATGAATGAGTGAACGAATGAAGGACTTAGCAAATAGCTGCAACGGCTCCTCCTCAGAGGTGGGGCATTGCCCTAGAGAGAGGAGACTGGGAGATAAGAAGTGGGTCCAGCAGGAGCTTCCCACCTTCACAAGGGGACTGAATCCAGGAGAGCAGTGCTCAAAGGGACAGAGGAGGAGGAGGGGTGGGGGACTAACATACAGTGTATAAGGACAGGGACAGAGAGTTGTGAAGGTAAACTATCCAACGTAGATAATTAAGCAACTTTAAAAATATTACGAAGCACAATTTAGCTTGTTAGTCTTCATTTTCTTAAAGACAAAAGGCCTGGCTCCCGTGGGTACAAAGTATGCATGTGGAAATGCATCTATTTTTTTTTATTTCCTTTTCTAAAATGTATTTATCTATTTTTAATTTACCTCCAAGTTAGTTAGCATATAGTGCAATAATGATTTCAGGAGTAGATTCTTTAATGCCCCTTACCCATTTAGCCCATTCCCCTCCCACAGCCCCTCTGGCAACCCTCAGTTTGTTCTCTATATTTGAGTCTCTTATGTTTTGTCCCCTTCCTTGTTTTTATGTTATTTTTGCTTCCCTTCCCTTATGTTCATCTGTTTTGTATCTTAAATTCCACATATGAATGAAGTCATATAATATCTGTCTTTCTCTGACTTATTTCGCTTAGCATAATACCCTCTAGTTCCATCCACGTTGTTGCAAATGGCAAGATTTCATTCTTTTTGATTGCTGAGAAATATTCCATTACATATGTATACATATATACCACATCTTTACCCATTCATCTGTGGATGGACATTTGGGCTCTTTCCATACTTTGGCTATTGTCAATAGCACTGCTATAAACATGGGGGTGCATGTGCCCCTTCGGAACAGCATACCTGTATCCCTTGGGTAAATACCTAGTAGTGCAATTGCTGGGTCGTAGTTCTATTTTTAACTTTTTGAGAAACCTCCATAACGTTTTCCAGAGTGGCTGCACCAGTTTGCATTCTCACCAGCAGTGCAAAAGAGATCCTCTCTCTCTGCATCCTCGCCAACATCTGTTGTTGCCTGAGTTGTTAATATTAGCCATTCTGACAGGTGTGAGGTGGTATCTCATTGTGGTTTTGATTTGTATTTCCCTGATGATGAGTGATGTTGAGCAGTTTTTCATGTGTCTGTTAGACATCTGGATGTCTTCTTTGGAGAAGTGTCTACTCGTGTCTTTTGCCCATTTCTTCACTGGATTATTTGTTTTTTGAGTGTTGAGTTTGATAGGTTCTTTATAGATTTTGGATACTAACCCTTTATCTGATATGTCATCTGCAAATATCTTCTCCCATTCCATTGGTTGCCTTTTAGTTTTGCTGATTGTTTCCTTCACTGCACAGAAGCTTTTTATTTTGATGAGGTCCCAATAGTTCATTTTTGCTTTTGTTTCCCTTGCCTCTGGAGATGTGTTGAGTAAGAAGTTGCTGTGGCCAGGGTCAAAGAGGTTTTTGCCTGCTTTCTCCTCGAGGATTTTGATGGCTTCCCATCTTACATTTAGGTCTTTCATCCATTTTGAGTTTATTTTTGTGTATGGTGTAAGAAAGTGGTCCAAGTTCATTTTTCTGCATGCCGCTGTCCAGTTTTCCCAGCACCACTTGCTGAAGAGACTGTCTTTATTCCATTGGATATTCTTTCCTGCTTTGTCAAAGATTAGCTGGCCAGACGTTTGTGAGTCCATTTCTGGGTTCTCTATTCTGTTCCATTGATCTGAGTGTCTGTTTTTGTGCCAGTACCATACTGTCTTGATGATTACAGCTTTGTAATATAGCTTGAAGTCTGGGATTTGATGCCTCCTGCTTTGGTTTTCTTTTTCAAGAGTGCTTTGGCTATTGGGGGTCTTTTCTGGTTCCATACAAATTTTAGGATTGTTCTAGCTCTGTGAAGAATGATGGTGTTGTTTTGATAGGTATTACATTGAATATGTAGATTGCTTTGGGTAGTATTGACATTTTAACAGTATTTGTTCTTCCAAGCCAGGAACATGGAACATTTTTCCCTTTTTGTGTGTTTCCTTCAATTTCTTTCATAAGCTCTCTATAGTTTTCAGTGTATAGATTTTTCACCTCTTTGGTTAGATTTATTCCTAGGTATTTTATGGGTTTTGGTGCAATTGTGAATGGGATCAATTCCTTGATTTCTCTTTCTGTTGCTTCATTGTTGGTGTGTAGGAATGCAACTGACTTCTGTGCATTGATTTTTATATCCTGTCACTTTGCTGAATTTATGGATAAATTCTAGCAATATTTTGGTGGAATCTTTGGGGTTTTCCATATAGAGTATCATCATCTGTGAAGAGTAAAAGTTTGACTTCCTCCTTGCCGATTTTGGATACCTTTTATTTCTTTATGTTGTCTGATTACTAAGGCTAGGACTTCCAATACTATGTTGACTAACAGTGGCAAGAGTGGACATCCTTGTCTTGTTCCTGACCTTAAGGGGGAAAGTTCTCAGTTTTTCCCCATTGAGGATGATATGGGGTGGGTCTTTCATATATGGCTTTAATGATCTTGAGTTACGATTCTCCTATCCCTACTTTCTTGGTTTTTTTTTTTTTTATCAAGAAACGATGCTGTATTTTGTCAAATGCTTTCTCTGCATCTATTCAGAGGATCATGTGGTTCTTGTTCTTTCTTTTATTGATGTGATGAATCACATTGTTTGTTTTGCAGATATTGAACCAGATCTGCATCCCAGGTATAAATCCCACTTGATCGTGGTGAATAATTTTTTTAATGTATTGTTGAATCCGGTTGGCTAATATATTGTTGAGGATTTTTGCATCCATGTTCATCAGGGAAATTGGTGTGTAGTTCTCCTTTTTAGTGGGGTCTTTGTCTGGTTTTGGAGTCAAGGTAATGCTGGCTTCATAGAAAGAGTTTGGAAGTTTTCCATTTATATTTTTTTGGAACAGCTTCAAAAGAATAGGTGCTAACTCTTCTTTGAATGTTTGGTCGGATATTTCTGGAAAGCCATCCAGCCCTGGACTCGTTTTTTGGGAGATTTTTTATTACTAATTCGATTTCTTTATTGGTATGGGTCTGTTCAAATTTTCTATTTCTTCTTGTTTCAGTTTTGGTAGTTTAAATGTTTTAGGAATTTTTCCATTTCTTCCAGATTTACTGGCATATAATTGCTCATGATATTCTCTTATTATTGTTTATATTTCTGCAGTGTTGGTTGTGATTGCTCCTCTTTCTTTCTTGATATTATTTATTTGGGTCCTTTCCTTTTTCTTGATCAAACTGGCTAGAGATTTGTCAATTTTGTTAATTCTTCCAAAGAACCAGCTTCTGGTTTCATTGATCTGTTCTACTGTTTTGTTTTGTTTTGTTTTGTTTTGTTTTGTTTGAATAGCACTAATTTCTGCTCCAATCTTTATTATTTCCCATCTTCTGCTGGTTTCTGGTTTTATTTGCTGTTGTTTCTCCAGCTGTTTAAGGTTTAAGGTTAGGTTGTGTATCTGAGACCTTTCTTCCTTCTTTAGGAAGGCCTGGGTTACTATATACCTTCCCCTTATGACAACCTTTGCTGTGTCCCAGAGGTTTCAGGCTGTGGTGTTACCATTTTCACCAGCTTCCATGTACTTTTGTATTTCCTCTTTAACAATGCGGTTAGCCTTTTCATCCTTTAGTAGGATGTTCTTTAGTCTCCAAGTATTTGTTAGCTTTCCAAATCTTTTCTTGTGGTTGATTTCGAGTTTCATAGTGTTGTGGTCTGAAAATATGCACGTTATGATTTCCATCTTTTTGTACTTGTTGAGGGCTGATTTGTGTCCCAGTAGGTGATCTATTCTGGAGAATGTTCCATGTGCACTGGAGAAGAATGTATATTCTGCTGCTTTAGGATGAAATGTTCTCAATATATCTGTTAAGTCCATCTGGTCCAGTGTGTCATTCAAAGCCATTGTTTCCTTGTTGATTTTTTGATTAGATGATCTGTCCATTGCTGTGAGTGGGGTGTTGAAGACCCCTACTATTATGGTATTATTATCAATAAATTTCTGTATGTTTGTGATTGATTTATATATTTCAGTGTGCCATGATGGGAGCATAGATGTTTACATTTGTTAGGTCTTCTTGGTGGATAGACCCCTTAATTATGATATAATGCCCTTATTCATCTCTTGTTACAGTCTTTATTTTAAAATCTAGGTTGTCTGATACAAGTATGGCTACTCCAGGTTTCTTTTGGTGATCATTAGCATGATAGATGGTTCTCCATTCCCTTACTTTCAATCTGAAGGTGTCTCTAGGTCCAAAGTGGGTCTCTTGTAAACAGCATAAAGATGGATCTTGTTTTCTTATCCATTCTGTTACCCTATATCTTTTGATTGGAGCATTTAGTCCATTGACATTTAGAGTGAGCACTGAAAGATATGAATTTATTGCCATTGTGTTGCCTGTAGAGTTGTAGTGTCTGGTGGTATTTTCTGGTCCTTTCTAGTCTTGGTTGCTTTTGGTCTTTTTTGTTTTGTTTAATCTTTTCTCCCCTAAGAGGGTCCTCCTTAAAATTTCTTGCAGGGCTGGTTTAGTGGTCATGAACTCCTTTAGTTTTTGTTTGTCTGGGAAACTTTATCTCTCCTTCTATTTTGAATGACAGCCTTGCTGGATAAAGAATTCTTGGCTGCATATTCTTGCTGCACTTCAGCACATTGAATATATCCTGCCATTCCTTTCTGGCCTGCCAAGTTTCTGTGGCTAGGTCTCCTGTGAACCTGATCTGTCTTTCCTTGTAGGTTAAGGACTTTTTTTCCCTTGCTGCTTTCATAATTCTTTCCTTTGTTTTGTGAATTTGGCTATGACATGCCTTGTTGATGGTCGGCTTTTGTTGAATTTAATGGGAGTTCTCTGTGCTTCCTGGATTTTGATGTCTGTTTCTTTCCCCTGGTTAGGAAAGTTTTCCAGTATGATTTGCTCACATAAACCTTCTACCCCTTTTTCTCTCTCTTCATCTTCTGGGACCCCTATCATTTGGATGTTATTCTTTTTTTTTTTTTTTTTTTGGATGTTATTCCTTTTTAATGAGTCACTGAGTTCTCTAATTCTCATTTGAGTTCTCTAATGCTCTTTTGCCTCAGTTTCCCTCTTTTTTTTCCTGCTTTATTTTTCTCCATAAGTTTCTTCTCTATATCACTGATTCGCTGCTCTGCCTCATCTGTCCTTGCTGCTGTGGCATCCCTTTGAGATTGCATCTCAGTTATAGCATTTTTAATTTCATCCTGACTGGATTTTCTTTTATCTTTGCAGAAAGGGATTCTATGCTTTTTCCAACCCACACTACTATTCTTACTATTGTGACTCTAAATTCTGGTTCAGACATCTTGCTTGTGTCTCTGTTGATTAAGTCCCTGGTTGTCATTTCTTTCTGTTCTTTCTTCTGGGGTGAATTCCTTTGTTTCGTCATTTTGGAGGGAGAAAAATAATTAATAAAATAAAAATTAAAAGTTAAAAACAACACAAAAAAATCAAATAAAGGATGCTAGATCCTAGGTGTGTTTTGGTCTGGTTGTTGAAAGGACCTTGATAGAATAAAGAAAAAGGGAAAGAAAAGAAAAAAAAAAGAAAACACTTGAAAATCTTAAAAAATGAATACAATAAAACAGAATAAAGTGAAATGATGAAAGTAAAATATAATAAAAAAATTACAAAAAAAACCCTAGAAAACATAGTAGAAAATTTTAAAGAAAAATCTTTTTATAAAAACAGAAAATAAAAATAATTTTTTCTCTTTCTGTATTCAAGAATAAGAAAAGAAAAAGAAAAAAGTGGAATAGATGGACAGGCAAACAGAAAGGAATATGATGGAAATTACATCCAGTTTCCCCTAAAGTCAAACTATGAAGTACTTTATAGTCTGTACCTAAGCAGGTGGAGAGACTTGTGTTCCTCTAGAGCACAGTTGGTGAGTTGGCCAGGGGTTGGTGTAACAACTCCATTTCTCCACTAGATGGTGCTGCTTAGCTTACTGGGGTGGATTGTTGTGGCACGTGTGTATATGCATATGCAGGAGCGGTGAAAATTGTGTCACCCAGCTACCCAGTCTCTAGTATCAGAACTCTGTGCTCGCCCACTGGCAATCAAGCACCCCTCCTTTGTCTCCAGCCTCCACCCACTCCCCACTACTTCCCTGTCCTTAACCAAGTCGTCAGCCTGCCAGGCGGCACCTCCATCCTGAGTTTTATCTCGACGGGACTGTGTTTCCAAACCCCTCACTTCTGAGGGCCCTGTGGTTTTGACCCATTCAGACCCTCTGGGGGAGGGTCTCACAGAGTAGTGGCCAAGTGCTGGCCACCCCTTGGAATGCTCACATGAATATGCCGCTGCATTTGCCCTGAGACGGCGGCTAGGTGCCAGCCGCCCCAGGAAAAGTTCACGCAATTGTGTAGCAGCAGCATTTCAGGGTTTATGGAAAATCACAACACACATCTGGCACCAGGCTTCACCACCTCAACGTCCTTGTTCCAGCACCAGCAAATGTGGCTGCTCTCTGGGGTCTGCTGGAACCTTTGCCTGTGGGGAGGCTGCACAACCTCTACCAAATGTCCTCCCAGCTGGGGAACTGCCTCTCCCCATGTGGCCCAAGGACCCCTTAGATCTCGCTGTCTGTTTCTGGGGATTCGCCCTTCCCACCAGAGGTCTATCAGGTATCGAGCTGCAGAGTTTCAGACTCTGTGCTCCCCCTGTTTATAGAGTCTTAATGAAATTTAAATCCTCTCCTTTCTCCTTTTATTGTTAATTACCTTATGGGTGTTTCCACTCTTTCTCTTTCTCTCCAGATGCTTTCAGGAGGAGTGCCTTTCCTCTATTCTACCCCATGTCTCCATCCTCTCTCTCCAAGCAAAAACAGCTCCTTGCCCTCTGAGGCTTCTCTCTCCCCCAGTTAACCTCTCTGCACCACATACCTGTCAAGTTTGTGGCTTAAGTTATGCAGCTTGTTGAGTTAATCCTCAGATCAATTTTCTAGGTGTGCAAGATGGTTTGGTGTTGATCTAGCTGCATTTCAGGGACAAGAGACACAAAAAACTTCCATATTGCTCTGCCATCTCGGACCTTCCCCCTGAAATGCATCTTTGACCAGCACATATCATGGCAGGCTCACCCGGCCATGACAGGAAGCACAAGTATGGCTGTCCCGGCCAGGGGGACCCTCCTAGGCCTTGCAGATAACCAACTGTGCATGCCAGATCAGCCATCACTGTGGAGTTTCAAAGGGTCTGCAAATAGGTCAAGCCTGTTCATCATTACAATGCCATCAGATGGCACTGCTGGCATAATAAGAAAGTATTCCTCCCAAAAGTTAGATCCAGGTGTTTTGCAACCATAAAAGGCAATTAAGCCAGAGTTCCAGAGTGATACATTTGGGGGCAGAAGAATTGATCAGGCCTAACTTACCTTAGGGCTGGCTCCCTACCCCCTAGCAGGGCCTGACCCTACACTAGCAGAGAACCCCAATCCCAATAGTAGGACACTGGGGAAGCCATACTCGAATACCTCTCAGCTTCTGCTCTCCTAGTAACATTTGATGAAAATGTATCCTTTCAGTTAATTGCATAAATCTTCTAGCTTCTGTAAGATTTATGTGTCAGAGTGCTTGCTCTTAGTTCCCTGTGTGACTGCTTCAACAACATCCACTCCTTCATTCAACAGATGTGTACTGAATCCCTAGTGCGTGCTGGATACTGTTCTAGGTGCTGGGGATAAGCAGTGAGTGCCCACCCTCGTGGAGCATACATTCCAGCAGTCCACAGGCGTGGCCTCCAACTCAAGCCTGGGAAAGGCAAGAGCAGCCACGTTGCATATAGGTACTCTCATTCAGTCCTACGACTGTTTTGATGCAATTGCTGTCATCTCCTTTTCCCAAACAAGGCTGAGCAAGGAGAAGCCTCCAGTGCTTTTGGGGCCCGGGTCCATCCAACTACAGACCCACGTCATCCCCCCTCTCCAGAAGCTTCCTTCTGACACCCGTGTTCTCCTCTTTAGGTCAGCCCCGAACGTGGTGACCGCAGGCTGAACCACTTCAGGGTCTACAATGACATCACTCTGTACAAGGCTAAAATGTGGAGCCTGGGAGAGGATGATCGCCACAAGTAGTGTCCCAGCGGTGACAGCAGCCCTGTCTTTAATACCCAATGTGTGTGCTGCCTGGATAACTAAAGATTATTTTGAAGCCTCAGTCTGACTTTTCCTATTTGGAGTCTCACATTTCTCCTTTCTGCCCAAGTCCACTGGTTCATACCCTTAATCTTAAAACTGGCAGCAGAATTCCAGTTTAAGATGCATACAGTATTTCCTCTGCCTCCCTGGATCCCAATAAGGGATAATAAAAGGACAAAAAAGGTATGGATGCACAACAGAGAGAATGAGAGAGGAACATCAGCTACCAAGACTGAAGACATATTTAGAAGATGGGAAGCTGATGGAGGAAGGTGAGGAAATCACAAATGGGACATGCCGAATGGGACACCTCTGACTCAGAGAGACAGGGGTGTGAGGCGGGGAACTGAAAATGGACATTGGTAGGGAGACCCTTCCCCCCACCGACACACACACCAGCCAGACACATAAACACCTCATACAGTGGCGGTCTACTCCTAGGGAAATGGGAAAAGCCCAAGGATCCGGGACACAAAGTAAAACACAGGGTAGGAGTGAGGTGTGACGCCACCAATGAAAATCGGTGAAAGTAAGATTGAACCCGTAGTCCACACATATATTGCGCTTTTACCCCAGGTTTGAAGCTGGAAGGTTCCTCTCTGGAAAAATGAAATGGCTCTAAAGACCCCCACGTAGTACCACTTGAAGTCCTATCGGAAAAGTGCCGGTGGGGGAGGGGCGCCTGAGTGGCTCAGTCAGTTGAGTGTCTTTTGGCTCAGGTCATGATACCAAGGTTGTGGGACTGAGTCCCGTATTGGAGTCTGCTTAGGATTCCCTCTCTCTTCCCTGCTCTCACCCACTTTCTCTCTCTCAATCTCTCCGTGGTGAACACAC
Organism: Prionailurus bengalensis; assembly: GCF_016509475.1. Taxonomy (NCBI): domain Eukaryota; kingdom Metazoa; phylum Chordata; class Mammalia; order Carnivora; family Felidae; genus Prionailurus; species Prionailurus bengalensis. Next base: position 33,830,536 of record NC_057345.1, read on the forward strand.
GGAGGGTGTTGGAGGGGGCGTGCCCAAGAGGGCACAGCAGCCCCACATCTTCCCTCCGATACCTTGCTCCATGTATCACTTCCATTAGGCCCTTCTTGAGTTATGCCTGAAAAGCAAAGCCATCTATTGCTGAGATCACTCCTGCTTTTGGAACCTGACAGATCAAACTGCAGATCAAGACTGCAAATCCAAGTGGCCTTCCCCTGGGAGACATTTTCACACAATGCAATGATGACTAATTAGTAATGACTACTTGGGCATCTAGAAATGTGCCAGTATCTCTTAACTATTATAATTGTTTTGCTGGAACGGAACCAGGAGGTGACCTGTGATGTCACAGAAAGATAGATGTCTTTGTCCCCTGTTCCTGACGTAGAGTTCCTAAATCCCTTGTATTTCCTGAGAGATGCGATAGGGCCATCTTTTATTCTTTGTAAAAATTTTTAATGTTTATTTTCGAGAGAGAGCACGAGCAGGGGAGGGGCAGAGAGAGGAGGACAGAAGAACCAAACCAGGCTCTGTGCTGTCAACACAGAGCCTGATGTGGGGCTCGAACTCACAAACCCTGAGATCATGACCTGAGCTGAAGTTGGATGCTTAACCAACTGAGCCACCCAGGCACCCCACATTTTATTCAAATGAGGAACTCTTGGCAGCTTCTAGCTAGCTGCAGAATGGGGGCTGCTTATCAGAAAGACCAAGGCTTGATTAGAAACTTGGAACTTTAGCCCTACCCCCAACCTCTGGGGAGGGAAGAGGGACAAGAGGTGAACCATCACCAATGGTCAGTGATTTCATCAATCATGCCTACGCAGTAAAACCCCATTAAAGAAAAAAAAAAAAAAAGAAAAAAAGAAAAAAAAGAACAAAACAAACCCAAACTGTAGGATTGGAAGAGCTTCCTAGGTGCGGGGTTGGGGGGGTGTGCCCAGAGAGGGGGTGAAAGCTCCAAGCACCCTCCCTACCCCCATAGCTGCAAGCAGCTCATTTTAACAGTCCTGCACTGCTGTGCAAAGTGAGGATTGCCTGGGTACAGAGTAACAGCTTTCTTTTTGTTTTGTTTTGTTTTTGGTGACATTGAGAAGGAATTGAACATGCTGTATTTAAAGGAACAGACTTGGAGCACAACGACCACTTTCAGAGCTGACAATTTTGTGACGAGAAAGAACCAGGGACCTGATCTATCTTAAAATTTACACTAGATCAGAAAATTAGACTCACGTTTCTGCCTATCAACTGTCTACCTTTTATGCTTCTCTCAAAATACATCCATGATGATGAATACATTTTTTAAAGTTCGTCAAAGTATTAAAAACTTCTATTGTTAAATGCAGACAATGAAAAAAATAGTAAAACTAATATTTGGTAGACTGTAACTTAAAACATTAAAATCACTGAGAATCAAGTGTTTCATTTGTGAAAAAAAAAACAAAACACAGTGCTTGCCTTTTTTCCTTGTATGACACAGAGCAAGCTTCCTTTCTACACCTTGGCAAGTTGTCTGACTCCCCAAGCTTGGATTCACCTCCAACACTTTATCATTTGGCCTTTCAATGTTACAAAATACCTCCAGGAGTCCCTTTAACGTGAAGTTTGCTACCAGTGTCCCCTCCTCTGGGACATCTCCATCTTTTTCCTCATCGTGTCTATAAGCTCGCTTTTGCTCCTTCTCTGGCTGCGTATCCAGTCTCCAGAAAGCAAGTGTCACCATTCTCTCATCACCTGTTTCTCCCACGGTTCCACTCGCATCCTAGCATCCTATTCAAACGTCACTTCCAACCTTATCACGGTCGCTTACTTGTTGCACTTTCCTCTTTGTTGCTTGATCCTCCTTTGTCTACTTTTGTAAAATGTCATGTGGGTTTATCCCTGGGAGGCTAAGAGGCAACACAAGTGCACCCTTGGCCACCTGTGCGTGAACTGAGATGTGCCACGACCCACCACCAGACTTTCAGTGACAGTTGGTCACTAAGTATCGTGTAGGGATTTGTGGACAGGAGAGCTGGCAGCAAAGTTGCTACTTCCTGCCATTACTCACAGTTAACACTTTTAGTAACTGAAATGTGGACAGTGTTGCTGAGGAACTGCTACCTTGAGCATTGAAATCCAGGCATAGCAAGAACGGCCCTTACAACTGAAATCTGCACACGGCAAGAAAAGCCTGCACTTGGCACTGAGAACTGCCAGGTCCCCACCTATCCCTCCATGCATGGGACTGCAATTTAATGCAATATGAGGGATGCTACTGCCTGCACCCTGGTGATCCTTTGAGGGCTGAAACAGCAGAGGAAGTGACTTAAATGACTGCTATGAAGTACACCTCTGAAATTGATTCCATTCGCTATATAAGAAGAAAGGGGGGAGGGGGAAGGTAGCAACATAGTTTCAAATCCTGTACAAGTACTAGCAGTAATGACTTACTTTTGGCCTTCGCAGTGGAAACTACTGCTAACCTGTGTTCTCCTTTCTTAAAACTCTCAATTATGTTCCACACATAATTCAAAGTCTTTAATGGATACATTACTCCATCCGCTAATATTGTAGATTGTCAAAAATAGGTCAGGGTAAAACATTTTGGTCTTCTGAAAACGGGACCTGTTTGCTCAGAATTTTGTTAATCGAAATGAGTTTACAAAAACTAAATTCATTCTTTTTGTACTGGAAAGTATCATAAAACCAGAAATGTCCTTTTTTGTATACCAATGATCCCACAAGGAAACAATGTAAAAATGAATTTTTTTCCTGCTTAAGACTACACAGTTCTCAGATATTCTAGCCTCCTTAAAATACAGTTTCTAAACTGGAACGGAGAGATGGAGGACAGGTAAACTTCCCTATCAACACGGAGTAAAACCCAACATGCAACGTGGCCCGCCCACCCACGTCCAACCAATGCGTAGCTTCCAGGCAGCATCTGAGTACCTCTCAAGTATGTACCACCAAGGCTGACGTGAAGAAACTCCCCCCAGCAAAATAATTCTAAGCAGATATAAACTCCTATCATATGGCAGGCAACAGTCTAAGCATTTACATATATTAACTCACTTAATGCTGACATTTGGGTAGATATTATTCTCATGTATAAAAAGATGACAAAGCACAGAAAAATTAATGTGCCCAGGGTCAAACAACAAGCAGCAGAAACAGGTGTCAAACCCAGCAGTCTGGCCCAAGTCTGTGCTCTTGACCCACACGGCTCAACATGAAAAAGGGGGATCATAATGCACAGGTGGGGCAGGGGAAAACCCAAGGAAACAGAATGAAGGGAACAGAAGAAAAGTCTTAAAAAAAACCAAAACTATAATTCACATTATGAGATAAAAGAACAAAGAATGCTTAGAATAAAATGGAAAATGAAAGCTAAAATAAATACTTGATAAATGATTAGACAAAGAATCAAAAGAATCTTTCCCCTAAAGTAGAACGAAAACACAAACTTAGAAGATCACTGGAAGGGTTTCACAATCTAACAAAAATTCCAGAATTAGATCACTGGAAGGGTTTCACAATCTAACAAAAATTCCAGAATTAGAACGAAGAAAATAGGGAGAACTTCTCAAATAAAATTTGCCAGAACTGAAGAACCTGCATCCTTCTAAACACCCTAATTAAAGAATAAAAACAGGCCCACACGAAGGCATGTTATCATGGAATTTCAGATCGCTGGGTGAAGAAAAGCTTCCAGAAAGAAGGAAAGGGAAGGGCAGTGACTTCTCAGTGGGGAGAGGAGGCAGCAAAACAGAGAAGCAATGCCTACAACATTGTCGGGACAATACCCATCAGCCAAACTAAAGGCAACTGCAGAAATGTACGAAGTTCTCAAGTTCCCCTTCCTTAGAAGATACCAGAAGACGGTACACACCAAAGGAAGGCATAAGCTAAGATGTAGCTATGATGTAGATGGTATAGAAGACACAAGGTGACAGCTGCATGACAGATCTAGGTTGGAGCAGAAAAGTAGAAGCTGGTTAAAATGACATAGGTCTAAGGAAAAATCAAGATATACAAGGAAAATTAGGCACACAGGAAAATAAGGGTGATAATCAACTCAAGGAAAACCCAAAAGCTGTATCACAAAGGAAATTTTATCAGAGTACAACTAGTTTGACAGTGATTGGTATTTTAACAATCATAATGTATAAACACTGATTCTTGATTTATCTAAACCCAGGATACAATTACCTGGAAGGATGAGGAAGGTATGCATTAAATCTCCAATTATCATAAAAGGAAGGCAATTTGGGCTCAAAGTCTAAATTATCATCAATAAACAGCAATCTTAATACATAAAAGTAACTTCTCAATCTTTTAGTCCTGAGTTTTTAACCAAGAGGATGTGTTTCTTTGAAAATTTTTTAGTTCATGAAAGAATTTTTTACAAAAAGAAACCAAAAGAAGATCCAACTGTATTGTGAAATCCCAAGTCTGCATCCCTTTCTCTTGGTTCTTCATATACAAAGATGCTGCTTAGCGTGTTCTGCTCTTCATTTTCTCTCTTGTTCGTTTTCCAGGTCTCTTCTATGGAACAAGAAAATACCACATGTGGTCACACAGCAGCCTGATCTTCTGCCCCAGGGAAAGGAAGGGAGCAGGTGGGTGTGGGATGGGAGAGGAGGTGATCCAGCCCCTCATGTGACCCCTTGGCTCACTTACATTTGATCCTTTCTTTCCAGGCCTCTTCAGGCCCTTGCCATGGGCTGTCTTGGCCCGGAAGCTGGATACATCATCGTAGCTCTCACGAGTGTTCCACTTGGAGCCTTTCTTCTTTCCACCAAAACCAAACTTCTGGTTTTTATAGCGTCGCTTAGCACTGGGCCTGGAAAAATGCCGGCTTACAGGTCACCCACAGCACTGCAAATCCTGATGAGTCTTACGGCCTACGACTACCCCTAGTTTCCTGTCTAAGCAAAATCTCTTTAGATACTACTGTTACCCAGAATCTTATCATTGGCCCTACTTTCTTACTCTAAAAATCCCCCAGGCAAGCACATCTACTTATGGTTAACCATTAGAGCAAGAAAACAAAGCAAGAACTAGGAAGGGTTTCACATACATTTTGTGGCTCACCTCTTCTCTCTGAAGAGATTTCTATTTTAACTAATTTTTGCTAGATCATCCTCAGTTGTTTCTATTCCCTTCAAGGATAGTACATGCAATTAACATTCAAATATAATAAATTTTAAAACTGGTCTGCCTGCAGGAAATCTCAAATTCAACATATCCCAAAATCACATGCCATCTCCCTTCCTAGACTGGTTTCACCTCCTGTATATAGGCAATGACTTGGTGGGGCACCTGGTTGGCTCAGTCAGTAAAGCATGCGACCCTTCATCTCTGGGTTATTCGTTCGAGCCCCACGTTGGTGTGGAGCCTACTTAAAAAAAAAAAAAAAAAGCAGTGACTTGAGGCTGGTGGAACTACATCTTTTCAGCCACCAGGCTACAAACCTGGGAGCCAGCCTTGATTATTCATTCCTTCGTTCACTCTCTACACCCAACACAATTACTGAGTGCTGCTAGTTTAACTTCTTGAATATTTCTTCAATCGGTTTTCTCTTCTCTGCCCCCGTTACCCCTTTTGGGTCATTATCATTGCTCTCTGGACTTTTGTAATAGCCCCCTAATCAATTATCCTGCCCCCCTCAAGTCCATCCTTTATAAGAGTACACTTAATTTTTCAAAAACATGAATATGACCTACTCATAATTTTGAGTAAAGCCCTCAATGTCTCCCCAGTGCCTACTGGATAAAACCCAAGTTTCTCAACAAGGCAAACACTGTCTCTGTGACTTGGCCCAGGGCCCCCTCCAGCTACATTTCACCCTCCTTGCCCCACACCGCACTCCCAGTGGCACCAAATGCTTGCTCTTCCCTCATACACAAACTGCTGTTCTCACCTCTATGCTCTCACTCTCTCGTGTTCTTCCTTCTTGCCAAAACCAGTGTCTCTCCTATTCTCCTGGTTCTTACTCATCCTTCAGACTAAGCTCAGGTGGTACCCTCCTCCAGGGAGCCATCCTCACGCCCTCATCACCAGACCAGGTCAGCTATTTCTAAAATGTGCTTCCACACTACTCCCTCAAATGCCTTGATCATAGCATTCATATATTCTACAGAAATTATCATTTCCCCCAGGCCTGGGGTCTAGGGATGCATAAAGGTGAACTAAGAAGAAAATAATAATCTTTGCCATTAACCCTTTTAATCTGCAAAATGGTATGAGGTGCATACAATTTTCTCATTTTCATAGATGAGGAAACAAATATTCAGAAAGGTCAAGTAAAACTTGCTCAAAGCTGCCCAAAGTGGCAGGCTCTGGACCTGAACCTTCAGTCTACGCTGTGAGCAACTTTTACTGAGCATCCACTTAAAATGTGCCAAATCCTTAAATCACCCTACTTTAGTTTTTTTGGTTTTTAGTTAATTAATTTTTTAAAGCAAGCTCTGCACCCAATGTGGGGCTTGAACTCATGACCCCCAGGTCAAGAGTCCAATGCTCTACTGACTGTGCCAGCCAGGTGCCCCCTAAACCACCCTACTTTAATCTCCCAAGACTGATACGGCTAAAAGGACCCATCACATGGGCCGGTAAGCCCCGGCTGCAGGCAGCACTGTGCTCTCTCAACTCGAGGCCACTCCTGTGGAACTCGCTGCCGTGCCCGAGACTCGCTTGCCCAGCACCCATCACAAAACCAGACAAAAACCCTTCATACCCCTTCTTCATCTGTTGGCCTTTGGCTCCTTCCTTTGTTTTCCGTGCAGCAGCTTTCTGATCCCCCTCAAGGAAATCCAGTTTATCAGAAAAGCCTGGGAGGGAAGAGGTACTTTGATCAGCACTGACACGTTCATTTTAAGAAGAGCTTGAGCTTCGAAAGAAGGTTGTTACTTGCTAAATTAACTTTAAGAGATACATCTTGTTCCCCACACCGTCCCCAAACCTTAGGCCCCGTGGCTGCAAATCAATCAAGGCTCCAGAGCAGTATGTGTTCAAATTAGCAGCTACCCCTGCTCCCTATATCCTTAGGACAGAGATATACTGACCTTTCTGATATTTCTTAATGGCGTTCATCATATGTGTTTTCTCTCGCTGCCTCTTCTGAAGAACTTCTGTTTGCACCTGGACATGAACACAGGGCCGTCATACCCACTCCAGACCACCGTTGTAAGCGCCTACATGCTTTCGGCAGCAACGATGTGCTAACACCACCACCACACATTTACATGTGCCAGAACTATGCTAAGGCTCTAAGCATATTCTTACTTTATCTTCTCAACCACCCAGTGAAGTAGAAATCCCTATCACCCCTGAAAAACTGAAGCACAGAGAAGTTAAGCAGCTTGCCGGAGTCACACAGTGGGAAAGTACGCAGCTGAATTTACACCCAGGCAGTCTGCACTCTTACCCCATTCCACCATCCTGCCTACAAAATCACGGCAAATCACGTCTAGGTCTACACCCAATTCTCTCCGTTCGTTATATGTGAGCAGATTAAGTGTCAAACCCACTCCGTTATGAGGCATGAAAGTACCAACAGAAACAAACAATCTCCCAAAAAACATAAAAAAGGCTGTAAGGACAAAAGAAGATGCCAATACTCAAAGGCAGGGTTTCTCAATCTCCATACTACTGATAGCTCGAACAGGAATCACTCCGTGTTGGGGGGTGGACAGCCTGCCCAGCGCGCTGTGGGATCTTTAGCAGCCTCCCTGCCCTCCGCCCACTAGATGCCAGTAGCACACTCCCCATGGAGATGTGACACTAAAAATGTCTCCAGATGTTGCCGGATGTTGCCTGGTAAGCCAAATTATCCCCAGTTGAGAATCGCTGCTATGAGGTTTCTTCAAGTTAGCAACGGTGAGCTAACAGGCCCCAGTGACGTTTTCTTTGGCTCTGACAAATTAGATTCTGTTACACCAAATGCCCATGTCTTTGAGCTGGCCTCGGCCATCGACCACCAGATCAATCCAATAAATACGCAGCTGCCCTTCCGCACAGGACAGGACACTCATCTACTCTTACTCTGCTGAGGATCCGGCAGTGAAGTGACTCCCAATGTGGACAGCAGCTCGGCACCCCGATCACAAGCGTTTATGTCCAAAACGCGGACAAGGTCCGAACACTTCTGCTGACCCTCCTCACACTCCCTTCTTCCCACAACCCTGACTTCAATTCCTGTCATCGTGTTTCCTAAATAACCATGAAATAACAAAGAAAAACCAAAGAGTTTCATGGTATGCCTGCCCTTTTTTACCTGAGGTTTTTTTCATGTTAGAACTCAGACGTTCATAGTTCAAGCACACAGGTGCCATTTTTCCCTCTCAGTTGGATCACAATAATATGGTTCTTTCAAGGACTTCACATCACCTAGGCCAGTGATTCTCAAAGCAGGATGCATTTCAGAATCATCTGAGAAGTTGGGGCGTGACGGGGAAGGGAAGAAAAAACACCCGGATTCCTAGACATTCTGAAGCCCAGAGATCTGTTTTGAAAACCCCCCCCAGGTGATTTTGCTGTGGTCACGTTGGGACTTCACTGACCTGGACTCCCCTCTTCACTGTACAGATGAGCAAATGGGGCCCAGTGGAATGAATGAATCGCCTACAGTTACCATGCTACCCCTGGTGAGACCCTGGTGTCAAGGGAAGATTGTGCTCGTGGATACGAGCACATACTCCTCACAGTGAGATAATAAACACAAGACAGAGCACACACAGGGCACGGAAGCAGACCTGACCCAGTCACCCCAGCCTGACAAACACTCGGCCTCATCCCGTGCGCCCACATCTTCCTTCTTACCTTCTTCCCGTATTTCCTAAGCGCTCGCAGTTGCTTAGCCTTTTCAGACTTTTCCATGGCGGCCTGTTTAGCCTGCAGCTTCTGCCGAATCTGAAACACAAAATATTGTCAGCTCATGTTAAGTGAATCTGGGCTGACCACCACGTAGGGTGTGCTGGAGCAGGGAGCACATCTTCCCGGTTCTGCAAACTGGAGCTCAAAGGAATCTTGTAAGTCCTGTTTCATACATGAGGACAAGAGGCCCAGAGGTTGAGCACTTTGTCCAAGATACCAAAAGTATCCATGGTGGACCTGAAAAGTGACCTCCCCACTCCCAGTGTGCTGTCCCAGTGTGCTGTTTGTTCCGCTATGCAAAACTGCCTGCTTGCCATTCTCCCAGGAGAAACCAACTTTTCCCCAACCCAACTGTCTGCAGACTAAGGTCAAACCAGCATGCAGCCTCAGTGCCCTTCTCCGATACACCACATGCACATTAAAAACTCAAGCAGGTACCAGGTACCTAGCCTTTTCCATCAGACACACAGATTTCAGTCAAGGGGTAAGCACGTGTCAGTGTGAGTGTACAGAGGGGTGTCCGAGCTCGTCTCTAGATTAGCTTCCCCAAGTACCACTGAAACAAGAGCTCCCTAAAATCCAGCTGGAGACCCAATAGGACTATCGGAATATATCTTGGGATTAAATTTTGACAATTCTCTTCCTCCCAGAGTTAAATGAGGATCAAGTTCTATGTAACCCTAAATTATACTACATTTGAGCTATATGTTAATCCCTCATCTTACAGAAAACTGATGCCCAGAGAAAAATAATTGTTTACAAGTTAGAGCACCGCCCCTTGGCAATGGCTGGACAAGAAGTGTGTTTTTTCTATATGCCATGCCATGACCACGCCAGCTAAGAAATGCAAAAGGCCATCTTGATCTCGGGACCACAGTTCTTACAGTACTTCTCCTCCCCTTAAATGCTTAAACTAGGAAAAAATCATCCTTCTATTTATCTAACTGGTGGTGACTGGCATGAGCCTGAAGTAGGCAATCAAGACGATAATTGTCCTCTGACAACCAATTCCCTATTATTGGGCTTAGTTCTTTTTATTTTCTTCTAAAGCTCATTTATTTATGTTGAGAGAGAGGGGAAGAGAATCTCCAAGAGAGGGAGGGAGAGAGAGAATCCCAAGCAGTCAACCCAGGGCTTAAACTCAGAACTGTGAGATCATGACCTGAGCCGAAATCAAGAGTCAGACACTTAACCCACTGAACCACCCAGCAACACTGTGGGCTTAGTCTGTTTTAAATTACAGGAGATAAGCCAGCTGACTACACTTAAGTATAAAACCTTGGCTTTCCTGAGAAAACCTTTGTTTCTTACCTTCTGCATCTGCTGATCAGACTTGGCCATCTCTGCAAAATAGTCAGTGGGCCTCTTGGTAGGGACTTTGAGCTGATGGAGCCGGGGTAATATGGAAAGCACAGCGGCCTGGGCTTGCCGGTAGCTGAGGATGTAGGACAAAATGTGAAATAAGCGAAGGGAGAGAGACCTTCCACTCCCTCTCACTTGCCTTATCCATCGAGGATGACCTTGGAGTTATCCAGGGGCAGAAAAATGCTCAACATCTGACCTCCACCAGCAAGAACACACACACACTAATGAAAATGTAATAAAGCTTCATTAACTTGGTATCTAGGAGAGATTTAACTGTATACTCTTTAAAGAGGAAGGGGAGTTCTGCTACAAATAAATTAGTTTAAGACAGTGACCACCCTAAAAGTACCCCTTAACTTAAAAACTAATACCAACTGGGGCACCTGGGTGGTTCAGTCAGTTGAGCGTCCGACTTCAGCTCAGGTCATGATCTCACACTCTGTGAGTTTGAGCCCTGCGTCGGGCTCTGTGCTCAGGGCCTGGAGCCCGCTTGGGATTCTGCGTCTCCCGCTCTCTCTGCCCCTCCCCTGCTCATGCTCTGTCTCTCTCTGTCTCAAAAATAAATAAAAACATTAAAAAAAAAGAAAACTAATACCAATCATGAATTCTTATGTAGTCCTTCAAAAAGGTCATGTAAGAACCTTCTGAGGCAAGTTTCTGTTTAACTGAAAACACACAAAAAACTTTAAAACTGAATACCTCAAAATAAAATTTAAAAATAAAATAAATTAGACTTTGGATTATAACCGGTGGACCAAAGGGCTCTTTTCTCAACCAGGAACAATCTTCTAGAGCTTTTTAGTAAAAAAAGAAGCCTTCCTACTCACTCTCAGGCTTATGACAATTTCTGAGGACTGCAGGCTCACTGCTTCTCCCACCTCCCCCCTTTCTCGAACAGGGCCCCCCCCCCCCACCTTCTCCCACTCTTGAAAACAAACATACAAACTCATCTCCCGCTGGAAGTCATCTTCCGGATCAAAGGCTTTCTGATCCTTGTTCTGAGGGGTTGACTGAGATCCACTGATTTCCGGCACGGGACCCAGGGTCACATCAAGCCTTTCAACCCATTCCAGATCCCGCTTGAATTCAGCCAAACACTGCTTCAGGCCACTCTAGGAAATTCATCAGACACTGAGCCTGTATGAAGGACACAGGCCAACGGACAAAGCACTAAATAAACCCCAACATCCGGACCTCCTGACAATGCCCAGGCTGCGTCTTCCCTGGGACAAGAACTCAGTCCGCCAAGCACAACTGTGCCTTGGGAGCATTCCCGTGTCCTAGGACCCCCCGGCCAGGCGCCCGAGCTCACCACGTCGTTCACAGCTTTCTTCGGCCCCTCTAGCACCACATTGAGGCCTGGCTTCAGGAGCCCTCTGGAAAACGCATCCTGCAACTGCAGGGTACAATCGGCAGTCAGCACCGGGGGAATGAGGACCCTCTCCCGCGCCCAGCCCCGCGAGCCCGGCCGACACCTACCTCCCTGTCGGTGACCAGAGAATCATCAGAATCCGAGTCCGAACCTGACAGCGGGGGGGTGTCCATGTCGCAGCGAACGTGCACGTCCGCTCTAGTCGAGGGAGCCGGGTGGCCTGAGGCCCGCGCGGCCGGAAAGGGGCGCCTCTCGCTGCTGCTGCCTGCCCCCCGCCCCCTGCTCGCACGCCGCGGCCCCACGTGGACCCGAGCCCCACCAACGCCGACTGCCGGGTGCCTCGGCAGAACTTTCCCACCGGGACTTCCGCTTCCGGCCGCATACCCACACTTCCGGTTTGCCGTTGCTATAGGAACCGCTCCGGCGTCCGAAAGAGCCGGGTTGCTCGGGACCCATAGGAGTTCTACTCCTGGATACACGCGTGGTCTGGTGACCCAAAGAGAAGACGCCAAAGGTGTGAGCGCGTAGTTGGGGGTCCTCTGGAGAAGCAAGAAGCCTCGAGGGAGCGAAGGAAAGGGGAGAAACAGCTGCCGCGGCGGAAGGGGGTGTGGGGGCCGCTGGGGGTGGGGGGGGGGGCGGAAACGGAGGAAGGCTCTGGGGGCGGGGCCAGGGGCGTGCTCGGGGCGGGGCGGGGCGGGGCGACGCGCGGCTCCAAGCTCACCGCTGCGCTCCTTGTTCAGCAAACTCTTTGCCGGGTACCATGTCGACCGTGGTGGCTCAGTCGCTGCATGTTTTTGGTCTTCGATCCCACGTGGCCAACAATATCTTTTTCTTCGATGAACAAATCATTATATTTCCTTCAGGAAATCACTGTGTGAAGTACAATGTGGATCAGAAGTGGCAAAAATTCATTCCAGGTAAAAAACCTTTCCATCCCTACGCATGCGTTTGACCGTGCCAAATATAACCCCATAATCCCGACAAGACTATAGAAAGTTAAGTATTTTGGCCAACTTAAATATACGTATAGTTTTATAAAGGTAGAAGGAGTACACGTCCACCTGCATTAACAGAGTAACCACACATACATCGTTAAAATCACATGTAAAATGATGTTAATTTAAAAGTACTTTTTTCCCCCACTGATTTAATGGAAAAAAATTTATTTTAGAGTCTCTTTTCATGCCTCTGCAATATCATTGTCTTTGTCATCTCCAGGGCCACTTTTTGAGTTGTTTAGCACAGCTTTCCAGAGTTCGGTACCTTCATTACATCACATTTTGGAACCGTGTATGATGAAGGCCCTGGAGGTTTAATCGCAAATCACAAATAACCGTTTGTATAATGTTACATTTGTGTTTGTTCACACTGGTCCTGTTAATGTTATACCTGATTTCCACAACTCAGTCACTCTTTTTCCAGTCTTTATTGCATTCAAAATGTTTGATCTTGACACATGCCTACAAAATAGTGTTCACTGCATATATCTAATATCTAAAGAACTATAATAAAGCGAAGGTCCATGAACGCACCACGCAGGGTAGGAAATAGAACATTGCCAGCTCCAGTGTTTCTCCCTGATTTCGTTCTCACCAGGCATACTCACACCCCATCCTGGATATTGTAATTACTCCCTTATTTCTTTATATACTTTTACCATGTATATGTGTGGCCTTATAGAAAATAGATCTTTGTTTTTGCTATTTACCAAGTTTTATAAGTTTAATCATGGTTATACGTATGCCAAGACCTTCTTTTGTTTGACATCATGCTTTTGAGACTCATACGTCTTAATATATATTAACTGAGTCGTTTTATTGCTATATGGTGTTCCATCATATGAATGGAATGCCCCAAATATATTTATCCATTCTAGTGTGGATGGACATTTGGGAAACAACAGTTTTTTGCTTTACAAAGCGTCCTGCTGTAAAGTTTCTTGCATGTATGTACGCTCATCCACTTGTGTGGGTTCTCCAGGGCACATGGCCAGGACTAAAATTACCAGGTAATTTTCCTTATGGAAAGATTTTTGTTTTTTCCTTATGGAAAGAGAAGCCTCGGTGTCACGACTCTCTGTGCAAGAATCCTGCTACAGTATGGGGTGCCTGGGTGGCTCAGTTGGTTAATTGTCCGACTTCGGCTCAGGTCATGATCTCACGGTTCGTGAGTTCAAGTCCCGCGTCAGGCTCTGTGCTGACAGCTCCGAGCCTGGAGCCTGCTTCGGACTCTGTGTCTCCCTCTCTCTCTGCTCCTTCCCTGCTCACACTCTGTCTCTCTCTTTCAAAAATAATAAAGATTAAAAAAAAATAATAAAAAAGAAAGAACCAAAAGATAGGAGGAGACTCATGCACGAGGTGAACTTGTTTCAAGGAGGTGGCCGTCATCAACTAGGTGTGCAAAGGCATTTTACAAGCTCTGCAATCAGCCAACATATATTAAGCACCCATTTGGTGCCAGTCACTGGTGATTGAATGAGTGGATTGCATGAGTGAATGGATAAAGAAAACCACGGCCTGTGCTCTCTAGAAGCTCTCAGTATTGCCATGGAGACAAGTGTGTTTTCAAAGGAGCAGGACTTGGAAATGACCAGGATAGATGCTATGCCAGCTACAGCCCAGGCACGAAAGCACAAAAGGAAAGAGGGAGAAGTTTTCCTTTGCCTCCCCCAGGCAATCTCATCTATGCCCCCAGTTTCAACTTCCCACGGTGACTCTTACCTCACGTCTGCATTTTCAGTCCCAACCTCTCCTCCGAGCCTTAGAATCATATCCAGTTGTCCACTAAATCTCTCTACCTAAATGTCCCACAGTATGCACCTCACACACAATATATCCAGAACTGAATTTGTCATTTCCTTTTCTTCCCTCTCTTCCTTAAGACCCTACCTCGCCAGATTGTCAAATGCATGATAAAGCTACAATTACAAAAATAATGTAGTGCTGGTATAAATATCCCCAAAACCCAGTTATATATATGTAGATATGTAAATGAATTGAATATATCATAAAGGTAGCATTAGGAGGAATCTGTGCTGGGACAACTAGTTAGGTATTTGGGAAACAGGAATCAATCTAAGTCCTTACTTCATGCCCCGAGATGAAGTAAAGACTTTAGTGTAAAAAAAAAAAAAAAAAAAAAAAATGAGGGGCGCCTGGGTGGCGCAGTCGGTTAAGTGTCCGACTTCAGCCAGGTCACGATCTCGCGGTCCGTGAGTTCGAGCCCCGCGTCGGGCTCTGGGCTGATGGCTCAGAGCCTGGAGCCTGTTTCCGATTCTGTGTCTCCCTCTCTCTCTGCCCCTCGCCCGTTCATGCTCTGTCTCTCTCTGTCCCAAAAATAAATAAACGTTGAAAAAAAATTAAAAAAAAAATGAAATCAGAAAAAACTAGAACCAAATAAACATGAGTAAAAATAAAATCTTTGGATGGGCTGTTTTCCATAAAAAACAATGGACATACTCTTCGCCATGACCCCTAACTCCCTCGGCCTATGTTCCTTCCCAGCTGTCACCCCTACTCCCAGTCACCAGACGTCAATCATTGCTTGTTTCTCTCCTTCCCCTGCCTCACCCAGGCAGCCACTGGGTCCTACTTGGCATCTCTCTCATCTCCCCATCCCAGCCTTCATACCGCCTGTCACTGCCATCCTGTTTTTGAAATTATCTGCCCACTGGTTTCCTTCCCTCAAGGTCTGTCTTCCACACAGTTGCCAGAGGGATTTTTCTACAACATGCGTCTGACCCTTCCAAAAATTCCTCTGTGGCTTTTCATTTGCCTCTGTGGTAAACTCCAAACTCTCGTGGCTTTTCATTTGCCTCTGTGATAAACTCCAAACTCTCATGCAAGGTCTCCAGCAACCCCAAACCTAGGGTCTTTTCCAAGGCACGGCCACTTCCTGAAGCCCTTCCACAGAGGTCCTGCTGCTGGACAGACTCCCTTCAGCTTGCTGGGAAACACAGCACAGGGCCCAGGGCATCACTTTCTAGCACTTCTCCGCTGCCTTGCTCACCGTCCCTGCCCTGGGCTTGAATCAGGGCGGACTTTTGCACAAGGCACAGTAGGCACAGAGCCCAGGGCCCATGATACTTTTAGAGACCCAAGAAAATGAGTATAATAATACTAAGTCCAGTCTGGATTATATTCTTTATACTAATGCAGTCGTAAGATATAATTTTTACCAGCTTATTTTTTAAACCACTTTATTAATTTTTACTGTTAATGGAAGAAGGGACCCACGAAAATCATAATGTGGGCCTGATTTCTTTTCCCAAATAAAGTTCTTGCCCCTTCATCTTTGCCTCAGCCTTTGCTTTCTAGACCACAACTTTTATTCTCGTGCTTGTTACCTCATAGTTGCAAGATGACTGCTCTATCTCCAGGTACCACTGACACATTCCAGGAAAAGTTGGGGTAGAATGCATCCGTCTCTGGTTTTCGAGAGAACACAAGCTTTACTGTAAAGCCAGTCCAGCAGACTGGCCAGATTCACACAGATGACCTAACTGTGAGACAGCCTGGGGCCCCCAGCAGTCGGTGTCTCAGCCTTGAAAATAGAGGGGCGCTGCCTGCTGGCTGCTCAGGGCATGGAGACCCACCCTCTTCCACCCGTCTACACCCACGTATGGTTTCCCTGGGCTCACGTGCGATGCCCCAGCCACACTGTGCCCTTTTTCACATGCACACCTCTGCTCTTCCTGCCACCTGCCCCACCCTGCACTCTATCCCACCTGTCCTCCCTCTGGCATCGTTCCTTGACTTCTCCTCCTACCTCAGCCTCTGCGAGGTACCTGTCCTAGCCATTTTCCTAATACCCCGGATATGGCAGGGCCAAGGGACTGCAGGGATTGACAGTTACCTGTTTCTGTGCCTTTTCTCCCATGTGTCAACCTTGCCACCACTGTGCCCGGTACATGTCGAGTCACGGTGAAAGCATGATCTGCCCTCATTATCCCCCTTTACCTCTGTTCGCAGGCTCAGACAAGAGTCAGGGCATGCTGGCCTTGTCCATCAGTCCCAATCGGCGATACCTCGCCATCTCCGAGATCGTGCAAGAAAAACCCGTCATCACCATTTACGAACTGTCATCCATCCCTTGCCGGAAGCGCAAAATCCTTAATAATTTTGACTTCCCCGTTCAGAGATTTATTAGCATGGCTTTTTCTCCAGACTCCAAATACCTGTTGACTCAGACATCACCTCCGGAGTCAAACCTTGTCTATTGGCTGTGGGAAAAACAGAAAGTAATGGCTATTATTAGAACGGACTTTCAGAACAATGCTGTCTACCAGGTACCTCCCAACATAACAAGTATCGTGCAAGTTTTAAAACTAGTAAGAGCTATCTTTTACTGAATGCTTTCTGTGTGCCAGGAACACTGCCAGTTTCTTAACATGCATTTTTTTTTGAAAAGTTCTTTTTTTTTTTTTCAAGTTTATTTGTTTTGAGAGAGAGCATGAGTGGGGAAGGGACAGAGAGAGAGAGAGAGAGAGAGAATCTCCAAACGGATAGTCCAGAGCCTGTTGTGGGGCTTGAAATCATAAACTGCGGGATCATGACGTGAGCCCAAGCCAAGAGCTGGATGCTTAACCGACTGAGCCACCCAGGCGCCCCTCGTAATATGCATTTTTAATTTTTTTTCAACGTTTTTTTATTTATTTTTGGGACAGAGAGAGACATAGCATGAATGGGGGAGGGGCAGAGAGAGAGGGAGACACAGATACGGAAACAGGCTCCAGGCTCTGAGCCATCAGCCCAGAGGCCAACGCGGGGCTCGAAATCCCGGACCGCGAGATGGTGACCTGGCTGAAGTCGGACGCTCAACCGACTGCGCCACCCAGGCGCCCCGTAATATGCATTTTTAAATTAATCTCTCAACAACCATATATGGTCTGCATAATTATTATCCTTGTTTTATAGATGAGACAACTGAGGCTCCAAGAGGTTGAGTCACCCACCCAAGTATCACACAGGTAGTGAGTGGCAGGGTCAGGAGTCTCAGACTCCAGTACCCCTCTTCTTTACCCTGGCCCAGAACTGCTTTCACAGGCCCAGCCGATGAATTGATAACTCACTTTGTCTTGCTGGTCCTGTCTTCTTCCTAACAGCATTGCTGGGCAGTGGGTAGATTTCAGGAACGTACCAGGAAGTGGTTGATCTTGAGGAACGTGTCAACAAAATCGCAGTTACGTGGGGAACAGAATTTTCCATTGTTGTTTGGGGGCAAAATGAAGCGGACCCTTGAGGAGGCTGGTTGACTGCTCAGGCAGCGGGTCCCAGGGAGGTTTTACCTTGGTGTGGTCACCCCAGTCTGGGATCTGGTACTCAGCTTTACAAGTTCAGGAACTCAGCTCTGCTCATGTTCAGAGATATTAGCTAGCCAGCGTCTCAGGAACAGACTCCCTTATTCTCACCAGAGGCCAGTGAATAACCCAGCATGTGACTACGAGAACACTCACATTATTTATCTGGTATATTTCCTCCCTAGTAATAGAGAAGTGGGGAGGTGAAATTAGTAATCAGAGGTTGCTTGGTGATTGCAGAATCAGACCAGAGGCAGAGAGAGCCGGAAGATTATTTTGTCTCGGCCTTGGTGAGGCCGAGTCCAGCATCCCTATTCAGAGCAGAGTACACGCATCCTCCCTAACAGATTCAGCTGGATGCCCACTATGAACCCCGCATCGGGAATACAGAGATGCAGGTGTTACGGCCCGTCAGTTGCTCACCATCTAGTAGGGGTGTGAGTTGACTGCCCTTACTGTACCTCCCAGTTGGTAGGAGACTCCCTTTCCCCCGGACCCACCAGATCCTCCTTTTTCTGCGTTTCCAGCTGAGTCTTCATGTCACTTTGTTGGCCCAGAGTTTAGCTGTTGTCAGGAACCGCTTATCCTCTTTTTGGCCTTTGTAAAATGATTTTTGTAGGTTTCCTGGTTTAAGATGCATGGGCCCCACAAATACAATGAATCTGTGCTCTTATCAAATGTGCTATCAAAATTTATCATGCCCTAGTGATGTTTAAAGGATACTCTGAGCTACCTGAAACAAGTATTCATTAGTAGAATGAGAAGTAATTCCACCAAGATTAGTTTTATAAGTAGTTTTCTTTTATCCTTTTACATTTTGCAGGTGAGCTTCAATCCCCAGGATAACACTCAGGTCTGTGTCACTGGCAATGGGATGTTTAAGCTTCTCCGCTTTGCCGAGGGCACCCTGAAGCAAACCAATTTTCAGAGGGGAGAACCCCAAAACTATCTAGCCCACACGTGGGTGTCTGAAGACAAGATCATTGTCGGCACAGATACAGGCAGGCTCTTCCTCTTTGAATCTGGAGATCAACGCTGGGAGACAAGTATAATGGTCAAGGAGCCCACCAGCGAGACCAGGAACCTGGAGGTGATCCGGGAATCGGAGAGGTAATGGCGCCCCTCTGGGCTGGTGCTCTTGTGAAAATATGTTCATCATACCAATAGCGTTGTGCCAAAAACGGGATTCTTTAAAAGTCTCTCAGAACCCCTCCACCTTCAAGTCAACTCTTTTCATTTTCCCTCTGCCTTTCGCATGTTCATCTATATTCAAGCACAAATTGGACAGTTGTGGCCACAGCCTACAACAGTTCTTTTGTTTACATGCATTTTATAAGCCTTTTAGCACAACTAGTCTTCAAAACTCCAGATCTTTTAAAATGTATTTTCTAATAGCTGCCTAATTTATTGATTCAATTACATAAATGGCCACCGAGCTCTTGCCGTGTGCAGGGCACCTTGCTAGATGCTGGGGACATGTGTCCTCAAAGACTTTGCAGTTTGGAAGGAGCCAGCAGACCAACAAAGAAGCTCAGGGAAGTGTTATTGGTGTAAATATGACAAAAGAATATGAGGTAAAGTGGGGGCTCAGGTCAATTTTACCTCTACTTCAGGCAATAATGGTCATCTCTCACACGTATTGAAATATACCGTTGTATCACTAGACTCTGCTTCAAGCACTTTGTGTGTATTCTTACTTGAGTCTTACCCCATATAGTACATATTATCATGCCCATTTTATAGAACAGGACACTGAGGCTCAAATAGGCTAAGTGACTCACCCAAGATCATGGCCCTGTCTGCCTGGCTCTGGAGCCTGAGCCCTCAACACATGGCATTTTAACGTTTATTTATTTTTGGGACAGAGAGAGACAGAGCATGAACTGGGGAGGGAGGGGCAGAGAGAGAGGGAGACACAGAATCAGAAACAGGCTCCAGGCTCTGAGCCATCAGCCCAGAGCCCGACGCGGGGCTCGAACTCGCGGACCGCGAGATCATGACCTGGCTGAAGTCGGACGCTTAACCGACTGCGCCACCCAGGCGCCCCAACACATGGCATTTTATAGATTCTTCTTCCTCGGTAACTTTCAGTCTGTCATTTCTCACCATCCCCCCACACCCATGACACCTCCTTTTTCTCTCACGATTCTCTTAAGAGCTTCCTAGTAAGTCCCTCTGCCCTCCAGTTTGCCATGTTCCTAATCCTGCAGTGAGTCCAGTGCTCTAAGAATAAAACCCAGGGGCACCTGGGTGGCTCAGTTGGTTAAGTGTCCAACTCTTGGTTTCGGCTCAGGTCATGATCTCATGGTTCGTGAGTTCGTGCTTAGGATTCTCTCTCTCCTCCTCTCTCTGCCCGTCCTCAGCTCATGTGCTCTGTCTCTGTCTCTCTCAAAAATAAATAAATAAACTTGAAACAAAATAGAATAAAACCCAGACTCCTGAACCTGGCCCACCATCTTCTTTCCATCTGGAGCATCAGCTTCTGCCTCTGTCTACCACACACATCTTGCGCACTCTTACTTCTGAGTTTGGTCATGTGTAGGTCCACCTACCCCACTCCTCCGGACACACTCACATACCCACGTACTCCTGTTTGTTCTTCAGACCAGCTGGGAGTTCTCGGCTTCTGCTCATCTCAGGTGGGTGCACCTCTCCTTAACTGTCCTCAGAAAGTCCTGCTTCCATCCCACCCAGCTGCCACCTAATGGTCCTTAGCACTTGCCCCTAGACTCTAAGCTTCAAGGGACAGGAACTGTGTCAGTCTTACTTACCATTGTTTCATAGGGTTGTTGACTATATATATATATATAATTCCAGTATAATTCCAATAAATATTTGTTATGTGGAAGAAAGGAGGGAAGAAAGGAAGGGAGGAAGGGAGGGAGGCAAGATTCAAATCTCAGGCCTTCCACTTACTAGTCGTGTGATCCTAGAAAACTCGGTGAGCCACTTTTTCCTAAACAAAAGAGGGATAATAATGCTAGCAACAACCACAACAATAATGGTGACCACACAGGGTGGTGAGACTACCAACTAAATGTATAACCTTCCAGTCTTTCTCTGGACTTTGTATAGCAGGCCAAAGGGTGGCGTTTGGGCCTGGGGAACAGAATTGCAATGGGCGATTTCTCCCGCACCCAACGACAGCCCTTCGTTCTCATCCCTAGCTGAACTCCTCTCCCTGGGATTGCCTGTAAACTTTACATGCTGTTTTCTTTTTCTAGCCTGATCGAATTTCCGCCAATCAGTTCCCCGGTCCCTTCCTACGAGCAGGTCATGATGGCCAGTAACAACAGCCAGCTGGCCATGCCCCAGGTGTTCGCCATTGCAGCCTATTCAAAGGGATTCGCCTGTGCCGCTGGGCCGGGGAGAGTTCTCCTGTTTGAGAAGATGGAAGAGAAGGATATTTACCGGGAGAGCAGGGAAATCCGGGTAAGGAGGGGAGAAGTGGGGTCCCCCTGGCACGTGTCGTCCAGCAGCAGAGCACTGACAGGGAGTTTGGTGGAAGGAGAGGCCTGTAGCACTGAGTGGAAATGGGGACTCGAGCCATTTGTCCTGAGGGAAGTTTGGGGATGGAGCAGACAGAATAGGGGTTAACATTGGGAGGATCTGGATTTGAATTCTGGCAGAGAACTTTGGCAAGTTATATTTGCACTTTGAAGCTTAGCGTTCCCGTAAAAATGGTGTTAGGATATATATTGATATTTAACGTCAAGCACACACTGTCTGGCACCTTGAAAGCATTCGGTAAATGTTTGTGGAATAAGTGATACAAAGTGCTGTGGAGAGAGATCGTCTGCGGTTGGGGAAGAACCAGGAAGGCTCTCGGCAGCGTGTGGTGGCAATCTTTGAGGAGGGGTCCTAGAGGAGGGGTAACAGTTGACAGGAGGGAACAGGTTAGGAGTTGCACGTGGAAGGAACAGGTGGAACAAAGGCACTGCGGAGGGGGGAGCAGGTGGTTTGTCTGGGAGATACTCTGCTCCCCAATGGAGACGAGCTGAAAATCACTTGAAAGGGAAAGCCAGGAGCTGAGGCTGTTGAAAGATCTCGAATGCCAGCCCGAGGAGCGTGTGTGTAATCCCACAGCCAGCCTGTTTCTGAGCGGAGAAGCATGACACTTAAGAAAAGCAATCTGCCTGCCGTGGGGATGGGGCGGGGGATCCGGAGGCCCTGGACGTGAGGCAGCTACACGCACTCTGAATGAGCCAGGCTTGACTCTGCCCTTATTGGCTGAGTAACTTGAGATGAGTTGCTGAATCCAACAAAACCTCTATTTCTTCTCTGAGAAAGTAGCCCCTCGCCCTCCTGGTTATCAGAAGGATGACACAACACCTGTGTAAGTCACGTGTGAAATGCTTGGTGCCCAGTAAGTGATAGCCGTTATTATCTCCACGATGAAGAATCAGGCTTTGCTACTGAAGCCAAGAAGTGGTGAGATGTCACCGCAGTGAATAGCAGGGAAAATGGGAAGGGAGAGAGCCTTTGCAGAGGTTAAGCCTATAGAACTTGCCCTGAGTAGATGTGGGTGACCAGAGGTAAGGAGCTCGTAGAGATGCCGCCTTGGCCTTGAGACTGGCTGTCTGGGGAAAGATGCCACAGGTAGGAAAGTTGGGGGTAAGAGCAAGGTGAGCGGGAACCAAGGGGAACTTTTAATTTAAAAAAAAATGTTTTGTTAATTTTAATTTTTTAAAAAAAATTTTAATTTTTAACAATTCTTTGTTCCGTTTGTTTATTCATTTAATAAATATGTATTGAGGGTTTACTATGTGCCAGGCTCTGTGCTAGGGGCTGGGGATGCAGGAGGGGAAGCACACACACTACGAGCCTGTCCTTAGAACAAACAGATGTGAACAGATTGTCACATGGGGCTCAACACTGTGAAGAAGATAAAGCCAGGAGAAGGACAGGGAGCGAGAGGGGGTTCTGTTCTCTAGAGAGTGGGGGTTCTGTTCTCTAGAGAGTGGCTCGGGGAGGCCTCGCTGAGGAAGTTGATGTTTGACCAGACACTGGAATAAAGCGAATCCGTTGGAAATGTGGTTTTAGACTTTGGGAGTGGGATCGATGTACACACACACACACACACACACACACACAGTGCTTAGCTTGTGTCTGGCACAGAGTTGATGCTTTATTTTTACTGTTTCAAAGAATTTATCATTGTGATTATTTTCACTACTGTTGCTTTCACCGAAACCCTCATTTTGGACAAAATCACTGACAGAACAAAAAAAGGAGGACTGAGGACAAACCTTACATTTCCTAATTTAGAGTCTGAGACAGAACGAGAGCCCAGCAGAGGACACTGAGATGTGGTGGTCATTCACTCACCCGTCTAACAAATGGCTGTCTCATACCTGCCACGGGCCAGGCTCCAGGCCTGGTGCCTGAGCTAGAGGCGTCGGCCACGGCCACTTCCCCCAAGGACCCCACCACCTCCGGAGGAGAGCAGCAAGGCCACACTTACTCTTTCGCTGAGCTCTGCTGTGCACTAGACGCTGCCGAGCGCTGGCACACAGCAGCGGGACGCAGGCAAGGCCCTCGGTCTGTAGGCTCCCAATCTGCTTACGCAGTGTGATGAATGTGGCGGCAGACGGACGCTCCCTGGTGAGCACACTGAGATGATATTAGGGCTCACCCAACCCCGGGCGGGATGGGGCGGGACTTTCCTCTCTCCCAGAGCCCTCAGTGTGCTGGCAGAGCAGGGGGAGTTGACGGCGGGAAGGAGTCAGGGGTATACGGGGGAAGACACAACTCCAGGCCACGGGAGGGAAACATGAGAGCTCGGTGTCCTGGGCCCCCCAGAGGCAGGTGCTGCCATCACCGCTACAGGATCTAGGAAAGCCCAGAAGATGAGGACTGAGCAGGGGCCTCTGGCATTTCTAAGGTTGAGGACATTTCAGTACATGACAGTGGAAGGAATGAAGAACCGAGTGGACGTGGTATGGGCGGTCCAGCCTTTCGAGAAGTTTGATGGTTAGCAGGTGAAGAGCAGTGGTGGGGAAAGGAAATCTAAGGTGAGGTCTGCTTGGCAACTCCAGGCCCTCTCAGAGGCTGCTGGGAGGGCTGCCGTGTGACCCCTTGTCTTTTCTCTGCCCTGTCACCCACCCCACGTGGAAGAGGGGCTGTCACCTTCCCCTCCACTGCCCCAGAGTGCACACTGGCATGCTTGACGAGGTGGCACCCGCACTGGGCTTCTGACAGGTGGGCGGGAGCGGGATTTAAACTAACACTTGTTTTCGGAGGGGATCTCAAATTCCAATGTAGAGACTGATCCTTTTTACGGCTGCCGCTGTCTCTCAGCCACTAATCACTTAAGGGTGAATACAAATCCCACAGAAACAGAGGTGACTCAAGCCCTCCCTTGTCCACATCTGAGGGGGATCCTTGGCCGCATGCCGGTCTGGGTATCTGTAAGCTGAAAGTATCTGCGAGGACTCCGGAAGCCCAAGGACACGCGGACAACGTGGGAACATGACTGACGGTTGTGTTGCATCTTGGGCAGATTCCGACGGACCCACAGAGCAATGAGCGGAGTCAGCCGGACAAACAGGACATCCTCTGCATGTGCTTCAGCCCCTCAGAGGAAACCCTGGTCGTCAGCACCAGCAAGAACCAACTGTACAGCATCACCATGTCCCTGACGGAGATTAGCAAGGTGAGTCTTTCCCAGCACCGCTTCCTTCCGGCCCAGGGACCGCCTACCACGTGGGCAGGTTTGAATCCAGACTTTCTGAGCAGGGGCTCATTTAGCCCCTTCCTAAGAGCAGAAGAAACTCGAATCTTGGGGCACCTGGGTGGCTCAGTCAATTGAGCGGCCGACTTCGGCTTAGGCCGTGATCTTGCAATTTGTGAGGTCGAGCCCTGCATCAGGCTCTGTGCTGACAGCTCAGAGCCTGGAGCCTGCTTCGGATTCTGTGTCTCCCTCTCTCTCTGCCCCTTCCCTGCTCACACTCTGGGTCGGTCTCTCTCTCTCTCTCTGTCTCTAAAATAAATAAAAATTAAAAAAAAATTTTTTTGGAAAAAGAAGAACCTCGAACCTTAAGGTGCCCCGTAGAAGCACTCGGCTACTCTCAGTGGGGTTGCAACTGCTGCGGCCCCTTTCGAGGACCCCTTGGCGTTGGCTGTCAAGTCTAAATTGTACATATCCTTTAACCCTGCCATTATACTTCAGAGAATTCCTCATACTGCTGCACGTGCCACTCCACCTGCTCATGTGCACAAACATGCATGTGTATGAAGAAGTTGATTGTTTCTTTTTTGTTTTTAAGTAACAAAACTAGCATTAATACACTGCAGATACTGCAACAAAAAAGCACCGTAAAGATAAAGAGGGTCACTTTGTACTTCTAAAAGGGTCACTTCATCAAGAGGATATTATGGTTTTAAACTTTATGCACTTGATAGCATGCATTCAAAATATATAAAGCAAAATTTGACAGAACAATGAGGAAAATAGACCATCAATAATCATAGGAGGAGATTTTAACATATCTTTCTTGGTAATGGTGGGTTTTTTTTAAATAACAGTTTTATTGAGTATTGATTGGTATTTAGTCACATGCCCTGCAATTCACATATTTACAGTGTACAATTCAGTGGTCTTGAACGTGCTCACAGAGTTGTTGCAACCATTACCACGGTCAGTTTTAGAACATTTTCATTGCTTCGGGTTCTTTTTGTTTGTCCCTGTGGATTTGAATTATCATCTGAAGTCACTTCCTTAGCCCGATACGTATTTGCTCCCGCCCACCATCTTTGTGCTATTATTGGCAAATACACTTCCATGAGCCCAATGATGCATAATATGCATATTTTTTATATAGTTGCTTTCTCAATAAGGTGAAAGAAAAGTGGGGATGAGATATGTATTTATATTTTTTATAATGTCGTAATACATTTACTGGTATTCTTTGTGTTTTTTGGTGGATTCAAATTACTGTCTGGGGTCACTTACTTCAACCTGAAGAATCTCCTTCAGTATTACATGGCAGGCAGGTCTGTGAGCAACAAACTCTTTATTCTTGTTAGGAATTTATTATTATTATTATTATTATTATTATTATTATTTTAATATTTATTTTTGACAGAGAGACAGAGCATGCATGGGGGAGGGGCAGGGAGAGGGAGACACAGAATCTAAAACAGGCTTCAGGCTCTGAGCTGTCAGCATAGAGCCCGACGCAGGGCTCGAACTCATAGACAGCGGGATCACGACCTGAGCCAAAATTGGATGCTCAACTGACTGAGGCACCCAGGCGCCCCATTGTTAGGAATATTTTTATGTTTCATTTTTAAGAGACAGCTTTGCTGGATATAGAATTTTTTTTTTAAGTTTATTTATTGGGTGGCTCAGTTGGTTAAGCATCTGACTTTGGCTCAAGTCATAATCTCACAGTTCATGAGTTTGAGTCCTGCATCGGGTGAGCACAGCGCTGCCTCTCTGTCTCTGTTTCTCTCTCTCTCCCCCCTCATGGGATTCTCTCTCACTCTCACTCTCTCCCTCCCTCTCTCTCTCTGCCCCTCACTCACTTATGCCCTCTCTCAAAAAAAATAAAGTGTATTTATTTTGAGAGAGACAGAAGCAGTGTGAGTGGGGGAGGAGCAGAGAGAGAAGGAGAGAGAGAGAGAATCCCAAGCATGCTCTGCATTGCAGAGCCCAACGCAGGACTCAGACTTACGAACTGTGAGATCATGACCTGAGCCAAAACCAAGAGTCGGATGCTTAACCAGCTGAACCATCCAGGAGCCCCTGGATATACAATTCTTGATCGACAGTTTTTTCTTTGAGTATTTTGAACATGTTATCCCACTCCCTCTTGGCTTTTATTATTTTTGGTGAGAAATCTGCTGTCACCTTGTTGGACTTCCTTGTAACTGATCAATCGTCTTCCACTTGCTGCTTTCAAGGTTTTTTCTTTGTCTTCAGTTTTCAATATTTTTACTATCATGTGTCTGTGGATCTCTTTGTGTTTCAGCTTCATGGATGTGTGCATCAATACTTTCCAATAAATGTGGGGAATTTTGTCCATTATTTATTCAAATATTTTTTTCTGCTCCTTTCTGTCTCTCTCCTCTCCTCCTGGTACTCCCACTGTACATGTGTTGGTGTGTTTAGTGGAGTCCCACATTTACCTGCGGTTCTGTTCATTTTTCTGTTTTCCATATTGCATAATCTTTCTTGATCTGCCTTTAACTTCACTGATTCTTTCTTCCGCTCGTTCAGATCTGCTTTTGAGTGCCTCTAGTGTATTTTTCGTTTCTGCTATTGTACTTTTTACCTACAGAATTTGCTTTTTTTTTAAACAATGATCTCTATTTGATGTGACATTGTAATCAAAAGTTTCTTTCCTTCTTTAATCATGGTTTTCTTTAGTTCTTTGAACAGATCTGTAATAGCCACTGTGAAGTCGTCATCCATTAAATCCAATACCTGGCCACTCTCACAGGCAATGTCTGTTGCCTATGCACAGCAAAATGCAAATTAAAACAAGTCTGAGATGCCTCTTTTTTTTTTTCCAGTGACACTTTTCCTTGCTTTAATATTTTTGTCTTTTTCTGCTTTTGAAATGAGCTTTCAATTACAAAATACCAAACCCCTTAAAAATGCCAGCCATCGGCACACCGTGGAGAAGCCCCCAAGTAAGGATAGATAGTAGTGGCAGTTGGCAAGAGGTGGGAAGTGATTGAAGCAGTGGTTGCAGATGTTCACAGGAAGCTAAAACTATCCAGCAGGTTGTGTCTTAATGTTAACACAGGTTAAACTAGTCACTACCTTGGTGGGTGGCCTCAGTGTTTGGGTTCAGGTTCTACACAGCGGTCCAATTTCTTCCAGTTAAGAGTTCTTGGCTTGCACCAATCACAGGGTGGCCAGAGGGCACAGGACCAGTCTATTCATTTTTCAAAATGCTGCCATAGGCCTGCTACATGTGTTGAGAGACTTCAGGAGCCCTACCCTTCAGCGACTGTGTGTAATTTGGGTTTCCTGTCTGGACATGTAGCTCAGCCAAAATCCAGAGGCCATTTGTGAGTTTCAGGGATTGGTACAGAATGTCTTCCAAGAGGAATGTACTCTTGGCATTAGTACAGACATTGTTGTTTTGCGATTTGCTGGAAAGTCTCAGCATTTAAGTGACAATCCTTAATCTGAAACTGAAGTTCATTTTCGCTGGGACCATCCTTTCCTTCACAAGGAATACCTGGTGCTCCATTTTGCCATCTTCTACAAAAAGCACCGTTGAGTGGGACGTAGCAGCTGAAGTGGCCTCAGGGCAACGTACTGCATGTCTGGCTCCCCAGACAGCAGAGACAGGTGGAGGGGCCACCTTCTACTACTTACTACATTGTAGTAGTCAGAGTCGTTGGGTAACAACTCTAGAAACTTCCTTAGGACTTTTACCGCTGAAAGCACCACCGCTGAGTTGGCGTGAGATTGCCGGGGAGTTACACGTTCCCAGATGTTCTGAGCCTCCCGGCCATCTTTAGGGTTGTAATTAGGGAGTTCAAGATGAAAATCTGGCCCAGTCAGTGCACTCATTTGGGGCCATCAGCCGCTTATTAATGTTCTGTGGGTTCAGATCGAGTAAGTTGCCATTTAGGTGAGATTCGCTGATTTCAGAAAATGCTGCTACAGCATTAGCCACCACCATTGGATGTAAATCTGCAATGAGATCCCACAGAGTATCCAGAAATCCCTGATCTTCCACCATTTGGGCATCGATCTCATGGAATTTTGCCACACAGACTGCCGCTGTCTTCCTAACGTAGGGATCTTCATCCTCCAAGTACTTGCAGAGCAATTCTGTCATCTTGTCCACCCGGATGCACCCCTGGCCCTGCCTGCCAAGGCCTGAATTAGAGAATTGGGATCCTCACAGTCCTTCACAAAGCTATGGACAGCCATGATGGCCACGTCTGGCTGACTCTTGGTGAGGTTCATCAAATAGAGATACGCAAGCTTCTTTAACTTCAGATGGTCAGTGTGCGTGTAGTTTCTTACATCTGGAAAGAGAGAACTGACATCCTGCCCCCTGGTCATGGCAGCAATCGCTTTCTGCCCAGCCTCCTTCCTCTTTTTCTTTCTTTTCATTGTTGAGTTCAGCCTCTAATTCAAAGATTGCTCCTTTTTTATTGATTGTGAAGTCGCGTGGAGTCAGTTGTGGTTTGGGATCTTTAATGTGCACCAGAGGCAAGGCTGGGGGCGCCAGCAGCCCAGAGAGCCTGGCCTGAGCAGTGGTATAATTGTTTCCTGCACGTCATGACTGAGATGCTTCTTTATGAAAATTTTTTAATGACATTAACCAAAATTAGAAAGTCAGATATCTCTCGGGGGCGCCTGGGTGGCGCAGTCGGTTAAGCGTCCGACTTCAGCCAGGTCACGATCTCACGGTCCGGGAGTTCGAGCCCCGCATCGGGCTCTGGGCTGATGGCTCAGAGCCTGGAGCCTGTTTCCGATTCTGTGTCTCCCTCTCTCTCTCTGCCCCTCCCCCGTTCATGCTCTGTCTCTCTCTGTCCCAAAAATAAATAAATGTTGAAAAAAATTAAAAAAAAAAAAAAAAAAGAAAGTCAGATATCACCCGAAATTTCTGAGAGCAAAAGAGAATGGGAATCCTTATGGGATGGTGAGGGGATGTAAACTGGTATAGACATTCTAGAGAGCAGTCTGATAGTTCCTGGTCAAATAGAGAATGCATATATCTTGTTACCCAGTGGTCTGCTCCTGGATGCATACCAGGAATTACATCACGCCAGTCCATTAGAGAGTACATACAAAGACGTTCGCCTTTGTGTTCGTAGCAATGGAGAGTCGAAGACAGCCCAGCTGTCCGTCCCCAAAGAGCTGGATGCATACCACAGAATACCAAATCTCTGGTAGAAGCAATAATTATATACATGACAACATAGATGGTTGAGAGAAAAAAGTAAAACTGAAGAATGTAGTCTGAAGGATGGTGCCATGTATAGAAATATCCAAGAACATGGGGGCGCCTGGGTGGCTCAGTCAGTTGAGTGTCCGACTTCAGCTCAGGTCATGATCTCCCGTTTGGTGGGTTTGAGTCCCGCATCGGGCTCTGTGCTGACAGCTCAGAGCCTGGAGCCTGCTTCTGATTCTGTGTCTCTTCTCTCTGCCCTTCCCCCACTCATGCTCTGTCTCTGTCTCTCAAAAATAAAGAAACGTTAAGAAAAAAAAAAATTCCAAGGACACAAATGAGACACATTAATTGGTGCCTTTGATAAGGGAGGAACAAGAGTGAAAATTAAAAGAGGAAGGGAATGAAATATAAAATAAAAATTGGCCGTACGTGAATTATGACAGTCTGTAACTCTGCGCCTGAGCTACAGAATGAAGAAAGTAAAGATACAAAATCAAGGAAATATGAGGCAAGGTCATCAGACAAGTTTTGGGGCTGGGAGAAAGAGGAAGAGAGTCTGAAGGCCTGGAAAGAGAATAAATGGCATGAAATCAGTACCTTGGAGATTCAGAAAGTGAACTTACTGAAAAACACGGAGTTATCGGTCCGTTGGAGGCTTGTGGTCATGAATTTCAAGTGAAATCGGTAAGCCTGCTTGTCTGATTCTCCATCATCGTACAACTTCTTAGGCAGAAGTGCAGAGAAAGGACGAAAGAGGATTACTGTTGTGTTTAAGGTAAGAGAGGTGTGAGTGTATTCAAAAGCTGATGGGAATGTGCCAGTAGAGACAGGGAGGTTGAAGATAATTGGAGAAAGAAAGGGTAAGGGATGGAGAAGGGGAATACTCTGTCCTGCCCCCCACCCCAGCACAGCACAGCACAGCACCTTTTCTTCCGAGATAGTAGGGAAGGTTGAGTGGATGCAGCTGAGTTTATAAGTGAGCGAGGGCCAGAATTTGAGGGAATCCCCATCTCAGCCTTTGGTTTGCTGGTGAACGGGCCTAAAATGCATGCACCTAATTGAATTTCCCAGCCATCACTCCTCATTCAGGTGTCCCAGGTATAAGGCCTCCGAAAACAGAACAATGTGAAGCCTGTACAACCAGTGTCACAGGAAGCATCTCCGTGTGAAATCATTCACCCCAGCTCTCTCTGCTGCTGGTGGCGGAATGACGCCATTTCTCTGGAGAGAAGTCTGGCAGGGCCTCTGAAGGTCTTTAGAGTCGTTCATGCCATTTCCCCCAGTATTCCCCTTCTAGAAACGTACCTGTTGCCTCCGTCCCAGCCTATTGATAGTGATGCTCTTGGCTAGGAATGCCCGCGGCACTTTGCCCAGGCCCATATTACTCATAGCAACCCCCCAGACGTTTCTCCCACCACGGCCAGAGTTGTGGCTGGACCGGACCTTTTCCTTCTTAGGATCATTGCAGGAGGCACTTCACAAAACACCAGGGAACTTAGGGGAACAGATTTGTTACTCACATGCTCTGGAGGGTACGGAGCACACATGAGGGCTGCACAGCAAGGTCATGGGGAGAGAAAGGGCATGGGCTTTGCCTTTACTGGAGTGTGGGGGGTGGGATGTCTAGGATTTTGTGGGTTTGCTCTTTATTGGCTAATTTAAAACCTAAGAGCACAGGAAGGAAGAAGTGGGATCACTCAAGCAGCCAGTTATCCATATTATCCAGGGCATTCTGAGTAAGGGACTAATGTGGGCAGCAGGGTGGGCAGCCTCATTCCTCATCCGGTTGTTTTGCTAGTAACTGTGTCACACAGCTGGCACTATGTTTCTTTAAGATGGATGTCTTTTTGGGGCGCCTGGGTGATTCAGTCGGTTGAGCGTCCAACTTCAGCTCAGGTCACGATCTCACGGTCCATGAGTTCGAGCCCCGCGTCGGGCTCTGGGCTGATGGCTCAGAGCCTGGAGCCTGCTTCCGATTCTGTGTCTCCCTCTCTCTCTGCCCCTCCCCCGTTCATGCTCTGTCTCTCTCTGTCTCAAAAAATAAATAAATGTTAAAAAAAATTAAAAAAAAAAAAGATGGATGTCTTTTGAAACAGATGCGTCCGCATTCAAAAGCTTCGTGTTGGACACTTCCACTGAAGGAGCTAAGGAAGTCATCAGAGAGGTACAAAGACTTAACCCACAAGGATGGTTAGTCTAATGTTATTCCTAAATAACAAATGATGGAATCCACTGAAATGTTCCCATAGTAGAGGAATGACTACATTAAATTCTGGTATAGCTATAGAACAAAGTTCTGAGGCGCCTGGGTGCCTCGGTCACTTAAGCATCTGACTTTGGCTCAGGTCATGATCTCACAGTTCGTGAGCTCAAGCCCCGCTTCGGGTGAACCCCGCTTCTCTCTCCCCCATCTCCTATCTATCCCTCATGGGATTCTCTGTCTCTCTCTCTCTCCACCCTCCCTCATTTGTGCCATCTCGCTCTCAAAAAAAAAAAAAATCCTTAAAAAAATTTTTTAATTGCCATTTTTTGTCATTTTAAATTGCTTTTTAAAATAATAGCAGCATTGGAAAATATGCATAATGTTAAAGCAGTCTTCCCACGGCCATTATCTGTGCACCCAGGCTAACTAACATTCGTAGGTGGTAATGGAGCTGAAGTATACAGCCAGCCCTTTGCTTACTCTGCCAGATCTCACTCTGTGTGATTTCTCCAGGGGGAGCCTGCTCACTTCGAGTATCTGATGTACCCCTTGCACTCCGCAGCCATCACCGGGCTAGCCACGTGCATCCGCAAACCCTTCATTGCCACCTGCTCTCTGGATCGATCCGTTCGCATCTGGAATTATGAATCAAAGTAAGGATGAAAGGCTTCGCGACTGCAGCGTGCAGGATCCCAGTTGTTACATTTGTTCATGTAAATTATTTTAATTAGAGAGTCTTAAAATGTAATTACTTGAAGCTCTCGGTTGGAAAAGGTGTTTTGTTTTGTTTTTTTAATCAAGTCTGTCAACTTACCTGTTTCTCTTCCCTTTTTGCTCGCGCTCAGGCTAGAACATGGCTTTGTGTTTTATTAAGTGCTTCACCACACACCAGACACCATGCTAGACAATGGGGACATAAAGATAACACTCCGCCTTCTTAAATAATCTCCTGTGTTCTTCCAGTTTTCCTCTCTCCCTTCAGATGTACTTTTCGTCACATGGGACTCTCCAGACCACTACATCTCTCTCCTCATCACTGCCCCCGACCATCCTTAACTCCCTAGTGACTTTTTCTCCCTGACATGGATTCCCTGAGGATCCCCAGCCTAGAGTGGCCCCCCACTGTAATTTCTCTGTCCTTTGTGTATAGCCACTGGGTTGCCGAAAAGAAACCGTGTGGTCCTTCCAACTCGGGGGATCCAAATGGAGCTGTGCCTTCAGCATCGCTAGAGAACTCGTTGATCGCTTTCCCTATTTCCCATACTCATTGCCGGACACTCTCCTCAAATAACCAAAACCTGGGGAAAAGAGGAACCAAAATTTCAAGCGACAAAGTATCTCCTAGGCTATGATAGAAATATGTGCCAGATACAATGGAGGGCTCAAGGGAGTTTCTTAGAATTCCATACTCTTTTTCACAGCACTCTGGAGCTATTTAAGGAATACCAGGAAGAGGCTTATACAATCAGCCTTCATCCATCGGGGCACTTTGTTGTCGTAGGATTTGCTGACAAACTACGCCTTATGAATCTACTCATTGATGATATACGTTCTTTCAAAGAATATTCTGTCAGAGGATGCAGAGAGGTAAGATGCTGGAGATAAAGGTTCAGTTTCTTGGAAAACTGGGGGTTGAAGTATCAAGAACTAACACACTCTGGCAAAGTGGGACCAAAGTCTGCTTAGAGAACATCGGTGGCTTTAAAAGAAGAAAAGGCAAGAGATCGGGTTCTCCTCTCCCCAAACTTCTTGAGCATACGGCTCTATCCCATTTCTCTCTTGCTCATCAAGATATTTCACTGAACCCCAAGTCTTGTGAGATCCCACGTGTGATTAATTCTCTCTCTGATTGCCGAGTAACAAAAAGTGTCAAAAAGGGAAGTCATCTCAGAATCGGAGCGCCAGCCAGTCCGGAAGGTGAGGTTGGAGATTGGGAGGGGCCTGGGAATAGAAGCGTCACCAGGGAGAGGCAGTAGGCCGCCCATCACACTTCCCCCTGAGGTGACCGCAGAAACCAGATAGTGATTTCGGGAGTTGCTTCCCCACTCTGACACTTCTACAAACAACGAATGCTGCACTCTACCATCCAAGCAGCATCATGGTCCGTGCACACACCAGTGGCAGCATCTTGGCCAGTATGAGCTACAGGAATAGCCAAGATGCCGGCTGGTCCTCAGTCCCTCTGCACCTTTCCCCCCCGATTCCCACTTCCACACCTGCTTTCAGCCTGAACTCTTTAGGAAAAAGAGCTCTTGACTGTAACGTCCAGAAGGCTCATTTCTCTCATTCTTGCTCTCTTGCTTTGTTTCTTTGTAGTGTTCCTTTAGCAATGGAGGTCACCTGTTTGCTGCGGTCAGTGGAAATGTGATTCACATTTTTGCCACTACGAGCCTGGAGAACATCTCGAACCTGAAAGGACACACCGGGAAGGTCAGTGAGTGAGCAGTGTCCAAGGACACGGGAGGCACAGAGCCAAGCATTATGCTTGCCAAGTGAACAAAAGAGAAGCAATGCGTTTCCTCTTGGAGTTCACGGTCTACTTGGGGAAAGAGACGATAAAACAAAAGCACCGGGTAATTACTAATTGCAATAAATGCAATGAAAGAAAAACATGGGATGTTATGAGAGTAAATAATGAAAGAGTTGGCATAATTTAGAGTGGGGTGTTCATAAAGGCTGGGTCCTAAAGGAGTAGGAAGGAATTAACCAGATAGAGCTTCAGAGGAGCTGAAAAGTCTGTGGGGCTGGAACCATAGGTGTCAGGACAAAACGGACCCAGCTGAGATTGGTGGGATTAGCAGAGGCCCAAGTGCATGGAACCTTGCAGGCCTCCTAAGTATAAAAAAACTATAAAAAAGATATCCTCCTTGTGCCTTGAAATCATTGAAGATTTTCAGAGGAGGGAATGATATGACCAGATTCGCATTTTAGACTCCTTTGGCTGCAGAAAGAAGAATGTATTGAAAGGGTAGAAATGGTAAGGAGACTATTGTGGATGTCTACACCATTTTGGACCATAAAGGAGATGGTACAGATAGGGAGAAGGAGGTGGATTCAAAAGATACTTAGCAGTAGTTCAAGTAGTTCAGACAGAGTGGAGATGGGGCATGAAGACAAGGGAGGGGCCAAAGGTGGAAAGACTTAAGAAGTCGGTGAAAGAATTTGGACAGAAAAAAGCACTTGAAAGGCATGCTAGGCAGAGGACCTATTAGAGATGATGGAACTGGAGTATAAAATAGGGTGGTGGTTTGAGGTACACATGGCTGGAACGTTGGGCACATTCCAGCAGTGGTGGAAGGAGCCAGAGAGGTTGGCTACATCCCAGTGTGTGCACCATGCCAAGGAATTGGACTTTACTCTGTAGGTGATGAGAGGCAACTGAAAGGATTCAGGAAAGGAAGTAATGGGGTTAGAAAGGTACTTCTCCAAACAGTGTTGAGGCTGGATTAGAGGAGAGGGAACTTGGAGGGATGGAGACCAGCTAAGAAGTGAGGGTGAAAGATGAGTCGGAAAATAAACCATGGCTTTGGTAGTAGAGACAGAGAGAAGCACGACGTTAAGTTCCATTTTGTATATGTTATGTGCCATGTGTCCAAGAACTATGGTACTCAGGCATGGGGGTCAGGAAAGAAGTCAAGGCTGAAAATGAAGATTCAGGGGATTAGGTGGTAGTGGAAGTCAGAGGCATAGATTACATCACCAAGGGCCTGGAATTTGAGAAGAATCTTGGGCAGAGACAGGTGACCAACGTTTCAGGGACTGGTTAAAGAGAAGGACTGCAAATGAAGGCACAGGAGAACTTGGAATCAAGGAATTGTATCAGAGAAGTGAAGGGATTCTTCCAAGATAAAGTAGTTGGTGGTATTAAAGGTCAGAGAGAGGGGCGCCTGGGTGGCTCAGTTGGTTGAATGTCCAACTCTTGATTTCAGCTCAGGTCATGATCTCATGGTATGGTATGTGGGATGGAGCCCTGCATTGGGCTGACAGCATGGAGCCTGCCTGGGATTCTCTCTCTCCCTCTCTGCCCCTCCCCTGCTCTCTCTCTCTCTCTCTCTCTCTCTCTCTCTCTCTCTCTCTTTCTGTCTCTCAAAAATAAATCAACATTTACAAAAATAAGTAAAGGTCAGAGAGAGGTCCTGAAAAGACTAAAAACTAACCATTGAGTGTGGCAAATAACAGGTGCATAAGTGCAGGAACTGTGAAAACACTGAGCTTTCCCGGTTTCAACAATGCGATTGGTCTTCAAGTGACTGTGGAGGTGCAGATGAAAGCATGCCGGGTGATTCTGATGCTCTTTCTAGAACCATGTGCATCTCCTTGGGAGG
Source organism: Prionailurus bengalensis (assembly GCF_016509475.1). NCBI lineage: Eukaryota > Metazoa > Chordata > Mammalia > Carnivora > Felidae > Prionailurus > Prionailurus bengalensis. The sequence continues at coordinate 33,866,819 of NC_057345.1, forward strand.
CCCTCCCTGACCAGTCCAGGAAAGCAGCCCTTTGTTGCATCCCTTTGCAAGTATTTATAACACTGGTTTCTAACCAGAGTTGTATGTTAGACTTACATCTGCAGTATTAAAAATATACATATACAGATGGAGGATACACTAAAGCCATGCACATGGAAATTTATAACCTTAAATACATATATTAGGAATATAAAAAGATAAAAATCAGTGATATAATCATCTAAAGAAGTTAGAAAAGGAACAGCAAATTAAATTCAAAGAAGATAAAAGGAAGGAAATAGTAAGGATAAGAGCAGAAGTTAATGAAATAGAAAACAAACACAATAGAAGATCATCAAAGCCAAAGCATGGTTTTTGGGTTTTGGGTTGTTTTTTTTTAAATGTATGTTTGTTTTGAGAGACGGGGGGAGGGGAGAGAGATAATCTAAGCAGGCTCCGCACCATCAGCACAGAGCCTGATACGAGGCTCTCATGAACCATGAGATCATGACCTGAGCCAAAATCAAGAGTTGGACATTTAACCAATTGAGCCACCCAGGCAATCCAGGTTTTTTTAAGTAATCTCTACTCCCAGTGTGGGGCTCAAACTCAGAACCTTGAGATCCAGAGTTGCATGCTCTACCAACTGAGCCAGTCAGGTATCCCCAGAACTTAGCATTTTGAAAATGCAAAATGGACAAGCCTTTAACATGACCGATTACGAGAGGAGAATAAAAGGAGGGAAGGTAAATAACCAGTATGAGGCTGGGGCGCCTGGGTGGCGCAGTCGATTAAGCGTCCGACTTCAGCCAGGTCACGATCTCGCGGTCCGTGAGTTCGAGCCCCGCGTCAGGCTCTGGGCTGATGGCTCGGAGCCTGGAGCCTGTTTCCGATTCTGTGTCTCCCTCTCTCTCTGCCCCTCCCCTGTTCATGCTCTGTCTCTCTCTGTCCCAAAAATAAATAAAAAAAAATAAAATAAAAAATAACCAGTATGAGGAATGAAAAGGGGATATCAGTACAGATCCTATATAATAAAAAAAGATCATGAGGGGATATTATGAACAACTTTATGAAAATAAATTTGAATAATATAGATGAAACAAATTCCTAGAAAAATTGAGTCTATCATTTAAAAACCTTCCTATAAAGAAAACTCTAGGCCCAGAGCATATCACTGGAGAATTATATCAACTTGTAAGGAAAAAAAAAAAATGACACTAATAATAATGAAGAAACTCTTGCAAAGTATAGAGAAAAGAGCAAATACTTCCCAATATTGTTCTGTGAGGCCAGCACAATCATGATACCAAAACCTGTCAAAGACATCACAAGGAAGAAATGCTAAGCTGGTCTTTTTTGTGACCGTAGAAATAAAATATTATCAAGCCAATCCATCAATATATAAAAAGGAGAACACAACATGACCAAGTTGGATTTATTCCAGGAATACAAGATTGTTTTACAATTTGAAATCAATTAATGTGGTACACCACGTTAGCATAATAAGGATGAAAAAATCATATGTTTATCTCCATAAATGCAGATATAATAAAATTGATAGCATTTAATATCCATCCACGATTTTAAAAAACAACACTTGGGGCACCTGGGTGGCTCAGTCGGTTAGGCATCCAACTTCAGCTCAGGTCATGATCTTGTGGTTTGTGAGTTCGAGCCCCACGTCGGGCTCTGTGCTGACAGCTCAGAGCCTGGAGCCCATTTCAGATTCTGTGTCTCCCTCTCTCTCTGCCCCTACCCTGCTCATGCTCTGTCTCTCCTTCAAAAGTAAATAAACATTTTAAAAATTTTAAATAATAAAAAAATAAAAAACAACAAACTAAAAAATAATGGAACTTCTATTATAAAAATCTTATGCAAGATATTTAAGAAAACCTACGACAAACAGCATACTTGATCCTAAAGTTATGAAAGCATTCCTTCTGAGATAGAGAACAAAAGACGATGCCTTCTGTTAGCCTGGTACTGAGTCCTAACCAGCGCAATAAGACAAGAAAAGGAAATATGTCTTAGTCCATGAGTCTGCCATAACAAAACAGCACAGACTGGGTAGCTCATAAAGAACAGAAAAGTTTCCTCACAGTTTGGAGGGCAAGAAGTCCAAGACTCAGGTGCCAGCATGGGTAGGTGAGGGCCCTCTTCCTGGCTGCAGATTTCTCATATCCTCACATGGTAGAAGGGGTGAGCTAGCTCTCTGGGGCGTCTTTCATAAGGACACTTACTAATCCCATTCATGAGGGCTCTACCCTCATGACCTAATCACCTGTCAAAGGGCCCCACCTCCCTATACCATCATCTTCTCGGGTAAGGATTTCAACGTACGAACTGGGGGGTGCAGGGCGGAGTAAGAGACAGAAACATTCAGACCAAAGCAAAATAAAAAGCGTAGAAATTGGAAAGGAATAAATAGATCCTCACAGACAACACGACTGAGTATGTAGGAAATTCAAAGAGTTTTCAGAGAAACTATTAAAATTAGTGAATCTAGGAATAGTGTTGGAAATAGCGTCACTATATTTTTTCAAGGGTATTTGTACATAATAGTAACAAACAGAGAATCCAATTTAAGAGGTGGAAGTGGAGCTGAGGAGGTGGTTAAGGGCATGCCCCACAGGGTCGCAGTCATGGAAATACCAAAAGAGGTGGCCAGTGGGTCAGGAGGTTGGTTCCTTATGAGAAAATAAGCAAATATATTGAAGATAATGGGAACCAGGACTCTCACTATTGGAGAAGGAAGTTATAAATATGATAAGGGGAAGATCTAGAAAGTTGTTGTTGTTGTTGTTGTTGTTTGTTTCTTTGTTTGGTGACCTGGCTGCACGAATCCTGAGAGGTCTTTCTTTCCCCTGCAGTGTGCAGCCTTGATGTCCCTGCTCAGATTTTTGTTCTTTTTTTTATCTTTTCTCTGGTTGCCCCTGCGTTGACCTGAGCCACTCATTAGTCACAGATTGGGCTTAGCCCCCTTAGCCAGTTACACTTTCACCCTTTACCATTGGATCTGTGTGGCTGGGAGGCGGCTGTCACAGTTCACAGAGTTCACGTTTTTTTGCTCCTTGTTCAGCCAGGTTCTAGTAGTTTGGATGTTCTCTCTGTGTACCTGAGAGAGTGCAGCCCTAGACATGCACACAGTCTTCCAGGCTGCCAGGGATAAGTGATTTTATTTCTAAGCCTGGCTTCCTGGGAGATGCCCGTGGACCAGAGGAGATTATTATTCAGTTAGGGTTTGGTCAGATGTTATGTTTAAACCCCTTGTGCTAGTGAGGTTTCTGCCCTGTGTTGATGGGTCCCTGTGCAGCTCAGAAGACGCTTTCGAGTTTTCCCCATATCCTGCTCTGATTGCTCTTGAGTGGGGCGGCTTAGCACATGCGCACAGTCTTCCTGACCCCCGGAGTTGTCTATGATTGCAGAAGGTCTCTCCTTGACCGTGTCTTTCCCTCGTTCTATTAAAATTGTCATGCTCTGCTATTTGCTCATATTGTGGACCTACCAGCCTTTTCTGAATCGCACTACACCGATACCTCCATCATTTTAGACAATGCCCAGAGGGTAGACTTGTTCATGCTCTGTTCCAAATAAAGCCAGTTTTGGGTTTGCTGAAGGGCACGCACCAGGAAAGGACATTCTGCCTCGGTCTAGTGGAACACGTGAGGAGTTCATCCTCCTTTCCCTAATGAGGCGTGTGTGTGTGTGTGTGTGTGTGTGTGTGTGTGTGCGCGCGCGCGCACAGGGACATATGCACGCTTTTAACTGGCTACGCCTTCATCCCCTGTAGGTTCGCTCGGTTGCGTGGAACGCGGATGACAGCAAACTGATCTCTTGCGGCACAGACGGTGCTGTCTATGAATGGAATCTGTCCTCAGGAAAGAGAGAGACAGAATGCGTTCTCAAGTCCTGCAGTTACAACTGTGTTACTGTCTCCCCCGATGCCAAAATTATCTTTGCAGTTGGATCAGACCAGACCCTCAAGGAGATTGCAGACTCTTCGGTGAGTCTGCCCCGGCCCCACCTCCGGGCTGCCCGCTGGTCTGCAGAAGACAGCCTCCACGGCGCAGCAGGAAGTGTGACGGGAAGAGGGCTCGTCAGAACAGGGTCCCTTCTTCATGGGACGACCCTCTGGGTCATTCCGTTATTGATACTTCTGGGATTTCCTGCCCGGCGCCCTACCTGACTGGTTAAACCATGGGGCCCCTTTCTCCTTCTGTTTTGCTGGCCGGCTACAGGTCTCTTCCACCCTCCAGGCCCGCAGGTCAGCAACATCTCCAAACTGCATGCTTACCCTGGGGTAGAGACGGAAGTATAGTTACCGCCGTCGCCTCGGCTCGGCCACCACTTTTGTTCGAGACCTCCAAACTCTGAAATTTAGGAATTACCACATTTGGCTCCAAATAGCTGAGGGAGGAGAGAAGAGTGCAGCAGAGACACTTCACACAAACGTGGCTGGATCCTTCTCCAGGCGCCAGCGACAGCCGATCTTCTTTGGTGCTCGTCACCCTCCTGGCGCTGGGGCCGGAAAGCGCACAGACACCACGGCAGCAGACTGACCCGAGACGGGTTTCGCCATGATTGGAGCCCAGCTGAGAGGAGGGGGTCTCTCCACTGTGCCCCCAAGTAGCTTAGTCCCAATTGTGTGGTGGCTTTTACAGTGCTGAACCGGAACAAGCCCCTTCAGGCCAGGCCCGCAATTCTCGCCTCTTGCTGTCCCTACTAGCCGGCGCACACTGCATGACCCACACAAACATTCCCTCAATGTTTGGTGGGAGGGTGGGTGGGTGATTGGATGGAGGGAAGGCACGGTGAGTGAATTCACGAAAAAAAAAATGTTTCCTGATAGTATAGTTTTGTTTGTGTAACGGGCATTAATAACTGTTTGCTGAATGGCTGTATGATCCATATCGCATTCTGAGTGTGAGATGTGAGGTAGCCTAGCAGTCACGAGCAGAGACACTCGGGCCTGACTGCCACTTCCTAGGTGGGTGCTGTCTGTGTGGCTCTGTTTCGTCATCTTAAAATAGGGGGAACGGTAACTGCCCCCAAAGGGTTTTTGTGAGGATCAAATGAGTTACAACATGCAAAAGCCTTAAAATGGGGCTTGGCTTCCTTGTAAAAAAATTTTTTTTAATGTTTAGTTTTGAGAGAGACAGAGACAGAGTGTGAGTGGGGGAGAGACAGAGAGAGAGGGAGACACAGAATCCGAAACAGACTGAGCTGTCAGCACAGAGCCTGACACGGGGCTCGAACCCACGAACCGTGAGATCCTGACCTGAGCCGAAGTCGAATGCTTAACCGACTGAGCCACCCAGGCGCCCCTTGGCTTCCTTTTATTAACGTTAATCCTAACTCCCAGAATACTTGTTCACCAATCAGGCAGCCAGGATACACTGAAATCAGTGCCTTTTATGCGTAGGCACCATGCCAGGTGCTGTAAGGAATAGAGAAACATTTTTCAGTACAGAACTTGCCCAAGTGTTGCTGTTACAGGAGAGGAGGGAATGACATGGGGCCACAGCTGAGCCCCTCACCCTGAACACCCGTCTGTGTTCCAGATCCTTCGAGAGATATCAGCCTTTGATGTCGTCTACACAGCCATCGTCATCTCGCATTCTGGGCGCATGATGTTTGTGGGCACCTCGGTGGGAACCATCCGTGCGATGAAGTACCCGCTGCCTCTGCAGAAAGAATTCAATGAGTACCAGGCCCATGCGGGTCCTATCACCAAGGTGAGAAGGGACCCTCTCTTTAGGGGCCCATTCCCAGAACTAGCTCTCCATGGATCCATCTGATCCTGCCCTCCACACCCCTGCTTCATCCTTGCAACCCCTCTCTGTGTCTCCTCTCCCCTTATTCCTCTCTCCCTCTTTATTCATCCAACCGCCCATTCAATGAGCCCTTATTGGCTACTAATACTCTTTGTTTCAACTACTCCCACGAATATATCTTAGGAGATCATCAGAGGTACACCTAAAGATTCATGTACAAGGTCGTTCACCATAATACCATGCATAATAATGGGCCATTTGAGAGAAGCTGTATGCCACCCACCCAGATCTCCCATCTGCTGAGTGCTGGCTGCCGCATCCGGCTCTCCTCCCCCACGGAAGTGCCTTGGACCAAAAAGAGTCAAAGCCCAGGAGATGAACCCCTTCATCCCCCTGAAGTCACAAAACATGAGCACACATTTGTAAATTGTCCCTCCAACACCACCAACACCCAAGGCTTTGAACTATGTCCCAAACTCTACACTGCCTTGCCCGCAGACAGTATCCTTATGAAGAAAGGATTTTTCATTATCAGCTGGAACATTCCCGTATTGAGCCTGGGTCTTGCACTCAAAGTAAACTGAAAACTCCCCCTCTTCTCTTCATAGCTGTGAAGTTTTGTGGATAAGGTATTTATTTTTCTGATTATGAAAGCAACACGTATTCACTGTATAAACAAAAATCCCTATAGTATCCTCATTAATGTTTTGATGCCTTTTCTCATACTCTTCTGTGTACTTTTGTGTGCATTTTAAATAGAGATTATACTGTATGTACTTTTGTATGCTGCTTTTTTTTTTTACTTAATGCTATTATAAGCATTTTTTTCATATAATTAGGTGTTCCTCAAAAACATGATTTTAGTAACTACACAAATATCCCAACAAATGATGGACCATAACTTAATTCTTCTCTTACAACTAGGCTTTTTTTAAAATTTTTATTTATTTTATTTATTTTTATTTTTATTTTTTTATTTTTTGTTTATTTATTTTGAAAGAAAGAGAATGAGCTGGGGAGGAGCAGAGAGAGAAGGGGACAGAGGATCTGAAGCAGGCTCTATGCTGACAACAGAGAGCCCGATGTGGGGCTTGAAAACATGAGCTGTGAGATCATGACCTGAGCCGAAGTTGGATGCTTAACCGACTGAGCCACCGAGGCTCCCCTACAACTAGACATTTATTTTTATTTTTTTTAATGAGAAGCTTTTTTACTGTTTATTTATTTTGAGAGAGAAAAAAAGAGAGAGAGAATCCCAAGTAGACTCCACACTCAGCACAGAGCCCAAGGCAGGGCTTGATCCCACAACTATGAGATCACAACCTGAGCTGATCAAGAGTCAGATGCTTAATTGACTGAGCCACCCAGGTGCCCTGAGAGTTTTTTTTTTTAAGTTTTTTAAATTTATTCTGAGAGAGAGCGTGCATGTGTGCGAGTGCAAGCAGAAGTGGGGCAGAGAGAGAGAATCTTAAGCAGGCTCTGTGGTGTTATTGCAGAGCCCAACTCAGAGCTCAATCTCACAAACCATGAGATCATGACCTGAGCTGAAATCAAGAGTCAGATGCTTAACTGACTGAGCCACTCAGGTACCCCGGCATTTATTTTTATTTTTTTTATTTTAAAGAGAGAGAGAAAACATGAGCAGGGGAGGGGCAGAGGGAAAGAGAGAGAGAATTTCAAGCAGACTCCATGCCCAGTATAAGGTCGACACGGGGCTCAATCCCACAACTGTGAGATCATGACCTGAGCCGAAATCAAGAGTTGGATGTTGAACCGACTGAGCCACCCAAACGCCCCTAAAACTGGGCATTTAAATGACCTTATGAACTCTAATATTCTGCTCTACAGATTTCTGTGGGCATCTCTGATTATTTTAAAGGCTAAATTGCTAGACAGGGGTAAAAGCCCCAAGTGAAAGAACATTGCCATTTGTAAGGTTTTTTTTTTTTTTAATTTTTTTTAACGTTCATTCATTTTTTGAGAGGCAGAGAGAGACAGAGCATGAGTGGGGGAGGAGCAGAGACAGAGGGAGACACAGAATCCGAAGCAGGCTCCAGGCTCTGAACTGAGAGCACAGAGCATGATGCGGGGCTCGAACTCACAAACCGTGAGATCATGACCTGAGCCAAAGTCGGACACTCAACCGACTGAGCCACCCGGGCACCCCCATTTGTAAGGTTTTGACGCACATTCCTGATGGTGAGAAGGCATCTTCATAGTTGATTCTTTTGCTTTCACTTTTTATTTTGAGACAATTATAAATTCATAGGAATGTAAAGATGGCATAGGTCCAGTGTACCCTTCTCCCAGTTTCCCCCAATAATTGTATCTACTGTAACTATAGTATGATATCACCCCAGAAAATTGACGTTGGCACAATATGTGTGTGTGTTTCGCTGCCGTTCTATCACATGTATAGATTCCTGTAACCAGCACTGCAATCAGGGCACAGAACTGCTTCATGGCCACAAAGAGCCCCCTCGGGCTACCTTTGATAGTGACACCCACCCACCCCTCACCCGCCTCCCTCCCTAGTCCTATGCAAACACTTGTTGGTTCTCCAGTTCCATAATTTGTCATTTTATTTATTTGTTTATTTATTCAGAGAGAGAACATGCCATGCATCCTCCATAATTTGTCATTTTAAGAATTTTATATAGGGGCGCCTAGGTGGCTCAGTCAGTTAAGCGTCCAACTCTTGATTTGGACTCAGGTCGTGAGCTCATGGTTCACAAGCCCCGCATCAGGCTCCGCGCTGACAGCACAGAGCCTGCTTGGGATTCTCTCTCTCTCTGTCTCTCTCTCTCTCTCTCTCTCTCTCTCTCTCTGCCCCTCCCCCACTTGTACACACACACACACACACACACACACACACTCTCAAAATAAATAAATACACCTTTAATAAAAAATAATTTTATTTATTTTTCCCACACGCCCTAAGAATTTTATATAAATAGAATGGTACAGTATGTGACCTTTTGACAGTGGCTTTTTTCGCCCAGTGCATGCCCTCGAGCTCCATCTAAGTTTTCTCATGTATCAATACTTCATTTCTTCCATGGCAGGAATGCACCATCATCTGTTTAGCCATCTGCCTATTGCAAGATAGTTTACTGTTTTCCCAGTTTTGGGCTATTACAAATAAAGCTGCTATGACCAATCACGTACAGGCTTCTGTGTGGACCTTCCTTTCTCTGGGGTAAATGCCCAGGGGAATGATTGCTGGATCATGTGATACATTTATGTTTAGTTTTTTTTAAGAAACTACCAAGCTATTTTCCATTCCCACCAGCAATGGGTACAAGATCCAGTTTCTCCACATCGTTGCCAGCATTCGGTATTGTCACTGTTTCTCATTTTAGCTGTTCTAACACGTGTGTAGTAATATCTCCCCATAGTTTTAATATGCATTTCCCTAATGACTAATAGTGGTGAACATCTTCTTGTGTGCCTCTTTGCCATCTGGATACCTCTTTGGTGAAACGTCTCCATATATCTTGCCCACCCTCCAGTTGGTTTGGGTTTTTACTGCCGAGTGTTGAGAGTTCTTTTTATAATCTAGATAATAATTAACTCTTCAGATTCCAAATCCACAGAGGACATGACCCAGTCTTGCTTCTTTTATTTATGAACAGAAGCTTGTGAGGTGTATCTCATTCTTACCCAGGATCCTGTCTTCCTTCCCGTGAGGATGTGCCCGGGGTTGCCTGAATGGAGGCCCTGCACACAGCCAGCTCAGTTCTGGTCACCCACGACCTCTGAAAGCTTCCCCTCCATGCTCTTTCTCTCCTCAGATGTTGCTCACCTTTGATGACCAATTCCTGCTGACTGTTGCTGAAGATGGCTGCCTGTTTACCTGGAAGGTCTTTGATAAGGATGGTCGAGGAATCAAGCGAGAGAGGGAGGTGGGCTTTGCCGAAGAGGTGCTCATTACTAAAACAGACATGGAAGAGAAGGTAAGAATTGGGTCTAACGAAGAGAGACGTGGAAATTCCTTACCAGACTGTGTCCAAACTCCTGGGACTGGCATTCGAGGGCCTGTGTAGCCTGGCTACCCCCCACTGCCCAACACAGATCCCCACCCCCCCTCCCGGCTCCTTGCACATCCCCTGCCCCCACCATCATGCTGCCCTCCTCACTGCGGCTACATCTCTTCCCACCCCCACCCTGCCCATCATCCTGCCACGTGGTCATCTTGACTTACACTCTGCTCCACTTGTAGCCTGTGAAACTACCTTTCATCTTCCTACTCTTTGAGGACAGTAGCCATGACATGCAGTTTCCTTGGGTGACCAGCAATTTCTAGCCCATGCTAGACACGTGAAGACAGTCGATCAGTATTTACAGAATTGAACTGACAAGCTGACTATACCCGTTGTATCTGGGAAACTTAATAATTGCTAGTAGAGCCTTCTTTATATAAAAAAAAAGTTATTTAGAAAACGTCCCTGAAAACCACTTCTCTTCATAATGAAACAGTAAAGGTAATAATAACCAGCATATTTTTTTTAGGTTTTCTACAAACCAGGCACTGCACTAATTACTCTATAAGTATTTTCTTATTTAAATCTTATATCATCTCTGTGAGGAAGATACTGTTACTCTCCCCATGTTTTAAGAAGTGACTCTGGAGGAGTGAAGTGAAGTGTAGTAGGACCAGAGTTCTGACCGAGATTTAATCTAGAGCCCACTCTCTTCATCACTACCCCAAAGGGCCCTCCCTGCTGCAAATGCATTAAACACTCTGGGAAGACGTGTTTTGAGAGTTCTGTGCCACGCTCCCTAAGGGAGATGCCAAAGGGATGGGAAAGTCACGAGGCTTACAGAGAATGGCAGAGCTATGCATTCATTGCTGTTCATCCAGGATCTAGAGTGCATTTATTGACTACCTACTGTTTGCTAGGTACTGCGGATGCATGTATAAAAAGACAGGCATGGGCCCTGTGATCAGGAAACACAGTCAAGTAGAGATGAGAAAACCATCAGAGCAGCAAGGCACAATGGCCCCAAAGCAGGATGATGAGACCCAGGTATTCCCAGAGATCCCTACCAGAGCTCCCTGGAACTTTCTGCAGGAAAGGAAAAGTGGGAGGAAAGGATAAGGGAGAGCCTATGAGAGTCAGGATCTGACCTCCTGCAGGAAGGCAAGCACGTCTGCTGTTCCTCCTCCTCTCTGTTTTCTCCCCCATTCTTCCCCAAGGGTAGGGGAAAAGGACAAGTAGGAGACACCAGGCTGTGCCAAAGGCCTGAGGTGTCTGGGCTGACTCCTGAGCCAGCCCCCACCTTGGCCTTGTTCTGCTCACCTCCTGGAGCCCCTTCTATCTCTGCATGTGAGAGACCGCAGTCTTACTCCCTGTAAACCTCCCTGTCCTTCCCAGCTCCCCGCTCCTTGCTCTCTCTCCACCTGTCCTCTAAAAGTCACATTTCTCAGAATTCCCAGCTCTCTTTTTCTTCTTGAGACTCTATGATATTCTATGTAACTATCTCTCACAACATGATTTACCTACTCATTCATTCATCCAACCACTACTTACAGAGGTGCCCTGTTATGTGCCAGGCACCATACTAAGGTCTAGGATGACAGAAATGAAAGACATGTGGGGGCCTTGAGCTCATAGCCTGGAAGGAGGTATAGGTAAAATTAAAAAGGGAAACTAAGTGTGTTACAGGTGTTATGAAGGAACGATGCTCTGGGGTCACAGGGGAAGGGACCCTGACCCAAGCCAGGTGGTACCAGAGGAAGTAAGTGAGCCTTGGACGGAGCCTTCCTGAACAGATGGGAAAGGTTCTTCCACACCAAGGGGTGAGTGTGCAGAAGGATGAGACAGGTGCTCCGGGGAAGATGCTAGGTGGGGCCAGAGGTGAGAGGATGTGCGGAGCTGGAGGGTCTTTTACACCGTGTTTCAGACTTTGGAAATTGTTCCTAAGGACCCACTGATAGATGTAAGTTAGGGAATGACCTCAAGAGAGCCTCGTCTGTGGCCAGGCGCACGGATTGAGGAAGGATGATGAGCATGTGGCCCAGACACAACGTGTCAGAAACCAGCGTCACCATCACTAAATGTATTCCACTAGTCCGAGGCAGACCCCGGGGTGACCCATTCATCTGATAAACATTCACTTAATGCTGTGTTGCTGGCCCTGTGCTAGGCACCCAGGAGAAGGCAGTGAATCAGGAGAGGCCAAGTGCCACTCGTAGGGAGCATCCTACCAAGGAGACCATCTTCATCCGTGGCCGCGTCCCCTTCACCCCACACCCCGCCAGGCACCATGTTCCCTCAAATCTGTCTCTTAAATCTCTCCATTCCACCATCCTGCCCATCCCCTGCCTGTACTATGCAGTACCCCCTCCCCACCAATCCCTCTGTCTTAGTGCTTGAATCTAGCCTGGGCTACACACTGCCATCAGAGAGGTCTTTCTGAGACCAGAGTGAGCTCAATCAGGTTGGACAAGGACCTTTATAGGACCGCTAGGAGAAAATCCTAATTTCTTATCATGGCCGGCAACGACCTTGGTGGTCTGACCCCATCTCAGCCTCCTCTCCCTCTGCCTCCCACCTGCACCGCATCACACACATCGCTTTGACCAGGCGTCCTCACTCTTATCCCTGACTTTGCACATGCAACCTGTGTTCATCCCTCATCTCAGTACTTCCTGTGTGCCAGGGCCACACTTGTCCTCTGGGCAGGAATGCAGAAAGGAGCATCACACATTCATTATTCTCTAATTGTCCATGGCTATGGAGGATATAGACCAGAAAAGATGAGACAGGGATGCATGGGGGGGAGGGGGGGGTGATCATGGTTGAGTGAGAGGAAAACACCTGTGTGCTCACCATCTCTGTCATTAACATTAACTTTTTCAGGAAATGAAGGGTGTGTGCATCACAGTATTTTTAGAAAACTTTGACATCAGCGAATGCAACAGATTGAAAGAAATCACTAGATGTAGGAACAAGCAAGACAGGACGAGTTAGGACCTAAATTAATGTTAGTGAGGCCAGAAGAGGCATAACAGACATTGAGAGGGACAGATTGACAGTCCTGGGAAGCTGCCTGGCTCTGGGCGCTCATCACAATTTGTAATGATGTGTTTATTTGGCTTCCTCGGTAGATGATAGAGTCAATGGGGGCAGGAATCACAGTTAACACTGTTTCTCAAGTACCTACTATGTGTTAGGTACTCTTCTGGGTACTAGGCATGTATCAGTATACAAAGCCAACAAAGATTTCAGCCTTCCCAGAGCTTAAATTCTTTTTTTAAATGTTTATTTATTTTTGAGAGTGGGGGAGAGCAAGTGGAGTGGGGAGAGGGGCAGAGAGAGAGGGAGACAGAGAATCCGAAGCAGGCTCCAGGCTCTGAACTGTCAACACAGAGCCCAACGCGGGGCTCAAATCCACGAACCGTGAGATCAGGACCTGAGCTGAAGTTGGATGCTTAACCAACTGAGCCACCCAGGCGCCCCTTGGAGCTTAAATTCTAATGAGGAAGAAGACAAAGGACAATAAATTCATAAGTAAATTATATTAGAAAGTGCGTAGATCTAAGAAAATAATAAAAAATGAGCAGAGTGAGCAGGGTCGTGAGTGCCGGGAGCGGGAAGGGAAGGGTCGCAGGATTAACTAGTGTGGCCCAAGTAGACCTCATTTAACAGGTGACATTAACACGTATTTGAAGATGAGAGAATTATTAGCGGCATGCCTAGCACCCAGTAGGGCTCACTGAATGGATGTTGTGAGGGCAGAGGAGGAAGCCCATATGTTCTATGTTTCCTTGTTTTTAGCCCATGGGTCTTGTGGGGAAAAGATGACAGGGTCTAGTTGAGACACATGAGTCTGAGGCTGAGCAGAACCGCAGATCTCAGAGAGCTCAAGGCCCCGGGTTAAATATTCCCCTTCACCCCCACCATGAATGTTCTTGACTCTGATGTCCTTCTCCCAAAGGCTCAGATCATGCTGGAGCTGAAGACTCGTGTGGAAGAGTTAAAAATGGAGAATGAGTATCAGCTGCGACTGAAGGATATGAACTATTCTGAGAAGATTAAGGAGCTAACAGATAAGTTCCTGCAGGAAATGGAGTCCTTGAAAACGAAAAACCAGGTCTGTCTGAGAGACTGAGCCAACAGCCACAAATAATGAGACATTGCCAATTTACTCCAGAAGGAACTGCCCTCCCTTACCCAAGCCAAGCCCAAACAATGAACTATATGATACCGTGTGGTTTTTAAGCATAGTTGCTAACATCAGAAATGCTTACAGCAAAGTGCGAAGTGGAACAAAGAAGAATACAAAACCGTAGTGAATGGTGTTAATTAAGTAAAATAAATACACATAGAACAGTTCATAAGAAAATAGCCAGCAATGTGATTACTTCAGGAAGTTGAGCTTCTGGGTAATTTAAATTTTGTTCTCTCTACTTTTCTGTGTTTTGCAAATCACCCACAATGAGAATATATTATCTCTGTGATCAAGAGAAACTTACTTAAAAACAAAATGAAAAAGGTAACAAGAAAAGCAAAGTGTAGACAAAGAAGAGCTACCAGAATATTGATTTCTGGATTGTCCGTAGTTTAAATAAAATGAGTCTAAATGGTCCCTCCTGTAGTCAGATTTGATCTACAGGACTTCCCAGAATAACCCCCTTTGTTCAGAAATCTGTCTTGCCCTTCATCTAAAACCCCTGGCTTAGAGGGTATTTGTTCTTTTATGTGATCGCCATGGGTCAGAGAGTTTAGCTAAAAGGGAAAAAAAGCCCCTGGCTGTTAGTTTTATTATTTTATTCCTTTGTCAACAAATACTGATGTGGTGCCCTCCACAAGCTCAACTCGAAGTTATTCCTGGGAGCGCCCCTCTGCCTGCAAGGAGCTTTCCTGCTCGATTAAAGAAAACACTTCTTAGAAGCTGACACATTAACACATCCAAGGATTTAGTTGACGGCACTGTTCAGACAACAGAGAATTCAAATGAATCCTTACTTTTTCCACCTCAAAATCCATCTGCTACATGTCCAAAACTGAACCCATCATTGACAAGACCCATTTAGTAGGAAGGATATAAATAAAGCCTAGAACTTACAGAGCAGAATATAATGTAAATAAAAAGCGATAGCTTGCTTGTGGCTCACAGAACAGTGCCTGGTGCAAAATGACAGGCTTGAGAAACGTTTGTAAGTGAAGGAGGATGTCACTTATAAAATGTGTTGTTGCCCTGGGGTGATTTCAGCAGATGCGTGGAAATGAGAACAGCTGACTCTGTGTTTTAGGTTTTAAAAACAGAAAAAGAAAAGCAGGATGTGTTCCATCGCGAACGCATTGACGACCTCCTAGACAAACAGAGCCAGGAACTGCAGGACCTGGGTGAGTCCCGAGGTAGAGGCCACGTGGTAGCGTGGGGACAAAAGTCTGAGAGTGTCCCCCCTCCCCCACCACCGTTGGGACCGAACAGAAGTCCCAGGTAATCTGGCTTTGTCTGTAAACAGGCTGCATTTATCCCCTGAACCTCACTGTGGATTTTACTCCTGTGCATTTCCTTGTTCATTACACACGTATTACTGCATGCCAGTAGGAGTTACAGAAAAGTGCAGGTCTGGAGCCTGATAGACTGCCTTGAGTCCCAGACTCACCACATACTTTCTGGGTATTCTAAGGAGTCACCAAACCTCACCTAGCCTCAGTTTTCACTCGTCTTCTGTAAGAAGAGGTGCTAATAACTGTTTTGCCTATTCAGGACATTCTTCTTGGCCCTGGTTCCCTAAAACACCCCTCAGCCCTTTCCTGGAAGAAACCTTCTGCCTAGCCAACAAGGGGAGGGAGTTTGGCTGCCTGACCAGCTAATGGGGTGAGGGCAGGTGAGAAAGAGCTGGGCAGGTATTTGAGTCTCAGCTGGTGCTGGTAGGTGGGTGGGAGGGCACCAAAGGCTCCTGGGTGGCCCTGAGGTGGGTGCTCCCGTCCAGTGTGAAATAACCTTCCTTGCTTCTCTCCAGAGTGTTGCAACAACCAAAAGTTGCTTCTAGAATATGAGAAGTACCAGGAATTGCAGCTCAAGTCCCAGAGGATGCAGGAGGAGTATGAGAAACAGCTTCGGGATAATGATGAGACCAAGAGCCAGGCCCTGGAGGAGCTGACGGAGTTTTATGAGGCCAAACTTCAGGAAAAAACTACCCTTCTGGAAGAGGTACTCACTGGAAGCTGAGCTGTACCTCCCTTTTGCTGTGCATCCTGCAGGCCTGGCCTGTGAACAGCCCAAAGAGCTGTGGGAAAGCTCACTTCAACTCCTTTCCCTCCCACTCCCTGCTTTTAGCATCCAGCCTTGTGTTAGGCCCTACACCGTTTGTTTCCCCTAGACCAGCGGGCCCAGTGAGCTGGGAGGTACTCCGTGTTAGGGACTGAAATTCTAAGTTCGTATCTTTTGTCCTAGCCGAACTGTACCTTCAAGCCTTAAGGACTGGAGAGACCTTTTTATTTTTATTTTTTAATATTTATTTACTTTGAGAGGGAGAGAGAGACAGACTGAGCATGAGGGGGTGGGGGGCGGGCGGGCAGAAAGAGAGGGAGACACAGAATCCAAAGCAGGCTCCATGCTCTGAGCTGTCAGCACAGCGCTTGATGCGGGGCTCGACCTCACAGACCCATGAGATCATGACCTGAGCCAAAGTCAGACGCCCAACTGCCTGCGCCACCCAGGCGCCCCTAGAGAGACCTTTTTAGAAGCCTGTAGGACCTGGAGAGGAACGAGGGCCCTAAACAATGGGGAAGGTGGTTGCCTGAAACCCTTTAGCAACTTCTTATGCCTTACAAGATGAAATCCCTCCTTCACTGATGTGACAAACACAGATGGTCTCTTCTTGGTTTAGAACTCAGCTTGAGTGCTGGGTGACCAAGAGAAAAACCGGGGCCTGGTTTTCAGTCATGTGAGAGAGGCGGCCACCCAGATGGATACTCAAGAGAGGGCTGCACAGGGTAGCTGGGGGATGCAGACCTCCCTGAGAGGCCAGAGAAGGCTTGCAGGAGCTAATGAGACCCAGGAAGAATACGAGTTAGAATTAACAGGAGACGGGGAAATGCAGGAGGGAAGGGCAGGCAGGCAAAGTCATGGAATGTTCAAGCAGCTTGGGTTGCCAAAATAGCTAGTTTCCCAAGATGAAGAGAAAACCGAGAAGAGCCAGATGGCCGCCTTTTCTGCATGAAATTGCAACAGATGGCGTACTGTAGGTGAGGGGGCGGGAGAGTCCTGAAGGTGTGGAATGAGTTTGGAAGGGAATGAGGAAGGGAATGACCGAGAAGACGTCTGGCAGGTATGCAGCTGAGAGCCCAGCTGAGGTTGTAAACGTGAGTCCCAGCAGCATTAATCCACCAGGCCGTGCGCTTTTCCCCAGCAGGGCTCGGCAAGCAGGTGTGTGAGCGAGGGGGACGCAGAGCAGCCCTGATTCACAGCTGGGGTGTGACCGAGTTGTGCCGCCGAGAAATACAGGTGGTCTGCTGAACAGCCATCCGGTCCAGGCCAGAGAGGGGTAAAGAACCGAGAGCCTGGAAGATAGTGGAGGAATCAAGACAGGGCCAGGGGACGTGGTGAGCCTGAGAGCTGGGCCTGCGTACCTGGGGGGCCAACAGAGAAGTCACCTGTGCTGAGAGCAGGGCCTGGATTTTCAGGGCTTCCGAGGTGGCACCATTCTGGGGATGGACCTGAGAGTGGGTGGCTCAGGTAGAGGCGAGGTAAAGGTCAAAGCACCCTGGACATTATAGGACCCTCTGTAACCACCCCCAGTTACGGCAAGGAGGACTGAGGTGGCACCCAGAAGTCCACAGTGAGCTGGGAAGTGAGCAGGCAGTGGGGGATAAGCAAGGTGAGAGGTGGAGGGTGGAGGTCTCCTGACAGCATGGGCCTCAGACAGAGCAGGCTGAGCTCCAACAGCCAGTGGGGATGTTCCCTGGCACAGCCACCCCGCCTTGGCCCTGCCCACCTCCCCAGCCCCGTGTCCTGCTGCCCCGTCCGGTTTCTTCCCACCCAACGACGTGGGATGGCCACGTTTCCCACACAACCTCTGAGCCTCTGCTCTGGATGATTCTCTTCACCTGGCAGCTCGTCCCCACCCTTACAGAGACTCAGGACAGGAGCCAGCTCCTGGAGGAGTTCTTCGCTAACCCCTGTCCCCTCCCACAGGGCTGAGCAAGCCTTTCTCTGTGTGCTCAGGCCCTCAGACCCCTTTCTCTTACGGCCTACACGGTAGCGTCCTGTGTTAATATCTCTTTCTCCAGGGGAACTTCTCAAGGGCAAGGACTATGGCTCACCCATCACTGATTTTCAAACCAGGGCCCCTCTGGCACATCCTAGATGCTCCAGAAATGTTTGTTGACCTCCAGTAAACTGATCTGAGCTTGGCCTTGGGGGCCGAGGTGGAGGGAATGCATGTGCCCTGAGGGGAGAGAGGCTGGCCTTCCTCCCAGGACCCACACTGTGATCACAACCATTTCTTCTTCTGAGTCAAAGATTTCAACTCAGAGCTTCCCTAGGGAGCTTCCACCTGGCATGCCTTCTCGCCAACCTGGCTGGCCTACTCTCCTTTTTAGCGACATCTACCAAAGCAAGAGCAGTGGCTGGCGGGCGACTCTGGGACACAGAGCACACCTTGCCAGGCTTCCGTCCAGCAAGGGCCTGATGACGTGTGGTGGGGAAAGAGAGAAGCCTTTCTTGGGGACCCAGTTTGAAAACCATCTTGTCTCTTTTCACCCCTGAAACACTCACTCCAGGGATGGTACATGCATTTTGGGAGAATGCCAGGGTCAGTATGAGAGAAAAAGGATCTGTAACTTTCACCACTTGGGGGCAGTAAGCAAAGAGGAGTCACACCTGAGTCACTTCTCAGAGTCCACCAGGCAGAGGTGGTTCTTCCAGCGTCCGGGCTCCAGGCTTGCATTCATTCATCGCCAGTGACGTGCCAGCTGCTGTGCAGGGTGTTCCCGGTGGTGAGCAGAGAGATGTGGCCCTGCCATCAAGGAGCTTCCAGGAGCCTGTCCAACAGGCAATTGCAGTATAACACAACGTGATGGGGGACGTGCAGGTGATTGGATTAAGGAGCAGGAGGGCAGAGTTCAAGGCTCACTCTTTTAGGGCACCTGGGTGGCTCAGTCAGTTGAGCGACCAACTCTTGATTTTGGCTCAGGTCATGATCCCAGGGTCATGGGATCGAGCCCCACGTCAGGCTCTGCGCTGAGCATGGAGCCTGCTTGAGATTCTCCTTCTCCCCCTCTCTCTTGCTCTTCCCTCCTCCCCCACTCGTGCTTTTTCTCTCTCAAAAAGATTTTTTTAAGGCTTCGCTCTTTTATTCAGGTATTGAGTACCAACTGTGGGCCCGTGCTGGTTGTACCCTGGGAACTCAGCGGTGGGCACGACAGACCAGGTTTCCTTCCTCGAGGAGCTTACATCTAATGGAAAAGGCAATCAAGTACTTCCCAGATATAAAATTACAACTGTCTCAGGTTCAGTGGAGGAAAGATAGAGAGGAAGCGTGCGTGTCAGTATAAAGAAGACCAGAGATGGAACAGGTCTGGGGGTGTTGGGAGGGCGGTCACTGAAGGGGAGCCTGCAGCCACATCTGGTAGGAAGAGAAGGGAAGGCAGAGGACAGACAGGAGAGTGGAAGGTCAGGGGCCCCAGGGCCTTGGTTCCCATTTCTGTAATAGCACTCTGTCTCCCACTCCCCATGATAGGCCCACATGCTCATCTCACCCCGCGCCCTCTCAGCACAAAAGGGTCGAGTGCCTTTTCTCCCCCTTCCCTGAACCAGGCACAGGAAGACGTCAGGCAGCAGCTGCGGGAGTTCGAAGAGACCAAGAAACAGATCGAAGAAGATGAAGACCGAGAAATCCAAGATATCAAAACCAAGTACGAGAAAAAGCTTCGGGATGAAAAGGAATCAAACCTGCGACTCAAAGGAGAAACCGGCATCATGAGGAAGAAGGTATCGCACGTGTGGTTCCCCGACAGGCCTGGGCACAGGCGAGGGCTATGTTACCAATGTCTCTGCACCGCCAGGCAGATGCACCCTTAACATCTCTCTGTGGCACTGTCCCTTCTCTGTCCTTTTCACCGGAATAGTGACATATGCCCCAACACCGGATGGACACCCCAGACTTTGATTTAGGGGCTAGTAGGATTTAGTCAGTTTTCAGAGTTAAACCTCGGGTAGAAACAGAGATGAAGGTCAAGTCCCCGCCGGAGGTGTCATCGGGGTCTCAGTGCAGGGAGCTGTGGGCAGGAGAAGGACTGGGGTGTGGGATGCTTGGTTTATAAGGCAAGACACGTGTTTATTGTCACTGGTGGTTGGGGTGAAGTGGGATTCAATTCACAGATCCTTGTGGAATTGCCACAGTTTCCCCAAAATGTTCAGCCTTAGAGAAGCCAAGTTCAAAGCAAACTCACATTCCTTCCTATTAGAAATCACCCTACTTAATCCAGGGAACCAGGGACAATGTCCTCTTCCCTTCTTAGACATGGCCAAGGTGGCTCATCAGTTACAGTATCTGTGACCTTACTGGGGCATGGATCCCAACCTTTCAAGGTTGGCAAGGTCCTGGAAAACTCTGGGTCCACTCAGGGGCCCCGACATCCCATCCTCACGGAAGGGGATGGGACTGGATCTCATCAGACAGAATGCTACGTCACTCGTGCTGCCAGGGAAATCCCCAAACTGTCCCAAATCTCCAAAACTTCACTCCTAAAATCCCAGAAATGTTGGGTACTAGACATGTTTTCAGGTCACAGGTCGGTGATGTGTTGGGGACCTCTTTAAGTTCACCGGCATTTGGGAGGCAGGGAGGGAAGCACAAAGACCTTGGTGATCTCTGTTGCTGCCATTTGTGTCTGCAGTTCAGCAGCCTGCAGAAGGAGGTTGAAGAGCGAACCAATGACATTGAGAGCCTGAAGAGGGAGCAGGTGAAGCTGCAAGGGGTCATTAAGTCCCTGGAGAAGGACATCCTGGGCCTCAAGCGGGAAATCCAGGAAAGAGATGAGACGATTCAAGATAAGGTGAAGGCTCACCTCTGCCCTCCTTCAACCACCACCCAGATGGACCCAGGGGAGGAAAAGCAAGCTCCGGAGAGAGGGTCCCTGAATGCTTGAAACACATTCATTTAACCTGATGGGGATGAGTGGTCTGTGAAGGGCCTACTGGGTGCTGGGTGCTGGGCCGATTGCTGTACACACACCACACTCAGTTCTCCCGGCCACCCCAGGGGCCATGAGGGACCCCCTGTAAAGCTCAGGAAACTGAGCTCCAGGTGGTTTGGTATCTTGCCCAAGGTAATCCAGTCGATAGGCGACAGACTTGGGATAAGAATCTAAGTCGGCTGACTGCAGGGCCCCTGCTCGCCACGGCTCCAGGTGTCCTCGGGTGACCGTCCCCACAGACGTTGCACACTCCCTGCGGTTGACCTACAACTGCCAGGCTCCCCAGAAAGCTGGGATCACTTTTCAGAATGCCTTTCTCACAAAACACTTAGAAGACAGACACATCACATTTTGTGAGGCTTACCCAAATTTCGTAGCCCCCTGCTAAGCAAATCCAGGATGTGTGCCCTCCTGCCTCGGGTAGGCAGAATTCGCCAGTGGTTGAGACGGTGGGCTTTAGCCCTGGCTAATTGGGTTCCAGCACAGGCTTTGCCATTTATCTGCCACAGGATCTTGGGCAATTTCTCTAAGCCTTGTTTTCTCACCTGTGAAGTGGGCCCCCTCGGGATCTGATAAGGGGAAACGCATGAAATTTCTGCATGTGCGTGTTTGTGTGTGTACCTGGGTGTTTGTGTAGGGAGGGTCCAAAGCTCTCTTCAGATTCTCCAAGGGGGGTGTTGATAAGAAGGAGGTTAAGGCCTCCTGACCTAAAATTGCAACAGTCTCCTAACCAGTCTAACGGACTTCCTTCCCACTTCCTCCCCCCGCTCCCTGCCACCATACTCTGTAATTGTGTCACTCTTCCCTTTAGAACTCTGCCATAGCTCCCCATTGCCTGTGGCAGGGACAGCAAAGTTTTCTTCGTAAAGGCATAGGTAGTAAATATTTCGTCTTTGCACACAGCATGGCTTCTGTCGCACTACTCAGCCCTGCCACTGTGTTGTAAAATCAGCCATACACAATGCATGAATGAGTTTATGAAAACAGGCCAAATTTGATCCAAAGGCCATAGCTTGCCAACTCTAGGCTCCTGGATACATTCTGAATCCCCTTTAAGCCAACAGGCAAGACCCTGGCCACTTAGTGGTACAAAACAACAACTCTTGGGGCGCCTGGGTGGCTCAGTCGGTTAAGCATGCGCTCTTGATCTCAGCTCAGGTCTTGATCTCAGGGTTGCGAGTTCGAGCCCCACGTCGGGCTCCGTGCTGGATGTGGAGCCTACTTAAGAAAAACAAAACAAAAGAACAGTAACAGCTGTTTTATTCTCTCAGGTTCTGTGGGGCTGGCATTTGGACAGCCTACAACAAGATGGCCTATCTTTGTCCCTGATGGCAGGGGCCTTGCTGGGCTTCAGTCAGGGATGACACAAATAGCTGGGCGTAGAAGATCATCATGCAAGGTGGCTTCTTCATTCATACTTCCCAGGGTGGCTGGGAGGCTGGGCTCCACGGGGACTGTCAACCAGAGTGCCATTGTGCTCCTCAGCCGGGGATTCTCAGTGTAGGGGAACTTTCTCCATAGCAGATGGCCTCCCTCAGAGCACAAGTTCTAAGAAAACCAGGTAGAAGCTGCTTAGCCTTTTCTCAGCTAGACCAGAAGCCACACAGCATCACTTGAGCAGCATTCTTTGGGTTACAAGCAAACCGTAAGTCCAGCCAGATGCAAGAGAAAGGAATTAGATCTTCCCTCCTGATGGAGAAGCATATGGTCACGTTGCAGAGAGCCTGTGGGATGGGAGATGCTGCTGAGGCCAGCTTTAGAAAATGCAGTCGCCTACAAGCTATATTTGAATGAGTGAATGAATGCTGAGTCCCGGCACAGAAGCCAAGGAGTCAGTGCTACGGCCCTAGTGAGGGAGCCAGCCTCTGTTCCCCCAGCCGGGAGAGCAGCCTGTGGCCTCCTCTGTCAGGTCACAGGATTTATGTCCTTTCCCTAAAAGGTTTCTATATACCGGAGCCTCCTGCCATCTCTTACTTCTCTCTCATCTCGCCCACAGGAGAAGCGCATCTATGATCTGAAAAAGAAAAACCAAGAACTGGAGAAATTCAAGTTTGTACTCGACTACAAAATAAAGGAGCTGAAGAAGCAAATAGAACCACGAGAGGATGAGATCAAGGTGATGAAGGAACAGATTCAGGAGGTGAGAACCATCTGAACCACTCTGGCCTCCTGGACTACTGTCGCCTCCCCAACGGTTCCTGGCTGGGGTAGCAAGGGGGTGGGGGGGTGGGGGGCGATAAGAAAAACCCCTCCTCCCAATCCCTGCCTTGTCCCAGGGTATGCGGGCCTCCACTCTGTAGAGGATGTCACAGGAGAGGCCCAGCGGGGACTCAGTTGTGCAGGAGTGAATGCTTTAAGATTTGGCATGCGGCCGGACCTTAGGTTGTGCTCGGGCCCTCCGAGGGAAACTGCGGCTCTTGGGCCTTCAGCCACCAGGGGGCGGTGTGTACTCAGCCACCAGCCCGTCGCATCTGAAAGCACCCTCCTCCAAATGAACCTTTTTTTCTCAGTCTGGAAATGTTGGTGGGGGCGTATGCAAAGCTGCAGTGTTTGGACTCCATCTGAGGAGGAATAGGAAGTCATGCGAAGTCTCTTGAGCAGGAGAGTGGCAGCCTTAAGTATGTGTTCTGGGAAGCAGACAGGAGGAAGGTAGAGAAGAGAGATTAAAAGCAAGATCAACAGGACAAGGGCTCCTGAGATTCCATCGAGGTACAAGTGGCCCCCGTTGGTCCCTCCACCCCATTCACAGTGCATCGCCTTAAGCCGATTGCAGCCGGGAGGTCCATGGTTGATCGAAAACCAAATTCCTGCCTTCCCCTCCCTTCTGTTTCCTGTTTCCCAGTAAGTTACCACAATCCACCCATGTGCTTAAGGTACAAGTGTAGAGTCTTCTTGATTCTTCCCATCCCCCCCCACCAATGGCTGTATCCAATGATCGCCAGTGCCTATCTGATGGTCTTTCCAGAGACCTCTCAAATCTAGCCCTCTTTCCTCTCTGCTGCCTCACCTGGGTGCAAGCCTCTGTCATCCCTCATCTGGACTTGACTCTAGCCTCCAGTCTGATCTCTCCACACAGAGGCCACAGCGAACCCCTAGTGGTGTCCCATCTCACCTAGAATAAAATCCACACCCCCTACCAGGGCCCTGCATGATTCAGCCGCTACCCCTCTCCAATCTTGTCTCCAGGCTCCCTCCCCCAGCGCCAGCCCAAAGGCTTTCTGACAGTTCTGAGGCTACGCCAAGCTTTTCCCATCTTGGACCTTTACAGTGCTGCTCCCTCTGCCCAGAAGTGCTCAGATTATGACTGGCGGCTTCTCCGTATCTTCCATGTGGAGGCTCCTTTGTCACCTCTTCAGGGAAGCCTTCCCAGGCTACCCTATCCAAAATGGCCTCCCACTCCCCATCCATGTTCGCTCATTGTGCTGAGCAAGGATACAAGTAAAGTGTGTCAGAGAGCATCGATGGCCCAAGTAGAATTGGATACCCAGGAGCTCTGGTGTCGAAAAGCAAAGCCTTTTCTCTAGGAGGCCCAGGAAAGAAGCCAGGTGGTAGGATCAGTCCAGGGCTAGAGTGTCCAGAGATGGTTTGTCATTGTGCCAGTGACTTTCTCCTGGCCTCTGGAGAAAAGCAGGATGTTCCCAGCCAACCACAGAGCTGCCTCATCTGGGCCTCCTGCCATTCTTGAGTGACCTCAGGGCCCAAAAATGGCAGCCCAGAAAAGAGCAGAGGCCCCACTTGCCTGGAAAGTCAGTGTACTGCCAGCCCCTGGAAATCACCATCCCATGGGCCCCCTCCTCATTTGTCAAGTGGATTTACAGTTGGGTCAGTTACTATCCACCCCAACACACCTGAAGGATTATTCACTTTCCCGTCAGTAACTGGGCCGACCACGGCATTGACCCTCAGCAGGGAATACGCCTGCACCTTGAGAGTGATTCAAACAGGGCCCCTCCTACGCCACGCCAGTTACCACCAGGGCTGAAGTCCCGACCTGATTCCTCCCCTGGAGGCCTCTGACCTTGGAGCTTCCTTCAGGAGGTCAGAGGCCCATTTGGCCCACCCGCTGTGGATCTCGTGTGAAGTTCTTTTTCCTCCAAGAAGGAAGCTGTAAACCCTCCTCCGTGGATGAAAATCTAATACTTCCTTGATTCGGTACCTCCCTGCACATATACTTTTCCAGCTTCTCTTCAGTGCGATGGGACTATCTGCTTCCTAGGGAGTGTTCAGAACCTTATCGTTTTACTTCACACCCTTGTTTTTTCATCTAGTGGGAGGTTTTCTCATTTTAACATCTTGGGGCGGATAGTTCTTTGTCACAGGGAGTCCCATGCACTAGAAGATATTTAGCAACATCCCTGGTCTCTGCCCACTAGATGCCTGTAGCAACCCTCCCCTCCCCCGAGTTGTAACAACCAAAAATGTCTCCAGATGTTGGCAAATATCCTCTGGGGGTAAAATACCTGTTTCCTGCCCCCACCCCCACCGAGAGTCACTGAGTGTGAGGAGAACACATGGAAAAGTAGATGGGGCTTTTCCACCAGGAAAAGGATACTTGTTCCCACATACTGGCTAGTTTCCTAGCTGCCCGGCCAGCTATTCAAACTCAGCATATTTCACAATTTTTCTGTGAAATACGTTATTTTTGTTCTCAGTGGCTTTTGAGGCTTTGCCCGTATTACTTCCTTTCTAACCTAATCTGTCATTGCTGGCTTCGAGACCATGGAAAAAGAGGCACAGCCAGCTGTAGGCACTCAGACATGACCTTGGAGAACCGCCTTGCTCTCTTTCTGCCACCATTCCCTTGGTCTGGGCCCCATCTCACCCCTGACTGGTGTGCCCGGCTCCAGTCGTGCTGTCTCCGGTAGGACCTCCGCATCAGGCCTTCTAAGGCGCAAACCATGCCACCCCTTGGGTAAAACCTGCCAGGGCTCTGAGATTTCAGGATAATGGCCAAACTTCTGGGCGGCATGAAGGCACAACTTCTCCCCACATGAGCGTCTGCCCCTGGGTCCTGCATGATCCAGCTCAGCCGACCTCTCCAGCCCCTCTCTCCCTCCCTCACATGCAGCCCCCTGGACCACCTGTAGCCGGCAGAGAGGCACCCGGCTGCCCATGGCCCTGGGCCTCTCTGTGCGTGGCCTGCTCTCTCTGCCTGGAACTCCCCTTCTCCACTTTGTCCTCTAGTACCGATTTGTCTTGTGGAACTTGACTGAACATCCCTTTTCCGGGCACTGCTTCCCCGCGTCCTCTGCACACAGAGGGTACTTTCTACCTGGATCTTCCCTCTTATTCCTCTACCTCACGGCTTCTTGCAGACGGACGCTCCGTCTTCATCAGTTCTGCATCCTTGTGCTGGTAGTGGCCGCCAGCCCTCTCCAGTGGACACGTTCGTTCTTTAGCCGCGCACGTCCCCACACTCCCTGTGTCCTGCACAAGGTGGTTTGATGTAGCACCAGCGTGGCACGTTTACCTTTTCATTCCTCTTCCAGAAGGCAGGCTATTTCAAGCACCCCTCTCCTCCCTCTCCGTGGCTCCCCTTCGCCTTCTACACTGGCCGCGCATTCACTCGTTCAGATGATTACTGAGTGCTGACTTCATGCCAGGCGCTGAGCCAAAGGGCTATTCTGTCTATCCAGATTCTTCCAATAAGTTTGATAACATTCTCCTGCAAGCTGCGCCTTCGTGTCCAGAACGTGAATGTGGTGCATCGGGGCTTTCCGATACCCCCAAAGATGGTCAGGAACCTTGAAATCTGACCAAAGGGCCTGGGATAGGTTAGAGGAGCTACTCCATCCAGCCACTAAAGAACCCAGTGACCTGTCCCATCCCCCCAAAATAGCGCCCCTCTCTATTAACAGGAATACTAGTGTCCACCAGATACGGTGTGTCAAGCAAACCTCACCCCCTTGGCTTTTGGCAGAAATCGGATCAACTGAGAATTCACCTCCACCTGCTCTCGTCCGAATCAGAAGCTCCAGTTGGTCATTCATGCGTCTTTGGTTAATACAAATGCAACAATGAATAAAAATCTTTCAGAAGCTCATTGGTGGCTTCTTCCTTCTCTTTTGAAGATGAGATAGTCTCCTCAGCTGTACTTTTACAACCTTTTCAACAGCATGATGAGACGGAGTTTCCTTAGGCTGGGGACGCCTACCTGCTGGTCCCTTAAAAGGTTGTGCTTTGGGATCAACTCTGATGGCTTGCGGCCCCAAAGCGTCGAGATTCACTCACACAGTTTCATAAAGTAGGCAAGGAAGGTGCTTCTGTGCAGAACCCTGCCTCAGTTTCCAGGTCCCAGTACATGAGAGTCAAGAAAAGAAGGTCATCAGCGTGGCCGAAGGAACGGAAACTCGGAGGGGGCAGTTCTGAGGCTGGCTATAGAAACACATGATCTGGGTTAATACACCCACCAAGGGATGGGGGCCTACCGGGGTGGCCAGGAGTTGGGAAAATGGTTTCATTCCAGACGACATAGGTGGGAGCTAGAAATGTCCTGGTAGCTGGGGACACATTCCCACCGATAGGCTTCAGTTCCCAAATATTGTTTGTATTCCCTTACTTTCTTATTCTTGACTTTATCCCCTTGTTCTCCGTAGATGGAAGCAGAATTGGAGCGTTTCCATAAGCAGAACACACAGCTGGAGCTGAACATCACGGAACTGTGGCAGAAACTAAGAGCCACTGATCAGGAGATGCGCAGAGAGAGACAGAAGGTGGGAGGATTTTCAGAGTCTGGCGGATCTTGGATTTAGGATCTGGCACCTGTCTGCAAGGGGCAGCTGGCTTCTGAGAGACGGCGCCAGCCCATTGCTAAGATACGTTCCCATTTTAACTCTCCCCTCACTTGCTCACAGCCCTGCCTGGTTTCAGGCCCATGCAAATCTACATGACTGAGACTAAGATGACTTTGGGTGAAGTGCTCAAAGGGAGCGGGGCCGGTTTCATAAGGACACTTGCAGCATTGGCTTGTTTGGCCCCGGGAAGGAATATGCTCAGAGAGGTCATTGTAGTCCGTGGCAAAAGGTTTTGACTACCAAAAGAAGGAAAGAAACAAACAAACAAAAAACATGCTGAGGCAAGGAGGGCCTCGGAAATTGTCTAGTCCAGTCTCTTTAGGTGATAAATAAGGTAGATAAGGCCAGAGAGATGAGGAGGTTAAGAAAAGTCACCCGGTGCCCATAGCTAAGTGGTATACTGAGAGTCAGCCCTGGGAAGGAACTAGGTCTTCTGGTCCCGGGCTGGGACGTGGCTGCGCCACCACTCCCTAGCACAGGGCACCCCATCGTGTTTGTGGAATCAGATGGATTTTTCTCCGTTCCCCACATGAAGCACCGACTCTGGGCTAGGTAACAGTAGAAGCCACAGAGCAACCAACGTGACACAGGTCCTGCCCTTTACAACCCGAACAGGTTGCTAGGGGATCTGCAGTGTGTGCATATTAATTGTAATGCAAGATGAAGGGTTATGATAGCTGAACAAAGGGCCGTGGGAGCGAAGAGGGAGGAGAGACCCTCCAGGTCAGGGGTAGAGGAGGATGGGTATCAGCGAGAGGAGGGTGGGAGAACGAGCCTCTGGCCCAAGTTTGCAGCTGGACCGATCTGCCCAATCTGGTCAAGTTTCCACTACTCGCCCACAGCAGCCCTCCTGACTGCCTGGAAGAATAAACCCTGGGTGAGCTAAGAAGGGGGACATGGGAGCTCTGGCCCAAGGACCACTAGAGAGAAGCAATACGATCCGTCTTGGCTCAGGAAGGAATCGGGTGACCACTCATGCTGCCTTTCATCTTTCAAGGTGTGGTCCTGAAAGGGACCCAGAGGCAATCCAGGAGTTGCCGTGCGGCCTTTTAAACATGAGGCTGTCCAGGCAGCCGCCCCCGAGTTTTAGTACGTCTGTGTTTCGGCTACACACCTGCCTAGGTGTCTGTGTCCACTGCGGGCCCTGGCGGTCAACTGTTGAGTCCCAGATGAGGTGTCCTTTGTCTTCCTGTTGCCATGTGCCTCTGCCTGCGCCCTTGCCCGCTCCCTGCAGAGCCCCTGTGGTGCCAGACTAAGTCCTTCTGATTGCAGGAGCGGGACCTGGAGGCGCTGGTCAGACGGTTTAAGACAGACCTTCACAACTGCGTAGCGTACATCCAGGAACCCCGGCTCCTGAAGGAGAAGGTCCGAGCTCTCTTTGAGAAGTACGTGCAGCGGGCAGACATGGTGAGCTCTGCCTCCCTTTCCCCAACCCCCCTTCTCTCCCGGGTCCCCGCTCCCTTCCTTAAGAAGCCCGGCTGGCCCATCAGGTGGAGATCGCAGGGCTGAACACGGACCTGCAGCAGGAGTATGCCCGTCAGCGGGAGCACCTAGAGAGAAACCTGGCCACTCTCAGGAAAAAGGTGGTCAAGGAGAGTGAGCTGCGCCGCACCGATTATGTCCGCATCATGCAGGTACCTGCGCATCCCCCAGATGTAGCTTTCTCTACACCTTTCTCTTTGAGCCCTCTCCTCTGACCTCCCGGAGCCTGACCTGGCTGTGACCATGGCCAAGAGCCTCTCCATGTTTTTTCTAGGTGTTTCCATGCCCACCCCTACCCCGCCAATACCCGTTCATTTCTATCACCCTTCCCCCCGACCACTTCACCAGGCACCCGTTCCTTTTTTCCGCCCCTCTTTATCCAAAGTGTTCTTGTGTCCTGCACCCCCCGCCTTGCCCTGCTCCAGCCCTCCATCCAGCTCTCCAGAGTCACTCTCTCCTCTTTTCTGTAGTTTCCAACTCTTATTTCACCTGATTTTCCTTTGCTCCTTTTTATTCTGCTGCTTGTATTTCGAGACACACCCATCTCCACACCTCTTCTACCTTTTCTGGGCCTCAGGTCCCTTCCCTTATCTCTTGGGTCCGAAGCCAACCACACCCACCTCTCGTGTTGGCCTCACTGTGTCTACACCCACCTCCCCGGGGATCCTGCGTCAGGCTCTCCAGAGAGCCTGACCCCATTACTGCCGCCTCCACTGATCAGCACTGCCGATCAGGATTCTTCTGCCAGATTTCTGTTTGAGTATCAGTATCGTCTGAGGCAATTAATGCGATTTAATATCAAAAGAGAACATCAGAATCACATTTATAAGGCACGTACCTTTTTATGTTTATATTGCTTTAATGCCATAATTAAAATACCAGGATGGGGATGGGCCGCAGATTGAAACAAACCAGTTCCCAGCTCAGCCAGCCCCCACATAGGTTCACTGTGATTCAGGCCGGTGGGACCCAGGCGTGGTGGGTCTGTGCCGTCCATCCCACAACCAGCCCCCCACACCATCAGACCACTGTCCTGCTCCTGGCTGCGAGAGTGGTCAGAAGCCCAGAGAGAGGAGCGCATCCATTTGGTGGCACCCTTTTGGCACCAGCAGCTGGTGCACTGAGCCCTGGCTGGCGGTGTCAAGGCCCCCCAGGCATGGAGAGCCCACCGGAGCCCCGGAGTGCAGCATGCTGGGCAGTGGGACCAGGGCGACTACAGGAGCAGGTGACAGCCGGTGGCATCGCTGTGCCTTCGTCTGCGCCCTGCCAGCAGAGCACAGGCCTGAAGGGTTCTCTAGGGGTGGGGTCCCTCTCTCCACGCCAAGCGGATTTGGGTAAAGCAAATGTCAGTCCCTGGAGAAGGAAAAGGAAAGTGAAGACCACAGGCCAGCCAGGCAGAGGGTGCAAGCATTGGCACGAGGCCACTCAGGTCAGGCATAGGTCTTTGGCTCCCAGGTACCCCAAAGGCCACCTGCCCGCTCCTGTGAAGCAGGGTGAGATGGTAGAAGGGGCAAGGAGACACAGCAGGGCCCCTGCCCAGCCCTACTGCTCCCTGAGGGCTGGTGGAGGGAGCCAGCAGCCAGGGGAATCCCCAGAAGAGCGTTTTCTGGAGCAGCATGGTAAACTCGTGTGCTGTGGAGCCCTGTGGATCCATAAACATACCCCAGGTAACTGCACGGAGCAAGACAGGATCAACAGGCAGGGTTCTGGGTCCCCACCCCTTAACCAAGGAGACTCCTTGCTTATCATAGTGGGCTCTGGGTCAGAGTTTGTTTGGAAGAAAAGAAGGGAAGGAGGGTGGAAAGAAAAGAAAGGAAAGCAAAGGAGAGGAGAAAAGAGGGAGAAGGAGAGGAAGGAAGGAAGGAAGGAAGGAAGGAAGGAAGGAAGGAAGGAAGGAAGGAAGGAAAGGGAGGGAGACAGACTTTCAAAGCTACTCTTTTTACTTACAAAAATTGTTTCCTTCTTTGATCTTAAGTTGAAGGAGAGGGTCCAGGCCAGGACCAGGCCAGGTGTCAGGGCAAGAGAAACAAGAATGGACACTGTCTAAACCCGGTTCATCCTGCCTCAACCACTCTTACTGGGAGACTTTGGGGGAATTCCTTAACTTCTCCAGGAACCTCCTTTCCTGTCTATAAAATGGGGAAGAAAGTACCAGCCTCAGCGAGTTACTGCAAGGATTGAATGAGAGAACTAATGGAAAGCATTAGGCACTGGCCTGGTATGGAATAGGTGCTCCAAAACGCTATCTCCCTTCCTGTCCTCCAACCTAAAGACCTACTGAAGAACCAAGGCAGAAATCAGTGGGAGAGCCTGGAAGGCCATCACAGCTTGGACCAGGCAGGTGGCCTGGGGACCTGATGCCTTGCTCTGTGTTGGTAAGGACCTGTATCCGCAGGTACCAAGGCCCTGGGGCTTCAGTCCAAAGAGGTCAAGGAAGGCCAAGGCAGATACTCATTAGAAAACACAGAAAATGAGGTCACTGTCTCATTTATATGTTCATACAGGAGAGCAGGGCCTCTCCACTCGTTCTCCAGCATGCTTGCCGATAAGAAAATAAGAGTTGCTTTGAATACAAACAACTAGGACACACATTCATTCAGGACACAATATTGAGGGCTTCTTACGTGCCACACTCTGTGCCGGCCATGGAAGATTCCAAGATGAATGGGGTAGTTCGCCTGCCCTCAACAGTTCGTGGTAGGAAACTGAAACCAGATACAGATAAGCACTGCTAGTGTGGTATATCCAGTGCTGTGTGCCCCTCATAGAGGCAGGCTTCAATTAGGGGAAGAGGCATTTGAGCTGTGCCTTGAACAGGAAGTAGAAACAGCAGGGAGCAAGTGGGGGGAAGAGGCTTCCAGGCAGAGAGAACACCTGAGAACAGACAGGGAAGAGTGAGGCCTGTGGGGTGTCTGGGGACCCGGGCGTCCAGACCCTCCTTTATTGCAGAGCACTGGGACAAGAAGAAAAAGCCCACTGGAGAGTGAGTAGCTTAGGGTCCCCGGAGAGGGCTTTCCTTGCCACACCAAGAAGCAGCAAGTTTATCTTAGAAGCAGTTGCCACCCAAGGTTGAAGCAGGTAGCGGGGTAGGCAGGGTGGACAGGCTGCTGGCACAAGGCAGGAGGCGGGGCAGCCCATTTGGAGATGACTGTCTGTTCAGCGGAGATGAGAAGACCTCAGAAGGGGTAAGTTGTGATATCAAAAAACAACCCAGAGTAGAAGTGGGATGTGAGAGGAAGACTGAAAGAGGAGCAGAGAGATGCCTCATCTGGGCGGTTAGGCAGATGTCCGCCCCACCAACTGTGGGTTCCGGAAGGACACCACTGACGCAGGGCTTCCGAGGCCACGGAGCACATCTGTTGCGTGCTTCTTCCACACAGGCAGGCCCTGCCAACATAGGTAACGCCAGCAGGGGGTGCTATAGGTATTCCCTTCCTTCTCCTTTCAAAGGGCCGAAGGCTCCGTCAGGGTCAGTTCCTGCCAGGGCTCTCTGTGTAGCTCCTTTGTTTAGAAGGTTGTCTATAGAAATGGACTTAGCATTCCCTAGCCAGTCACTCTTACAGACCCCAAGACCTGGCATGTGATGGACCCCAGGTCACATTTTTCCCGCAGCAGAGGAGCTGGGTGGGGGGCTGGAGGGTTGGAGGGGCTTTTGTAGGTGGTCCTGACCAAGGAGGGATCAGGAACAGAAGACTCAGCAAACCTGTTGCGTCCACATTTTAAATTCACACAGCTACGCAAGGCATATACAGTGGACCTCAGTGTGACCTCTGGATTCTCCAGAACACAGACCACCCCAGAAAGCACTTTAGGGAGCCCAACTTGTACTTTTGGGGGGCTCCCACGGTCGTCATCCGACGTGAGGTGTTGGAATGGGGTGACGTCCGTGACAGGTGGAAAGGAGAGTCCGGGAGACGACAGTTGTAGAGGAGCAAGCACTCAGAGGCAGACACGACCAGATTCAAATCCCAGCTCTACTACCACTGAAGCACTGCCTCGGCCTCAGTTTCCTCATAGGGAAATGAGTCTGATAACACCTTCTTTGTAAGGTTGTCCTGGGGATTAGATGAGTTATTGCATGCAAAATGTTTGCCGTGGTGCAGGGATCCGGTCACCTCTTGAAGTTATGATTACTCTTGTTACCAGCAGCAGCAGCATCCAGCATTTACTGCCTCAAATCCTGCTTGCTCCCTCTTGGTTCCAGGCCTGAAACAGTCTTCTCTCTCTCCCCCACCTCCCCAGGAAGTCCTTCTCCCACTGGGTGTGCACCCCTCTTCAGACTCTCATGGCCTCTCTCTAAGCATTGCATCCAAGCTGGACCTTCTTTGCCCGGCACAGTGACCAGTGCATAGTAGGCTTTCGGAGTCAGTGAATGAATGAACGAGTGAAAACAATGAGTGAACAGAATGGGGAACCGGGCTGCATTAACTCATGGGTCTCGATCACACTCTAGTGGGAACTGGGTCTTATCCTAAAGGCCCATTAGGGTGGCAGGCATCACGGAGGCAGTGGGTTAGAAACAGGCATTCACACCAAAAAGTACTGGGAGCCAAGTCCCAAGCAGGACTGTCAAGGATGGAGGGGGGCGGGGGTGGGAAGATACTAGGGCAAGGGCTCCACTTGGGGCCGTTATGGTAATAGAGGGGAGAGATGCTGAGAGCTGGGTTACAAATGGACAGCAAGAAAGGTGAACACGAGATCCAGTTCAGACACAGAATTGACAGGACTTAGTGATAAAATGGATGAATATGATGCAGAAGTACCTCAAGACCTGGCCAGAGAGGACTGGACAAATGGTACCTTCAGTCTCTAATCTTCAATCTGATTACTGTTACTTTACCGAATGAGGCAAGAGAAGGGAAAGCTAAGTGATGCCCGTGAAGTAGGGGAGTGGACAGAGCCCCGAGCCAGAGCAAGTTTGCCTGAGTTCCCTGCGGGCCCTCCTGTGTCTCCCGTCTGTCTCTTCTCCCCTACGCAACCTTTACCCCCTGGTTTTTAATTTCCTTGTTAGTAAGAATCTCATCTTATTCGGCTTGATATTGCTGCATTAGTTATTCATTTGCTATCCGTTCCACAAGTATTTATTGAGTGCCTCTTACGTGCAAGGTAGGGTCCAAGGTCTTGGAACCAAATACATACATATTTAATCGATCACGTCATGACAGAAAGTCAGCGCAGAGAGGTTTCAGGGGAGGAAACTGGCAGAGAGTTTTGCTGGAGAGCATCTGGAAAGGAAGTGTGGGAGATTCATCACTAAAGCCTGGGTTGGTTAAAATAGTAAAAGATCAGATGGAGAAATCTGCTGACTTTATAGAAAAAAAGGCACAAAGCCCAGCCTGAAAACGAGGGATCAGCAATAATTGGGCATCTCATCCAAGAGGGAGAGAATTTTTTTTTTTTTTTAACGAGGAATACTGAAATTAAGTGATATACTGAAAATCTGAAGGTATATCTGACATGCTCAGATAAAGGGGCTCTGGAGGGAAAGAATATGTTAGGGTCTCCCCAGTTCAGGCCCTGCTCCCACTTGGGCTCCACAGGCATATCCCCATAACAGAAAAGTGGTTGTCATGGCTCACAGACAATAGTGCTTGGGGTCACCCTGTTTTCTGGGCTGACTCCATGCTTACCGCTATGGAGACAGTGTCCAAAGTGGTGGTTGTTCCTGGCACAGGTCCGTTTTATGTGGCCTGCATTGGCCTTTTTTGGCATTCCAACCCTCAGTGGCCTTGCTACCCATGGATTGCCTGGCCCTCAGGCCAGCCGCAGCCTCTCTTAGGAGCTGGCTCAAAACTTAGAATCTCAGGATCAGCCCCAAGCCTACCGAGTCAGAAGCCACATTTAACAGGATCCTTAAGTGATTCGTTTGCACTGTCACATGAGAGGCACTGCTGAAGACAAGCCGAGCAAAGAGTACTCTAAAAGCAAAGTAGCCAGTCCCTCTCTGGGCCCATGATGACAAGGACATCTCCGAGCCGCCCCGATGCCCTCAGGCTGAGTGTGAAAAAGAAGGCAGATTTGAGGTGTGAGAAGGAAAGAGAGAAGAGACTGCTTGGTCCCAGGTGCAGAGCCCTCACCACAGGCCCCCACCAGGTTCCACATCCTCACTCCTCTGCACCCGCCTTTTGTGTCCGGGATACAGAACCACCGCAGGTCCCCCCACACCAGCCATGTCCTTTCTCTTGCTGCTCCAGTTGTGTGCGACCCCCTCTACCCTCTCCTTGGTAGCTCCTTCAAGCCTCAGCCCAGGGGTCAATCCCTAGGACTCTGCCCTGGTCATTCGGGCAGAGCTCTGTGCCCCACCCCTCCATTGCATCAAGGTGGCCGCCACGCTCAATTACGCCTAGATCCCCCGCTAAGCCCTAAGCTCCTTAAGAGCAGAGGCCAGGTCTTAACTTTCTGTATACCTCAGATCAGCACAGTGCAGCATAGTAAGTACTCAGTAAATATTGGATGGATGGATGGATGGATGGATATTTGTCAAACACAAGAGAAGTGAAGTATCAATGGATATAGCAAATGTTAATTATTCATTTGCTTTTCTGTGCTCCTCAGTAAACAGTATGCTGCTGAAGGCAAAAACCATTTCTTATTTCTATCTTCATCCCAGGGCCATAGCAAATACCATATAAATTTAGGTTCAACAGGGGTGCCTGGGTGGCTCAGTCAGTTAAGCGGCTGGCTCTTGGTTTTGGCTCAGGTCATGATCTCACAGTTTCGTGGGTTCGAGCCCCGCATCAGGCTCCGCACGGACACTGCAGAGCCTGTTGGGATTCTCTGTCTCCCTCTCTCTGCCCCTCCCTCCCTCACACTGTGTTTGTCTCTCTCTCTCTCTCAAAAACAAAACAAAACAAAAAAAAACTTTAAAAAAAATGTAGATTCAAGAAATAAATGGGGAAAGATGAATAAAGGATAGCACAGTATTTTAAGAGCTCAGAGTTCTGGAGCCAGACTGTCCGAGTCAGAATCCTGGCTCTGCCACCTGCTCTCTATGTAATTTGGGCACATTACATAACCTCTCTATGCCTCAGTTTCCTCTTCTATAAAATTGTGATTATAATAGAATCTCTTCATAGGGTTATTATGATACTTCAATGCATTTAAATTCGTATGAAGTGCTTAGAAAAGCATCGTTGATGCTGGAAAGGGTCTAGATGCAGGCCCTGGGCCCATTCATCACTCATCCATCCATACTCACTCTCTCTTCTTTCTTTTCTACAGGAAAATGTCTCCCTGATCAAGGAGATCAATGAGCTCCGTAGGGAGCTGAAGTTCACCCGCTCCCAAGTCTATGACCTTGAAGCAGCTTTGAAACTGACCAAGAAAATCCGACCACAAGATGTTCCAGAGACAGGTAACGTCACCAGTGGCCAAGGGAGATGAACTTGGGGATCAAGGGACCAATGGCAGCCACAAGCAGATCTCCATTTGGCTTCCACAGCTGCCTGTCCCCAGTGTCCTCCTGTATCAGGTCACATCTACCCCATGGCCTACTGGGAACCTCTCTATGCCACACACCTGCTGTCCAAAAGATCTTTGAGGCCCTTGCCACATTCAAACATGTGCACAACCAAAATCCTTGGGGTTAGTTCTGGTTTTAGAATTCAGAATCTTTCCAATTTTAGAAAGAGCTTACTATCTACTGCATATTATATAACATCCCTAGAGGAGTCTGAGGCAGGTCCCTGAAATCAAACACATTCGTATTTCTGTAGTGAAACATGAATATTCACACTGAACTTCATAAATTTTAAAATGTTCTACATATTTAGAGCTTTTGGCGCTTGAGAATTGCAGATAAGGGATTGTGGACCTGTACAGTTAAAATAA
This sequence comes from Prionailurus bengalensis, assembly GCF_016509475.1. Lineage (NCBI taxonomy): Eukaryota > Metazoa > Chordata > Mammalia > Carnivora > Felidae > Prionailurus > Prionailurus bengalensis. The sequence goes on from NC_057345.1 coordinate 33,903,842, forward strand.
AGACAAGAAGAAATATTAGAAACTACTTAAATGGAAAGAGGAAAGAATGACATTAGAAATGTTAAATGAGTTAATTACTGCAATCATATCCTAAAGTTCCTCTGAATTTCTGACAGCTGAGGCAAAAAGAGAAACAAAGAAATATGAGAGTTTACGTAGTCCTCATTTATGGCAAAAGAAGGTTTTTGGCTTTTTTCCTAGGGAAGACAAACCTTACATTTTGTAAGAAACTTATCACATGGATCCTTATAAAACGGATGTTGAATAACACAATGGACAGCCTTTAACTGTAGGTCTTCAGACAATAAGAAATCATTCTTCACAGGGCGCCTGGGTGGCTCAGTCAGTGGGACATCTGATGTTGGCTCAGGTCAGGATCTCACAGTTCACGAGTTCAAGCCCCGCATCAGATTCTGTGCTGACAGCTCAGAGCCTGGAGCCTGCTTCGGATTCTGTGTCTCCCTCTCTCTCTGACCCTCCCCCACTCATGCTCTGTCTGTCTGTCTGTCTCTCTCTCTCTCAAAAATAACAAACATAAAATTTTTTTTAAATCCTTCTTCAGGTATGCATTTCTTATCTGGACAGTTGATAAAAACCAAGAGTATAAGGCATTTCTATGGAAAATTAAGTCAATGCAGTTCAAGTATATTGTTTTCTGGTGGCTTACACTCAGGAATAGAGCTTAGAAACCTAAGCTCAGTGAATGGACACCTCCCATGGCTGTGGACTGAGTCTCTCCAATGTCAGTCACCTCGTGTACTGTGGCCACCTAAGAGGTTATTGTTGGGAGAAGGTGACTCAAGGACACGCAAGAACCCTCTGTACCATTTTTGTAATTTCTTGGCAGTCTTAAACTATCACAAAATTATACATATAATTGTGTTGTCTCATCTGCCCTTTTTGTTAGAGCCAAGGAGATAGTTGAATCAAGAGTAAACTCTCTGAGTAGTACCTGAAGTGGCAATATCAGGTCTAAAAAACTGACATGACAGCGCAGTATGTGTTACAAAGTCTACGATACTTCTTAGAGATGAGACCATCTTCCGTCAAAGGTGAAGCATAAATGTACCTGTGAACAACTGCAGAGCTTCTCTTTTTTTAATTAAAAAAAATTTTTTTCATGTTCATTTATTTTTGAGAGAGAGACAGAGACAGAGCGTGAGCAGAGGAGGGGCAGAGAGAGAGGGAGACACGGAATGCAAAGCAGGCTCCAGGCTCCGAGCTGTCAGCACAGAGCCCGACATGGGGCTTGAACCCGTGAACCGTGAGGTCATGACCTGAGCAGAAGTCAGACGCTCAACTGACTGAGCCACCCAGGCGCCCCTGTGAAGCTTCTCTTTAAAAAATATTTCAAATATGCCCAAGCATCCTAGCAAACAATCAGCTGGGACCTCCTCAGGATACTGTCTGATATAGCCAAGTCTTATTACTATTGTGGAAATTTTCAGACATACGCAAAAAAAATGAGAGACAAGCCTAATGAATTCCCATGAATCCATTCCCTGACTTCAACAAGTATCAGCTCCTGCCACTCTGGTTTCATCGGGATCCATAGTTCCCAGTTACTGCTATTTCCTCTCACATCACCTTGGATTATTCTGAAACAAACTCAACATCATATCATCTGTGTGATACGGTTTTACTCAAGGAAGATTTCATTTGTAACAGTTGAAGACAAGTATTACCAACTGTCTGCTTTGATCACGAAGAACCTGTCTGACTTCTAATTTTGAACATGGGCCTCCAAGACAAGTCAGCTCAAGATATGCATGCTCAAGTTGTTTAAGACTGACCAATTCAGTCAGTTTTTAAGAACTCTTTATCTGAACAGGACACGTTGCCATCCCCAAACCACTTTTTTAGCTTTAGCAGCATTTATATTAAGTTTTCATTCACATAGCAATGAACTAGCAGGTCTAATAGACAAACCTGCATGTTTTTCAATTACTAAAACCACATAATTAGAACTTCTAAATAAACATGGCTCATTAGAAACCTACTAACATGGCATAAGTAAGCCATAAGATCAAAGAAAACACAAAAGGAAAGAGATACAAAATTTTGAAAGCTGGAAAACAGATAGATGAGTGGTAGCTGACTTCATAGACTCCTAAGCCAGAAGTGGGGAACCTAAAAGAAACGTAATGTACATCACAGAACCCCACGAAGGCTCAGGAATTAGCAGAAGCAGATATCTCAGGAAATGGGGGTAAAGGTATGACTGAAAAGGAGGGAGTCTTTAAGAAGCTGTTAGATCTACCTAGTATCGAATACAGTGGCTAAAAAATAGATGGATCAGGTCCATCATCATTAAGTTCTTAAAGACCAAAGAACAGAAGAAAAAATCCTTCAAACTTCTAAAGAGGATAGAGGGAGGTTTCGTGCAAAAGATAAAAAATTCCAGTTGCAGGATACAAAATCAGTACACAAAAATCGGTTGCATTTTTATACACTAACAATGAGCAATCCAAGAAGGAAATTAAGAAAACAGTTGCATTTATATTAACATCAAAAAGCATAAAATACTCAGGAATAAACTTAACCAAGCAGGCAAAAGATCCGTTCACTGAAAACTGCAAAACATTGCTGAAAAAATTAAGTCACCAATAAATGGAAAAACACCTCCTGTTTGGAAGATTCAATATTGTTAAGCTGTCAATACTACCCAAAGCAATCTGCTGATAGTACAATCGCTGTCTCAATGATATTTCTTTGCAGAAATAGAAAATCCATTCTAAAATTCATATGGAATCTCAAGGTATCCCAAACAGCCAAAACCATTTTGGAAAAGAAGAACAAAATTGGAGGTCTCACACCTCCTGATTTCAAAACTTACTGCAAACTATAGTAGTCAAAACAGTGTGGTACTGGCATAAAGACAGACTTACAGACCAATGGAATAGAGTAGAGAGCCCAGAAATAAACCCTCACATAGATGGTCAAATTATTTTCATCAGGTGTGCCAAGACCACTCAATGGGGAAAGGACAATTTTTTCAGCAAATGGTGCTGGGAAAACAGGATACCCACATGCAAAAAAAAAAAAAAAAGGAAGTTGGACCCTTACTTTATATCATATACAAAAATTAACTCAAAGTGGACCAAAGACCTAAATGTAAGAGCTAAAACTATAAAATTCATAGAAGAAATGTAGGAGAAAAGCTTTATGACATTGGATCTGGCAATGACTTCTTAAATATGACATCAAAAGCACAGGCAACAAAAGGAAAAATAAATACATTGGACTACATCAAAATTTAAAACTTTCATGCATCAAAGAACACTATCAGCAAGAATAAAAAAGCAATCCACACAATGGGAGAAAAATACTTGCAAGTCATATATCTGATAAAGGACTGATACCTAGAATAAATAAAGAACTCCTACAACTGAATAATAACCACAAAAAACTTTTTTTAACAAGCAAAAGACTTGAATAGATATTTATCCAAAGAAAATACATAAATGTCTAATAAGCATATGAAAAGATGCTCAACATTACAAATCATTAGAAATATGCAAATTGAAACCACAATGAGATGCTACTTCAGGTCCATTATGATGCTTACTATCAAACAACAAGTGTTGGTGAGGATGTTGAGAGGGAAAGGAAGGAAGGGAGGGAGGGAAAAAGGAAGAAATGGATTCAAATCAATATAGAATGAATTGGGAGGGGCACCTGGGTGGCTCAGTCGGTTGAGTGTCCAACTTCGGCTCAGGTCATGATCTCACAGTCTGTGAGTTCAAGCCCCGCATCGGGCTCTGTGCTGATGTCTCAGAGCCTGGAGCCTGCTTCCGATTCTGTGTCTCCCTCTCTCTCTGCCCCTTCCCTGCCCCTTCCCTGCTCATGCTCTGTCTCTGTCTCAAAAATAAGTAAAAACATTAAAAAAAAAAAAAGAATGAATTGGGAAACTATAGGCTAACTAGAGGGGGAAACCTACTGCACAGAGGGAGATATATGAGATTAGTATCTGTCAGTCTTAGCTCTAGATGAAGGAAAGGAAAAACAAGAGAAAAGATCTCACCCTGAGAACTCCTAAACAAAAGCCCAAACTCAGGCAGGTTTAAGTCCAGAATTTACACATAATTTACAAGGTTGCTCAAAGCAACCTTGGCTGAAAGTTTAGTTTAACTGGTAGTGTCCCCAGGCCCCAAGCAGAAGCAAATGCAAATTTTCTATGCAAGAATACATTTTAAACCTAGTTGCCAAAGAATTCCCATAGATAACATTCTAAGGAACATGAACTCACAATCAAAAATCACTAAATACATGAAGAAATAAATCACCATGAGTGAAAAAGTATCAAACAGAATAAAATCAACAAAGATATTTAAGGATATTTAACATGTTTAAAGAAATAAAAGAAATTTGAAAATAAGGCAAACTAAGAGTCTCCCAAAATTGGCTAGGTAGATTTGAAAAAGAACCAAAAATACTCCTAGAAATAAAAACTGCAGGTTGTAATTAGACTCAGTGTTCAGACTGAACAATAGGTTAGATATATCTGAAAGGAGACTTTGTGAACTAAAGGAATGAAAAAATGACCCAAATTGCAGCCCAGAGGGACAAAAGGTATAGTTGGGATGGGATAACTCAACTCACGTCTAACTGAAGTGTGAGAAAGAGAGAATGGGGAAAGGCAACAACATGATAGAAGCTGGAGGCTTTTCAGAATTGATGAGAGATGCCAGTCATCAGGTCCAGGAAGCCCAATGGAGCTGAAGCACTATAAATAAAAAGAAATCTGTATCTGAACTATAGAAAACCGAAGACAGAGATATTAAAAGCAGTGAGAGAACAGACAGATTGCATATAAAGACTAACAATTCAATTGATGCTTGACTTCCCAGCAGCAACAATGTAAACCGTGTAGACGTTGTGAAATAGTGTCTTCAAAGTGCTAATAGGTGATAACTGCCCCCTAGAGTTATATAACCAGTGAAACGGAAGGAAAAAAAATTTTCCAACAAACAAAAACTGAGAGAATTTGTCACCAACGAAACCTCATTAAAGGAACTTTTAAAGAATATATATCAGGAAAAAAATTACTCCAGAGGGAAGTCTGAATGCAAGAAGAAACGATGGGTGAAGAAAAGGTAAATATGTACAATCTAAACAACTGTATAAAACAATATGAGCAATGTCCAAATTACGAACTGAAATACCAAGATAGAACTAAAGTACTGAGCATTTAACAAGGGGGCCCGGAGCTAAAGCATTCTAAGTCTTGCATTGTTTTGCAAGAAGGTAAAGACACTGAGTTACTTTGGACCCTTTGAAGTTGAATGTGCTTGTTAAACTTTTTAGGATAACTATTGAAAAAGAAAGAGAGAGTGTGTATATCTTCCAAACCAGTAAGGGGGGGGGGGGGGGGGTGGAACTAAATTTTGAAAAGACAAAAAAGGAAAGGAAAAAGTGACACAAACATAAAATGCATAGAAATGAGTAGAAATGAATGCAAATGTATTAGTAATCACGTTCTTATTTTTCCATCATTTAAAATCAGAACTTGATCTCCCAAAGGAAGCTTGTGGGCAGGATGCAGAGAGGAGACTGTCCAGCTCTGGTAGATGGCAGGGTCAGAGCAGAGCACAGACCAAGGGGATTTGGGGGGATATGAGGAGCGAGGTGGGGGCGGGGCCCATGAGGAGAGAGCTAACGAGGCACAGCCAAGGAGGAGGACAGGAGGGTTTACACACCACAGCACGTGGAAGGACCATCCAAGGAGGACCCTGTAGGACTGAACCGAATCTGATGAGCAGGCAGGTCATTATCAAAGGGATGGGAGAGAATTGGGGCAGTGAAGAGAAGAGACAGGAAAAGCCCAGCCCATGCCCTCAAGATGCTCACAGACCAAGGAAGGAGACAGGGGAAGAAACAAGGGCCAAAGCCCCACATTGAGCCCACTGAACCATTTTCCATGTGAACTGGTCTCAAGAGGCAGAGCTGCACCGCTGGGAACATTCATGGGACAGTGTCACCCAGATCGGGCATGTTTCTGGAGACAACTGCATCTGGCAGCCAGCCACCAGCCAGCAGCTATGTCAACCCCGAGCTGTCCTGTACATGTGCAGTACATCCCAGTGTCCAACCTCTGAGGTCCATTGACCTCACCCAGTGATTGCCCAGCCTAGAGGACCTCAAAGCTACCATCTGCATCAAGATCCTTAGAACACCTGGAGAAGCACTGGGGCAAAGAGAGGATGGTGTGGCAAGTGGCAGGGCAGAGTAAGGAAAATGCAAAGTGCTGGCATATTTCCGGGTTCTGTCTGGTGGGTGTCTTCAGAACCGTTGCCTCATGAACACAGGTCTCCCTGGGCAATAAGATGGTAACTGAGTAAGTAGCTGGGTCTAAAGGCCAATGGGAAGGGCATAAAGCTTAGTCCAAAGACTATGCTGGTAACCAGGTTAGAGGGAGCAGGTGGAGAGGGAAACAGAAACTAGGCAGAGGCCAGTGACACAGACAGATGGGCTTGAAGGCCTGGGTGTGCTATACCTTCCCAGGGATGCTGCTCTCTCAGGCCTAGTCCACAGCTTGATTGACAGGATGGTGATCAGGGTCAACCAGTAGCAACAAGAGGATGAAGGTCAAGAGCTAGAAAAAGAATAGTAAAAGATCAAGAGCCTGGGGATTGCCAAAAGAAGAAGAGTCAAGGAGCAAAGGCAAAAAGAGAAGGGCCTAGACTTCTCTTAGGAAGACTGGGATGCGTGGAGCACTCTGAATGCCGGCCCCATCATCAGACCACATGGAAGTAAGGCGAGGCTGGCCACTGGCCATTGCTGACAGCTTTCTTCTTGAAATGCCCTCTTCCTTGGCTCCCAACAGGTGTCCTTTTCTAGTGTTAACTTCTGGTGTGCAGGAAAGAGGTTGGCAGTGGATAGGAAAGAGACCCCTCTTCTGCTGAGAGAAGCTTGATGGTGGTCAGGGAGTTGGAGACACAGACCGTCAGTGAAGTTGGTGGCAATGTCATCTGTTAAGAGTGGAGAGGACAGGGGCACCGGGGTGGCTCAGTTGGTTAAGCGTCCAACTCTCAGTTTCAGCTCAGGTCATGATCTCACGGTTTCATGAATTCAAACCACACGTCAGGCTCTGTGCCAACAACACGGAACCTGCTTGGGATTCTCCCTTCTCTCTCTCTCTTTCTCTTTCTCTCTCTCTCTCTCTCTCTCTCCTCTCCACTCATGCTCTGTTTCAAAATAAATAAACTCAAAAAAAAAAAAGTGGAGGAGAGGATGGATTTGGCAATAATTTCTGGGATGTGACACCAATGCACAGACAACAAAGGACAAAAATAGACTACATAAAAATTGAAAACTCACATGCATCAAACTGTAGGATGGGAGAGAATATTTGCAAATCATATATGTGATAAGGAGTTAACGACCAGAATTTGTAACAACTTCCCACAACTCAACAGTCACAACAACAAAACAACCAGATTAAAAACTGGGCAAAAGACTTGAATAGACATTCTCCAAAGAAGATACACAAACGGTCGACAAGCACATGAAAAGATGCTCAACCTCACTAATCGTCAGAGAAATGAGATCAAAACCACAATGAGATACCACCTCACAACATTAGGATGACTGCTCTCAAAACAAAGAGAAAAGTGTCGGCAAGCATCTGGAGAAACTGGAACCGTAGTGCACTGTTGGTGGGGACATAAAATGGTGCAGCCACACTGTATGGCACTTCCTCAAGAAATTGAAAGTAGAATTACCACAGGATCCAGAAATTCCACTTCTGGGCACGTACCCAAAATAACTGAGGGTAGGGTCTCAAAGAGATATTTGTACACCCATGTCCATAGCAACATTATTCACAGTAGCCAAAAGGCGGGAGCAACCCAACACCCATCACCGGATGAATGGATAAACAAAATGTGATGTATACATGCAAACAAATATTACTCAGCCTTAAAGTGGAAGGATCGGACACATGCTGCAACGTAGTTGGACCTGGAGGACATCATGCTAAGTGAAATAAGCCAGACCCAAAAAAGACAAATACTGTGTGATTCTGCTTATCTGAGGTTCCCAGGGCATTCGAAGTCTTAGAGACGGAAAGCAGAATGCTGGCATAAGTGTTCTTACAAGAGTTCTGCAGATTGATTGTACAACAATGTAAATTGCACTTAACACGGCTAAACTCTATACTTGAGAATGGTAAGATGGTACTCTTAACGATAGAGAACTAAGTGAGTGTTGATGGAGGGAGGCGGATGGGGGATGGGCTAGGTGGGTGTTGGGTATTGAAAAGGGCCCTTGTGATGAGCACTGCATGTCGTATGTAAGCGATGAATCACTGAATTCTCCTAAAACTAGCATTGCACTCTATGTTAACTAAAATTTTAATTAATTAATTAATTAATTAGAATGGTAAGATGATAAATTTTAAGTTACATTTGACCATAATTTTCTTTAAAGAGTGAGGACAAGGAATTAAGAGACCAAAGTTCAAAAGCCCAGGGTGGCAGGTGGGTTGGGGCAGTGGGAGGGAGGGGTCACTGAGAGTTTGCTGACTATGGACAGGAAGTCCATCTGGGGTTGGAAACCGAGAATTTGAATCTCATATGTTACTTTTTTCAGCAGCACGCAACAGGCCAGGTATTAATGGAGACAATGGATGGTTGAGCCATCTCGGGTTTGGGCTGTGCAGGGCGTATGGGGCAGAAGGACAAGGCATCTCGAGTATCGAGGCTGCTGTCAAGAAAATGGCAGAAGAAACTCACAGTGGGTCTAACTGGATAGAAAAGGGAGTGGATCGAAAAGGAACCCATTTGGTAGGTCAAAAATGGAGCGGTCCAGGAAGAAGACATCTACATTCAGTCAGAGAGCAGGTATCTTAAGGAGAAGGCTGTCAGAGGGGTGGTAATGGTTGATGGGCTACTAGAGTAAAGACGTCAAAGTGCTGGGTCCTGGGCGTGATGAGGGAGGGGAAGCACAGAATGGGTGTTGACGTGGCGTGGAGGCCGGAGGACACAAATGCTGAGATTCAGCCTGTGGGGGCCAGGGAACGGGACGAGCCACGGACCCTTGCGGACGTCAGCATCACATAAGATGATGGCAGCACCTGAGACAGGAGGATGGGGGTGGGGAGTCCTCAAGGAGCAGGAGTGAGTGGCCAGCCCAAGAGGTGCCAAGAGTCTGGCTCCTGGCACAGGAGTTTTATGTGAGGAGGAGGACTGGGGGCTTGGAAGCCAACCTAGGTCAGCAAGAGAGCACCACCCTGCTTGGGGAGTGGGGAACAGGGGAATGAGCGGGGCCACTGGAGGGGCTCAGGAGCCAGGCTGGGCTGAGGTGTTGCCCAGCATTTGTGTCTCACTCTGAAATGTGTCTCTTCACTCCTCCGTGTCTGTTACATGGTGAAATGGCCCATCTCTACCCCTGGCATCTGGGACTGAGTGTCTGTCCCATAATAAGTGCTCATAACTATTTGAGGAGACAGGAGAAGAAAGAGGGATACGCTGGTTTCAAAAGAGCTTTGTGGCAGCCCAGGCCCACATTAGTCCTGCTCTATCCCTTCCAGTGCCCAGCGAGGCCATGCCCAGCATCGCTCCCACCATGAGACTGAATGAGCAAGAAGAAACTGGGAGAATCATCGAAATGCAACGCCTAGAAATCCAGCGCCTCCGAGAGCAGATCCAAGAGCAAGAGCAGATCCCGGGCTTCCACCCGCTCTCTGTCGTCCGGCTTCCTTCCCTCCTTGAGTCAGAAGTGGACTTTGAGGTGCAGACCAAGTGACCCCCTCTGGTAAGCCATCTGCAGTTGCATCAGAGGAAGCCCTGTGCCTCTGTCCCCCGGCCGGCTCTGGGCTGGCCCTGCAGTCCCTGCAGCACTGGCCACACCAGCCTCTTTCTTCTGCCCTGGGGAACTTGGGACGTGGTCAGAATAAAGATGTTTGCCCACAACCAGGTCCAACTCTCTGCTTAGTCAAGGAGCCAGGGAGCGAGTAGAGAGAGAGAGGGCCCTGAGGAAGTGAGGGGGCGGGGGGCTCAACTCATCCCAAGCCATCGCTGCTTGTCCCGGTCCAGGCACAGGGCTGCCTGTCACTGCAGAGATCACACTGGACTTGGGCCCGGCCTCCTGCTGCCCCTCTGTCCTCTCTGGACCCCCGGGATGGGGCTGCCTGCTCCTACCCTAAGTATCACTGCCTGCCGCTTCTGACCTGGCTTCCTCCCCTGGCAGCCCAGTCAGGACCAGACAAAGCCACCGACGTTTTCTTCTCCTTTATGAAGCATAGTGAGATTTTCTGGGGATTTGTACGTGTGTGCAAAGATGACAGTAAAGTAATGAACATGGCAAAGTGACTAGAGTTCCCCCAGGCCTTCCATCCCCTGCTGAGCCTGTGGTGAGGACTGTAAGCAGAGCTCTATTTACAGAGGGTTCTCTTACACCCATGCACTCTGTGCACTCTACACTGGTCATTCTTGTTCTGCAGGGCCCTGCCCTGCTCCTCCATTTGAATGGAGGTGGGGGGAGGGTACCTCTTCCCCTAGGCCACCGTACTGGGCGCCCCAGTCACACATACCAGGAAAAGTGACATTTTATGCACTCGAGCAAAAGAACATAACCCAGATGTCCTTGTCTTCTCCCACCTTCAGAGGCCAGACACCCTTCTAATATCCAAATAGCAAACATTTAAGCCCCTGGTCTCTGCTGGTCCCTGCTGGCTCTTACACCTGGCATCTCCAAGACATTTCCCCATCTTCCCCAATCTGCTTTACCCCAGCTCTGGGCACTGCTCTTGGGTTAGTTTTCACAGCGAGAGCTGAGACATAGCTGTCACGCCTGGCAAAGCTCTCCTGAAGCCTGGGGAGATCAGAAGGAAAGCTCACAGCAGAGGCTACCAAGCAGTCGATGTGGGACTCACTCCTTAGCAACTCCCTGACCTCCACCCCTAGCCCACACCCTGTCACAGTAGCCAGCTCCTCCCCTCCAGACCACTGTGTACGCAGCATGTCCTCTGCTCTAGGAGACCAGGCTCAGGGAGTAGGGAAAGATTCAGGCACCCTCTAATTGATTCAACCACAGAGACGACAGCCCATTACATTATCATGCCCGGCAGGTGGCCCCTCTGGGACACAGATTTCATTCTGAACTAGCATATTGGCTTTACTTTTGCAGAAGAAACTGACTTGAAATGAGATCAGGGAGGTCAGCGGGGCTAGGTGCTGCAGGGTTTAAAGGTGCATTACAGATATGACTCTGTCCAGAGGCCAGCACAAAGCCACCGAGAGCCACTGCCCTCCACTTCCAGGCTCTTGCCACACTGGCCTCCTTCCAGTTCTTACAAAAGTTCAAGTTCTTCCTTGCCTCTGGGTCATTCCACATACTGTTTTCTCTGCCTGAAATGTTCTTATACCCACACCTCACTCAGTGAACTTCATCCTTCAGATGGTAGCTGAAATGTCACTTGCTCACAAAGGTAGTCCCTGATCCCTCCTTCCCCATGTAGATTACACGTACCGTATTGTTTTCCTTCAGAACCCTCACTCTAACATACCCATTTGATTGTGTGATGCTGCCTCTCTTCCTAGGCTCTCGGTTCCATGGCTGGTGTCTGTGTTTAAAGCTGTCTTGGGTGTTTGGGTGGAGCATTGATGAAGGGACCCAACAGTGGAGGCAGGGGGCTGTCAGGAAGACACCATGGCTAACTACAAGTAAGAGGACAGCTTCTGGGACCCAGATGGTGGCAGCAGAGATGCAGAGATGTGAATTTTTCTTTCTTTTTTTTTTTTTTAAGTTTATTTATTTTGAGAGAGAGAGAGCTAGTCAGGGAGGGGTAGAGAGAGAGGGAGACAGGATCTGAAGAGGGCTCTGTGCTGACAGCAGAGAGCCCGATGCGGGGCTCGAACTCACAAACCATGAGATCATGACCTGAACCGAAGTCGGATACTCGATTGACTGAGCCACCCAGGTGCCCTTGAGAAGTGAATTCTTCTGACTTCAGGACTGAGGGAGTTCACCCAGCACAGGGAGAGGGAGGAAGACTCGGGAAGAAGGCACCTGCAGAGAAAACTGGTTGCTCTTCAGCCAGAAGGAAATTCACTGTGGCTGGATGCAGCAACATTCAAATGACAGAGTTTTCAACCTAAAAATGCCTTAGAATCAAGTCATCACATTTCACCTACAAGTTGGGCCTCAGGGGAGGCGCCTGGGTGGCTCAGTCGGTTAAGCCTCCGACTTTGGCTCAAGTCACGATCTCGCAGTTTGTGAGTTTCAGCCCTGCATCAGGCTCTGTGCTGACAGCTCAGAGCCTGTGTCTCCCTCTCTCTCTGCCCTGCCCCTACTTGCGTGCGCTCTCTCTCTGTCTCTGTCTCTGTCTCTGTCTCTCTCAAAAATAAATAAACATTAAAAAAAAAAAAAAAGATGTGTTAGGTTACAGATGAGGAAATCAAAGCCAGGAAGAGCGAAATAGTTGGTACAGCGTCATCCCAGCAGGGCCGGACTCGCAGCCCAGGCTGTCCATGGCCTCCACATCCCAACCACGTTAAGCCTGCTCTGGAGAAGCACCAGACAGAACCTGGACCAGGTGTGGAGGTCATAGGAGTGTGACGCTCCACAAGTCTAACCCAGAAGTAGAGGGAGCTGATGCCTCCCAAACTAGGCTCCCCTGAGTCCAGTGGCCGAGAAGGAGGTGAAGGCAGAAGCAAACGGAGAGCCCCATCCCAGCAAAGCCTGGCACTTGGGCCAGCAGGTCAACAGGGTGTTTCCTCACTTGCCTGGGGGGCAGGCAGATGGCCTCTTGTTGGCAAATTTGCAGCCAGAGGTACAATCTTGCTGTTTGATGCCGGTCTCAGCCTATCGATAACCAACGTTGTGGCTAGACTCACCCTTGTGGTTCTTACTATGATCCCAAGACACCCTTCAGCAACCACCATCAGGAAACTTTAAAAAAATAAAGCTTTATTACTTACAGGGCCTGGAAATGATACATCTCACCTGGGGCCACACAGCAAGGTCGTGGGGAGGGAGGGAGGGAGAGGAGGGAGGGAGGAAGAGAGAGAGAGCCATCTCACAGGCCTGGGATTCTGCTTTATTGGGGTCAAGTGTGAGGCCTAGGGTTTTGTGGGCTCACTATTTAAAACATAAGAGTGGGAGTTTGAAGGGTAGGGAGGGGGGCGGGGAAAGTGGCTCAAACGGTCAGTTATTAAAATCAACCAAGATCTCAGAAACAAAGAAACCTCAGTGGCTGCCAGTGTGTTTTTGTGAGATAGTCCTCTGTGAAGTGGATGCCTCAGAGATCAAAGGAGAAGTCAGGCTCTCTTGTTACAAAGAGAAAAGTCACTGTCAGGGTTTAGCTACACCAGTTTGCCTCCCATAGTCTATCCTGTGTGTTCCCACCTCAAGCTGTTGGGTGGCCCTGACTGGGGTGGCCGTTGCACTGAGACCTCCCTTCACTTTGCCTATCATGACTCTAGGGGAGGTTCTCACCCCACTGGTGAACCTCCCCCTTCACAGGGTCCCTAGAGCCAGTTGACTCCCTCATTGACAGAGTGGGCCTGGCAGTCACCTCCTCCTACAGGACTCTACTGTCACCCAGGTGGCTAGGCATCGGCATACGAACTCCACTCTTGTTCTTCTGCTTGCGGTCCATTGTTAACCTAGGGAGTCATTCATTTATGGTGGGACAGCTGGTGCTTTTGGATGACTATCCTCTTTCTGAGCCCCAGACACCCATTGGCTCCCCTGTCCTTCTTCTAGACCATTTGCATCGGCTGTGGCCAGACAGGGTGAGCTCCCAAGCAAGCCTCCCCTCGCCATCCTGTTCTCCTGGCACTGAGGACCCTGCCTCACAGGAGGTCCTAGCATCAGCATCTACCTTTCCCCACTGCTTTTTACACAAGGCATGACCAGTCCTTACCCGACAGCTGCTCCCAGGAGGTGCCTGAGGAGCCCCGGTGGGCCTGGGAATATGTGTGTGTCCAGGTAGGACTCCCTTGCCATCACTGCTCTGGATTTGTAAAGATCAGAGAGAAGGATGTCCGGACCAGGGGTGGGGTTCCTTCCGCCGGAGCTGTGTGGGGGCGAGCTCCTCTAGACCATTGGAGGTTCAAGATCCACTTATGCTTTGAGCACACCTAAGATACCGACTCCCCTGAGCTGAACTGGAATGGGAGCCAATGTACGAGGAGGTGACCCTGCTGTGTGCCAGGCAGCAGGAAGAACTAACATTCCCGATCCCCCACGATGACCAGTCAGATACAGGAATGTGTACCTGTTGTTCATGTGGGATTTGGCAGGGGTGCTGGGTGTCCACTAGGACTTAACCTAGCCCCTACTGTGTGTACTGATGTAATAAATGTATTAAAAATGGGACTGAGAGAGTCCAGTTCTGAACAGAAGAACTGTGGATGCCCTTCTTTAGCTACAAGTAGCAAAACCCAACTCCAGCCAGTTTAAGCCACAAGGGAAATCACTGGGCTGGGGGCGAGAAGGGGGGGCGGTCTTAGGGAATCTCAAGGCAGAGATACAATCAGGCCTCAAAAGAAACTTGCACCAGGGCCTGGCTGGACCACCCCTCCTTCTCTTGTCCTTCCCCCTTCTCTGCAGACCACTTTCCATCCCCAGTTCAGCTGGGGCTAGGTACTTCAGCATCTCATTAGTACATGCCCCAAAGCTGAAATGGAATCTCTAGTCTGATTTTAAAATGCCAAAAGCAGGGGCACCTGGATGGCTCGGTCGGTTGACCGTCCGACTCCAGCTCAGGTCGTGATCTCACAGTCTGTGAGTTCAAGCCCTGCATCGGGCTCTGTGCCAACAGCTCAGAGCCTGGAGCCTGTTTCGGATTCTGTGAATCCCTCACTCTCTGACCTCCCCCGTTCATGCTCTGTCTCTCTCTGTCTCAAAAAAATAAATAAACGTTAAAAAAAATTTTTTTTTAATGCCAAAAGCGGGGGGAGAGCCTGGGTGGCTCAGTCGGTTACCATCCGACTTCGGCTCAGGTCATGATCTCAACAGATCATGGGTTTGAGCCCTGCGTCGGACTCTGTGCTGACAGCTCAGAGCCTGGAGCCTGCTTCGGATTCTGTGTCTCCCTCTCTCTGCCCCTCCCCTGCTAGCACTCTCTCTCTCAAAAATAAATAAACATTAAAAAAGAAGAATTGATTATATTATTTAATCACACACACAACTAAGTACTATTGTCCCTGTTTACAACCGAAGAGAATGAATTTTTCTAAGGTTACGGAACTGGAGCTGGGGCTTGACACTTCAAGGTCAATCTAGCTCCAAAACCAATGTTCTGTTCCAACATTCACTCAACATGCATTCCCTGAGCATCTGTTATATGCCAAGCCCATTCTAGGAGCAGGGAAGATACCATGAGTCAGACTCAAATCCCTTCCCTCATGAAGCTTACATTTTCGGGGAGTAGAGAGCCAACATTCCAGACAGGTAAGAAAAATATATAGCATACGGGGCAGTGAGAAGTGCTACAGAGAAACATAAGAGAAAAAAGGAAATAAAATAAGGGAAAGGGATAGGAAGTATGGGGAAGGCTGTGATTTTAGACAGAGTTGCCGGGAAGGCCTTCTCCCTGAGAAGGTGCTGTTCGAGCACATTCCTGAAGGAAGGTGCAGGAAGGAGTCTTGGGGAGAAAAGCATTCCAGGCAGAGGGAATAGCCTGTGCAAAGTCTCTGAGCATGAGCAAGCCAGGGAGGGAACTCAGAGAGGGCCTTAGGATGGGGGAGGACTGTTTCTCTGCGGAAGAGGACCACTGGAGGCATGCAAGCACAGTAATGACATTACCCGCTCTGCCTTTGAACAGGGTCACTCCAGTGACCAGGTTGACAGTAGCCTTCAGTGGGAATGTGGCAGAGGCAGGGAGACTGGGCCACAGGGCCTCTCGTTTGAGAGGCAGGCCTCTCAGAACTCCCACCATCTAATGAACCAGCTAGAACCCACATTTTGCACTCTGTGCCCATGGCCACCTCCTACTCTTGGCTTTCACTGTTGCCCATCTGAGCTGCCCCCACAGCCTCTGCTTTGGGGACATGGTTCAAAAGCCCTGCAAGGAGCCTGCCTGTCCGCTTGAACTCCAAGTTACTTGATAAGACCCAGAATGAAAACAAAGACACACAATCCATGTTTAAACTGAGGAAGTTTTAGGCTTTGTTACCCCTACCCAACAAGTTTTTTTCAAACTTCCCAGGGGAAAGGGAGGGAAAATTTCATGAGTACCCCTGCCCCAGCTCCTTCCAGGACAGCTAGACCATGGCTGGCTGGCTGGGCTAACCCCTCCTTGGGACCAGAAGGATAAATAATTGCTAGACATGAGCAAGAGGAGTACACAGAGGTAAGCCCTACCCAGCCCCCCTCCCCCCACCCCACTTCCCAGCTCCTCCCAGGGCAAAGGACACCTTTACAATGCTTCACAAAGTGACACAGTCACATGGTTGTCCCTGAGATCCAGCCTGCCCCAACTTTTCCTTGAGGGGAAGAACCATCTAGATCTGCACTGTCCAGGAAGGGAGCTGCGAGCCACACATGGTGGTTGAGCATTTGCAGCGTAGCTAGTCTGAACTGAGATGCACAAAATAACGGACTGAAATAGCTCCTTAATCACTTGTATATTAAAATGCAAATATTTGGGGGTTGAACAAAAATTATAAGATATTATTTTCACCCTTTTTTCCCTACCTTTTTAAAGTGGCTACTAGAAGATTTTAAATTACACATGTAGCTCATGTTCTATTTCTATTCGACAGTGCTGCTCTAAGGTTGTGACTGGCTCCCCCATCATCTCCACAGAATGAAGCTAAGACGGGTCAAGAATAATTATTTTGTTGGGGCACTTGGGTGGCTCAGCTGGTTAAGCATCCGACTTGAGCTCAGATTATGATCTCTCGGTTCATGAGTTTGAGCCCCGCGTCAGGCTCAGTGCTGACAGCTCAGAGCCTGGAGCCTGCTTCGGATTCTGTGTCTCCCTCTCTCTCTGTCCCTCCCCTACTTACAATCTGTCTCTCTCTCTCAAAACAAGTAAACATTAAAAAAAAATTTTTTTTAAGAATTATTTTGCGAGCTGAGAATGGGAAGAAGACTTTGATTTTGTTTTTCTTGTCTATTCCATCCATATCAGAAGGAGAGAGAATAAGGGGTGTTACAAGGGGCTCCACCCAGGAGACAGAGGACAGTCTACAACCACCTCCGAGCAGGCACCCTTTCCCCACCCAAAGCATGTGCGGTGGGTGGTGCTGGATTCCCTATTAGAAGCAGAGCCCTGGCCACGTCTCTGGTATATTTCGGAATCCTCCAGGGGCACCGCAAGTGAGTCCAGAGCCTTGCCATGGCGTCTACGTCCCTGTGCAACCCGCCAAACTTGCCCTTCCAGCATTGTCTTACACGCTCCCTGCATCTATCACCTCACACATTCATTTCTCCAGCAAATATTTATTGGTTACCTCCCACGTGCCAGGCAAAATGCTGGCTTCTAAGGTCATGATGGTTAGCAAAACGGACACTAAGGCCACCGTGGGGGGGGGGGGGGATGTGGGAGGGGTGACCAGTAAGTAAATAGGGGCAATTAGAGCACATGCACCAAGAGCAGCTGTGGGGGAAGCACAGGGACCATGGGTGCACCAGAGAAACCTAAACCGGCCTCAAAGTCCAAGAGGGCTTCCTGGAGGAGGTGACATCACAGTTAAAGAATTCGAGTTGGCCACACGGAGCCTGGGTGGCAGGACGTACCCCACGCAGGGGAACTCTGAGTTCAAAAACCAACCAGAAGGGCAAAACAGTGGACAGAGCATGCAGAACTGAATGACGTGACATGCAATCTGGCTGGATGGCAGTGGGCCAGTGGCAAATGACTGGTCTGGGTGTAGATGGCAGGCGCTGTGTGAGCCCTGCAAAGGAGTGTGGCATATATCCTGAAGTGTTGATTCTGCAAGAGTTTTAAGCAGGGGAGCTCTGGTGTACTCCTGAAAAGCCTTTACCCCTCCTCCTCCTCCTCCCCCTCCTCCTTCTCCTCCCTACCTCCTCCTCTTCCTCCTCCCCCCCCTTCTTCCTCTCCCTCCTCCTCCTCAGTGGGGGCTCCCATCCCACCTCCCCCAGCAGGAACCACATCCAGGAGGCAAGCCTACTGCAGTCACATACTTGGGGCTTTAAGGAGACTGATCAAGAGGCTCGTAGGGACTCCAATCCAGGGATGAGTGTACTGGGACTGGGTTTGGGGATCAGCTGGTGTTGGAATTTGGGGCCGAGGCAGGATTTTAGTTAGGGGCTGGGACTTGGGGGCTGAATTGAGGGACAAGAGTCAAGGTTGTGGTCTAGGACCTAATTCCAGAATTTGGAGCTGGGGCTGGGGTGAGGAACTGGAACGAGGTTTCAAGCCAGATTTGGGGTCGGGATCTGGAGTTGGGATTGGAATTGGATTTGGAAATGGGGCTGGGGGTTGGGGCTGAGATGTGGGGGAGGGGTTGCAGCCGGAGCTAGGAATTCTAGTTAGGGTTTGAAACTGCAGCTGGGGTCAGGGTTAGGTTTAGGCTGGAATGAAAGTTAAGCTGGGCTTGGAGCCAGGGGATGGGTTAGGGTCCAGGCTCTGGGGCAGATAGACAACATTCCTCCAGCTACCCAGATCTGGGAATTGTGTTCGAGCCCTAACAGCAGTTGACAGAAGCCCCTCCCTTCCCAGGAATGCCTCGGCCCCAGCCGAAGGAGCTTTGCCACGTCAGCCAATCGGCTCAAGCCCTGCCTTGGAAACACCTGTTGATCCCCCTCCCCCCCCACACACACACCCGAGAGGCTCACCTGGACGCAGGTTAGGCAGGTGAAGCGCCTCCCCGGAAACGAAGCTGGAGCGCCCCACCTGCCTGGCCCAGCCCGCTCTGGTCGGATCCAGCACTTCCAGGTTTCTTGTGAGTGCCCCATGGTCCCCTGACCCCCACCGCCCCCACTCTCTCCCGCTGGCGCTTCCTGACAACCTCCACCCCACCCCCGGCCTGGCCCCGCTGTCCCAGCACACCTGTGCCAGCACTTTCCGACCCCGTGAAGTCACAGCCCTGAGGAATGCCGGGACTGACTCCAGGTCCCCTCCCACGGCCCCTCCCCCACCTCCCTTGGGGGCATCTGCACCTGCTCCTCCCACCTCAAGTGCTAGGCAGCCCCTGGAGTGGGGTTGCGAAGGACCAGTAACCTCATCAGAGGTGTAACCCATGCACAGCCACATTAATCATATTCCGGGACCGATCCAGGACCTGCATCCTATATGAAGCAGGAGTTCTCTCCTAAATTAAAGAGGAGAACATTGTGTTCTCTGATTCAAAAAGCACGCTTTGGGCATCTGTGCGGGCCCAAGAATTCCCACTGGAAATTTGAAATGGCCGTGTCAACTGACTCGTCCCCATCCTTCAAGAAAATGTTACTGTCCTTACTTCTCAGATAAGGAGACTGAGGCTCTAAGAGGTGAAGTCATCCGGGGCTTCTCTGACCTTCCCCTGAGCCCCTCTTCTGACTAACCCACACCCAGCATTTATCACATACACACACTGCTGTAAACTCAGGCTCCTTGAGGGCAGAGACCACAGCTGCTTTATTTCACCCAGTTTGAGTCATGCTGACTGGTCTCTAGAGGACATGTTAAAAGAGTGACCACCGTCAGGTCCCTTGCCCAAGTCCCATGGGTGGTAAGAACAGCAGCTGGGGTTCCAGCACAGAGCCCTCCTTCTCCCTTTGTGCCACTTTAGAGAAATCGTGGAGGAGGATGTCGTGGGGGACTGGTGATGGGGAGAACGGAGAAGAGTGGGAGGCAGGAAGACGGGTGTGGAAGAGGGTGATGAGGCAGGAGCCATGGGGATGGAAACAGGGACTGGATGGAGAGAGGTTTGCAGGTGGCCTCCCTGGGATTACACTCCACAAGGAAGTAAGGAACATGAGAGGGGGCGGAGGTCTGGGCTAAGAGCCTGGGATGCGACCCTTGCATCAGAGGTGACTATGGAACATCCAGGTGACAATTGGCTTCAGGGTCTGGAGCTCAGGAAGGAGATCCAGGTTTGAGGGAGAAAGCGATTAGGGCACCAGTGGCTGTGGATGGAAATCAGAGGAGATGTTGGGGAAGGAGAGATCTAGGGGTTAGATCCTGACCCACAAGAGAAGTAGCCGCAGCCCTGAGAGAGAGAGAGAGAGAGAGAGAGAGAGAGAGAGAGAGAGAAGATTCAGGGTCAGGCTGCTGGTTCCAGAAGAGTTAAGTCATTAGCCCCCTCCCTCCCCACAGCCCTCCCCCCAGGAGCCAGTGGTGACAGCTGAGGCCATGTGAGTCGGATCCTGAATGAGGCTTTATCTCTGCTCTTGGTCCCATCATCCACTGTGGCACCAGTTCCTTCGCCAGCCGGGATGGGACAGGCAACTGAGAGAGCCCGGAGAGGTCAGGGGCCGGGCCAGGGGCTTCCCTGGAGGGGTGGGAGGTGTGCTACGTGGGGGAAGTCCCCGGGGTCATTGGAGAAGCATTCCCAAGTGGCAGTGGGGGGGGGGGGCGGGGGGAGGCGGCGGGGGGAGGCTGTCGGGGGACACTGGGGTGGATTCCCTGGGATCATCCCCAAGGCTCCCAGAAGAGACCATAAAGGCCGAGCAGGCTGGGGAGGTGACAAGTGCGATTCCCCCCCCCCCGCCCCCCCGCAGGTGATGGTGGCCATACCCTGGACTGGGAGAGGAACAGGACTCTGGGCCTCTAGCTGCCGAGCTGGTGGGTGGGGCTCTAGGCCATGACCCGCACCCTCTGACCCCTAATACTGACCTCTGTCCTCTGCCCCGCCCCCTCTATGCCGGAAGGAGAGGCTCAAGCCCCGCCGGGCGGGGGGCCGCCCCCGGACGCGCTGGCGGAGCAGGTAGAGCTGTGGTGGTCCCAGCAGCCCCGGCGCTCGGCGCTCTGCTTCGCCGTGGCCGTGGCGCTCGTGGCGGGCTGCGGGGCGGGTGGCGTGGCGCTGCTGTCCTCCACCAGCAGCCGCTCGGGCGAGTGGCGGCTGGCGACGGGCACCGTGCTGTGCCTGCTGGCCCTGCTGGTCCTGGTCAAGCAGCTGATGAGCTCCGCCGTGCAGGACATGAACTGCCTCCGCCAGCCCCACCACGTGGCCCTGCTGCGGAGCGGCGGCGGGGTGGACGCCCTGGTCGTGCTGCTCAGCGGCCTGGTGGTGCTGGTCACCGGCCTGACTCTGGCAGGGCTGGCCGCCGCCCCGGCCCCGGCCCGGCCCCTGACCGCCATGCTGTCTGTGGGCATCGGCCTGGCCGCTTCGGGTGCGCTCTTGCTGCTGGGCTTGCTGCTCTATCAGGTGGGCGTCAGTGGACACTGTCCGCCTCTCCGTGCGGCCGCCCCCTCCACCCACGCCCACCACGGTGGCGACGGCAGCATCTTCAGCATCTCCGGACGGTTTTCTGCCGGGCGCCGTCATGAGACCACGTCCAGCATCGCCAGCCTCATCTGACCGAGCCCGAGTTCCCCTGCCCGCGACCTGCCTCAGCGTCCATGGCGCCGTGCCAGGGTGGGAGTGGGTGTGAGTGTGTGCTTGCACGCGCACGTGAGTGCGTAGGTGTCCCCAGGACCATCCAGCCCTCCGTGGGATTGCGTCACGCGTGTACCCACACATCCATGCCACAGGAAGGTGGAACTGGGGGTTTGTGGCCGTGGAACTGTCAGAGTCTACCCGTCTCGACCTGGGGCCCCTGAAGATTCTTGGCCCCTGTTCCCAGCCCCCCTCAAATCCAACCCTGCCTTGGAACACCTATCAGAGATTTCCGGGAGCGACTGTCCTACCCCAGAGACCATACCGGCGACTTCACTGAGGAGAGTACCCGGTGACAAAGTGCAAAGAATGCGGGCTCCACAATGTGACAGGACTGGACTGGAATCCCCCACCCGCTGGGGGGCCTTGGGCAAGTGACTTAACCTCTCTGAGCCTCAGTTTCCAGAGAGTCACGGTCGTGGTCGTGGTAATCGATTCTGAGGACCACATCGTATACGGAAGGACTGGGCACGTGGCAGGTGTGCAATAAAACTGGTGGCCGTTGTCACTGTCGCTGTCGGTACCTCACCATCTCCCCTCCCCCTCGGCTTTCCCCTCCCCGACAACTACCGCGTCTACGGTGCACACTGCCTACCTCAAGCTGACAAAAGGTACCCTGACGTGTCTCCTATCAGGCCTGTGATTTCTCCTCACAGGTATGAGGAAGCTGGAGGGGAGAGGGGGTGAGGGAAGGGGGGTGGGGAGGAGTGTGGCCTGAGTCCTTCACATTTGCTCCTGTGCTGGTTCAAGATGAAGTCTTAAGTGCCGGGGTTTTATCAGCTAGTTTCTCTGGAGGTTGCCACTCCCTACCCCACCTCTGGAATCGGATCGTCCTGGCCTATGTAGTAGCTGCACCTGCTGGCCTTCCTCCGGGCCCTCCTGCCCCCACCCCGGGTATGGGAGGGTTGTTTGAAACCCCCCTGGGGGGTAAGAGTCACTGCCAGCTTGGGGTCAGCCCCAGGATCTCCCATCTACGGTGCAGAATGGCCTATGTGGCACCCAGCACCTTCCACCAGGACAGGAGCTAGGGTTAGTTTCATCACTCCCTGCTTCTCGAGGTCAGATGCCATGCAGCCCCGCCAGGGCACCAAGATGGGCTGGGAAACCAGACAGGCCTCCAGGGGGCCCCAAGTGTGGAGATACAGGTTCTCCAACAGGAGGAAATTGCTTTCAGGAGTCAAGACCTAGGGGGCCTCCTGGAGAAAATGCCGCCGAGCAGATGGATGAGGGAAGGGTGTTGCCAGCCAAGGAGGGAGCAAGGTGAGTGGGAAGAAGAGGGCACGTCCAGGAGGACGGTGGAACCTCTCCCCAGGACCCGTGGCATCTCAGACCCCACGTATTCAACATCGGATCCCCCTCCTCATCCTGAACCAGCTCCTTGTCCCACCCAGAGGGGGTGGGGGGGGGCACCCTTCACCCAGCACCTGGGTTAGAAAGCTCGGTTGTGGTCCCAGACGGCACCCTGCCTCCCTCCTTATCCTGTGTCCAGTGAACATCACCTGCGGACTTCCCCAGAGATGTGTGTGTGGTGCTCAACCCTCCACACTCACCCCCCAGCGCCCTCTCCATCTCTGCCTCATTTGTGCAGCCTCCCGCCTGGGGTCCCTACTTTTGCTTTTTTTTTTTTTTTTTTAATGTTGGTTTATTCCTGAGAGAGAGTGTGAGCAGAGAGAGAGGGAGACAAGAGGATCCAAAGATCTGTGCTGCCAGCAGAGAGCCTGATGCAGGGCTTGAACTCACAAACCATGAGATCATGACCTGAGCTGAAGTCAGACGTTTAACTGACTGAGCCACCCAGGCGCCCCTCTTTTCTTCTTCAGTTCACCTCTCTCCCAAGCCCAACACATACACCTGAGCCACAGTGACTGTTAGGAAGGTATTGGCGGGCAGAGGGGTGGGGTGGGAGGACATGACCACCTGTTCACCCATGAGCCGGACCCAGGTGATGGGAGGCTCCTCACCCCTTCCCCTGCCCTTGGAATGTGTGTCCCACTTGCCTTTCTGGCTCCGAGAAGCTGCCCCAAGGATAGAGCCTTGAGACAATGATACAGCATTGAGACTATCTGGACTGTACATGAGATGGAACCCAGTTAAGGCCTCTATATAAACTTCTAAGATATGAGAGGCAGGTGCAGCGGTCTACTCGACTTGTAGCCACTCAAGACAAGCCTCTAAGGGAGTTTCCTTGCCTGTTACACCTGCCAGTCACCACTCTGGAGTGGCCTGTCTCTGTCTTTGGCCTCTGTCTGACCTCCATGTACCAGGGCCAGCTTCAGATTACACCCGGGAAGCTCCAAGTTGCAACCCAGCACTGTCCTAAAACAAAAGTCCTTCCCCGTGCCCCCCACCACACGCAGGCTACTGTGCAGGATCCCCAACATGATTCGGCCTCCCTCACACCTCCAAGCACCCCATGAGCCAGCCTCACGGAACTGTTGTGACCTCCACATATTCTCACTTTTCCCAGCCTTTGTGTGCTCTCTCCTCCTTTCCTCCATACCCTTCAAGACCCGGTTCTCCAGACCTCTTCCGACCCTCTCCTCCTAAACTGATGAGTTGTCTGTTTTCTGTGCCTGTCCTTGCGATTGTAGACACCAGTCTGCAATTCTTTCTCTGTGTGTCTGTCTCCTTAATCAGGTGGTTGGCTCCTCCTGGGGGGATTTGGGTCTTGCCCATCTGTGCACCCCTTGTTCCCAAGGTGGGCCTGACACATAGCAAGTGCTTTGCTGCATGGATGAAGGACTCAGCTTGGTTGGAAGGCAATGTGTATGCAAGGATCAGGGAAAGACCCACCTAGAATAGGAATGGGTAGGAAACTTAGGCCACTGTCCCCACTGTTGGCCCTGAATCTTTCTGCCTCCCCACAAATTCTCACCCTTCCAGGGTTCCCAAGAGGAATCTATCAGTATCACCAGCTACAGGGCCACCAGAGAACCCCACACTGCCTCTCCATCCTATAATATGGGGTGAAATGCGATTTCTTTTCAGCTAAGACAGGGTTACTCTTTCAACATATTTGCTTTAGAAAACTAAAGGAAGGAGCACCTGGCTGGCTCAGTTGGTGGAGCATGCAACTCTTGATCTCGGGGTTGTGAGTTTGAGCCCCATGCTGGGCATAGAGATTACTTAAAAAAAAAAAAAATAAAATAAAATAAAATAAAATAAAATAAAATAAAATAAATAGAGCGCTTTAAAAAAAAACCTTGAAGAACAAAAAACAAAACACCTAAAGGAAAACAGAAACACAGACGCCTAGAGAAGGGGGAAGGGATGGGTTACATCACACAAATGTCTAGATCAGCAGCTACTGCAGGCAGGGCCTTTGTTGAGCTTTCCTGGGAAAGATGCCAGATGAAGAATATGGCCCGTGGCCCCAGAGGGCTGTTCCAAAGGGCAGTGGAAGTCAGCACCCACACACCCATCTATAACATGGGTCTGGGTGAGAGCGAGGTCCAGGCACAGGCAGGGCAGAAATGCTACTACTTCCGGGATCTCTAAAGCAGACTTCCCACAACCTCCAACCTCAAGCTTGTTTGCTCAAAGCATCTCACTGAATCCTCTCTTGGTCTACATTGCAACTAGCCGTCTACTGGCCCCTCTGCTCTCTCTCTCTCTCTAAAGCTGTCCCCTCCTGTCTTCATCTCCCTTCTGGTTAAAATCCCATCGCCCAGGGGCGCCTGGGTGGCGCAGTCGGTTGGGCGTCCGACTTCAGCCAGGTCACGATCTCGCGGTCCGTGAGTTCGAGCCCCGCGTCAGGCTCTGGGCTGATGGCTCAGAGCCTGGAGCCTGTTTCCGATTCTGTGTCTCCCTCTCTCTCTGCCCCTCCCCCGTTCATGCTCTGTCTCTCTCTGTCCCAAAAATAAATAAACGTTGAAAAAAAAAAAAAGTTTAAAATCCCATCGCCCAACATTTCACCCACTCCTTCACAGAGTCCCCAACCCCTTAGCGCCCCGCTCCTTTGAAGCTCACCCAACTGCTTTTGCCACACCTACTGCCTCCCAGTGACCAGGTATTAGGCCAGGCCGCCTGGTGTCACCACGAATTCCTCATCACCCATCTCGACTGGTCTGCAATTCTGCTCATCAGTTACGCTGCATTTCCCTGGTCAGCTCCTGCTTTCACAGCGGGCCCCCCAAGTTCTCTCCACTCCCCTCACACCTCAGCATCACCCCCTGCAGATGGTGTGACCTCCCCTGTCAGGAGAAAACAAGAGGGTCATGTGGTGGGAGGCCTTCACCTTGCTCCCCCCAAATCGCTCCTCCTTCACTCCTATCTGTGGAATGGCCTCGTCAGCCCAGCTGAGGAATTTGGACTTTGTCCTCAGGACAATGAGAAACATGGAAAGCTTTTAATGAGGGAAGTACTTTGGCCAGAATAGGATTTGGGGCCAGCTGGCTGCAGCGTAGAGCCAGGAATGGGCCTTAGGAGAAAAAGAATCAGAAGAAATGTCCAATCAGGCCCAGAGGTGCCATTGCTGCTGGCCCCTGAGGGATGAGAAGCAGCTGGCCAAGCTAGAGAGGTTGAGAAGAAAGAGTGCCAGAAAGAAGAAAGAGCAGAAGAAGGGTCCAGAGAGGAGAGAACTTGGCTCCTGCAAGGAAACACAAAGGGTTTGTGTGGCTAGAACTGGAGCATTCACTGGCAGGAGGCAGGAGGTGCAGCCAGGGAGGAGCCCTGGGCCACTCTTTCAGAGGCTCTGTACAGGTGGCACCACTTAAGGTCAAGAGGAAGCCAGGGAAGGATTTGAAGCAGAGGTCAAATTGGGTTTTAGGACAGTCATTCCCCCTGCAGCACAGAGAATTAACTGGAAGAGGTAAAAACAGAGGCAGGGGAATCAGTTGGTTGATGAGTGCCATCGGCAGATGCACAATGACGGGGGCCAAAGGGATGGCTGTTGGGACAGAGGGAAACACAACAGATTCGATGGACGTTCAGAGGGTGGGACCAACATGTCTTCGTGACTCAGGAGCTTTTTAAGATGGGAGAGGTGTGAAGGGTTGACCGAATGTTGATAGACAGGTTTAAGACACAAGGCAGAGAAGAGGCTGTTCTTAAAGTCCCTGAACGGAGAGGCAGGGAGGGTGCCTCCAGGGCACAAGATGGTGGCATTGGGCTTACGGTGCCACTTTGACAGGAGAGAAGGAAGAACGTGGACACAGGTAAGTTTGTGGGGTCTGTAGCAGGAAGTTGAGGGAGGCCCTGACCAACAGCTATTTTCTCTGTGATGCAGAGGCCATTTTAAAGAGCTGCTATGGAGAATGAGAGAGGAAGTGGAGTGATCCGGGCCTAGATAGAGGTCCGCACTGGGCAGCAGGGGAGGTAGAGAGAGGCATTTGCCACATGTTCCTCCTGGGCTCAACACATTCCAGATTCTCAGCTGTGTCACCTGGACCCCTGGATATTGGAGAACATGTTCCAGAAACTTCTGTTCCAATCTGGGTGGTCTTTACATCACATCCAGTCACATCTCCCATGAGACCTCAGGCCTTCTGGGGACACTCAGGTTTCTGGAGGAGCTTCCTCTGGGCCTCAGGGGACCAACACATGCCCCCTCATACCTAGTTTTCTGCATGCTGACAGGGGCTGCCTTCTTCACTGTTCCTCGGGACCTGAGAGGCTCCCTGGACATGGCCATGGAAGTCAGCCCCAGCAACCGGGACAGCCCAGCCAAGGATGGAACGTACCACTTCCACCCTCACGGCCTGCCCTCCCAAACCGGGAGCTTGTGCCCTAAAAATTCTCAGCTCCCATTCACTCAGGGGAGAGGGTGTCGGCCCAGGCAGGGTGGGAGCAATTCCAAACACCAAAGGTCCCCTCTCTGGATCTGTTTCATCGTTACTTTGGGGTGAGATCACGGCGTTGTTGTGAAGTGAAGCAGCCGAGTTGCAGTTAACTTGTTTGAGCTTCAACTTCTCTGTCTATAAAATGGGGGTGCCTGCCCAGCAGAGCCGTGTAAGGAAGGGCTAGAGCATCGGTGCTATTATGGCTGATTTTGTTCTTGCTGTGACTATATTCTACAGTAGCCAAGATTCTAATTCAAGGCCTTTGCTGCCCCCACCAGATCTTCTGACCTGAGTCCTGGGAAACAGACACATTCAAATCCCCAGCCCAGAGTGAATGAGGAGGGAGGAGGCTTGGCAAGCTCCTCCTTCAGGATTAAGACTGCCCCCTGCTGTAGGGAGCTAGCCCTGAGGGTACCCATAGGTTTGTAGCTAATACTTGCTGTGTTCTACTTTACATACTAACATTTAATCCTTCTAACAACCATATGATGTAAGCACTATTATCATCCCCATTTTCCTGAGAAGAAATTGGAGCCCTGAGACAGTAAGCAATTTGCCCAAGGTCACACAGCAAGTCAGTGAGAGCTGGGACTTGAATCCAAGTAGTCTGCTCTCAGCTCACTTTGCTGCTCTGCTGAGCTTCTTAAGCTTCATGCCTGTGGCTTGTGTGAACCCATCGTTGGCCTCCATACAAGGAAGAGGGATGTGGCCTTGCTTTGGGGGCAGTGGGACAAGACAGCTGGGAAGCTGAATTGTCCTTCACAGTCAGGTCTGTCTGGGTCAGGCTCTCAGGACAGAGAAGGTGCTGGCAGCTGCTGAGGGTGCAGGACAGGGTACAGGGCTAGGAACAGAGGCAGGCTGGGGCCAGGGCCTGAAGCCAGAGGAGGGAGGACCAGAGAGAGGTCTGGCTGAGTCCCAGGTATCCCACAAAGTCTAGGATCCCTCAGCTTTGAACCTGTGGGCCCAAATCATGCTCCCTCTTTGTGCTTGGGCTCAAGCACTCAGAGCGCAGTGGAAATCACTCCTCAGAGGAATCTAGGAAGGCCTCTTAGGACAGGGTCCAAGGTCCTACTCAGGGGCCTGCTCAGCCAGGCACGATGCCCACAGTGGGTTCCTAGAAGAAGCCCTCCCTGCTGACCCTGGCTGGGTGCTGGGCTCAGGGAAAGCAAGCCCTTCCCTTGCCTGGATCCCTCAGAGGCTCTGACTCGGGTCCCAAAGAATACATGACAACGGGGACAGCTGAGCTGCTTCCAGGCCCAGAACTGCAGGCAGGACAGTGTCCGCCCCGCACCCCGCCCCCTCCCCAGGTGGGCACTGAGGGAGTGTAAAGTTTCCAGCAGCTGAGTTTCCAGCAGCTCCTCCCTTGTTCAACACATGCCCTTCACCCCTTAGTTCTGCTCCTCAACGTCCTCCTCAAGGTCTTGGGCTGGGGCAGCCTATGCTGCTGTCCCAGACACAGGAACTTGCCAGACCTGCAAGAGTCAGACTGTCTCTGGACTCAGGAACAACTGCTGGGGTTGGGAACATGGGCTCTAGGCTCTGCCACGTCCTCCACTGCTGACAAGCCCTTAGATGTCAGTGTTTCCCTGTTTAGTCCTCAGAACCTCCTCAACTCCACCCAGGCTCCTGATCTTCTTCACTCCTGGCTCTTGGTGATCCCACTGCCAACTAGTCCCAAACACACACTCTGCAGACCAGAGTCCTCCCGGGTGCACCCAGCTGTCCCCAGACTTCTCCCCCTGGAAATTGCACGTCAGGCATTGAATCCTTGTTCCCGCAAAGCCTGCCCCTCCTCAGGGTGCCCAGCCCCCCACCCAGAAACCAGGGCAACCTCGTTGCCTCCTTTCTACTTCCCACGGCCAGCAGCCAGCAAGCCCACCAACCCTGCCTCCCTCGCGTCTCTGGAATCTCTCTGTTCCCTGCCTCAGCTTAGGCAGGTCTTATCACCTCTCTCTGGGTGTCTCCCCTCCAACCCACTGGCACAGCATCCAGAATGACTTTTCTATCATGATTACCTCGCTCCCTGGCCAAAAACATCCACAGATGAGCCTCAGATGCTCTCATGTTGAAGTGCAAGCTATCTTGGCATGATGGCCCTAGCTGATCTGGTCCACCCTTCAACTTCACCACTGCCGAGGGCATCCCTTGACCCTCCACTGCAGCCCCCCTTGACCTCCTGCCTTTTTCTCAAGCTCCTCCCTGTATCAGTCCTGCCCTCACCCTCCTTCTCTGCTGGCTCTTTCCTCAGAGGCTAACATTGCATTCAGTGAGCATGTGTGGGGTGGCCGCCTGGTTCCTGATGACTTCCCCTTGTCTGGGAATGACCTGAAACCAACAGGCAGCCTCCCCAAATCACATTTGCACTATAGAAGCCTGCTATTGGTCACAGTGGGTTGGACCAGTGGTGGATATTTGACCCAAACTGGGCTGAAGAGACTCTGTCACCGGAGTATTTGAAACTTGCCATCGAGAACTCAGGAGTCCCATGCATGGAGTGTCATTAACGCCCACAAGTGACAGAGCACAAAAGGTACCATTCCTGTCCTCAGGCTGCTAGAGCCACCCGTTTCCTGCCCTCCTGAGTCAGCCGTCCCTTCAATTCTCCTCCCATTGCTTGCAACTGAAAAGAAGCTTAACTTTGTCCCTTCTTAAAACTGCCTCCCTTGCTTGGATTATTTGGTTTTTTGGTGTTGTAGTTCTTTATATATTTTGGATGCCAACCCTGTATCAGATATGTCATTTGCAAATCTCTCCTCCCACTCAGGTGTCTTTTAGTTTTGCATAAGACATGAACAGACATTCGTCCGTAGAAGACTGAAAGAAGGCCAATAGACACATGAAAAGATGCTCAACACCACTCATCATCAGGGAAATGCGAATCAAAACCACAATGAGATGCCACCTCACACCTGTCAGAATGGCTAAAATAAAAAACACAGGGACATCTGGATGGCTCAGTTAACCATCTGGATGGTTAAGTGTCCGACTTCAGCTCATGATCTCACAGTTCGTGAGTTTGAGCCCCACATTGGGCTCGCTGTTGTCAGTGCAGAGCCTGCTTCAGATCCTCTGCCTCTCTCTCTCTCAAAATAAATTTTAAAAATTAAAAAATAAAATCAGGGCCCCTGGGTGACTCAGTTAAGTGTCCGACTTTGGCTCAGGTCGTGATCTCGTGGTCCGTGAGTTCGAGCCCCGTGTGGGGCTCTGTGCTGACAGCTCAGACCCTGGAGCCTGCTTCAGATTCTGTGTCTCCCTCTCTCTCTGCCTCTCCCCCACTCGTGCTCTCTCTCATTCTCTCTCTCAAAGAAGGAATAAACATTAAAAAATATAAAATAAAATAACTAAAAAACGCAAGAAACAAGTGTTGGCAAGGATATGGAGAAAAAGGAACCCTTGTGCACTGTTGGTAGGAACGTGATATGGTGCAGCCACTATGGAGATTCCTCAAAAAGTTAAAAATAGAATTACCCTATGGTCCAGTAATTCCACTCCTGACTATTTACCCAAAGAATTTGAAAGAAGGTGTGCATCGCTATGTTTATTGCAGCATTATTTACAGTAGCCAAATCATGGAAGCAGCCCAAGTGTCCATCAATAGATGAATGGATAAGAAGATGGTATATACACACAAGGGGATATTACTCAGCCATCAAAAAGAATGAAATATTGCCATCTGCAATGACATGGATGGAGGTAGAGAGTATAATGCCGAGTGACATAAGTCAGTCACAGAAAGACAGATAGCATGTGCTTTCACTCATATGTGGAATTTAAGAGAAAAATGAACAAAGGGGGAAAAAAAGGAAACCCAGGAACAGACTTTTAACTACGGAGAACAGATGGTTGCCAGAGGGGAGGTGGGTGGGGAGTGTGTGAAATAGGGGACGGGGATTAGGATACAACTATCAGTACATGAACACTGACTAATGTATGGAACTGTTGAATCACACACAAACAAAACAAAAAAACACAAAGCTGCCTCCCTCGTCCCAATCTCCCCAACAGCAAGGATGACCCGGCCCTCCTCCTCTTCATCCATTCTTGACCAAGTCTTCCACGGTCGCCTCACTCCCTCACCTTTCATCTACTCATTCCTCAGCCTGCAGTAATTAAACAAACTTGACCAATACTTATTTAGCATTCTTGCCATGTGCAAGAATGAGAACACAGAATGAGGCACAGCCTGTGTCTTCAGAGAGGTCACAGTCTAACTGTGGGGACGGGCATGGTAAGGGGTAGGTGCAAATTGCAATACAGATTAAAATAAACCGTGGCAAAAAGAATAATAAATAAAAAAGATAAAATAAAATAAAATATAATATAATATAAAATAAAATAAAATAATATAAACCATGACAAGAGAATAGTAGAGAAACTCACGGGGTGTTATGAGACGGAGGGGCTCACAAAAGGCGTCCCCCGGAGGAGGGGACATCCGAGCAGTTCTATCCAGCTATGAGAAGGAATGCTTTTATGCACAGGTTCCAACTCAGGAAAACTGAGAAGCAGGGACTCCTTTTTACTTTTGTTTAAAATGAAAATAGATTTATTAATACCCGTGGGAAGTGTAATATACTGTAACCGTTTAGATGACTCACTTTATTGATAGGGAAAATTTTCAACAAGAAAGTTGGCACACTACTTGGCACCTGCTAAAATGTTCTCATCGGGCTCATTTGAAATGCTGGCAGGTAGACGGGCTACAGGGAGTCGATGGACCAGGGACTTTCATCACAGTCATGGAGGATTGGCAAGAACAGAAGGGCAGTATAGGCCGGGGAGAGAGTGTGACCAAAAAGTGCATGGAGAAACACCATGTAGGAGAGAAGGAAAAGCAAATAATTACTTTAGTAGGGAGTGGTGTCGGGAAAGGCAAGAAAGGGAACCAAGAGGCTGACAGAGGCCTTATTTCCCTAGCCCGGTCCTTGGTAGCTGTCCTGAGAACAGCAGGGAGTCATCGAGGGTGATTGAGCAAGAGAAAGTTTGTCACTCGAGCAGCGGCAGTGTCAGGGAAGGGAGGACTGCTCTACCCCTGGTGAGCCCTTACGCCCTAGACACCTCCGTCCCTGAGGCTCATGGTCCCCTTGTGGTATCCACTATCCTTCAGCTGTCAGGTATGGGTGGGGGGTGACCAAAGATGGGGGCTCAGAAGGAAAAGTGGTCCCTGCCGCCCTCTGTCCCCAGCCCGCCGGCCCCAGGCTGAATGTAATTGTCCTCGATGAAGCCATCGTCATCTTCTTCACCCACCTCCGGACAGACACCCTTCCCGGTCCCGGGCAGCGGGCGGTGCTGGTAGCTGGCACGGTATTTGCGGCAGAGGTGGCACTTGGCAGCAAGCGCGATGAGGAGAGAGAGGACCACAGCCCCCAGCACGACGCCCACCAGCACAGGCCATGCCCGGGCCCCCGTGCCCAGCCCAGGGGAGGTGGCTGATGCCGTGGAGAGCTCTGAGGGCCCCACAGTGGCTGCAGAGAAAGGGACAGCATTATGCATGGGGCCCCAGATGGGTTCCCTGGGGAGACCGAAAGGTGTGGGGACAGGGTCCTTCTCCCAACCCCCTCCCCAGCCCCCTTCCCATTCACTCACTTTGGTTTGCCTCACTCATGAAGGGGCCTGGAGACACTGGTGAGCCTCAGCTTCTGCCAGAAGAGCCGTAGCTCCAAGGAGACCCCCCAGATGCCAGGCAGCCCTGGAGCACAGAGTCCTAGAACATATACACCATGTGCAGGTGTCGTGGGAGGCCACAGGCACACATTCCAGGACAGACTCACAGCCATGTTAGGGCGCTGCACCAACTCTGGGCACTGGACAATTAACCATAACCGATTGTGCACGCAAGAGAAGCTGAGCACCTGGAAATTGGCTATTTGTAAGGGAAGACTGTAGGGTCCAGCTCAGAAAGCAGCTGAAACAAATAAATCAATGCTGGAACTTGCTAAGCACTACGTATGATTCAGGCACCGGGCGGCATGTCCTCACAGAACACTGTAAGGTGGGTATAAACATTATCCTCTCTCTGTAGATGAGGACTCGGAGGCCCAGAGGGGTGAACCAACTCGGACAGAAGTCCCGGGACTTGAACCCAAGTCTCTGACACCGGGGCCCAGAGCCCAATCTGCTACACTGCCTGATAGGCTGAGGTTGGGAAGATGGGACAGAGGCAGTTCTGGCTCCCAGGGGTCAGACAACAGCAATGGCTGAGAACTTATGAACCAAAGTAGAGACCACACGTGGAGGACGGTGCCTGTCCCTACCCAGGCAGGGGGCCCCTCTCCTCCTCAGGCAGGAGCCCCTGCCACCCCACCTTGACCCTCAGCTCTTCAGACACATCCCTTGTCCATCCACCTCTGCCCAGAGGGAAGCAGTTTCAGCGAGTAGCCAAATGCAGATCATCTGGATCAGGAAATTACCTAGGTAAGAACCACTAGGGCTAGGGAGGAGAACCTGAATTAAGGGAGTATCTGGAAGAAGACCATCTAGGCATGGGAATACCTGTAGGAGGAGCAGCTGAGTCAGAGGAATGTCTGGAGGAGAAACACCCAAATCTGAGGAGTACTTGGGGAAGTACCTGTCAGAGGAACAGCTAGGACTGGAGATTATTGCAGGTGGACCACCTCAATCAGAGGAGTACCTGGGGAGGAGGATCCAGGCTAGGAAAGCACCTAGGAGAGAAGCATCTGGTTTAGGGGAGTACCTGCCATATATTCTTTAATACTGATATCTTAATGATACCCTCCCTCCTCACCTCCAACCTGTCACCAAGCCCCATCAGTTCTTCCTGGAACTAAGTATCTCCGGAATGGCTCTGTCCCTCCTCTGCACCCAGCCACTGCCCCAGTCCAAGCCACCTTCATCTTGTACCTTGACTCTTACAATGCCCCCCCCCCCCCGCCATCCCGTCTTTCCCCACCTCTAGTCCACTCCCCAGAGTGGTGGACCTAAAGCCCAAATCTGATCCCATCACTCTCCCGCTTAAAAATCCTTCCAGAGCTCCCCAGGCCCTCGGGGCTATACGCAGATTCTTCGGCATGTTCTTCAAGGCTCCACAATCTAGCACACGGCCCTGCAGCCGATCTTGTCTTCTCCACAGTCCCCACCACCCCCCACCATGCTCCACCCACACACACCTCCCACCTCACCCACTCTCTTGTTTCCCAGACACCCCTCCTCGGTATTTTGAGTTCCCCATCCCCCAAGGCCAAATCAAACCACACCTGCCTATGAGATTGTCCCTTGACCCCTCGGATGACCCCTTCGCTGGCCTACCCAGTCAACCACCCATCAGGATTGGCCAGTTACTGGATGGGCAGCTGCCTGGGGGCAAGGACCGAGCCGATTAAAATGTGCCCGGGCTCTGGCAGACAGCTTGGTGCTCAGCAGCTCAGTCTGGGTGAGAGGTGAGGATGGGCGAGCTGGAGAGTGAAGCGGGTATTAGGAGAGCTAAGGCCGCCTGGGTAACTCCGTCGGCTAAACATCCAACTCTTGATTTCAGTTCAGGTCATAATCTCTCAACAAGCTCCGCGCTGACAGTGCAGAGGCTGCTTGGGATTCTCTTTCTCCCTCTCTCTCCCCCTCTCTCTCCTCCTCCCCCACCCTCAAAATAAATAAATAAACTTTTTTTTTTTTTTAAAGAAAGGAGAGCTAAAGCATTCATTCACTCATTGGATGCCTACTCTGGGCCCCACGCTAGGCACTGGATCCCCCCAAAATTAGATTTTGTTAACTGGAAGTGAATTGTATTCCCTTTGAGGTCTGTAAGATTTAACCCTACTCCTTCTCCTGCCTGCTCTGTCCCTGTGAATTCTTCCCAAGGACACGGGCTGTCACCCTACCCCCACGTCTCTTCCACCGACAAACACACACCCTGTGATCTCACAGATACACACACCCCACTCTGATTTTGTGGTTCCTTTTCTGCTCCCAGGAGCCCTCAGGAATCTGTGGGATCCCCCTCCCAGGCCCCCCAAGGTCTTCCCCTTCTGCTCCCCACCTGTAGGAACTGTGCACAGTCCTTGGATGAAGCTTCCGGCTGGGGCGGGCAGAACCAGAACAGGTGGGTGGGCCAAAGCCACCACCTGACTCACCTGGGGACGCAGCCGGCAGGCGGGGCTGAATCCGCAGGGAGGGCGGAGGGCCGGGCTGCAGGCAACGCCTCCAATCAGGACGACTAATTACACTTCACCCCAAGCTTTTGCAGTGAACCTTCTGGCGCACGCCCCACCCGCACCCCCAGCGCCGGGTGCAGAAAGTGGGGGGAGGGGAGGGGTGTTGGTGCAGCTGGGATCCAGAGAGGGGTCCTGCGGGCCCTAGAACGGGCGAGCAGACACCTCAGCAGGCAACTGCCCAGGCTGACGGCCCTGATAAGCTAGTGAATTTCCCGTGACGGGTACAAAGTCCAGAGTTGGAAGAGGAAGATTTGCAGGCCTGGGAAGCTGTGGGCCGGAAGTGGAGGGGAGGAGGTGGGAATTTTTCCCTGGCAAAGCCGCGGGGACCGAGGACGCTCAAAGTTGCCTGCAAAAATGTGTGTGAGCCTGTGCAGGAGTTGAGGGGAGGATGGGGAGGGGGGCGGATACAGGGGTGTGGAGGTAAATGGGGAGTGTATCTGTGCCCTTGGGGAGTTATTGTGTGCGAGAGTGTTTACCGGGATGGAGCCGTCCAGCCTTCATCTGGATCTCAGAGGATACTGGGAGTTCAGAGAGCCCCTCTGAAGAGAGGCTCTCTGAACCTCTCCCTTTTTACTCCTCCGCCCCAGGCCTAGTGCCTCCTTGTCATTTAAGACCGAGCCCAATGGGGCGCCTGGGTGGCTCAGTCGGTTAAGTGTTGGACTTCAGCTCAGGTCATGATCTCATTGTTCTGTGGGTTCGAGCGCCCCTGCCCCATGTCGGGGCTCTGCGCTGACAGCTGGGAGCCTGCTTCAGATTCTGTGTCTCCTTCTCTCTCTGCCCCTCCCCAGCTCGTGTTCTGTCTCTCTCTCAAAAATAAACACTTATAAAAATTAAAAATAAAAATAAATAAATAAACCCAGCTCAAGAGTCACCTTCGGTGAGCTCCCAGTCCTCCCAGACTAGCACCGCCTTCCCCACCCCCCACCCCCCCCCCACCCCCCCCTCCCCCGGCAAGCCCCACCTTCTTGTCCTGAGCACCCCCTGTGCTGCCTCTTCTTTTTGTGGAGTGAAAGTGGAGCCAGGTTTTGACATCTCTGGGTTCCCTGCACCTGGCACAGGGCAGTTCTCAGTAAATATTTAAAGGAGAAAGTGTTATGAGGACGAGTTAAACCATGCAGGCACAAGAATTCACAGGGACCCACAGGGCACAGCCAGAGCAAGGGCTACAGTCAGGGGTTTGCAAGTGCAGCATGGTAGAACGGAGCCTGGAAGGTGAAGGTCAGTTCATGCAGGACCTTGAATATCTTAGCACGGAGTTGAAGTCCTACTGCCCTTGGCCCCTTCCGAACTCTCCCGCCTTGTCTGTTCCCTACCCAGCTCCAGTCCGAACTGTTCTCTTTTCCTAGGACCCACCGTGCCCCCAACCTCCCTAGGAACCAGTAAACACAGGGTCTGTCTGTGTCCGTCCTGTTCCTCTCCACATCCCCAATGTCTAAAAGGGCAGTAATGCTTCTGAAGTGAATGAATGAGAGGAAAGTGATTATTACCCCAGATGGGACAGTGAGGGGCCAAGGAAGGTTTGGGCTCTCGCTTTGATTTTGAATCCAGGAAATCCTAGGATCCAAAAGATAATCATTGAACACCTACCAGTCCCCACCTGGGACCGACCAGTCCCACTGCTGGTTCTTTTTTATTTATTTATTTAAATTTTTTTTAATGTTTATTTTTGAGAGAGAGAGATCGACAGAGCACCAGCAGGGGAGGAGCAGAGAGAGAGGGAGACACGGAATCTGAAACAGGCTCCAGGCTCTGAGCTGTCAGCACAGAGTCCCAACGCAGGCCTCAAACTCACAAACTGTGAGATCATGACCTGAGCCGAAGTCCGTCACTCGACTGACTGAGCCACCCAGGCGCCCCGCCCTTGGTTCTTTTTTAAATTGAGGTATTCGTGTAACATAACCCAATTCCCATGAAAAGCATTCACCATTTTAGTCATTTTCAGGGCACACTTCAGTGGCATTTAGTACATTCAGAATGTTGCGGAAGCACAGCTATCTAGTTGTAAAACACTCTCATCACACCAGAACGGCACCCCATTAAGTAGTCACTCCTCATTTTCCCATCCCACCAGCCTGCAGCAGCCACTAATCTGTTTTCTGTCTCTGTGGATTTGCCTGTTCTGGGTATTCCCACAAATCCCACTTGTGCCAGCTTTTTAATAAACTATTTCATTTAAACCTCATAGCTGTACTATGAGATAGATGTTAATTATCCCTTTAACAGATGATCAAAATAAGGCTCTGAGAAGGTAATTTGCGTGAAGCCCTACAGAAGGAGACAGCGTCTGCACATCCATCAGTCATGTATTCAATGAATATTTATTGAACACCCATCACAGAGCCACAACCAGCCCATACAGCACACATTGCAAAATAGCAGAAGGCAACTTGCTGGATGCCCCCAGTGCATGGAGAGCAGAGAACAGGCCAGATGTCAGCGCCCGCTCCCCAGCCAGGAGCTCTGATGCAGTGAACAACCTTTACAACCTTCCATGGCATCCCTGGCAACCATGTGGTAGGCTCAGTGCTAGCACTGAGGACGAAGTTCCCACCACCATACAGCTTTCATTCTGGTTGGGAAGACAGACAATACCCACGTAAAGAAATAAATTCATTCAGATAGTGGTGAGTGCTATGAAAAGTAAAATAGCTTAGGGGCACCTGAGTGGCTCAGTCAGTTAAGCATCCGACTTCGGCTCAGGTCATGATCTCACAGTCTGTGGGTTCAAGCCCGGTGTCAGGCTCTGTGCCGACAGCTCAGAGCCTGGAGCCTGTTTCAGATTCTGTGTCTCCCTCTTTCTCGGCCCCTCCCCTGCTCGCACTCTGTCTCTCTCTCTGTCTCAAAAATAAACATTAAAACAAAAAAAGTCAAATAGCTTCATGTGATAGGGAGCTGTAGAGGTGACTGCTACTGCACAGTAGACAGTCAGGAAAAGAGGAGACTCACTGAAGAGGGAATGTTCGAGCTGAGATCTAAGAGTGAGATGGCAATCATGCCAATATCTGGGGGAAGAGCGTTCCAGAAAGAGGGAAGAGCCAGAACAAAGCCCAAGAGGTGGGAGCCTGGCTGGCTTATTCAAGCAACAGAACAGAGGCCAGCTGGAGGGAGTGCAGTCAGTGGGGAGGGACAGAAGGAGCTGCATGAGGGGCGTGTGGGGCCAGCTCACATGGGGCCCCATCCTCCCCTCTCTGGGTGAGAGGGGCTGACTTCTTTCACTCTATGTGAAGGAGGGACTAGAGGAGGGCAGGGTAGCAGCAGGGAGACCAGCTGGGAGGTTATTTCTATCAAGCAGGAGAGAGGCAATGTGGCATCAGAGTAGTCGGTAGAAACGGGGAGGGTCTCCTGGGTGGCTCAGTCGGGTAAGCGTCTGACTTCAGCTCAGGTGATGGTCTCGCGGTTCATGGGTTTGAGCCCTGCCTCCTGCTCTGTATTTTTTTTTTTTCAACGTTTATTTATTTTTGGGACAGAGAGAGACAGAGCATGAACGGGGGAGGGGCAGAGAGAGAGGGAGACACAGAATCGGAAACAGGCTCCAGGCTCTGAGCCATCAGCCCAGAGCCCGACGCGGGGCTCGAACTCACGGACTGCGACATCGTGACCTGGCTGAAGTCGGACGCCTAACCGACGGCGCCACCCAGGCGCCCCACCTGCTCTGTATTGACAGCTCAGAGCCTGGAGCCTGCTTCGGGTTCTGTGTCTCCCTCTTCTCTCTCTGCCTCTCCCCCATTCATTCTCTCTCTCTCTCTCTCTCTCACACACACACACACACCCACACACACACACACACAAACATTAAAATAATTTTTTAAATAAAAGAAATGAGAAGTGCTCAGACTCTAGACATATTCTGAAGTTGACATGATTTTTCTGACTGGATGTGAGGTTTGAGGGGTAAAAAAAAAAAAAAAAAAAGGAATGAGGAATCACTCCAAAGTTTTGACCTGAGCAACTAATAGGAGGATGGAGTTGTCATCGACTGAAATGAGGAGACTCTGGAAGGAGCAGGTTTGGGAGGGCGGTCAGAACCTCAGTGGTGGACGTGTTTGTTGTGAGACGCCCATGACACATCCAGGTCGTGTCCTAGGTGGGCGGTACCACAAACTATCCTGAACTCAGCAGGAAGGTAAGGTCTGGACATACATATTTCAGAACCAGCAAAATGTGGATGATTTTTAAAGTCAGTCGTCTAGATGAGATCCCCAAAGGGAAGTGTGGAAAGAGAAGAGGGCCAAGGGCTGAGCCTTGGAGCATGCAGGGAACAGAGGTCCAAGAGGGGAGCAGAAGCAAGGAAGGAGGATAGGAGTGGCCAGCATGGTAGAGGCAGACATGGGGGGGCGGGGGGGGGGGGGGGTCCTGGGAAACTGGAGAAGAAAGCATGTCAAGGGCAGGAGCTTGGTTGGCTACGGCAGATGCTGATGATAGGCCAGTTAATCTATGGACTGAGAACGGACTTTGAAATTGGTCATGTGGCAGTCACTGGCCACCTCGACAAGAGCAATTTCACAGCATGGTGGGGACAAATGCCCAGCTGGGCATGATGTGTGATGTATGAGCGATGCGTGAGTGTGGGAGCAGACGAAGACAAGACAACTCCTTCAAGGAATCTTGCCAGAGCAGTGGGACAGACTCTGGAGAAAGGTGTGGGATCCAGGGAGGACTTTTTTTTTTAAGGCTAGGGGCTTTTAGACCATATGTGTATGCTGATAGGAATAATCCAGGAGAGAGAGGAAATTGATGACACAGAGAGAAGGGACAATGGGAGTGAGAGTCCTTAAGGCATCAAAGGGTGTGGGGTCAAGTGTACAGGTGGAGGGTGGGGGTTGGACAGGAGCAGGGAGAGTCTCTGTGACGAAGTGAAGTGCACTGGTGAAATGATGGGAGCCTTAGGGAGTTTCCTTCTGATGGCTTCTGTTTTTCCAGAGAAACAGGAAGCAATGTCATCAGCTCAGAGTGAAGAGCGCGGGTGGCGGTGCTGGTTCCGGGGTTTGAGAAGGTGTTAATTCGTCATCCTGGGGCTCAGGACAGAGAATCGGTCTGGCCAGGATTGGGGATTTGCCTGGCAAAACTGATAAAGTCAGAGAGGGGCAAGGGAGCCGAGCCGTAGGCAAGGGAGTGGTTGCCATGATGGCCCGTGCAATCCAGGCAGGGTAAAGAGGGAAGTGAGGACCAGGCACGGGAGGTGTGAGGAGCCCTGGAAAAGTGGGAGGACAGATGGATTTTAGGAGCAATTGCTGCTGTGCCAGAGAGAGTGGGTTGAAAAAATAGGATGCGGCCAGCATGTGGCACGTGGAAGTGAGGGCTGCCCAGCGGATGCCGGTCTTAATACAGATACACCCTAGGATGTGAACCGTGGAGTGATCCTCGGGGGGTGGGGGGTGGGGGGCACAGACCACTGGTGGTTTCACTGTTCCCTGAAGCATGTTAACTCAACCTGCTAGGCAGAGGTCTATAATAACATGCCAATGGCTCTATTAGTAAATGGAAGAGACAGGCTTCGAACCCAGGTCTTCGGGCTCCAAGTCCAGCACCTTTCCAGTTATACCCCAACCAGATCCCTCTGTTCCTGTGAGTACAACTTACCATCAAGGGGTCATTTGTAGTGACAGACAGCCATCATTTCAAAGGTTTGATTGTATCTCCCAAAAGGAACTGAGGGTGCTGCTAATAGAACAGGGAACAGATGCTGAGCAAGCGAAGAAGAAGGTGTCCTGCTCCCCACCTGAACCCACTCCCTTGTGCATCTGACCCAGCCCCTCCCTGGGGCAGACCCAGGGGTCTTCGCCTTGGGGTAGTTGCGGTCCCTCTTCAAGAAGCTGATGAGAGCAGGAGAGGGCTCGCAGTCACAAATGTGCTTACAGGTCTGCATGTAGTAGGTGTTCCATAAAAGCTTGGCAGAGGGCACCGGGATGGCTCCGTGTGCTAAGCCTCTGACTCTTGATCTCAGCTCGCGTCTTGATCTCAGGGTTTGAGCCCAGCCTTGAGAAGCCGACTTAAGAAAAGAAAAGAAAACAAAAACTTGTCAGATGGATGAATAGCTGGAA
Organism: Prionailurus bengalensis; assembly: GCF_016509475.1. Classification (NCBI taxonomy): domain Eukaryota; kingdom Metazoa; phylum Chordata; class Mammalia; order Carnivora; family Felidae; genus Prionailurus; species Prionailurus bengalensis. Next base: position 33,945,328 of record NC_057345.1, read on the forward strand.
TTCCTGGGGGGCTCACCGGGCCTTTCCAGGTTAAGAATTGGTGTTAACCCTTCGCCCTCTGTATGCAGGAACCTGTTCTATTGTGAACAGATGGCCCCTTTAAATAGGCAGAGGACCCCTTCTTCTTGCAAGCCCCTGGAGGTGGAGTCAGCACCTCCTTAGGACCACCCTCCATTCAACCTCCACCTTTCCTGAGGCTGACCTCCTGGACATGGCCCAGCGTTCAGAGCATCCCTGAAGTAGTCCCAAGTCTCAAGTGGGGAATGGGCTTAAAGCAAAGCTCGGTGGAACAAATCCTCTGACCTGACCATCATCAAGAAGTCACACTTCACTCAAGTAAGCTCAAAGGCTATATCCCAGCAGAACTTTCCAGATCCAGAGCTGAGACCAGGGAAACACTGGAGATGGATGGGACCTTCCAAAGTTGCCTCACTTCCTCAAGGCGGACAAGCCTGTCCAGGGCCACGGTATTCCACGAAACCCTGAGGGAGAGCTTTACCAAGCTTCTTATAGCTCCAACCACACCACCCTGGAACTCCAGTATAATTACCTCGGATGGTTGCCACATCAATCCAACATCTTCTTCTTCCCAAGTCGCCAGCCCCATCTTGCCTCATTTGAAATATAATTAGAGATCATACGTGCCCAGTGTAAGGAGGTAGCAGTCTGCAGCCCCCACCCCCACCCCCCGTGATCAGTTATCCCTGGAATAACCGGGTCCAGGAGGACAGAACTCAGCAGCGGACACCCCCGCCAGGGATGACATGTGGCGAGAGGTGGCAGACCAGCTGTACAGAGTGGCCCCATCTTGCTCTCCCCTCCCAGCCCTGCCTCCCCAGGCAGTAGGGGGGAGCAATTATCTCTCCCACGGTCCTGCTTTCTCATGGGGCTCTGGTAAGAAAGGGGGAGGGAGGAAAGCTGGAGCCCTCCTGAGACACCCAGGAGTACTGGGGCAGTCACCTGTGGCAATCCTCTGGTGGCAGGTGCCACTTAAGGCTGAAAGGAGGCGTGTCGCCCCATGTTGCCCCATGTTGCTGTACCAGCGTCCCTTCCTCAGGATGGAGCTGGCAAAGCACCGATGAGCCTTCAGGGGGAAAGCGTGTCAAGAAAAGGGTGGGAGTCGGGGCCCTGCCTTCAGACGTTTCCTTGACACCCCTGTGTCACCACCAATGAATCATGCGAGCTAATGGCCTTGTGCCGTCATTACCTCTTATCCTCAAACAATATTCGAAATGAGATCGAACAAGCGGGAAGCAGCCCCATCACTCGCCCAGGCTGTGGATTCTGTGGGATGCGTGGCTGTGGCCCCTGGTGGCAGCTTTCTCTCATAAAACGTGCTTTGTAATCTAAGGAGGCGTGCTATTGTTTGAGGCAGAAGGACAACAGTCTTTTGTGTTGTGTGCTCTTGGTGCTAGGGTTTCAGGGCGAGGAGGGTGAAACCAGGTCCTTTGTACCCTCAAGGCCAGACACCCTGAGAAGTCGTGCCCGCCCATCTCCGTCGGGCCCCCTCTTGATCATAACCCAGCACAGCCCTGAATTCATTTTTCCAGAGTAAAACCCCTAATGCTTTCAGAGTACACAAGGGTTGGCTTTTCTTACATCGTTTTTAGGAGTTTGGGGGTGACACGGGCCCCCGGGAGCAGCCTCCCGGCGAATGCTGCCGGGGACTTCAACCTGCCTGCTCTCTAGTAGGACAGTCCAGCAGGCCTGGTACAGAGTTAAGCTCTCTGGCTAATGTGAAGGAGCATCCATTTCCTCGCGGGAAAAATGGGGCTAACGATCAGGAAACCTACCGCAAAGGCAGAGAGCCCCTGAGAAGGCGTCAGCACCTTCACCAGCACCTGTAAATGTTTAATAACTGTTAGTCATGGTGATGGAGGTCTGTCGGTGTTCCACAGAAGGCTGCTGCTTGTGTTACTGGGCCGTTTTCATTCTGACCAAGGTCAGTGAACGTCTGTTACATTTTAAGTAAGTCCTGAGCTTTGAACTGTCTGAACCCTCTGTGGGGTGTTGATTCCGGCTTCTGGCCTCATAGGGTTTCTCGGGGTAGGGGTGGGGGCCAATGGCCTTCGTCAAGCCATTTGCATGAAAGAGACTTCATTCAAAGCCTTGTTGGATTAACTGGGGCTTCCTTTAAATAAGGGCTTGTTCTCAGAAGCTTTCTTTCTCCAACAAGGAGAAAGAATACAATGGACAGTCCTCATCACAGCTTGTCACAAACACCTGGCACATCTTTTCAGCCCAGAGTGAAAACACACACACATTCACTTGCTAACTCCAGGAACACAGCCTCAGCCTGACATTCCAGAAGCATTTGCTGACAAACTTCCTCCCAAATACAGTTATTTCCTGGAAGAACAGCAAAACCTGTTTTTGAATTGACAACAAGGCTTCAGTTGCTGCTGAAGTTAAGTGAAGTTACTATTGTTTCCACCGATTGACCTAAAAAAAAAAAAAATCTTGAAAGAATGACTTTTTTTTTCTTTGCTTATCAACATGGAGACTGATTTATTGGTTAAGTCGATTTCAGGCAAAGACGGACTTAGGAATTGGGTGAACATGTTGCTTCTTTCAACCAAAAGAAAACTTCGTAAGTTGCTTAGGCAACATTTTACTTGGTTCTTCAAAAAGCAATTGTGACAAAGAGGAGAGAGAGATAAAGCACTTATGGAATATATAAAAACAGCAGCATTTGGGGTTGCACATAACAAAGAAATATCTTAAATACTTTTCAAAATATTCTAGGAGCCAATACACAAGGGCATGCTTCAGGAGAACGTAGGAATGCGAAGGGGAGGGCAGGGTGGAAACTACCCATTTCCTTTAACATCAGTGCAGAAAACAAAGCGGCATTCAACTTCACATACTGACTTCACACAGTTTGTAGATAACAGCCTGACTTACATCCAAGAAGCAAAGATGGAACCCTCACGCTGTGTATTTTCAGAAGTAATTGCATGGACACCAGGTGATGTACCCTTGTCTGGCAGATTTCCTTGGGAGGAGTCTCTGCGACTTACGAGAAGGCCGATCGGACACTTACTCCAGTGGCCTTGATGTCAGTTTTGAGGGGCAACTTGGAAGGATTCGTCTTCCTTACCCTCTGTCGACCCACCGGCCCTAAATTTCACGAATAGTGTTTTGTGTGTAATTTGCATAACAATCTCACCCAGATGGGTCTCCATCCCACCACCTTTTCTGCAAGAAGACTGTGGAACATGTCTACATAGAAAATGAAGTCGAATTCATAGGCGTTTTCAAAGGAGCCTGTCAGATGTTTCTGCAAATACTCACATGCAATCTAAAACCCTTAGTGCAGGTTAAGAAGCCACGTGGAACACCATGGAAGACCATGGAAGGGGCATAAATCAGCGTGTTGTCTCAATGACCTGTTAAGGGAGGTGGTGGACCTTGGAGAGTTGGGCTTTTCTGTCCCTCTTGAACATGAGGGTCACTTGGACAATGGTGGGCCCAACTCCTTGGGATGACCGCAGGAAATGGGACCTTAACTTTCCTAAAATAAAAGTCAAGAAAAGAATGCTTTGGTTGGTTTACAGCTGAGCACTGCCTCTAATGTGGTACTTAATACCACAACCAGACATTCATGCTCCTCAGTTGTCTCATGTATAGTAGAATGCTTTTCGCCTTTTTTTCAAATTGAGGAAATAAATATGAAGAACTGGATTCCTTTATGTCACGTGAATTTTACTTTGTTCTCCAGTAGGCAATGTGGGTCGGAGATCAGAAAAATGGAAAAGGCGGACGGTGATGATGCTTGCTCCCAGCCCCTGCTCCCAACTACCTCATTCTGCTCACCCCAAGTACTTACTTTTATGAATTTCTGGGATGTCCTTCCAGTTTCTTTATGCAAATACAAGCACTATGAATATGCACACTTATTTTCTCCTCTCGTACGCGAAAGCCAACATATTGCACACACTGTTCGGCGTCTTATGTTTTTTTCACTAGTGTGTCGTGGAGAGCCTCATATAGACTTAAAGTTTCTTCAACCATTTTTATAGCCACAGAATATTCCATCATATGGCTTCCTCAAAATCTATCGGCCCAGTCCCATGCTGACTGACACTTGGGTGTTTGCCGATCTTCTGCCGTTACATATAGCGCTGTAAGGATTAGATCTCAAGAATGGGTGTTGGAGAGTCAACGTGTTTGGGATTTTGACAGATATTTCCAAATTGCCCTCCGTGGGAGCTATTCCAACATGTATTGTATGTGAGCATACCTACTTCCCCACAGCCTCGTCAAGATTGTTTTTGCCAAACTGATGGATGAAAATGGTACTTAGAAGAGTTTTACTTTGAATTATTCTTTTTGGGGCGCCTGGGTGGCGCAGTCGGTTAAGCGTCCGACTTCAGCCAGGTCACGATCTCGCGGTCCGTGAGTTTGAGCCCCGCGTCGGGCTCTGGGCTGATGGCTCAGAGCCTGGAGCCTGTTTCCGATTCTGTGTCTCCCTCTCTCTCTGCCCCTCCCCCGTTCATGCTCTGTCTCTCTGTCTCAAAAATAAATAAACGTTGAATTATTCTTTTTACAAGTAAGGCTGAGCACATTTTTATATTTTAAAGGGCCATTTGTATTTAATTTTCTATAAACTTTTCATAATCATGAAATTGTGAGTTAACATATTATCTTTTTTTATAGTCTTTGCCCATTTAGCTATTGGATTTTATGTGTTTTTGATTTCTAATCTGCAATGTGAATTACAAATATTTTTGATATTTGCCTCCTTTTTTTTTATTTTGCCTTTCAGGTTTTTCTTATATACAGTAAATTTGATTCATCTTTTCTTTTAAGGTCTGTGGATTTTGAGGCTTAGTTAGAAAGGTTGCCCAATCCAAAGTCAGAAGGGAATCCACCCACATTTTCTTCTAATTCTTTTGTGGGCTTGAATTTTAACATTTAAATCTTAGACTATTTGGAGTTTGTCTTGATATATGATGTATAGATCCAACTTCATTTTTTTACATACAGCTACCATTTGTTGCAACACCCATTATTAGAAAGGCCAACTTTTCCCACCGATTTGAAATACCACTTTTTAATCTATGCTAAGTTCCTGTATGTATTTGGATCGATTTCTGGATTTTCTCTTCCATTGGTCTGTTTGTGTCCCAGTTCCACGTTATTTTAACTACTAATTTTAATTTACTTTTGTATGTAATATGCTTTCCATCCCGGCAAATATTGCTGTGAAGTAAACCACCCCAAAACTTGGTCATTCCAAATAAAATTGTTGTATTATATCTCCCAGTCTCTGTAAGTCAGGAATTGAGGAAAGTCACAGCTGGATGGTTTATGAGACAGTTAGGTTACCAGACAGTAACTACAAGTAGGAAAGTGTTGGAGGAGAGAAGCTGGAGCAGCTAGGGGCTGGCCAGCCATCTCTTTCTCATCAGGTGACTTCAAGGTTTCTGTACGCGGACTCTCTACAGGAGCTGGTTTGGGCTTCCTCACAGCATGGTGGCTTCAGAGAAGCGGGAAGGTTTACATGGCAGCTCAGAGTGACAGTGCAAGTGCTCCCAGGAACTAGAAGCTGTCTAGTCTTTCTGACCCAGGCAGCATCCCATCCTCTGCGTTTGTCTTACTGCCGATGACTCCATCCCCTCCAAAGCCAAGAAGAGGAAACATGACCCCACCTCCCAGGAGGGCAAATGTCAAGGTCACATTGTAAGAAAAACACGTGGGGTAGGAGATACCGCTGCTGCCAGTGTGGGAGAATACAACCTGCCACGTGTTCTGATTGGGCTGGAACACCCTTCATTGGTCTTCTGTTTCAGTTTTCCTTACTGTTCTTACCAGGAGAAGTCTTTCAAGTAGGCTTTTTACAAATCTGACACTTGAGGTGAATTCACTGATAATCGTGGGTTAACCTTTTATCTTTCTCATAAAGTGCATTTGGTTCTCGTTATGGACAATCTCTCACTATCAGATGTGATTCGTTTCTGAAAAATAGGCTTTTAACAAATCAAGCAATAGGGATGAATGTTGGGTTTGGCAGGGGAGGGGGTGGTTCTGAGACAAAAAGCACTGCCCCGACCCATGTAGTAATGGATTCGAGTTGGAGACATCCTATGAACGCACACTTAGCTTAATATAAATACAAATCGTTAAATATAGAAATACTTATAGATATGTGTATATGCGCAAGTTGGTATAAACACACAGATTTCCTTGCTCTGTTGGCTGAGAGGGTCTAGCAGCAATATCCCAGGAGCAATGAGCATACCTGGTGCCCAGCTTTTGGTTTCTAAAGTCATTCTCAAGTAAAAGAAAGCACAGCTCCTCAGAAATGGCTGATATCAGGGGCACCCAGGTGGCTCATTCGGTTAAGCATCTGACTCGGGCTCAGGTCATGATCTCAGGTTTTGTGAGTTCGAGCCCCACGTCAGGCTCTGTGCTGACAGCTCAGAGCCTGGAGCTTGCTTCGGATTTTCTGTCTCCCTCTCTCTCTGCCCCTCCCCTGCTTGTGCTCGCTGTCTCTCAAAAATAAATAAACATAGACCACAATGAAGCTGAACATCTCTTTCCCAGCCAGTGGCTGCCAGAAACTCATTGAAGTGGACCATGAATGCAAACTTCGTAACTTTTGTGGTACGAATGGCCACAGAAGTTGCTGCTGATGCTGTAGGGGAAGAATGGAAGGGTTACGTGGTCCGAATCAGTGGTGGCAATGACAAACAAGGCTTCCCCATGAAGCAGGGTGTCTTGACCCATGGCCGTGTCCACCTACTGCTGAGTAAGGGGCATTCCTGCTACCGACCACGGAAGACTGGAGAAAGAAAGCGCAAATCTGTTCGGGGTTGCATCGTGGATGCCAATCTCAGTGTTCTCAACCTGGTCATCGTGAAAAAAGGGGAGAAGGATATTCCTGGACTCACTGATACCACCGTGCCTCATCGCCTGGGGCCCAAGAGAGCTAGCAGAATCCGCAAGCTTTTCAATCTCTCGAAGGAAGATGATGTCCGCCAGTATGTCGTGAGAAAGCCCCTAAACAAAGAAGGTAAGAAACCTTGAACCAAAGCACCCAAAGCGTCTTGTTACACATGTCCTCCAACACAAACTTCGTCGGCGCATTGCTTCGAAGAAGCAGTGCACGAAGAAAAACAAGGAAGAGGCTCAGAAGTTGCTAAGCTTTTGGCCAGAATGAAGGAGGCCAAAGAAAAGCACCAGGGACAGATTGCCAAGAGACGGAAGCTGTCTTCTCTGACAGCTTCTACCTCAAAGTCTGAGTCCAGTCAAAAATGAGACTGTTGTAAGAGGAACAAATAAATAAGATCAGACATCAAACCACCTTTATTGCTTTTCTTCATTCAGAAGAAACAGACAAATGGAGAGAAACTCCGGTCACAGGAAAGGGAGTATTGTCCATCTGATGGCGTATGAAGCGTGCGGGAGATCCTGTCAAGTGGAGGGGCTGAGACCACACCGGGACAGTGGTAGAGATGGCCAGGATGGCATTCGGGCGGGGGGGGGGGGGGGAAATGGGTGGATAGGTCAGGAAAGGATTCTGAGCAGAATGTCCGTTGCTTTTTCAGTGAGTCATGGAACAACTTGGGGGAAATAAAGGACAGACTATTAAATAAATAAATAAATAAATAAATAATTGCCTAGACAAAGAAGTGGAGGGGAAGAGAGACAGAAGAATTCTGAATACTTTATGTAAAGTCTCAAGAAGAAGGAGCAGAAGGCCCCCCTCCTTAAGTGTGGGCTGTATATAGTGACTTCGGAGAGGACAGTGCAGAAAGGCGGGAAAAGAAGTGACGATTCAATGGGACAACCTGACAAATAGCACCTCAGCTAGGTGCTCGGAGTCAATATCAACAGTGATAAATCTGTAACCCCAGCCAACTTGGGAGAAAAACAGCAGACAGATTCCCATAGAGGGACATCCTGCAAAATGGTTGACCAGTACTGATCAAAATTATCAAGGTCATCAAAAACAGGAAGCCAGAAAAACAGTCACACCAAGAAGAGCCTAAGGAGTCAGGGTAACTAAATGTAATGTGGTATCGTGGATGGAATGCTGGAACAGAAAAAAGGCCTAAACTAAATCTAATAAACTATGGACTTCGATTAATAACAATGTATCGATATTGGCTCATTACTTATGGTAAATATATCATACTAATGTAAGATGTTAATAGTAGGGGAGAAACTAAGTGTGGCATACATGGGAACTCTGTACTATCCTCTCCATTTTTCTGTAAATCTAACATGGTTTTAAGAAGTACAATTCATTCAAACAAACAAACAAAGCACTGCCTCCTCCAGCTCGGGAGAACAAGAGTCACGACAGCCTTTGGGCTGCGGTTATAGGCAGTGCCAGCATTTCCCATAGTTCTGAGGCTGAGGAAGCCCAGCCAGGTGCCACCAGCCCCATCCCCGACTTCTTCACAGGGTCAAGGTGAAAGGTCAGGTAGTCTCTTGATTTAAACCTAAGATGAGGGAAAAGGATATTTTCCCCAAGACCACCACCATCTGAAGTACGATCTAAGTGGGGTCTTGACCAGCCAGCCAGCCCTCGTCCCTAAGACTAAGCTCCCACCCAGCCTCCTGCCCACTACCCAACATGGTCTACTGCTCCCTATTTTTCCCCACTTCCTCCCCTTCCCTGCCCCGCCCCCACGACCTCCATTCACAGAAGAGAATGGAAGACGGGAGATGGACCAACTTGGAGAAAAGCAGTCCCCAGCCCCAAATAAGCAAATACAGCAGGTCTCCCATGGTCTGGAGTCCTCTGAGCACCATGGGGTCAAGTAGGACACTCATTGGTCATACTTGGCCAAGGAGACCAACATGGCCAACTCAACCCCCATCATTTTGGAGGAGGTCTGTCCTTCCCATCACACCCCAAGAGAACTTTGAACCGCTGTGTAAGAAGGACACAATTCCATCTTGAAATAGTTTAAGACTCTTGATGTCTTACAGTCAAGACAGAGGTGGTACACAAATCAGGAAGGCCTGTGTTGGAAACGCCCAGTGCGGAGTCTTTATATGTCTGTTTTATGTAAAGATACAGTATGTTCTGAACAGTGAGGGAAAAAAAGGAGCATATCTTTACAGGTGACCCTTCCATACCCCTGTTGGACTTCCTTCTATCTTGTGGCCCTCACTTCCTTGCCGCTCACACAGTCACACTATAGACTCTGTCATACCCCAGAAATGCTATAATCAAAACAAATTCAGACCTCGGCTCTGACCCCAGCCACCTATCGCCCTAACCCTCTTCATCTGTTACCCCACTAGACTAGTGTGTCACAAGAGACAAGGGCAAAAAGCAAGAGTAAGCATTCGGGAATATTTCTATCAATCTGATGTTGCTGGGAGACATCAGAGTGCTCTACCTGTGGGCACGGGGAGACCACATCGGGTGTTAAAGAATCCACACGGCAAGCAGCGCGGGCTGCCTATCAGGCATGCGCAGTAGGAGGACACATTGGTCCCGTGATTTGAAAAGCTGCCTAGTCTACTCCTCCACCTCACCTATCTTCAACCTTGAAGCAGGTATTTCTTGCTGCTCCTATAAGTCACTCGTGGAGAATAAATTCTTCCCTGAGAGAAACACCTCAGAGTCCAGGCATTCACTTCTTCCCTTCTGGTTTCACTTCTTTCTCAACCCCACATGGATCCCAGAGAGAACCTCCATGAACATTCACACCATTCAGTGCGTCCCCCGGTCTCCACCAGGGGTGACTCCATTTCCAATTCAGGCTGCTGATTTGGTGCCGGGTTCCTGTGAGAGGACCACCCTTTGTGGGGTGATGGAACTGGAAATTCCCTCCAAGGAAGACCCAGCCCCTCCCCACGCCTTTCCCTGTTATAATACAACATGACAAACACACATTTATTTATTACAAGGAAGTTGGAGCTCGTGTATCAGAGGTGCAGGAGGCCATGAAAGAGTACAGCTGTCACTGAAGAAGTACACACATGCTGTAGCCAGGCGGTAGCTGGGCATCGCGTGTGTGTGTGTGTGTGTGTGTGGAGAGAGGTGGTCGGTGGGGGGAGGGGGAGGTTAATTATGTCCCTCTGGTCAAAATGGAAAAGACAGCTTCTCTTATCGTTTTTCCCAGACTGAGCAATTATTAGCGCCTGCAAGAAAGAAAGTAGCACAATCAGGGGTGGGCATTCTCAGGGCCAAATCGGATCCTACGGTTCTGCAGCAGTTACTCTGGAAGCTAGCCTCCCCACAAGAGAAACATCGTTCCAAAGGAACCTCAGTATGGAGCAGACATCACTACATGTGTCACTGAGACACTGAGCCTCTAAGAGGAACCCCAGTAAAACATGGGCCTTGCCCCAAAGAGTGGGTTGGTTCCCGTTCTTCAGTCAAACGGCCTGCAGCTTCAAGTCTTCGGGTTTCTGCCATGAAAGGATCTCTGCTGCCTTTGAGGCTACACATTTCAAAGTATGAGGTTTGTCCTTGCGGTTGGCTGCCTCCTCAGCATGTGGCACAGGGTCTGGCACACGGGAGGGGGCTTGGAAGGCAAGTGGATGCAGGCATGGGTTCCTGTGAAGCTATTGCCCTGTCCCCATCTTGGTTTCATTAACCTGCTCCTGGAGAAGGACTGTGCTGTCTATGATCTGAATGTTTCCGTTCCCCCCCCCCCGCCCCCCAAAAAATTCATGTTGAAATCCTCATGCCCAATGGGTGTTAGGAGGTGGGGCTTTGGAGGTGATTGGGCCATGGCGGCAGAGCCCTCATGAATGGGATTAATACCTTTATTAAAAAGGTCTGGGAGGGACTCCTGGGCGGCTCAGTTAAGCATCCCGTCAGTTCAGGTCATGATCTCTCGGTTTGTGAGTTCGAGCCCCACATCAGGCTCTGTGCTGACAGCTCAGAGCTTGGAGACTGCTTTGGATTCTGTGTCTCCTTCTCTGCCCCTACTCCCGCTCACACTGTCTCTGTCTCTCTCTCTAAACGTTAAAAAAAAAAAAAGTTCTGCAAGACCTCCGTGTCCCCTCCTGCCCTGTGAGGGACTGTGACCCAGAAGACAGCCCTCACCTTGATAGTGCTGGCACCTGATCTCCAACTTCTAGGCTCCCAAACGGTAAGAAATGTTGTTTATAAGTCACCCAATCTGAGGTATTTTGTTATGGCAGCCCGAAAGGACCAAGGGAGACTACTTCTCCAAAAGCAGCAGCCCCAAATCTAGATCCGCTATGAAAAATACACAGTGATTTTCACGATCGCTGGAAATAACTGACCCTACTGAGCACATGCAGACCTATTTTTTTTTAAATTTTTTTATCACATTTCTTTATTTTTGAGAGGCAGAGAAAGACAGAGGACAAGTGGGAGAGGGGCAGAGTGAGAGGGAGACACAGAATCCGAAGCAGGCTCCAGGCTCTGAGCTGTCAGCACAGAGCCCGATGAGGGGCTTGAACCCACGAACCGCGAGGTCATGACCTGAGCTGAGGCCGGACGCTCAACCGACTGAGCCACCCAGGTGCCCCACTTGCAGACCTATTTAGCTCCACAGCCTACCGTGGAGCATGAGGCTGCCCCACTGGGTCTTGAGAGCTCCAAAAACACAAGTCCATTTTTCAGTTGTTAGGGGCAAATGATAGTTCATTTCATTTCCCTTTCCTTTCTGGCCCAACTATGGTCTCTTACCGGTAACGCTGCAATTGTAGGGCCCAAACACTTGGCGTTTGGAAACTAAAATTGGCACATAGAGTTTAAAAGTCTCAAATGTAAACGGCACTAAAATCTCCACTTCAGCTTTCCACTAGGAAGCCCGGCTGCCCTGAACCCCCTGGCAACATGACAACACTCCTGGATGTGCCCCCATGCCAACAGCTGGAATCCCCACCTTTTGAAGGAAGGCAGCTTTGTCAACAGTGAATTATCAGCCTTGTGTGGGGCTGGTCATGCTGCTATTCCTGTGCTTTAAAAAAAATGATCTTTAGCTCTCTGGTTATCAGTTTAGTTTGTTTGGGTTCAAGGCTCGACCTTTCAATGTGTAGAGCTGCATATGTGTGTTAACATTGTTTCTAGTCTAGGACTTCCCAGCAGCTGAGGCTTGAAGATGTGCATTATGGTTTTAAGTATGCCTATTGCAACAGCAGATCCACGTACAACAACACACTCAAAACGTGTCTGTGCAGGGATATTTCATGTGTGACTCGCTGTCTATAAATCGGTGCTGTTTAAATTACTTGCAGCAATGCTCCCTGGGGCAACACGTGCACTAAATTCTCCGCAACGTGATTTCAAGACCTGTAAAAATACACTTTTCCACTTCCAGGACATTGTTGTATAACACAAGTCTTTGTAAATGAAGTCCACACCACTTGTGCTGTATTAATCTACAGATCTTTACTGCTGAGTGTGTTTCCCAGCTGAAAAGCCCACGGGGGAGTGGGGGGGGGGGGGCAGATGGGCCCGGAGCCTTGGCACATGTCACAGGCTCAAACTTCTCCATTCGGAGCAGACACTTGTGCTAGTATCTGTGTCACTTTCCAGAAGAACAGATGCTGCCAGAACATTCTCCACACATTTGCAACATGCTATCAGGCCCACCAGGTTTTCCCAGAACCGAGGAAGATGTTCCACGAAAGTGAACCGTGCCTACAACCTGCCAAAGTGCTCCTCCGGCATTCCCTGGCAACTTTCTCAGGCCAGATTCAAAGACCTTGGCACCAAGATGAACTGAAGACTCGTCAGAGGCATCAACCACCTCACTCCCGCCCTGAGACTCATCCAGAGAAAGTTCCTCCTTCCCAGCCTCGCACCTAGGAAAGCGGGGTCTACGGGCCTACGAGGTAGGGGGATCTTCCCTGATCCTTTCATGCTACAGCAGCAAAGTCTCTCCTGAAGTTCTCTCTCAAGTTCAAGTCCCAGCCTTGCCACAACCTCAGAGTGCCCCCAAACCATGCGGGCCTCACTTTTCCCATCTGTAAAATGAGAAAACTATATGAAGGGAAGCAAAATATATCACCCTGAAATCTATCTCGTTGGCATATCGATTATTGAAGCTGGTCGGGGTTTGTTTTGTTTTGTTTTGTTTTAACATTTATTTATTTTTGAGACAGAGAGAGAGAGCATGAACGGGAGAGGAGCAGAGAGAGGGAGACGCAGAATCGGAAGCAGGCTCCAGTCTCTGAGCTGTCAGCCCAGAGCCCGACGCGGGGCTCAAACTCACGGACCGCGAGGTCGTGACCTGAGTTAAAGTTGGATGCTTAACCAACTGAGCCACCCAGGCGCCCCAAAGCTGGTCGTTTTTAAGAAACAGAAGACACAGGGGCGCCTGGGTGGCGCAGTCGGTTAAGCGTCCGACTTCAGCCAGGTCACGATCTCGCGGTCCGTGAGTTCGAGCGCCACCTCGGGCTCTGGGCTGATGGCTCGGAGCCTGGAGCCTGTTTCTGATTCTGTGTCTCCCTCTCTCTCTGCCCCTCCCCCATTCATGCTCTGTCTCTCTCTGTCCCAAAAATAAATAAACGTTGAAAAAAAAAAAAGAAAGAAACAGAAGACACAGGTGAAGTTCTAAAAACTAAGTAAAAATTCCTTTTAGTAGGAGATTAACATTGATAAGGAAAATCTCCACTTATAAGAGTGTCTCCCTCTTATTGTACCAGGAATAAGGGAATGACTCAATCTCTAGAATCTCTTATCAACAGAGGGCAAAAACTTACATCTGTACAACCACCTTACCCATGTTTACGGTGCTTTTCTCATAGTCTCCCATAACTGACTTGCCACCCCCAGCATCCTCTTCTGTCTTTAGCTGAAGGGTTTTTATTTTTTAAACGTTCATTCATTTTTGAGAGACAGAGAGAGACACAGCATGAGCGGGGGAGCTGTCAGCACAGAGCCTGATGCGGGGCTTGAACTCACGGACCGCGCGATCATGACCTGAGTCGAAGTCGGACGCTTAACCCGACTGAGCCACCCAGGCGACCCTGAAGATGGTATTTGGCTTTGGCCATTTCTAGGAGTTACTCATTTTTCCTGGGTCTCTCCTGCGGAGGTGGAAAATTTTTTTCCCTTTTAGGTCCTTTAGCTCGTCGAATAATTAAATTGACATAAACCAGATTAATAGGAGAAAAACAAATTTACTTACATATGTATGGGAGCCCTGTAAAATATGAGACCCAAAGAACAGCCAGGTAGCTGAAGTTTATATAACATCCTGAGCTAAGGCAAGGTTGGGATACAAAGAGGAGGTGGGCATTTGCAGGAAGGCAGAAGAGATGAATGAAAAACAAAGATTTCCCCATTATGTGCACAGTGAAGGAAACCATCGACAAAATGAAAAGGCAACCTACTGAATAGGAGAAGAGATTTGCAAATAATGGACCCAATAAGTGGTTGATACCTAAACTATAAAAAGAAATTCTACACCACCAAAAACACCTCACAAAGAATCTTATTTAAAAAATGAGAAGCCCTGAATAGATATTCTTCCAAAGAAGATACACAGATGGCCAACAGACATATGAAAAGATGTTCAATATCACAAGTCATTAGGGAAATGCAAATCAAAATCACAATGAGATATCATTGTGTCCGAAAGGCTAAAATCAAAGAGACAAGAAAGAACAAGTGTTGGTGAGCATGTGGAGAAAAAGGAACCCTCGGAACATAGTTGGTAGGAATGTAAATTGGTGCGGCCATTGTAGGAAAGAGCATGGAGCTTCCTCCACACTACCATCTGATCCAGTATTTGTCCTGCTGGGTATTTACCCCCCCCCCAAAAAAAGTGAAAACGCTAATTTGAAAAAATATATACACCCCTATTTTTTTCTGCAGCATTGTTTACAACAGCCAAGATATGGAAGCAACCTAAGTGTCCATCAACAGATGAATGGATAAGGAGGATGTGGTGTAAATATACAATGATATGTCACCCAGCCATAAAAAAAAAAAAAAAAAAAAAAAAAAGAGATCTTTAGGTCATGATCAAAGGTTCGTGGGATCCAGCCCGATGTCAGGCTCTGCGCTGACAGTGTGGAGCCTGTTTGGGATTCTCTCTCTCCCTTCTTCTCTCCTCCTCCTCCTCGTGCACTCTCTCCCAATCTCTCTCTCCCTCCCTTTCTCTCAAAATAAATAAACTTAAACAAAAAAAAGATCTCGCCATTTGCAACAACATGAATGGACCCAGAGGGTATTATGCTAAGTGAATTAAGTCACACAAAAACAAACACCATAAGAGTTCCCTTATATGTGGAGCCTAAAAAACAAACAAAGAAACAGACTCAAATGCATAGAACAAAGTGGCTGTTGCCAGAGGGGATGGATAAAATAGATAAAGGGGATTAAGAGGTACAAACGTCCGGTTATAAACAAAAAGTCACAGGGAGTAAAAGTACAGCATGGGGAATACAGTCAACAATATTATAATAATGTTGTCTGGTGACAATCTACACAGATCGTGAGGAGCACTGAATAATGTATAAAATTGTTGAATCATTATGTTGTACCAACATAACACTGAAACCAACATAACACTGTACGTTAATTATATTAATGTTATATTAATTATAACTCAAATTAAAAAAAAAGGGTGGCCTGTTATGCAGTTAAGTTTCTTAGGCAAAAAGGAATCTCTGCCGGGGCGCCTGGGTGGCTCAGTCGGTTAAGCGTTTGGCTGCAACCCAGGTCATGATCTCGCGGTCCGTGAGTTCGAGCCCCGCGTCGGGTCCTGTGCTGACAGCTCAGAGCCTGGAGCCTGCTTTGGATTCTGTGTCTCCTCTCTCTCTCCCTGCTCACCTTCTCTCTCTCTCAAAAATAAACATTAAAAATAAAGAAAAAATGAATCTCTGCGAGCAGCTTTCTTCCTGGTACAGGCACCCTTTCCAATATAAATTCAGGCAGTTGAAAGGGAGCTATCTGAATCTGCTGGGTCTTAAATATTTTTAGCTCAAAATAATCTTCATGCCAAGGAGGCACATTGCAGGAAGACTTGTTCTGAACCCCTTCACTCCTGTGTATACAAGAGCTATCCATGTTATTAAACTTTTTTGTCCCGTTAATCTGTCTCACATCAATTATTAGAACAGCCAAAGAACCTGGAAGCAAAAACTCATCCACTCTACATACAAAAGACAGAGTCGAAGCGCCTTTCTTGCCCTGAGTGGGAGTTCTTGTGTTCCTTTGTCCAGTTTTACACCTGTGAACGGCTCTCCGGAACACCCATGTAACTGTGTCCTGGGCACATACATGAGGAATTGCCTGGGCTGTATTGTGTGTATGTGCTGGGGAGGAGGGGAGACCCTAGAACAATATCCTCCCCCCATCCCTCCTCAATAGGCGGAAGCCACTGGCTTCCTCCCTTTCCTGCCTCCTGCCTCCTGCCTGCTTACAAGACTGAGGACCAGAGGGAGAAGAGGAGATGGGAAATCGGTCCAACAGTCCCTAGGTCTGTCCTT
Organism: Prionailurus bengalensis; assembly: GCF_016509475.1. Lineage (NCBI taxonomy): Eukaryota > Metazoa > Chordata > Mammalia > Carnivora > Felidae > Prionailurus > Prionailurus bengalensis. Next base: position 33,961,720 of record NC_057345.1, read on the forward strand.
ACAACTCTCCCCCACCTCAAGTGACCCCATTCCAGGGCCTTCCAGGCCACACCCATCCCCAGCCTTGGGGGGGCCGGACTGGGGGGGGAGGTGTGCAGAAGCAGGATAAGTCCTCCCCACCCCTTCCCTACCATCCCTCCCACCCAAGCCACCTCATTTCCTCTTCCTCCCCAGCACCAACACAAACTAATCAGTACAGGCTGACCAGCCAGACCCAGAATAGCTGACCGGAGGCCCCGCTTGTCCTGGCCGACCTGGTCAGCCTCCAGAGTATGGTCTGGCTGGGGCCCCTTTTGCTGCTCCCCAACCTCTTTCTGGCTTCTCATGTTGGTAAGTCTCCCCCAAGCCACCCCATGCCCTCCAGCCCCCAAAGCCCTGATTTTCCCCTAGGAAACCTTATCGTCACTGTCATCACCTTCATCCGCTCCCCAATCAGCTAGAAAGTGGGATCAAGGCCTCTAAAACCCAGGCACTAGAAACCATTGTAGCCTAGAATTGGGAGTAGAGCAGCTATTGACTGAGTTAGATTTTAGGATCAGTAAAGAGCAGCAGGGCCGATGGGGGCCCTGCGGTTTTCAGTGGGTGCTCATATGTTGCTTCAGTGTGTTGGAGTCATTCAATTATTCATTTGGCAAACATTTATCTAGCACCAACAATATTCCAGGAGCTGTGCTACAGGCCATTGGTTGAAAGGCAGACAGCTTCCAGGTCTATACAACAGATTATATGATGCTGACCTCCTATGGCTGTCATGGGGTTTAAATGAGGTAATTTATGCACAGCGTCCAATGCCCAGTTGTTAGATAAGGACTCCTGAATAAGTAGTAGCTGATTCCTTCACTTATGGCCAAAGAGCATTAGAATGCAAAGACTATCTTTGAGTGGTAGTCGGGGATGTGGGACATGGGGTGAAGGATAGAGACAGACACAAGTAGCTCCACAGGAGCACTGAGAAAGAGTCAGCTACTCTGCTTGAGGGCAATAGACGACAAGGGAGTCCACAAAGCCTTCACTAAGAGCAGTGGCCTTCAGTCCAGGCAGCCAGAACAGTAGCTGCAAGTCTCAGAGATATGGAAGCGCATGCGAGAGAAGTTTCATGGAGGGAACTCAGCAGGAGGGGCAGAGTGTGAGCAAAGAGGGGCTCAAGGGCATGCCCTGTATCCTGAGAGCAATGGGGAGCCGTGGGAGGGTTGCAGACCAGGCAGTCACAAGGTCTTAGATGGATCACTTTAGAGGATGAGCTGGGGAAGGAGGAATATAGCTATTGGGATGATCCGGGTCAGTAAGGGTGAGGGCTAAACAAGGGTGGGCTGAGAGATGGGGGTGAAGTCAAGAGGCTTTAAGGAAATGGAATCTGCAGAATCTTGCGACTGATTGCGGCAGCCAGCATCCCGCTTAGAGGTGTGGTTTACAGTCAGGCAGCCTGGCTCTGCCAGTTATTAATTGTATGCCCTTGGGCCAGTGGCATCTCTGAGGCTTCGTTCACTGGCTATAAAAGTGGAGTAGTAACACCCATGACCCACAATAGTTGTGATAAAATGAGAGAACATGAAATGCCTGGCATATAATTGGCCTCCAATAAGCATTATCGTGAAAATGAGGACAAGAGAGGACTCCACAAAGTTCGTGTCTCAGGTGATTGGTGCCGTCTGTTGAGTCAGGGAGCACGAGGGAGAAGCAGTATTGAGGGAGAGCTGACACAAACGCAGGCCCATGCGGACAGGCTGTCCCAGGGTTGTTGACTCAGAGGTGATAGTTACAGCCAGGGGAGGAGATGAGCTTGCTCCAGGAAGCCTGTAGAATAATTACTATTACCCTCGTCTGTAAATGGAAAGACATCAATTTCACCGGGGGATGTGAAGATCCAATGGGAAACAGGTGCTCCGGCATATGGTGGGCGGTCAGTAAATACTAACTCCATTTATTCGTGGTAGGCTTTGGAAGAATATTAATTGATAAGCTAAGTGGCATTTAAACTAGCTAATTACTTGGCAGTTACCAGGCAGGGGCCGAAAAGGAGGGGCTCCCTTCCTTTCTGCCCCGCAACCACCCGGCTGCAGAAGTCCACCTCTCTCTTAGACCCCACCTTAAAGCCCAGCCCCACAAGCCTGTCTAGATGTCTGCAGAGGAAGGGAGGGCTTTCTCCAAGGCGATTCTGTTCTCCATGGCTCTCCTGGCCCGCACCCTCTGGTGGGGGGCAGGGAGAGCGGCTGCCCTCCGCGGAACAGCTTGAGGCAGGTCCGGACTCAAGGGGGCTGCCAGGGAATTAAAAAGTGAGGAAACGGAGACAGCATAGATCATTCTTTCCGAAGCTGGGCCGCAAAGGGCAGCCATCTGGCAGGAGAAGGTGGGGGCACGAGGAGGCCAGAGAAGAAGCTTTGTTTCGATTTTAGGACGAAGAGACCTGGGGGCGGGGGAAGGGGCCAGTGCGCCGGCGGGAAAGAGGAAGGGAGGGGAGGGAAACGCTCGGCGGAGCGCGGGGCGGGCCGGGGACCCCGTCGGAAGGAGGACTTGGCGTCCCCGCCGCAGGCGCCGCGGTGGACCTGACGCTGCTGGCCGACCTGCGCCTCGTCGAGCCCCGGCGCTTCTTCCTGACCTGCGTGTCCGGGGAGGCCGGGCCGGGCCGGGGTGCCGACGCCTGGGGCCCCCCTCTGCTGCTGGAGAAGGACGACCGCATCGTGCGCACGCCGCGGCCCGCGCAGCCCCCGCACCTGGTGCGCAACGGCTCGCACCGCATCACGCTGCGCGGCTTCTCGCAGCCCTCCGACCTGGTGGGCGTCTTCTCGTGCGTGGGCGGCGCGGGGCGCACGCGCGTCCTCTACGTGCACAACAGCCCGGGAGGTGAGTCGGGCCCCGTGGGGCGGGGACGGGGACGGGATGCGGGGGCGGGGGGGGGGGGGGCGCCGTTGACCTCTGACCTCACCCTCCACCCCGCAGCGCACCTGCTCCCGGACAAGGTCACACACACGGTGAACAAAGGCGACACGGCCGTGCTTGCCGCACTTGTGCACAAGGAGAAGCAGACAGATGTGATTTGGAAGAGCAACGGTGAGAGGGGTGTCTGAACGGGTTGGGCAGGTAAACCTACCTGCCCGAACACCTCCATGCCCTCAGCCTTCCCAGCGTTAGCCACTTACACAGCTTTCGGCATGAAACACCTGTTACCCTCTCCCCCACCAACCTCTGCCCTGGATCAGGTCCTTGATAAGCACCTGTGCCCATCTCTTTAGCTCTGGACTATTCTCCTCCTCTTGCACCCAGAGGACTAGCAGCCTTGGGGTTGGCTGCCTTCTTCCCTGTTACACCCAAATCAGCATTGTGTTAAATCCTCACCTTTGACTCTCCCCCGGGAGTTAGCAGATGCTGTCACATTGCTCACCTGGCAGGGAGCAGCAATCCCCAAGGGGAAGAAGAGAACTGGTAACTTGGCCCAGGATTGCGCCCACCCTGGTCCTATCAGGCCCTCTGGCCACCCCATGGGAGGAAGCCGATATTCTGTGTGGCCCCAAAGATTTAGCCCTCAGACCCACAGCCCTTTGGCTGCCTTTTGCCTCCCTGGGCTCCTGAGGGAAGAGGACCCTTCCCTTGGGCCAAGGGGTTTGCCTCCTGAGCACCAGGCCCCCTAAACTAATGAGAGGTCTGAGAGAGTCAAGTAGACCTGGGCTCCCTACAGTCCAGTCCTGGGCGAAGAGCAAAAAGGAGGTGGGACAGGGAGAGGGATTCTAGTATTTGGGTCTGCAGGTCCTGGAGGAAGAGGCTTCTGGGAGAAGTCTCTAAGTAGATAACCTTTGAACTGTGCCTAGAAGGAGACATCAGAATTAGCCACACAAAGGAGGAGGGAAGGACATTCCAGGAGCAGGACTGGCTAAGAGCAAAGGCAGGAAGTGCCAAGATACCATAGTGTTTCTAGGAGAGAAACCAGCAGTTCCAGAACTCAGGAATGTTAGGAATCAGGCAGGGTGTGGAGAGGTATGAGGCCAAAGGGCCAGGCGGTGGCCAGACTGGTGAACACCATGTGCTCAGGAGCCAATCACCAGGGAGGAATCTGAGCAGGGGGTGCTGCAGAGGCTTCTGTTGGGGAAAATCCCACTGGCTGCTGAGTGAAGGAAAGCGGGAAGCGGGGATGGAGGCAGAGAGACTGCCTGGAAGGCCGTGGTGGTGGTGGTGGCCTTGAGTGTGGACAGAACTGGACTGCTTTAGGAGATGAGGAGGAGCCAGACTGAGCAGGACCTGGTGACTTACTGGGGGTTGGTAGAGCATAGAGCAGAGGATGGATGCCAACTTTCTGGCTTGGGGACAGATCCTGGCTGGTGCCTCGGCCCAGTTCTGGCCACTTGTACAAGGCTCACACTGATGTGTCCTGGGCACTGGCTGTCACCAGCGCTGAGGCCCCTGACCCATTTATGCCTCCAGGATCCTACTTCTATACCCTGGACTGGCATGAGGCCCAAGATGGGCGGTTCCTGCTGCAGCTCCCAAATGTGCAGCCACCGTCGAGCGGCATCTACAGTGCCACCTACCTGGAAGCCAGCCCCCTAGGCAGCGCCTTCTTCCGGCTCATCGTGCGGGGTTAGGAGCAGAGGGCAGAGGTGGTGGGTGGCATGGGAGGCTGGGAGCCCCGTGGGCACTTCCTGTGGGCCGCCAGGGCTGCCTCAGTCCTCGGCAGCACCGGTAGGTGGGTGACAGCAACTGGCTGAGAGCACATTCCTTCAGGCTGTGGGGCAGGGCGCTGGGGACCAGACTGTACCAAGGAATGCCCAGGCTGCCTGCATGGAGGAGTCTGCCATGACCTGGATGGCGAGTGTGTGTGCCCCCCTGGATTCACGGGTACCCGCTGTGAGCAAGGTAAGGAGGATGGGGAGCTAGGACCTCGGCAGGAGAGGGTGCCTGGCCGGGGGAAGATTCTTGAACCAAGAGCATGGGTGGTGAGAATGCCCGGCAGGACCTGGACTTTGAGGCCCGACAGTGGACCCCGTGCCCACACGTCTGGTTTCTAGCCTGCAGAGAGGGCCGTTTTGGGCAGAGCTGCCAGGAGCAGTGTCCAGGCACATCGGGCTGCCGGGGTCTCACCTTCTGCCTTCCAGACCCTTATGGCTGTTCTTGTGGATCTGGCTGGAGAGGACACCAGTGCCAGGAAGGTATGGGCTGACCTGCCAGCCACAGTCCCTGACTCGGAGAGCCAGCCACATACTAGACCTGGACCCTCCCCTTTGGCTCTCGTTGACCTACCCGTGCCCTCTCCATCCAGCCTGGCATCACCCAGGCCCCAGCTGTGCCCTCATTGCCCCTGGCCTATGTCCCTCTAACCACAACCCCTCTGTTCCCAGCCTGTACCCCTGGCCACTTTGGGGCAGATTGCCGCCTCCAGTGCCAGTGTCAGAATGGCGGGACCTGTGACCGCTTCAGCGGCTGCGTGTGCCCCTCCGGATGGCATGGAATGCACTGTGAGAAATCCGGTATGATCCGTCAAAACAAGTCAACCTTCACCAGACATCTCTCCCTGGCTCAAGGTCCCGCCCTCAGGAAGCTCACGGCCCAGGAAAAGTTCTCAGTGCCCAGCCCACATCACCCACACGGGGATGGGCTGCAGCCGAGACTTGGGGGGAGGGCCAAGAGGAGGCCCCTGGCCAGGCTGAGTTTCGGAGGGGGCTTCGGGGAAGAGGCGAGATCTGAGACGAGCCTTCCACGTGGCTGGGGAAGGAGCACAGGCAAAGGCCTGGGGGCTGAAGACTCAGGGTCGGGTACCAGGACGGTGGAGTACGGGGGCCGGGGGGGGGGGGGGGCGGGGAGTGGTCAGAGGAGTCAAGCCTTGGGGACTTGGAATGGCAGGCTACCATGACAGGGGCAGGAGGGAATTGCTGAAGAGGCAGAAGGCAGTCAGCTTTCTGTGAGAGAGGACCCAGGCAGCTGGGTGGGGAGTGGAGGCAGGAGACCCCAGAGGGTCTGTAACAGAGCCCAGAAGCGAGTGAGGCCTGAACCGGTGTTCGGGCTGTGAGGCCGGCCAGGGGCCTTCTTTGGCTGAGAGAGGATATCAGGTCGGGGGTGCAGGAGGTAGACCCTGCGGCTGACCAGAGGTGGGGTGCCAGGGCCCTGTAGGACTCTGCTGGCAGACAGCCTTGAGCGACCAAGGCGATGGTGATGCCTCTGCCAAGATGCAGGCCACACGACCAGGGGCACCCTGGTGGTCGGCGTCTGCCTCGCGGGGGCTCCAGCATGTGTCCTTCCTCTCCCTAGACCGGATCCCCCAGATCCTGGATGTGGCCTCGGAGCTGGAGTTCAACTTGGAGACGACGCCCCGGATCAACTGTGCGGCTGCAGGGAACCCCTTCCCAGTGCGGGGCAGCATGGAGCTCCGAAAGCCGGACGGCACAGTCCTCCTGGTCAGCCCCCCGCCCCTGACCCCAGGCCCCCCATCCCACCAGCCTCACGGTTGCTCCCTCAGACCCCTGACCCCTCAGGGCTTTCTCTAGGCGCTACCTGCTGGCCCTACCACAGGTCAGATGGGGTCAAGCTAATTGCTGAGAAACTACCACTGGTCTTCTGTCCCCTCATCCGTCCCCACATCTGTCACATGGGTGCACATTCTCTATGGTCTGCCCCCTTTCCCTGTCTCTCTCAGTCCACCAAGGCCATTGTGGAGCCAAATAGGACCACAGCTGAGTTCGAGGTGCCTCGCTTGGCCCTCGGGGACAGTGGGCTCTGGGAGTGCCGTGTGTCTACGTCTGGTGGCCAAGACAGCCGACGTTTCAGGGTTAACGTCAAAGGTCAGTGATGTCCCGGGGCCATGGAGGATGGGCAGTGGGCAGAGTGGGCACTAGGTGATGCCGCTAAGACTGGGCATTGTAGAAGGAAGGGAGAGGACATCTAAGGTCACAGCCCAGGACCAAGCAAAGAAGAGGTCTGGGCTGGGCAGTGTCAGAGCAGGAACACAGCTCAGTGCTATCTGGAGAGGACATCCCATGCCCCAGAAACGGGATACCCTCCTGCCTGGCCATGCTGGCCCTCTCCACCTCTTCACAGCCCCTGCACGCAGCATCCCTTTAGCTCTGCCTCTGGGATGCTGCTTCCTGCTCTGAGTCATACCCCAGGGCTCTCAGTGCCGGGACAGGGGAGCACATGGGACGCCTAAGCTCAGAGGGTAACCTGCTGCCCAGAGGAGCTGCATAGAGTTTCCCCAGTGAGTAGGGAGGGAGTGCCCAGGATGGCCCAGAGTGGAACCATCCAGCCCAGCTCAGGTGTCTCTTCACCTTCTCCAGCATCATAAACCCTGGCTTCTCTTTTTTTTTTTTTTTTTAATTTATTTATTTTGAGAGAGGTGGGGAGAGGCAGAGAGACAGGGAGAGAGAGAATCCCCAGTAGGCCCTGTGCTGTCAGTGCAGAGCCCGATGCGGAGCTCAAAAGGGGCTCAGTCTCACAAATCGTGAGATCACGACCTGAGCCGAAATTGAGAGTCAGACAGACGCTTAACTGACTGAGCCACCCAGGTGTCCCCGGCTCCTCTTGCCCTCTGCTCCTGACAGCCCACCCCCATGACAGAAGCCCAGACCTCCCTCATCTTCCTCTTCCTTCCCACTGGCTCACCGCTACCCCTCCCACAACTTTGTGGCTGCCCCACCAGCAGGAAACATCAGTGTGGCCAGGATCCACCTTCAGCCTGTGTCTTCTCCCCAGGCATCTGACCTAGGCAACATGGGTTCAAATCCTCCCCACAAATCCCTGGCTCCGTTGCCTTAAGCCAGCTGCTTAGTCCCTCACTGCTTATTTCTCTCTACAGTGAGGACATCAGCGTTACACTAGCTAGGATTGCTGTGAAGCAAGTTAGATGATACCTTTAATGCATTTAAGTTGCATTTAAGTTAGATGATGCGTTTAAGCCCTTAGCACAGTGCCTAACACAGGGCCTGTGCTGGATAAATGTTGGCATTTATTGTCATGATTCTTAAAGGGTCCTCTCCCAAGTTTCAGCTGTTCTCTGGCAATGCCCAGGCTTGATCTGCAGGCTAGACCACTCTCCTGAGCTCCAGACCCATTTGGTGGGACCTCCAGAAGTGGGGTTCTGGCTCTGAAGTCAGCGTGGAAGTTCCCTGGTGTATGATTCAAGGGCCCACTTCATCTCCATCCACCTCCTGGACAGCCCTAGGCACAGGGGGCTCCACAGATCCAAACCTGACCTTCATCTCACCTCCTCATGATGTGCTCATTTCTGTCAGACACCACCGTTCCCCCCCACCCACTGAGCTCTCAACCCCGCATCCTCTGCCCTGCCTCCTGCCCTCCCTCGCTTCCATCTACCCATTCCCCCATCCTTCCATCCTGCTTAGAAAAATCAGTCTGGAAAATGTTTGAAAGTGGCAAGGGAATCAGTCATGGCATTGATCTACTGATCTGGTAAGAAAAGCTAAGGCCAGGACAAGGGTGTCATGGCCATGGAATGAGGAAGCCAGGCAGGAACACAAAAGCTATTTGCAGTAGAATTGGCTGATTCTAGGTGGCCTGACCGACAGACCAAGTTCAAACACTGGTTGTACTTCCTGCTGGCTGCATGTCCTTAGGCAAGGTAGATGTCTCCGAACTTCAGTTTCTTCGCTCATAACCCAGGGTGAGAGCTCCATCTGAAAAGTAGCTGTGAGAAGTAGAGATTGTACCTAGGAAGCAGCTGGGATAGAGCAGGCGCTTCACCACTGGCTACCTTTTTCCCCCCAGTTAAGAGAGTGACAAACGATAGGGGGAGGGGCAGAGAGTAGGCTGATCCCATGTTATCTCCCTGCCTTGGGTTTCAGCCCCCTCTGTCTCCCCTACACTGCGTGGACAGCATACCCTCCCCCAAACCCATCTAGCCATATCAGACCTCTTTTAATGTCTTTGGGGATACTCTCACATCCTCATTGCCAGATCTGTGTGCCCCGAGCTGCTTAGGGGGCAGAATGCTATCCTGCTTGAATGCTGGCCATTCCGGTCATCTGTTGAACTTGGTCTCTCCCCAGCCTAGAGGGGGCCCTGATCCAAACCAAGACCCAGAGATCTCTTTGGCCAGAGTAGAGTCCTCTTATTTTTCTGAGGACTGGGCAGGCTGTCTGGGCCCTGCCTTACCTTGGGTCTCCTGGCAGTGCCCCCAGTGCCCCTGACTGCTCCGCGGCTCCTGGCCAAGCAGAGCCGCCAGCTCGTGGTCTCCCCACTGGTCTCCTTCTCCGGGGACGGACCCATCGCCTCCGTCCGCCTGCACTACCGGCCCCAGGACAGCACCACGGCCTGGTCCGCCATTGTGGGTGAGCAGGGAGACAGCTGGGGGCGGGAGGGGGACTGGGGCAGGACAGGGGTGTTGGGTAACAATGAGAAAGGACAGAACGAAAGGGGGGAAGACGGCAGCTTCTGGAAAAGGTAGGTGGCTGAATGATGTGTCCTGTCCCCAGTGGACCCCAGTGAGAATGTGACTTTAATGAACCTGAGGCCGAAGACAGGATACAGTGTCCGTGTACAGCTGAGCCGGCCAGGGGAAGGCGGGGAGGGGGCCTGGGGGCCTCCCACCCTCATGACCACAGACTGTCCTGGTGAGAGGCCAAGAGTCATCCCTTCCTGTCCCCCCAGGAGTTACTGTTCCTATGCACTCAGCAGTTGTCATGTCTTGTCCACCCCCAGGGGCCCCTGCCTTTCCCACTGGAGTTTGTCCCACCCTGTCCTCTGGGGAGCACTATCCTGTCTGGCCCCAAGGACCCGCTGGACGGTTCTGACCCCTGACCTCCGGTCCCAGAGCCCTTGCTGCAGCCATGGCTGGAGGGCTGGCACGTGGAGGGCCCTGACCGGTTGCGAGTGAGCTGGTCCTTACCCTCGGTGCCTGGGCCACTGGTGGGCGATGGTTTCCTGCTGCGCCTGTGGGATGGGGCACGGGGACAGGAGCGGCGGGAGAACGTCTCGTCCCCCCAGGCCCGCACCGCCCTCCTGACTGGACTCACGCCTGGCACCCACTACCAGCTGGATGTGCGGCTCTACCACTGCACCCTCCTGGGCCCTGCCTCGCCCCCTGCACGCGTGCTTCTGCCCCCCACTGGTATGCTCAGGAAGGGGGTTATGGGCTCGGGATGAGGGGAGGACATGGGACACAGGAAACGCCAGACCCGTAAGGACACGGGAGGTTACAGGAGAGCGGATAGACCTAGAACACAAGACGTGTGGAAAACGTGGGCATAAGGGAGAAGCAGGATATCAGACAGACGTGAACACAGGGAGGACGTGGGGTGGGCAGATATTGGAGGCTGGTGGGGACGTAGGTCAGCAGGAGCATGTGGGATGGAGAAGGATGGGGAGGTCATGGTTTACGGGGAGAACAAGGTCATGGGGAGGGTATGGTGTACCAGGAGGACATGGGGATCAGGGGAGCACAAGGCACATGGGGAAGGCCCAGCACACTGGGAGGATCCAGGACACCAGGACGGCCTGGCACAGAAGGAGAATGAGGGGAAGCAGAAGCTTGGGGATGAAGGGAAGGAGCCATAGGGAGAGGATGGCAGGGTGGCTCCCATTCTGGGGTCCACCGAGCAGGGGACACAGCTAGAATGGATCTGACCCCAGAACTACATACCCTGCTCCTGCCTGAGCCCCGCCTTCCCCGCCGCCACCTCCCCAGGGCCCCCAGCCCCCCGACACCTCCATGCCCAGGCCCTCTCAGACTCTGAGATCCAGCTGACATGGCAGCAGCCAGAGGCTTCGGCTGGGCCTATATCCAAGTACATCGTGGAGGTGCAGGTGGCTGGGGGCTCAGGCGACCCCCTGTGGATGGACGTGGACAGGCCCGAGGAGACAAGCACCGTTGTCCGTGGCCTCAACGCCAGCACACGCTACCTCTTCCGTGTGCGGGCCAGTATCCAGGGTCCCGGAGACTGGAGCAGCGTCGTGGAGGAGTCTACCCTGGGTAACGGTAGGAGCTCGTGGCTTGGGAGCTAGGACACCCAAGGCCCTTCCCGACAAGTGACGAGAGTCCTAGTACTGGGGACCCTGACCCTTCCCTTCTTAGGACCCATTGTCCTAGCGCTAGGAAAATCCTGTCACTCCAGTGGACCGTTGGCCCTCGGCCTGACACCCCTCGTCCCTCCTGGTACTGGGATCTCTGACCTCTCCCTCCCTGACCCAGGCTTCCCACGATCTGCCCCTCTTATTGTGTCCAGGGCTGCAGAGTGAGGGCCCGGTCCAAGAGGTCCAAGCGGCTGCAGAGGGCCTAGATCAGCAGCTGGTACTGGCCGTAATGGGTTCTGTGTCTGCCACCTGCCTTACCATCCTGGCTGCCCTCCTGACCCTGGTGTGCATCCGCAAAAGCTGCCCGCACCGCAGACGCACCTTCACCTACCAGTCAGGATCGGTCAGTCCCCTGTACCCACCCACGTGTGCACACCCCCATCTACGTTTGCACACACACAGTACCCGTACACCCGAGTGTGTGTGTGTATGCACGCGTGTGTGTGTTTGTGTTGCAGCCATGGGACTGCACTCAGCAGTGCTCTAGGGCACAAAACAAAGTTGTCTTTATTTTTCTAGAACTGAATTGCGTTCATAAGTCAATTTATGTTACTGGTGAATATCGCCGGTTCAAAATAACTCTGTTCTGTCCGTGTTTCACCACGGTTAATTCAGAGTCCTCCCGCTTCTCACTGGAGGTGCCGTAAGCCTGGGTGGCGTGGTGCTGACACGGGGTGGGAAGGGGGGCAGGGGCACACCTGGGCCTCATGCTGGCATCCATCCTAGCGGACCCTCCTGGACATGGGAGCCAGCCTCCATCTGCACACATTTGTGGCTGATGCCCTTAGCCCTTCTGTGGCCTCCTGCCAACAGGCCGCTCGTACTGTGAGTTCCTGGTCCCAGCCTCCATGTCTGCGAGTGTCAGGGCCAGCTCCAGGAGACTTCAGAGCCCTGAGGTGCTCCCTGTGCCCTGCGAGCATGTTCTGTGGCCCTCATACCCTTTGTCACGACCCCTGTCACAGTCGTTCCTACTGCTCCAGAGTTGTGCCAGCTCAAGGCTCACCTGTTGCTGCCGGGGAAAGGCAGTGATGCCTCCTCTCTTCCTGGCCTCGCCATAAACCTGTCTGTTCTCGGTCTGTGCCCCTCCAGCCTGCGGGCCCATACTTGGGGTGGGGATGCGGGGCAGTGCTGGCTTCTCTTTAGGGACCCAGCACCACCCCCTCTTGTCACCACCGCCCATCCCTCTCTCCCACCTTCCCACCCCCCACTGCTGTCCCTGATGATCCAAACTCTGCCCTTGGTCCTCCGTGCCTGGGCTCTTGATAGTTACAGCCAAGCCCTGGCATTTCAAAAAAAACAAAAACAAAAACGAAAACCACCACCAACAAAAAAACCCTCTTCTGTCTCAAGGGCTGATCCTTGTGATAGAAAGTCTAGTGTCCAAGGCTATTGTCTCTGCCATGCCTTTAAAAACTCCCTTCAGAGATTCAATTGGCTTCTTTGTTCCAGGCTGCTCCCTCTGAGGTCAGTGCACACAGAAAGCCAGCCGCTGCTAAGGTGGGGGAAGGGTAACGAATACAGATGTGGAGGGAAGGAGGTGGGAAAGCAGAGTTTTAACATACATATATATATAATCCTAGTTTCGAGATCTGCCCTGCCACATGTGCCTGCATGAAGGTGTGTGGGAGCGCCACACAGGAGTACCTGTGTGCATCCACTTGTGGGCACCCCCACCTGTGTATGCGTGTGTCCCCGTGCTTGTGCTCCTCCGTGGGATGGGTACGTGTGCATGCACATGCCTATATATGGTGCCGCTGCTGGGCCACATGTGCGCCCTCAGCGGTTGATGGCTTCAGGTGAATCCACGTGCCCCGTGTCCTTTGCCCTCGCCCATGGATCCGAGCTTCAGCTCACTTAGGGAGCCCCGCCACCAGGTCTGTGTTAACCCCCTTCCAGTCCTCATAGCGGCAGTGCCCTTGGTCCCGTTCATCTGTTTCGTTTTCCTGCCATCCGCCCTGCCCAGGTGGCCCAGCTCCTACACAGTTGGGGGAAGTGGATGTTCCTCTTTGTGACAGTCTTTCTATCTTCAGCTCCTGGGTGGTTTTAGAGCTGTAAACGGATGCCAAGTGGGTCTGCTTCTGCCACTGTGGAGAAAACCCCTCCACTGACTGCCAGCAGCTTGGGGCTTAGCCTGTAGTAGGTGCTCAATAAATGTATCCTAGCCCACTGCCCAAGGCTAGAATCCTCTCCAGAGTATCCTTGATGGCAGAAAAGCCTGGCTGTGACATCAGCACAATGGAAAGCTCACCACTTCCCATCACAGCTCACTCCAATTCTTTCCTGTTCTAAATGTTAGAGATGTAGGGGCACCTGGGTGGCTCAGTCAGTTAAGCACCCGACTCTGGATTTCAGCTCAGGTCACGATCTCATGGTTCATGAGTTTGAGCCCCGCATCAGGCCTGGCGTCGGGCTCCACACTCTCAGTGTGGAGCCTGCTTGGGATTCTCTCTCTCCATCTCTTTCTGCCCCTCCCCAGTTCTCTCTCTCAAAGTAAATAAATAAACTTAAAAACTTTTTAGAAATATCCTCTTTCCATTGACTCATGGCTTCATGGCTTCTAGCAACCCTAAGCCCCCCACACCTGTTTTTGCAGAGCCCCGCATACCTACCTGCTCCCCAGGCTGTGGCCTCTCCATCTCTCTTCTTGGACATTTGTCCACCCAGCAGCCCCACTGATGGCTTCGTCTTCTATGATACTCAGTATGTGTCTTCTGAATGTCTGTTCCTGGCTGACCACCAGAGTGCCCTCTGCGTGGGTCTCTTTCCATTTGTCTAGCTATTCTTTGATGCCTGTCTGTGCCTTTTGCCGGCCCCGTGTCTGCTGCATGGACTGTCTGCCCATTTGTCCCATCCTGTGAAGGGTGAAGAAACCATCCTCCAGTTCAGCTCAGGCACCCTGACGCTAACCCGGCGGCCAAAACCACAGCCCGAGCCCCTGAGTTATCCAGTGCTGGAGTGGGAAGACATCACCTTTGAGGACCTCATTGGGGAAGGGAACTTTGGCCAGGTCATCCGGGCCATGATCAAGAAGGATGGGCTCAAGATGAACGCAGCCATCAAGATGCTGAAAGGTTCCCTGGGAGTGACCCCTGACCCCAGGCCTGCCCCCCTCCTTTGTCCCACAGATCCCAGGCCCTACCTGGCCCCCTCCCGCAACTGACCCCAGTCCTCTCTAGCCATGCCTCTTCTCCAGAATTATTTCTGGCAAAAGTGATGTTGGCTTCTTTCCACAGAGTATGCCTCTGAAAATGACCATCGTGACTTTGCGGGAGAATTGGAAGTTCTGTGCAAACTGGGACATCACCCCAATATCATCAACCTCTTGGGGGCTTGTGAAAACCGAGGTGAGCCCCCAGCTCATCACCTGCCCCTTCTTCCAAAGCCCCGTCAACAGCCATCACCTCTGTCCACGTCACTAGCTTGCCGGAGCTTCAGGCTCCCTGTCTGCCACCGTTGGGTGCCTGCTGCCCACAGGCTGCCTGCATAGAAACCTTCACCCTGTACCTGTCTCCTTCCCTCTCAGGTTACTTGTATATCGCTATTGAATACGCCCCCTACGGGAACCTGCTAGACTTTTTGCGGAAGAGCCGGGTCCTGGAGACGGACCCAGCCTTTGCCCGGGAACACGGAACTGCCTCCACTCTCAGCTCCCGGCAGCTGCTGCGCTTTGCCAGTGATGCTGCCAACGGCATGCAGTACCTGAGCGAGAAGCAGGTGAGTGTGGGGAGGGAAGGCGTGCCAGAGGGGGCACTGGGTCAACTGCAGGAGGTAGAGTCAGCAGGCTGTCATTGGATGTGGGGTCGAGGAGCACAGAGAAGGATGTGACCCTGAGCTGCTGGCCTGGCTAAGTACGCGAGAGCACAAGGCGAGAAGCAGGCCTGGAGGAGGTGTTGCGTTTGAAGCATCGGAGGAACATCTTGGTGGAGATGTTGAGTCGGCGGTTACAGATGCCGGGCTAGAACTCGGGAGAAAGAGCTAGGCCAGAAACAACAATCTGGAAGCTGTCATCCCACAGATGGTGGATGAATCTCATGGTGAGGGAGTGGGTGAGACCCACCAGGACAGGGTAGAGGTGGAGCAGGGAGTGGAGGCCTGAGCCCCAGGGTGAGGACATCCCGCTTGAATGGAAGGAAGGAGGGGACAGTAGCAGGAGGTGAGCATGATGCTGAGGAAGGACATTTTAAAGTTAGTGGAGTTTTGAGGGTCTTTGAAGCAGAGGAATAGGGGCCAGTGAGAGGGAGGGTTTGATGGAGAGAAGTCTCTGAGGAGGTTGGAGGACCTTGTGGGGAAGACTTGGGACTCAAGGGAAAGGTCACTCTGGGCAAGAGGAGGGCCTTCCCCACTTTCCTCAATGAGGGGAGAGGAAAACGGGGCGGGGCGGGAAGGGAGCAAGTGAAGAGAAGGAGATGCGGCGTGGTCACCAAGGACAAGCCCGCCCTTGTCCCAGGAAGAAGGATGCAGCCTGAGCTTGGCCATGGACAGCTCATAGGGAGGAAGGGACAACCAGCAGTGTGACTTTTCTAAGGCAGGAGTCGCTGGTCCAGGATAAGGCCTGGTTGACTGGGAAGAAGGGTGAGGGGCTCTTACAGGGATGGAGGGCCAGCTGTGGGGCCAGACTCCTCACTGGTCGAGGAGTCCTGGCCTTTCTCATCCCCAGTCTTCCCTGACTTCTGACCGTGCCTGCAGTTCATCCACAGGGACCTGGCTGCCCGAAATGTGCTGGTTGGGGAGAACCTGGCCTCCAAGATTGCCGACTTTGGCCTTTCTCGGGGGGAGGAAGTTTATGTGAAGAAGACGATGGTAAGTCTTAGTCCCCCCGCCTCAGGTTCCATGCCTGCCCCCCAGAGCCCCACACACCAGTCCCTCCTCCTCGCCGAACCCCTCAAACCCACTCTCTCCCAGGGGCGTCTCCCCGTGCGCTGGATGGCCATTGAGTCTCTGAACTACAGCGTCTACACCACCAAGAGTGATGTGTGAGTATGGGGCTCAGAAGGAGCAGGGCTTATGGTCCCGCAGGGATGCACACAGACATAACGTAGACACGCCTCAGACACGTCTCAGATAGTACAAGGCACGATTGGGACATTCCCAACGTATATTCCACGTGTGACACAGGTGTGACACAAGTGTGCCTTGGATATACCTTGGCGATGCTCAGCATCTTAGTGGGAAGGCGGAGGGGGGTGGGGGGGCGGTGCTAGTTAGAAGGAGGTGTGGTCTTGGAAGGTGTTTCAGTGGTAGGATTGGGGTAGGGAAGTTTAGGGCTGTGCTCATCTAAGAGACTGGGAGATACCTTGGAGAGGTTTGGGAATGTGGGTGGATAATGCCTAGGTGGATGGAAAGACCACCCCGGGAATGTTCTCACCTTCGTCTCTGAAGGGTGATATCATCCCCACCTGAGGACCTAACCAGGCCATAACCCCCAAGACCCCCTCTTTGTGCTCCTCACCCCCATATGAACATCGTGGCCCATCTCTGCTCCTCTTTCCAGGGAACCTGGCCTGCCCATCCCTCCAGCTCTGGCTCTGCCCATTTGCCACCAGCCCTTTGGCCTGGCCTGCCTTGCTCACTGTCCATCACACCAACCGCCCCTCTGACCACCACTCAACTGCTTCCTGCTTCTGCCCCCAAACCCCCTAGGTTCCCTCCCCCTGACTAGAACTCCCACCCTGGTCTCACCTGCACGGAGGTTGCAACAGCATTAAGAGGCAGTTAAAAGCAAGGGCTTTGGAATCAAGTTGTCAGGGTTTGATTCCAGTTCTATCACTTACTAGCTGTGTGACCTTGGGAAAGCTAGCTAATCTCTCAGTTCCTCAGTGTCTTCATCTATAAAATGGGGAGAATGATAGTACCTATATCATAAGGTTGGTGTGAGGGTTAAATGAATTAACATATACGTTAAATGATGAGTGCCTGGCCCATAGTAAGTGTGTGATACAAATGTTAGCTATGATGATGTTGAGCCTGGGAGTGGCTACGAAGGACTTTGAGTGGACAGAGACGGCAGCTGGCCAAGGCAGACACTTGCAGAGTAGACACACGCAGGGGGCGGGAGGGGCGGCACCCTTGGGGTAGATGGACACTGAACTGCTGGGCCCCGGGGTCTAGAAGATCACTAAGTACATCCTTCTCATTTCAGTTGGTCCTTTGGGGTCCTCCTCTGGGAGATCGTGAGCCTTGGTGAGTCCCTGACCCCCACCCCCCCAGAGTGCTCTCTCCTTACCCCCACCTCGGTCCCTGGGCTGAGAGAGTTTTGTCCTCTCCTGCAGGGGGCACGCCGTACTGTGGCATGACCTGTGCTGAGCTATATGAGAAGCTGCCTCAGGGCTACCGCATGGAACAGCCTCGTAACTGTGACGATGAAGTGTGAGTCTCCTCAGCCTGGAGCCCCGTAACCCCATCACCCCAGCTAGCCCTGACCCCTCATCTCAGCAATGCCCCCATCTGCAGGTACGAGCTGATGCGTCAGTGCTGGCGGGACCGTCCATACGAGCGACCCCCCTTTGCCCAGATTGCACTGCAGCTGGGCCGGATGCTGGAAGCCAGGAAGGTGAGGAGGCTGGGGTGACGGGGACTAGGGCTCATCAGGCTCCAGGGGTGCCCTCTCATACCAGCCAGAGAGCAGCAGCCTCTATGTCCTTGTCCCCACCACTTGCTGCAGGACAGCTAGGCGGGACCTCTGGATGCCACCCCCCCTTTCCAGTGCCCCATGGGTTGGACACGAGGCTCTCCTAACTCTTCTGAGGCCTCAGCAGCAAATCCCTCCCCTAGCTCCCAACTGTTTACCCATCTTCCTCTGCTGGGGCTATCAGCCCATTCTCCTCTGGGCCACCTCTCCTCACCTGGCACAGAGCCAGAGTGACAACGCATGAATGGCCAACCAACCAAATGGGCGGATGGAGGAATGAATGATACAGTAAGTGAATGAATGGAAAGAATTAGTGGATGGATGATGTAATAAACATATGAATAAATACATAAATAACTGACTCTAGTAACCATGTGGATAAATAAATTATCAGATAAATATAAATGAAGAAACCTATCAGAGTAAATGCAAAAAGAGTTCTTCGTTTAAACTAATGGCTGAATAGCCATAGGAATTCGCAAACTGTCTCAAGAATAAAGGAATGATCAGGAGCACCTGGCTGGCTCAGTTGGTGGAGCATTCTTGATCTCAAAGTTGTGAGTTCGAGCCCCATGTTGGGTATACAGATTACTCAAAAATAAAATATTTTTAAAAAGCAAGCAAAAAGTAAGGAATGACCAAATAACCATATAAATGGCTAAATCACCAAAAATACCCTGATGAATAAATGAATGAATGAACAAAAAATTCACTTGTTGAGTGCATTAAAAAAAAACTAAGATGTAGGATACGAAAGATGAGATATATGCAGTGGACCCTTGAACAATGTATGACTAAGGGGTACCGATCCCTTATGTAGTCAAAAATCTGCATATAACTTTTGCTTTTCCCAAAACTTAATTACTAATAGCTGAACTTTTGACTGGAAGCCTTACTGATGACATAAACGGTCAACTAACATGTATTTTGTATATGTATTATACATTGTATTCTTATACTAAAGTAAGCTAGAGAGGGGCGCCTGGGGGGCGCAGTCGGTTAAGCGTCCGACTTCAGCCAGGTCACGATCTCGCGGTCCGTGAGTTCGAGCCCCGCGTCGGGCTCTGGGCTGATGGCTCAGAGCCTGGAGCCTGTTTCCGATTCTGTGTCTCCCTCTCTCTCTGCCCCTCCCCTGTTCATGCTCCGTCTCTCTCTGTCCCAAAAATAAATAAACGTTGAAAAAAAAAATTTTTTTTAAATAAAAAAAATTAAAAAAATAAAAAAATAAAAAAATAAAGTAAGCTAGAGAAAAGAAAAAGATCATGAAGAAGAGAAAATACACTGACAGCCCTGTACCACATTTATTGAAAAAAATCTGGTATAAGTGGACCCATACAGTTAAAATCCATGTTGGTCAAGAGTCAATTATGTATACAATGGACTATTACCCAGCTATAAAGAGAATGAAATCAAGGGGTGCCTGGGTAGCTCAGTCGGTTAAGCATCTGACTCTCGATTTCAGAGTCTCATGGTTCATGAGTTCAAGCCCCGCATCAGGCTCTGTACTGACAGCATGGAGTCTGCTTGGGATTCTTTGTCTCCTTCTTTCTCTCTCTGCCCCTCCCCAACTCACACTTTCCAATAGATTTTTTTTAATATTTGTTTGTTTTTGAGAGAGCACGAGCAGGGGAGGGGCAGAGAAGGAGGGAGACAGAATCCAAATCAGGCTCTGAGGTTGTCTGTGCTGTCAGCACAGAGCCGGGCATGGGGCTCAAACTCACAGACCACAAGGTCATGACCTGAGCTGAAGTCCGACACTTAACCAACTGAGCCACCCCGGCGCCCCTACAACTCTCTCTCCCCCCCCTCTCAAAAATAAATTAAAAAATAATAAAAAGAATGAAATCTTGCCATTCACAATGTGGATGCATCTAGAGAGTACTATGCTAAGTAAAATAAGAGAGAGACAAATACCATAGGACTTTACTTATGTGTGGAATCTAAAAAATAAATAAAACAGAAATTCATAAATACAGAGAACAAACTAGTGATTGCTCGAAGGGGGAAGGGGGGCAAAATCGGTGAAGATTAAGAGGTACAAACTTCCACTTATACGATAAATAAGTCACAGGGCTGAGAAAGTACAGCATAGGGAACAGAGCCAATGATACTGTAATAACTTTGTGCGATGACAGATGGTAACTGTCAAATCACTATGTTGTACACCTGAACCTAATACAATATCGTACGCCCACTACATTTCAGCGAAAAAAGTTTTTTAAAAGAAGAAAAACGAAAAAAAATTCCTGTGGAACAATTGTGTCCAGGGCCTCTCACCTGGATGCCGAGCTGTGGTCTATCCTGGCTGGTGAGGGCTGCCCTCAGCCATAGGGCCATCTTGAATCTAGTTCAGTGTCTCTTCAAGTGCCACAGCACCTGGAAGTCAGGGAGCTCCAGGCCAGAGTCGCCCGCATCCCTGGCCCCCACTAAAGCTTGCTCTGCCCACCCCCCCAGGCCTATGTGAACATGTCGCTGTTTGAGAACTTCACTTATGCGGGCATCGACGCCACAGCTGAGGAGGCCTGAGCTGCTGTCGAGCCAGAACCGGGCTCTGCTGGCCAGAGCAAGCTCCGCTGTCCACCCTGTGACTTCGGATCCTCGCAGCCTCTGACCTGAACTCCCTCAAGCAATTTTTTTTTTTTAACTTAAGAAAAGAAGGGACCCTAGGGTGGGGTGGGCGTAGGGGCCTTGGGTCCTCATCCCTCGCAGCTGCTCCCAGGCCACGTGCAGCTACTCTTACAGCGACCCTTCACACCCTTCCTTCTAGTTGAGCTGTTCCACGAGTGTACCCCTCTTCTGCCACTCCCCACGCTCAACCACCCCCCTCCCCCCGCAGCTCCTCCACCCAAGCCGGCACCCACACCACTAACATTCCCCTTTAGGCTACGTCCCCGCCCCCCACCCCCAGCCCCCAGCTTTGTAATCCCAAAACAAATAAATGCTCTGAGAAACTCCAGCCCACGTCTTCGACTGCTGGCCAATCCCAAGGAAAAGTCGAACCAGAGGGCAACTGGACTAAGAAAAGAAACGCTGTCCCGAGTTGCACAGTCGCAGGCCCAAACCCTCTGTTGGGGTCACCTCTCCATGATGGGGGTGCTGTGGAAGGCCCATTTTACACAGACCCCACCACCCACGTGTCTGTGCTATGAGAAGCCGTTTCCCCATCGCCAGCAGGGCTCCCTACATCTCGCCGTAGCTGCCAGTCTAGGAGTCTATGCTGGGTCCAAACTGCACGCCAGGGGTGACTCAGACTGACGCCTCGGCGCCACACGGGTTCCGACTTCTCCTTACGTCTCCAGGTGGCCTACCCTGGTAGGAAGGCTTGGTAGCCACCTTACTGGCCGGCCTGTGGGCCCCAAAGGAGGAAGGCAGAGGTCACTTCGAACTTCAGCCAGCCACAGTAGGATTCCTTTGCCTTCCTCAGGGTCTCATAGTGTGCCGGGAGGCGCCCTTGTCCTCCGAGCTAGGCCCACGTCGCTCCCTCGGGCTGGGTGGCCCTCAGGTTTGCTTCTCCTTTGGATTTGCCACTGCTGTCCTCAGATTTCTCTCCCACTGGTCCTTAAGAAACAAGACTTGTCTTGTGGGCACCTGGATGGCTCGGTCGGTTAAGTGTCCAACTTCAGTTCAGGTCATGATCTCACAGTTTGTGAGTTCGAGCCCTGTGTCGGGCTCTGTGCTGACAGAGCCTGGAGCCTGCTTTGGAGTCTGTGTCTCCCTCTGCCCACCCCTATTCGCTCTCTCTCTCTCCTTCTCTCTCAAAAACAAAAAAGAAACAAGACTTGTCCTGCTGCACACTTTTTTTTTTTCCAGTGAATCAGATGAAATCAAAGAAGGCATAGCACAGTGTGGCATTGCTTAAGAGCACGATTCTGGAATCCCACAGACCCATGTCCACCTTCCTGCTATATCACCTACTGTCTGTGTGACCTTGGTGGAGTCACTTAACCTCTCTGAGCTTCATTTTTCTTCTCTGAAAAATGGGGTTAGTAATAGCTGCCTTACTGTTGTTAGCACTGAGATCACACGGGCACGGGCTGCATTGAGGCTGGTACATAGTAAGTACTCAGTGTCAGCCGATGTTATGTACAAATGCAGGGAGTTTGGAAGGGGTGGTTGTGATGATCAGAATCTGTATTCCAAGAAGACCTGAATGGTTGGAGCTTAGGGCTGAAGTTAAGAAGAAATGAACTGGAGTAATTGGGAGGCTATGCAGGACAGGGGAGGTAGAATTTGCTACAATGAAATTCAGATCTACTTCAGGGATATCTTGAGGTCCAGGATGTAGGGATTCAAAAGCTGTCCTTGAAGGTGCCTGGCTGGCTCAGTCAGTAGAACATGCAACTCTTGATCTTGGGGTCGTGAGTTCAAACCTCATGCTGGGCATGGAGCCTACTTAAAAAAAAAAGTCCTTGATGGAGACCAATATATAAACAAAGGTGACCCTGTGGGGTGACAGGTATATAAACAATGAAATAGAGCAGTGTAAATAGAGCAGTTGTCAGAGAGGGAGGGGGCCTGGGAAACACATAGAAGGGAGGTAGAGTCAGAAAACTTTTCCAGAGAAAGTGACTTCTTAATTTAGGCCACGAAAAAAAAGGAGTTTGCCAGGCGGTAAGATCCTGGTGGAGGAAACAGCACCTGTGACATGTGATATGTTCAAGAGCTGCAAAGAGTTCTGTGTCACTGGAGCAAAGGGAGAACATAGCTCTGTGAAGGGACCCATGCTGGGCCTTCCAGGCAGCGTCAAGGAGGGGGGGTCTTTATCCTCAGGGCAGAGAACAGCCACAGAAGAGCTGAATAGCTGGGTGTGCCCTGATCAGATCTGCATCTTTTAAAAGACCACCCAGGCCACTGTGTGGAGAATGGATTACAGAGGAGCAAAGAGTGAAGGTGAAGGTATGCCCATAAATGTAAATACCTTAGATGAAACGGACAAATTCCTAGAAAGAAAAGAACTACCAAAATTGACCCAAGAAAAAATAAGGCAATCTGAATACGCTTATAACAAGTGAGGAGATTAAATTGCTAATTTTAAAACTACCATCAAAGAAAAACTCACACTCAGGTGGCTTCACTGGGGAATTCTACCAAACATTTAAAGAAGAATAAATACTGGGCCGCCTGGGTGGCTCAGTCACTTAAGCGCCAGACTTCGGCTCAGGTCATGACCTCACAGTTCATGGGTTCAAGCCCCGCGTTGGGCTCTGTGCTGACAGCTCAGAGCCTGGAGCCTGCTTCGGATTCTGTGTCTCCCCCTCTCTCTGCCCCTTCTTGGCTCACACTCTGTCTCTCTCTCTCTCTGAAAAATAAATAGACATTTAAAAAAAATAAAGAAGAATAAATATTAATTCTTCACAAACTTGTCCAAAAACTAGGAAAGAATAGTTTTCAATTCATTCTGTGAAGCCGGTATCATTACCCTGATAGTTAGAGCATAGACATCACAAGAAAACATCAGACTGGTATAGCTTATGAATGTGGATATGAAGAATATTTCTTATTTCTCAAGAAAATACAGTTAACTCTTGAACAACATGTGTTTGAACTGCATGGGGTCCACTTATATGCAGACTTTTTTCAATAATTTATAGTACTAGAAATGTATTTTATGTTCCTTATGGTTTTCTTAACCTTTTTTTTCTCTAGCTTACTTTAGTGTAAAAATACTGTATATGATACATATAACCTACAAAATATGTGTTAATCAATTGTTATCAGTAAAACTTCTGGTCAACAATAGGCTATCAGTAGTTAAAGTGGAAGGTTATATGCAGATTTTTGACTGTGTGGGAGGCTGGTGCCCCCTAATCCCCACATTGTTCAAGGGCCATCTGTATTAACAAACAGAATCCAGAAACATATAAAAAGGATTATATACCAAATGGGATCTATCTCAGGAATGCAAGGTTGGTTTAACATTCAAAAACCAATTAATGTGGGGCGCCTGGGTGGCTCAGTCAGGCGTCCAGCTCTTGGCTTCAGCTCAGGTCATGATCTTACAGTTCATGGGTTTGAGCCCTACATTGGGCTCTGTGCTGACAGTGCAGAGCCTTCTTGGGATTTTCTGCCTCTGTCTCTCTCTGCCTCCCTTAAGTTCTCTGCCCCTCTCCCACTCTCTCTCTCTCTCAAAATAAATAAACTTAAAAACATTTAATGTAATATATCATATCAATAGAATAAAAAATTTCAAGCTACATAGATCATCTCAAAACAGAAAAACCATTTGACAAAACCCAGTACCCTTTCATGATTAAAACACAAGCTAGGAATCAAAGGAAACTTCGCCAACCTGACATAGAGCATTTCAAAAACCCACAGCTAACATCATATTTAGTAGTGGAAGCCTGAACGCTTTCCCCCTAAGATCAGCAACATGACAAGGATATCTGTTCTCCCGACTTCTATTCAATGTTGTACTGGAGATTCAAGCCAAAGCACCTAGGCAAGAAAAAGAAATAAACAGCACCCAGACTGGAAAGGAAGAAGTAAAACTATCTCTATTTGCAGATGACATGATTGTGTATATCAGAAATCTAAGGGATCCACTAAAAACTATGGGAACTAATAAGTGAGTTCAGCAAGCTTGCAGTGCATAAGATCAACACACAAAACAGTTTTCTTCTACACATTTGCAATGGAAAATCCAAAAATGAAGAAAACAACTCCATTTATAATAGCATTTAAAAAGGTAAAATACTTATGAGGACTTTAAGAGACAAAACAGATGAACATAAGGGAAGGGAAACAAAAAGAAAAACAGGGAGGGGGACAAAACAGAAGAGACTCATAAATATGGAGAACAAACTGAGGGTTACAGGAGGGGTTGTGGGAGGGGGGATGGGCTAAATGGGGAAGGGGCACTAAGGAATCTACTCCTGAAATCATTGTTGCACTATATGCTAACTAATTTGGATGTACATTTAAAAAAAAAGAAAAAAGAAAAATTTTTAAAAAGGTAAATACTTAGGAATGTATATAACAAAGAGTGCAAAACTCATACTCTGAAAACTACAAAACATCACTAAAAGAAATTAAAAGAAGTTTAAATAAATGGACAAGCAACTCATGTTCATGATTTGGAAAACTTAATATTATTAAGGTGATCATACTTCCCAAATTGATGTACAGACTCAATGAAATCCTCATCGGAATCTCGGCTAGCTTCTTAGTAGAAATTGACAAAGCCGATTCTAACACCCATATGGAATTGCAGGGGATCCAGAAAACCCAAAATAATCTGGAAAAAGAATAACAAAGTTGCAGGACTCACACTTCCCAATTTCAAAACTAACTACAAAGCAGCAAATATCAGATAAATGAATAGAATAGAATAGAATAGACAGTCCAGAAATAAACCCATGTGTCTAAGGTCAACTGATTTTTAACAAAGGCACCAAAGACCATTCAATGGGGAAAGAATAGTCTTCAACAATGTTGCTGAAACAAATGAATAGCCACATGCAAAAGAATGAAGTTGGACCTCTACCCAAACACTATATACAGAATTAACTCAAAACGGATCAAAGACCTAAATGCAAAAGCTAAACTATAAAACCCTTAAAAGAAAACATAGGAGTAAATCTTCATGACCTCAGATTTGGTAATGGACTCTTAGGTCAACAAAAGTACAAGTCACAAAATAAAAAGTAGATAAATTAGATTTCATCAGAATAGAAAACTTGTGCATCCAAGGTCACCATCAAGAAGGTGAAAAGACAAACTAAAGAATGGGGAAAATGTTTGCAAATCATGTATCTGATAAGGGACTTGTATCTAGAATATATGAAGAAGACTTACAACTCAATAATAAAGAGACAACCCAATTTTTAAACGAGCAAAGGATTTAGAAAAAAAAATTTTTAACATTTATTTATCTTTGAGAGACAGAGCGTGAGTGGGGGAGGAGCAGAGAGACAGGGAGACCCAGAATCTGAAGCAGGCTCCAGGCTCTGAGCTGTCAGCACAGAGCCCGATGCAGGACTCAAACTCACTGACCGCAAGATCATGACCTGAGCCAAAGTCGGATGCTTACTGACTGAGCCACCTAGGCGCCCCTAATTTTTTTCTTTCTTTATTTTTTGGAGAGAGAGAGAGAGTGTGTGTGTGGTTGCACACACGCACGTGCACATGGATGTTGGGGAGGGGCAAAGGGAGAGAGAATCCTAAGCAGGCTCCACATGGAGCTCAACGCGGGGCTCAACATGAGGTTTGATCCCACCACCCTGGAATTGCAACCAGAGCCAAAATCAAGAGTCGGTCACTCAACTAACTAAGCCAGGCACCCCAGATGAGCAAAGAATTTGAATAGATCTTTCTCCAAACAAGATCTACAGATAGCCAATAAGCACATGAAAAGATGTTTGACATGATCAATCATCAGGGAAATGAAAATCAAAACCATAAGGAGATACAAATTCACACCCACCAGGATGGCTACAATCAAAAAGATAACAAGTGTTGGCAAGGAGAAATCAGAGCCCTTATACACCACTGGCGGGAATGTAAAATTGTGTATCCTGTTTGGAAAACCGTCCGGCAGTTCCTCAATTAAACATAAGTTTCCAGGGGTGCTTGGGTGGCTCAGTGAGTTAAGCATCCATCTCTTGATTTGGGCTCAGGTCATGATCTTGAGGTTCCTGAGTTTGAGCCCCGCGTCAGGTTCTGTGCGGACAGCCTGGGATTATCTCACTCCCTTTCTCTCTGCCCCTCTGCCTCTCACAGTTTCTCTCTCTCTCTCACTCTCTCTCTCTCTCTCTCTCTCTCTTTCTCTCTCCCTCTTTCAAAATAAATAAACTTAAAAAAATATATATGTCCGCACAAAAACTTGTACACAAATGTCTATAGAAACATATTCGTAATGCCAAAACGTGGAAAGAACTCAAATGGTTAATGACAGATAAACAAAATGTGGTCTATCCGCATGGTGGAGTATTATACAGCCATTAAAAAGGGAATGATGTACTGACACATGCTACAACATGCGTGAGCCTTGGGAATACTATCCTAAGTAACGAAGCTAGGCACAAAAGACCACATATTGCATTTTCTTGTATTTCGCTCATAGGAAATGTCCAGAATCGGCAAATCTATAGAGGTAGAAAGTAGATGAGTGCCTGCTTAGGGCTGAGTAGGAGGGCAAGAGCTCAAAATTTCATAGTTCTTCCTGAGGAGATAAAAAAGATCAGATCTAAAATTGACTATGGCTGTACATATATGTGAATACTAAATTCACAATTTAAGTGGGTAGATTTATGGCATGTGAATTATATCTCCATAAAAGTGTTAAGGAAAGGAAGCGTGAAGGCAGGGAGATCAGTGATCAGTGAGTTCCAGTAGTGCAGGCAAGAGGTGGTGAGCCGGGGGGGGGGGGGGGGGGGGTCGCGGGGGGCGGAGAAGGAATGCACAGGAGGAAGAATCAGGGGAGGGGGTTGACTGTGGCAGGGAGGGGAAGGGAAGAATCTAGGATTACTGCCAAGCTTCTGTATAGATGACTGGGCTGATGGAGTTACCAGTCACTAAAAAAAACCAGCAGCTAATGCTTACATGGTACTTACCTGCCAGGGGCTGTTCCGGGCACTTTGTACATATGAATTCCTTCAATCTTGAACAACCCTCTTAGGTAGGCACCACTATTATCCCCATTTTACAGGAGAGAAAACAAGCTTGGAGACAGTAAGTAACTTAACCAAAGTCTGACAGCTAGGAAATAGCAGAGCTAGATTCAAACCTAGCTATTCTGATTTCAGGGTCTCTCTCTTAAGACGTAATGCTATGCTGCTTCTCTAGCACAGTGGAAAGGGGCCAGACTGGGGTAGAATACAACTTCGAAATTCAACACAGATGCATTGATCATATGCGGCATGCCCCGGGTCCCGGGTCCACATTTCCACTGTGGCCTCCTAGCAGCCAGAGCCCCGCTACAGACAAGGCGGCAATCTGCGGGACAGAGCACCCAGATTCTCAGCCTCGGCTGCCCACACCTGTTCTGGCTTCAGTCCTCACTGTTTCCCTCAGTGGTTGTATTCCTGCAGGAGACGGCCTGGGTTGGGCAGGGGGTGGAGCAAGAGACCAGCCCAGCAGCACAAACTTGTTTCCAGAGAAATAGTGGGAAAGGGAAGAGAAAAGGCACACCTCTCCAAGCCTCAGCAGGCAGGCGGCTGGGGAAGGCCTCCCTGAGCACATTATCCAAGAGGCCCCACTGCAGCCCATCCAGGCCACAAAAACGGAACTCCCGCCAGTCAGCCCTGAGTCATTCCCCCTTGGCCCCCCAAGGAAGGGGTGATTTCCTGCCTCGCCCTCCAGCCAGCTCAGGCTCCTCCTGCCGGCTGTGGGTCCTCTTATCTCACCCAGGCCCTCTCCCAGGGCAGAGCCAGCCATCTAGGGGGCTGGCTGCAGGGGCTGGTCTGCCTGTTCCCACAGCAAGAAACGTGGACTCAGGGGTCAAAGAGAGCCCGGCAGGTCAGGAGCCAGGATGTCTCATGGAGGATGGTGGACAGAGGGCTGACCTGACCAGGTCCCCTGCAGCCCTCTCACTTGGGGTCACTGCTGGACAAATACTGGTCCTTTTCCATTTACCTGAAGTAAGCCTCTCTTGATGCCTGTTTTGAACTCAGCCTCCTGCTGCGGGAGAGACTCACACCAGGCCCTGTGCCGGGCACATACTATTAAATAAATGAATGAGACAGAAGAAACAGTGGTCCTAATGAGAAGTGCCTCTGTAGTCTCTAAAAGAACAGGCTTTGGAATCAAACAGATCTGAATTCATATCTCAGCTCTGCCCCTTAAGAGTGACTTTGGACAACTCATTTAACCCATCTCGGCTTGCATTTTAGCTTCTGGAGAGTAAGGACAAGGGCCTGATAGAGTCATGGTGTGAAGAAATGAGACCGTGCAATAGCATGGTGCTGACAAATAGCTAGTGTTGATTAATACTAGGTGTTGATTAATGCTAAGATAGGGGTTGAGGGAGGAAGAGGCAGGTTCACTCCCAGCCAGCTTTTCCCCGGGAGGAGTGAGTTAGGAGGACAGTTCCCCTTTGGCAGGGTTCTCAGCTCATCTAGCTCAGATGGAGGCCCAGCACAGATGTTCACATATAAAAGAAGCCCGACAGAGGCACAAAACTCTGGAGAGAGCCAGAGGAAGGAAAGATTGTTCATAGGCCACCCAAATGTCCTCAAGGCAGCCCTTTGGGACCACCTTTTCCATTTATATCCAGTTAGAACAGCTCAGTCACCATTCCACATCCTCAGGAAGTCCACACCCTCCTGTTTTTACTAGGACCCCTCCCATGGTTCACATCCTCAGGATCACCTCTCAACCTGAATTCTGCGGCTGCCGTCCTATCTCTCCACTCCACAGGTGTCATTTTCTCCCTTTGTTCCTAAAACACCATGAATTAAGGTTGTGTGTAGAGGACCCTTTTGTTGAATGTTTTGAGGGTATTCTAGGGATTCTGAGCATTCACAGAGTAGGGAATAAACTTCAGACTGAGTATTAGTCATCACTGTTCTGGAACTTTCCCCCGACAGTCCTTCGACTGAAAATCTCACTGGTGAGGCTCTCTTCTCCTCAGGTTGCCGTCCTTCACTTCCTAGCACTCTTCCTTTTTCTCTGGAGTTACCACAATATGCTCCAAAATTCCCACCAATTTCATATTCAGCAAATTTAGCTCTCTCACTCCCTCTTATCAAGGCCATGCCCAAAGGCTCACTCAGTTGTTCATAATCACAAAAGAGCTGCAAGGCCTCTGGAAGGAATATGAATTTGCCTTTCTCTTTTTTAATTAGCCTTTCTCCTCTGTTACATATAGTTGGGGGATAAGAAAAGACTCCCAAGGAGTCATGACTTCCGGTCAGTTCTTGAATCACAAAGAAAGTTCCAACAGGCTGAGAGATTGGAGGGTCCTTGTGTCTGGGGGAGCAAGGGACCAAAGCCCTGTGGTGGAAAGGTGATTGGGTTTGGAAAATAGTGAAGGGAGCATTGTGGGGAAGAGATTCCAGGAAGGGGAAGATAAAAGGTACAAGGGCCTTTTATGTTCCAGCATCGAGAGAAGAGTCTTGATCCAAAGGACCCTGTGGAGCCATGAAAGGATTTTAAGCAGGGAAAGAATAAAAGCAAATTTGAGGTTCAGAAAAGGCACTGAATAAGGAGATTGGACCATTCATCAACTATCAGAATAGCAAATTTAAAACAACATCGACAAAGGTGTGGAGAAAATACAGTGCTCTGACCCACTGCTAGAACAATTGAACAAGTAGAACAATCATTTTGGAGAGAAGCTTGGTGATGCTGGGAAAGTGATGGAGAGATGGAGAATCCAGGGGCCTGGAGCTACCTATCCCAGACTGTCTCACTGGTGCTGGAAATCTTGGAAAAGGGGGATACAGATATGGGATCATAAGAGGTATTTCTGTTCCCAGTTCACTATTCAGCGACATCATGTTAGCAGCTTGAAATTGGCCACGGTGGAATATTTGCACCAAAAAAGCTGTAAATGCTACCAAACAGGGCTCCTTCCTGCCCCCAGAGAGTGGTTTAACAGCACCCTGCCGCGTGAGCCCAGCCTCATCCAGCAACC
Source organism: Prionailurus bengalensis (assembly GCF_016509475.1). Taxonomy (NCBI): domain Eukaryota; kingdom Metazoa; phylum Chordata; class Mammalia; order Carnivora; family Felidae; genus Prionailurus; species Prionailurus bengalensis. The sequence goes on from NC_057345.1 coordinate 33,991,932, forward strand.
CCTTAAATTCTCTGAGCAATTGCTACACAGAGATCAAATCCAGGCTTTTGTAAGCCGGGGTTTTGGCTTTATATCCCAACAGAAAAGCCTAGGCCTGCTGACCGGGGCCGGACCTTGAGGAGCCTACTGGAACCCTTTGGCCAAAGAACAGGCAAACCTAAGCAGTCTCCTTTCACCCAGGACTCTTCTAGTTCCTGCTCGATGTTCTAAAGAAGCAAAGGACTGGGGAAGGCACCGGTGATGCCTAATACTGAGTCTGAAGTTTACTCCCTACTCTGTGAATGCTCAGCTGTGTGGAAACAGAGAAAAATGGACATGCGACAGGGACAGGTAGCTGGACCTCCTTTCATGCAGGAGTGCAAAGCCCCCATCTCGATCCTCAGATAAAGCCCCTTGTCTTGCGGGTTCTACATCCTTAACCACTATTATACTGCCTCGCTGTAGAGGTCACAGACACAGTAAGGCTTGGATGCTGGAGTGAAGGAAGAATGAAGATTTGAGGATAACTTTCAGGTTCCAGGCTTAGATGCCAGGAGCCTAGGGTGAGATGCAGAACATAGGAAGGGAAAATCCAAAAGGGTGTATGGGAGTTAGAGATATTTGCATTTGGGACTTGGTGAGTTTACGTGAAGTGCCTATGGTACAACAAACAGAGGCATCCAATAAGTAACTGAGAATTCAAAGTTCAAGAGAGTGGTACAGTCTTGGGAGTAATTGGTCTGCAGATGGAATCGAAGCCATGAGATCACTCAGGGAAATAAAGGGCAAAGCAAAGACACCTGGGAAACAACATTTAAGAGAAAGAGTAAAGAAAGGAAGAAAGTGGGAGAGAATGTTCCAGGGGTGGGAGGAAACCAGGAGAATGTGGTACATTGTAGAAGGCAAGGAAGGAGGAGAATATCAAATGTTGCAGAAAGGTTGAGTGTGATAAGGATTGAGAGGAGAGACACAATGAGGTTATTGTGGCTGGTTGAGAGTGAAGACAGTGGTAGGAGATAAGATTTAAGTAAGCTTGCCCACGTCAAGCAGGACCTTGTATGCTGCTAGAAGGTGTTTGGATATTATCCTAAGCACAGTTGGAAATCATCAGAGGGTTTAAGCAGGGGAATGAAGAAGTTTGAATTGCATTTTAAACATCTCTCTCTGTCATGTGGAGGACTGGAGGACGGACGGCCCCCAGGTAAGAGGGAAGGCGGTAGGAAGTTACTGCAGTAGTCCAGGCTTGGACTAGCATGGTGGGAAGTGGTAACTAGTGTTCAGATTCACGGTACATTTTGAAAGAATATTGAATAGGACTTACTAGTGAACTGAATGTAGGGTAAGAGAAAGATAGGAATCAAGGAGTATTGGGGTTTTTGGGTTTGGTCAATTGAGTAGACGGTGGTGCCATTTACAGAGGTGGGTAAGACTAGAGGAAAAAGAAACAAAATCACAGGCTTAGGGGTGGGAACCAGAATCAAGAGTTTTATTTTGGCCAACTTAAGTATAAGATGCCCATTAGACACACAAGTAGAGATGCCAAGTAGGTAGTTGGCAATCCAACCTGGAGCCCAGAGGAAGTCACAGCTGGAAATACTAGTTTTGAAGTCATCGGCATATACATAGCATCAAAGCATTGGGACCCTGTGAACATGAAAGATGTGTTTCCCCTCTCACTTGACCTAGAGGTTGGGTGGCCCTTGACTGGGGGCTGGGGAGGCATCCGAAGTCATCCCCATTGGACAGAGGAAGCTGGTCCTTGTAACCTGAGAGCTGGACAGGAACCAGAACAAACCTGGCCTCAGGCACTTCTTGCAGAGAAACAGTGCCAGAGAAAGTAAGCCCTCACAGGAGGGCTAAAGGATTTCCATTTACTCCCTCCAACCCCCCACCCTGCCCCTCCCATCTCTCTATAAGTAACATTCATTCAGGAGGAGGAGAGAAAGGTGATATTGAGGCCACTTAGCCTGCAGAGCCAGCAATGGTAGCCCCAGAGGGGCTAAATATGGAAGTTAATGTGACCTGCACTCCCCTCTACCCCTGCAAGAGTCGGAGCTCCTGAGAGGTGGCATAAAAGCCACCCATAGTTAGAGCAGTCCCTGCCTGGGCTTTGGACAAGGGATCATACCTACTCTCTTGCTACTGATGTGAAGAAGATAATCACAAGCTGAGCCACTGAGACCAGTGCTTCTCAAACTTAAATGTGTATTTTGAATCATCTGGGGATTTTGGTAAAGTGCAGACTCTGTTTTAGTAGGTCCAGGGTGCGGCCTAAGATCCCACATATCTAACAAGCCCCCAGGTAATGCTGTTGCTGCTGGTCTACAGACCACACTTTGAGTAGCAAAGGACTAGAGGCAGCAGTGGAGACTACACAAAATGGAGGGTGCACATCCAGTTTCAGGGAGAATGTGCGCACAAAGTTACAGAACCCATTAAAGTGGAAATAGCCACCATTTTGTTATGGTTGTGAGGCAGTCATTTGCCAGTGGATTTACACCTTCCAGTAGCGTGGTGTGGTCGTTAAGCACTTGGATTCTGAAGCTTGACCTCCTGAGCTTTACCTCTCAGTAGGCCTGTGATCTTGGGCAAATCTTTTAACTTCCCTGCATCTCAGTTTCCTCATCTCTATAATGGAAATAAGACTATTGTGAGGATGAGCTGAGTCAATAGATATAAAGTCCTTAGCACGTAACAGCATAGTAAGTGCTCAGTAAATGTTGCTATTCTTGTTGATAATACGCCCTTCTATAACAGTTGACATAGAAACACACAGAGGCTTAGTCTCCTCCTGGTACACAGTCAAAAATGTAACCCCCATCTCCCTCCCAAAAGGCCTGTATCTTCTCTTTCAAATTCCTCCTACCCTCCTGCCCACTCCCACTCTCCCTCCCCTGGCCCTTGGCCCCAGTGTGGTCTGGATGGGCCCCACAGGGGCAGGGACAGGGACAGGACGTGGGGCTGTATCTGACAGGAACCTGAGGGGCTGGCCCGGGAGGGGATTGGGGCCCGGCTTCCTGAGAGGAGGATGGGCTAAGGCAGGCACACAGTGCCGGAGAAGATGCCCTCCTGGGCCCTCCTGGTGGTCACCTCCTGCCTCCTCCTGGCCCCCCAAAACCTGGCACAAGTCAGCAGCCAAGGTGAGGTGTGTGGAGGGTGGAGACCACTTGTACCCAGGAAGAGGGAGCCCTGGGAGGGGTGCAAGGTAGGAGGCTCCCACTAGTCCCCTACCCTTGCCCATAAACATGCCTGGGAGGACCCAGGGCCCAACTCACCAGCTGTTCCTCAGATACCTCCTTGCTGGCCTCGGATTCAGAGCCCCTGAAATGTTTCTCTCAAACCTTTGAGGACCTCACTTGCTTCTGGGATGAGGAAGAAGCAGCACCCAATGGAACATACCAGCTGCTGTATGCTTATCCAGGGTATGTGCTGGGCTATGCCACACTCCCCTGTATCTGTCCTGTACTTACCTCAGCCGAACCCAGCCCCTGTACCTTCCCTGCCTTTGGCCCTATAAGGGGACATGCCCTCAATAGCTACTTAAAGAACAGATGTGCTCTGGATATCACCAGTTCAGCCCCTGCATAACCCCCAATCCCACTTATCCCAGGCACTGAGAAGAAAAGTGACAGTAATGGAAATAGAAGTTGGGCTTGGGCCCAGACTTGGGTCCTCAGAGCCTGTCATGGTGGCAACGTAGGTAGAACAGACTTCTCCTACTCCCACAGGGAGAAGCCCCGTGTCTGCCCTCTTAGTTTTGAGAACGTGCTGCCCTTTGGAACTCGATATGTGTGCCAGTTTCCAGCCCAGGATGAAGTTCGCCTCTTCTTTCCACTGCACCTCTGGGTGAAGAACATGTTTCTGAACCAGACTGTGACCCAGCGGGTGCTCTTTGTGGATAGTGTGGGTAAGGGCCATCCTCCTGTCACCCTGGCCCCTCTATTTGATGGCCCCTCATCCAGCTCCTAGGATCAGACTGGTCTGTGCTCTCTTGGGGCAACATGGATGCCCTTCATTACCAGATGCTAGAGGCACCTCAAGATCCCCTTATCATTCTTCCCAGACTTGGCATCCAAAACTAGACTTCATTTCACACCAGAGACAACCTGTGCCCCACTCCCCATCATTAACCTATTCATCTACTCATTCAACAGTTACAGACTACCTACTATGTGCCAGGCACTGTGCTAGGTGACAAGGATACAGAAATGAAGAGATCCCTGCTCTTGAGGAGCACTGAGTCTAACAAACCTAAAAAGAGGCCACTGTTCTAGTGATGAAAGGAGAAAGGATAAGGAGTTTCCTTGCCCTGGCTTCCAGGAGAGCAATGGTCTGTGATCCTCTAGAACCCAGGGGCTGCCTGCAATCCAGCTTCCAGCTCCTCCCTCTACAGTCCATGGGTTGAACCATAGACTGTGGCACTCAGAGAGTTCTGATGTACCCTGTCTTGCCCTCAGGCCTGCCAGCTCCCCCAAATATCATTAAGGCTGTGGGCGGGAGCCAACCAGGGGAACTTCAGATCAGCTGGGAGACCCCAGCTCCCGAAATCAGTGCTTTCCTGAGGCATGAACTCCGCTATGGCCCCAAGGATCCCAGGAATTCCAGTGCTCTCACAGTCATGCAGCTGCTGCCCACAGAAACCTGCTGTCCAGCTCTGCAGAGACTAAACCCAGCCCCAGCTCTGCACCAGCCTCCGTGTGCTCAGCCCATGATGCCCCAACAGGATCGACCAGAGCAGACCTCCCCAACTAGAGAAGTATCCTGGCCTTCTTCTGCCCTACCTCCTATCTCCTACCCCTAATTTTGCCCCAAGAAAGGGCAGGCTGTACTTCAGGGATTCCAGATTGGGTTGGTCTTTGGGGAGTTAGTATGGGCGTGGGAACCATGTCTATCTAGGAATCTCCCACTTTGGGTCATTCATACCAACAAAATTGAGTGTTTCAGGCCTTTGAGGTCATGGGGCTTTCCCTAAAAGTTCTGAACACCACTTGAAACCAACCTATCTGGCCCCTAGTCTGTGTGCATATCTATCCAGTGGGGAACTGGGCATCTCTCCACAGGTACACTGTGGGGCTTCAAATGTAAGAGATGGAGGCTGTCTTGGTTGAGAGGCAGACCTAGATTCTGAGGCTGGGATTCTTTTCCCAAGGCTTCATCTCTGACAGTGATGAGTGGAAGCTGCCTCATCTCAGGGCTCCAGCCTGGTAAATCCTACAAGCTCCAGCTGCGCAGCCAACCTGACGGGGTCTCTCTCCATGGCTCCTGGGGATCCTGGTCCCTCCCCGCAACTGTGGACCTGCCTGGAGATGCAGGTGAGTCGACAAAAGAATGGAAAGATGGGGAGGAGATGGAAAAGATCTCTAGAGAGGCCTGGACTGGAAATGGAAGCTCTGAGAGCCATGGTCCTTCCTGATGACCTCAAACTTGCCACTGGACAGAGTGTACTGTATTCAAGGAGAGAACAATGAATGAAAGTAAATATTCCAAGTTATGTGTGAAGATGATCTGGATGCTCTGTAGAGCGGGAATGTGTTGGCCCTGATGGGACTTCCTTCTGTTAACTTAGTGGAGATTGGACTGCAGTGCTTTACCTTGAACCTGAAGACTGTTACCTGTCAGTGGCAGCAACAGAACCACACTAGCTCCCAAGGCTTCTTCTACCACAGCAGGGCGCGGTGCTGTCCCGGAAACAGGTGAGAGCTGAACTGCTGATTGAGCTTGAGGTAGTGAGAGAGAGACAATCACACAGAGAGAGATTGTTCGTGGTTCTCTTCACTCCCCTCCTTTATCCCAAAGCCAACTGGCCTCCACGCCCTAATCCTCGGATAGATACTTTACCTTCTTAATCTCCCTCCATCCCCACTGGAATGCCTTGGTTTCGTTCAGATTTAATCATGTCACCTGGACCACTGCAACTGCCTATTTTCTCATTCACCTGCAATTTACCCCTCATGCTGCTGACAGAGTGACCTTTGTTAAACTCAAACTTTGAATGGTCTCCCCTACTCAAATAGGTACTGCAGCCCTCCATTATCTATCAAATCCAATCACAACCTCGCCTTCAAGAATTACCACCAAGCACCTCACTGATCTGTCACTCCTCCCATATCCAACCTAAAACCATGTCTTATTGATTTTACCTATTAAATATCTCTAGAACCTGCCTGCTTTTCATCACTGCCATTCCCCTAGCTCACTTGGGCTACCAGGAAGACTTATTAACTGGGCACCTCTTGAATCCTCCAAATCATTCTCCACATAGGAACTGCAGTGATTTTTTTTTTTTTTTTTTTTTTTTTAGAGAGAGAGAGAGAGAGAGAGCTGGAACAAGTGAGCAGGGGAGGGGGGCAGAGGGAGAGAGAGAATCTTAAACGGGCTCCTGAGCTAAAATCAAGAGTTGATCAGACATTCAACTAACTGAGCCACTCAGATGCCCCTGGAGTGATCTTTTAAAGTGCAAACATGAATATAACACTCTTGGCTTTAAAGTCTTCAATAGCTTCCCACTAATCTTGGGGAAGGAAGGAAGGAAGGAAGGAAGGAAGGAAGGAAGGAAGGAAGGAAGGAAGGAAGGAAAGATGAAGAACCCTATTGTGGCCTTATAAAGTACCGAAAGACTTAGCCGCTACCTATGCCTTCAGCTTCACCTTACATTATGCTGTCTTTTCCTCTCTGACTCTTTGGTCCCCTGCTATCTGCCCTAGTCTCTCCTGCCTCTGGGTCTTTGCACTTGCTATCTACCCAGCCCTCCTGTCTTAACTTCTACTTACCCTTCAATTTTCAACTCAAATGTCACCTCCTCAGGGAACCCTCCCCTCATCCTCCCCATTGGGTCCAATTATATATACTTATTGTACCATACACCTCTCCTTCTTAAGTACTTATCATAGTTACAATTTTACATTTATACTTTATGGAGTTATTTGACCGATAATATCACTCTTTCTCAGAACTCCAATTGAGAAAGGCTGATCTTGACTATACATGATCCCTAAGGGCAAAGTCAATGTCTGGTTTTACTCACCAATGTATTCTCACCTACCACAGTGCCTGGAACATAGAGGGTACTCAGTAAACAAATGTTAAATTAATGAATACTGAAAAGAACCACCATTAACAGCTTTAATGTATTCTTCCAGTTTTTCTATGTACTTAAACATGTCTATACACAACATTTAATTTTCAGTATAAGTTGGATCCCATTATATTTGTGGTTTGCTAACTTACTTTCTTTACTTAAAAATATGTCTTGGAGGGGCGCCTGGGTGGCTCAGTTGGTTAAACATCCAACTTCAGCTCAGGTCACGATCTCACAATTCATGAGTTCGAGCCCCACATTGGGCTCTGTGCTGACAGCGCAGAGCCTGCTTGGGATTCTCTCTCTCTCTCTCTCTCTCTCTCTCTCTCTCTCTCTCTTTCTGCCCCTCCCTCGCTCATGCTGTGTGTGTGTCTCTCTCTCAAAGATGAATAAACATTAAAAAAAATTTTAATATGTCTTGGAGCCCATTACAAAAAGATGTAACTCATTCTTTTAAATGTTTTTTTAACGTTTATTTATTTTTGATACAGAGAGAGACAGAGCATGAATGGGGGAGGGGCAGAGAGAGAGGGAGACACAGAATCGGAAGCAGGCTCCAGGCTCTGAGCCATCATCCCAGAGCCCGACGCGGGGCTCGAACTCACGGACCGTGAGATGGTGACCTGAGCTGAAGTCGGACGCTTAACCGACTGAGCCACCCAGGCGCCCCAGTAACTCATTCTTTTAAATACCTGCACAGATTTCCATAGTCTAGAAGTGCCATGAATGGATTAAAGAGGAGCAAAACTAAAGTCATCGTTTCTTCTACCAAAAGCTGCTCCTCCTTCCTTGTCCTCCACCCTACCATCAACTTGGTTTTTCAGAACTGAAACATGGGAATCACTCTGGACTTCTGCCATTTCCCCACCCTCCAGATGCAATCAGAAATGGTCTTATCATTTCTACCTCTTCAGTATCCCCTCAATCCATATATTTTACTCCACCCCCATTGTCACAACCCCAGTTCAGGTCCTCATCACCTCATACATGGAAACCATGAAAGTGTCCTAATAGATTTCCCTGCTTCTAGTCTGCCCTCACGAATTCTTTCCTACAACCTGCAGTTACAGTGATCTTCCCAGAGTACAATGCTAATTATGACAATTTTTCAGTTTAAAAGTCTTAAATGTCTCCATAATCACTGTAAGATTAAGCTCAAGCTCCTTACAAAGGTCATCAGGCCATCTATGACCTTAGTCTGCCCTCTCCCATTTACCACTCGCCACCAGGCCCTCTAAGCTAAGAGCATTCTGCACACTTCTAATTTCCCCCAAAGCACTGTATCTCTTATCTGTGCACAAGCATGTGCCTGGTACGTCTCTTTGTCCCCTCTGCCTATCCTATTTACGGTCCAAGATGCAGTCTAAGCACTGCCTTGTCCAGGAAGTATTCTCTGACCCTCCCTGTCTGGGTTAGATTATCCTCCTTGATATGCCCCCCCAACCAGCCAGTGCACACCACAGAAAAATACCAACTGTCTGTTTTTCTGCCTCTTCCACTGGAATGAGAGCTCCTTGATTATTCCTCTATGTATTCATAGTGCCCAGCACAGTGCCCGGCACATGGTATCAATTATTTGTTGAATAAAGAAGTAAACATATAAATATATTAATAAATAATTTTAGGAACAGCTAGCCATTTAGGCATTATAATCAGGAAGGAGACATGATTCACTTGTGCAATAAACAGTTATTGAGGGTGACTATGTAGCAGGCATTGGAATAGAGTAACAAATGAAACAGAAAAGTTTCCACAATGTTGGGGCTTACATTTTAGTCAGGGGGAAAGGAAGGGGTGACAAAGTAGTAAAGAAATCAAGAAACAAGGTTATATGGTAGAGACTAAGTGGGGTGGGGGGTGGGTGCTAATCTAGACTTTATGGTCTAGAGAACCTAGAGACCACACCTAAGTGGCAAAAAAGAATGAGTCACATGAAGACCTAGAGTCAGAGCAACCCAGGGCAAGGTGAAGTGCAAAGGCAGTACATGTGGCATATCCATAGCACAGAAAGAAGGCCCACGTGGATGAAGGGTGGTAAACGGGTGTGAGAATTATAGGAGAATGGCCAGGTAGGAAAGAGTTAAATCATATAGGGCCCTGTGGTCCCCGGTATGGAGTTTGGATTCAAGGTGGGACAGAGAGCCATTGAAGGATTTTAAGCAGAAGAGTGACGTGATGTGATTTTCATTTTAAAAAGATAGGTTTCTCTGTGAAATTATAAAGAAGTACAGACAGAAGCAGAGTCACCAGTTAGAACTTTGCCTTAATCCAGGCAGGAGACAGAGGTAGTTCATCTCACGTGGCAGTGTTAAAGATTTCAGTAAGTGGACAGATTTGTGATATATGCTGGACATTAGCAGATCAACACTTGGGAAGCAAATTCTGGTAGCTATGTGGAGAACAAACTGAAAGGAGTGGACAATGGAGGCAGTAAAGCCAGTTGGGGAGGATGTTGTAATAATGTTATAGTAAACTAATATATAGAGGTGACTAACAGAGCTGCTGTACAACAGATTAAAAACATAAGTATGTTTCCACCAGACAGATGAAGTCTCTTTGAAACAATCCAGTGAAGTAGGTGTTATTAATCCATTTTATCGATGAAGAAATGGAAGCAAAGATCAATCAAACAATCTACCAGAGTTGTATACCAATAAGCCAAGACATGAACTCTATAGCTCATGCTATTTTCATGTATCATCTAGCTCTTTCCCTAAGAGTTAGAGGCTGGACACCAAAGTAAAATTCAGAAAACAAAACACCATGGCAGGAAGACAGAGAAAGGTCTGGAAGCTGAGGGAGGAGTCACATTATGGTCCCTACAGGCCATATCCCCTGTGGGATGGGAGTTATCAGGATTAGTCTCTGATGCAGGCCTGATTCAATAACTCTATGGGGATGATTCTTAGGGACCCCATCTGGGAGAAGTGTGAAGAGGAGAAAAATCCAGGATTACAGCCCTCCCAGTTCTCTCGCTGCCACTTCAAGTCACGAAATGACAGTGTTATTCACATCCTTGTGGAGGTGACCACAGCCCAGGGTGCTGTTCACAGCTACTTGGGCTCCCCTTTCTGGATCCGCCAGGCTGGTAAGAACTTTCTTCCCTTCCCCTCCCACATAGTTCCTGCCCCGACCACTCCTGACCCCTTGCCCAGCATCACCAGTTCTGGTACTTCTGACCCATGGCCCTGGTGGCATGATATCTCATGCACAAAAGGGCTTAGGCCAGTCCCTGCTGGCATCCCTGTAGTGCTCATCCCCACTCCAAACTTGCACTGGAGGGAGGTCTCCAGCGGGCAGCTGGAATTGGAATGGCAACACCCATCATCGTGGGGAGCCCGAGAGACCTGCTATCAGCTCCGATACACAGGAGAAGGCCATCAAGACTGGAAGGTACGATCGAGGGGAAAATGCCCCCAGACGTCACTACACACGGTATTCCTGAGTTTTATTGGATCTGTTATCAAGAGTGAAGGTGTCCATGTATCTATGTCTGGGTTTGTAGATCTACGTTTATCTGATTCAACTGGTATCTTAATCTCTCTTTGACATTTGATACTGTTGACTACTGCCATTTAAAATTTTGCCTTCCCTTTGCCTTTGGGATCAGTTTCTCCGGATTCTCATACTATTTCTCTGGCTGAACCATCTCACTCTTTCCTGCTTTTATTCTCATTAACCACACGTATATACAACTTCTTACCAGACAGCTCTACATAAAAGCCCCCAGGGGCATTTCAGACCCAGTATATCCAAAACTAAACTCATCTTCCTCCCCAAGCTTATTTTACCTTTTTATTGAGGTATAAGTTACATTCAGTAAAGTACACAGATCTTAAATATACGATTAATTTGTACATGTATACACCCATGTAACTATTACCCAGATCAAGACAAAGGTTATTTCTAGCATCCCAGAAGCTCCTTGTGCCCCTTACAGTCACACCCCCCCCCAAGGCAACTACTATTTTGACACCACTACTATTTTGATAAGTTTTTGCTGTTGTTGAACTTAACAAAATGGAACCATACAGTATTTCATCCTCAGACTTACTTCTCTGTTCCCTATCTGACAATGGCACTACCACTTACCCAGTTATCCAAGCCTGGAGTCATACTGGACTCTTCTTCCTTTTCCCTTGTCCCTTCCCTCCATTTATCAACAAGTAAGTTGAGTTTATTGTACCGACAGTCCTCACATCCCTACTACCACTGCCTTCACCTCATCTTTGACCACCCAGCCTGGCCCTCCATGCTCTTAGCACACAGAACTACTCAGTAACCCCCAACCAAGCAACTCAGGCAGCCTGACATGCTTCTTCATGTTCCCATAGTCCCCTACTTATATCATTATAGCACTAATTACTTGTGATAATTTACTGGTTTGCATGTCTTCCTCATCAGACTTGTGAGAAACCATGTTTCATTCATCCTTTTCCCCAGTGCCCAGCCCAGCACTTGGCATATCACCAGCAGTTCCTAAGTGTTCGCCACATGATTGCTAGTCTCCCTGCCTGTCCACACGACGCTTGTTCTCTCTGTTTGGAATCTGTCCTTGTGCCCCCAGCACCTAGCATCCGCTCCTGGATGCGTGTTACTTGTGAACAATCTGTGTGGCCCTGAGTATCTGAATGTGCCCGGGGTTTCCATCGCCCGACCTGGACCCTGGTGAGCACCTCTGGCGGGATGTCCGCGTGTCCTGGTCAGTGTGTGTATGCTTTGGGGTCAGGATGAGTAGTTAGTTCTCCGTGCAACGAGGTCTGTGTGCCAGCGTGTGTGTCGGGGCGCGTCTAAGGCCTGGCGTGCCTGGGGAGGGCGAGACCGCTGTCAGGGAGAGGCTCTCCGCCAGGATGCATGTTTTCTGTCAAGGAGGCTCGTTGAGGGGAGGGAGGGAGATCCCCGAAGATTCAAAGCTGTACGCTTCTGGCCAAAAGGATGCCAGGCTCTCGAGGCAGCGACGCCGGCAGGCCGCCGCCCGGAGCCTGCCCACCGGCTCGTTCCCCCTCCGCGCAGGTGCTGGAGCCGCCTCTCGGCGCCCGGGGAGAGACCCTGGAGCTGCGCCCGCGCTCCCGCTACCGCTTACAGCTCCGCGCCAGGCTCCACGGCCCCACCTACCAAGGCCCCTGGAGCGCCTGGTCAGATCCAGTGAGCGTAGACACTGCCTCCGAGACTGGTGAGGGCCCGGCCGGGGCAAGGCGCTCTGCGTCTGCGCGACTGGAGGGGCGCCGGCGCAGCGAGGGGCGGGCCGTGAGGGGCGGGGCCGGGGCGGGGTCTGGCCGGCCTGGGGGCGGGGCTCCAGCCTGGGGCGGCAGAGGTCTGACTGGTTTCGTCCCTTAGCCTGGATCTCCTTGGTGACCGCTCTGCTCGTGGTGCTGGGCCTCAGCACCCTCCTGGGCCTGCTGCTGCTGAGGTGGCAGTTTCCTGCGCACTACAGGTACCGCCCCGGTCACGCGGGAGACGGGACCGTGGTCCGGGTGGGGCCAGAAGCCTCTAAACAAGCATCCCAGGGTTTCTCAATGACACCCGCCCTCCCGAGGACCGCAGGGCCACACCTGTGGCTTCAGCCACCTCCTGCACGTCTCCCCTGGGAGTCGCACCGCCTGCTTACACTCTAACATGCCCGCTATCCTGGACACCTCAAACAACCCCACCTCCTGGCTCCTCATCTCAGCAACAAGGCTTCTGTCTGTCCACCCATCGCTCAGACCAGAACACTGGACACCTCCCTCCCCTTTATCTAGTCTGGCCTGGTCTGGTCATTCCACCTCCTAAACCTCCCTCAAATAGTGGCCCCCTTTTTCTAGCCCTACAGACACTACCGGGCTCACTGAAACAGAACCTCTTCTCCCTCCAATCTAGCCTCACACAGCCACCCAAATAGTCTCTTTAAAATGCACACATGGATTGGCTACTCCCCTCCTTAAGTCTCATGACTAGCTCCCCAGGATAGAGTCCAGACTCTGGAATGATAAGCAAGGCTCTGTAAAATCTGGCCCCTGCCAGAATTTGCACCCCCTCACCCCCACACTGTGCTTCAGCCTTGCCAAACTGTTGGTGATTTCCTCCACAAATCAAGTGGTTTTACTTCTCAGTGCAGGGGATATGATGTCCCCTCTGCCAGGAATACCCTCCCTGGATGACTAATACCCTTTTATCTTTAAATAACTTTCTCCACCAACTCCTAGAAAACTTTCCTAACCCTCGCCTCTTGGCTACTCTCTTTGTGCCCAGTACAGACTTCTATCACAGTACCAGTAGCATTTTACGGTATTTATTTCTTTATATGTCTTCCCTCTACCTTACTTGGTCATCTTTAAATCCTCAGCACAAAGCCTGCCAAATAGCACGTCCTTAAATAAATATTATTAATGACTTGTTTATATGGGAAGACTAAGGCTGAGAAGAAATGCCATTGGAAGTTATAAACAACTAAAGGTAGAGAAAGCAAACAAAAACATTAGGATAGCATCCTTATGCTTCAGTCCTTCCATTGGTAACACCTCTCGGTTCTTGAAGGCCTAGCTCAAAAGACAAGTCCTCCAAGCAGCCTCTTTTGGTGACCCTAGGCTAGGTTAGATGTCCCTCCTCTGTGCTCCCATCTCTCCTTGAACATACAAGTCTTTCTTTGAATTTTTAATCCATTCATATGTATGAGCAGACCAGATTGTAGCCTCTATGCAGGTAATCAGATCCAACAAAAAAATTGGGGGAGAGGAGGAAGGTGATGCTGCTGAACCAGGCATACTCAGTTCCTTGTCCCTGGTTTGCCAGATAAATCACTCCTCCCCTTGGAGAGATACGAATGAGGTAGCAAAAGAAGCCTGAAATGTTCAGCTAAAGTCTTTCCATGTGGAAATATGAGCTGAAAGAATTGGAGGTTCCCCCAACATACCTTAATCCGTACTCTTCCCAGAGAGACCACCTTCCCCAGTAACTTAGTAATAAACCCCTCTGGTTCTCTTCATGCACCCATTCAACTAATTTTTTGAGCGCCTACTCTGGGCCAGATAGTGTTCTATACCCTGGAGGACTGAGCAAATAGACAAACTCTTTGTGCTCATGGAGTTTATATTCTAGTGGAGTGAGACAGACACCCCCCCCCGGCAAAATGTGTAATAATATAATACATATACAATAAGTGCTATAAAGAAAAATAAAGCAGAGCAGGACATAGGGATGGGGAAGGGAGGTGATAGTATTTTAGAGATGGCAGTCAGAGACATTTGAGCAGAGACCCAAATGAAATGAGGAAACAAATCAAGAGGCAGAGAAAATGGCAAGTACAAAGGCGCTGAAGCAGGGGTGTTTGAGGATACTCAAACCCCTTTTTTGAAACTCCCCACCACTGACTGCCCTTCCCTCCTTTTCACCTATGCTCCTCTACCTTCCTTTATTGCCTTGACTACACTGTTACCTCTCCAAGTCTTACTCCCTGATCTCAGCTGCACGCCCACCTCCGTGGTCTCCTCCTCCCTCCTAATTCACTCCTGTAACTCAGTCTCCTTCTCTTCCTTCTCCCCAAGGAGTCTGAAGCATGCCCTGTGGCCCTCACTTCCAGACCTGCACCGGGTCCTAGCCCAGTACCTTAGGGATACTGCAGCACTGAGTCCAGTGAGTGCATTCCCTTCCACCCTCCCCACCACCAGCCCTGCCTGGACCCGGACCCTTTCCCCACGTACGCTTTTCCAAGACCCCTACCCACCAGCATACCATCCCTAAGCTCTACCCCCAGCCTAACCCTCCTTCCTGCACAATCCAGGTCTTCCTCCCACAGGACCTGCTCTAATCTGGACTCCTTCCCCCCCCCCCCCCCCGCCCATCTCTCCCAGCCCAAGACTGCAGTCTCAGATGCCTGTGAGGAAGTGGAACCCAGCCCCCTTGAAATTCTACCCAAGTCCTCAGAGAAGACTCCCGTGGCCCTGTGTTCCTCCCAGGCCCAGATGGACTACCGAAGACTGCCTCCTTCTTGCCTGGGGACCATGCCTCTGTCTGTGTGCCCACCAATGGCTGAGATGGGGTCTTATTGTACCACTCACATTGCCAACCATTCCTACTTACCTCTAAGCTGCTGGCAGGCCCCTCTCTCCCAGTACCCTGGACAGATCCAAACCCACCAGACCTCTTTTCCCCACCTCCCTACCCACTCCAACCCCACAACACAAACTTCTCAGACCTCACGTCCATCCCCCTCTGTCTGTCCTCATAGTTGGGCTCCACGACACTGACCACTGATGACGACCTTTGGTACTGCTGCTGACATAAAGCCAGCACCCTCGCTTCTCACGCCAGGCTCATTTGACCAAGCTGCTCTAACTTTCACCTGTTTCCTCTCTCCTCTCTAATGCTGGACTCCTTGAAAAGACATCTCCACATCCCCACTTCCCATTTGCTCTTCAGACTAGTTAGTCCCCTACTTTGCTAAGGAAACTACCCTGGCAGAGTTCACTTCAAACCATGAAATTGCAAGATCAAGTAGGATCTTATCAGTCCTCAATTTATTTGATCTCTCTGTGGCATCTGTCATGGTAGCTACTCATTTCCCCTTTAAATTCTCTCCTACCTTGGCTTCCATAATATTGCCATCTCTCCTGGCTCTGAGTATAGGAGTAGTGGTGAAAGCATAAACTCTGGAATCAGAACTGGGTTCAATTCCTCTCTTACCCACTTGTTAGCTGTGTGACCTTGGGCACATAACTTAAAGTCTTTGAGCCTTGGTTTCTTGTTTATTAACATAGGGATAATGACAGAACCTCACAGACTTGTGAAGAGAATTGAGATAATCCAAATACAGCACAATGCCTAGGACATAGTAAGTGCTTAATATATCTGAACTATTGTAATTATTCCTTCCTATTATTCTCTTATCCAGGCATGTTTTCCACCCCTTAATTATTATAGTTCTTCAAGAGTCTATTGACTTTCCTATAAGCTGATCATTCCAAAGTTCTTATCTGCAGCCCTGACTTCTACTACAGTACCTGTGATGCTTTATGCAAGTGACCGTTTACATGTTTGTCTCCCACTACTAGATTGTGAGCTCCTTGAAGGCAAGCAATGTGATTTATTTGTCTTTTCCCCCCAGCACCTAGAGCAGTGCTTGGCGCATGGGAGTAGGCCTTCAATAAATGTTTTCTAAATGAAGAAAATCTTTCTGGACAATGCCCCCTTAACCTCATGCCAAGCTCCCTCATTCTCTAGGCCATTCATTTTCAGCAGTAAATGTGCTTAGGCCATTCTGTTTATAGATTCCCCTGACTCATTCAAATTCACAAATAAATGGTATTTTTTGCTGGCTCCAAACATACCCACTGTACTAGTCAGGGTCTTGGCAGAAAGAGCACACTCGAACTGGGCATCTTGATGAGTTTAATAAAGGCCATAGTTATAAAGATAAGGCAGGATTTAGGAAAACCATCAAGGACTAGTGCAGCACCCGAGCCCTAGCAATAACTGGGAGCTGGTACCACCCCTAGGCATCAAGAGGTAAGGGGGGAGTATAGTTACCAGATTGTGAGAGAGTAGCTCTAAGAGAGGGATGCCTGACAGGAGCAGTGACCTTTGGTAGAAAGATACAACCAACCTGTAGGGACATGGCAGGGAGGGAACCGGGAATAAATAGCTCATTCTCACTCTACCCCCATCCTCTGTTCTCCTCTGTATTAGTTTGCTAGCACTGCTGTAACAAAGTACCACAAAGTTGGTGGCTTAAACAACAGAAATGTATTGTCTCACAGTTCTGGAGCCTGAAAGTTCAGGGTGTCATTAGGGTTGGTTCCTTCCAAGAGCTGTGAGGAACAATCTGTTCCGGGTCTCTCCCCTAGCTTCTAGTGGGTTTCCTGGCAATCTTGGGGTTCCTTGGCTTCTAGAAGCATCACCCCCAACTCTGTCTTTATCTTCACATGGCATTCTCCTGTGTGTATCTGTGTCTAAGCTTCCCCATTTTATAAGGACACCAGTTTCACTGGATTAGGGCCCACTGAAACAACCTCATCTTAACTAATTATATCTGCAATGATCCCTATTTCCAAATAAGGTTCCACTCTGGAGTACTGGGGTTAGGAATTCAACATATGAATTGGTGGGGGGTGGGGAGACGCAATTTAATCCATAGTATCCTCCCATTTGTGGAACCCAAACAGAAACCAAAGCCCAAGGTAATCCATTGAGGTAAGCCATATAAATCAGCCTCACAGGGTACAGCGCATGGTAGATAGGGACAAAGAGTGGATCTGAATGGGACAAATGGATGACATCCAGTATACTTGTTTTCCAGAATTCCTTCCACTAGCTATGGTCAAGGCTCCAACTCTATTCCTAGGGACTCAAGACTAAGATTGAGAGCCAAACCACTAAACTTCTCACCTTTACACCCACTCAGCCATCATGTCCTCACCACTTTCACTTCCTAGGGTCCATCTCCTCCATCTCTACTGAGCTATTGCTACAGCCTTCCAACTAATATCTCTGCCTCCAGTATCTCTCCTTAAACCCAACCTGTATGTTAGCTCCAGACTGATTTTCCTATTCATCCCACTCCATACCTCTAAATCTTTAGCTTCACTCTTCAGAACCTGATCTCTTCCTCTTCTAGTGTTTCCCTACATTAGGATTAAAAGTGTTAACACAACGCAAAGCACATAGTAAATACTCAGTGTTTATTGAGCTATTTTTATTATCCCAACTGGGCTCTTCTACCCCCTGGATGTCACCAAATTTTATTCCTTCCATACCCTTTGCTTTCCTAGATTCGGGTCCTTCAGGTGGGAGTTCCCCCATCTAATCAGCAACTTGGCCTCTAATTATCCTTCTTTAAAGCCTTGTTCTCCTTCCCTCCAGCCTAAGACTAGTGCAGTACCCCAGCACTAGCAATGGTGGGGAGTGGGACTACCCCTAGGCATCAAGGAGGGAGGGGGGAGGGGAGTGTGGTTACTAGATTGTGAGAGAGTAGCTCTAAGAGAGGGCTGCCTGACAGGAGCAGTGACCTTTGGTAGACTAGAAAGCCTTCTTTCTTTCTTTCCTAGACTGGAAAGCTCCCTGTGTTTTCTATCCCACTTCTTCCTGGGTAAGGTAACCCAGGCACCTTGTTCTATCAGCTGGCCCTTGCCTGACTTCTTTAACCTTCCTTGGCTCTTTTGCCTTCACCTTCAAATATGCATAGGCCTGTTGGTACTGGTTCCCTCAAGTTCCCATGCTCTGCCCCTTTCTCAATCCCAAATTTCTCACATAAGTATCCCATGCTTGCTGCCTCTACACTGTCCCCACCCCCACCCTTCTTTCTGCTGCCCCTTCCCCAAGCATGCATTCTTCTGATCCAGCTCTCTCCCAGGTCACTGATGACTTATATGTCAGTGGCCAAATCTGGCCTTTTCTGTCATCATTCTTCTTGACCATTTTGCATATATGAAATTCCTCCCCCTTGAAGGTCCATGTCAGTATAATCTCCACTGGCTTCTTTCATTCTTTTATTTTAAAATGTATGAATTCCCCAAGGTTGTCCCCTTACTTACCCTTTCCTTTTTCTCTACAGTTTCCCTTACTCCAGAAGCTTGCTGGCCCTGTCCTGCATTCAGATATGTTTTGTTTGGCCCTTCCCTATACAGAAACTCACTGATTCCACAATGCCCAGCAGATAGAGTTCAAACTCCTTAGCTTAACATTTGAGGCCCTGACCAGCCTGACTCTAGATAACCTTTCCTCTGGGTTTCAGGGGCTCCCAGTTGCCAACCCCAAGTCGTCTAGGTAATTGGAAATAAACAACAACAACAAACAGGAATGCTTCAAAGTCAAAGATAATAATGATAGTAAGTTTGGGCTAAGAGCCCTAGATTTTTCTCTATCATCATCAGAGTTGACCTAAGGTAATGACTGAAAACATGATTTTTCTAGCCTCTCTCTCTGGGACAGTATAGCATTTGGTTAGGAGTGCAGGGGCTAGCCAGATAGTTTGGCTCCACTATTTATTTTTGGCTATATGCCTTTGGGCACATTTCTAACCTTTTTCTGACCGTTTCTTTCTCTGTCAAAAGGAGATAGAGTATCTGCCCTATGGGATTAAGGATTAAGCTCAATAATGTGTGTAAACTGTTTAAACACAGTCGTTAGTAGATGGCCAATAAATGGTACCCATTATTATCTTTATTATTGCCACTTCACCTCTAAGCACATTCACACAATTCATTCAAGTCATTATTAGCAGATTTGACTGAATGGGAGTCAAACCTGGCTTCCCACAAACTGTGTGGTCACAGGCAAATCCCTTCCCTGGGCCTTGGTTTTTCCATCTGTAAAATAGGGGTATGTTGCCAGAATGGGGAGGATGCACCACGCACAAGTTAGCCTAGTGGATCTTCAAAATTCCTGACACCTCTAAAGCCCCATGGGGGTAAAGCCACAATGTCTTTCAGAAGGCAGTTCAATCCTATCTCCAGACAGGCAAGTCTGAATCCTGATCTTTTTTTTTTAACCTTAAGGAATTCATCCCTTTTTCAGCTTCATTTTCCCTGTTTGCAAAACAACAACAACACAGTTTTTTAAAACTAACACACGTGGGGCGCCTGGGTGGCTCAGTCGGTTGAGAGTCTGGCTCAGGTCAAGATCCCAGGGTCTACGGATAGAGCCCCACATCCGGTTCCCTCAGAGAAACCCTGTTTAGGATTCTCTCTCCCTCTCCCTCTGCCCCTCCGCCCCCTCTCAAAAAACAAAAACAAACAAACAAACAAAACCCCCACACAGGTTACGTCCTTCCTGGCAGTGTTGCTACAGGCACCAAACTAGGTCTGACCTTCTTTCTGCTCCTAAGCTTCTCAACTCGTTCCCCACCCCTACCCACCTGCCTCCTTTCCCTTCTCTGAAGGGCTCAAGTGCTTTAGGTCACTTCTGCACTTCTGCATCATAAATACGATCCACATGGACGCTTTAACTATGAAGGGCCGAAGAGGGCAGGCTGAAGAATGAATGGAAGCGACTCCGGAATGCAGTGGCAGCTCAGGCCCCGCCCCCAGGCGCGCCCCTCCCCGCCCCTCTCTCTTTCCGACACCAGTTCTCTGGAGACAGGCCTCAACTCTCTCACTCTTCAAATCACGCTCCACGACTGGATTCTCGTGAGACCTGTGACTTGCACCGGAAGACCCGCCTCCTGTGCCGTGAAAGGCCAATGGGTGAAGGCGACGGTTGCGACGGTTGGGTTTTGAAGGAGCCAATGAGTGCTCAGAGCGGAGAGTTTAAGAAGCGGAGGCCGGCACTGCAGAGACCGGTCTGGGATCGGAATCTAGTGGGAGCTGGAGGTAAGGGCCGTGTGGGTCGAGCTGGGGTGGGTATGCAGCCCGTGCTCCGAGACCCGGACGGGCTGGGGCCGGCTTGGTTCTGAGTGTGTGGCCGGCGGTCCCAGGCAGAGCACGGTCGCCTCTTCCTCAGGGCTCCGCGGGCATCCACTCCAAGGACCCCTCCTCCTGCAGACGCTCCCATGGCGCAGTTCGTGTTCGAGAGTGACCTGCACTCGTTGCTGCAGCTGGATGCACCCATCCCCAATGCACCCCCTGCGCGCTGGCAGCGCAAAGCTAAGGAAG
The DNA here is from genome assembly GCF_016509475.1 of Prionailurus bengalensis. NCBI lineage: Eukaryota > Metazoa > Chordata > Mammalia > Carnivora > Felidae > Prionailurus > Prionailurus bengalensis. The sequence goes on from NC_057345.1 coordinate 34,012,554, forward strand.
CTGCGGGACCGGCCCCCTCACCCATGCGGGCCGCCAACCGATCCCACAGCGCAGGCAGGACCCCAAGCCGAACACCCGGTCAGTGGGGTGCGGCGGGACACGGGGAGGAAGAGGGAACGGCTGAGAGCGGCCTTCAGGCCTTCTCCCTCAGGAGCCTGCTCAGACTCTGGCTTCCCTCTCCCCGGCCCAGGCAAATCTAGCTCCAAGGCACAGACCACTCCCAGCAAACCTGGTGGTGACCGCTATATCCCCCATCGCAGCGCTTCCCAGATGGAAGTGGCCAGTTTCCTCCTAAGCAAGGAGAACCAGCCTGAAAATAGCCAGACGCCCACCAAGAAGGTATGTGGCCCAGAGGGGCTTAAGGCAAGAGTGTACTTTGTGTACTCTGTGTACTTTGGATCATGCCATCCTGCCTCACCACCACCCTTTGTGCCAGGAACATCAGAAAGCCTGGGCTTTGAATCTGAACGGCTTTGATGTGGAGGAAGCCAAGATCCTTCGGCTCAGTGGAAAACCACAAAATGCCCCAGAGGGTAAGACCTGAAGTTCTTCCTTCTTGGAGGGAGGTGTTGGCCCATTCCCAGGGTTGAGGGGAGATGCCTGTCTGCTCTTCCCACCTAAGACTGAAGGGAGGGGAGGTGCGTCTCTGGCCTTCCTCGCCAGGAGCAGGGGAGGAGTCAGTTTTCCCACTGGAGTCAGTTTTCCCACTGTCAAGACGTATTCGGTTGCCACAGGTTACCAGAACAGACTGAAAGTGCTTTATAGCCAGAAGGCCACGCCTGGCTCCAGCCGGAAGACCTGCCGTTACATTCCTTCCCTACCAGACCGTATCTTGGACGCCCCTGAAATCCGGAATGACTACTGTAAGTGCAGCCTTCCCTTTGCCCATTGGACAGAGGAAGAGGGCCCGGGGACCAGACAAACAAGGAAGCTCATTCTCCTCCCTTTCCCTGCTCTGGCAGACCTGAACCTTGTGGACTGGAGCTCTGGGAATGTACTGGCTGTGGCGTTGGACAACAGTGTGTACTTGTGGAGTGCTAGCTCTGGTGACATCTTGCAGCTGCTGCAAATGGAGCAGCCTGGGGACTATATATCTTCTGTGGCCTGGATAAAAGAGGGCAACTACCTAGCTGTGGGCACCAGCAGTGCCGAGGTGCAGGTGAGACTTATCCCTGTGCTGCAGTTCTGTTGTGCCCAGACAGGGGGCTTGTCCAGCAGGAGGATGTTAATGGCAAGTTGCAATCTCTGATCCTAGCAGCCTTCTCTCTCTAGCTATGGGATGTGCAGCAGCAGAAGCGGCTTCGAAACATGACCAGTCATTCGGCTCGAGTGGGCTCCCTATGCTGGAACAGCTATATCCTGTCCAGGTTAGTGGTTTTAGCGAGTCTGTTGCAAAATCAATGTGCGATTTTTGCCAGCTCTCCCCAGATGTACACTTCTGAATGGAAGCAGCTCAGTCCTGCTGGCAGTGTTTGGCCCTGCCACAGAACCTGATTCCCTTCTTCCCTCATGCAGTGGCTCACGCTCTGGCCATATCCACCACCATGATGTTCGGGTAGCAGAACACCATGTGGCCACACTGACTGGCCACAGCCAGGAGGTGTGTGGGCTGCGCTGGGCCCCAGATGGACGACATTTGGCCAGTGGTGGCAACGATAACTTGGTCAATGTGTGGCCTAGTGCTCCTGGAGAGGGTGGCTGGGTTCCCCTGCAGACATTCACCCAGCATCAAGGGGCTGTCAAGGTGAGAATGGGGCTAGGTTGGGTCCTCTGCTTACCCTTGCCCAGAACCTGGGGACTGTTAAGGGGAGATGGGACAGCAGGGTTAGACGGGATTACCCTGTGACCAGTGTCTAGCTCTAGTACCTGCTGACCCCACCTTTATCCTACCCAGGCTGTAGCCTGGTGTCCCTGGCAGTCCAACGTCCTGGCAACTGGAGGGGGTACCAGTGACCGACACATTCGCATCTGGAACGTCTGCTCTGGGGCCTGTCTGAGTGCTGTGGATGCTCAATCCCAGGTAGTCTTTTACCTGTTCCAGCCCCTCCCTCCCAGAAGGTGTTCCCACTCTGTGTGGTCTTCCGTGGGCAACCGTGTTCCTTCCAGTGGCTTCATCAACTCTATGCCCGATGGTTTCCAAAATTCTGGCTCCACTCTCATTCATGATCTCCAGGCCACACTTCTGTCTGTGGCTTAACTCCAACCTCATGTCCTATAGGTGGCACCATCCTAATATGCCCTAAATTAAATTTGTCACTTATTTCCCTGAAATGTGTTTCTCCTCCTCTTAATTGTTTAAGAGGGATAGAACTTACTCAGAAATCTGGAGAACTTCCTAGAATCTTTCATTATCTTCACTTAGTCACCAAGACACATCATTTTTGCCTCAGGATATCATTCACGTGTGTCTCTCCCCTAAGCCTCACTTTTCTTCTCACTGGAGGCCCCCTGCACTGGTCTCACAGCATTCTTTTCTTATCTCCTGCAGTCTGTCCTCTGCACTGGGTCTGGGTGGTCTGTGACTGCTAAAACCCTGCAGTAGCTCCCTATCACCTACAGCAACTTCATCCACATCCATTGGAATGAAATTTGAAGCCCTTGCTGGTGGGTCTCCCACCCACTCCAGGTTCCTCCTCTTCTACCCTCCTCTCCCCCATGCAGCCTTCATTCTAGACTTTGACTCTGGAGCCAGAGTTCAAATTCTGGCTCTGTCACCTTCTAGACTCGCATGTGATCTTAGGCAACTTGAAGTTCCTTCTGCTTGATTCTTTATCTGTAAAATGGGTAACAATTTTTTAACTCTGAAAAAACTTTTGTAAGAACTGTGGTTATTCAAGTCTGAGTCTGTGGCACCTGGCAGGGTGCCTAATGCTCGAATGGAGTTAGTTCTGATTTGAGTAGCATCGGCTCTGTTGAGCCCACATGCCATTCTCTCTCCACAGGTGTGCTCCATCCTCTGGTCTCCCCACTACAAGGAGCTCATCTCGGGCCACGGCTTTGCCCAGAACCAGTTGGTTATTTGGAAATACCCAACCATGGCCAAGGTGGCTGAGCTTAAAGGTAGGTTCCAAATAACAGAAGCCAGACACAAAAGGCCACATATCATACGACTGTTGAAATGCCCAGAAGAGGGGCGCCTGGGTGGCGCAGTCGGTTAAGCGTCCGACTTCAGCCAGGTCACAATCTCGCGGTCCGTGAGTTCGAGCCCCGCGTCAGGCTCTGGGCTGATGGCTCAGAGCCTGGAGCCTGTTTCCAATTCTGTGTCTCCCTCTCTCTCTGCCCCTCCCCCGTTCATGCTCTGTCTCTCTCTGTCCCAAAAATAAATAAAAAACGTTGAAAATAAAAAAATAAAAAAAATAATAATAAAATAAAATAAAATCTTAGGGGCGCCTGGGTGGCGCAGTCGGTTAAGCGTCCGACTTCAGCCAGGTCACGATCTCGCGGTCCGTGAGTTCGAGCCCCGCGTCAGGCTCTGGGCTGATGGCTCAGAGCCTGGAGCCTGTTTCCGATTCTGTGTCTCCCTCTCTCTCTGCCCCTCCCCCGTTCATGCTCTGTCTCTCTCTGTCCCAAAAATAAATAAAAAACGTTGAAAATAAAAAAATAATAATAATAAAATAAAATAAAATCTTAGGGGCGCCTGGGTGGCGCAGTCGGTTAAGCGTCCGACTTCAGCCAGGTCACGATCTCGCGGTCCGTGAGTTCGAGCCCCGCGTCAGGCTCTGGGCTGATGGCTCAGAGCCTGGAGCCTGTTTCCGATTCTGTGTCTCCCTCTCTCTCTGCCCCTCCCCCGTTCGTGCTCTGTCTCTCTCTGTCCCAAAAATAAATAAACGTTGAAATGTCCAGAAGAGGCAAATGCAAAGAAATAAAAACAGACTGATGGTTGCTAGGGGCTATGGGGAGAAGGTGGTGAGGAGTGATGAAAATGTTCTGGAATTACTGTTGTGATGGTTGCACAACTTTGGAAATACTAAAAGCCAATGAATTGCATACTTTAAAAGGATGAGTTTTATGGTATGTGAATTAAATACCTCAGAGGTGTTAAAAAAAAAAAAAAGGTAGGTGGCCCTCAATATTGGAGGCTGTAGGTATGTCTACGTTCCTATGCTCTACTCTCACTTTTTTCATCCTCATGCCCCAGGTCACACTGCCCGGGTCCTAAGTCTGACCATGAGCCCAGACGGGGCCACGGTGGCATCGGCAGCAGCAGATGAGACCCTGAGGCTGTGGCGCTGCTTTGAGTTGGACCCTGCACGGCGGCGGGAGCGGGAGAAAGCCAGTGCAGCCAAAAGCAGCCTCATTCACCAAGGCATCCGTTGAGGACCAACTCATCACCTCAGTTTTTTGTTTTTGTTTTTTATTTTTCTAATAAAGTCATGTCTGTCTCTCTTCTCCTTGCATGACCTCTGTCCCAGCCTTCCCAGAGCCTCCTCTCTGCTGTCTGTCATCAGAGAGCCAGAACCATCCCTCCTGTTTGCAGATAATAAGGCTAGCACCTCTTTCATTCACACATGTACACACACACAGCCTCGGTGGTTTTCTCTGTCACTTTTAATGGAGACATAAGCGAGGGAGCAGCCTCCACAGGCTGTATTCCCAGGCCCCCCACCCACCCTGACCTTTGGCCAAGAAGCTTCTGCTTCACCGTGGGTAGAGGAGGGATCCTGGGTCCACAGTGACAGATTATTGCTGACCTCTTCAGTGTGAGGAAAAAGGCCACAAGACCCTGGTTGAGGGCCAGTCCTGAGTGCTCCTCTCCCAAGTTTAAGGCAGGGAGGGGGAAATAAGTATCCAGCCCTTTCAAGCCCCCAGCTCCAGAGTGGCAGAGGGCAATGAGGCCACATCCTTGGAGCTGGCCAGAAGTGGGTGAGGAACGGAAGCTGTGGTCCCTGTGTACCAGCTGTGGGGAGGGGAGGACCTGTCCCCTGCTCAGTCCTGACCACATAAGCCCTGGTCACAGGTATAGGTGGGAAGAAAAATGTCAGATGCTGCCCAAGGCACAGTCCTGAGGCACTTAGGTGGGCGCCTAGGTAGGCCATGTTTCTCAGTTGGCCTTGACTTTGGCAGTACCTGGAGCTCCATTTTGCTGAAGTACACGGGGGAGCCGTTTGCCTTTGGTGTAGGAGTGATACCAGAAGTTGGAGAACAGCACGAAGAAGATGGTACCGTACATCCAGATGAGGTGGATGATGACTGGATACTGGTAGTTACAGCTAGGCATGAAGTAGTATTGGGAGATGTGCAGGGAGACCAGGACGAACTGGATCTAGAATGGAGGAAGGCAAGGGTCAGAGGGAACAGTGAGAGGTGGCAGAGAAAGACTGAATGTGGAGTGTGGAGGGATGGGGTCAAAGGTAAGGCAGGTTGGATAAAGGTAGGATCCAGACCAGAAGGTTGGGACAGTTATGGGCCAGGCCCCTCACCAGCTGGATGGCTGTCATGTGCTTTTTCCACCACAGGTAAGGCTGAGCCACAGGGCCAAGGGCAGACAACCCATAGTACAGGTACATGACGACATGCACAGAGGAGTTGATCATGGCGTGGAAAGAGCCCATTCCTCCTGTGAGGGGACAATGAACAAGGTCAGAAGAATTGAGCTGCTGGTCCTCCATGCCTGCCCCTCTTCCCCCGGTGGCCTTCACCACTCACCTGGGGCAATTTTTACCCCCCACCACCAGCTCCAAGGAAGCACTGAGTGGTGGAAGACATGTAGAAAGGTCACCTGTCCGTCTTTTTTCCGGAGGATAAAGATCACCTGAGAAGAGTGTGGAAAGGAAAGGGGTTTCTGAGCCAGGGCCTCTCCTTTCTCCCTACAGGTTCTCACCTCTCCTATAACCACTCACCGTGTCCATCAGTTCGATGAACTTGGAGAAGAGGAAGAGCCAGGCCACTCGAACCATCTGCAAGAAGTCAGACAGCCTTAGGACACCCATGCTACTCCAAAAACTTCCCCAAATTGGGCCAGGAGCCCAAGTCACACCCAAACTCCTATCCCCAGGTTGCTTATAACCTACCCACCCCACACTACGCCTGTCCCTACTTACCCTTAGTGCCTCCGGGCTGTTGGAATAGTCCACAGGATCGCAGCGCCAGGTGTAGGTACTCAGCCAGCCAGACATCAAGAACTAGGAAGGGGTGTGGATTAGACCACCAGAGTTCCACCCTGCCCAATCCCTCTTGCTATCTAGCTGAAGAAATGGATTTCAGCCTCTCTGGAAAGGAGATGCCATGCTCTGGCCACAAGGCCTGCCCCTTATCCTGCCAGCAGGAATTAAAACCTAGACATGCCAGGGGCCCACCTCATAGACAATGTAGAGGGAGAGCGCCACCAGGGAGAAGTTGTAGACAATCATGAAGCCCCGGAGCTGGAAGGGCTTCCGATTGGCCATGATGCGAGGCCCAAGTGAGAGAACGAAGTACACGTAGGTCAGGAGGATGGAGGTCATTAGCAGGGGGGACCCCATCAGAGGGTAGCCCTGGACCCGAGGATCTGTAGAATAAGGGTCAAGGAGTCAGAAAGGGTCACGGGGTCCCAAAGGGTGCCCACCAGGTGTACAGACATGGGGCCAGGTCACAAAGGGTCAACGGGTTCACAGGGACTCTCCATTAGGAGACAGCCCTAGATCCAGGGATCCCAGGACAGGAGAAAAGAAGGGTAGACGGCATCTTACCTGCATACTTCATCATCTCCTGGTACAAGTTCACAACTGCCTCCATCCTGGCTAAGGATTCTGGGGAGGTATGGAGGGTGGGTGTCAGGGCTGACCGTGCCCCCATCCCACCCTTGACCCACAGACAGGAAGCAGACCAGATGAGACAACTCCCGACACCTCCCTGCATAAAGGACAGAAGACTGACAGGAAGGAATTGCTGGGGATTGGGGGTAGGAAGCCGTCTGGCCAGGGCACCGCTTCCCCGCACATCCCGCCTGCCTGCTGGGAAGGACAGATCCCGCCCTCCGCTCCACACCTCACTCGCCTCCCCTCACTCTCTGCTCCTCCAGAGATTCTCACCCTCAGACCTCTCCTCCCCTCTTTCTCTGCAGGGGAACTCTCCAAGTCCGGCCTCTTTCCGGAGAGACTTACCTTTCCTCTCCGGAATGACCGCTTCTCCCTTCCCCACCAGTCTCCCACCTCTCCAGCTCTGGTTCTGTCTTCCCAGGGATCCTCCCCTTCAACCGCTCCGGTCCACCTTCGGGATGCTGGTCTCTCGGGACGCCGGTTCCCTCCTGCCCCTTCCTCCTCTCCTCTGCCCCCCCCCCCCCCCCCCCCGGGCTCTCACCTCTAGCGTCTCTCGCAACTCCTGGCTCTCCTCCTCTCCGGCACCCCTTCCAGCCCTTCCACTCCGGAGCCTTTGAGACTCAGGAGCCTTTGAGACTCCAGCCCCGGCTCCACCTGTCTGACTAGATCTGGCAGAGGCCCGCCCTCCGCCCGCCCCCGCTGCACTGCGCATGAGGTGGAGGGTGGGGCTAGGCCACAGGTCAGGGCCCGGAGGAGCAGGACCCACCAGGATTGAGAAAGCCAAGTAAAGCATGGGGCTCGCCACCCACCCACCCACCCACCCTGGACAGCCAGATGACCTAAAGCTCTAGCTTAGTTTTGAGTCAGAAACCTCACAGGACTTCAGCCCAGGGCTCACCTTGGCCCCAAGAGAACTGCTGAAAACCCACACCCAGCATCTTCTCCTAAACTAGCCAGAAAGTCTCAGTTTGTCCTGCTTCAGAATGGGTGCAATCACCCTTCTCTCCCTGGGAGGGGCAGGGAAGCCAGTGGCATGTGAGGAGGTGGGTGAGTGGGGGAGGTCTCAGGAATCTTCCCCTCCTTTAGGGAGGGTCCTAATGAGCTAGGCCCTCTCCCCCTCAGAGCCTGAAGGAATGTCGGGGGAGGGCGCCCTGGGACACAAAAGCTCCGGCCGGTCCCCAGGAGAGCCTGGGATGCCGGGGCGGTCCCTGAGGGACGAGCCTTGCCCTAAAACGGCCAGGGCAGCAGATGCTCTGCGAGCTGCCTGCCCGCCAGTCTGCCAGGTTCCCTCCGTCCAGACAACAACGTGAAAAATACAAGTGAAAAATACACCTTCTGACACATCCACTGAGGCTGCACCCGTGCCCCTCCCACACTCACGGGGCACACATCTCACAGATGCTCCCCCAGCCTCCGTGACGACCCCCAGCTGCCCCCACCACCGTCAGGCCCCAAGTCCTCCTGTATGCACAGAGCGCCTCTAGCATGGCTCTCCCCACCACCACCATCGACAGACTGACCACCGCCCGCCCCCCCTCAGCACACATATGTACACACGGAGCCCTCACACCTCCTGCTGGTGACAACCACCCTCCTCTGACACACCACCCAAACAAGCCTCCACGGACTTTGACATGCAGTTCCTGATACTCAGACCTGCTCCTCACTCCATTCACACTGGCAACACACCCAGAACACTCTTCGTTGGTCCTGCATCACCATGTGCAAACGGCCCACACGCAGGTTTACGGGTTTACTCACACGTATGTGAGTCACAGATAAATGTGGTCACAGACATAAACTCGGACACTCCACTTTGAGGTGAATGAACATAAAACCACCCACACCGCACGCAGACACACACCTGCCTTGGGTCATGCATACAGGTCTCTTTTCATGGATGACCTTCGTCATTCATTCATTCACAACCAGATTTTGTTGGTCCGCTACCTCTCCTGTGGTAGGGCCTACCTGGCATAGGCCTGCACTCAGACACACAGTTCCTCCCTGACCCATGTGAGTTTGCCAGCTGGTTATCTCTCCCGCTCTCTCTCAGCCACCACTCAAGTTCACCTCCCACAAACACTCATGCGCCCTGAAGGTCAGGAGTGGCTCTAGGCTCCGGAGAGGACCTCTCCCCAAGCTTGAGAAGCACTGGGTGTGTCTCCGGTAGGGGAACTCGGTTGGGTGCTTCCTTCCTTTAAGATGGATGGAAGGGAAAAGGAGACAGGCAAAGGAAGGGGGAGGGGAAGGGAGAAGAGAGGAGCAGGGAGCGAAGGAGAGGGAGGGTAAGAGGCACAGAGGGACGAGACCCAGAGGTGGTGGAAGAAGGCCTAGGTTTGAGCAAATGGGAGCCGGGATCGGAGGGAGCCTGCCGGCCAGGGCCGGCCCCAGAGAGCTGGGACCTCCCACCCACGGTCCGGGAACAGCCTCGCCCACAGGCTGGGCAGGGCAGGGCAGGGCAGGGCCAGCTAGGCAGGGTGCCCGGGCACGTGGGCAGCCCGCCCGTGGAAGGTCCAGACTCACCAGTGGGGGGCCAGGCGGACAGGAGTGGAGGGCTTGGAAGGAGCAGGGCCAGAGAGAAGTCCCCAGGGCCAGCCTGCCTGCCACTTCCTCATCTGCTGGGCCGACTTTCTGTCACCAGAGGGGGACAGGGCGGGCCGGGCGGGGGGCGCCTGCTGATTGGCCCCGACTGAGCTCGGCCCGAGGGGCGGGCGCAGGGGCGGGCCGCCAGATTCCGGGGCAGGAAGCACGCCCAGCCGGGACTCCCCACCCCTTCCCTCGGCATCTTGCCGCTCGCCTCCATCAGGTCGCCCTGGGCCGGCCCTGGCCCGCCAGAGGTGCACCTTGCTTCTTCCCGACCCTCAGTCTTATTCTGGGCCCTCTGGTGACTGTCCACCCACGTGACCAACACATCCTCTGTTTGTGGCAGGCCCACCCAGCTTAGGACCCTGAGGAAAGTTCCAGGACTAAGCAGACCTCTCCCCCTGAGCTTTCACTCCAGAGGGTGATGGGAGGGTTGGACCGAGGCAGTGTGTGTTCTATGGCCTGACCTGGGGTGGCAGGGAGGTCTCAGCCAGAGGGAGCAGCTGTGTAAGGAAGCCTTCCCTGGGAGCCCATAAACTTGGATGAACCCTAGCATTAAGGGACTGCTAGGAGGATTTGGCTATGGGAGAATACAAATGCCCCGAGGTGGGAACAGTGAATCACTAGCTAAACTGGCCTTGAGGGTAGTGAAAAGGGTGGGGGGGGGGGGGGGGGGCGAAAGGAAGTGAAGCCAGCTGTGGCTGAAATGCCCTAGGGCCTGAAGGCCAACCAGGGCACTTTGGTTCTATTCTGGAAGTAGAGGAGAAACAGCGAAGCTTTCTGAGGAGGCTGCAATGAGGCTTGTATTATCAGATATTTATTGATATTTATCTCACACCTACTGTGTGTGAGACTGTGGTAAATACCGGGGACACATCAATGAACCAGGCAGATGCTGTCCCTGCATGGGGTTTGGGTTTGCCTCTAGCTGAGTCATTTCACTCTGGCAGCCAGGGTGATGAGGCTATTGAGGCAGCCCAGGTGAGAGAAAACAGCCTGATGTAAGAAGGTTTGGAAACTGATGGGATAGGAGAGGCAGACACTGGAGATGTCCCAAGACAGGTGCACTCTCTATATATACTTAGCTGTCCATCCGCCTTCCTGCACTCTCCCCTCCTAGCTCCACACACTAACCTACTAGACTGAACTGGGATAAGGGCTAAGTTTTAGCAAAATGAAACCTATATCTCTGGCAGCTCCTGGAGCAGTCCTTTGCATATAGTGACCCAATAACTGCTTGTCAGTTTGGATGGTGTAAATGTGGACAGAAAGGGAATTCAGAAGAAACAATGGTTTGGAAGAAACAGTAGTGCATAAATGGTGGAACGTATCTGTGCGAAAGTTTAGTCTTAGAGGTAAGAGGTCAGAGCCAAAGAATAGCTATGATCCAGCCCATTAGTAACTACCCTGGAAAGGAAATAGCAGAAGGACTCAAAAGGCTCAAATTTCTTAGTGTTGTTACACTAAGGCCTCCCTGACCTGGCCCCGTCTCCCACTCTACCTGTGTCCTGTGCATTTCCTGTGCTTTACCTTCCCCAAGGATGTCAACATCTGTCACACACGCCCACTGCTCCAGGCCTGGCCCCTGGCTCAATACAAGGTATAAACAGCTCTCCCAAGGTAGTAAATCATTCCACCTCTCGTTGAAAGCCTAATGTGTTCCAGGTATATTTTAGTGGCTTTGGGGTCACACCTGACTCCACAGGCCCAAGTTTAAACCTTCCAGGGAGTACATGCGTAACCTTCTGCGAGTTGCCGAACCTCTATGAAATGGGAGCCACAGTGCCTACCTTGCTATGGCGAAGATTAAAGGAGTGAGGTCACGTTAAGCGCTTAGCACTGTTTCTGTTCTCACTGGTTCATAGATAGGGTGGGGAGCAACTAGCACATCAAGAATACACCAATATAGGGGCACCTGAGTGGCTCAGGTGGTTAAGCGTCCAACTCTTGATCCTGGCTCAGGTTATTATCTCACGGTTCGTAAGTTTGAGCCCTGTGTCAGGCTCATGCTTGGGATTCTGTCTCTCCTTCTCCTTATCCCTCACCTGCTTGTGCTCTCCCTCTCTCTCAAAATAAATAAATAAACTTAGAAGGAGAAAAGAAGAAGAAGAGGAAGGAGGAGGAGGAGGAGGAGGAGGAGGAGGAGGAGGAGGAGGGGAGCCTGCGTAGCTTAGTCAGTTAAGTGTCAGACTTTGGCTCAGGTCATGATATCACGGTTCGTGAGTTTGAGCCCCACATTGGGCTCTCTGCTGTCAGCATGGAGCCCGCTTCAGATCCTCTGTCCCCCTCTCTCTCTCTGCACCTCCCCTGCTCACACTCTCTCAAAAATAAAATAACAAAAGCATTAAAAATGAATACGCCAATATTAATAACCAATATGTCAATATCGTATGCATATTCATGAGCATTTGTGTAACCAGTATTTCCTACATGCGTACCGTGTGCACACACCATTCTGAGAGCACTACTGGAGGGGCTTTGGATTCGGCGTCCGTCTAGAGGCGAATTAGAAACAAACGAAGCAGATTATCAGGGATGATGTAACAGTCCCAGAGGTCAAACATAGTAGAGACACTTGTAGAGACTACAACTATCATTTATTCACCCGTGGTACGTGTCCACAGCAAGCCCCTAGTCAATGTTGACAGATTAAATGAATGAACATGCACCAAGGCTCATTTCGCGCAGTTCCTGTCCCGGTCCTAGGAGAAAGCATCTTCCAATATCTGAGAGAGATCATCTAGCCCCAAGTCCTACCAAATGGCATCTGCGTGGCCCTGGGTTTCCTGCAAAATATTCGCGGTCTAGAGGAGAAGACAGATGTCTGAGTAACCAATTATAGTGGCATGTGGTGAGTGTTCCCACAGAGATAAACCCAGAGAGTTACGAGAGCACGAGGAGGGGCCCCTCACCCCAGGGTGGGGGTGAGTTCTTGAAGGCTTCACAGAAATGGCACCAAAGCTGAGCCTTAAAGGACACGTTCTAAAGCAAGGAAATGCATTGCCAGCAGAGGGAAGCAAGTATGTGAAGGCATAGAAGCAGATGTGGTGGGTTTGGGGAGCTCTAATGGTCTGATGTGGCTCAAGCTCAGAGGACATAGAGGTATGGGCAGGAATTGGTTTATAAAAAGCCCTGTATGCCAGGGTAAGAAGTTTGGATTTGTGTTATTCAGCCCTGGCTGCACACTGTCTATCACCTGGGGAGCTTTTAAAATATCAACGTCTGGCTCTCACCTTCTAATGGCTGTTTTTAATGGGAAGCGGCTTGAGCACGTTTACGTGCTATATGGAGAAATATCCAGCATCCACATGGAGGGATTAGCCTTTGGCTAAGGGGAACACCTCACAGATGGCCACATCAGGGGACTCTCAGGAGACTGGGAGAGGAGGAGGCTGTTTGGGACCTGCAGAGAAGCTGGGTGGAAGGTTACCAGCATGAGGGGCAGGCTGATGAACTGGAGAAACTGAAGGGGTCCGGGAACTCAGTCTTGATAAGGATGAAGGCCAGGTGGTGAGGAAGGGGTGTGGGGGGAAGAATGCCCAGTAGAGCTGTCTAACAACTCCCCCTCCTTCATGCGCATGCGGCCTTCCTAATTGGAAGTAAGGTGACTTCCCCCAGGGTCCCACCCGACCTGACTCACTCCTCACTCACTGCTCTCTCAGGGGCCCTTCTCCATCCTCATTCCCCAGAAGATAAACCACTGATGTACTTTCTGCAAGGGTTCAATCTGAAACCACCCTCCGTGTGGATGCTAACAACTCGGTTCCCTTGATTATCTGAGGCTTTACATGTTCCAACAGAAAAATGCAAAGGAAGCGGGGTCAAAGAAGCAGGAACAACGAGGAACAAATGGGAAAAGGCGTGCCTGTGCGTGCACGGGTGTGTGTGGCGGTGGGGGGGGGTGCGAGCAGGTGGAGCAGTGGGGGGGGGGGGACAGAGCATGGAGACACAGGGAGTCGTGGGTTAAAGACAATAGGAGCTGAGGGTCAGGGTACCTGGGTGGCTCAGTCGGTTAAGCGTCCGACTTCAGCTCAGGTCATGATCCCGTGGTTCATGGGTTCAAGCCCCGCGTCGGGCTCTGTGCTGACAGCTCAGAACCTGGAGCCTGTTTCAGATTCTGTGTCTCCCTCTTTCTCTGACCCTCCCCTGTTCATGCTCTTTCTCTGTCTCAAAAATAAATAAATGTTAAAAAACAAATTTTTTTTTAAATAGGAGCTGAGGGTCTATAGGCTAACAGACACCAGGACCCTCCCCTGTTCATGCTCTTTCTCTGTCTCAAAAATAAATAAATGTTAAAAAAAAAAATTTTTTTTTTTTTTAAAAATAGGAGCTGAGGGTCTATAGGCTAACAGACACCAGGAGTGGCAGGTGGAGACAGAAGAAGTCTCCTGGGGGCTGGGACAGACTTGTCCCTTCACTGTCCTGTAAAGGACAAAGGGCACTTTCTACATCCTCACCACACAGAGGAGTTGGGGGGAGGGCTGAGTCCGTGAGGACAGGGGAGTAAAGAAAGGGTGAAGGGTTTGTCAGTTAATCATTCTGCATATCCCTGGGCCTTCACCAGCTAGTTAGTGTCCTCCACCTATGGCTGAAGGAACCAGGGCTGGAAAGACATCCAACGGGCAGAAGGGAGAGGATGCGTGCAAGCGCTCATCACAACTGTCAGTGGGTAGCCAATGCCTACACGCTGTGGGCAGCATTCAGGGTTCATGGAACAGAACTAAAGACACTCGGGTAGGGGGAGAGGACTGTGATAGAACCTGCAGAAAAGGCTTTGGAGGGAGAAAAGGGGAGACTCTTTCCTCCAGGGGAAGTCATCAGGATGGAGGAAAGACAGGTAGCCAGATCCGGAAGATGTGTGAGCAAGGCCGGACGGCGAAGAGAGAAAATATAGCTTATTATTCAATACCTTCTCCAGCAAGAATGGGGCCAGCTGCTTTCCATATGCTCTTATGGTTCAGTCCTGTAAGGTAACTACTATTATCACTGCTTTGTGGATGAAAAGAACAGAATCAGAAAGGGTGGTGGAGTTTTCTCAAGGCCACGTGGTAAGTAAGGGAGAAGCAACACAGGTGCTCCAGGCTGAGGAAAAGGTGTGGACAAAGGGATGGAAGTAGGAACACGCAGGACAGGTGTAGAGAATCGCTGCACCTGATGCTGCTTGGCCAAAGGATATGCTGCTGAATAAGAGGCCTTCATATGCAAGAAGGTTAAAAAGTAGGCCGGCCCCAAACCATGAAGTGGTCTGAATGAAAGTAGGAGGAGTTTTGTTTGTACTGGGGTGTCCCTGAGGATTTTTAAGAAAGGGGTTGGTAGGATCCCCCATTGTTCTTTACAAAGACAAACCTGTTATATATCCCCCCTGATATATAACATCAGGGGGAAAGGAAAGGAAGGAGGGCCAGCTGGGAGACCAGCCCCAATGCACAGGTGTGACACGCCCAGGGCTGTATCTAAAGTAAGGGGAGGGCGCCTGGGTGGCTTAGTCGGTTAAGCGTCCGACTTCAGCTCAGGTCACGATCTCGCGGTCCGTGAGTTCGAGCCCCGCATCGGGCTCTGGGCTGATGGCTCAGAGCCTGGAGCCTGCTTCCGATTCTGTGTCTCCCTCTCTCTCTGCCCCTCCCCCATTCAGGCTCTGTCTCTCTCTGTCCCAAAAATAAATAAACGTTAAAAAAAATTTTTTTTAATAAAAAAATAAATAAAGTAAGGTGAATGAGCAGGGAGAGAAGACAGAGCAGAGAGAGACCCAGAATTGACAGTAAGATGGTTGTGCGGGATAACTCAGGTGGAGCAGGGTGGAGGAATTGAATGCCTTTGGGGACACGTGGATTGTGAGGGAGGGTTGCACACTGCACAATCTTAAATACAGTTCTGTAAGTTTAGAAGAACAGGTGGGGCTCGAGGCAAAAAAAGAAAAAAAAATCCAAAGATTCTCTGAAATCACACAAAGTGGACTGTGGGAGCTCAGACACTTCCCCCACCCCCTTGTTTTCATTTCCTTTAGGGAATCCCTGCCCCACTCCATTGGCCTGGGAATCGTGGTTCTTCCCACTTCCCCCAATCCAAGCTCCTCATGCACAGAATCCCAGCAAGAATAATCAGAGTTCCTGGGTGAGATGAGCCCCTACTGTTGTCAAGTGGAAAAATACAGAGACAGAGATCCTCGGACATCGGACATCCATTGGACATCGGACCCTTGAGCCCACCTACAGCCAGTCACCTTTCAACTTCCCATCCACATAACCTAAACACAATTGGGACCCCCTTCCTTTGTTTTTGGTTAGGCTAGTTTAATTTTAATGTGCTGTAACCAAAGCAGTCTAACAGGCCATGATGCAATAAAAATGAAATTCCTCAGGAGAGAGTAAGGGAAGAGAATAGGAGTTTGCATTTGAATGCTGACTCTATACCCAAATGGCCTTTTATGCCCTTTTAAGAAGTTTGGACCTTACCCTGTAGAAAAGCAAGAGCTACTTAAAGTTTTAACTTTAATTTTCAATATGTTCAGTTGCAGGTACGCTTTTGAGGTCTGTGCTATAATCCCATCTTACAGAGGTGGAAACTGAGGTTCTTGGAAGTGAAGTAACTTGCCTAAGGTCACACAACACATGTGTCCAGGTCAGGAGGTGGTAGACGACAGGAGGAGGGGACACTGGAAGGATGAGTTATTCACTAGATGAACAAGGGGGCCTGGAGCAGGAAAAAGAGAGGGCAGACAGTCCAAGGAGAGGGTAGGGCATGTGCAAGCTGTGGAGGTGTGAGACAGCACCTGACTCCCAGGTCAAGGCCCGGCTGAAGCACTTCCAGCGTAACGGCAAGAACAGTGGAGCTGCCATGACAAAACAAGGCCCGTGGAACTGGTGGGAGTGTGAAGAGAAGCAAGCAGGAGCTCAGGACTGTGATTCCCCTGGGTTGGGGGGGGGGGAGACAACAGCAGCCCAGGAAGACCTGAGCACAGACCTAGTAAGCGTGGACAGATGAGGAGGGAACTCATCACACCAGCACAGAGACATCTAGGAGAGGAGTAGGGCCCCCGGTAGGGTCAGAATGTAGGCAGACTGTGGACTGAGTCTTCAGCTGGTTTGGACAGGGAAGAGATTCAGTTTAGAAGGGAGGACACAGAACATTTCAGGTGAGGGAGCTTGTCATTTGGTCTCAAATCAAAATCAAAGTATACAGTGGGAGAGTATAGGTGTCAAATAAGGGGGGGAAAGAAAATTCACTAAAGTAAATTCAAAAATGACTTATCGCACCAGGTAAACCAATGTAAAAATGTTCCAGGGACTGCTCTGCTCCGCACGAGCTGAGACATGGTGGGAGATCAGATGTGCACAGAGGATCTCTCAGGAGGCGGAGCTCCTGATGGCAGGCATGGTGTGAGCACAGACAAGGTGCAGAGGAGGGAGAAGTTATGTCCTCACCAAAGGGACTCATGAATCACTGGTTCAAGCAGCAATTCTGGACATTAGAGTTCTAGACACTACCCTGAGGATAGTGGGTATTTATTGAGCTTCTATTGTCAGGCACCGTTCTGAGCACTTTGTACGTATTCATCTATTTAAACTTCACAGCAACTCTACAATATAGCCACTAATATTATCATCCCCAGGAATAAGGAAGTTGAGGCAGAGAGAGGTAAATTAACTTGTCCAAGTTCAAACAGCTAGTAAGTGGCACAGCTAGGATTAGAATCCAGGCAGTCTAAACCTATTCTTTTTTTTTTTTTTTAATGTTTATTTATCTATTTTGAGAAAGAGACTGCAAGTAGGGGAGGGGCAGACAGAGGGGGAGAGAGAATCCCGAGCCACTTCCATGCCATTGGTGCACGAGTCTGACACAGGCCCAATCCCATGAACGAGATCATGACCTGAGCCAAAATCAAGAGTGGGACACAACCAACTGAGCCACCGAGGCCCCCTGAACCTGCTCTTTTAACCAAAATGCTACATTATACTCTCTCTCCAAAGTCAACCAAATCATCATACCACTGATAATAGCAGCGGCTACCATTTGTAGCGTTTATGACGGGTCAGATGCTATAGTGTGCCAGACACATACATTTCATGCCAAAGCTCACACAGCTAGCTATCAGGTAGAAGAACTGGAATTCAAACGCTGACAGTTCAGTCTGCTTGAACTTGGGGGACAATAAAGAGCATAAAAGAGAAGGTAACTGACCTTACTTAGTTGGCGTGGTGCTGAGTTGTGCACACACTGGGTTGTCAGGAGGCTTCACAGAGGAATGGTTCATTGGCTGAATTTTGAAAGATGATTGGGTATTCATCAGACAGAATGATGGGGGCAAAGTGTTACTTGCAGAGGGAACAGTGGGAATAAAGGAATGGAGGCCAGAAAGAGTTTGTCACTTTCAGGAAATCTCCAGCAGTTTGTACGGCTTGGAAATAGGGTGGATGGCAGGACAATATGGAAAATAAGTCAGGAGAAGCAGTCAGGGGGCTAGATCACATAGAATCTTACTTGCCTTTCCAGGAAATGTGAGCTGCTTTTTCAAACCTTTCCAATGAAGTAAATGTAATGACAGAAAGAAAGAAAGAAAGAAAGAGAGAAAGAGAAAGAAAGAAAGAAAGAAAGAAAGAAAGAAAGAAAGAAAGAAAGAAAGAAAGAATCAATCCTAGGAAATCTGGTAGCTTACTCTGAATCCCTTCAGAGTAGGACTTCCTTGAAGTATATTTTCTCTTCATAATGCATACATGATAGTTTTGTGTTGTCTGTTTAAATTACTCCTAGGAAAAGGAGTGTACCAGGATGATTTGATCCTGGTACTTTGTGCCTTGGCCACACTGCCCCACCAACCTGCCAGCTATGTGGACTCCAGCTTAAGAAACACAAGGAGGGAACTATCAAAAGAATTTTCATCAGGGGCGCCTGGGTGGCTCAGTCGGTTGAGTGTCCAACTTCAGCTTAGGTCATGATCTCACAACTCGTGAGTTCGAGCCCCATGTCAGGCTCTGGTGCTGACAGCTCGGAGCCTGGAGCCTGCTTCAGATTCTGTGTCTCCCTCTATCTCTGCCCCTAACCCACTCGCATTCTGTCTCTGTCTCTCTCAAAAATAAATAAACATTTTTAAAAAATTAAAAAAAAAGAATTTTCAACAAAGGGAGCAATGTGATCTGATCCACAGTTTACCCGGGAGCCAACACAACCCGGCATATGCGTTGGAGTGGGAGACAGGGAGTCTGAAAAACTCTTTTGGGGAAAGAGGCCTAAGTTGCAGGGCGGGATGAACAGATATTGGGGAGCCAGAATGGACAGAATTTGGTAACTGACTGGGTCACGGGGGGACCAGGGACACAGAGAATGAAAGGTTTAGGATGGCTTCCACAGACTTGGCTTAGGTCACACCCAGGAAATGAAAAAAAAAAAAACAAAAAAAAACAGGTTCAGAGGGAAGGATGGCTGGACTTAAACATGCGGTATCTGAGGTGCCTATGGATCCTGGGGCAGAGAGCTCTGAGCTGAAAATAAAACTTACTTTGAGTTACATACAGAAAACGTAGTGGTCACAGAGACAGCAGGCAGAAGGACAGAAGGCCAAAAGCTGCAGAGAAGGAATGGTTAGTGAGGTAGGCGCCAAGTGGGGAGAAAGATGAAAAGGTAATGGTCAGCACTGTCAAACACCATGGAGATGACGTAAGATGAGCATTGAAAATAATTCTGGATTTAGCCATGAGCTCAACAGTGATGTCTGAAGAGGAGTTCCAGAGGAGTGGTAGAAGGAATGGGAGGGGTGGAGGAAGAGGCAGTGATTGGAGCCCTGTATATCAAGAGCCTGGCTGTGAGTCAGTGAGTAGACAGGTGAGGTCAAGGAGTAACATGGAAAAGACACAGGACACTAATGGGGGCCATGAAAATGGGAGCAGCCCAAAGAAAGTAGTAAAAAACAAACAAACAAAAAACACAGGTAGCGCATGTGCAGGGGTGTGGGCAAGAGAAGACCTCAGACAGGAGATTCAGGTGAGAACAAGGGAAGGTGGTAGAGTGGCAGAGGGCAGGCAGGGAGGGGAGCAGCCCAGACTCTGACCAGGTTCTGATTCAGTAGAACAGGCTATCATCCCATGGAAAATGTCATTCACTGCTTTCACTGGAAGAGTCTCTCTGGTACACAGATTTTGCCCAGGGGATAGAGAGGGATGCTGGACAGTGGGAAGGTAAATTCTGACATACATCCATGTGTCTCTGGGGTAACTTACCACCTCTTTGATGAATTTTCACTAGAGAACCAGTGCAAGCTAGAAAACAATTGAGGGAAGTGGTCTAGAGGGAGGTTGGTAATGTTAACTTGCAGGTGGTGGAGAGGGAGCTTCAGGAATAGTTTGTAGGGGGTTGAAGGATTCAGGGGCTGAGCTAGGAAAATTTCAGTTTATCTTATATAACATAGTCAGGCAATGTGGAAAACAATCAAAATGCATGGGGACAGGACAGGTAGGCTTGGGAATCACGGCCAGAGATTTTAAAGCTAGGAAGGATATCTGGGATCAGCCAGGTGAGAAAACGGAGATGCAGGGAAGTCAGGTACCTTGTCCATAACGCACTTGGGGAAGTTGCCATGTCCAAATGGTAGGTGGCACTTGAGAGCTTGTGAACTCATGTAGAGACCATTATAGAGATCCAGCTCTGCCTCAGTGACTCACAGGAGTTCAAGAACAAGAGAGAGAGAAGTTAAAGGAGAAAAGAGAGGAAGAGAAAAAGAATGTCCTGTGGGACACATACACACATTGAAGGGATGGGCGCCATGGCCCCCATCAGATGGGCTGGAGAGGGTACCTTCTGTTTCAACTAGAAAGCCCCACGTGAAGAGCGGCAAATTCTTTCCGAGTGATCCCCCTGTGTTTGAGGCCATTAAGCCAGAGCGACATCAAGCCTCCATGGGTTGGCATGATGAACTCTCAGGAGTGATCCGAAAAGGGACGCAGTCTCTGGCCCATTGTTAAACTTCAATAGGCTATCCTCCCAAATTTGGAACAGATGGAAGAAAATGTACATCCCTTAATCATTTCTCTGGATAGTAATCAGGATTTGACCCAGGGTGGGCGTTTGGAAGGATTCAGCCTCCGTCCTGCCCGGTGCTGGGATCAGCTCACACGGCTCCTGTGTCCACAGGGCACAGAGAATACATTGTCCCTAAGGGGGATTATTCTGTACAAGAAGCTCAGACAAAGGGAGAGGTTGTTCCCAGCTGCCTGGGGGAGGTGAGAATGGAGTGGGAAAAGGGCCCAGCCTTGCACTAGGGCATTCCTGCAGAGTTCAGCTTCGTGCCTGACAGCGGCACAGGAGGTATGTAATACAGCCCTTCCAGTTCAGTCCTAAAGCCAGAATCTCTTACAGAGCTGGAAGGAGCTGTTTCACAAGAAGGTACAAGGTCAGGTAAAGTTGGCTAGGTAGGGCAGCAATAGACATCGTAAGAGAAAGAGAATAGGGTGACTGGAGCAATGAGTAAACAGGAGGATCCACAATGACAGAATGCCAGCCACAGGGCAAACCTGGAGAGGAAGCAGTCCTAGACAATGGTTGTCATGTCAGCGTGGATTAAGTAAGCTTCTGCCTTAAGCAGGGTGAACTCTGTGCTGCAGTAAGATCTCATGGTTTCACAGTTGCTTCTTTCTCCATCCTAGGCATAAACCTGGGGTACAATGACCTAATCTCGTTCTCCAGGAGCCCCAAGAGTAGGAGAAAACAGTCCCCAGGCAAAACAGAGCAGCCAGAAACAGGAACACCATCAAAGTGGAGCAAGAGAGCCATCTTTTACGAATCCTACGTCTGAACAAGTAAGCAGGTCCTGTCCTCTTCTCCAAAGGGAATTCCACATATATCCCCTCCTGAGGGAATGAGTGTGTGAGCGGAGGGAGATACCATCCACTGAGGCGCTTACTGGGCTGTCCGAATCCTGAAGCTGGCGATGCTACGTAGGTGTGTGTACTCCAGAGGATCTGGGAGTGGGAGGGAGTTGCAAATGAGAACATGTGCTTCCAGAGTACAGAATATAGAGATGTGAGTGCCTTCGGAGTAAAGAATGTGTGCTTCAGGTCACCAGATGTAGGTGAGGTCCTGCAGGTGTTCCCGTTGGGGCAGGAGGATATTTCCACTCTGGGAGGACAAGGAACCCATTTCAAATGTTGAAAATGAAGGTGGGATTACCTGGGACAACAAAGAAACTTTGGGTTGGTACCTCTCAACAGGTGGGAATCTTCTGCTGGAATTAAGGACAGCAGTCACCAAAAGATGATCCAGGGCTTGTGGGGAAGTACAACTTGAACTCCACTCAACATGATAGTTAGCTCTGAGACTTCCAGCAGGAAGGGAAAAGGTAAGATTAGGAACACCCGAGTGGGCTGACAGAGCAATAAGGCAGTACTGTTGAAATGGAGGAAAGGTCCGGCATTGCCTTAGAGCTGGTAACAGGACTCCCCGCGCTATTGTGTGCTACGATTAGTGCGCTTTATGGGTACCATTTCTTGTCTTGATGGTACAGGAATGGATGTGACATCAGGGACCACTTTTCCAGTACTTTGCTGCCACAGCCTGGCAGAACTCTGCCCGGCACCAAACAAATGCCAGAGTACTGGTGTGCGACAGAAGAGAACAGAAAAAAGGCAGCTGGAAGGTATGAACAGGCTCTCCTCAAACCTCTCGGGACTTTTAGATCAAAGATAATCAGAGCTAAGAAAATGTTTGAGAGAGAACAAATTAGAATTGCCTTGCATCAACTTTGAAAGTCTCAGACATATAGTCTCTGACCTCGCTATAGCTCTCTTAAAAATAGCTATTGGTTGGGGCGCCTGGGTGGCGCAGTCGGTTAAGCGTCCGACTTCAGCCAGGTCACGATCTCGCGGTCCGGGAGTTCGAGCCCCGCGTCAGGCTCTGGGCTGATGGCTCGAAGCCTGGAGCCTGTTTCCGATTCTGTGTCTCCCTCTCTCTCTGCCCCTCCCCCGTTCATGCTCTGTCTCTCTCTGTCCCAAAAATAAAATAAAAATGTTAAAAAAAAAAATCGCTATTGGTTAACTCTGACACAATGGCCATCAATTTAAATAACTTTATTCAGGGGCACCTGGGTTGCTTAGTTGGTTAAGTGGCCGACTTCAGCTCAGGTCATGATCTCAGTTCGTGGGTTCGAGCCCCGCATTGGGCTCTGTGCTGACAGCTCAGAGCCTGGAGCCTGCTTTGGATTCTGTGTCTCCCTCTCTCTCTGCCCCTCCCCTGCTCACATTCTGTCTCTCAAATATGAAGAACGTTAAAAAAGAAAATTTTAATAATTTTATTCAGAGAAACCCTTTGGTCTTCTGCTGACTCAACACCTGCCCCTGCCTGCAAAGGAGCCCCCTTAGGCTACAGACCTGACTCACTCTGCTCTTCAGCGTTATAAAAGTAGGCGAAGGTACTGGTGGCTGTTCCCACTCACCAGCAGTCTGGCTCAGGTTTGATCACAGTTTCAGTGGACTGGAGGAAAGCCATCCTGGCTGGAGTCCAGGAATTAGGTACTATGATGAGGATAACTAACCCCTGATGAACCATGGTGTGAAGTGTAATTCCCCTCCCCCTCCAAAGTAAGAAAATCTTTCATGTGTATGGAGTGGGGTAAAGGACAGGGGACTTTGTAACTAGCTCCCAGGGAACAGCTGAACTGGCTTCTTAGAGGAAAGGAGGAGAGCAGGCCCAAGCTTCACCAGAGCTGCAGCTGGACCGTCAGACCCAGTTCAGAAGACTTGTTGCCTGCAGGTTGGAGAGACGGCCGGGATGGAAGCTGAGCAGGGAAGCCTACAGAGCCAGTGTGCCTCTAAGGACACATAAAGGTTGTGACAGTTTCCGGGAGCACAAAATCAGCACAGGCTTTCAAACAGAACAGAGCAGTCCATGACCTTGTGTCTAGCACCTCACCACTGACACGAAGCACTATCACATCACCCTAAGTTCTGGATCGAGGATTGAGGAGGGCAGTGGGGAGATGTGGCTGTAGAAGCTATTGGGGCGCCTCGGTGGCTCAGTCAGTTACGCATCCGACTCTCGGTTTTGGCTCAGGTCATGATCTCACAGTTTGTGGGTTTGAGCCCTGCGTTGGGCTCCATGCTAACAGTGCGGAGCCTGCTTGGGATTCTCTCTCTCTGCCCCTCCCCTGCTTGCTCTTTTGTCTTTCTCTCTCTCAACATAAAAAAAAACAAAAACAAACAAAAAAAAAACCTATCATTTATTGAATACCCGTTATTTCACACACTGTACTAAGTGTTTTACATTCATTTTCTCATTTTAATCCTCACAACAACCCTATGAGGTAGGTATCACCATTTATAAACAAGAAAACGAGTTCAGAAAAATTAGATCACTTGCCCAAGGTCACTCAGTCAGTGGTGAAGCTGGGATTTGTCTGGTGCTGAAAGCTCACGTTCTTTTTATTGTACACATCTAGTTCAGCTTTGGGCAAAAGGCGATTTCACTGCCCACCTCTGCAAAGAGCACCTGGGAGTGGGGATTGCCAGCCACACTCACCGCTGGTAGGGATGCATTGAAGCTGACTTGATGTTGGTTTTTATTCCACTTGGCATTTTTCCTAAAAGGAACACAAAGAAAGATACCTGAAGCACAGTAAGATTTTCATGATAAATCAGACAGGTGGTCTCTCAAGTTCCCTTCTGCCACCACTCTCATCTCAGAACCTCTGCAGCCCCGGGTAGCAACGATCAGAGGTGTGGTTCTTGACCAGCCCTCTCCCTGAAGGTGCCTGGGAGGGAGGGGCTCATAGGGAAGGGGTCAGAACACACCCCAGCAGTCTCCTGCTCAGCTACTCCCAGACAAAACAGCTAGACCCCATTTAATGTCACAGGTGGAAGAGTATGTTCTAATTGTAATTGTTCCTTTTCTTAGACAGCTTTGAAAGAAAATGCCTCTTCTAGCTACTCACGTCTGAATTCCCCCACACCGTTCTCGCAACTATTAACTGGAAGCAGAAAGACAAGACACAGAGAAGAGTACGTGTTGCCTATTTGTCAATCCTCAGTGCACCTACCAGATGGTCTCCACTGAAGTCTGACCATTGCTTTCTTTAAGAAACGACCCTGACGGCACACATGATACCCAGAGTAAATGGGACAGAAAGGTATTTGAGACAGAACTCTATAATGGGGATGGGAGGTGCAGTCTCTGCTGCTCCAAGTTCTTTTCTCTGGTGCCTGCTACAGAGTCGCAAATGAGATTTTTACTCCTGAAAAGTGTTTTCTGGGTCACAGTTCAAAAAGAAAAGGAGAAAATCTCCAGCTCTGAGATGGCGGGGGCCCATTCCATCCAGCTTATCCCTACTTCCCTGCTCAAGGTCATCCCCTGCCCACCTTACCTGTTTGACCTGCTTGGGCCATCTGCACCCCACTGAGCATTGGCTGCTGCTGGCTTGGAGCTCCTGCCATCTGCACTTGCTGTAATCCTGAGGCTCCTGCAAGGATTGTGCCGGCTCCCGGCTGGCCTGGCTGGCCAGGACCACTGCTGCCTGAAGGTCTCCAGTTAGACAGCCCCTTCCCAAAGGCCACAGCTGCTACTAAGGCATTGGTGTCTGCAGGGTTAAAGGTCTGCTTGTTCGGCCGAAGACCTGAAGAAAAAGGTTAAGCGAGGAGCCTGAGGTTCGCCTCTGACCCTGGACTGAACGTAGCAGCAGGAAGACCAATATGGGCACCAGGGCCTGAGCAGCGTCCACACTCAATGGCAGCCCCGAGGAAGAGCCAAAAGACCCCCACAACTATCTCGGAGCTCTCCCTTCTCATTTACCCACACCCTCCACCTGCTCTAGGGCAAGCCCTAACTACAAAAAGCTAACAGAACATAGCATACCCTTTCCTAAGCAGTTCATTCTTACGTCCTCACCTCGCCACTACCCAAACCACCATTCCTATCCCAGTGATCTATCCTCCTTTTCCTTCTCCATTTTGCCACCAGTCCCTCCATACCTCCACTCTCTGATTCCCGCTCCTCTTTGCTGATTTTCTCCAGGAGGTTTGAGCACATTTTATTCAAGCTCTGGATCTGCTTCTGTAACAAACATACATTTGTGCAGAGATCAGGCCATTGACCAGAAATGATGACGGTGAAGTTTCTTCCTTGTGCTCCTCCAGGGGCAATTTATGGGTAAACCATGCATCCCTACCAGGCGCACACGGTAAATCCTAGCTTCTCACGATGGGGTTCGGGGCGCTAGGGGGCAGCAGGGCAGGGACTCAGTCCAACCTGAGCCACATCAGCACCAATGCGGGCAGCATCTGTTGTTAGTTGCTTCTCTTGCTCTTCAACCTCAGGATCAGGCTTGGTTCTCAGATGGTCAGGGACCACCTCATGGCTGAAAACGGGCACTCGTCCTTCAGTCTGCCGCTGTAACACACAGATTTTACTGATCCTCCTATGCAATTCACGAAGAGTTGATCTGGCCCGATATATAGTTCCTTCCATAGGCAAATAGTACATTTTCAGGGAAGACTCCACCTGACACTTCCAATACCTAGCTTCCTAGGACACTAGTCCGCTTACTCCACGCTTCATTTCTGTCTCCTCACACAGGTTTCTACCAGACCCAGGGGCAAGTTTCCCTTTGCTACATTTTAATAAAAGATTGAAATAGACAAAATCACAATAGAACATACCTCTTGCTCAAGATAGGTCTTGGAGAAGAAAGATCTTTGCCTTGGGGACATAAGCCTCAGGGTTATTTGGTACTATTGGGGAGTGGCTCCTCAACTCTAGAGGGACAAAAAGCAAGGCCTCCAAAATGCAGCCTTTGCTTTCTATTGCCACAAACTACTCCTCATTCAGAACTTCTAAAGTAACCCAGCAACAATTATGCTCTAAGTTCTCATCTAAGAATTTAATTTCCCACACTGTACCCTTCTCCTCCTCTTACCATGAGATCCTCATCTCGGTCTGGGGACAACACCAGAGGGATGATAACCTGGTTACGGAACAGTGGTGTCTTTTCGTGCTTCAAGACCTTGTTCAAAGTATTCAACTGTCCAGAGAGCAAGGCAAAGCTGTCCAGAACAGAGGGCCTGGTGGTGATAAGGAAGCGTCAGAATGTCTCAGTCAAGTAGCCTTGAAGGGGTCCTTCAGACTAGGAACACCCAGGCTCACCCCAAAAAAGACTCATTGCACTACAGCTGGACTGCGCAGGTACCAGACTGGCCCCGGGGGTTGTGGGGTTAGGAAAGAGGGACATACTTTCAGTTTCTAGCAGAGATGGAGAAATAAGGCAGTTTGTTACTTGAATGGGGTGAGACCCAGTGGCAAAATAAGAACCATGGCTATACTTATCACTAAAAACTCAGAAACTGGGTAAAATTCTCCTTTCCGGCCTGAAAATAGGATCCACACTTCCATAGTAGGTTGGACCTGAAAAGACTCAGCAGCAACTGTGGTAAGAGACCCAGGATGAACACTGCATTCTTACTATAGTGGGTGGATTACTGAGGGAGTACCTCCTCCCAGAGATGTCAAAGGGTGAGAATCAAAAGCTAGAAAGACCTTGGGTTGGGAAACTAGGCATTTCTCTACTTCCTTGCCACAGAGGCCCTAAGCCAAATTTCACTTGTTAAATGTTGGGAAACCCAGCTCTTACCAAACCAAAAGATGTTTGCAAAGTGATAAACTGTGATATCACTGGAGATACCCGGTCCACCAGGAGGCCTAGCCCCCCACCCATGGAGCCCTCCTTGGCTTACCCTGGCAACCCTTACCAGGTCAGCCGGTCATACTCGTTCTCCAACTTGTAAATGAAACTCCCCAGTGAGTTCTTCAGATCAGCCACTTGACTCAGCAGTGCATCTAATGATGCCTCAAGCTGCTTCTCCTCCCTCTGCACCAACAGGAACAGGTGGGTTACCCAGATAGGTGTATGACACATACAGAGGAAGGCTGAAGAGCCAGGATGACAGTGTGCAACACCAGTCGAGAAACACAGGATCTCACTGGCACAGGAGAGCCAGGTTTTCTATCTTTGGTATTTGGGTTACAGACAGCATCAACCCTCAGACCTTTCAATCCATTCGCCTGACCTCAATTCCTCCTTTCTCTCATCATCTCCTAATTCACGTCTGGCTTTTCTCTATGTTAGATACACTCTATACTCTCTCACTGAGACATTTTCACCAGACCTAATGCCTGGGCTTTATAATCTTTTGTGAACCCCTGCAGCACGTGTACTCCAACTTCTCCTGTACTAGAACCTGCCTTGTGAGCATGGCAGTCTTGCCAAAGACACAAT
This sequence comes from Prionailurus bengalensis, assembly GCF_016509475.1. Classification (NCBI taxonomy): domain Eukaryota; kingdom Metazoa; phylum Chordata; class Mammalia; order Carnivora; family Felidae; genus Prionailurus; species Prionailurus bengalensis. Next base: position 34,040,121 of record NC_057345.1, read on the forward strand.
CCCTGGGAAACCTACCTACACATGAAGGTTTCCCTGAATACCAGGCTTGTACCACCACCGCTCCCCCCCCACCTCCCACTCTTCATTTGCCCTCAGCATTTGATGTTTTCAAGCTTCTTCTTGCTGAATTAATCGGCACCCATTTTTTTCTCAATGCCAATATTTCTGTATCTCTTTCACAAGCTCAGTCAACTGAAAAACATTTACTGACAGCGGACCAGGTGCAAGAAAGTAAGTGGCAAGTGAAAAACAAAACAAAACAAAACAAAACAAAATGCATATGCTCCTGAGCACCAGAGAAACAATGTTAAATGCTAGGGTATCCGCAAAGCGTTTTCCTCCCATCTGGGGTCTCCAGTTTTACTTCATTTCTCCATCCTTAATAACTAACCGGCTCAGGCTGGGAAGAAAGATGCAAAACTGTCTTGCAAACTCGCCAACGTGCAAGACAGGGGCCTGGATCCTGGGTTCCACCCACAGCCTCAGATTATAATTAGCTTAGATTTGGCCACCGCCCCCCGCCCAACAATTCCTTCACCTCTCGGGCTGCTCTCCAATTCCAGATCCCCTGTTACGTCTGCACCCAACAGAGTCCATCCAACGACCTAGGCCGGGGCCTGAGCCAACACGCCTCCTTCTTGAGCCATCTTCCTTGGATCGCATTTCAACTTTGCCAATTTACAGCCTGACCCTTTCGCGCACCCCAGCAAGTCAGCGGGGCCTCTTTCCACAAGACTCGGCAGTCCGGGCCCCACCCCCACCTCTCCAGTCGGTCGCGCCCCCCATCCCGCGGTCCCTTACTCGTCAGCTGCGGGCTCTAACCCCTCCTCTCAGCCCCAACTCCTCACCCTCCCCTCGGCCAGCCCACTATCGACCCCGCTACCCGAAACCAGCTAGCGGTCAACAGTCCCAAACCTGCTCTCACCTGCATTGCGGCGTCAGTGTAGGCGGCAACGACTTCCCCTTCCGGTTTCCTAGTCCGAGAGCCTCGCTGAGAGGTCTTCGTCCCCCAATCAGGAAACTCAGAACTCGGTCCTCCCACTCACTTCCGGTTCCTGCGGGACGCTTGTAGCCGGGTCAGGGGTCACGAGTGGAGCATCTTCTCTGGCCCGGGCCGGCGCGGGAGGGCTGTGTGATGGCCTCGGAGCGCCCGGAGCCGGAGGTGAGGGGCGGGGGGGTGCAACGCTGGGCACTGGGCCCCGAGCTCCGAGGAGGAGGATCCGGCGGCCTGGCACGGCGGTGGCCTCCTCCCCTTCTGGGGGAGGCCCTGCCCCGTAGGCCCGACCATTGAACCTCCTTCCCTCGGCCCGCAGTTTTGTCGGGGGGCTGGAGCAGAAACCCGTCGCTCTGTTTTGGTTACTGAAATTTCAGACACGTCGCTGACTCTGGGGCTTTCGTATTCTTTGATCTTAATAACGGTAATAACAAAATCTGTAGTTTGATTTTCTGCTGCAGTTTCCGTGGGCAGCACGGCAGTAGACATCGATGGTTTATGCATTTCTCCAAACATCGGAATGCCGTAGACAGCATGAATTAATTTAGTTCTGGCGCTCGTGCATTTGGGGCGCAGCTTTGGTTTCGCGAAAAAACATTTGACTCGGAGTGAAACCTCGTCCAGCATTGGCACTGCCATTTAGCTATCTGTGCAACTTTGAGCAAGTCTTGATTTCCAGGATCCTGTTTCTTTCTTCATAAAATACCTGTCTTATGGTGTGTTGTGAGGACTTGACGTGTTAAACCAGAAAATGCACGGGAGGCATCGATTGGGTGCCAAGGACCACGCGAGAACTCATACATACATTACGTTATTAAAACTTAGGCGAAGAATGTGGCAGTATCCGCTCTCATTTACAGATAAAGGAATTGAAAAGTGAGGGAGGTTAAGTACCTTACCCAAGTGCTCCTCAGCTGGGGAGTAGCAGAGTTGAAGTTAGAAGATCTGAGCATAAAATCTCTCAGCTTTGGAAAAAACGGAACACTAGAACAGGTGCCCAGTGATGTAAGAGAATATATGAGTAAGTGGGAAGGGTCGAGGATGTGTAGAATGACATAAATAGAAGTCATTTATTGAATGAGTACTGCATGCCAGGCACCATTCTAGATGCTTTGCCAATATCAATTAATCCTCTTGTCCTAGACACTTTTATCATCTCCCATCTTTCAGTTGTGGAAATTGAAACACAGAGATCCTTGCAGGATAGTTACACAGCTAGTAAGTAGGGGAGCCAGGACTCCCAAAACAGGTGGCCTGGCCCCAGATCTTGTGTTGTTAACCATAGTGATTATAGTATAAATAATAAAATAGCCACAGGATGGTAAGTCTCCAGTTTGTAGGGATTTGGTGTTATGAAACCCAAGATTAAGTAGGAAACTAGCCTATTTTAAAGAATCAGACATGTTCACAAAGAAGCCATGCATCTGAAATGTCAATACTGAGCAAGACTATGAAAGAATTTGGAGTACTCCTCCGTAAGAATTAAGATGAGAGGAAATGGGGGCACCTGGGTGGCTCCGTAGGTAACGGTTAAGCATTCAACTTAGCTCAGGTCGTGATCTTTCAGTTCACGAGTTCAAGCCCCGCCTCCGGCTCTGTGCTGACGGCTCAGAGCCTGGAGCCTGCTTCAGATTCTGTGCCTCCCTCTCTCTCTCTGCCCCTCCCCTGCTCTCTCTGTCTCTCTGGTCTCTCTCTCTCTCTCAAAAATAAATAAACATTTACAAAACAACAGCAGCAAAGATGAGAGGAAATGGGATGTTGTAGCAAAATACGACATACCTTTCAGGCAGGTGGCGTAAAACAGCACTGTCCAATAGAAATCTAATACAGGCCATGTGTGCAAATTTTCTAGTAGACACATTTAAAATGGTAAAAAGAAACAGAGGAAATCAATTTTAATAATGTATTTTATTTATATATATTTCCAAGATACTATTTCAACAGGTAACAAGTATTAAAAACTATGAGCTACTTATCATTCTTTTTTGTACCAAATCTTTAAAAATCCAGTGTGTATTTTACACTTCTAGCACATCTCATTTTGGACTTTTGGACTCACAACATTTCAGGTTCTCAGTAGCCCCATTTGGTAGTGGCTACCATATTGATCAGTGCAGATCTATAGGAGCTTGGAGTCAAGACACATACTTGTGGGAGTCTCATTCAGCCAAAAGTGAAGCATGTGTTAAGTTCTTGATTTGCATTTCTGAAAATTTTATCTCAGAAAGTAAAGGGAGTGAAGTTTTCCCCTGGGCAGAAAAGTCACTGACTTTGAGAGGTTGTTACAATCCGAAGAGAGAAAATTGAGCATAGTCAGATTTAAGAAACCATTCATTCATCAAATATTTAAAATATTTTTATGAGTGCTGTGGATTCAGAATCGTGCTAAGTATCAGGGTGGATACCGAGCAGTGTAAGGCAGACATGTCCTCTATTGTAATAGAGTAAACAAACATTGAATTATAATAAGGGCTGCAAAGGAAAACTACAGAATGAATGAATGTTTAAAAGAGGTTCTTAACCGACTTTGTTAAGAAGTGTGTGGGGTGGGGGTGGTTTGGGATGCCTTCTCAGAGAAATGACACTTCAGCCTGAAGACCAAGTAGAAGTTGGCCACGAGAAGAGGCAGAGCGCATCACAGGCAGAGGCAATAGTGAAAATCCTGACGTGAGAAGGAGCGTAGAGCCCTCAGAGAACAGAAGAAGCAGCTGCTAGTGTGGGTGCAATGTGACAATGAGAACAGCTAACACTTCCAGAGTGCTTACTAAGTATCACCTAATCCTTGTAAAATCTCCACAAAATAGGCACTATTATTTTCCTGATGGCACAGATGAGGAAACTAAGGCACAGTAACTTCACCAAGGCCTTGTATTAATAAGCAGCAACAGAACCAACGTTTGATCCCTCTAGGTCCTCTAAATTGGCAAGAGATGGGTAAGAGATGAGAAGAAGATTCAGGCTGAGTCCATGCTAGAGGTTCAGGACTTACGTGGCATAAGTCCAGTGGTAAGGAGCCTTCAGACAGTTCAAGGGAGAAAATGTCTACATTACTTCATGGAATTCTTTATTTTTAATTTTTTTTTTTTTTTATTAGAGAGCATGAGCACACGTGAGCGGGGAAGAGAGGCAGAGAGAGGCAGAGAGAATCCCACGACCCTGGAATCATGACCTGAGCCAGTGTCAAGAGTCGGATGCAACCGACTGAGCCATCCAGGCACTCCTCATGGGATTCTGTTAGAAAACAGCATCATGGTTGGAAAAGGCTTCAAAAATTATTTATACCTTAACCATGAAAGGACAGGTGCAAAGAACAAACAAAAAACAAATTGAGATGGGCGATGTTTCCGTCGTCCTGATATATATGGTATGCAGTACAGTGCCTAATAATGTATTATTCATCTTGTAAATGGTATGTAGGCCTCAATAAATGTTCCAGAGAATGATAGGCTTCCTCTACCATTGTTCTCATTCTCACGTTTAATTGCAGCAACATCCTTATGAAGTAGGTATTCTTACCCACATGTTATCAATGAAGAAGCTGAGTCCTGGAAAAAATTAAGTAACTTGTTCAAGCTCACATAGATAGCAAGTAGTAGAACCAGATTTCAATCCAGGTCTCTGACTCTAAAACCCTGCTTTCTCTTTGCCAGATTAGTCCCAAGAGTAATGCATTTCAGACTCAGGGAGATTATATATTAGGGCATTGAAGCTCCATGTGAACGTGGATGCCGAGAGAATACAGCTAATTCAGGTTTGTCAAAGCAGAAGAATCACTTGGGGAGCTTGTTAAATTTAGATTCCTGAGTCCTGTCAACTCAAATTCAGTTGGTTTGGCTGGGGCCCAGGAATCTGTATTTTAATAAGCACCTCGCCACTCTCATGCACCTGGTCCTTGGATCACACTTTGAAAAATACTATTTTAGCTGCTTAAATTCTTATGTTTTCTGGTTCTGATCAATTACATCTTGAATGTGAGGCAAACTTCAAGATGATGGTTTGAACATGTTGCTGTTGACTTCGAAGGGTCATGTTTGAGGGAGAAATGTGAGAAAGATTAAGTTGGGCCAATGTTCCTGGTTTCAAGAGAGTGGATTCTGTAAGAACTGGTTGATGAACTAACTACGTAAGCTTCACTTGGCCTTGGACAGTCAGTCCATCATTCAAAATAACTTTCATTTGTTTGTTTTAGTTTGAGAGAGCATGTGTGAGCACAAGCAGAGGAGGGGCAGAGAGAGAGAGAGAGAGAGAGAGTGAGAGTGAGTTCCAAGCAGGCTCCACACTCAGCAGGAGCCCGACACAGGGGCTTGATCCCACAGTCCTGGGATCAGGACCTGAGTCAAAACCAAGCGTCAGTCGCTCAACCTACTGAGCCACCCAGCACCCCTGTCATTCAAAATAACTTCCAAGACAAGGTGGAGAAATGGAAGCTGTACTGTAGTGAAATCAAGCCGTCTACTAATAATCTAAAGAACGTTTACTAATAGCACAGCACCCATCTGTGTCTTCCATCCGCTTTATCTCCCCTTTTCCTCTTCACTTAGCAAACCCCACTCAACCTTCAGTGTCACTTTCTCCTAAGATCCTAGCTTGGGTCAGGTTACTTTGTTATATGCTGCCATAGAACCACTTTCTTTTCCTTTGGCACACTTACTCAGTTTGTAATCATATAGTTAGTAGAATGATTATTTGATTAATTTTTTCTCCATTACAGGGTAAATGTTACGAGAGCAGAGAATGCCAGTTTTTGCTTTTCGTGGTATCCTTAGGACCTAGCCCGGTGCTAGCATGTAGCTGGCCCTCCATAAATTTGTTGACCGATGAATGAATGCACACTCACCTTGTCTTTGTCCTCTTTGGACAGGAATGAGGACTTGATGGCATCCTGATGAAATTAGCAGGGAAATTAAGCTGGAAAGAGATTTGCTAAAAGACAAAACAGCACTCTAGGTTTCACAATAGAATAATAGACTGAATTTATCCAATATAACAGGACTAATTGAATAATTGGATGTGTTCCAAAAAGCCAGCTGCATGAGGACAGAACAGAGGATGTGTCTTAACAGCAACACAAGTGAAAAAGTTGTGGAGGTTCCCTGCGCCAACAGTATGGTAAAGTCAGTCGGACTTAGGAGACTCTGAATCTGTGACCTCACCTGGGTATTGTGTTCCATCCTAGCCCCCACATTTTGAGTTGAAAAACAGACCAGCCAGAGTTCATAGGCATATGATCTAAGATACAGTGGGGAAACTTGAAACAATGCTCTTTAAGATTTACCTGAAGAACTCAGGAGATGTTTATTACAGAGAAACAGAGACTCAGGGCTGCCATCAGATGTTTGATAGATTATCCTTTGGCAGAGGGTCAGACTTTCCTTTGGGTTTTATCAAGGGGTAAAGCCAGAAATAGGTTAGATGTTTTCAAGAGAACAGATCTCAAGAATGGGTCAAGATTATATCAAGAAGACAGATTCTGGCTTAGTGTGAGGAAATATCCAGCTATGCCAGGTAAATGGGGACGAGCAAAAAAGCTGAAGTGAATGGCTGTGCGGGACTCTTTCCAGACACAAAGCAGCAACTGATCAATGAATTGCTTGTTTTCACTTGTTACACCAACGCACGCATTTATACTTTCACACGCCATTGGGATACATGGTAGTGTTTTATGGAGGAGGAAAATAAAGTTCAAGACCAGAGGCTCAGCTATCAAATCACACTTTCTTTCAAAACAAATCGATTAGAACTCACACCCGCAGCCCTTCCCCAGATTCCAAGAACTGTAAAAAAGAGGTAATATTTGAAAAGAAAATAATAGTGAAAACCTGGTAAAAACAACTTTGGTGGAAGCAGAAGAAAAACCCAGACATAAAATAGGCTCGTTTTTCTATAAAGTGGATGAGGAAGGATGGGATCTCTTGGACAACACAGAGCAGACGTTGCTAAAAGTGAAAAGTTGGGAATCAGTGGTAAGAAATTCAGAACATAGCTCAAAACAGAAGAAACATAGCTTGTGAGAGCCATTTCCCTCACACATTCGGTCAACAAATATTTGAACACCTAGTACGTCTTGGCATTGTGCTGGTTGCTAGGGATACAGCAAAGGACAACATATAGACAAAAGCTTCTACCTCCTTAGAGCTTCTAGACTTGCAGGGGAAACAAAATTTACAAAGTACACAAATTCTTCATTATAAACTGGTGGGTGCCATGAAGAATTCTAAACTGCTTTGTGACTGTGTGACAGAAGTGAAACCTGTCATGCCTAACACAGTGCAGGGGATCATAGATTCATTCGTGAAACCCAGAATCACCAACATTTTAGACCTAGAAGGTGGAGCGACCAAGTGTTCCCAATTGTTCTTATGGTGCTGACCCACGGATGTGTGTTCTCTGTTTAACCCAGCTCAGTATGGGCCCAGATTCCTTCCTATGGTGTTTTCTTGCATAGCTGAAACAGGCTGGCATTTGGGGGAAAACAAGTCTTAGTACTAACTACCAAAGAAGAACCAGAGGAATATAGTACTGAGATTAGTGTTAAGATTATCTCACCTTGAGAAGAGTTGTAGAGAAAAAGAGTTGTACTGATTATTAGTTTTAAACATCAACTTTGCTTTGCTTAGAACATATGGCAAATTCACTTATTCAGCAAATTGTATGGAGCATCTGATGTGCCAGGCACTGCTGTAGGCTCTGAAGATAGAATGATAAACAAAGGACTGCTGAATGCAGGTATCCTTCCTATTCTGATAGTACTCCCGGCCCCAGCCCATCCTTTCCTAGAGAGCCTTGGCAGGGATCCAGCACCATCAGTTAGACAAGAGTGGGCATCAATCTCACACCCACACCAGCTCAGCCAGTCCTGAGGGAGAGCTTGACTGGTTTAGGAGGGCATCCCATCCCGAGACTAAGGTCAAGCAGAGGGCAAGTGACTGCTGCACATTCCTTCTTGGCCGGTAGACCCTTTGCTGTTTCTAGCATCTTGGTGATAAGGGTGTACAATCTTAAGGGACCTTTTGAGGGGAATGGTGGTTAGAAATGATGGTAAATACCTGTATCTGATTTTTCTCACTAACTTGGAAATCATTCTGCAATTTACCGGTTTCCAGGGCTATCTTAGTCGTCCTTGATACAGTTTTGTTCCTTCCTCCCCACTGCTTCCAATTAATCACTGATTGTTGTCTTATTCTAAAGGGTTCTTAAAATGGCAACTAAGCTCACTTGTCTTGAAGGTTGCGTTAGCTGAGTGTGTGTGTGTGTGTGTGTGTGTGTGTGTGCGCGCGCGCGCGCGTGTGTGTGTGTGTGTGTAAAACCAGACTTTGTCAATGAAAGGCAGTACTGGCTTTACATTCTGGCACAAGTGCTGTCTCATCGGAGACCAGTCTCAAATAGTTCACAGAATGGCTACTATGAGTAGCTCTGGTCTAGGCCACTGCCATCTCCCCTGGTTGTCAGGGGATCTTTCTGAATCACGTGGTAGCCAGAGGGAATTTTTTTTTTTTTAATGCAGATAAAATATAGCTCTGTGAAAAAAAAGTTCAGTAGCTTGCTCCAACTCTTGGGAAAAATCCTTGGCCAGCACCTACCTTAGCCTGGCGTACAGAAGCAGCATAATAGAGAATAGTGTGATTTTAGGTAGTATAGAGACGTAACACAAAATAATATTGAATCCTATATCGATATTTCAGTTGTCTTTTTGTTTTTCTGATTATGGCGGAGCATCCTTTATGCTTGTAGAGACCCATCATGTTCCTTCTCGGGACCACTTCAAATCTTTTCTGTTCTTAAACCCTCAGTTTTATCCGCTTGTCACTCTTCAGTAGTTGGGCTTTGCAGCTCATGAGGCCTGGGTCTGACTTCTGACCCTGCACCTACTAATTGTGTTAAATCATTTCACTTTTTTGGACCTCCGTTTGTTTCTGTTAAGTGTTTTATGTGAAGCCTGATTGAGTGTACGAGTGTGAAGAGCCTTCTATTATGCCCGGTAATAACCTGGTGATAGTTCACTTTTATAATATTCTTTCTGAGCGCCAGGCATTGTGCTGAGCACTTCCTATACCTGATTTCGCTTAGCCCCCTTAACAACACTGTTAGATCGGTATTAGGATTATATCCATTTTACAAATGAGGGCACTGAGGCTTAAGGAGGTTAATGAAGTACCTTTTCCCCGATCTCACAGGCTAAAAAGAGGCCAAATTGGGATTCACACCAGGCCGTCTGAAACTGAAGTTCTTGCACTTAGCGTCTCCAGGGGACTGTTGAATATGTTACAGGTGCTCAAGAAATGGGAGTTTCCTGCCTGCTTCCACCTATGCCATTTCCCAGTACCTGTTTCTGTGTCTTTTTTTTTTTTTTTTTGAGAGAGAGAGAGAGAGAGAGAGAGAGAGAGAGAGCAAGAGCAAGCATGAGCAGGGGAGAGGGGCAGAGGAAGAGGGAGAGAGAAGATCTTAAGCAGGCTCTGTGACCCTGAGCTGAAATCGAGAGTCAGATGCTTAACCAACTGAGCCACGAGGTGGCCCTGTTTTGTGTCTTTTGAAGCAGGCCTTCTGTCCTGAAGAAGAATGGCTTTCTTCATCTTTAGTCATTGTGTCTGCTTTCCACACTCCTCTCTGCCATCAACCATCCTTCGTTATTGCTTTTCCAGGGCTTTTTCTATTTCTTCAAATTTCCCCATTTGGGGGGAAGAAACCTTCACTTCCTTTCAGTACCACATTTCTCAACAGTTATTGGCTTCTGTTTATTTCTACCACCCTCTTCAGTCCTCGCCGCCTGGCCCTTCCCCTCACCGGCCAGGGACCCAGGGGAAGAAATTTGCAATTTGTCTAAGCCAGAAGGAGAGTCGTCTTTTCATCGGAGGCTAGAGTAAGGGAATAAAGGAATTTCAGGTAAAGATTGGTCAGGAAAAAATGTTGGGGGAGTTCAGGGCAGTGGACCCTTATTTTCTCTGTGAAACAGTGGGTGAGTTTATCTGCCAGGCCCCCAGGGGCTGAGAGATGGGAAAAAGTTCTGAAGGGGATGGGAGAGGTTGCTCACCAGGGAGAAGTGAAGGGATAGGTAAAGTCCTGCTGGAACTGGCGCCCCTGGCAAAGTGACAGGTTTCTCTCTGTCAGAGTGCCACTGGCATGGTATATGTGTGGATGAGGGAGAGCGTCGAATTCATCCCGAGCCAAGATTCGGCTCATGAGTGGAAGGACAAGGACACGGGTAAGGGAACTGATGCCTGTCAGGACACTGCGGAGCCAGCTGCCTCTGAGGCAGTGGTGGGAAGGAGCTGGAGCACTGACCACTGAGAAGTGTGGAGGGTGGGGAAAATGTGGGTCGTGACCCACAGGAGTTTAATTTTGAGGCATTCAGCGGGCTTGCTAGTCACCCAGTAAAGAGTCCTTTAGGGGCCGCTGTCATCAAGGCTTATTAGGAGGAAGTGTCCGGCATTACTGAGTATCTGCTTTGTTGTCAGCAATTTGCCAAGCATAGGGACACACACATAGAGCAAGACACAATCCCCACCCTTAATGAGCTTGTAGCTTATAGGAAAAACACCTACACATTCAATAATGTTAAAAGGGCACTTGGTCAACACAGAAGTCCACATAAGGGGAATGGGACCAGAGAACTGAGTCCTTGGGAACACGTTGCCCTGAGGGGGGAGCTAATTTTTCCCCTCTGCTGCCTTGCCTCTCCCTTATGTGTTGTGAACTCCTTGGACAAGTCACTTGCACAGCGATCTATGTATACCAGGAACTCAGTGAATTTTTCTAGATTATTTCTAATGTCTCTTTGTCTCCAGGTGGAAGAAGCTGGGCAGGTGTTCCTGTTGATGAAAAAAGATTATCGAATCTCCCGAAATGTCCGCCTGGCTTGGTTCCTCAATCACCTGCATCAAACTGTGCAGGCTACACCTCAGGAGATGCTGGTGAGGCCCAGAAACCTACAGTATGGGAGGGGCTGGCTCAGAAGGATCTGCTTTTTTAAGGGGGTCCTAGAAACAGGATGGGAGACGAACTCTAAGGGGTCTCATTCTAGAAGGAGCAAGTGACTTCCCAGAAGATGATTCCACCCGGGAAATTTTAATTTTCCAAATAGGAAGAGTATATAGTTGGGTTGCAGGAGATAGAACCAGTGGTTTGCCATTTTGGATACAAGAGTTCAGGTCCTGGACGGGGCGCCTGGGTAGCTCAGTCGGCTCAGGTCCTGATCTCACAGTTCATGAGTTTGAGTCCCATGTCGGGCTCTGTGCTGACAGCTCAGAGCCCGGAGCCTGCTTCGGATTCTGTGTCTCCCTCTCTCTGCCCTTCTGGTGCACATACTTTCTCTCTCTCTCTCTCTCTCTCTCTCTCTCTCTCTCAAAAATAAACATTTAAAAAAAATTTTTTTTTTAAAAGGAAGAAGTAGTTCAGGTCCAGGAAATAAAGGGGTGACTCTTCCCTGACCCTTTCCTTTTCTCTCTGTCCTAATTGTCAGCTCCAGTCTGAGCAGGAGTTGGAAGTCCTCAGCGTCCTGCCCCCTGGGTGGCAGCCAGATGAACCAGTGGTCCCAAGGCCATTCCTCCTTGTACCTTCGACCCGGGTTACCTTCCTGGCTTGGCAGTACCGATTTGTCATTGAGCTCGACCTTAGCCCATCTACTGGCATTGTGGTAAGGGACTAGAGGGAGACAGTGGGAAGAAGGAATAAGGGATGGAGTAGGGGGTGAGGAGGAGAGGGAGAGGCCTCAGAGATGTGAAAAGCGATCCCAGTCTACCATCGTGGAAAGGAAACAGGCTTTTAAATGGTCAGTGTTTAAAGACGTCCCATTCCACACGTGGCGCTGTATTTGGGGGTGTGACCAACTTTAAGATGGGAGTTCCACTGACCCATGGAAGCTGCTTGTTTCTGCCCTCTGCTCAGGGCTGCTTTTGCTCACATTCGAGAGATCTTTCTCTGCATTGCCCTCAGGATGATTCCACAGGGGAGATCTTGTTTGATGAAGTTTTCCATGCGCTCTCCCGCTGCCTAGGCGGGCTGCTTCGACCCTTCCGAGTGCCCGGATCTTGCATCGACTTCCAGCCTGAGATCTACATAACTATCCAGGCCTACTCCTCAATCATTGGCCTGCAGGCCCACCAGGTATCGCATCCTTTCTCCAAGTTTGTACCCTCAGACCTCATTTCTGGTAGTCCATTGATTAAGTCCTTATTCTGTCTCTACTGTCTATTTTCAAAGTCCCAACCTGTTTACCAATCGTCTCTGAGTCTGTCTCCTCTTGAGAAGGATCCATTCCTCAGCTCTTAAAGAGCCTTCTCGGGGCGCCTGGGTGGCCCAGTCGGTTAAGCACCGACTTCAGCTCAGGTCACAATCTCGTGGTCTGTGAGTTCGAGCCCCTCATCGGGCTCTGGGCTGATGGCTCAGAGCCTGGAGCCTGCTTCCGGTTCTGTGTCTCCCTCTCTCTCTGCCCCTCCCCCGTTCATGCTCTATCTCTCTCTGTCTCAAAAATAAATAAACGTTAAAAAAAATTTTTTTTTAAAAAGAGCCTTCTCACGAGCTTTAGGTCCGTTGGCCTTGATTGGACAAATGCCTCTCCCACTCCTTCTGCAAGGCTGTGGTTCTGGCCACTGGATGTCTGTTTCACGCTGCCACTACCACCCCCCTTTTAATTTGATTAGAGGGTTTGTTTATATCCTGACTCCTGGCACTACCTCTAGGAGATGATCTTTTAGAATAATTTTATGATTTTGAAATATAACAAATGCCCAGAACCATAATTTCTTCCAAGGACAGAGGAGGGTCATCTTCCCTGAGGGCCCTGTGAAGTGCCGGGTGTTATGCTGACCATACAGATAATTACGAGCCTTATCCAACACCCAAACAGGCCATCACAAGACACTCCTTTTGGAGAATGGCCAGGTCTGTTACTGGAATATCTGTTTTTGGCTTAGATAAGCAGTGGCCCAGTTTCCCCTCATCTGCTCTTAACCACCTTCAACTCACTGTTAGGGGCTTACCCTGAAACTGCCCCTAATGGCCATGTTGTCACCTTGGCTGTCAAACTCGCTTTGAGATAGGGATGCAAGGAACAGCTCCCGAGGACCCGAGATCTACAAGGCAGTCGGTGCGTGTCTGGATCCCAGCCCACTGCTGTGGATTAAAGTGCCCTCCTAGCACAGCTGTTAGGACTGTTGCTTGTGGCCTGCATCCCCAGACAGAGGCCGGGCTTCTCAGGCACTGATGGCCAAGACCGGGAAAGCATGAGTGTTAGGTAATCACTCCACACTTGGTTCATTTCGGCAGACACTTACTGAAGCCTGATCTATGCGAGGCCTGGGCTAGGTCCTGTAGTCACAGATGTATCAGGCACTTCCCTGTCCTGATGGGAGGACTTGAGATTTTAGTAGGGGAGACAGATATTGAAGGAGGTAATTTCAGTAGAATGTGATAAAGACACTAGTTAAGTAATGACTCGAATGCCGTGGGAGCACCAAGAGGGAGCAGCCAGCCAAGCCCAGGGAAGACTTTTGGACAGAGAGGCATTTGAATTGAGTGTTGAAGGAAGGATTGAGGTTAGCCCTTCAAAGAAGGGGAGTGGGCTTTCCAGACAGAGGGGCCAGCAAAAGCAAAGCTGCAGAGCTGTGAGATTGTGCTCTTGGTCACAGGTGCTCTAGGGGACTACACATTATTCTGTTTGACACAGTAGTATTTGAATGTGGAGGTGGGGAGTGGTGGTAAAGAGGAGATGAGAGAGAAGTAGAGGCAGAATTATGAGAGACCCTGAATGTCACGGCTAAGAACTATAGGAGAGTTTAGTGTGGCGATGATGACAAGCGCTGGATCTAGATTCACACCCCCTGTATTTGCTTGCTGTGTGCCCTTATGCAAATAACTTAACCTCTCTGTACATCTGTCTTTTCTTCAAAATGGGAAGATTAACAGTACCGATATTATGTGGTGACTGAGTTCATATATATCAAGCATTTAGAACAGTGCCTGCCCCATAGAAAACACGGGAAAGTTAGCTATTAAAACTGTTCATTGTTATTCAAACTGTTAAAAATGGAAGGTTTTTAAGTGGACAGTTATGAGATCAGATTTGTACACTGGGAAGATCAGGCTTGTTTGTAGCCAGGAAAGAAGATGGACTGGGGGGCAAATTCTGCATTGGGAAAAACAGGCCGAAGATTATTGCAGTACAGGAGGGGAGGGGAGCCCTGAACAAGGCCAACAGCTATGGAGAAGGAGCAGGCTTACTCAGTATAAGCCCTCAGGGCCACTTGTCAGCCCTGGGCTAGCTTCCTCACCATCTCTAAAGCTCCCCAAGATGTATTCTACTGCTCCTTAAAACAGAACAAAAAAAAGAGGCACCTGGGTGGCTCAGCTGGTTGAGTGTCCAACTCTTGATTTTGCTCAGGTCATGATCCCAGGGTCATGGGATTGAGCTCAGCACGGAGCCCACTCTCCTTGGGATTCTCTCCCTCCGCCCCACTCCCCCCGCTCACACGCATGCGCGTGCGTGCGCGTGCTCTCTCTCTCAAATGACATTTAAAAAAATAAAAAACAGAACAAGTTAAATCACCTTTATAATGTATGTCCATTGAAGGAAACTTGAAAAATACATAAAATATAAAGAAAAACAAAGCTTACCCATAATACACCACCCAGAAATAACTACAATTAACATTTTATGGAATTTCCTTCTTGCCTTTGAGTACTTGTTTATCCTCCCTCACCACCACCATCCAAAGAGAGGAGAAGAAACTATCAGGCTGATTCCAGACACATAATTTTACATCCTGCTTTTTAAATCTATAATATGGGCATTCTTCCTGGTCACTAAGTATTCGTTGAAAATATGATTTTTAATTGCTGCTTGGTTTGATATTTCATCACAATTTATCATTATATATTTGGCCAAACCCTAGTGTAGGATTCTTGGGCTGACCCACTTTTCACATCTAAACAATATAGCTGTGAACATCTTTCTCACCTTATAACCCCAGTCCCCTACTATTCCTCTGATTCCGTTTTTCTTCTCTTAGGCCTGTGGACTTACAGAGTCCCCCTCTCCCGGCTGTGACCACCCATTTCCCCAGTTCCGGATAGGGAGTGAAGCAGTAGTTGTCACGCAGGAGGGCAGGGGTAGGGGAGTAGTGGGCCTGTGAAAAGGTTGTAGGAGTCTGAAAGGAGAGTTCCCAGGGCCCACCAGGCCTGTATGAAATTTCTAGGATGGGGGCACTTAATTTACGTTGAAAGGAGGAGGAAAGGAACCCCATGGAGAGAGAATGAAGGCATTAGTCAAGAGGTCCAAGATTAGTTGGAGAGATTAGCTTTTGGGAAACAGAAGAGGATGAGGAATCGTTTCTTCAGAGCTTCAAAAGAAGAACAAGGACACAGATACAAACTTCGAGCAAGTATTGTGGGTGTTTTCGGTGGTTGGAGAGTAGTACCCCCCTGGGGTTAAGGCAAGCAGGGAGTTCCTGCTGACTGGTTTCCTTTCTATATGAAGAAGGGGGGGTAGGAGTTACCTGCTGAGGGGAAAAGGAAGGAAGGAACATTCACAGGGAAGATGATGTTGTACCTAAAAGAAAAACGGTCCAGAGCTGCCTCTGTGTGCAGTGCTTCAAGATCAACAAGAATAAAAATGTGTGAGTCGGAATGAGAAAGGCTTTGCCAGGCTGAGGTGGGGCTGTCTGCTGAGCCAAGATGGAAGATCTTATGGCACCCCCATGTGGGAGCTTGGGGAAACCCAGTGTGCAGGACCGTAAGCAGAGGAAGGTTGTGAACCCAGATGAAGATAACTAACGGCCTGGTGTCCCCGGTGGAGTAGATGATCTGACACGAGAAGAACTGGCTGTGGATTGAGTCACCCTGCTTGCGCGAGAAGTCAGGAGCGCCTAGAGAGAGCTGTGGAGACACATAGGCAGACCAGAAGAGTACTTTCCAGTGTCCCCCTGACCTTCATGTCTTGGTCTTTCCCTTGTGCTTCTCAGGTGCTGGTGCAGGGCTGCCTTTTGGACCCTTCCCAGCGGGAGGTGTTCCTGCAGCAGGTATATGAACAGCTCTGTCTCTTTGAGGACAAGGTGGCCACCATGCTGCAGCAGCAGTATGACCCTCAGAGTCAGGTATGTGGGAGAGAAAGTGGGTGGAGACCGCTTAGAAAGAGGAGCTCTTAAGGGACAGAGGGGAGAGAGGAAGGACAAGCCCCAGTACAGAGGGAAGAGAGGTCAGGGAAAGGGGCTAAGAGCCAGAGTGAGCCAAGGTTAGAAGTGCTGGTGAGTGCACGCAACAGGTTCCCTGCTGGAGGAGGAGGGCTCAGATACATTCCCAAGACACGCATTCTTGCCGGGAGAAAACGTGAAGACCGTGTGCTGGTGTCTTTTTCAGTCCTAGATCTCCTCCCCCAGTGGATCTGAGAAGGTGACTGTGTGTGGCTTTGATCGCTACGATTTTGTTCGGTCAGGGATAAAGCTGCTTGAACTCACTAGAATGCACTTGGCTCATTCCTTTGGATATCCTAGAAGTAGCCAAGCAAATTGAGTGCTCTATGTCTGAAGACTTAATTCGATTGATGTATAAAATATTTCATAATCGTGATGGGAAAGGGGCCATAAAAGGTGGAGAAGCCTGCTCCAGTGTAATCTGGTGCTTCATCTGGTGTCCGACTCCTTGTCAGCATCTGAGCACATGCTAGGAGAGCAAGCACAGTCAGGACTTGGCTGCATGGCAAGGGGTTGAGGTCCTCACAGGATTAGGCCTGTCAGGCCTGGGCAGTGCTGGGCTGTAAATTCTGGCTTTGCTGTGGATGGGAGGGACGGTAATTCTCTCTGACCCATTCTGTCTCATCTGTAACTCGGGCCAGGCCGAAGACCAGTCCCCAGACTCGGGGGAGCCCCCTGGCCGGAAGGTGGGAGTCTCCATGGTGACAGCTGACCTTGGGTTGGTCAGTATGATTCGTCAGGGCATCTTGGCACTGCAGTTGCTCCCCTCAAACTCTAGTGCAGGTCAGTAGAAGGACCTTTGGTGGGGCTGGGGAAATAGGAGGGTACGGGAAAGGGGCACTAGCAGTATAGATACAGGTTCCAGGGGATCAGTGGGCCCCAGAGAAGAGGATCTGTCTCCTTGTGTGTGTGTTTGAGCATCTCTCTCAAGCACCCCCAGCTCTGACAACCATCCAGGACCCTAGTGGGAGGGAGTCGAGCTCCAAGGACATCACTTCGGAGACTGGGGTCCAGCACTCAGGAGGCAGAAGCAGGAGGGAAGGGAAAAGGGAAGGGTGTGGATCATAAAACACATCAGTCGGTAGACACTGAGGTCTGAAGGGCCCCATCAGTTGGATGCCCCCCTGTAGCTTTGATCTGGTCAGTGTCCCCAGATCTGTCTGATATTTCCTGCTCCAGGTATCATCGTGATCACAGATGGGGTGACCAGTGTCCCTGATGTTGCTGTCTGTGAGACATTGCTGAACCAGCTTCGCAGTGGCACCGTGGCTTGTTCCTTTGTGCAGGTGAGGACTTTCTAGAAAGGATGAGAGGGAAGTGTGGTATATCACAAAGTTGGATATGCCTGGTTACTTTCTTACAGGGGATGATTTCCCACATAAAGCCAATAACATAGTTGCTTGTGTGTCGGTGGGGGGAATAGGTGTCCTGTCTAGAACAGGATAGATGGGGGCACCTGGGTGGCTCAGTCGGTTGAGCTGCCAACTTCGGCTCAGGTCACGATCTCGTGGTCCGTGAGTTCGAGCCCCGCGTCGGGTTCTGTGCTGACAGCTCGGAGCCTGGAGCCTGTTTTGGATTCTGTGTCTCCCTCTCTCTGACCCTCCCCCGTTCATGCTCTGTCTCTCTCTGTCTCAAAAATAAATAAACGTTAAAAAAAAAAAAATTAAAAAAAAAAAAGAACAGGATAGATGGCAGTGGTGGGAGAGGACTCTCATCTTTGTCCTCAGGGTGTGGGGAAACAGCATGTTATAGTAAAAAGAGTGCAGGTTTTGAAATTTGACAGCCATTTCCAGCCTCATCTCCCCCATTAGATGAGTGATTACCATTTTCATTGCAAGGATCAGAAAACCTGAAAACTAGCTTGAGCAAAGGAAGGAATAGGGATTTTCAGTGAACCACAGCCAGTTTGGATTGATGGACTGTAGGGTGGGAGGCAAAGCACTCTGGGAAACAAGGCTGGAGGGTAGGCACTGGCCAGAACACGAAGAGCTGGTTCTGCTGTATTACGGCATTTCAGCATAACTCTGTGGGTGACGTGGGTAAGTATAAGGAAAGCCACTAGTTGGGTTTATGTTTTATAAAGGTCACTCTTGCTGTTGCGTGAAATCCGGAGTGGAGGCCGGGAGGTTATTAATTGTGGTGGTCAGTGTGAGAGGGGAGCAGGGCTTAAGTTAGGGGGATAAAGGGTAAGAGACAAGGGGATAGAATTGAGAAAATGAAGAGGTGGAGTCAGCATGACTTGTGATCAGCAAGGTGTGAGGGGTGAGCAAGAAAGAGAGGTTAAAGATGTCTCTAAGTTTGTGACTCCAGTGGTGGCTGGGTAGCCAGCAGAGCAAACAAGGAGAAGCAGCTGGGGTGGCGTGAGGACAAGATGATGAGCCCAGGTTTGTGCATGTTGCATTTGAGGCGCTTATGGATCCGTGGGATAGCAGTTGGAAGCATCACCTTCGGGGTTAGGCATACTTGGCCTGAATCCCGCCTCTGCTTATTAGCTGTGTGACATTGGGCACATCACTTGATTCTTGGTCGGATTCATTTGTAAGTGGAGATTATAATGGTGCCTACTTCACTGGGTGCGACAATGCATTTAAAGTGCTCGGCAGAGTGCATGATTATGTAATAGATGGCTGCTATTCATAGCAGTTAGCAGTTGGAGATGCAGATCTGGTACTCAGGAGACAGCACTAGTTGAGAGAGTTAGAATTTGTCAGCCTACAGATGGTGATTGAGAAGAGAAGAGGGTCCCTGAAGAACCTTGGGGAATACCGGTGTTTAAAGGTCTTTTGTAAGAAGAGAACCCAGCAAAGAATGAAGGGAAATAATCAGACAAGAACCAGGAGGTTCTCATGTCAAAGAAGTCAGAGTTTGGGGAGGAAAGAAGTAGTTAACAGTGTGAGATGGCAGCAGAAAGATCGTGTAAAATGAGGAATGAACAGTACCCTTTGGATTTGGTGATTAAGAGGTCACGGGGATCTTTTTCAGGTCATTTCAGTGAAGAGGTGGCCAGGGAAATGATTGCAGTAGATGGAAGAGTGTTAACACAGGGAATTTGGCTGCTCAGATCAAGTGGGGGAACAAGAGCGAGAACAGTAGCCAGAGGGAAGTGCAGGGTGGAAGAGACAGTGCTTGGTTCTGTTCTGTTTGGTTTTGTTTTTCTAAATGTTTATTTATCTTTGAGAGAGAACATGAGTAAGAGCACGAGCGGGGAAGGGGCAGAGAGCGAGGGGGACAGAGGATTCCAAGCGGGCTCCGTGCAGACAGCAGAGAGCCCGGTGCGGAGCTTGAACTCATGAACCGTGAGATCATGACCTGAGCCGAAGTCGGACGCTTAACTGACCGAGCCACCCAGGCGCCCCTGTTGTTTTGTTGTTTTAAGCTAGATACCAGCATGTTTCTGAGGAACCGTGAGGAAGCAGGGTTTGAAAATAAGGGAAGGAAAAGGAAACCTGATGGAGTAAAGTCTCTACATTGACAGGACGGTGTTGGCTCAAGAAGTAGATCGAGGGACTCTTTTGGAGTGGATAGAAGTGAAGATGTAGATAATTCTGCTAAGGGTCTCTGGTCTCTCCCTGAAGGAAAAGGGAAGGGTGAGTACTGTGAGGGAGGCCAGAGTTGGGAGAGCAGGATTGAGGACAGCCCTGAAGGACTTGCTGGGTTGGGTGTCATATGTTCTGATGTGGTGTCAGCCTATACACCATTGCACTTTTCTCCATTTGGGACCCAGGTATAGAGGTTGTGATCCTAGTTGGGCTTTTAAGGGGGAAGAGGAGTAAAGTCAAGAGGGCCAGGGGTAGACTTGGAAAGAGTAGAGGTTTGAGGGCTGGCAGTCTTAATGAGGTCAAAGAGCAGCAGGAGAAGGAGGATGGAAGGAATCCAAAGAGATAAAATTGTGTGTAATCAGTAGGATGTGGCAACTGAAATTGCAAAAATGAAGTGGTTCCAAGTGAAGCTAAGAGCCAGCATGTAGCCAGCAGGCAAGTGAGTGGAACAGAGTTAGTTTCTGGAGATGAGGGTTCAGGAACTCTGAGAGGCCAGGGATTTGAATGAACCTTCTAGAATAGGTCTGTCATCATTTTCTGAAGGGGCCGGCTAGTCAGTATTTTAAGCTTTGCTGGCCAAACGGATGTGGCAGCTACTCAGCTCTGCTCTTACCGTATCGAAGCAGTCATAGACAAGATGAATGGGAATGGCTGTGTTCCAGTAAAACTTTATTTACAAAAATGGCTGATGTGCTAGATTTGGCACACAGGTTATGTATAGTTTGCCAATCTCTGATCTACAGGCTTCGGGTTCAAAATATGGCCCATGGACCAGCAGCATTGGCATCACCACAGAGCTTGTTAGGAATGGAAAATCTTAGGCCCTTCCCAGACCCACTGCACTTTAACAGTATCCCCAGGTGTTTTGCACTTGATCTTAGCCAAAAGGCCGAGAAGTGATTCCCCAGGTGTTTTGTACCCTAAGGTTTGAGGAGCATTTTGTTAGAGACACTGACGTCTCTCGGATGGTGACAGGAAGCCAATGAACCATTTCTCACAGTCTTTAGTGAGTGGTGCAGTCTGGTGTTTGATGTTCTGAAAAAGGGCATGGCCAGATGGAATGGGCTTCAGACAGGAGCCCAGGGAAGGAAAGTTGCAGAGCAGTGGTCTTTCCTGGGAGAATGTTGACCCTCTTCCCGCTCTGTCATCTGGGAGATGGGCGCAGCCACCCAGCCCAGTCTCTTCCGCTTTTTTGTACTTCCTTCTCAGGTGCCTCTTTCGGTGCCTCTAATTCCTCATTTTCTCTAGGTGGGAGGAGTTTACTCTTATGACTGCAGTTTTGGCCACGTGCCCAATGTGGAATTGATGAAGTTCATCGCAATGGCCACGTTTGGTTCCTACCTGTCCACTTGTCCTGAGCCAGAACCAGGCAGCCTGGGTCTGACTGTCTACCACCGGGCATTTCTCCTCTACTCCTTCCTGCGCAGTGGGGAAGCCCTGAACCCTGAGTATTACTGCGGTGAGGATCAGACTGGGGCAAGAGGGGGCTGGCAGGGGAGTGTAGCACGGACCCAGAGGTGATTCGGGAATGGTTTGAGAGTTCTGGTCCCTAGAGAGATTGAGCGCATGCCTGGGGCTGGCTGTTCTGACACTCTTCTCTCCCCGGGATTTCAGCGTAGCCCCTCCCCCTAGATCTCTGTAGGCTCACAGAGAACCACCTGCCTCTTGCACATCCTTGCTGGTCTTCTAGGCTCTCAGCACCGCTTATTTAATGAGCACCTGGTCTCCGCAAGCAGCAACCCTGCCTTGGCTCTGCGCCGGAAGAAGCACACTGAGAAGGAGGTGCCAGCCGACCTGGTCAGCACCGTGTCTGTACGGCTTCGAGAGGGCTACAGTGTTCGAGAAGTCACCCTGGCCAAAGGTAAGGGTCACTAGGCCCTGCCACATCATACAAGGGTCAGACCTGCTGGGCAAAGCAGAAGCCACCTCGGTATCACACATGAGATTCTGCTTGTCATTTGAGACACATGGGTTCTGAGCTGCCTTCAGGGGTTAGTCTTCTTAGCATTTAGCTTCCCAGTTCCATCTCCTTTGCCAGAGAGAAGTCAGCTGAGGTTGGTGTGGTGTCCCGAACTTGGCTCTGTTTTCCGATCACTCCTGTAAACTTCTGTTTGTGGCAGTTGGCAGGCCCTAGGCCTGAAATCTCTGGAACCATGCTTGGAATCTTTAGCCAGGCTAGAGTTCCATGAGGTAGGTGGGGGTTTCGGATAGAACTCAGTCCCAGGCTGGAGTCCTGTCCCTTCTTCCCCTGAGTAGCATCCTGCTTCCCCTGAAGGAGGGTCTCAGCTGGAGGTGAAGCTGGTGCTGCTGTGGAAACACAACATGCGCATTGAGTACGTGGCTGTGGCGCCCTGGCCCCTGGAGCCGGAGGGCCCTCGAGGAACACGGGTGGAAGTGACGATGGAAGGCGGCTATGACATTCTGCATGATGTGTCCTGTGCGCTAAGGCAACCCATTCGCTCACTATATCGTACCCATGTTATCCGGCGGTTCTGGAACACGTTGCAGAGGTGAGTGAGGTCACCACCACTCAGTGAGCGACGCCGTTTGTTGTGTGGGAGGGACAGAGGTGTGAAACTGGGAGCTGGAGAGAGTGCCCCTGAGGACCAGGCTCGTGTCGAGGGTCCCAGGTGCCCCCCCGAGCTGCCTTCCTCCGTACCCGCCACAGTCAGATGTGACTCAGGGCCAGCCCTTGTTCTGCAGCATTAACCAGACGGACCAGATGCTAGCCCACCTTCAGTCCTTCTCTTCGGTCCCAGAACATTTCACGCTTCCTGACAGCACCAAGAGTGGGGTGCCGCTCTTCTATATCCCTCCTGGCTCCACCACCCCGGTGAGTGGCCCTGATGCTCGGGATCCCTGCTTCATGCCCGCCCATGTTGGACTGGCACAGCTTCTGGAGCCCAGAACCACCTTCTCTTTCCTTCCCTCGTGTCTGAGGCACCTGGACCAGAATTCTAAGCTTTATCCTTGAGAGCAATTCTCCCTCCTTCCAAGTTCCTGGCAGAGAAGGGTCTGTAGAGAGAGGCTGTCCTCGACAGACCACGGGTGTCGTGTAGGTGGTGGCATCCCAGCTGACTGTGAGCCCCTTCGCCCCATCTCCATGTGACATACTCTGGCTTTCTCTGGCAACTCCATTTTCCACCAGTGCCAACCACCCTCAACTGTGCGCCTCCTGAAGACCATAGCTTCCTTTGTCCTGTGCTTATTTCGCACTCAGCCCACAGTTGTCAGCCGTGAACCATGAGAGGGGGTTTATGCTGGCGTGTGGTGGCCTCATCCCGAGTTCCTCCCATCATTTAGCGGCATTCCTCTTAAGTCAGTGACGGAAACGTGGCAGGCTCCATCCTTTGCCTGGATTTAGCTCTAAAGGGCTACACGGTCTGTTTCTGAGCTCATCCTAATCTGGCCTTCATACTAGAGGCCTCTGTTTTTCGCTTCTGTCTCAGGCTGGGCTCTAAGTTCCTTTGGCCGTAAACCACTGCCATCTCCGACCCCTGGGCCCCGTGGTCCTGTTCGTTGTTTGGAAGTTGTGCCCTCTTTGTCCACAAGTGCTTCTATAGGACAGGCCTTCCTGTCCCCAGGTGCTCTCCCTGCAGCACAGCGGATCTGACTCATCCCACGCCCAGTTCGCTGCCTACTGGAAGCCAGTGCTGTCCATGGATGCTAATTCGTGGCAGCGATGGCTGCACATGCATCGCCTAGTACTGATCCTGGAGCACGACACGTGGGTACCCTCCGCGGGCTGAGGGGACAGGGGGTGATGGGAAAGGGGAACAGCAGACGAGCCCTCACCAACCTGAGCCAAGGAAAAACGATGACCCTTTCCTTTCCTAGTCTTCCTGCTCGTCCACCCCCACATCCTCAGATAGCGCCCAGAAGAGAGAAGTAGCAATCTATCTGTTTTTTGTCCCCAAGCTTGGGGCTGTGAGATGTGACCTCTGTGCACCCGTCTTCCAGACCAATTCCCAAGCACTTGCACACTCCCGGCAGCAATGGGCGCTACAGCACCGTGCAGTGCAGGATCTCTCACTCCTCACTGACCTCTCTGCTCCGGGACTGGAGCAGCTTCGTGCTGGTCGAGGGCTATTCCTATGTGAAGCTGCTCTCCAGGTGGGCAAAATGATGTCCCCTCACTCCTCCCCCTCCACTGCATCCCATGTCTCTTCCTCTGACCCCAGACCTCCCCCCTCCTTCTCAACCCACTTACTCCCAGTCTAGGGCTGCTCACTCACCCCCATTTTTCCTTAGTGCCCCAGACCAGCCCCCCTCCTCCTTCTACATGGTCCGCATCATTTCCAAGGCCCCATGCATGGTTCTTCGTCTGGGTTTTCCCATCGGCACACCAGCCCAGGCCCGGCACAAGGTAAGCTAGGCACTGCCTGACTCCCAGACCTAGGAGCCCTGTAGAGTGGACTAGCTCCTTCCCCACAAACTGCACAAGGCCAGGGCCAGTGGAGAAAGGAGCCCCCAGGCCAAGGAATGCTTGGAGTAGAGGGCTGAATCACTTTATCTGGGGACCCCTTCTCCCAGATCTATAGGAGACGGGGTTAGGAGGATCTGATCACATTTCTTCCCAGATTGTGTCGGGCTTGCGGGAAGAGATCCTGCGGCTGCGTTTCCCCCACCGGGTGCAAAGCAAGGAGCCAACACCCAAGGTCAAACGAAAAGGGCTGGGGGGTGTTGGTGGGGGCAGCTCTCCCTCCAAGTCCCCCCCCATGCTGGGCCCGCAGCAGGCCCTGTCTGACCGGCCCTGCCTTGTGGTCCTGCATAAACCCCTGGACAAGCTACTCATCAGGTTGGTGTAGAGGCTGGGGCCCAGGCGGGGGCACGTGGGAGGGCTGGGGCGTAGCTGGGAATGAGCGGAGATCAAGCGATTGCCTCCATTGTCCAGGTATGAGAAGCTACCCCTGGACTACCGGGCACCCTTCTTACTGACGCTGGAGCCACCAGGGCCACTGCCGTTGGTGTCAGGCCGCTCAGCCTCCTCTAGCCTAGCGTCGCTGTCCCGCTACCTCTACCACCAGCGCTGGCTCTGGAGCATCCCATCGGGCCTGGTCCCCGCACTGCCACTCAGCGCCATCGCGCAGCTCCTCTCTGTCCTCACTGAGTATGTTACCCAAGCCCGGGCGGGCAGCTCAGGGCAGGGAAAGAGCAAGCATAGACTCTGGGTGGCCGCTGGCAGGAAGCCTGAGTCAGAGCCCGCCCATCTCTAAGCCTCTGAGCCACTGCTGTTCTGCACAGGATTTAGTGCAGAGCAGCGCCTGCCACTGCCCTCCCCTGCCCCTCCCCCAGGTCTGTTCACTTTGGCCTGTGCAGCTAGAGCTGTTGCACCTGAGGCACCAGTAGTCTGAGCAGGGCTGTCAGCACACGGGTCTGCCTGGATGGCTGCTGGGAGGTGGGCATGGAAGTGGCATGGGGCGGGGGACGGACTCTGAGCATCTCTCTCCCATCTCATCCTGTCGCTGCCCCCACCTTTATGGGGCTTCAGAGTCCGACTGTCAGAAGGGTTCCACTTTGCCTGCAGTGGGGAAGGAATCATCAACATGGTCCTGGAGCTTCCAATTCAGGTGTGTGCCGTCCCTTGTGACACCTCCCCAACAAGGTCTGTCACTGGAGGGACACTTGCCTCTGAGCTGCATTGGGGCTACTGGAAACGGTGCCTCATGGGGACCCTGTGGTCAGAGGATCCAGAGCCTGAGGCCAGTCCCAGGACAATGTGGCAAGGGGCTAGAGTTCTGGGGGCCAGAGCTGGGCCGGGCCAAGTCTCTGGCTTGGCTGAGGTTTACCCAAGATCTCCCATTCTGCCCCCAGAATGAGCCCCTGGGGCAGGCTGCAGGCGAGGAGAGGCACACATGTGTTGTCCAGTACATCCTCTTCCCCCCACACTCTACCTCCACCAAAGACAGGTGAGACCCGGGTCTGCCTGGAGAGCTGCCTCTCTCCACATTCTCCCTTCTCCCTACTACCCCTGAAGTTCTGTCTTCCGGGCTGCTAGAGAGTCGGGGTAAGGGTGCTATTTGTTGTTGTTTGTTTGTTTGTTTGTTTGTTTTAAGTTTTTTGGGGGGAGGCGGAAGGGGCAGAGAGAGAGAGAATCCCAAGCAGGCTCCACACTGTCAGCGCAGAGCCCTATGTGAGGCTCGATCTCACAAACTGTGAGATCATGACCTGAGCCAAAATCAAGAGTCTGACGCTTAACTGAGCCACCCAGGCACCCCATTAGACGTTTCCTCAGGCAGACACAGGCCCAGAGAGGCCACGTGCAAGTTGTGTTCAACCTGTGTGCCTTCCGTGAACTGACCCCCTGCCATTCGGTTGTGGATCGGACTCTCCGCTCTGCCAGGCTCAGGGCTCCTCCTCCTTTAGCTTCTCGACAGATGATGACAACGATGTGGAGGTGGAGGCCCTGGAAGGAGACTCAGAGCTCAACCTGGTCACCGAGGTGTGGGTAGAGCCGCAGTATGGGCGAGTGGGGCCTGGCCCCGAGAGCTGGAAGCACCTGCGGGACCTGACATACTCTGAGATCCCTCGAGCTGTGAGTGACCTCTGAAGCACCCCCACACCTTACCGGGTTAGCTGCCGTCCCTCTGGAGTACCACAGCTGTGGGCTTCCTGGTCCCTCTGAATCTCTGTGTTCTGCATGTCTGTGACTGTGTGGGCTTCCTTGAGCTGGACACCAGAGTACTCTGGGCTAGGACAGGCTGACCCCTGACCTCTGCTGTTTGTCCCCTAGCTCCACCCTCGGGACGCTGCCTGCATAGGCTCCATGCTGAGCTTTGAATACCTGATACAGCTGTGCCAGAGCAAGGAATGGAGTCCCCTGCCCCCAGAGCCAAGGATCTCTAATGGTCAGTGGGGAAGGGGCTCCTGGGATGGAACAGGAAAGTGTGTGGGGAGAAGGCAACCGTAGCTGGGGAGTCTGGGTCTCACTGTGGCTATCGTCCTCCTTCCCTGCCTCCTAGGATTGGACCAGGGAGGAGATACCTGTGTTCACGAGATCCCTTTCCATTTTGACCTAATGGGACTGTTGCCTCAGTGTCAGCAGCTCCAGATGTTCTTCCTTCTGCTTTCCAGAGGTGGGTGAACTTCGTACTTACCCATACGTAGAGGGTCAGCATGCGTGGGAGCATTGGGGCAGGAGGAGGCTTGGAGGCCGCAGGAGGGCTGCCATGGTCAGGGCTGAGCCAGGGGGCTGGCCAGCAGGAGGCTCTTGGTGCTGAGTGGAGTGTATGTCCACTGGGCAGAACCAGAGGGTGTCCCTCTCGCCGAGGGGCCCTGTCCCACCAACGACATGGTGCTGTGCCTGCTGCACAGCTGCCTGGGGCAGGAGCTGAGTGACCGGGAGATCCCACTGACCACTGCTGACCAGGCCACCTTCTTGAGTGAGGTGCTGCGGCGGACCTGCCACGGTCCAGGTGAGCTCCTGCCTCTTTCCCGAACAGCACGCTCTGGCCCAGCCCCATTTCCCCACCCCTCAGGGGGGCTTCTGTCTTTGGGTTTTGGTCTCCCCCTCTCTTCACCTCAGAGCCCTGCCTCTCTGCCGGCCCTGCCCTCTTCCACCCACCTCTACCCCCATCGTAGGTCCGGAGGAGTCTCCCGTGGGGGGCCACGGGATCCTAAAGGATCAAGCAGTCAGCAGCGCCCAGGCCACTGGAGACTCAGCGCTTCCTCCCCTGGTCAGCACTGATTTGTCTCCTTCAGCCCCTTTTCACACTGACCTCCTTCTATTACCACATATTCGTGCCCCCCCTACCCCCGCTTTCTATCACCGGGGATACTGAATGCCTCCTGCCAGTGACAGGGTACTGAGTTCCTCTTTGCCCTGCATCTTGCACTCTATACCTAAGGCTGCGCTCCAGGGTGGAGGGAGGGAGCAGGGGTTGGGCGGTCCCTTACAGATTGTTCTGATTTTCTGTCTTAAAGGTTATAGGCCCTCCTGAGACTCTCAAGCCTCTCATCTCTACCCATTCCCCTCAGTGGCGCTGCTATGCAAGGCTTGTGACTCCCCAGCATGTGTTTCTGACTTTCCTCCCAGCTACCTTCTCAGGTACCACCCAATGGCCTTTATTACTGGCCTCAGATACAAACCCCTCTTCTCCCTCACCAGCCCACCAGGCAGCTCTAACTTATGTCTCTCTTTTCGTCTTCAGATGTCCAACATCTGGCTGCCTGTGGCCTGGAGGGACCCTCTCAAGAGGAGACAAAGCCTAAGTTTGGGGATGGGAGCGGGGCCCCCAGCCTGAAAGACCTGGGAGGAACTGGGGTGAGGGCTACAAAGGCCCAGGTTCCCACACTCAGCGTCACTCCAGCTGGAGGTAAGGCGGCTGACTCTGAAGTCGGTTAAGCAGGAGCAGGATTGGGAACAAATAGAAGGCTTGGAGACCATGTGACCCTCTTCCCACAGACACTGCCCAGATTCCAGGAGACCTAAGCCCACCTTTCCGTCGGGACTTACAGGCTTACGCCGGGCGTCAGGCTCCACAGACAGAGAGTGCAGATGGTCCCCGGACCCGGTGTCCTGTTTACGTCTATAGCTGTGCCCTAGAAGCACTGAAGGAGCAAATGGTTGGCCTGCAGCCCCCTCAGGCACCCCGAGACCTCATCTTCCGGTGAGTACCCTCAAGGTCCTCCCCCAACCGTGGCTGCCAGCCAAGGCTCATGACCATAGTCCAGGGCCTGGACAGACAGGCTGACCATCAGTGGTCAGAACTCAGTTTCTTAGCCAGGTCCTGCCAGCCCCTTGCTCAGCTTCCTTCAGCAAATCAAGTGAACTTGCTGGGCCGTGAATATATTCAGTAGAGGTGTACCGACCCTCCAGTGGAGTGTGGGTAGACGGCGAGTCAGAGATGTCACTAAGGAGAGCTGGCCAAGCTCTCTCTTTGCTCCCATTCCTAGGACTCAGTTTCTCGACCAGCCCTCCCCATCCTCAGTCTGGATGGAGCCCAGGCACAAGGAGGCAGCCAATCATTGTGCCTTGCTACAGGAGCACGCACAGCGATGCTACGTCCGTGGTGAGGAGGGGGCCGCCTGAGGGAGCCTCAGGAAGGAGTGGGGCTTCGCAGGATTACGGGGATGGGAACTGGAGAGGCCATTCCGGTCGTGGCCCCTTCCTCTTCCTCAGGACTGTTCCGGAGTTTGCAGCAAGCACAGAGCGTCACCTCACAGGACTTGCTGATAGCGGTAGATGCCTGCGAGGAGCTACTACAAGAAGTAGACATCACCCCTTTCCTGCTTGCCCTGTGTGGCCACATTCGGGTTTTGCCTCAGGCACCCCCAAGCCCTGGGCCTCTTAGCCCTGGGCCTTTCAGCAGCAGCATCGAGGAGGGCCCCGAGCCTCGGGAACGAGCTGTCCTGGCTTCTGAGTCCAGGTTAGGATTGTCCCTTAGTGATGTGTCCGGGGTGCACAAAGGTCCTGTAAACAGAGACCTTCCCGTCTGGGGGAATGGCCATGCACGATCGTGCCCACACACCAAGGAGGCAGTTGCTTCGTCTCTGGCTTCCTGCTCCCACCCATTTGGCATAGACCCGAGTCTCCTCCCCGTCTCTTCTGTTCTGGTGTGGAGTATTGAGCTGGGTTACGAGTAGGGAGTTGCCACTCGCCATCAGTGAAAGTAGAAGCTTGTTCTGAGGATGCTTACACAATAGTAATACTCTCTGGAACTACCTGTGAGTTTCGCAGAGTGTTGCCCTCACTGCTGAGTCCCCAGCTCACCTCGGGCCCAGCAGGTCCCTGAAGGGAAAAAGGCAAGCAGGCAGACGGCTGTGTCTGGCACCTGCCATCCTGCCGTGCCTGCCTCATATTAGCATCGGGGAAGCAGCAGACACAGAGGGAGGAGTGTGCTGATGACACCCAGGTCTGCACTCCAGCCAGTTCCCTGTCTGGAGCCCTAGATCCCCCACCTTTCATGCCCCGAAATCAGTGCATCTTCTTCCCACCAGACCTTGCTTCTCCACCTGTTCTCCTTCCGTGGTGAGTGAGATCACCCTCCACCCAGTGGTCTAAGTCAGAAAACTGGGAGTCACCTGTACTCATTCCTCTGCGTCACAGCAATGTCCGGTCATTAACAAACATGGAGGTTCGAGCCAAAATAGGTCGGCTTGTTCTCCTCGCCTCTTCCGCTGCCCGTGCCATTGTGCTGAGCACGCTTGCTAGAGACAGGTGTGGGCTGCGCCTAGTAGGGAAGCAGCCTCCTCTAGGGCTCGCTGATTCTTAACACCTCCTTAACACACCCTTCACCCCCTCCCTGACCACTCAGCATAGAGACTGAGGACCTCAGCGAGCCTGAGTTTCAGAGCAGCCGTGTCCCTGGGATTCCAGACCCTAGCCTGGAGATCTCTCTGACAGACGTCTGCCAGCTCCGAGGAGAGGCACATGATGCCCTTCATAGCCTCATCCAGGTGGGACGCTTGGTGAGGGCAGAAGAGGGGTGGAGCCCTGCCTGCACCGGGCGCAGTGTTCTCTCCTGGGGTGGGGGTATGTAGCTGTCTATTCTAAGGTAGGGGATAGTGTTCTGCTGAGGGCTGGCTGACATAACAGCCTCTTTCTAACCCCAAAACAGGAGAAGTTCCTGGAGATCAGTGGTCTCTACTTCCGCACAGTGCCCTCCAATCCCCACTACTTCTTCTATTGCCCCCCATCCAGCAGGCGAGAGGTGAGCGGCTTCCTCCCTTCCTCTCTCGTACCCCCGACCTGTAGCCCAGAGGCCCCACTGGGCCCACCCAGGTCCTCTTGACGCTTGGCTCCCTGGGGTCCAGATGTGGCTCTTGTCCTGCGTTGGATAAAGCTCTCTTTGTTTTGTTCAGGATGAGGGCCCCCGGGACACAGTAGACAGAAAAGTCAGTGACCTGGAGTTTTCGGAGGCTGAACTCCTAGGAGAAGAAGGTGTGTGGACAATGGATAGAGATGAGAAGGCTGCTTAAAGCCAGGATTCAGGGCCCTCCACTGCCAGCCTCTCTCATTAACCACACGACATGCATCCACGTCTAGGAGACACAGGCTGCTGTGTGGTCACTGAGAGTGACCCAGAGCTAGAGGTGGAGTATCGTGAGAGCCGTGAACCAGACCTGGGGCCAGCTGGGCTCGACTCTGCCTCGCTGTCAGATGCGGACACTGTGAACCCTGATGAAGACTCCTTCAGTATCCTGGGGGGTGATTCGCCTACCGGGCCTGAGGGCCTGGTACATGACCTGCCGCCTCTCTTCCTGCACCTCACGTGCTCCGTGCGGCTGCGTGGGCAGCACAGCTCAGTACCTGTGTGCAGCCTGCCCACCTGCCTGGGTGAGTTTGGGGTGCCCAAGGGAAGGCCACAGGTCCCAGTACAGCCTGCCTGCCTGTCTGTCTGTGGGTGGACGTTAACTCATTAGCACTGAGAACTTGAAGTCTGTGCTTGTCCCCAGGCTCCAGCAACCCCTGACTCTCCCCCTCTCCCAGGCCAGGTCCTTTCCAGTCTGGAGGGCCCCCCCATCGGAGGCCGCGTGCCCCTGAGGGACCTCAGTATTACGCTGGACGTCTTTGTGCTGACATTGCCTCTGGAAGTGGAGCTTCCCCCGACCTCGGACCCTCAGCACCACCGGTGTGGCAGCAAGTCTCGTGGGGGGATCTGGGGCCTTGTTTGGGTAGGGGCCCTTTAAAGGAATCTAGAGGTACTTGAGGGCTCTAGGACCCCTTAAAGAGTCAAGAAAGGAGTGCTAAGGAAGCCCTAGGAGGAGAGTAGCTGCCGTGGCTGCTGATCTTTGACCTTCGCTCCCACTCTATTCAGGTCCACATCTGAAAGCAGTGCTTCCTTCCCACGATCCCCAGGGCAGCCATCATCTTTAAGGTCGGATGATGGCCTGGGGCCCCCAATGCCACCCCCAGAAGAAGACAGGTACTTCCCTTTGTCCCTCTCAGAGTTCCTCACTTCCTGTCAGTTTTGTTTTCTGGAAACCAACATCTAAACCTTTCTTCCACTTAGGCACCCTGGACTGTCCAATTTGGCCACACCCCACAGACTGGCTATTGAGACCACCATGAGTGAGGTGAGGGCCTTCCCTCCCCCAGCCTAACTGACAGCCCCTCAGCACTGTAACCGATACCCTCTCCCTCATATGAGTAAGCTAAGGCTCCCCTTTATTCTGGGATCAGAGTAGGGCTGCCCTCAATCTGTGAGGCAGAGTACCTTCTAGTCTGGGAGTGAGGTGATGTGCCAGGCAGCGAGGGAGGTGCCCTTGGCCACTCCCCTGATCGCTCTCTGACTGTAGATCCACTGGTTGCTGGAGGACGAGATGGTAGCGGCCCTCCGAAGAGGGGGCATCCCCCAGAGCCCTACCCTGCACCGTGCAGCTGCCCACATCCATAGCTCTCCTGGACGCTCCACCTGCCTTCGCCAGACCCTGCCACTGAGTTTTGTGTTTGGGCCAGAACGTTCCCTCACACAATTCAAGGAGGTATGCTACCCTCAGAACACCCCCTGGTCATCCTGGGGCCCATTCTTCCCTGGACTCCAGATACGGAAGTAGACTGGCCTCCCTCCAGAACAGCCTCCTCACCACACTGTCCCTCACCCCATGCCTGGGAAGGGTGGGAAGAGACCCGGCTCCCCTCCTTGCCACTAGGCCTATTGAACCTTAGGCAATTCACTGAACCTCTGTATACCTCAGCAATGGGGATGCCGGTGTCTGCTTTACCAGATGATTGTGGGGGTCTGCTGAGGAAGCGGGGGGGTTGGAGGGGGAGGGCGTGAATAGGGAGGGCTGCCCCTGCCTAAACTGTGACCTTGGCTCCTGCTCCCCAGGAGTTCCGCCGCCTTCACCTCCCTGGCCACATTCTTCTTGAGGATCCTGACAGTGGCTTCTTCTTTGTGGCAGTTGGCCAACAGCCAGGAGGGTCCCAAGGGGAGCTCCCTTCAGCAGCCTGGGCTTGGCACAGCCATGAGGACAAGGCCGAAGGCGTCGAAGCGGAGGTGAGCCTTTCCTGGGATGACCTGGGAATGGAGGGGGTGGAGGTGGGTGTGTGGGGCCTGTATTCAGTCCTGACTTTCTGCCTAACCTTAGGCCCTGACAGCCAGCCCCCAAGCCCCTGGCTCCCCAGAGGGTTCTGATGGCACGCCCCTCCTCAGCCTGCCACAGGGAGGTAAGAGAAGACTTGGGCAACAAAGTCTGGGGGCTAGGACCAGGGACTTGCAGATCCCTGGCCCTGCTTCCATTTTCAGAGGGTGGTCCTAAACAGGATCACTAGACGTTCCAGGATTTTCCTTCTCTTCCCAGGGAGACAGCCTGGGCCTAGCCGGGGGCTGAGCCTTATGTCCAGTCAGGGCAGTGTGGACTCTGACCACCTAGGTAAGCCGGGGCGATGGGCGGAGGGCTCTGAGCTGATAGGAAGCAGACTCAGGGCTGTGCAGCAGAAGGACTGGGCAGGGGGCATCAGAAAGGACTAACATGGAAGGGCCCATCAAGCCTGATATGCCCGGAGGCTCAGATGAGCCAAAGGACGGGCTGAACTTCGGCACATTTGAAACAGGTTATGATGGTGGCAGCAGTGGCTCAGACAGCGAGGGCCCCAATGAGACCCTGGGGGAGAAGCCTCCCTTCACGTTGCGGACCCCACCTGGGCAGGCACCTCCACAGCCTTCACTCTCAGGCCTCCCTGGGCCCTGCCTGCCTGACTTCTGGCTCATCGTCCGCATACTACAGGATCGTGTAGAAGTGTATGCACATGCGCGGTAAGTAGGGTCCTGCGCCTGACTCTGAGGTTAGCCGCTTTCCCTGGTCCCACAACACTCCTCTCCGATATCACTCAAAGGTAAAACTTGGGACTGAGGGTTTGTATTCTAAGGCTGGGGGGTCCTGACCACTTCCCACAGCCTATATATAGCAAAGCAGGTTACTCTTTGCTTTCCTAACAGAGGTAAAAAGCTGGTAGGATTTGGGCTCCTCGTCAAGCATTAAGAGCATCTACAGTTCAGAGCAGCTTCAGAAGTTGATATGGGAATAATAGGTAATATTTCACAAGTGCTTATTATGCAGCAGACAGTGTTCTAAGTGTTCTACCTGGATCAGCTCCTTTCATCTATGAAATAGTCCTCGAAAGTATTATTCTCCTTATGGCATGGATGACAAAACTCAAGCACAGAGAAATTAAATACTTGCCTAAGGTCACAGTAAAGGGCAGAGCCAGAATTCACAGGTAGGCCTCTGGTTAAATATGGCTCTCATCACAGAGTGGAGGGGGTTTGAGAAGGGAAGACCGCCATTCTGATCAAGATTGGAGAATGGAGAAGAGGTGCACCGTGTAAAGGAAGCCTTGGGGTTGGTGTGCTGCCCACGTGAGGGCTGACAAAGCAAGCGTAGAGCCTATGCTGCCATAATTGCTACCGAGAATTCTGTTTCTCCTCTTTCCCAGCATTTGCTTCTCTTTGTCCAGTCCTACTCCCTTTTCGTGATTTCTCTTGGCCTCAGCTCTCAAGCTCCCCACTCCCACCCCAGAAGTGTGTCTGATCCATCCCTCCCCTCTAGGAGCCTGATTCGGGAGGATGGGGGACCAGGCACCGAGTGTCGCCACCTGCAGCAGCTCCTGGTGAGGCGAGTTGGGGAGATCTGCAGGGAGGTCAACCAGGTAAGGGACGGCTGGGGGCAGGGCTCTCTAGGCACGGGACACTGTTCAGATGAGGAAGGAGTTTTCAGGAACTTGACCTTCACAGGCTCTTGATCCATCTTGGCCATTTTCTTTGACACCTGGTTACCGGGGTACTATTACTCCACGGACTCTACAAACTGGGAACGCTCCCTCACTCGTCCCAGTAACGCGGGTTACTCTCCCAGACCCTGACTATGAGCTGTCCCTTCTAGTTGCACTGTGCCAGTGTTAGGGATATAATAGTGAACTGCACAGGGAAAATTCTCTGGAGCTTGTGTCAAGTGGGGCAGAGAGGCATTGAACAACTGAATTGTATGAATTGTATCTATTACAATTGTGAAGAATTAGGAAAGCAAATGACAGTCTTGACCTTCTGAAGTGTCAGGGGAAGAGTTGATTTTTAAGCTGAGACCTGAAGGATGGGGAACACGTTCTGGCAAAGAAGAGGGATGAGTTCTAATGGGGGTTCAGAGCCCAGTGACTATGGGGCACATCTCTGACCCCCCACCCCGACCCCCACCCCAGTGATTACTGATGCTCTGCTGACCACTGACCCCCAGTAATAACAGGCATCAGCTCTGGCCTTTGATCACCCCTGACCACCACCACGAATTTATGAGAAATATTTTGGTTCCCTCATACCTGGCTCCTTCTCCCAGCGACTGCTTCTGCAGGACCTCCATGACAGTCACGTGTGTAACTCTCTTCTGGTGGCCGAGAGTGAAGAAGATCTATGGCGCAGCGAGACCCCCTTCCACTCCCGTCAGCGGGCACCGCTGCCCAGTGATGGTGAGACCCCACCCAGGAGCCTCCCTCACGGGCTGCTGCCCTCTCTGTATCCATTCTTGGGTGAAAAGACAAGGGCGGAGGCACCGTGACCTGGTCACCAGTGCCAGGAGAGCAGGGAGGATAGGACAGAAAAGGATTGCTGAGTTGGGCTCTTGAAGAGTTCCTCTGTATTGTCAGTGAAAGTAGTTTCAGCAGGGAGGTGGGACTAGGAACCAGAGAAACAGAAGCGAAGATAATTACACAGCCGGAGCAGAAAACAGCTACTCATTCAAGTGGCGGAGACTAGAGGAAGATGGGAGGCAATGGAGGAACTTGATAGTGAGGTAGAGACTCGCACATTTATGTTCCACAGGGAAAGAGCCAGTAGAGAAGGAAAGGTTGAAGAATACAGGAGAAAAGGGACTGTGGAAGGGGCACCGGCTGTGACCTGTCTTCCTGAGGGCGTGCCTCTGCCTGGCCCCACCTTCTTTTCCAAAATGACCATCTTTCCCCTTTGGGTAACAGACAGGGCCGAAGAATGGAGTGAGGGAGTGTGGACTTATAGGCCAAGTCACAGGGGGGGAGAAGGGCAGAGGGGAGGAGCCTAAGGCCCAGTAGGAGGATGTGTCTTCCAGTTGGCTGTCCCTCCAGACAGGCAGGTACGAGATCCCTTTGGGATTCCTCAGATTTCTGGTCATGGTTGGGAAACATGGTAATTCTCGAGATGCTAATTGAAGTCTTGACGCTTCTGCAGTCTTCTCTTACTCCTGATGACCTCTCACCCCAGCTCAGACGGGAAAGCCACATCATGGCATTCCTTTGCAGTTCTCCCTTCTGGTTTAAAAGTAAAATCAGACCGCTTCCTAACTTTAACATTCTCCACAAGTCTGTGGGCAAATGTCCCTAACAGTCCTGGACACTGAGTCTCTCTGGACATCCTGAGATGTGCTCCATATCAAAGCAGAAGTCCCCTAATTAGCAGACTTCCCAGGGAGTTGATGGCATCTTCTACAAATTGAGCATGAGCCAGGACAGCCAAGTACTTTTGCTTCAAAATGACTTCTAGCAGCCTGAGATGTAAGACCAGTTGGAGCCCAGAGATGGCTGCTCCTCGTTATAGTCTCTCCGTGTGGTTTTGCCGAAGGTCTTAGCAACCAGCATTCCATTTCAAACTCTGCAGCCCCCTGTGTGGCCCGTACACCGCTCACACCCGGCAGCAGCTTCTCTGAGAAACCAAATCGCCACCTTGGCCCTACTGGGACGTTCCGCATCAACCTGGGAACCTGGCAGGGGTCCGACGAGGCATTGGACCGTGTCCTTGGGCTCTTGCATTGTGTCCTACCACCCTAGGGGTTCCCTGGGATAGCTGTCCTCCAGAGCATTTTCCCTGACTCTGCTGTGAGCGTGTGTCAGCACTCACATCCTCTCCGTTCTAACGGGGTTCTTGTTGCCACTCCCTGTGAGCACACAGATGGATTATAACATGTTCTAGTATAACACAGTCAGAGTGTCTTGGCATTATCTTTGGGATTTTCCTGTGCTCTGCCTTACCTGACGCCTCTTCTTAGCTCCTTCTCCACACCTCCCGAGAGCCTCTGTGCTGCCACCTGGCTTCCCAAGAGCATGGTCCTGCCTTGTTGCCCAGAATGACCGTCTTGCCCCTGCGGGCTAATAGACAGGGCCAAGGAGTCCTGGGGAGTGAGGACAAGTAGGCAGTTCATTAGTGTGAAGTAGCAAGGGCAGAGGGCCGTGTCCCGCTTCTGATCCAGTGTCTCCCTTCTCCCCAGATTACGCTGCTGACGAGAGTTGTACACCCCGAGGGTACCTAGCAGCCACCATGCAGTTTGTCCCTGGCCATTTCTCCTGTGACGTTGTGTGGAAAACCGTGATTCGAGTCCATTCGCGCCTGAAAATGGGGCCCAGCATGGGGGTCTCTCGGGGTGTGTGATGGGCATGAGAGGGCAGGTGGAGTGGGAGGGAATGTGGAGAGGGGAGGGTCCTGAGCCCCTGTTACTCGCACAGCCATCCAGGCCCTGCGCTCTGTGCTCAATGCCTTCTCTGTGGTGAACCGGAAGAATATGTTTGTCTATCAGGAACGAGCAACGAAGGCTGTGTACTACCTGAGGTATGTGGGTCCTGGGAAGACAGGGCAAAGCATGGATCAAGGACGGAGGCAGAGGAGGTATGTCCAAAGACTCTGCCTCTCTTTTCCAGACTCCTGGAGACGTCCTGCAGTGAGCGGCCTTGGGAAGGTGATGCCCTGCCCCCCTCCCTAGCTCTGTCCCGAAGCCAGGAGCCCATCTACTCTGAGGAAGCCTCGGCATGTATCACCCCCATATCCTGGTGCCCTGTGCTCCCCTCATACTCTACCCCCTGGAGCCGGGCCCTGACCAAGTTTCCCTGCAGGGTCCTCGTTCCCCCCTGGACATGGCTTCTAGCCGCGGTTCAGATGCTGCTCGTCCTGTGGGCCAGGTGGACAGGCATATCCAGCTGCTCGTGCATGGCGTAGGACAGGCAGGTACGCACTGTGAGGAGGGGGCAGGAGTGTAACCAGATGAGGTTCCGGAATTCTCCGAGACTTCCTTTGGTACCTTCCCACTCTAGCTCATGCCGTGCTCTGGGTTTCCCTCATGCCAGAGCTGGGTGGGACAGACAGACTCCGGTGATGTTTAGAGAGTAGGCCCTGTAGCTGAATGAAATGCAGCTTGGGGAAGAGAAACCGTTAAAGGTGATATCAGGTATCTAGCCTGGGTGACTATGTGTAGATGGTGTTCTATTGATAGGTCTGGGGCGAAGGTGATGGGTTCGGTTTGGGATATGCTGAGCATGGGGTATCCAGTAGGTGACTGGGTGTTCCAGCTGATATTTATAGCTGGTTTCACGTGTACCAGGTCTTGGGCTAAGACTGTTACATATGAGGTAGATATTATTTTTCCCATCTTATGGATGAGGACACTGAGGCTTTGAGAGGTGAGACTCACTTGTCCACAGTTACACAGTAAACTAGAACTTGGCAGCTCTAGAAACTAGTGCTGGCTGCCTCCAGTGTGTGGGGGAATGTTCAAGGCTGGGGTTTAAGGGCTGTACTGGGGGTTGCTGGATCCTCGGTCAGCGTCTCCACCTTACCATGGCTGTGTCAAGGTCCCGAGATTACAGATGAGCTGGTACGGGTTCTGCGTCGGCGCCTGGACGAGGCCACGCTGGATGTCATCACAGTCATGCTGGTTCGGAACTGCAAGCTGACACCGGCTGATGTGGAGGTCAGCTCCCTCCCAGCCTCCAACATCCCTCCAAGGCTCGGGTATAGGGACCATCTCCGCTGTACCCTCTCCGTGCAGCTCTGACTCCCCTTCCCACTCTGCAGTTCATCCAGCCCCCCGGAAGTCTCCCCTCAGAAGTGCTGCATCTGGCCCTGCCTGCCTCCTGCAGGCCCTGGCTTCCTGCCCTGGCCTGGTACCTGCGGCAGAACTTGCTCATCTTCCTGCACTCTCCCAAGTACACGGACAGCAACAGCCAGAACCACTTCCAGGTGAGGTTTCAGTCCCTCCCGTGCACAGATGCCCCCACTCACCCCCTTGCCGTTGTAACCGTTTTCTACAGGTGTCACGTGCTTACCTTTGCCCGTGGACCTGTATACACCCATGCCTCCCCCACCCCCTGCACCTTTATTGTCTTCCTGTGCTCCCGGGTGCGCCTGTCTGCCATCCCCCACTGTGGACACCACCCCCTGATGGCTTCTGTCCATCCGCTTAGTCTTAGTGCTCTGTGCTTGTCTCCCCAGCACCCGCTCCCACCGCAGGGCGGCCTCCCCGACTTGGACATCTACTTGTATAACAAGCCTGGCGGACAGGGCACCGGGGGCAAAGGTACGAGGCAGGCCTGTGCCACTGCTGACTGTGGGAAAGCCTTTCTTGTCTTGTGGCTGACAGGGCCTTTTCCAGCCTTGCAGCTCAGGGCGATCCAGAGGGGGGCGACAGGATGTCTGGAGGTCTCAGACCTGAGCCTTCCTGTGGATTTCTACCCAGGGGTTGCCTGCATCACTCTAGCCTTCGTGGATGAAGGGGGGAACCCCATCTCACTGGCATCATGGCCCCCCTCCTCTCCGGGGCCCCTAGACCCACTGCAAGAGGAGGAATTTGAGCAGCTGACCCAGGTCACCCGCTGCCCGATCGTGCCAGACAGTTCTTCAGGTGGGGCAGCTTGGTCAGAGGAGGGGGTGTATAGTTAATGCTCTGGGAACAAGAGGCACCCCCAGGTCACCTCCATTCTTTCCTTCAGCTCAGAATGGGGCCCCACGGCTTCGACTGGATGTGTGGGAGAAGGGGAACATCAGTATCGTACAGCTAGAGGAGAAGCTCCGAGGAGCAGCTCGCCAGGCCCTGGCTGATGGCATTATGGAGCTGCGGCTGCTGCCAGCCTCGCTGTGTACAGAGGACACATCTCCAGGTACGTGGGGTCCAGAGAACACCCCAGGCCCCGGGAAGACAGTGGTAGCTGGTGAGATTGCAAAGATGGGGGTCCAGGAAGGCATCACAGAGGCTCCCTCCAAAATACAGATTCACGGTTGTCCTTTATCTTCCCTGCATCAGCAAGGTGACACGCCAGCAAAATGCACACATGCAGTTGGTCACCCACTTAGAGAGGGATATCTGCTCACAAACGTGTGGCTATCAGTTGCACATACTGTCATTCACTAACAGGTAGAGTAAGGGACAAGTCACTCTCATACCTGTCTTGGGGCTAGGTTGTCGGAAATAGGGATTGACCGTCAGTGACAGGCTTCTGTAATGTCTGATGTCCGCAGGAAGTCTCAGGAGCGGGTCGTTGGAAACCAAGAGCCCTGCGGGCCGAGCTAGCA
This sequence comes from Prionailurus bengalensis, assembly GCF_016509475.1. Lineage (NCBI taxonomy): Eukaryota > Metazoa > Chordata > Mammalia > Carnivora > Felidae > Prionailurus > Prionailurus bengalensis. The sequence continues at coordinate 34,080,076 of NC_057345.1, forward strand.
CCTTTCCCCCTGGCCCTGGCCCTGGCCCTGGGGAGCCTGTGACTCCCCCCAGCAAGGCTGGCCGGCGTAGCTTCTGGGATATGCTGGTAATGGGAGGATGGGAAGAAGTGGTGAAGTTGGCATCTACCTTCTTGCCTGCTTCCTAGCCCCCCTACCTTCCCCTGCAGACCTCGCCCAAGGTCACCTGTCATATAAACGATCCTGTCGTTAGGGGTTTGCAGAATGTGGCGGGTTCTCTCTGACGTAGAGAGCCTCAGCTTATCAAGTGCCTTCGCTTCCCTTTTTCTTACGGGGCCCTCACAGCAGCCTGCAGGATAAGTAGGGCTTTTCCCAACGTGGGTGCCGAAGCTCAGGAAAGCTGAGTAGTCTGCCCAAAGCTCCTTAGTGAGCCTGCAGCAACGCCAGGGCCTGCACCAAGCCCTCCAGGCTCTTGTTACTTTTCCACGATGCCCCCATCCTTCATGCCATCCCCCTTCCCGACGGCTCTTCCTCATTCACTGCCTTGCCCCCAGAGTAAAACAGAATGTGGGGACTTGGGTTCCCCCAAAACAACGGATGACATTGTCCTGGATCGGCCAGAAGACACCCGGGGCCGGAGGCGTCACAAAACTGAAAGTGTTCGGACTCCGGGTGGAACTGAGCGGGCACCGGGACCAGATTCTGGAGCCCAGAGACAAAGGTGTGTGTGTGTTGTGGTGTCCTGTTGTGTCATGGGAGGGTGTGAAGTCACAGGTGAGTATCGAGTTTGTGTAAACACACTCGTGTGACATATGGATGTGAGGGTCTCACTCCTACTGTGTCTTCAGACGCCGGACCACACAGCTAGAAGAGGGCGAGGTGGGGACCCTGCAGCCTGTGTTTGCTCGTGTGACTCAGCGCTGGATGGAGTTTATGGTTCAGATCGGTGAGACCCTAGGCCCCCCTCCCCTGTACTCAACCCCATGGCCTGGTCCCCATCCTGCAGCCCCATCATGACTTCTCTGCACTGGTTCCAGGTTGTGCCTCAGTGTCCAGAAGCTCCACCCACATGGTGTCCCGATTCCTCCTTCCATCTGTCCTTTCTGAGTTCACTGCTCTTGTTACCTCCATGGCTGGAGACACCAGCGTCCGTGTCTTTGAGCAGCATTTGTGAGTTTGGGGTCTCATGGAGGCTGAGCTAGGGCAGGTGGGGGCTAGGCCTGGGAGGTGGTGGCCAGAGAATAGGGCCACGGGTGGTCTGCTTTCTGTCCCTCCCTCCAGGGGTTCAGAGCCTGAGATCTTCAGTCCTTGCTCCCTTGGACAACTGGGCCCAACCCCACGCCCAGCAGCAGAGAGACATCTGCTGCTTCTGGGCAGGAACTTCTTGCAGTGGAGAAGACCAACCCAGCAGGGTGAGGGCATGGCCTAGTGGGGGTGAGTTCAGATAGCTGTGGGGGCAGGGTGGGCTCAAGGGGATCTGCCTCCAGACCCCTATCGAGCCGCTCTCCCCTCTAGCCGCCAAGGCCATGCAGCGCTTCGAGCCAGGAGGTGATGGGAGCTCCGGGCGAAGTGCTCCCCGGCAGAGGTTCCTGCTGTTGGAGGTCATGGACAAGAAGGTAGATGTGGGGCCAGCGGCTGGGTCTGAGAAGGGGTTCGGTGATCTCCCTGACCCTGACCCCTGACTTCCAGCTGCAGCTGCTGACCTACAACTGGGCTCCAGACCTGGGAGCGGCATTGGGCCGAGCGCTGGTTCGCCTCGTGCAGTGGCAGAACTCACGTGCCCATCTCATCTTCTGCCTCCTCAGCCAGAAGCTTGGGCTCTTCCATCATTACGGCCAGTTGGACTTCCCGGTGCGGGATGAAAAGGTGCCCGTTGCTTGGGCCCCCTCCTCTAGTTCTGGTTCCTGAGGGATTAGTTCAAGGAAGTGCCAGTCCGAGAGCAGGGGAGAGGGGACAGACTGAGGGCAGAGGTAGTGGGGAGGGTGAGTCTGAGAAAGGAGGCCATGGGGTGGGTGAGAGGATCTGAGGGCAAAGGCCATGAACCCATTGTGACACTGTCTCTCTCAGGAGCCAAACCCATTTCTGCTGCCAACCATGGAAGCAGAGACCCTCATCCGGAGTGCAAGCCCCCCTCTGAGCCGTGAACAGGGCCGGCTGAGTGCATCCTCTCGGGGTGGGGGCCCCCTTCCCCTGGACACATTCCCCTTCGATGAGGCCTTGCGGGATATCACAGCTGCCCGCCCCAGCTCCTCACTCGGTCCTGTGCCCAGACCCCCTGATCCCGTCACCTACCATGGACAACAGTTCCTGGAGATCAAGATGGCCGAGCGCAGAGGTGAGGGCACTGGGCCGGGCAGAATGTGGGAGAGAGAGGGCTGACAGCTCCCGGGCCGTTACCAATGCCTGCAACCCCCAGAGCTGGAGCGCCAGATGAAGATGGAGAACCTGTTCGTGACCTGGCAGCAGCGTTCTGCCCCTGCCAGCATGCCCATCAGTGTGAGTGGCCCGAGCCCGTGCCCTCCGTGAGCATCCTGTGACCCTCTCCTGGCCACCGTTCTGGTATTCAATGCCCCATGTCCCCAGGCTGCGGAGCTGGAGACCCTGAAGCAGTCGTCCCGCCTGGTGCATTACTGTGCGACAGCCCTGCTCTTCGACCCGGCTGCCTGGCTGCACGGGCCCCCAGAGACCTCTGGGCCCCCCGAGGGCCAGGTGAGGCTGGGGACTCCTGGGCTTCTCCCACGGGACCTCCGTTTACCTGCAGTGCCCTCCCCCACTGTGGTGTGTTTGACGGCGGCTAGAGCCTCCCTTAATCTCCACTCCCACAGCGGCGCCATCGCCCCGAGTCAGGCTCCGGGAGCCGCGAGGCCCCCGCAGGCTGCGAGCCCTCAGATGTGCCTCCGCCAGGTGCCCGTGAGGAGCCTTGGCTGAAGGAGCTGAGCTTGGCTTTCCTGCAGCAGTACGTGCAGTATCTGCAGAGCATGGGCTTTGTGCTGGTGCCGCTGCGGCCCCCCTCACCCGCCCGCAGGTGAGCCCGTCTCTTCCTTCCCCACCCCACCCCCCCGCTCCCCTCCGCCGTGGGCCAGGCCCCACACACCCTTGCTCTCTTCACACGGGTCCCGTTGGAACAACTGGGTTCTCGTGCACGTTCATCCCATTGGGCTGAACACATGCATGAGGATCTTGGACGCTTTCGTGCAGGCCTCCCGCACGTCGTCTAAACCTCGCGGCCACGTTTGTACACGGAGCCGTGTACATCCTCACAGGGTTCATGCCCGCTTACGTCTTTTTGCTTACGTGCCGGTGTACAACCACGCATGTGAAGCTCCCAGGCTTCTGAATCCGGGCTTACTGATTCCTGGCCAGATACTGCATGGGCCTCTCCTGGTATTTCACATGCTTCGTGGCCCAGGAAGCCCTTCGTGGCCCCAGGAAGCTAGCGGTCTCTCTCAACAGGGAACCCTGTGTCTGGCCTGCTCGTGGGCAGTTGTGACAGGCCTGAGTCTTGGCAAGTAGGCAGCTCTTCTGTCATCACCTTTCCTCTCCCCAGAGCACATGAAACATCCACAGCCACCTTCCCTGTTCTGTGTCAAATCTCAAATCCCCGTTTCCGTGGCCCCTGCTTTATGTTCGTCTCAACATCTGGGCCTCCAGAGTCTGCGTTCCCAGCCCCTTCCCAGTGGCCATGGGAACGTATCTCTTCACATGGCACGGTTACTTTTGGGTCTCCACGTTTGTGAGTTTATCAAGGTGTTCTCTCCCTCCTCTCTGTTTTTAAGCTGGTAAGTTGTACTTCCTTCCTCAAGACACCACTTGGCCCAGAAAGCCAATTCCAACTCCTTAGCATTTCTGAAACCAGCGTTCCAGCTGCCAGGCCTCCCTTGCTCTTCCAGGCATTAGGAGGAGAGGACAGGCCTGCGCCTCTGGGACCTCACCCCTCTCGTTTCTGGGTGACAGGGACTGAGCAGGAGCTCTGCTTGCTGTCTAGACAGGTCCCCCTAAAGGAGTGTCTCTGAGAGACTTTAGTGTCCGTACTTCCCATTCAGTGAAGCTCTTCCCGAAACTCTGGATTCCTTTTTTTTTTTTTTTTTTTTTTTTTTTTTTTAATGTTTATTCATTTTTGCGAGAGAGAGAGAATGTGAGCGGGGGAGGAGCAGAGAGAGAGGGAGACACAGAATCTGAAGCAGGCTCCAGGCTCTGAGCTGTCAGCGTAGAGCCCGACACGGGGCTCGGTCTCACAAACCATGAGATCGTGACCTGAGCCGAAGTCGGACGCTTAACCGACTGAGCCACCCAGGCGCCCCTGGATTCCTTTTTAAAACAAAAGACACTGGGTTGAAAAATACATTTCTAGAGCAAAATTTATTGTCAGGCCTTCCTTTCTCATCAGTCTTTAACCATTTCCAATCGCTGCCTAAGTCTTGTCCCAATTTCCTTGAGGATTAAATGAGACGCTGCTTTTCCCCAGAGGCTTTGACACTCCCCACCCCAGCAAGAACTCTGGCAGTTTATAGCTCCTGAAGTGATGAGTGTGTCCCACTGGTCCCTGCTATTTCCCTTCTTCACAGTACCTTCCCTGCTTCTCTGCTCCCCTTGCCTCTGAGTTGAGCAGACCTATGGGACACTGAAGCTGCCGTTTCTTAGTCAAAAAAAAAAAAAAAAGCCTTTTCCCTCTCAGCAAAAGTGCCTAACTACGGCCTCAAGCATGTGCTTGAATTTTCCTCCTGAAATCTTAGATGTGCATCAGCCTCTCCGTCCCCCTGCTCCCACTGCCCCCAGTACGCACACTCCATCTCTCATCACGGTGTCTCCCCACAGTCCCAGCAGCCTCTCTCGCACCCTCACCTGACCCTCCTTCTCTCACTGGTAGAGCGAGGCCTGCTGTCCCCCTCCCCACGGAGTACTCCTCTGGCTTCCCCTGACCACAGCAGCTGCTGTGGAGAGAATCCTGCCCCACGCTCTAGACCTGAACTCTGGTCTCGGCCACTTACCTGACACAGGAGCCCAGGCAGCTCCATCCCCTCTCTGGCCCTGTTTCCACCCCTGCTCGCCCGTGAAATGGATTCTAGGTGTGCAGGCCATACCGCCTTACCCACTGGCCTGCCTCATCCTCTTGTTCTGTTTCCTACAGCACCAGCCGGCTGCGGGCCATGGCTGTCCTTGGAACAGAGGGGCGTGGCTCCTTCTCCTGCCCTAAAACCAAGACTGACGGGAGCCCCAAGGTAATGCATCATTGTGTACCTTCACTGACAGTGAAACCCATGAGGCCCCAGACCCAAGCTAGCATCCCTGATCCTCCCCTGCTGGTTCGAGGCTGGTGAATCTCCAACCCCTGCCCCTGAACCCCAGTTTTTCTCCTTTCTTTAGAGCACTGGCTCTCCAGTCACCACCTACCACCTACAGAGGGCACTGCCCGGGGGCATCATCCTCATGGAGCTGGCTTTTCAGGTGAGCAGGAGGAGCACTGAGTAGGGAGAGCCAGATCCATCTGTCTCTTGCCCTCCTGACCTCATCTTCACCCTCTCTCCAGGGCTGTTACTTCTGTGTCAAACAGTTCGCCCTAGAATGTTCCCGAATCCCCATGGGGCAAGCTGTCAACTCTCAGGTATGTGGTAGGAACAGAGGGAATAGGGGGTCTCGGGCATACTCAGCGCATCCCCAGTGTGCTGTGGCCAGTAAGAGGAACACAGATAGTCTGGCCCAGTGGTGATCTGTTGCTGTGGGCTGGCCAAGTCAGTGGTCATTCTGGTGCCATGACTGGGTCATCCACCCATCAGTGTCACTGTGTCGATGGCCCGGAGCTGTTATTCAACCATAGCACTGGAGGCAGAAGGCAGTCCAGCACCGTGGCTGGTCTGGCACTGACAGGAGCCTGGCACTGTGGTTAAGCCATAACCAGAGATGGTCAGGTAGCACATTTGAACATAGTGGGTAACCTGACACATGGGTAGGCCAGTGCCAAGGGCAGTCCTGGCCTAATCTAGAGCTGGAGACAGCCAGACTTTGTCAGTGTCATCACTAACACTTAGAATGAGGACCAGAGTTCCCAGCCACACAGCATACCCCTGGCCCTTAGTTGTTATTTACATCCCTGTCGGCCTCAGGGCAGAGCCCTATACCGATGAGGGCCGCACAACTCAGGAGTGCTCAGAATGAGTCAAAGGATTGAGTGAGGTCAGGGACCTAAAGCCCTCTGTACTTGAGTTAGTTCAGCTCCTTCAGGTCATCAGGCATGTCATGTGAGGGCCTGTACCTTCTCTGTGCCTCTCATCTAGTTTGAGATCAAGGTCTGACTGGGCCTAGTCAGACTCCTCATATCTGGAATGCTCACGTCCAGCCCATAGATGGTTGCCTTTGACTTGAGTGTGGATCCCTAGTCCACTCATCACAAGATAAGGTGACCTAGAAAAGCGTGGGGACTTTATGTGCAGGAACCTACCTGGGCCAGAGCGCTATGAAGGGAGCTCTGGACGAGCAGGTACGCTGTCCGTGTAGTGCTGTACTGGCAGGGAAGACCCACCTCCGTGACTCTCTCGAGCTTCTTGAAGTCCTTGTGGCTTCTCTGCCCCTGATTTCCATCCAGTTTGGCTCGCTTTGCCCCTACTTGTGTAATCTCTGACCCTACTTAGATTTGTAAATTGTTTTATTGTTGCTGTTATTTATTAAGTGTGGAGTATGTGCTCAGTGGAGAGTTTTCCTCCTGCTGCACACTTGAGGAAACCGATGTGCATGGATATTAAGTAATTGCCTGGGCACATGCCAGTTGGTGGCAGTACTGGGGTTGGAATCTAGGTCTGTGGGACGTGAGCCCTAAGGTAACACATCATCGTGTGCCTTCCTAACAGTGAAATCAGTGATGTCCCAGACACCAGTGTCCCCGAGCCTTCCTTTCTTCCTCTTCCCCTCTTCCGTGAGCATCCTGTGACATTTCTTTGGCCGCCTCTCTGGTGCTCATGATAATCATAGTCCTTGGTTATTTCAGTTTATCACAAGCTCTCTAGCTTTACAAAGACCTTTACATTATATTCATGTACATGAGGAAACTAAGGCTGAGAGACCATGACTCAGCCAAGATCACACAGCTCCCCTGGCCCCTAGGCTGTCACTTCTTTGACAGCCAGTTATTTCCTTTCCTAGTAACTCCTGTGCCCAGTGCTTCTGATGGAATGGTCGTGTAGATTCTGCCATCCCAGCACCGCAGATCCAGCCGCTAACACTCTCAGTGATGGTGATTTCCACCAAGAGAAGCACCAGCTCTGTGTCTCTGCCTTCCTTCCTTCCTCCGTTTGTGGTTCATTCATTCGCAGATCAATTAGAGGAGGCCTACCCTGGCCTAGCCTTCGCAGGATATCCCAGATGAAGCTTTACGATTGAGTAGGAGTTAGCCACATTTGGGGAGCAGGGAGAGCAGCATTCCAGGCAGAGAGAACAAGCAGTTACAAAAGTGTGAAGAGAATGTATGATGTACTGGGAAGAGCGGTGCTTTGATGGAAGGTAAAGCTGGAGAGATGGGAGGGGCCGGGAAAGACTTTCTAATAGTAAATTACACACCTGGCCTACCCGGATCACCCTGTTTAAAACTGCAGCTGCTTTACTAGATTTTCCACAACCCCACCTTCTAGCGTACTGCCTCCTCATTTATTCTGCCTAACAGTTATCATCTTACCTACCCACTTACTAGAACGGGAGCTCTTGAAGGTAGGGTTTGCTTGTTTCCCGCTGTATCCCCAGCACCCGGAACAGTACCTAGTAAGACACTGAACAAGTATTTTTTGCGTCAGTGAATCTGCCTCAGACTTTATTGGAATCTGGGATAGAGTGAAAAGGCCCATCTGTCAAAATGGTCGTGGTTTCACATCAACAGAGTCACGATACTGTATGAAACAGGGGACGTAATGAGGAGGGCTCCCCATAGAAGTTACTCCGGCAGACGGGGTTCCCCCAGGCCCACAGCAACAGGGTGAATCTTGAATTTCCTCTTCCCATGGAAGAGGGAGAGAAATGGGAATGTGCTGGGCCGTGTGCCGTATCCTGACCCAGTCCCCTGCCGCCACCTCCCCAGCTGTCCATGCTGTTCACTGAGGAATGTGACAAGGTGCGGGACCTGATGCACGTGCACTCATTCAGCTACGACTTCCACCTGCGCCTGGTGCACCAACACGTCCTGGGCGCCCACCTAGTGCTGCGACATGGCTACCACCTCACCACCTTCCTGCGACACTTCCTGGCCCACCACCCTGACGGGCCCCACTTTGGTCGTAATCACATTTACCAAGGTCTGTGCCCAAGGGCAAGCCAGTGAACCAGAAATAGACCACAGGGTGTCTCCAAGCCAGGGCCGATGGGACCACTTCCTGGGGCCAGACCTAGTCTCTGCACCTCCTGTCCTGTATTGTTAATTGCCTCAGGTCACTTGGACCCTGTCCCCATGTGTCTGGTTTGTGTCTTTATCTTAAGTTCTTCACGCTGTTTCATATCAAAGTTTAGATCCTGTGTCATGTGTACCCTGCCCTCTGTCTCTCCCGAGCCACTTTTGTCCCATCTCAATGTTCCACAGGAGCTCCCCAGAAAAACAGAGCCAGGCCACTTGTCGATCAGAGCCTTAGGGACTTCTAACCTCCTGCCCCACCCATGCAGTGTGTCTGTCCCAGGCTCAGCATCTCCTGTAACTTGCCCCTCAGGGACCCTGGAGCTTTCCACACCACTCATTGCTGCCCACCAGCTGTATAACTACGTGGCCGACCATGCCAGCTCCTACCACATGAAGCCATTGCGGATGGCGCGGCCAGGAGGCCCAGAACATAATGAATATGCCCTGGTATCAGCGTGGCACAGGTAGAGTGGCAAGGGGGCACCAGCATGTGATCTGGTAAAGCCGAGGTCGAGGCCATCCTGGCAGTAGGGAGACAGAGTCTCGAGCAGCAGGGAGGGGGTTGGCTTCATTAGAACCTCAGTGTTGGCATCTCACCCACCCTCACTGTACAGCTCTGGCTCCTACCTGGACTCTGAGGGACTTCGTCACCAGGATGACTTTGATGTGTCTCTGCTTGTGTGTCACTGTGCTGCACCCTTTGAAGAGCAAGGAGAAGCTGAGCGGCACGTTCTGCGGTCAGCAGATCCCCCACCTTGACTGTGCTCGTTGTCTAGCTCCCCTGTGCCCTTGCTCTGAGCGTCTCCTGTTGCAATCACCACATTCCTACCCCTCCCGCCCCCCAGGCTGCAGTTCTTCGTGGTGCTCACCAGCCAACGAGAGCTCTTCCCCAGGCTCACTGCCGACTTGCGCCGGTTCCGGAAGCCACCCAGACTGCCCCCTGAGCCGGAAACTCCCGGGAGCTCAGCTGGTAGCCCCGGGGAGGCCTCAGGGCTTGGCCTGGCCTCTGGACCAGCTCCCCTGTTCCCCCCATTGGCTACGGAGGTGGGCGTGGCACGGGCACGGCTGGCTCAGCTGGTCCGGCTGGCTGGAGGGCACTGCCGCCGGGACACCCTCTGGAAGCGCCTCTTTTTGCTGGAGCCTCCAGGGCCTGACCGGCTACGGCTAGGGGGGCGCCTGGCCCTGGCTGAGCTGGAGGAGCTACTAGAAGCAGTCCATGCCAAATCCATCGGGGACATTGACCCCCAGCTGGTAAGCAGCTGTGGATTCTAGAAGGGGCTGGTTTGGATACTAGGAATCCTACCAGCAGCCAGGGTAGAGGGTGCAGAGGTCTCAGGTGGCTCTGGGACAGCAGATCCAGCCCCATGGACCTTCCCCTAGGACTGCTTCCTGTCTATGACGGTCTCCTGGTACCAGAGCCTGATCAAGGTTCTCCTAAGCCGTTTTCCTCAGAGCTGTCGCCATTTCCAGAGCCCAGACTTGGGAACTCAGTACCTGGTAAGTCTCCCTGATCCTCCCCTGAAAGGGGAGACACGGCAGAAGTCCTCATCAGAGAGATGACAGGTGTCCCCCTGAAGGAGCCCCAGCCTGCCTGAACAAGGTCTGCTCTGGAAAGAGGCCTAGATGAAATGGGACTACCCGGATCCATGTAAAACCCTTTGAGCACTTAACCCTCAACATGGGATTCGTGAGAACAGCCTAGAGCTCTGTCCTCAAAAGCTCACAAAAACACAAACCTTTGGCTAGAGATCCTGAGGGCCAAGCTCTGGAACTTCATCAGTGGTTGGTCTTAGGGGCAGGAATCCCAGAAAGGACCTCTGGAGCTTTAAAGCCCCATTACCCAAAGTGTGGTGCTCAGGCCGGCAGCGGCAGTGGCACGTGGAAGCTTGCCAGAATGCAAACTCAGGCCCCACCCCAGACTCAGAGTGTGCCTCCTAGCCCGATACCCAGGGGCATGTGAGAGACTAAAAGCACTGCCTGGGCCAGGTAGAAAAGGGTTCACGAGAGCATGGGAATTAAGAGACTGAAGAGGTGGGCCTGACAAAAGCAGTGGTTCTGGGGAGGAGACGTGCAGAAGAGGGCTTCAAAAGTAGGAGTTGGTCTGTAGAGAGGGGTCCTGCAACCCTGCTTGTGGAGAAGGGTAGTTTCAGGGTAGGAAGGGGCATCTTTGGATATGGACGTGAGTTCGTCTAGCTGCAGTTGTGCAGGGGGTGTGAGCAGATGGGGTGCTTCTGTGGGTGGTGGGAGCGCTGAAGCAGGAGCAGCCTTGGGGGACGGGTGACAAGTGGAGTCTGAAGTCGTGAGGCCCTCCCAGGACCATATTCTAGAAGGCATATGGATGCCAGGAACTGGAGCCCAGGAGGGAGACCTGGGCAGCATCTACACGAACTGAAGCGTGGGAGTAGAAGGAATCATGTGGAAGGGATTGCAGAGCTGAGCATAGGGACAGACAGACGTAAGTCCCAGGGGAGGTCAAAGAGATACGAGACTCAGGACAGGAGGCAAGGAGGGGTCATGTCAAGTGTAGAGAACTCTCCTTCATTGATATACTTCGGCTTTGTGCGTGGACTCTCTGTAGATGACCTCTGAAACAGACTTCCTGTCAGGCTGACTGGGAGTCAGTGAGGACGAGGACTGAGGTTCAGTTTAGAGACAAGGTCCTGGGTGACTGTGGAATGCGGGTGGGCGCAGGTTTGGTGATGGACACAGGCCTTCCTCAAATGGGTCCCACTTCCAGAATGCCCTCAGGGAAGAGGGATGCTGCCTCAGGTGACAGACCTCACTCCCCACCTCACTTTGTCTTTCATTGCAGGTTGTGCTGAATCAGAAGTTCACAGACTGTTTTGTGCTGGTGTTTCTGGATTCCCACTTGGGAAAGACGGTGAGCACAGGGGGGAGGGGCTTTGCGTCAGCCCAGTGGGAGGCTCTGCCCGGAGCCTGCTGAGGCTGGGGAGCCCTGCCCCCGGTACCCACTCTGCCCTCCACTCACCATGGCACCCCCACCATGTTCCCCACAGTCTCTGACAGTGGTTTTCCGAGAGCCCTTCCCGGTGCAGCCCCAGGACAGTGAGAGCCCTCCTGCCCAGCTGGTCTCCACCTACCACCACCTAGAGTCCGTCATCAACACAGCTTGCTTCACCCTCTGGACCCGCCTCCTGTGAGGCCCAGACTAGTGAATGTCATCCTTACTCAAACCATGGATCTGTGAGACTGTCCACTTGAAGCAGGACTAACCAGCCCTTCTGGGCCCAGACACTGACAGACACCGAAGGCTTTGTGACTAGATCTCAGAGGTCTGAGTCGCAGCCTAGCAGTAGGAGCTGCCCCGCTGAGCACCTGCCAGGGTGACCGGCCCAGGGCTCCAGAGGGTCAGGTCAGTTCCCTGAGGTGCCCATCTCCTCTCAGGCCCCTGAACCCTCCCCGGAAAGGGACTCCACCTGCCTGCTGCCCTGGTGGAGTCCCAGGAATTCACACCAGGTGCCAAGCACTCACCCCTGAGAGCTCCTCTGCCTGAATGCTGCCTCCCAAGTCTTTGATTGCTTTCAGCCTCCCTGCATTTTGAGCCCTCTGGTCTTCATTTCCCACGTGAACATCATCGCCGAACATTGTTGTTGAGATAATGACAACTTGGTTCCCATCCCAGCTCTGCTTCTGAAGCCCCTGTGACCACAGGCAAGCCCCATTGCTCTCGGACTCGTGGTTTCTGGTGTGTTAACGAAGAGGTGGGCTCGAAAACCCCCATCTCCACAGCGACACTGGCACAACGGACTGGAGGACTTGAGTGTGAGCTGTACGTCCCTTCTCAACAGGAGGGAAGTAACCCAGGGAGACAGAAGTTTAGACACCGTGTGTCCTCCCCCCAACCCAATAACACACAGAGGAAAACGTTCAGCAGGTGGTCTTTTAATTCAGGAGATTTGGGATGCTTGGTGCACTGTCCCACAGAGGCAGGTGGGTACCGGGCAGGACCTCACTGGCCAGCCTGTGGGCGGCCCCGCCTATCCCAGTAGGAACGAAGCCAGTTCAGGCCCTCTGCTGTGTCTCCTGAGGAGAGAGGGAGGCCGTGGCATCTCGACCCGTGGGGAGAAAAACAGCCATGTCTGCTACCTATCCCTCAGAGCTCCGTTCCCCAGCCCTAGGCCTGGAGCCCCAGCACCCCCTCACCTTGAGGCTGGTACTCGCAGCCCACAAAGCCCTTGTAGCCTTCATCCTCCAGCAGTTGGAATAGATAGGGGAAGTTCAGCTCTCCAGGGCTGTCAGGTTCCCCCCGGCCCGGGACCTGTGCCACCTGCACGTGCCCTGGAGACAGATGTGGGCAGATGTGGGGCCCACGCTCCAGCTGGGGCCAGAGGGACAGATGCGAGGGTCTGAAGGGGTGGGAGGATAGAGGGAGTAACACAGCAGACAACGAGGAGCCAAGAGACCCCTCTCACCAACAAGGGGTAGGAACTCCCGGATGTTTCCTGTCAGGTTGCCATCCATGATCTGCCAGTGGAATATGTCCTGCGTAGAGATTACTACAGTCAGAGGCCCTGCAGGGCCCTTTCCCTCACCCCATTCTTCCCAGATGTGGAGAACACGGGCCTTCTGTGAAGCACTCCCTTTCGTCCACTCACCATCTGTAACTGGAGGTTGGGTCTTCCGACCTTCTGTAAGATGGCTGCCGCTGGGAGAGAAAGCGGGGAGGGGGCCGTGAGACACAAGGAGAGCACAAGGATCACACGGGACTGGAGGGGGCACAGGGCTGCAGTCCTACCCTGCTGGGGCGTGTCCAGGAAGTACCGAGGGTCAGTGCTGCGGGTATTGATGGGCTCCAGCAGTCCCACGAGGCTCTCCTAGCATCATGGTGGACCCGTGTCCCATCAGTCAGTCACTGGTGAAGCCCCTCCCCGTTCCCTGTGAGCTGGGCTAGTGCCCGGCCTTGTGCCTCATCTGTTCTGCCCATCGTGTGCCCCCTCTGCACACATGGGCATTCGTGTAAGCATCGTGTGTTCGTTTGTTCTTGGTCTCACCTGAGCCAAAACCCCAGCCGCGTGCCTCAGGTTCTCCAGAAAAACTGTCTCCATTTCACTCCTGACTGCTGCTCGGTCAGCACCCTGGGGTACTCGGCCAGCCATCAGGTGAATCCTGGGGGGAGACAGCACTGGTGGGGGCTGGGGAGTCCGTCCTGGAAGCAGGGCCCTCCTTTGGCTCCCTGTGGGCATCTCCCCTGCTGGTGATCTATCACCTGGCAGTGATGCCCTCCGGCACCCTCACACTCCATGGTCAGCCTGAGGCCATGCCCTTCCCCAGATACCTTCTGAGAGACACCCCATCTTCCTGCTTCAGAGACCTCTCACTCGGCTCTCCCTGTCCATCTCCTTTCCAGTGGTCCTCTCCTCAGGCTGTAAACATGTGTCAGCCTCCCTTTCTAGAAATTATTTTGACGCTTTCCCATGAGTATTCCATGTTGCTTGTCTCCACTTCCTGCATCTGCTCCTTAGATTCTTCCCATCTGCTTTCTGCCCCCACCACTCGCCAGTAATGACCCGTTTCCAGTTCCACTTCAGCCCATTTGCACTCGGTGGGATGTGTTTATTTGATCAACCCCATGGTGTGCCTTCTACCTCCTCCTGTTACCACCTGATCTTTCTCGGCCACACTCAACTCCAAAAGGTCGCATTTCCAACCTTAGGAATTCTGCTGAGCAAACGAAGCCTTCCCTGGTCTCTCTTCGCTGCATCCTCGCCTCCAGTGCTCCTTCCATCAAGACCCTGTTCAACATCACTACCTGTAAGAAGCTTCCTCTGATCCCAGACAGGTGCCTACTCTGCTCCCACAGCTGCCATGAACTGACCCTTCCTCAACTGGATCTCTGTATGTTTACCTGGCTACCTCCCTGGTCAGACAGCCCCCAGCACAGGATCCCAGGATGAAAGAGTAGCAAACAGGAGAACCGCACACGACAGATAAAATCCAAAGGCAACTGACAAAGGACCAGGACTGAAGGAGTGGAAAGGCCAGTGCGCTCGGACTCCGAGCTCTCTGACCTGGCGTCCTGTTCTCCCAGACCCCAAACGTGGGGCAGGGTCTGGGAGGAGACAGGGCAAGAAGGGGAGGGGGTGGAGGAGAAGAGCGTAGGATACCTGGGACAGCCCAGAGCCTTGGCGTACAGCACCGCCTGCTCCAGCCCCTCTCGGAAGGCCGCTTGCCTCCCGGGAACGGCCCCCAGCCCCATCTCCCCTTTCTCTCGGTCCCCTGAGGAGAGAACGGGGGTCAGCTGCGGCTAGCGTCCCCAGCGCTCCCCGTCCCCCCCGACCGCCGCCCCGGTTCGGCCCCGCGGCGCACCGGGGGGCGTGTTGATCAGCACCAGCCGCAGGCCCGCTTCCCGCGCCGCGCGCGCCAGCGCCTCGGGCGACTCCGAGTACGGCCAGGCGACCTCGGCGGCCTCGAAGCCCGAGCTGCCCGCCGCCCGGAGCCGCGCGGGGAGGCCGGGGAGCTCGGGGAACAGCCACGACACGTTGGCCGAGAAGCGGAGCGGAGCCATAGCGGTCAGGGGACACGCTCGCGGGGCAGAGTCCGGGGCCGGAAGGCGGAAGCGGGCGGGGCGGGGCGGAAGCGGGCGGGGCGGGGCGGGGCGGGCGCGTGTCTGGAGGCCGACCGAGCGGGGGCGCGCTGGCGCCGCGAGCCGAGCCACCAGCCCTCCGCGCCTGCCTTTTCAGGTTAGAAAAGCAGCGAGGGGGGAAAGTCCGCGGATGGTCCAGAAAAGTGACGTTTTTCGAGACCGGAGAAGGGGAAAGGCGGGGAAAGGCGGGGAGAGGCGAGAGGGCCGAGCAGAAGGAGCTGGGTCCGGGCGTGGGCGGGACAGCCCCCCAACTGCGCGGGGCAGGCGGGGCCTGGGACTCCTGGGCCGAGAGCCGGCGGAGAGGGGCGAGAGAGCCCAGTGAAATTCGAGAAACGTGAGCTTTAGCAAAGACTTAGTATTTTCCCTCATTATAAACACTGTATCTGTTCTTTACGCAGTGTTTGAGGGCTACAAGACCAAATCGGGGGCATTTAAATCACCAGTCATCGCACCGCTACCCATTAACTCTCCCTCACAGATTAAAAAATAAACTAAGTGCAGGTTTTTTTTCTTAGAGACTTCTGATCATACTGTACATACAGTTTTATGGTCTGCTTTTTAATTTAATATGATTTTGTGAGCATTTCCCCGTGTTCTTCAATATCCTTAAAAGTCCTTGCATTTGCTGCTCATTGTCGCATACCCAGGCAGCCCAGAATTTATCCTTTATTGATGGTCATTAGGGCTTTTCAATATTTGTGTGTGCGTATGATGTAAAAGTACTTCAAAGCACCTCTTGGTTCCATCTCTGAATCTTTTTCTTAGGTTCCTTTGAAATGTCCATTACAGTATTTGCCGGCCCAAAGTCCTATAGGAAAACTGGCCCCACCAGTGGTCTCTGCACTGAGGGGCTATGGACGGGCAGTTCCCCCTTATCCCTAGCTGATTGGGCCACAGGAGGACATCTGATCCAAGTGCAGCCAAGGCTTCCGCTGGTCTAAGACCCCTTACTTGCCTGGTTTGGGAAGATGATCTGGCCAATCAGATTCTCTTCTTCAAGGTTCATAGGAGAAAGTCAACTAAGAGGTGGTCTTGCCGGAAGATGATTGTGGCTGTAGAAACAAAATAAGCAGGAGTCAGGTGGAAAGCTAGCTCAGAGATGGGGGTAAGCAAGCACTAGAGCACTATGGGTAGAGGTACCAACTTGAGAACCTCTGTGTAGAGTTCCCCAGGCTAGCCAACCCCACAGCTGCGGGGGGACTGTGCACTTCCCAAGCTGGGATGTTGACTCTTAGCTGGGCTCTTGTATTTGTAGCCTCTTCATGTTTCTTGAGACAATTCGAATGCGTTTATTTCATCCTCAGTAACCCAAATGATTGGGCAGGTTCACATGGTCAGCAAATAGGTGATTAAGGTCTCAATACTCTGGTAAAGTGCTTTTAAAAACTGTAAGTTTAGGGGCTCCTGGATGGCTCAGTCGGTTAAGCGCCGGACTGGATTTCTGCTCAGGTCCTGATCTCACGGTTCATGGGTTCAAGCCCCATGTTGGGTTCTGCGCTGACAGTGTGGAACCTGCTTGGGATTCTCTTTCCCACCCTCTCCGCGCTTCCCTCCCTCCTTAAAATAAATAAGTTAAAAAATATATATATATATATATATTGTAAGTTATAGTCCAACAATACATGAGTGGAAGTCACCTTGGTCTGTTTTCTGTGCTAGCTTTGAGAGAAGGAAGCTCCAAGTACAACGTTAGGCACACCCAACCTCCACTGTCTGTTCTGTCATTGCTTGCCTCCACCCCAAGTCAGGCCCGCTCAGACACCTGGGGTCCAGGCCAGCATCAGAGTTAATCCATGTGGCTAGCAAGTTCTATTTCTTCAGCTCTGCCTCTAAGAATGGACTGCCACCAGCTATTATGATCACCTGATCTCTTGCCCATTTGTTATACTTGGAACTTGGACTTGTCCTGAAACGTGTTTCTCGGGTATAGTCCAATCAGGATGTGACCTCACTAAGTTTAACATTTTAATCAGTCCCAACTCCAGCATGTTTACAGTCCAATGTTGACCATACAGAATAACATCTAAGGAAAGTAATTCCTTTTTAACACTTCTTTGTAACACTTCTCTGAGTATGTGAAAAGCCCCACCTGCTGGGGTCTAACCAGGAACAAAATTTGAGCAACATCAATGGTCCACTCCTCCTTTGCATGTATACTGTTTAGGGCAGCAGAAATGATGTATAAACTAGAGGTGTATGACTCCTTTTCCCCTCTAATTCTCTTCAACACCTTCCTATGATACATCAAAATAAACGCAAAAGGAGTATGGTGCCCATGAAAATTATTTTCTTTATTCACCATTTGGCTTTCTACCATATACCACTTTGCAACACAGGTATTACACTAAGTTATTATTACAGATCTTGACTCTATGCATCTAACTTTTATCCAAAGAACTCAGTATGACAATGAGTTAAGGTAACAACAATTTGTAAATAGTTACATGGACGATGGCGAAAATTTGAGTGTAGAGTTCAGAGTCTTGTTTGATCACCGGATTGCACTTGCCAATGTGGTGAAAAAAATTATATACACATGCACACACACACCTGCTGTGAAATACAAGTCCAAACCTTAATGAAACTCATTTTACACCTTCCGGGTTGGCAAAAAACAATTTTTTTTAACGTTTATTTATTTTGAGAGGGAGAGAGCAAGCGGGAGAGGGGCAGAGAGAGAGGGGGACAGAGGGTCTGAAGTGGATTCTGAGCTGCCATCAGAGAACCCGACTTGGGGCTTTAACTCGAGAACCCCCATGACCTGAGACAAAGTCGGACGCTTAACCGACCGAGCCACCCAGGTACCCCCAGGTTTGCAAAAAATACTAAGCCAGACATTACCAAATATCGGATTGGATTTGGAACAACTGAAACATTTATTCACTGCTGGTAGACCTGTGAATCACTACAATCACTTTGGAAAACAATCTGGATTACCTCTTCAGGCTGAGCCTTTATATACATTTGATCCCACAGTTCCTTTCCCAGCTATATCCCCTGAAGACATGTTTGCAAGGGTGGACCAGGAAACCAGTGATGATCATGGCAGCACTATTTATGTAGCAAAAATACGAAACTAACCCAATTGTCCACTAATACGTATACATGTGAGTTGCAGGATAGCCATCCAGTGTTGTATGCAAAAGTGAAGGGAAAGCTGGTGGCTCAAATAATAAAATGGAGTTTGCTCTTGTATTCGAGTGATCTCTGAAGAGCTTGGAGAAGTTTGGGTCAAATTCGAAACATCAGTGTGAACATATCAGCTAGATACATCTCAGAAACATAATCTTGAGTGAAAAGCAAAATACAGAGAGTGTGATCCCATTTATATAAAGTCAAAAGCAAGGAAAACCAAACAATATCTTGTGTAAGGATACAAGCATCTGTGGCAGAACTGTGAAGAAGGGCAAGTGAATAATGATCACAAAATACAGGATGATGGTGAACCCCAGATGGGGAGGCAAGAGGGGCGCATTGGAGGCTTCAGAAGTAATGGCCATCCCCTTTCTCTTATACTGGCTGAGATGATCACGCATCTACGCACCTCCATTTTATCACTATTCTTTATATCTCACTTGTATTTTATAAATACCATTTTGTATGTTTCAGATTTAATAAAAATGAATTTTTAAGAACCTCTGTACACATGCGGTGCCTGGGTGGCTCAGTGGGTTAGGCATCCGACTTCGGCTCAGGTCATGATCTCACGGTCCGTGAGTTCGAGCCCCGAGTCAGGCTCTGTGCTGACAGCTCAGAGCCTGGAGCTGCTTCAGATTCTGTGTCTCCCCCTCTCTCCGCCCCTCTGCTGCTCACGCTCTGTCTCTCTCTCTCTCTCTCTCTCAAAAATAAATAAACATTAAAAATTTTTTTAAAAACTTCTGTAAGCATTACTGCCACCTGTTAGCACATTTTATATTAACATCCTTCTGGTAGTATCATCATAACCTCAAGGCTTTTTCTTTTTCTTTTTTTTAATGTATTTATTTATCTTGAGAGATAGTGTGTGTGAGCAGGAGAGGGGCAGAGAGAGAGAACCCCAAGCAGGCTTGATCCCACCAACCCTGAGATCGTGACCTGAGTCGAAACCACCAATCAGATGTTTAACCAACTGAGCCACCCAGGTGCCCCTCGAGTCTTTTTCTATAGACTCAGCTTGTTTGTAATAGACTATAATCACCACTTTTTTGGATTCGATGTGTCACTGCTCCGTGCAGTGGTCTTTTATTGTGTTACCTGCTTAGAACGTATGGTAGACAGCCTGTAAAATGCCCCCCCCCCCAATGATGTCTGCCTCCCAGTCTTCCCACCCTCTCCCCTTGAATGCGGGCTGGACCTAGCAACTTACTTCTAACAATACAGCAAAAGTGGTACAATGTCACCTCAGAGATTCGGTTATAAAAAGGCTGTGGCTTCTGTCTTGGGTGCCCTTTCTCGCTCTTCTACTCACTCGCTCTGCAGAAAACCAGCTGCCAGATTGTGAGCTGCCTGATGGAAAGGCCTGTAAGTCAAGGGACTAATGTCTCTGGCTAACAGCCAGCAAGGATCGGAGACCTGCCAACAGCCATGTGAGTGAGCTTGGAAGAAAGTCTGCTGCCATTAAGCCTAAAGACTATACCTCCAATAATATCTTAATTGCAGCCTCGTGACAGATAAGGTTTGAATCAGAGATACCAGCTAAGCTACACCTGGATTCCTGACCTATAGAAACTCTTTGATGTTCGTTGTTTCAAGACACTAAGTTTTCAGGTAATTTGTTAGCAGCAATAGATAACAAATAAAGGATGGCTTTCTTCTTCTGCAATGAGTTCCTTGGTTTGGCAGAACAATTTTGACCATTTCTTCCCCGTAAGGTATAAACGGGTGCTGCCATTTTTTGATATGATTCTCTCCTCCCAAGTCACATGAGCTGGTCAATGAATGGGCACCTGACCCAAGTTGGATCAACCATATAACCTGTTACAGACATTGTAGGTCACCTACCCAACTTCTATTCCGTCTTTTCTCCTTCCTAATGGAACCATAGCTCCTGGGGACAGCCCGCCAGAAAGGATAAAGCGAACGTACAGAGCAAAGTAGCAAAGAAAAACCAAGAGGCATTATGTTCAGCGCTTGGAAACTGTAAGGGAATCAACCAGGCTGGTCTTTCTACTTCATCTTAACTCTTTCTAAAAACAAGATATCCCAGGACTAACTTGCTTCTTTCATCCCAAGATCCAGAATAGTGCACATTTCAGGAAATACTTGCTTCTCTGGGTACTGGGACTATGTATTTATAGCATTTTCTAAATTTATATAATTTCATATAGCCTGTATCAGAGTCTTAATCTTTCAAAGTCATGAGTTTATGCTGATGTTTTTTATTTCACCCAATCTTTTTTTTTTAATTTTTTGTTGTTTTTTATTTATTTTTTGAGAGAGACAGAGCATGAGCAGGGGAGGGGCAGAGAGCGAGGGAGACAGAATCCGAAGCAGGCTCCAGGCTCTGAGCTGTCAGCCTGACGTGGGGCTCGAACTCACAAACTGTGAGATCGTGACCTGAGCCGACGTCAGAGGCTTAACTGACAGAGCCACCCAGGCGCCCCGATTTCACCCAATCTTCATTAAGCTCTTTCCTACCTTGTTCTAATACAAGAGCATCTTCATTTCTATTTAGCTTTCTTTTTCAAGCTACTGGTCTTTATATCACTTTTACACAGTATGGTCAGATTGGGCTCCACATATCATGTTGTATGTTTTCACATCCAACCGTGCCTAGATTTAAGAATATCGATATTCAAGTGTTACTCTATTATTTTTTTTTTTGAGCCATTGAGTCTGTATTGCTAAGGCTTTTGGAACTTAACTTTCCTGCTTTATTCAGTATGCCAGCAACAGTCCATATCACACAGATTTATGATTGCTTGTGACTGTGTCAAGAAGGAAACTAAATCTTTGGTAAATTTTTTTCTTTCATAGTTTTCTATTGTATCCAAGCACATCATAGAGAAATA
Organism: Prionailurus bengalensis; assembly: GCF_016509475.1. Classification (NCBI taxonomy): domain Eukaryota; kingdom Metazoa; phylum Chordata; class Mammalia; order Carnivora; family Felidae; genus Prionailurus; species Prionailurus bengalensis. The sequence continues at coordinate 34,100,996 of NC_057345.1, forward strand.
TCCGTGGTACATCTACATTAGGACTCTATCGCTAAAATTTCAGCACATTTAAATAGAATCATCTTGTACACACAGTACATTGAATAACATCATTATACAAAACAGCATTGAATCATTTTATGAAACTTGTTTGCATGAGTGATCATATAATATTCTTGGAAGAGTATTATAATATTTGCTGTTTCGTGTTATAGACCCTTATCTTTCAAAGGGGATTCCTATCACTGGCCCTTTAGTTTCTTCTTTTTTTTTTTTTTAAGTTGACTTATTATTTTGAAAGAGAGAGAGAGAGAGAGTGCAAGTCGGGAAGGGTCAGAGAGAGAGAAAGAGAGAGAATCCCAAGCAGGCTCCACGCCACCAGTCAGAGCCCAATGCAGGGCTCGAACTCACAAACCCTGAGATCATGACCTGATCCAAGGTTGGACACTTAACCAACCGAGCCACCCAGGTGTCCCTAGTTTCTATTCTATTACTGGTGGTTGGATCACACCCAGACGCTTTCTTGTGCCCTTCTCTTACATATGCATGCTATCAGCAACACACAAGGCCTTGACAGCCTTAACTAATGGGGTCTTAACTAATTACACACCCATCCACGTGCAAACTTTAAACTTGGTTAAATACAACCAGTCTATATGTGACTCAAAGGGTACAGGTGTGAATATTCAAAAAAGTGTTTTTTACCTTTGGATTTTTGAAAAATCTCAGTAACTCTGACTACAAAATCCTGTTCTTCCCTTGTTTAATTTTTAATTTTTACACACATGAATTCTCATGGTGTTATGTGTATATTTTTTGCAGCTTGTTTTTTTCCAGTATATAATCCAATATAAGTAGGAAGTCATTTTTTAGGAAAATATGAATAAACTCAGTTTTCCTTACTGTTCTCTTCCCCTGTCTTTGGCCATTCTTTCAACTGCATTTGATTCCAAAATATGAAGTTGTTTTTTTTTTTTTTTTAAGATTTCATTACTAGGTAATCTCCATACGCAACGTGGAGCTCAAACTCAACCCCTAGATTAAGAGTCACATGCTCAGGGCACATGGGTAGCTCAGTGGGTTAAGCATCTGACTCTTTATCTCAGCTCAGGTCATGATCTCATGGTTCAGGAGTTTAAGCCCCTCATTGATCTCTGTGCTGACAGCACGGAGCCTCCTTCGGGTTCTGTCTGTCCCTCTCTCTGCCCCTCCCCACTCACGCGCATGCGCTCTCGCTCCCAAAAATAAATACATAAACTTAAAAAAAAAAAAAAAAGAGTCACATGTTCTATCGACAGAGCCAGCTAGGCACCCCCACCCAAATATGAAGGTGTTTTGTTTTTCTGTTTTCATTTAAGTAATCTCTACACCCCATGTGGGGCTTGAGCTCATGACCATGAGATCAAGAGTCACATGCTCTTCCAACTGAGCCAGGCTGGTGCCCCCAAATATGAAGATTTTTATCATTCCCCTCTTGATGGACAAGATTGCCTCCAAATTGTCACTATTACAAACAATAAACATGCTTGTATATGGGTTTTTTTTTTTGCTTGTGTACAAATATGAATATTTTTCTTGCATCTATCCCGTAAGTGGATTTGTGGTGTCAGAGGACATGTACATTTAAAGCTCTAATTCACCACTAAATTGCTCTTTGAAGGGCTTTCTCAATTCACATTCCTTCTGACAGTCTGTTAGAGTACCTGTTCCCCTCCATCTTCATCAACACTCAAGAATATCAGGGGTTTTTTTTAATTTTTTTATGTTTATTCACTTTTTGAAAGACAGAGAGAGACACAGCACAAGCAGGGGTGGGGCAGAGAGAGAGGGGGATACAGAATCTGAAGCAGGCTCCAGGCTCTGAGCTGTCAGCCCAGAGCCCGACGCAGGGCTCGATCTCACGATCCGCGAGATCATGACCTGAGCTGAAGTCGGATGCTCCACCGACTGAGCCACCCAGGTGCCCCAGAATATCAGTTTTTAAGATTTTTGCCAACCTGAAAGGGAAGAAACATTTAAAAACTCAAGTGCTTGATTATTACTGAGATCAAAGATCTTTCCAGATGTTTCTTTGCCATTATTATTCCCTCTTCTGTGAATTGCTTATTGGTAGCCTCTGTCCACTTCTCAACCAGATTCCCAGTGTCCTAATGCATCGATTTGTAGGTGTTCTTTATAGAAAGTCCAGATATTATGTCTTCAGGTTTTTTGCTTATCTCTCACTTTATTTAAAGCAACATTTAGGAGTCCTGCCTTTCACGGAGCTTCCTGTTCCTGTGTAGAAGGAGGCCTGCCCTCCATGGGGAAGGCTCCGGGCCTCCTGTCCCACCTTCTCTGTCTTCCCCACTGGAAGGAGTGACTCATGTGCTTGGTAACTTGGGCCCAAAGGAGGAGCCAAATTGCTCAGCTCAGTCTCTTCCTCCCTGTTGTCCGTGAGAAAGCACACATCCCAGTCCGCCCAGGCCACCAGTGTCCCAGGGCCGGTCCCCCCGAGGGCGGGCCATCAGCAAACCTGCTTGCCTCGCAGACCTAAGCCATATTGTCCAGCCTCGGTTGTGGTAGTCATAAAAGTAATATTTGTATCTCCATCTGTCGCACACTCCTGTGTCTATCTCTTGATGGGTTTTTGTATCAGTCAGAGTCCAAACAGACAACAGATGGCACATTCAAATTAGGATAATTCAAGAGGTTTTCTTTAAAGGCACTATTTAGGAAGGTGTGGGCAGGGTGTAGGGGAGATACCTGAGATAGCTCAGCAAGGTAGGGCTGGTGCCAGCAGCTCTGTCACCGTCCCTAGGCCCAAAAAAGTGAAGGGTTTGGGGGGGTGGTGACTCCAATCTGGCGGAAAGGTCATGTAGAGATAGCCGCCTTCCAAGTTGCAGAAGCCCTCAGTTGAAGGACACTGACAGCTTGAAGCAGCCTGTAGAGTGGAAGCCTGAGAAACGCACACCCTGACCTTGCTCTGCTTTCCCCTTCAAATCTCCCGCTTCCCTCCGGGCTAGGTAAACCACACGTCGCCAGAGAACAAAGGGAACCCGCTGAGGTAATCAACATAGGCCCGCCTCCTTGGACAGTGAGCAAGGAGGAAATAAGCTCTGGAGGGACAAACAGTGTATCTGGCCCAGTTCGTCTCTCTTCCTCCCTCAGGATACATGCTTACCCTTCATCTGACTGAAAAATTCAACGTCCCAGTCAACGGGATGCACAAAATCCCATTGGCTACTGTTTTACCACGAGACAATCTCAGCCCGGCATCAGCCCTCCTGAAAGCTAAAACTTTACTACCACTGATGTTCTTTGGATAAGGAATCAGGTGAAAGTGAGGAGCGTGTGTCAGCAGAATTTGGAAATGGCCTCTCCAACTCCTGCTCCCTGGTGTATGCACACCTTCTCTCGGATACTCAACCAAACCCTAATCTAGGTACTGCTATAAAGAGATTCTGCAGATGTAATTAAGGTCCCAAACCAGTTATGAAAGGGAGATTGTCCCGGCTGAGCCTGACCTAATCAGATGAGTTCTTGAAAGGGTGAGAGCTCTTCCTGGAGAAGATCTGGATATATGGAGGCCTCAATTCTATGGCCACAGGGAACTGGACTCTGCCACAACCATGTGCGCCTGAGAGAGGACCCTGAGCTCCAGACGAGAATGCAACCTAACTCTGATATTGGCCTTTTGAGCTGAGAACCCAGGCAGGCATGGTAAACGTGGTGACTTCTGACCTCCAGAATGTGAGCTAATGAATGGTATTCGTGATAACTCCTCGGGTAGCCATAGAAACCAAACAGGGGCAGACAGTAAAGTCACAGAAGCATAGCTGTTACCGTCCACATGATTGTAGCTCGTCATAGGGCCTAAATCGTATCCCGGCGGTCTGCTTCCAACGCTCCATCCAAGTTCGCTTTGTCCTCCTCCAGCACCTCAACGGGATGAGCTTCCCTACCTGGTGCAATGACTCGTACCTTCCTCCCGGTAGCAGCTGTGTTCTCAGTTTTCCACCGACCAGAGCCTTGCATCCTTGCCCCCTGCTGGGCAGCAACTCAGTCTCCCCCTGGTGACCAGGAACAGTTACCCCAGGCCAGCTAGAGAACCTCTTCCCTGGCTGTGTAGTGACCCGAGGAACCTAAAATGAGCAGAGTGCATTTCAGCTTCTAGTTCATTAGCACCGTGGCCATGCTTTCTGGTGGAAGAATTACTACTGGGCACAGTAGAACCTTCAGATCCACTAAAGCCTACGGTTCTTTTTTTTTTGTTTTCAATGTTTTACTTATTTTTTGGGTGGGGGGAAGGCGGGGGGGGGGGACACAGAATCCGAAACAGGCTCCAGGCTCTGAGCTGTCAGCAGAGAGCCCAACTTGGGGCTTCAAGCCACAAGCAGCAAGATCATGACCTGAGCTGAAGTTGGACGCTTAACCGACTGAGCCACTCAGGTGCCCCGAACCTTTGAGGTTTTTTATGTGCCCCTTTTCAAAGGCAAATGTGTCCTCCCTGAACCCAGAGGTAATTGCTATCCCAAATAGGTGTTGATTACTTCATTGCTTCTCTTTATAGTTTTATTATATATATTTTTTTTAATTTTTTAAATATTTATTTGTTTTTGAGAGAGAGACAGAGCATGAGCGGGGCAGGGGCAGAGAGAGAGGGAGACACAGACTCCAAAGCAGACTCCAGGCTCTGAGTCATCAGCACAGAGCCCGACACGGGGCTCGAACCCACGAACCGTGAGATCATGACCTGAGCCAAAGTTGGACGCTTAACTGAACCACCCACGTGCCTCGGTGTTATTTTTAATGTTTATTTATTTCAAGAGAGAGAGAGAGAGGGAGAGAGTTTGAGCGAGTGAGGGGAGGGGCAGAGAGCAAGGTGAGAGAGAGTCCCAAGCAAGTTCCGTGCTTTCAGTGCAGAGCCTGACTCAGGGCTCGATCCCACAGACCATGAGATCATGACCTGAGCTGAAACCAAGAGTCAGACACTTAACTGGCCGAGCCACCCAGGTGCTCCAATAGTTTTATTATATGTATTTTACTATGTAATATTATATATAATACTACACATTGCTTAGTTTAGCCTGTGTTGTGAAATTACACTGTATGTTTTCTTTGGGGATTTGCTTTCTGTCCTGACATTAATGCCTGAGACTCATTCTTGCTAATGCGCGTTGCTAGTTGGTTTTTACAGCTATGTTACGTTGTATTACATTGTACGGATGTATTGCAGTTGATTTGTTCTCCGGTTGATGGGTATTTGAGTTTCCAGTTTTCCATAATCATGAGTAAGGCTGCTGTAAACGTTTGTGTATAGATTGTAGTGCAAACACAAGTTTTCATTTTCCTCAGAAAAATACCTAGGTGTGTGATTGCTGAGAGACATGTTAAGTGTGTGTTTAACTTTGTGAGACACTCCACCAAATTGTTTCCCAGAGTGGCTCTGCCTTTTCTGCAGGCTCGCAGGCGCCCAGGGAGAGTCCCAGCCTCTCTGTCTCACCATCACCACTGACTGCTGTCAGCTCTGATCTCCTGGCTTCGTGAACCATCCTGAAGATGCGTGGCAGTGTCCGGTGGTGTTTTTCTTTGCTCTTCCCTAAGACCTAATGATGTCGAGCATCTTTTCATTTGCTCATTTGCTATCCAAATATCTTTTTTTTTTTAACGTTTATTTATTTTTGAGACCGAGAGAGACAGAGCATGAACGGGGGAGGGGCAGAGAGAGAGGGAGACACAGAGTCGGAAACAGGCTCCAGGCTCCGAACCATCAGCCCAGAGCCTGACACGGGGCTCGAACTCATGGACCGTGAGATCGTGACCCGGGCTGAAGTCGGACGCTTAACCGACTGAACCACCCAGGCGCCCCTCCAAATATCTTTTTGAGGGAAGTGTCTGTTAAAAGTATTTGCCTACTTTTAAATTGAGCTATTTTGTTATTACTGAGTTTTGAGAGGTTTGGGGTTTTTTTTTTTTTTTACGTATTCTAGACACATATCCTTTGTCACATACGTGTTTTGCAAATATTTCCTCCCAGTCTGTGACTTGACTTTTCATTCTTCAACAGTGTCTTCCACAGAGCCGAAATGTTTCATTTTGATGAAGCCTAATTTACTTTTTTAATTAAAGTTTTTATTTATGTTTTTAAAAAATGAATCATGCTTTTGGCGTCATATATAAAAAAGCCTTTGCCTACTCCCAAGACACAGTCGTTTTCTTTCGTGTTTTCTTCAAGAAGTTCTATAGTGGTAGGTTTTACATCGAGCCTACAATCCATTTCAAGTTAATTTTGGCACAAAGTGAAAGGTGTACGCCAAGGTTCAGTTTTCACGTGTGAATGTTTGATTGTCCCAGCGCTGTTTTTTTGAAAATAGCATCCTTTCTCCACATTTGCCTTTGCAACTTTGTAAAAAAAACAAATTGACCACATACGGGCAGGTCCATTTCTGGACTTTAGTCTTCCTTCCCACTTTACTTTTACTTTCGAGAAGTTCTGTTTCGTTTCTTTTCAACTCTGCCTAATCCTTTCTTGATGGTCTGTTACCCCCTTGTCAAACTTTTGATGTCTTTTTCATTTCTTTAAAGAGATTAAGTTCATATATTCTATTCTCTGTATGATCATTCTAGCAGCTGTCGGATGCATGGGTCTGATTCTGCCGTGCATTGTTTCTGCTGATACACACGTAGTGTCTTCTTACCTCCTATGTTTGAGGGCTTTTAAAAATGTATGCAGGGGCACCTGGCTGGCTCAGTCAGTTGAGCATATGACCCTTGATCTCAGGGTTGCGAGCTCAAGCCTAATGCTTGGTGTAAAGATCACTTAAAAATATCATTGGAGGGGTGCCTGGGTGGCTCAGTCGGTTAAGCGTCTGACTTGGGCTCAGGTCATGATCTCACAGTTCGTGAGTTTGAGCCCCACGTTGGGCTCTGTGCTGACAGCTCAGAGCCTGGAGCCTGCTTTGGATTCTATCTCCCTCTCTCTCTGCCCCTCCCCCACTCATGCTCTGTCTCTCTCTCAAAAATAAATAAACGTTAAAAAAATTTTTTTAATATCTTCGGAAACGTATCTGTGGGAGATGACGCCTCGGTGAAAATGTGTCCCACTATGGAGAACTCTTCCATATTTGCTCTGCCAACTGACTGGAGGCACCACAAACTTAAAATCACTTCAGCTAAGTTTTAGGCTTGAGGGTTTTTTTAACACGAAGTTATGGGGCATCACTTCCAAGTGAGGATGGCCCCAGGTTTGGAGACAGGGTATCCTCATTGTCTTTTTCTGTTAGTCGCATTTTTCCAGTTCAAGCATGTCTCTAGTTCACGTGCAAGGAATCCCGCCATCACACGGAGGGTTCCCGTCCAAACTCTTTGCCAGTCGCAAAAGTGGTATCCTTTAAACTTTTAAAGCATTTCATCCTGGGTGCCTGGGTGGCTCAGTAGGTTAAGCGTCTGACTCTTGATTTCAGCTCAGGTCATGATCTCACGGTTCGTGGGATCGAGCTTCACATCGGGCTCTCCACTGACAGTGCACAGCCTGACTGAGACTCTCTCTCTGCCTCTCCCCTGCTTGCTCTCTCTCTCTCTCTCAAAATAAATAAATAAACTTTAATTAATTAATTAATTAATTAAAACATTTCATCCCTATTTCCTGTTGCTCATTGGGGCAGGACATTAAAAGACTCATGGAAACCTACTTCTAAGTGAAATATCCTCAAAATTAAAAATTGTAAGAATATTGACTCCTTTAGGGGCTCTGGGATTTTTGCTCCTGTGTATTGCTTTATGAATAAATCACACATATCTCAAAATCTATATTACAAAGTTTTTTTCTAACAATCCAATTTTATCACTTGATCAGAGGGAAGAGGGAGCCAGGTCTTCTGACATACAGATGAAGCAAACACAGGTCAGCATCATTTTGCATTTTTAAAAAATCATAAATTTCAAAGGAGGAAGAATTCATAACTTTGGATTCTCAAAACCAAAAATCATACCGGAACAGAATTTAATATCAGTTTAAAGACCAAGTCAATTTTCGATCGGGCAAATTCATTCCAGTGGATGGAAAACGGAATATGTTGCAAAATAATTTACAGTGTGTTTAAAAATAGGCAGAGAGCACACACTGCTCAGCCTCATTCACGTATAGACAGACTTTAGAAAGAACAGCAGTTCTCACAACATAAATTTATATTTTCTTATTTATTTATTTATTTATTTACTTACTTACTTACTTATTTTTAGTAATCTCTACACCAAACATGGAGTTCAAGCTCATGACCCCAAGATTAAGAGTCACATGCTCTTCTAACTGAGCCAGCCAGGCAAACCCACACATTTACATTTTCAATCATGTTAAACTGTGACTTGGGAAGCACAATTTTAAGGAAATAATTTCTGAAGCCTTATAATCAGTTTTTTAGTTGATTGGCTCTCACCCAAGTGAAAATATCAAAGAGAACCTCTAGAAGAAAGCTCTTTGTTCCAAATATCAATCCCACTTAGGAGAAAAGATATTAGGGTAGGGGGGAGTTAAACACACGTTTTAAAGATCCATTTTTATTTTAATCAATGACTGAAATACGTGGGTGGGGTGGCGGGACCTCCTCCTGGTTCTTCTATTGAGGTAAAATTTATGTACGCTCAAGTATCATTGCAATCAAGATATTAACCGTTTCCATTACATAGGAAAGCTGCCCATGCCCTGTTCCAGTCACCCCCACCCTCACCCACACCCTCACCCCCAGAGGTAGCTACTATTCTCACATCTGTTGTCATAGCTCAGTTTGTCCGGTGCGTACATTGGAAAACTCTTCTGTAAAGAGACAAATGGTAACTATTTCAGGCTTTGTGGGCCACTTATGATTGTGTCACTACTACTTCTCCTCCTTTTCCTTTACAATCCTCTAAAAATGCAAAAACCGCTCTGAGCTCAAGGTCATCCAGAAGCAGGCCTTGGGCCAGATTTGACCAATGGGCCATGATCTAGAACCCCATATAAGTGGAATCATGCAGTATGTATTCTCTTAGTCTGGCTTCTTTACTTAACATACTTTTAAGATTCAAACCATGTTATTGCATTGATCAATTACCCTTTTTACTCATTCGGGGTGTGTTGATTTTTTTCTGTATTATCTGTTTCTCTTTCATTGTTTTCTCCTTTCCTCTTTATTATTTCCTTTCTCTTTTATTATTTGAGTTTAATTGGCTCTTCTCTTCCTAACATTTTAAGGTGAAAAATGAGATAATTGTTTTGGTTTCTAGAGTTAGCACTGACAGCTATAAATTTCCTTCTAAGTGTTGCTTTAGCTGCATTCCCCAAATTTTGAGATGGTATAATTTCATCATCACTCACTTCAAAATATTTTTTCATATCCTTTGTAATCTTTTACTGACCTACAGGTTAGAAGTGTGTCCTCTAATATCTAAATGTTTGGGTGTTTTCTAGCTTTTACGTTTATTTTTGTTTGTTTTTAACTTAATTCCATGGTGATCAGAGAACATACTCTGTATGGTTTAAGTCCTTCGAAATTCGCTGAGACTTGTCCTATTGCCTAGAAAATAGGCTACTTTGGTGAAGGTTCCTTGTGCACTTGAACAGAAAATGTATTCTGAAGTTTTGAAATCAGTGTTCTGTAAATGTCGATTAGGTCAAATTGGTTGATAATTTTGTTTAAATTTTCTGTATCCTTACTATTTTTAGTGCTTCCTTGATCAATCACCAAGAAGAGACAACAATGTGAAATATGTATACGTACCTGTATCAGTCAGCTTAGGCTGCCATAACAAAATACTACAACTGGATGGCTTAAACCACAGACATTTATTTCTCATAGTTCTGGAGGCTGTGAAGTCCAGCATCAAAGTGTGAGCAGATTCAGTCCATAGTGAGAGCCATCTTCCTGGCTTGCAAACAGCCAGACTTGTCACTGTATCTTCACATGGCTGAGAAAGGAAGAGCTGTGTCTCTTCCTCTTCTTATATGGACAATAATTTCATCACGAGGGCCCCACCCTCATGACTTCATCTAAACCTAATTATCTCCAAAAGCCTTACCTACAAATACCATCACTTTGTGGATTAAGGCTTCAACATATAAATTTGGGGAGGGGGACACAAACATTCAGTCCATAACAGCAGCTAACAACAGAGCTTCAGATACATAAAGCCAAAATTGATAGAACTATCAAGAGAACTAGTCAAATCCACAATCACTGGAGATTTCACCCTCTTTCTTGAAAGGCCGATCCTGGGGCGCCTGGGTGGCTCCGTCGGTTAAGCGTCCGACTTCAGCTCAGGTCATGATCTCACAGTTCATGGGTTCGAGCCCCACGTCGGGCTCTGTTCTGACAGCTCAGAGCCTGGAGCCCGCTTCGGATTCTGTGTCTCCTCTCTCTCTCTGCCCCTCCCCTGCTTATGCTCTGTCTCTCAAAAATAAAAAATAAACAGTAAAAAAAAAAAAAAAATTAAAAAAAAAAAAGAAAGGCCGATCCTTTTATCACTAAGAAGTAATATCTTGGGGTGTCTGGGTGGCTCAGTCGGTTAAGTGTCCAACTCTTGATTTGGGCTCAGGTCATGATCTCATGGTTTATGAGATCAAGCCCCCACATTGGGCTCTGCATCGATGGCCCAGAGCACGCTTAGGATTCTCTCCTTCTCTCTCTGCCTCTACCCCACTCGTACTCTCTCTCTCTCTGTCTCTCAAGGGAAACAAATAAACTTAAAAAAAAAAAAGAATGATATCTTTATCTCTGATAATATTCCTTTTCGAATATTGATACAGCAATAACTGATTTCTTACCCTTCCAGTCAAGACAGAATAGCAGGGACCAGATTTATCCTCTCACTGGAAACAAACAAATGAAAACAAACAAAATACGTGGGACAGAAGTTTTCAAGACAGCCAACATCAGGCAAAGAAAAATAGTGATCCCTGCAAGATGGGAAACAAATGACTTAAATCCTATGATTGTCCAAACTTATCGCCTTGGGAGAGCTGCTAGGTCATGTCATAAATAGGGGGAACTTGGGCAGAACATGAGCGATGCCTTGAGTTGAGAAGATGGAACTGAGAGTCTGGAGACAAGGAAGCTAGAGTTCATAGAAGAGAATAGAAGAGAGTAGAGAGCTGCACAAAGAGAAAACCCTGAAGATTGACAGAGGACTCCGCTCCAGCATTCAACAGAGTCACCGTCGGCACATGCGTGTGAGGACAATCTCTGAGGCTAGAGAAAGAATCATCCAAAAGGATTAGAGGGAACAGTGCCTGGTGCTCACACAAGGCTAGGCTAGAAAACTAAATTCACCAGATATTAGGCACAGTATTCAAGCATTTTGTAGAATGCCCCAGGAGTGGGGAATAATTAGTCTTAGATTGAACACTGCTGCGCCTATTTTCAAGTATGCTATTCAATGGTTTAGGTGTATTCACAGAGTTGTGCAGCCATCACCACAATCAATTTTGAAACATCATCATCATCCCACCCAAAACACCTCATGCCCTCTAGTTTCCCTTCTTTCTGCTGCCAAGCGCCTCCTAGGTGCTAGTCAACCAGTAATCTACTTTCTGTCTCCACAGACTTGCCTCTCCTGGACATGTCATATAAACAGAATGTTTTATCATGGGGGCCTTTTGGGTCCGGCTCCTGTCACTTAACGTAACGTTTTCAAGATTCATCCATGTTAGAGCCTGTATCAATACTTCATTTCGTTTATTCCATTTCGTGGACATACGAATTTCACTCATCAGTCGATGGATACTGAGTTGTTTCTACTTTGGGGCTATAATGAATAACACTGCCATGAACATGTGGGTGTGAGTCATGTCCTTTCATTTTTCTTGAGTGTCACCTAGGAGTTTAAGTGTTGGGGTCATATGGTAACTAACTCCGTATTTCAACATTTGATGAACTCTGCTATATTGTTTTCCAAAGTGACCTGTTTTACATTCCACTGGCAAAGTATAAAGTTCCATCCTAGTGAGTGCATCTCTTTGTGCTTTTGATTTGCACTTCCCTGATGGTGAATGATGTTGAGATCTTTTTCTGTGCTTATTGGCCATTCGTATATCTTCTTTGGATTCCATTGGCTTTTTACCTTTATCAGCAGAAGGGAGTGGGACAAGGACATGATAATAGCCAGTAGAGGGTTGGTTGTGGCAACGTCACTTTCCTTTGAGGGATGGCAGGGGTCTATCAGACAGGTTACCTCCCCAGTCCCAACCTGATTGGCTGGTTTAAGATTCTGTTTCCGGAAGAAGCTCCAACTGTAATTAAGTCTCATTTTGGCGACGTGGGACTTTGCATAAGTGACTCCATTTGGGGACCTATTGTCTTGTTTTTAAGAACTGCTTCTCCTGAAGTAGGCAGCTATCGAAGTCTCTGTTCAGCTCTTTTAGGCTTCCAGCTGTTTTTCTCCCTTAATCTCTTTGGAGTCTCTCCACTCATGTAGTTTAGGGATCAGCCAAGGATTTTAGAAAAACTTATATATAGCTTTAGTGCTGCCCCTTCTGTAACTCCCTCCTTTCTGGTTTTCCCTCCTCAACGTCCTACTGCTCTGACAGCCCCCAGCTCTGTCCTGTGACTACTCAGGCTACAGCTTTCTGTGTTCTCTCTATCCCTATGTTTTGCAACAACTGGGAAGTACTCTCTGAGGAGAAACCATATAAATGTGGATCTCACCCACACGTTGCCTTGTTCCAAGAATTGAATCCCCTCAAGCTTCTGCCTGCTTTTTGTCATTCTCCAGTGCCTTCCAGTCATCTTTAAAAATATTTTGGTGAGAGTTTGTCATTTTTATCTGCAAGAGGACTAATCTGTGGTAGACCACACTGCCAATACCCAAAGTTAGGACTCTGTACCTGCACTATTAACCTCTTTCTATTAGTTATAAAAAGTATCTATTATCCGGGTGCCTGGCTGGCTCAGGTGGTAGAACATGCAACTCTGGGTCTCACGGTTGTGAATTTGAGCCCCATGTTGGGTGTAGAGATTATTTTGGTTTTTTTTTTTAAATTTATTTAGTTGTTACTTTGAGAGAGCGTGCGCGCACACAAGCGAGGGAGGGGCAGAGAGAGAGGGAGGCAGAGAATCCCAAGCAGACTCCACCCTGTCAGCACAGAGCCCGGCGAAGGTCTCTATCTTACGAACCGCGAGATCACGTCCTGAGCAGAGACCAAGAAAGAGTTAGATGCCAGACTGACTGAGCCACCCAGGTGTCCCGGCTATAGAGATTACTTTAAAAAATAAAATAAAATCTTTGTGGTGCCTGGGTGACTCAGTTGGTTGGGTGTCCCACTCTTGGTCTTGGCTCAGGTCACGATCTCACGTTTTGTGAGATGGAGCCCTGCGTCGGGCTCTGTGCTGACAGCACAGAGTCTGCTTGGAATCCTCTCTCCCTCTGTCTCTGCCCCTCCCCAACTTGCACTCACACACTCTCTCTCAAAATAAACATTTAAAAAATAAATAAAATAAAATAAATTCTTTAAAAAAGTATTTATTATCTATTTTACTATACAACTAATAAATACTCGTATGTTAAAAAATTGTCAAATGGTACAGAAGCATCAAAGGAAAAATCAATTTTTAAGGAATTAAAAAATATATCTTTTTTTGGTGGGGGGGGGCATAAGGGAGCAAAGGGTAGAGAGAGAGGGAGAGAGAGAAGTGGGGCTCACCCAAAGCGGGGTTCAAACCCACAAACCGTGAGATCATAACCTGAGCCAGAGTCGGGTGCTTAACCGAGTAAGCCGCCTAGATGCCCCCATCACTTTACTTGTTTCTCGTTATTCACATCTCATCCCCTTCTCCAATAATAGTTTGATATTTCTCCTTTATAAACACACACACACACACACACACACGAATGGTATGACACTATCCGTGTTATTTGACAATCCGCATTTTGTTCACTTGCTGCGTGTTTCAGAGTCTTTCTATAGGTACCTATTTATTCTTTCGTCACATATTCATACAGCATTTGCTGTGTGTCAGGCACCATTCTAGGTCCTGGCAACCAAATCTGCGAACCAAACATGCACAACTGGCTTCCCCAGGGTGGGAGGCGATGGATCAGAAACAAGCAATACATACAATAACGTGTTAAGTGCTGTGGAGAGAAATCAGGTGAGAGAGGCAATAGAGAGTCTCGGCCCTCTGGGTGGGTCAGGAGTTGGCAATTTTTCAAAGGATAAACAAGGAAGGCCTCACTCACACTGTGATGTCTGAGCAGACTCGTAAGAAGGGAGGCCGTAGGAGAAAAGAACTTTCCAGACAGAGATGGAGCAGGAGCAAAGTCTCAGCAGGAACATGCTAGCATGTTTGGGGAACAATAAAGAGGCTGCTGTGTGAGAGAGCAGAGTGAGAGAAGCAGCAGTAATAGAATATTAAGTCAGACTGCTACAGAGGGCCAGGTGACCCTGGCCTTGGAGGCCGCTGTAGCTGTCAATCTCTGCATGACATTCCATGGAAGGAGGCATTTTGACCCCTCAAACCACTAGTGTATTTTCTTCCGTTGGTACCACACGGCGTTCCCATTGAACCCGGCCCCCACAGTCCAATGAATGCTTTTCTACTCTGTTGATGGACTAGTTGGCCTGGGTCTTTCTCAGGAGAGCTGCAAACCCAGCTCTGGTTTCCCCAAAACAATGCCATGCGGAGGTACCCTGACCTAAAGGGCAGCTTTCCCTGTGATCTCCTGGATACTCATTTTAAGCCCACAGTCCACCTGCCTTCATGGTAGTCCCTCCCTCGGAAACCATCGTCTTCTTCCTACCGGCAGATGTGCATCAACACTTCAGTGCTCCACCCGACCAGGTCAGGTCTCCCCTAATGTCAAACATCAGAGAAGGGGGGTTATCACCGTCATCCCTTCCTCCTTACAGGCCTGGGGTTTCCGATGCAAATCAGTTTTACCCTCTCCTCACAGTCCAAGCCTCCATACCAAGGGCATACGTAAGAATCCTGCTTTTTCGAAGCCACAGAAGGCTTCATCTCTCCATTCCCTCAGGGCAAGGGGCTCCGATCTAACGCGCACTCCCATAAATAATGGATACCACTAAGGTTCTCCTTCCCCGAATGGAGGAGACTTGTTTCAAGGTGAAACACTAAATCCACCTAAGCAGAGAAGAGGGACGGCTGCTTGGCACTCTCTTACATATGGATATGTTGTAATTTAATTGATTGTTCCTCTACTTTGGGGTATTTGTTTCCCTCCTTTTTGATTATTATAAATAATTCTGCAAGAGTATCTTGGCACGAGTGCAGATATTTCTGTAGAATAGATTCTTGAAAGCACAATTGCTGGGTCAGAAAGACACATGCATTTAAATGTAAAACATTCCCAAATTGCCCTACCAAAACGGCTTCACCGATTTTTACTCCCGTGAGAACGTTTCTCCCCTCCATCATCATCACGAAATATTAAGAATCATTTTTCACTTTTGATATGAATATTGTTTCCACTTCCATATCTCTGATTACTAGTGAGCTTCAACATGTTTTTATGGTTTTTGGCCGTTTTCCTTTTTCTGTGAGCTGACGGCTTGTTACCTTTGCTTATTTTTCTGCCGGGTGGTTTGTCATTTGCTTCTCTTGCACACGTTATTTTTAAGTTTATTCCTAGGCATTCTGAAGTGATTGTTGTGAATTGATTGCTACAGACAAATAGAAACACTATTGATTTTGGTGTGTTGGCATCCTTTCTGAACATTTTTCTTGATTTTAATAGTTTTACAGTTATCATTCCTTTCCTAGGGAGACCATTGCATCGTTTGCAAATAAGTTTACTGTAATTACTGTTGTATTTGGCCTCGTGCCTCCTGCTTTATTCTATATTTTCTACTGATCGCGCCTTCTGATTTCCTTGTCCCTCTCCCTGCCTTTTGAGGCTTGGTAGCACAATTTTGATTCTCTTGTGATCTGGACGGTCTGCATTCTGTTGCTTCCCTTCTAGTGGTTATCCTTACTATTTTGTTAAATACTGAAACAATACACCCGAACTCCACTCCTTATCCCTTATGTCCCCTGTTTTGTTGAAGTCATTTGAAATCTTAGTATCAGATTATTTTTTTAAATCTCTTTTCACATTCTACCCCTATTACTTAGGAATCGTTCACTTTCTGCTTTTTTGCTTTATAGAATGTCCTGGGGGCACCTAGCTGGCTGTCAGTAGAGCAGGAGACTCTTGGTCTCAGGGTGATGAGTTCGAGCCCCACGTTGGGCATAGAGATTACTTTTAAAAAAGCCTTAGGATGTTCTGGTTTGGGGGTGCCTGAGTGGCTCAGTCGTTGAGTGTCTGGCTCTTGGTTTCGGCTCGGGTCGTGATCTCATGGCTTGTGAGTTTGAGCCCCTCTGTGCTAGCAGAGGAAAGCCTGCTTGGGATTCTCTGTCTCACTCTCTCTTTTTCTCTCTCTCTGTCCCTCCTGCGCGGGCACACACACACTCTTTCTCTCTCTCATAAATAAACAACAAAACAAAAAGAATATTCTGTTTTCTTTTGTCACCTCCGATGGTTTAAAAGGTCGTGATCCTGTTTTTAATTTTACTAGTGATTGACTTTTATATCACCAGATATATTCTTAAACCTTTATTTCCCTGATTAGAAAAGTTGAGAAGAGTCGATTTCTCCTAACTCCCTTCCTCTGCTTCAGATGATGATTTCGGTTCCCTCCACCTGCCTTGCCCTCTCCCCACATGCTTCTCAGTCTTTGAAAATGTAATGGGGTTTATAAATCCAACTTGCATTTCAACCTTATTTATCTTTTTTGTTGCTGTTCAATTCTTTATGATATATTTAGTTGGTTTTAATGCTTACAACTAAATCTTTTATAGTATTATAATGTTCCCACTTTCAAGTTCTTGATTTTAATTCATCTCTTGAGCAGCTGAAGTGCGTCCTCAAGTTGTTTACTTGGAGAGAACACATGAGTGGTACATTCTTTTCTAGGTCCTTCTCTGTAAATCTGGAATATACTTCTGTTGTTTGTGCACGTGAATGACAGTTCGTTGGGCACAGATTTCTTGTGTCACCATCTTTTTTTCTCAAACCTATAACCACTGCTCCCGTCTTCTCGAGTTTAGAAACGCTGAGGCGAAGCCTAAATTTTCCCTTTGTCACCTGACTTAATGTATGGATCCGTATAATATTTTTCTTCCGTCTTAGAAAAAAATAATTCCTTCATTGCCAGGATATGCCCTTATATGATTCTTTATTAATTTTCCCCTGGAACCCGTTGATTTATTTACCTCATCATTTTTCCGCATAGGAAGGCATCTTCCACTGGGCATGGGAGTATTACTTCCGTTCATTTGATTGTAATGATTGTAAATATCTCTTGGCTGTGACCTCCCCTCCATCATCCCGCTCCAGGGCGGATGCAGCAACCTTCAAACTAGTCTCTCCCCTTTCACTCGAGCCCCTATCCCTTTTTCGTTCTCTACCCTTATTTATGACCCTGGAGGCCGTGCACCCTGACCCCTCTGTTCACCACTCTGAACACTAGCTCTCCACTGCTCTCAGCAAAAGATCCAAAACCCAAGTGCGGCCAATGCAGCCTCTGGTGAGTGCCCTCCACCCGCCATCTCAGGTCCCACTGCCTGGTATGTGACAGACACTCAGTACATGTTTGGTGACTGGAATAATGTTCTTGGTAGACGTTGGGACTCTTTCCACTACAATCCATCTCAAACTCGCGATAGCAAGAGAAGAGGGGAGGGGTGTGGATTCATCACCTCACTCTAGCACCCTGCACAGCTGGATCCAGAGCGCCCTTCGTGCCAGCGAGACTCCCTCTGCTCCCCTCTGTGTGCCCATCATCTCATCCTCTCCAGCCCTAGATGGATTGCCCCTGTGTTGCCAGGGGAGATCGATGCTGCCAGTTCCAAATCCACCGACTCCCCCCTTTTGTTTCTCTCACCGTCTGCATGTTTGCAAGACCCAGACAACTGGTGATTGGCCCAGCTTAGGTCACATGCCTTTCCTGACCACTCACAGCATCGGAGAGAAAGGGGGAATTCTGATTGGCCAAGCCCGAGTGGCAGTCAGGTGGGCAGGACCCCAGTGAGGGTCTCCCTGAGGGTCTGGGGAAAGTCAGGTAGGCAGCACACCATGATCTTCACACTAAGATATCTCAGAGTTCAGGAGGGATCTCCCCAAAGGAGTATCAGGTGTTACCAACAGGAAGCAAGAAACGTGCTCCAAGGCCAAAAGCAGTAATTACCCATTTCTCACAGGATGGGTTTTCTGGTACTCTTCCCTTTCGGCAGCCAGGGCTCTTGCACACGTCTCTCCCCCTCAGCCTGCCCCTTCTGTCCTTTCCTTAGTAGCTGTTTCCTGAAGGTGCTGTCTTCATGCTGAGCATAAGCAATGGAGGAGTCCAGGGAACCTTGAGCCTGCGATACACAAAGCCACCTTTTGAAGCCACCTTTTGGCTTCAGATGGCTCTTTGAAACTCTGGGGAGCTCTGTTACCTCGTGCTGTCCCACTGGAGAAGTGCTACACAGACCCAGCCAAGCCACGTTGCACCTCTGTCATCAGACCTGGTTAGGAGTTAGTGGTTAGTAGTTAGTAGTAGTTAGTAGTTAGATGTCAGTTAAACTGACATCTAAAGAACACAGAGGAGTTGCAGGCCGCCAGGGCGGGGAGAGCAGAGTCTGTGAAGGTGGGGCTGGAGGGAGGAGGCCAGCAGGGCTGGAAAGGAGGGAACAGGGGGAGGTTGGGGGACCTGAGATGGCAGGGGGAGGGAGCACTCACCAGTACAGGTCCGCAGAACTCCCAGTCTGATTTCACGCGCAAGGTGCTAGCTCTTCATGGAGAGTGGGGCTACCCAGATATCCGGTCCCTGACTGGGTTCCAAAGTCAGGCCCAGGCGGAAGCCCGTGGCGTGCACGTGCAGTGCCCTCAGCATTTGCTGCATCGATACAGAGGCCACAGGGCCCAGGCCGCACTGTTTTGAAGGCACTGCGCGCTCCGTTGTCATGCAACACAGAGTTAGGGGCTGGGTTCAGATTATTATGAACAGGTCGCCCACTTACAGGAGAGTCCAGTGGGCTTGTCCCAAGTTGCACAATGTGTAGGGTGATTCTTCACTGTGCAAGACTGTCCTGAGTTTCTAGAGCAGCAGCATCTCTTACACCTGACCGCTAAAAAATGCCAAGGGCTCCCCCCCCCCCCACTGCGAAGACAACCAAAAATACTCCAATAAGGGGCACCTGGGTGGCTCAGTCAGTTAAGAGTCTGACTCTCGTTTTCTGCTCAGGTCACGATCTTGCTGTTCGTGAGCTGGAGCCCTGAGCTGGGCTCTGCGCTGACAGGGAGGAGCCTACTTGGGATTCTCTGTCTCCTCTCTGCCCCTCCCCTACTCATGCTAGCTCTCTCTCTCTCTCTCTCAAAAATAAATAAACATTAAAAAAAAATAAACAGGGGTGTCTGGACGGCTCCGTCGGTTGGGCGTCCGACTTCGACACAGGTCATGATCTCACAGCTCGTGGGTTCGAGCCCCACGTCGGGCTCTGTGCTGACAGCTCAGAGCCTGGAGCCTGCTTGGGGTTCTGTGTCTCCCCCTCTCTCTGTCCCTCCCCTGCTCATGCTCTCTGTCTCTCTCTCTTAAAAATAAACATTAAAAATTTTTTTAAAAACCCCAAAACTATAATACTCCAATACATTTTCTAAACTCTTCCTGGGGGGTCGCCTATAGACTCTTCCTCATCTTTTGAAGACCGAAGGATGGCTTAGCTCTCCCCACACCCCCACGTTCTGCCAGTATCCTGAGTGGCTTCACTGTCCTCGTGGACAACACAGGGAGCAAACCCAGAGTAGATCGAGGGAAGGTCGACCTTCGTTTTGCTTAGAACTTTTCCAGTACCTGCTCACCATTTTGGAAAACCACTGAGAGCAAAGTCCCTGGAGATATTTTCACGCCAGACACTACGTTTGTAGCCACGGTGCTCACGGCACTTCCACATTCATATAAGGGGAAGTGACCCCTTCGTTATGGCCTCGGGGCGGTCATGCCTGAGCGTTTACACACTGAGCCGCAAGTGCATCATCATCACACTTCATTCTCCCTGTGTTTCTCCCTTATGTTACTCTTGGGGCCTTACTTAGACACTTTTGACGTTTGAACGGTTTGGAAGGCTGAAACTATGATGCTGTAGGTGATATTACCTATGCATTTATTTCAGGATAGTGAAGGGGATGTTAGGAAACAATTTGTGAGAAATGTGTGTTGGGTGTGATCGCCTTGAGCACAACAGGTCTAGAAGCTTGGCAGATGACAGCAACAAGAGGGGATATTTTTCTGTTCAGAACCATCTTAACTTTCCTTAATAACAGACCCATGGTGAAGGCATAATCTGCCTTGGCCCAGAATACGACTGGGGACCCAATAGCTGCTAAAGTGTAGATGTCTCCACCTTTTCCCCCACAAGCGTCACACCTAAGACTTCTCTGCTCCCCAAACGGCCAGCCCTGGAGAGGAGAGTCCGGGGGGGGGGGGGGACAAGCTCACACAACCATGGAGAGAGGGTCCCTCTTCTACTCGCCAGGGGTCTGGATCACTTGCACTTCCTGGGGTCCCATCGAGTCCCTCGTTTTTTTCCTGAAGTCCCTGTGGCTCTGAAGGCTTCATACTTCATGGGCCGGGGATCAAATTCGGGGCAAGCACATGGGCTCCCCAATCCCCCTTTTCCCCCTGATATGTCCCCCCTGAAACCTCCCCCAACCAGGGGAGGTCTAGTTCCAGGACCTGGCCAGTTGGAGTTGGTCTCCAAAGCAATAAAGCCTGCCCTCTCCATCCTGCTGGATGAGAGCTGGGGAGCCTTCTCTGAGTCCTAAAGCCGTTCTCCTGTGCTAACCACCTCTCCTGGGCTGCAGAGGGTCGTGTTTGTCCTGGAAAACAGAGGAGCAGAAACAGAAGGACTTCATTGGGATTCTGAGCACAGGGGCCTCTCTCACGCCTCCACTTGAACCTTCTCTGGATTTCGCTGGCTTATCATGTCGCCTGCATGTGAGTGGACCGAATAGATCTTCCTCTGACAGCCTAGAGGCCAGTTCCTGTGTGCCTCTATGTTTCTGCATCCTGGATAAACAGAAGTCCAACTCCCAAGGCAGCGATGGATAGTGTGGGTTTTCCTGAGGGTTTGTGGGATGACAGAAGCGTCCTAATGCTCCCCATGTGCTCCTTCCCCTGCGCCACATCCCTCCCCTCTCTGCAGCCTCTCTTCCTTGCTCTCTCTCCATGGTGCCTCCAGCCTCCTTACCCATTCTCTCTCAAAATCAGTGTGCAAAACTCTGGCATCAATAGCCAGATAGAAGCTACTGGCCACTCACCCAGCATTCCCTGGGAGGCCTTGGTCCACCTCCCCACCGTCTCCTGCTCAACAGATGCTTGTGGTCTTTCGTAAAGAGCTGTAGGTGTGCTATTTGCTTGTGTCCTAGTCTCGTTGGGCTCAAGCCCAGCCCACTGTCCCCTTCTCCCTCTTCTCCCCAACCTTGCCTTCACCCCTGAAGCTTTGTTTGAGGATGCGCTCACCAGCCCCAGCCTGGCTCTTTACCTAATCTTCTCTCCATGGCCTCTCCTCGGACGCCAGCTGGCCCACCAGTGACCCTCAGTGGTTACCAAAGCCTTTGGGTGACGCCTGGGAGCTGAGGACTGTGAGACTGCGGTGGAGGCAAAGCCCTTCTTCCAGCCTACTGCTCTATGTCTCTCACTCCCTCACTCCAAAACGAGCAACCAGAGTGGCCGCCCTGCCTTCTTCAGCCCCCCTTCCTCAGGAGAAAGGCAATGCATGCCATGCTCTTTCCCAGTGGACGCAGTCTGCTAAAAGATGCCCTTCACTGCCTCGCTCCATACATGTTCACGGGGCAGGAGAGAGTGGAGGATTTTATGCCACAAAGCCCTGGGCTGTTCTGAGTTGTCCCTAAGACCACCGGACATTTGCTGAGGCCTTAGAAGTGCCGAGAGACCCAGTAATCCCAATGGATCACTCCAAAGACAAAGTAGGGAGTGGTATCTAGCCAGGTCTAAGGCCTGAGGGGCCCTCAGATGAGGGGCTTATCTCCCCCCTCCCCAGGCTTCACCTGTTGAGAACTGGACCCACATCACCACCAGCTCCCGATGGCTGTCCCCCTCTGATGCCAGCCCTGACCCCAACCTCCCTCTCTTGCTCCTCACTAAAAGCTGGAATTCTGGAGGGTCTAAAATTGTTCAGGAAGGCCTGGCTTCCCACACTGACTGGCTTCAGCCATTCCAGATTCTCAAAGCTGAGCCTGTGCACCTTGTGAAGCAACTTCCCCCAAACGTTCCCAGAGACCTGGCACAGGTGTGAGAGTGCCTCCCCACCCCCGGTGACCTGGGGTCACTAACTCAGCACTGGAATGGCACCTTTGTGAGGCGCTGTCACAGCTGTCAGCTCACAGGACCACAGACACTTGGGCTGGTTTCTCAGAAGCAAACCCTAAAAGGAAGGTATGTGTTCCGGTGATCTAAGAGTGCCCAGGCCAAAGGAGTGGGGCCGGGTGAGGGGAGGGGAGAAGGCTGAGAGGGGGTCAAGTGAAGTGGAATATTGAGCCAAGTCCCACAGAGGGTAATCTGATCCCACAGTGGGCTTTGGAGGTGGTGTGGGCCACCCCCAGGATTGTCCTGACGGGGAGCAGGGGAGCCCCACTGTCACTGGTAAAGGCTGCCCCTGCCCCCAGATCAGACCCCAGGCCCTTGCCTGAGCCCAGTCTCCGGCTGGCTGCTCCAGCAGGCTGCTGGGTGTGAAAGCCCTCCGGGAGCTGGTGTGCAGAAAAACGATCGAGGGGACTATGGGCTGAGTGCTGACCTTGCCGGCTACAGCCTCTCTCTGATGACCTTCTAGTGCAAACTCTTACTAGCAGAGACTGCTGTGCTGCCATTCTCCTCTGGCATGTTCTAGCCCCTACTCTAGCCCATCTCCCATCCTTGGGGCCGAGTGCCCTGTTGCTCCCCCGGCATCTGCTCAGCCAGCAGGCGAAGCAGGACTGGACCCCAAACTAGTTCAGCTGTATCTCTTCCCACCTCTTCTCCCCTCCAGGAAAAGACTCAACCCCTTAAAGAATTGTAAGTCTGTCAAGGCTGGAGTTTCCTGCTTCCTTATAATGGGGGGAACACAGATCCCTTCCACAGAAAGGGTAGCCTGGAGCATATCACATGACCCGCAGATCAGGCAGGCAGCCTCTAGACAGGTGGGGTCTGTCTTGGACAAAACCAACCTCAGTCCATCAGCCAAGTGACTGGTGGATTCCTCTGTGCCCCGTGAGGGCTGAAACTTGCCCCTCTGTTCCACCCACCACCTTCCCTCGATGATACTCTTTTCTTCCTCCTTATCCTCTGCTGTCTCCAGATTAAGTGTTGTAGAGAGGGCTTGCCACACCCCCATGTCATGAGCGGTTCACCCTGACCTGGGATCAAGGCCTCACTGGACTCGCATTCCAAAGGGCACCACCAGACACCCACCTTGCCATCCTCCTCCTCACCATTGGTCTCCCACCCGGTCCTCTCAAGGAGAGGGCTGGCTCCTCCTTGGCTTCACTGGGGACATTTCCTCTTCGGCTCATCATGGGGGTGACAGTCAATGTCCTCATATGTGTTTTCCCATCCCTCCAGGTCTCTCTTGGGCGGAAGCTTGGTGGGGCTCACCATCTTAAGCGCTCTGGCCTCTGGCTGCATGTCATAAATGGCCAGGGATCCTGAGCAGTCCCCTCTCAGATAAGGGGTTTCCTTTAGCACTAAGCTGACTCTTGCCTACCTGGGACCACCAGATCCATTATGAAACCCAATCTCCAGTTTGCAACCCTGGCTCTCTGTATGTGGTGAATTAGCAAGAAACTTCCCCATTGCAGGTATAGCCTGCAAAGGTGAAAATATTTGCCACTGACCGTTTATGGGAAACCTTTGCCAAGCCCTGGCCTAAACAATATCATCAGGAGTCTACCTCTATTCTTGCCTGATGGCGTTGTCCATTCCTCTCACCCCTGTCCCCCAAGCTACAGAGGCTGAGCGTGGCTGAGGCGTGGTTCCCAAGTGACAGTCAGAGTGTGGTCACCAGGAGGGTAGATGGCTGCTGAGCAGGCCAAAACAACAGATGTCTGCTCGGCAGGCTCTGATCTCGTTTTCCGTGCAGCGTGAAACCAAGCTGCCGTGGCGGCGAAACATCAGCCACCTGGAATTTATCCTTCAGCTCGGTGGCATACAGAGTGAGACTGTCCCTGCGTGTCCCCTTGTTGTCAAGCCCCAAGTTAGATCGATAGTGGCCGTGGCTCCAGGACAGCTATCGCGATAGAGAGGGCATAGCCGGGGGCACCGTTCCCGGGGCAGCGTAGGGATTAGCGTGGCCGCTCACCAGCACCGCTGCCATGTGGGATGTGGATGGAGCATTCCAGGCGCGCTTAATAAAGTTCTGTGAGATCCCTCGGCTCGAGGTCCCTTTGGGAGAGCGGTCCTAGCCTTGCCATTACAATTCTGTTGGTAAAACCTTTCTCAAAATCTCACAGCTTCTGGGTGAGGATGTTTAAAAACAGGAAACGCGTAAGCGGAGAACCTCTCCCAGCACACCCCTGCCGCAGAGGAAGCTTCTTGATCCCTGGTGGGATACCCAGGCACAGGAGGAGCGGTGCCATCCTGATTTCGACTGTTGGGTTTCAGAAGACAACAACCGAAACACGGTTTCTAAGAGCATGCCACTCTGAGTCATCTCCTGACAAGCTGGGTGGTGAGCGGTGAGTGTCGTCCACGTAATGCACAGGGCGCAGGTGTCCCATTTTATTCCTCTGGCCATCTCGGGCCAGAGGAACCGTGCCCTAATTAGCCCCAGCATCTGTTCCCTCCCCAAGGCCCGAAATCATCAGGCGTGGACCTCGGTGCCACAGGGCAGCCTCTCTGAACGGTACCAACTGCTTCCACAGCCCATTTATGAGGTGCACAGAGTCCAGCGCGATGGCCAAAAATCAGGGCGGTCAGGCCATAGGAGGACTTTTGTATCCTTTCTGCCAAAAGGACCCACTTCTTCCCCTACTCTCAACAACGGCTCACTCCCCAGTAAGGCTCTTTGCTCCTTCCCCACCTCCATATGCAGCTGGGAGGTAGATTTGGGTCATGTAATTCAAGGTTGCAAGTACAGCTTCAGAGGGTTGCCCCAGGCTGTCCGCCAAGCCTCTTTTCCGGACCCCTTTGCCTGTCCAGTTGGCCTACACTCCCTCATTAAAGATGGTCTCAGCGACCCGAGGATGCGACCTTTGCAGCATAGCAGCTGTGCCTCAGAGTATATGACAACAATCCTGGAATTACACGCTAGGAGCCTCCACCCCATCTGGCATTCCTTCTAATATCCAATTCGACAAGAGTAAGTGAGACAGGTAGCAACCCACCCTGGAAGGTCGCTCCATATCCGTATTCCCTAAATATATCCTCGATAATCCACTTCCAGCATTAAAAACTCTATAGCCTGTTAACTCTATAGTCTGGGCCTCGCTGCCAGATGGGCTTTGATGAGCAAATAGCATAATTTTATTAACCCCATTGACCTAATGACCTAATGACCTAACACTACCTTTTTATCCTTTTGTCTTAGACCATAGTTGTCTGCGTAGCATCTTTTCCTTTGGAGGCCCTTCCCTCCTTCATTCCATGTGGTGTAGATGGCACTGATCCCCACTGGATCCCTACCTCCAGAACCCAAAGACGAGGAGGCCTACAGACATTCCATTTCTCTAGCCTTAGTGATTAGTTCAGGGATAGGCACACACAAAGCTGGGCCTACCTGATTCTTCCCCTGGGAGTTTTCTGTTAGACCTCTCAAGAAAGTGCACACTCATTCCCAGAGAGTACAAGCTGGAGCTGCCTGGGGCTATCTCACTGTCCCCATGGAAGAAAAATTCTGCACGAGAAGATTATGAGGTTGGGGCACCTAGGTGGCTCAGTTGGTTAAGCATCCAACTTCGGCTCAGGTCATGATGTCACAGTTCATGAGTTCGGGCCCCACATTGGGCTCTGCACTAAAATCGTGGGGCCTGCTTGTGACTTTCTCTCTCTCTCAAAATAAATAAACTTAAAAAAAAAAAAAAGAGGGCGCCTGGGTGGCTCAGTCGGTTAAGCGTCCGATTTCAGCTCAGGTCATGATCTCACGGTTCGTGGGTTCGAGCTCCGCATCGGGCTCTGTGCTGACAGCTCAGAGCCTGGAGCCTGTTTCAGATTCTGTGTCTCTCTGCCCCTCCCCCACTTGCACTCTGTCTCTGTCTCAAAAATAAATAAACATTAAAAAAAAATTAAAAAAAAAAAAAGAGAAGAGAAATGAGGCCAACAAGCCAATCCAATCAGAGATTAAATAGAGCTGAGAGATGAACAGACATTTCTGTTCAGAAATGAGCAGAGACAAAGAAAGAGATAACTCTGATGACCATGACTTGAGCCCCCAGCCCCAGCCATTTCAGAGTATCTATCCTTCAAGTAAAATGTTATAAGCCCCCAATCTCTTATTTCACCTTTGTTTAGAATTGTAGTTGAAACCAGAGGTCTCAATAACGAGAAATAAGGAATCTTAAGAGAATGAGAGGTTCCTGGCATGAGGGCTTTTGAGAATGCAAAGCATCGGCGGGATATAATTTTTTGTGTGGCAAAGACTAGGAGCGGGTTAAAAGGTACAAGGAACAGAAAGAGAGAGAAGGAGAATATTAACCATATGGAGTTTAGATCTTATTTCAAATTACATTTATTCTTATTTTGTGTCTTGTCGTGATGATATTGAGTAGTTTGTATGCAAGAACCTCTCCTATAATATTCTACTCTAACTACAATGGTTTATTGTTTTATAACCCTTAACCTTGAGACTATGATGCTTGTTTATTGTAGAAAGTTGTATTTACTCATTGTAAGTTTATTATAGGATATTGAACTTTCCATCAATCTTGTAATATTTAACCTGCTGAGTATGACTTCAGCGGTCTTGTTTTATTTAAACCAACCAGCAGTATAGGAAGGGTAGAGTTTCTAGGCATTTAGGAAAAGTAGTTGTAAGTTCTTTCCCCCTCACACAAGTTATGCAAGAAAAGCAAGTACTGATTACAGCAGAGTCCCATTAAAGCACCATACAATAGTGGGGCTCCTCAGTGGCTCAGTCGGTTGGGCCTCTGACTCTTGCTGATGGCTCAGGTCATGACCTCACGGTTCGTGAGTTGGAGCCCCTGCATCAGGCTCTGCACTGACAGCATGGAGCCTGCTTGGGATTCTCTCTCTCCCTCTCCCTCTGCCCCTCCACTGCTCTCTGTCTCTCTCTCAAAATAAAAATAAATAAACTTAAAAAGAATGCAACACAATGGCTAACATTGTTGCATGATACATAGGAAAGTTGTGAGTTCTTATCACAAGGAGAGAATTTTCTTCCTCTTTTCTTTTTTCTCTCTTTTTGAAAAAATTTTACGTATACGAGAAGATGAATGTTAGCTGACCCTATTATGGTAATCATTTCACAATATATGTAAACCAAGCCATCATGATGTATACTTTAAACTTGTACAGTGGGGGCGCCTGGGTGGCTCGGTCGGTTAAGCGTCCGACTTCGGCTCAGGTCATGATCTCATGGTCCATGAGTTCGAGCCCCGCGTCGGGCTCTGTGCTGACAGCTCGGAGCCTGGAGCCTGTTTCAGATTCTGTGTCTCCCTCTCTCTCTGCCCCTCCCCTGTTCATGCTCTGTCTCTCTCTGTCTCAAAAATAAATAAATGTTAAAAAAAAATTTAAAAAGACTTTTATTAAACTTGTACAGCGATGCGTGCCAATTACTTCTCAATGGGCTTTTCCCTTCTGTAAATGAATCGTTCTTTTTTACTAGTATACATATTTTTTTAATTTTAAGTAATCTCTCTCCCCAATGTGGGGCTGGAACTCACAACCCAGAAATCAAGAGTCGCACGCTCTACTGCCTGAGCCAGCCAGGTGCCCCAAGGCATATAGACACATTGACTCAACTTTCCCAAGGCCACACCAATCTTCTTTTCTTTGCCACGTGCAGTGGAGAGAATCCTGACTAATATACCTGCCAGGAGGGAGTGGTGAGGGAGGCCAAGGCTAGATGCGTCGGCAGAGTGAATACAGGTGCACAAACTCGCTGATCCCTGGGGTTCTGAACACCCTAACCTCTTTCAGGGCTCGGGGCTACGCCACATATTTTAGAGATTCTCGGGCACTGGCACTGACCCAACACTGATTCCTAGAGCTCTAGGTTGCCCCTAAGGCCCACTGGTTAGAGTGGGAGTGTATGGGGTTGGGGCAAATGGAGATCTGAACCTGGGTCCACCTTACAGGAGGCCTCAAGAGGCCCCAACCCTATCCCACCATCATTCTCCTAGTTGCAGAGCGTGCAGCCGGAGTGCACAGCCCTGCCAGCTCCTGATCCCCTCTACCCAGATCCCTGACTGTATGGATTGAGAGCTTTTCCTATAGGAAGAACCTATGTGAGTTACTGGGCTCTCCCTCCCTACGAAACAAAGTAAAATGTATACTACATCCCCCGGACAATTATAGATGTTAGTGAAAGCGCTAACAACTTGAAATATACAGAGTTAGTGATTCCCATCACAGGACAACTAATTCTGTTTTTTTTTTTTTTTTTTTTTTTTTTTTTGGTACAGCCTGAGAAGGAGGAGTCTTGGAGAACGGCCAAGGGTCATCACGTGCCTCTTAGCGATAACTGCAGCTGCTCCTCAAGGTTTGTTCTGATCGGATGTGTCCACACAGCTCCCTGCCCGGGCTGCCACCCCTCCACACTGTCTGGCTGGGTGGTTGAACCGTCCGTTCTCAGCAGTTACACCCTCCAGCAGCTCCAGAGCCAGACGTCACTGTGGCCTCCACCTGGTCTCTGCTCTCTTTTCCTTCTCCTGCCGGATGTCCACTGCTCCTCAGTATATTCCTCACCGCCCCCCGGATGCCACAATGGGGCACCCACCTTGCTCACCTCAGTGGCATGGTTGGGTCCACTCCCGACCTGCTTTGGTCAATAATTCTGGGTGTTTTTCACTCCCATACCACACTCCAAATGTGGAAGGGATGGAGAAGCACTATTTATTGTAAGTAACCAATTAACCAGAAACACACATACCTAAATCGCAGAAAAAAATGTACAAAATCGTGGCTGACTTCTGACTTGAGCTTTTCTTCCAACCT
Organism: Prionailurus bengalensis; assembly: GCF_016509475.1. Classification (NCBI taxonomy): domain Eukaryota; kingdom Metazoa; phylum Chordata; class Mammalia; order Carnivora; family Felidae; genus Prionailurus; species Prionailurus bengalensis. The sequence continues at coordinate 34,130,124 of NC_057345.1, forward strand.
GGACACGAGTGTCCAGAGAACTGTTTTTAGGAATGGCTGGGCCCCTAACAGCACCTCAGTAAGCAAGGGGCTTTTCACGGAGGCTCTGCCTGCATCGAAGATGCCCACCCACTCGCCGCTGGGAGGAAAAACTTCTCTCAAACTCTCCTGTTCTCTTCTTCAGCTCCACCTATGTGTGTCCCAGAATCCCTTTCCTTCCCTCCTGCAGGAGCCTGGCTCCGTGGATTCTGGTACAAGCTGTCAGGGGTTTGGTTCCCTTTGGTTTCACACCAGCTGAGGAGGGGTCGGGGTGGGGCTAAGCCGTTGGTTAGAGGATCTACGAGAAAGAAAGACTTTCATCAGTCTCCTCTTGGCATCTGGCCAAGATGCTGTGTGCTATTATGCAGAAAGAGCTGTTGACTCTTGGGTCAGGAGTCACGTGGCCACATGGCCCTTTTGTCACTCTGGTCTTTGTGTGTCCCATGCTTCAGGAAGGCAGATACGGGCCCCAAAGAGACCTAGTACTACCACAGTTGTTGTTTCTATCTCAGAGCGGTTTCCACAATCTCCCCCTGACTTTGAGATGGGAATCCAAGTTTCATTACAGCTCAGGCCTGATCAATCTTCATTTCTTTGTGCTGGAAATCTGCAAGCTTGGCAGTCTGAGGTTGTTCTCTGGAGTTTGAGAAGAATGGTTTAATCCAAGATGTAGCCTTAGACCCATCACCCGTGAGGTAAAAAAAAAAATCTCACGGGCACCTGGGTGCCTCAGTCGGTTGAGTGTGTCCGACTTGGGCTCAGGTCACGATCTCGCAGTTCGTCAGTTCGAGCCCCACATCAGGCTCGTTGGTTGTCAGCACAGACCCCGCTTCGGATCCTCTGTTCCCCTCTCTCTCTGCCCCTTCCCCACTTGCGCTCTTCCCAAAATAAATATTTAAAAATAAAAAAACCTCAGACAAAACCCCCTGGATTGAATCTCCTTGACCACTGCTTGAAGTCACACACCATGAAATCCCCCCAGATACGAACCTGACTCCGGCGTGACCAAAAGTTTCTTGGAGAACGGATTGTGCGACCCTCTGTAGGGCAGAATCCCCTCAGACTCGTGCCCCTGAAGCATCTCACCCCCAAGGCAGATCACACGCTCTTCCTCTCCTCCCCCATCCACTGATGCTTCCGCCTCTGCCGGCCAGACGGGCTCTGGCCCTCCCCGGCTCTGCATATCAAACTCCGGCAGCCTGAATACTCCACTCAGCAAAAGAGAAGGCAGCCAAAGGGAGCTTTGCAAAACAAAAGCCCAGTCATTAGCTAAGCGGCTAAACTAACCAAATGTTGCTCCTCGAGTGTGCCCCTCGTGGGCCTCTGCCTACCCCACTGCTCCATGGACGAGTTAGAAAAAGCTGAGAAATTTCTGTGCCAAACTCTGTCCTATTGATAACATTTTATGATAAAATCTCCACGCCTACCCCCAACCCATCTTTCTGGGCGCCCCTCCCGCTTTCTCAGTGTTGTGAAGTTAGCAGAGTAGATTGAAAAGGCCTGTCCCTTGTTCAACATGTGTGTTGTCCATAAATACTAATGGGGTAAACAGTCATTATCTGGCCCTCGCTAATAAGATGTTTCATTGTGTGAATAAACTGGGTACGATTACATCAGAGAACTGACCCTTAACTGATTAGGCTGAGGGGAGAGAAAGAGGTGGAATATACAGGGGAAGAGATCTGGACCATCCCCAGATCAAGTGGCCGCTTGTTGCCATTAAATTGAAAGCAGATCAGGGGCACCTGGGTGGCTCAGTCGGTTAAGCGTCCGACTTTGGCTCAGGTCATGATCTCAGTTTGTCGGTTGGAGTCCCGCTCTGTGCCGACAGTGCGGAGCCTGGAGCCTGCTTCAAGTTCTGTGTCTCCCTCTCTCTCTGTCCCTCCTCCACCCCTTCTCATATTCTCTCTGTCTCTCTCTCTCTCTCTCTCAAGTAAATAAACATGAAAACAAACTTAATAAATAAAGAATAAAAATAAATTGAAAGCAGATCAAATGCTTGTTCTGCCTCATGTTTTCACCTTCTCTATGTAAGAAACACGGTTTCCTGAATACTTAAGTTAATGTTAAGCTCACAACTTTAATAAAGTTTTATTAAAATAAAAAAAAAGAGGGGCGCCTGGGTGGCGCAGTCGGTTAAGCCTCCGACTTCAGCCAGGTCACGATCTCACGATCTTGCGGTCCATGAGTTCGAGCCCCGCGTCAGGCTCTGGGCTGATGGCTCGGAGCCTGGAGCCTGTTTCCCATTCTGTGTCTCCCTCTCTCTCTGCCCCTCCCCCGTTCATGCTCTGTCTCTCTCTGTCCCAAAAATAAATAAACGTTGAAAAAAAATTAAAAAAAAAAAAAAAAAGTTCTGCCTTTGCCAAGGTTGGAACAGAATCACTCTTTCCTCAACATTCCAACCTTCAAACTTTTATTTGTTTTCACTAAACGACCCTCTGGCCTCGTACTACCCAATAGAACTTTCTGCAGTGATGGAAATATTCTATAAGTGCACCATCCAATATGGTAGCCACGATCCCATGTGGCTACAGAGCACTTGGAATGTGGCTAGGGTACCTAAGGAAATTGATTTCTAATTGTATTTACTTTTAATTAATTTGAATTTAAATAGCCACACGCAAACGGTGGCTACCATATTGAACGACACAACTCTAGCCTGATTCCGGCAATGACAGTGACGACATCACATGAAACTGTCAAAGAAATCTCAAAATGAAATCGACAGTAGTATGGTGCACGGGGTGTTCACTAGCTCATATGCTGTCTTCTCACTAGGAAAACATTTTCTCAGGTCTATTGTCCTGAAGAGGCAAGGTTGCTCTTAAACAACTTGTTTTGTTTTGTTTTGTTCTGAATCCTAAAGATACTATGAACTGCATTCTCAATTATGTTTCCTTTTTCCTTTGGCTGTCAGGAAGCTCAGTCAAATATGGAACTCGCCATGGACACTGACATCGCCCTTAGTTCCATTTGTCTCTTTCCTACCTTGCTGTTGTTTTTGTTTGTCTGTTTTGTTTTTAGCGCATCCTTCAATGATTTTTAGTACATTTACCGAGTTGTGCAACTATCCCACACACATTTCCACCGCCCCAAACAGAATCCTTGTGCTCATTTCTAGCCGCTCCATGTTCCCACAGGCAACCACTAATCTACTTTCTGTTTCTGTAGATGTGCTTTTTCTGGGCATTTTCTATAAATGGAATCGTATCATATGTGATTTTTTTATGTTTGGCTTCTTTCACTGAGCATGTTTTTGAAGTTCATCCATAGAATCCATCCTTTTTATTGCCAAATAGTATTCTACAGTACATATACACTACATTTTTGTTTATCCATCCGCCAGTTGATAAACAGTTGAGTTTATTGAGATAAACAGTTGAGTATTGAGAATACTGCTACTATGGACTTCCATGCAGAAGTCTTTGCATAGACGTGCGTTTTCTTTCCTCCCAGGCAGGTACCTACAAGTAAGATTGCGGGGTTACAGGGTAAATTTATGTGAAGAATCTGCCAAACTGGTGTCACAAGCTGCACCATTTCTCAATCCCACCAGCGAGGTATGAAGGCTCCTCTTTCTCTGCGTCCTCATCACCACTTGTCACGCCTCTTTTATTGTAGCCATCCTAGGGGGCGCGCGGTAGTATCTCATTGTGGTTTTAATCCACATGAGCCTAACGGCTAACGGTGAGCGTCTTTTCACACGCCTATTGGCCATTCATATATCTTCTTTGGCAAAATATCTAATCGATTCCTTTGCCCATTTTTATTTATTTATTTATTTATTTATTTATTTAAATGTTTTTATTTTTTAAGGAGAGAGACAGAGCATGAGCGGGGCAGGGGCAGAGACAGAGGGAGACACAGAATCCGAAGCAGACTCCAGGCTCTGAGCTGTCAGCACAGAGCCCAATGCGGGGCTCGAACTCACGAACTGTGAGATCATGACCTGAGCGGAAGTCAGACGCTTAACCGACTGAGCCACCCAGGCGCCCCCCCCCCCCGCTTTGCCCACTTTTAAATTTAGTTATTAGTCTTCTAATCACTGAGTGGTATATTCTGGATACAAATCCTTTAATCAGACATAAGTTTTACAGATATTTTCTCCTAGTCTGAACCTTGTTTTCACTTTCTTAATGGTGTTTTTTGAAATGAAAAGTTTTTAATTTTTATGAAGCCTGATGTATCATTTTTTCTTCTATTACTTGTGCTTTTGGTGTCATACCTAAGAACGCTTCCTAGCCCAAGGTCGCGAAGATTTACTTCTGTTTTCTTCTTTTTATTTTATTTGGTTTTTTAAGTAGGCTTCATGCCCAGGTCAGAGCCCAATGTGGAGCCTAACTCGGGGCTTGAACTCATGACCCTGAGATCACTACCTGAGCTAAAATCAATGTCAGGTGCCAACCCAGGCACGCCCTACGTTTACTTCTGAGAGTGTTATAGTTTTAGCTCCTACAGTTAGATCTGTGACCCATTTTGAGTTAAGTTTTGAGTATGGCCTGAGATAAGAGTCTAAATTAATATTTTTGCACGTGGCTATCCAATTGCCCCAGAACCATTTGTTGAAAAGACTATGCTTACCCTCATCAAACTGCCTTGGCACTCTGTCAAAATCAACTGACCATAAATGTAATAAGGGTTTATTTCGGGACTCTCAGTTCTGTTCCATTGATTTGTATATTTTATGCCAGTATCACACCGCCTTGATTACTGCTTGGGTTTGTTTTGTTTTTTTTTTTCTCTCAGTTTCTTCATACACTGACTCGTAATTTTATTTAACTGGGAGAATAGGTCATCCCCTTTCTCTTTCCCCCAAATTGATATTAGCTCTTGGCAAGAATGTAATTGAGGCTTCCTAAAATCAAGCCATCAAAGCCTCTCTTGTGAAAATCATTGAGAAGTCATTAAAGGGACTATGACCATATTCTTATTCAAACAAATCCCAAAGGGGATCAAGAAAGGAGCAGACATTCTACCCTTGCCACAATAATCGGATTTACTGATTCCCAGGGAAAAGGGAAGACACACTGCTAATTACGAGGCAGTTAAGGAATTATTTCCTTTCTCAACACGGCTTTAGAATAAGAAGAAACGTCTGTCTTTGAGTTATGGGTATCAATGTGTTTGTTTAGCGAGTTCAACACGTAAGGAAACCAGTATGGATATTGAATCTCGAAAAGAAAGCCCTCGAAGAAAAGAAACCCACCGTGAAAGATGGGATGCAGGCTGCCGACACCCTTCCCCCCGAGCATGATCTTTGGGAAGGGGTGTCAGTGTGAATGTTACTGACCAACTTAATAAAGTTGCAGACGTGACTCTCCAGTTATCTTGACCTGGGGAACTGAATGGAGGAAGGGAAGGGAGCCAGAGAGATAGACGCTCCTCCCCCCCCACTGCCCCACTGCCCCATGTGGCCAAGAAGGAAAGGATTTTCTGAAAGTGGCTTGTAGAATGGAGGACCCAGAGTCAAGTTAACATTTGAATCTTGAGAGACTTTTTCCTTTGATCTCTGGGAAAGTCTGGCTTATTGTCCACCTGTAATTTTCTCTTTCTGCATCATAATTGCTCTTTTAAGCTGCCCTGCCCTTCATTAAAGCAAGTCACACTTGGCAGCCCAGCCTCCTAGGATGGTCTTGAGGAGAATAAGGACGTGCTGTGGGGAATGGGGTAGGGGTCCTGCTTTCCTGCATCTCTTTGCTGGGGTTCATGGGGAGAGAGCAACATTTTCTTGAGGTATCAATATCCCAAGCTCCAGATGGTGACAAGCATTATGAGATGTGATCCCCTTTAGAACTTAGAAGGACATTTAAAATGGCAGACCAGCTCCCAACTGAACAACTCAAGGGAGGTCTAAGACTAAGCCTTCCGCTTTTCTGTGTTCGTCGAAACCCACCTCTGAAGCGGGTAGCGGGGAGAGGTCGATATCTATATAATATTTCTAAATGTCTTCATTTATTCACAAACACAGAGTCCTACTAGGTTCTAGGCATCTTATATTACATGTTTTTTCCAAGTCACCAAAATCCTTCCTGAAAGAAGATAAGGGAGAGAAGGAGGAAAAAGCACTCGATAAATCTTGGTTGAATGAATGAATTGCAAGAGCCAGATGGCATGAGCCTTAAATGAGCAGGGCTTTTTTTCCGTGAGGCTGAAGGAATAATGATCTGGGAGTGGCTTTTGAGAACGAGGAAGGCTCTGCCCCTGCCTCCTCACTCTGTAGCTGTAGAGAATGGCAGCCGCCCTGGAGACTGTTGCTGGGTCCTCAGTTAGGCGGGAATTAGAAGGAGGACCTCCAAGGGGGCTGAGGGCTTCTGGAGGGCTCCAGGGAAGGTTGGGGAGGGAGCAGTGGGGAGCTGGATCAGGGGAGAGGAAATGCAGAAGCAGGTTGATGGAGGATGAAGCCAGCTCTCATTCAGATAGTGGCTGAGGATTACCAGGATATGGGGCCCAGTGGGATTAGCTTTTAAACAGTCCTCCAAACTGGTGCTATTAGAGGCTTGATTATGCTAATTCCAATAATCATCAAATGGCTTCTATTTTCTCTGGTGAAGCTCTTTAGAAACACAGTTTCATGCCACTCTTACAATGCTGGCAAAGTGAGTAGCGTGCCCTTTTTACAGAAGGGGAAACTGAGGCTGAGAGAAGTAATTTGTTCAAGACCACGGGGCTGGTAATGCCATGGGCGTAACTCAGACCAGGTGCGTATGTCTCCAGATCCCAGGCTGCCCCCAGGGTCTGGTCTGTCCTGACGGGGGCCAGTCCAGCCTCTGGCGTTGGGGATACTGGCGGCGCGGGTTTCCTCCCTGGAAAACTGGAGGTGTTCCCGACATACACCTATGCAGCTCCAGGGCTCTAGCCAGAAGCTCTCACCACACTTCTGAATCCCATTGCCCACATTGCCTGAGATGCCCGTGGACTCCATCCACCTTCTACACAGAGCTGGGGTCCCAGACAGATATATATGCATCATTATTGATGGAGGAAACAGGGCTCCGTAAGAATGTCTAACAAACAACTCTGACCTAGGCCAAGGGTCAAGGAAGGCTAAAGATGAGCTAAAAGGTAAAAAAGGTGGGTGGGGAAATCTTCTAGAAAGAATGGACTGGTGGTTGGGGGTGGGGTGTACTTGTGTGTTTGAGGAACTGGAAGGAAGACAGCACAGCTGGAGGGAGCTGAACAAGGGGAAGCATGATCCTGGATGAGACTGGGCGGTAGACAAGAGGAGAGCAGTTGGCACTAGGTAAGGAGCTGGCTTTTTTTATCCCAGGAGTAATAGGAAGCCATTAGAAGGTCTTAAAAGGGGAGTGTCGTGGTAAGACCGGAGAAGGGCAGAGCAGGTGGAGTGAGATCACTTAGGAGCCACTGTAGGAATCCAGACAAGACGCAATGGTAGCTGGGACTAGTGAAGTACCGGTAGAGATGAAGAGAAGAAGGGAGGTTGGAGCGATGCTTTGGAGGTAAAATTGGCAGGATTTGGGGGTGGCTCCTAGGACTCTGGCTTGCCTGTTCGGCGGACAATGGTGCCATTTACTGAGAGAACATCGGAGAGGTGAGAAAGCGAGGGTCACAAGTTAGATCTTGGACATGCTGGGGATGGGTGCCTTTGAGACATCGAGGTGGAGATGTTGACTAGGCAGTTGGCCAGATACCTGCTGGTCAGGAGCTTAGACAGGAGCTTCCCCGGGCTGGAGACATAAAGGTGTGAACTGTCAGCAGATACATGGTAATCGAAGCTGTAGGCATGGATGAGATCACCAGGAAGAGTCCACAGTGAGAGAGGGGAAAGGCCTGGGAATCAGCCTTGAGGAACATGAGCATTTCGTGGGGGAAGGTGACCCTGCAGAGAAGCCTGAGGAGGAGATCAAGGAGTTAAGAGACGAACCAGGAGAGTACAGTGTCCAGGGAGTCAAAGAAGCTAGTGTTTTGTTTTGTTTTTAAGAGTGACATAATCAAGAGGTCTAAGAAGATGAATACTGAAAAAAAATTAAAAGCCCATCCAGTTTGAGACACAGAGGTCATATGTCCAATATCGTGTTTTGGGGGAGCTGTGGGAGGTGAAAGTCAAATCTGACTGAATGCTGGAGTGAACAGGAACCCATAATGGCCAGCAGTGGGGAAGGGAGCTGGTGGAGGTTGCAGGGGGCAGGTTGATAGGAAGGATCTAGTTGGGAGGGTGCTCAGAGAAGGAGTGGGGCCTAGGGAATCAAAGATGGGCAGAACCAGCCTGAGGTAGGAGGAGGGGGGCTTTCTCTAGTGTAGCAGGGGAGAGGGCAGCTGTAGGGAGATGTGGGTTGTGGATGGAGAGTGGGGAGTTCTGGTCTGGCGGCTCTCCTCCTGTCAAGGAGCAGCACGGTCACATCGGCCACGGTCACATCGGCCACGGAGGAGGAAATGGGCTGGAGGGAGGCTGAAAGAGGAAGGGGAAGGCTGGAAGTAGCCGTCACAGAGCATAGGTAGAGAGCCGTGTCGAGGGCCAACATGCAGCCAGTGCCTATGATTTATGCGAACATCAAGCTGACCTGTGGAGTCACTTGCCTGCTTGAGCACAGCACAAGAGGGCACACAGGAGGGGCACCTGGCTGGCTCAGTTGGGAGAACACGCGACTCTTGATCTCAGGGTTGTGAGTTCAAGCCCCACATTGAGTGTGGAGATTACTTAAAAATAAAATTGTAAGAAAGAAAGAAAGAAAGCAGATAGGAGTGTTCATCGGAGTTGGGGGATGCCCAACACATATGATCAAAAAGCAAAGAGGCAAAGGACTTGGGGTATTGTCAAGTGTTATTAAAATTTGGGGCCTTGGCATCGAAGGGGGCCAAGAAAAAAAGTGAAACAGGGAGAGAGCTGATGTGTTAGGAGAACACCAACAGGTCAAAAAGGGTGGTGTCTGAGGAGACCAAAGAGCTATCACGAAGTCACAAGAGCAAGGTGGGAACAGCGGAGGTGCGGTCAGAGATGGGGACAAGACCCAGTGAGAATGGGTGGCCTGGGGCGCCTGACTGGCTCAGTTGGTACAACATGAGACTCTTGATCTCGGGGTTGTGAGTTTGAGCCCCGTGCTGGGTGTGAAGATTATGTAAAAATAAAATCTTAAAAAAAAAAAAAAAGGAGAGAGAGAGAGAGAGAGAGAATGGGTGACCTAAGTGGCCTGTGGAAGATGGCCACTGTGATGAGGTCAAGGAGCTGGCCTGTCTGCAGTTATACTGAAGTGACTCGGGTGGATGGCAGGAGGTAGCAAAGGCCACTGAGCTGAAAACAGAGTCAAGGCCATCGGGTTTGGCAAAATGGAGGTGAATAGCCATCATGTCAAGAGCAATCGCCGTTTAGAGTTGGTCCGAAAGCGAGATTGCAGTGGGCTGAGTGTGCCCACGAGATGAAAGAGTGGGAGCTTCGTGTATAAACAGCTCTGGGGCTTGCTGTGAAGGAGAGCGGAGAAATGGTTAATGTCCCCCCTCTACGGAGTGTGGGGTCAAAGCAAGCAATTTTTCTGAGGATGGGAGAGACCTGAGCTTGACTGCAAGCAGGTGGAAATGACAAGGGAAAAAAATATGGCGGGGGCGGGGAGACTAAACAAAGTCCTGGAGGAGCCAAAGCATCCTGCACACAGGTGGGGGTCAGCCCCTGCTATGGTGGGGCGCAGCCTCCTTGGAACCAGGAGGGAGACAGAGAGGAAGGAATAGAAGTGTCTGGGTCTATGGATTTGGTAGCGGTTGAGGGGGGATGATGGAGTCTTCCTTTGGTGGCTTCTGTTTCCTCAGAGAAGCTTAAGGCGAAGTCCTCAGCCAAGTGTTCTACTGAAAAATGAACCCCTGGCTTATTCCCCCGCCCCCCCTATAGTGACTCATCAGGAAGGAATGAAAGGCATTAGCCAGGTCTTTGTGTTTGAGGCCTCCACCTTTTTTCTCCCACCCCACACCTGAGAGGGTAAACAGACTGCTTTGCAGTTCTGGAGTCTAAACTAAACTCTTTCCGACTGGCTAAAAGGGAGGACACCATGTATCTCAGGGTATTGATTGGCCAGCACAGAAGACAGGGCCAGGGGTCAGGCATTCCCCAGACCACTCTGACACAACCTCCAGGAAAGTGCCTGGGTAGCACCCCAAATGCCAAGCACTTGAGGTTGCAACGTTGTGGCCCTCGAGGAGAGGCCCCCTTGAAAGGGCCTGGATGGAGGGAGTGAGCGGCCCCCTTACCAAGGCCCAAGCCGGACAAGTGAGGCCCTGAAGACAGGGCCAAATAGTGGAGGCCCGTGGCAGTGATGGCTGAAGTCTACAACAACATTAGTGGCGTCAAAAAGACCTCAGCCTTAGGCGCCTGGGTGGCTCAGAGGGTTGAGTGTCCTACTCTCGATTTTGGCTCAGGTCATCATTTCAGGGCTCATGGGATTGATCCCCACATCAGGCTCTGTGCTGAGCGTGGACCCTGCCTGGGATTCTCTCTCTCTCTCTCTCTCTCTCTCTCTCTCTCTCTCTCTCTCCCTCTCTCTCCCTCTCCCTCTCCCTCTCTCTGTCCTTCCCTCAGCTTGTGCTCGCTCTTTCTCTAAAAATAAATAAATAAACATTAAAAAGAAAAAAAAAAAAAGACCTCAGCCTTTCCCCGCAAAGCCGCGGAGCACAGACTTAGCGTTTTGGGGGTTATGCAGCCCCTGGGATTCTTGGACAACTGGAGGGGGGTGAAGGAGAGCTGTGAGTGAAACAGATGTCTTGCTGATCTGCTGGGTGGGGACTCAAGCTGAATTTAATTTGATTTAGACTGACTAAGAGATGTATTTACGTCATGAGTTTGAAGAGTGTGTCCAGTGGGCCCAGGACCTGGACAAAGGGTGAACAGTGAGTGGGAGTTGACATCTGGCTCTCCCCTCACCCTGCACCCTGGGGCTGGAACACAGCAGACGCAGAACTACCACGTGGTACCACTCGGCCTTCACAGATGAGCACAAGGACGTCCCTCCCCGCCAGGCCCAGGAGCGGGGCGGCAGGGCAGTCCCACATGGACCCTGTGCTCAGAGTTTGGCAGTCCGGACAGTGCCTTGGCTCCTCTCCTTCCATAGCTGCCATGCTCTCACAGGCCGAGCCACCTGAGCTCTTGTCTGCGTGGCCCTGCGGCCTGGGCCTCTGCTTTCTCCACCTTGGCCTTGTGTCCAGTTTCACGTGAGGCCCAGGCAGCCTGCACATAGGCACTCTCGTGCCCTGCCTCAGCCAACACTTGACCACACGTGGCACCAAAAGGTGGGTGAGCAGGGGCCGGATCCCAGTGGGCCGAGGTTCTAAGACCACCGCGTCCTTGTGGGGGTTGAAGCAAGAGCCTGGTCAGCGCGGTGGTGAGAGGGGGCTGCCGACTTCAACCACAGGAGTGTGAAGGCCCTTGGCCACCTACCTTCCCAGTGTTGTGGTCACAGACCAGGCTGTGCTGGGCAGAGGCAGCTGGGCTGCCAGAGCTTCAGACCTAGCGAGGCCCGGGCTAGCAGGTGTGCATGGCAGTAAACATCATAAGCCCCTCTTCCTCACATGCTGGGCCTACAGGAGCCCCAGGTATGGATGAGCTCTGAGGCCTGGTCAGGGAGCTTCTCCCTCCCTAGTCCTTTATGTCTGATGCATCCCTGAGCACAGAAGAGGAAAATGTACCTTTCCATGCCTGTGACAAGTACGTATTGAGCACCTCTTGTCAGGTGTGTCAGGCCCCTGTGCTAGACACAGGGATATGGCAGTGGACAACAGTCTCATCCCTCCTGCCTGCAAGGAACCCACAGTCTGTGGGGTGGTGATATTGAGGGCTTAGTGCTTCAGCGGGCAAGCCCTCAACCCAGCCAGGGGTTAAGAATGGCTTTCTGGGGGGGAGCCTGGGTGGCTCAGTCGGTTAAGCGTCCGACTTCAGCTCAAGTCATGATGTCATGGTTCGTGGGTTCGAGACCTGTGTCGGGCTCTGTGCTGGCAGCTCAGAGCCTGGATCCTGCTTCTGATTCTGTGTATCCCTCTCTCTCTCTCTGCCCCTCTTCTGCTCGTACTCTGTCTCTCTCTCTCAAAAATAAACATTAAAAAAAAAAAAAAAAAAAAAAAGAATGTCTTTCTAGGGGTGCTTGGGTGACTCAGTTGGTTAAGGGTTCAACTTTGGCTCAAGTCATGACCTCATGGTTCATGAGTGAGGAGTCCCGCATCAGGCTCTCTGCTGTCAGCGCAGAGCCCTCTTTAGATCCTCTGTCTCCCTCTCTCTCTGCCCCTCCTCCACTTTCTCGCTCCAAAAATAAAAAAAAATTAAAAAAAAAAAGTTGGGACCCCTGGTGGCTCAGTGGGTTAAGCGTCCCTCCAACTCTTGATTTTGGCTCAGGTCATGACCTCATGGTTCATGAGTTTGATCCCTGCATGGGGCTCTGAATGCTATTATTATAGAGCCTACTTGGGATTCTCAAAATAAGTAAGTACACATAAAAAATGGCTTTCCGGAGGAAGCAATGGCTACAAACAAGTTCCAAGGTACCCACTTTAAAAAAGAGCAAGACTTGGGTCACCTGGGTGGCTCAGTTAGTTGAGCATCTGACTTCAGCTTAGGTCATGATCTCATGGTTTGTGGGTGTGAGCCCCAAATCGCGCTTTGCACTGACAGCAAGGAGCCTGCTTCAGATTCTCTGTCTCCCCCTCTCTCTGCCCCTCCCTTGCTCACATTCTCTCAAAAATAATCATTAAAAAAATAAATATTAAAAAAAAGAAAGAGCGAGACTTAAGGGCCATGATTTTTTCACCATATGCAAGAGATTTGATGGCCAACTTGGTTTTGTATGGACCAAAACCCCCAAATCATAAACTCTCTCTCTCCTGCAGCTCCTTCCCTCCCCCTTCCTCATCTTTCTCTCTCTCCTCCTGCACCCTCCCTTATGTCCCTCACAGAGCTACATATAAGGTCTCTAGTCCCTTTCTATTTTCAAGGTTTGTAGGACTGGTGACTGGATGGGGATGCAGGAGAGAAAGTGTCTGTGTTTCTCACCCAGTGATGGAATGAAGGATTCCATGGCGTGACACGAAGATCTGGTGGTCAATAGATCTGCAGTGGGAGACAGAGTGAATTCAGTTTACCTGAGGAACATCCAGGGAGCGGTATGGAGAAGGTTCTTGGCTATATGAGAACTGAGTTCAGAAGAGAGGCCCAAACCGGAGATCGATTTGGAAGTCATCAACATACAGTTGGCAGAGATCAAGATGGTCCAGGGAGAAGGGGCAGATAGGGAAAAAGGGTGGCCTAGGATAGACCTTGGGAAAAGCAGGCGATGGTAAAGGAGATTGAGAAAGGGAATAGGCCTTTGAGGAAGGTATAGGTCATTGACGCCAAGGGGAAGGACTGTTCATAAGTCAGCAAAGAGCAGGCATAATTGACTAAAAAGTATATGTTTTTAAATTCAGAAAACAAAAACAAGAAACTAAACTGGTTCCAAACTCAGAAAACCAAGAAAAATGTCTAAAGATACATGAAACTTACAATACCTCCTCCACAGGGTACCAAAATTACCAATGGGTGAAAAACCACTGATTCAGGAATATTCATTTTTGATCCATTTGTCATCCGGATGTTTGCCAGTCCATCCCCTTCTTATACACGAGGGGGCGCACACGTACTGTTTCTGAATCCAAATCCTGGGCAAAAGCAGGCAGTGAATTACGTGATAAACGAGAACTTGACCCCTCAGCCCAGATCTCTAAACCCCTCTTCCACACCTGCCCTGCACATTAACTCTGTGATCCCTGAATCCAGGTGTCTCAGCAATCCCCAAGCTTTGTTTATTTCTCACCTGACCTCCAAACTCACAAAGGTATCAGGGAGACCCATAGGAGATCAGAAACCTCATCGGGGTCCTCAACTGACCTAGGGCAATAGGGGCAGGTTGCCATCTTGCCCAGGGAAGGAGAGGGTTGTGTGGCTGATTCTTAAATGGTGGTGGCATGGACCGGGAGGGTGGGTCTGGAGTAGATGGTGGGCAAGGATGGTGGGGGGACTTTGGTGTGTGTGGCTCTTGGTGTGGAGCTTACCAAGTCTCCCTCTGAGTTAGGACTTGGAATAAATCTTCAGGTAATTTATGGGTTTAGCCCAGAAATTTATAAGGTCAGCATTTGAGTTTTGGTAGGAGTCAGAAACTCAATACCAAAGTTTTTTTACATCAGGTTCGAGTGACATTATTAAGTCTTGAACTCAGGGGCCAATGAAAGACTTGACTCAGGTTCACAGTTGGAACTGGGGTTGAAATCAGGTCAGATAAGTGGAGGGCAAACATGGGGATGAAGATTCGTGCGGAGTTTCTGCAAAGCCAGTCTCACTAATCTTGCATTCCAAGATAATTACAGTTGGGGCAAGTTAGGGTCCTAAGTTGCCCCAAGGATTTGTGGGGTTTAAGGTCAGCATCTGTGGTAGGGTTCTTTTCTGATGAACCAACCCAATTCTGGCATTGGGAATCCCAATTCAAAAAGTATTGGTGTTGACCTGGGACTGGGAGGGCAGTGTTGGAGTTTTATGTAAGTTTTGGGGTTCAGAAAAGTACTGGGGCCCATAACAAGGTAACTGTTGGACTTTAGGGTTAATATAGGGATCTGGGGCTCAGTATCAGAACTGGAGTCCACTTAAGGCCCAGAGTTAGGGCTGGTGTCCTTATCAAGCTTAGGTAGGTAGAGATGATAGAGGGATTTAGAGTCAGAACTGGTATTGGGGGCCAATATAGGGGTGTAGATTAAAATTACTACTTGGGCCAATGTGGGGGCAGAATTAGGAATCCGGACTCAATATTGAGTTTGGAGACGGGTCTGGGTTCACTATCAGGTGCATATTTGTAGAGGAAGGAAATGGGGTCCAAGAGCAGTATCCGGTTCATAGTAAGGACTGGGAGGCACTAGTAGGATATGGACTTCGTATGGGAGTTTGGGTCTGTCCTTGCTCACAACCGAGGTTCTGGTCCAATATTGGAGTTCCAGTCCGTTTAGACTCAGGGTTGGGTTGTGGCCTCGCTGGGCCTACGCGGCTCCACCGCTCTACGAACGAGAGTGCACGAGGGGAGGGGCGGCGCCGGGGACGCGCACGGCAGGGGCAGGGGCGCGGGCGCGGGCGCGAGCGGGGGCGCGCGGCTGGAGCTGGCGCGGGAGCGGCGGGAGCGGTGGCGGCGGCGTCGGCAGAGGCGGCGGCTCCGGCTCCGGCTCCGGCTCCGGCTCCACCTCGGGCTCCGGCTCCGGCTCGGGCGGCGGTGGCGGGAGTAAGACCCGGCGGTGGCGGCGGCGGCAGAAGAGCAGCGGGATCAGCGGCCCCAGCGGCTTGTGTGTTTTGGGGGGGGACATGCGGACCGACGGCCCCTGGATTGGCGGTGAGTGACCCCCGGGCCCCCCTACAGCCCCCTTCGCATCCGTTCCTTCCCCACTCCCCCCGCCCTCTCCCCGTTCCTCGCGTCTTCCGAGCGGGGCTGGAGGCGCCGCTTAGGCCGGGCCGCGCCCCCACCTGCCGCGCCCGCAGCCTCGGCTGGGCGCCCCCCCCGCCCCCGCCCCGAGCCTGGCGGCTCCTCCCCGCGCTTACCCCGCGGCAGACGCGCCCCCCCCCCACCGCCGCCGGCTGGCTAGGTCCTCGCCGCCCCTCGCCGCCCCCCTCCTCCCAGCCCTCCGCGCCGCACCTGAGCCGCAGCCCGCGCGCCCCCAGTGCAAAGTTTCCCTTTGCATTTGTGCTCCCCGTTCTCGGTCCCGCTTCATCTCCCCCCGCCGGCGCGGCCGCGCTCCGGGGGCGGCCCTCCACCTCTCACCGCCACCCACCGCTACCCCAGCCCCGGGCGGGTCCAGGCCGCGCCCCCGCCCCCGCCGCACAGGCGCCCCCTCCCAGCCGGCAGGGGATCCGCAGCCGACGCGCCCCCGTCTCGCTCGCCGCCCTGGCGCACGTGCGGGCCCGGGGTTTGCCGGCGCGAGTTTGGAGCCCCCCCCCCCCCCCGCCAGCCTCGGTCGCCGGCGTGGGCAGGGGAGAGGCCTGGCGGACTGTGCCCACCCCCACCCTGGTGCAACGACCTGAAGGCCCCGGAGCGACCTGTCCCGTGAGGACGTGTCCACTCGGACCGGCTCCGGAAAGTTCACTCAGTCGCCGCCCCGCGTCCCGTCCCGTCCCGTCTCGTCCTGGTGTGCCCCGGTCCTCATCGCTGTGCCCACGTTTCAGTCTCAGCTGCTTTCTGTTTTCCTCCGTGCCTTGGTCTCAGTGCCCTTCAGTGTCTCTGTATCTCTGTCTCCCTGTGTCACTGCCTCCCAGTCTCACCCCCCGCAGCCCCGGGGTCCCTCCTGCTGTCTGTGGCTCGCTCCCCGGATCTCTCCGTTCTCCCGCCCTGGGTCTCGCCGTTCTCTCTCCCGGGTCTCTCTGTTCTTTCTACCCGGGTCTCTCTGTCCTCCCGTGCCGGATCTCTCTGTTCTCTCTCCTCGGGTCTCTCTGTTCTTTCTTCCTGGGTCTCTGTTTTTTCTTCCCAGGGCTCTCTGTGCTCCCTCCCCCATCTCTGAGTCTCTCTCTCCAGGTCTCTCTCTCGTGTCTCCTATTAGTTTCTTGGTGTCTCTGTCTCCCACTTGACCATAATCTCTGTGCGCCCTCTTCTAGGCCCCCTCCCCATTTCTCTGGAATGCTGCCTCTCTGGTTTTTCCACCCTAGGGTGGGGGAGGGGCTAGCCTTTCTCCCCATTTCAATATCCACCCCCCCCAACCCCACCCCCCCGCAGTGCAGGGCACCCCCCCAAGTTGGAGCAGGTTGGGGGTGGGAGCCCTGTACCTGAGCTGGGAGCCCTCCAGCAGGAGGGGATTCTCTGGATTCCCCTGGGGGCAGCCAGGCAGAGCCTGGGAAGCTGGACTGCTGAGTGTTGGTGATGAAGGCTCCACTTTGGCTCCTGAATAGACAAGGGCAGGGATCCAGAGTGACCTGGTACGGAATCTGGCCAGAAAATCCTGGGAAGTGCACTGGGGTGGTAGGCCTAGAAAAAGATTCAGGAGGGTCTTTCTGGGGGATCCTCAATGGTGGGAGATCCCCCGGGAAGGGAAGAGCTCTGCTGAGAGATCCTTTGGGAGACATCAGAGATCTGATGGGATCCAGAAGAGGGTTCTGGGAGGAAATCTTAGAAAATTCTATGCTTGGCGCCTTATTAACTCTTGCTTCAGGGAGCAAGAAAATCCCTGTTTTTCACTGATTATATGAATGAGCCTAAGGCTTCGAGAAGGAGAAGGTGTAACTCCCCAAGCACAGCCCCCAACATCCGCAGCCTCAGGCACAGGCCACACACACACACACACACACACACACACACACACACACACACCCTTCTACCATCATTCCTACACTCAACACCCCCCCACACACACACATCCACTTGCCTTCTTGCCCTCACACTTGCACACCTGGGCCTGCACAGCAGCCGGAGCTCAGAAATCTACTGTGCTCGCATGGCCATGCACCACTCTGTTTGCTTGTGCCCTCACAGCACCTCTTTGCACATCCCTAGGAACCGTGTGTATGTGCACGCCCACAGAATTTTGCACTCTCCTGCACACACTTTCTTGCACTTTTTGGCTGGCTCAGTTTCCCCCTTATTATTTGAAATGTGTCTGTAGTTTTGTTTTCTTTTCCAGTTGTTCTTCCTCTTCCCTTTTTTCTTTCCTTTAATGAGGGCATTGTTTTAATATTATTCCTTCCTTCTTGCTCTTTGCCCTGCAGCTCCTGACCTTTCCTCTGTTCAGCCTTGTTCACACTGTGAGCATGGGGGTGGTGTTGGGGGTGTTGATTTGGGGGCTGATGGAGCAGTTGGAGAGGGATGGCTGCAGTAAGAGTAGATGACTGAAGAGCTTTTCTTGGAAATTGTATTGATATGCAGCAAAATGCTGGCCCTGGCAATTTGTGGTCTGTAAGCTCTTCCGTCAGCCCTAACTGGGAGTTCAGTGTTGAGGACCCTCAAGTGGGCCCCACAGCTCTTTGATAAAGGCTGAGACATGTCACAGTTTCTCCACTTTCTAGCTTGTTCCTTCCCAGGTCTCAGTTTTCCCCCCCTGTGAAATGGGGCAGCTTGTCCAACCTTGATTGGTCCCAAGGCTGTTGTGAGAATCCAAGGGAGATGTGTGGCAGTGCATAATCAGCAGTGGCAGTCCCTTCTCGTATGACTGACACTGCTGTGTGCTTGGGCCAAGCTTGCAGCCAGGGCCCTGCCCTTGAGAAGCTCATGGTCCCTGGGGGAACAGATTGCATCATGGGAATGCAGAGCAATTCACTAGACTCTTATTGATTGCCGACTGTGTGCCAGACACTGGGCTAGGCACTTTCAGCCAAGCTGCCCTGCTTCCTATGGGACTAGGAGCTTTTGGAAGAGGGAGCCCATCCCTTAGGAACTGCTGTGGTTGAGCCCAGCATCAGCTCATCTAAAGCAGCTACAATTCTGAGCCGAAGTTACAAGGTTGGATGAGCTGCTTCCATATGAGGCAAGGGAGAGTTCAAGGGTCAAAGTGAGGTGAGTCCCAGAAGAGCCCAAGAAGGGGCTATCTGAAGTGAGTTTTGAGGAATGAACAGGAGTTTTCCAGCTGAAGAAAGAGCACTCTGGGCAGAAAAGAATAGTGTGGGTAAAGACTCAAAGGTCTTGACGTATTCCAAGATACAGCAGATCAGAGGGCCTTTAATGCCCTGTTTTAAATAGCTGTGACTTTACTTTGAGAACACAGAAGGGAGAAGGGAGCCGCCAAAGATTTAAAGCTTGGGTAGGGGGTGTGGAATGTGCTATGATCAGATGTTTCCAGAAGAGGATTCTGTGGCTATGGGAAGCGGATGGACCCACGATGCCCATTGAGGAGGAAATCAGGTGAGAGGTGATGGTGTCTTAGATAGGGGAGTAGCATGGAGCGATTCAGAAGGCACCTTTATCAGGACAGGATGATTTATTGGATGTGGGGGTGGGGAAGAGGAAGAGGAAGGGGTCTGGGTTCCTGGGAGTGACTGGGTGAGGCCTTTACTGAAGGCCCTGCAGGTTCACTGAGCTGGGAACTTGGGGAGGAGAGGGAGATTGGGGGGGCAGATAACAAGCTCATGGTTGGGCGCCTTGTCTTTGAGATGCTTGGGGCATTTGAGGTCCAGTGGGGGAAGGGGAGACATCCAGGAGGGGGCTGGGTGTGAGGATCTGGAGTTTGGGAGAGAAACCTGGGCCAGAGGAAGGACGGAGAGTTCTCTGAGAGCGTGCTGAGCTGTGCTTATCAGGAGCCCACAATCTCAGTGGGTTGTGTGGGTTCTGGTTCCTAACTGTTGGGGTGCCACTCTGTTAGTAGCAGTGTGACCTTAAGCGAGTTGCTTAACACCTCTGAGTCCGTTTTCTCCTCTGTCAAGTGGGCCTAAGACAATTCCATGCTGTGTGTTGTTATGAGGATTAAGGTCGGATATGCAAGAAGTGCTTAGAACAGGGCCTGGCATCTAGTAAGCAATGGTGTCTCAATGGTATCAGCAGTCGTTAATAGTGGGTGCAAACCCACCCCCATCAGAATTGGGGGTGGGGGTGGCCTTTAAAACAATACCTTGTAAGGGGAGCCTGGGTGGCTCAGTCGGTTAAGCGGTTAGGTGTCTGTCTCTTGGTTTTGGCTCAGCTCATGATCTTACAGTTCATGAGTTCAAGCCCCTCTATCAGTGAGGAGCCTGCTTGGGATTCTCTCTTTCCTTCTGTCTGCCTCTCCCCCACTCATGCTCATGCTCTCTTTTTCAAAATAAATAAACTTTAAAAAAATAAATAGGGGCACCTGGGTGGCTCAGTTGGTTAAGCATCTGACTTCGGTCATGATCAGGTCATGATCTCACAGTTCTTGGGTTCGAGCCCTGCATCGGGCTCTCTGCTGTCGTCATGGAGCCTGCTGTGGATTCTCTGTCTCCCTCTCTCTCTGCGCCTTCCTCACCCCGCCTGCACCCTCTTTCTCCTTATCTCAAAAATAAATAAACCTTGAAAATAAAATAAAATAATAAATTTAAAAATAAGTAAAACAATACCTTGTTAAGATTAGGACACCTGATCGCCTAAAGTAACTAATTCTGAGCTGAGGTTCACAGGTTGGGGGAGCTCAGCAAGGAGAGTGCCTGGCCCCTAGCCTTCTGCCCTTGTCATCATCTCTGGGATTGTGTGTATTGCTCAGGTGTATTTGACCTTCTGGTGGGCTGGTATGAGAACACTAGAGGCCTCAGCACGCTCAGTTCCCCATTTCCACCACCCCACCTGGGCCCTGGGTGTCTAATGAGGTTCTGCGTCTGAGGTCCAGATGCACCAGTCTCTTTGTGTCCCCAACCTCCAGATCTGAGAACAGCGGTTTTTGCTCCTCAGCATTGTTTTAAAGTTTTTTTTTTTAATTTTTTTTTTAACGTTTATTTATTTTTGGGACAGAGAGAGACAGAACATGAACGGGGGAGGGGCAGAGAGAGAGGGAGACACAGAATCAGAAGCAGGCTCCAGGCTCTGATCTGTCAGCACAGAGCTTGACGCGGGGCTTGAACTCACGGACCGCGAGATCATGACCTGAGCTGAAGTCGGACACTTAACCGACTGAGCCACCCAGGTGCCCCTACGGTTTTTTTTTTTAAGTTAATTTATTTATTTTGAGAGAGAGAAAGTGCGTGCACAACTGGGGGAGGGCTAGAGAGAGGGAGAGAGAGAATCCCAAGCAGGCTGCACACCATCAGCGCAGAGCCCGACGACGGCTCTGTCCCACGACGGTGAGATCATGACCTGAGCCGAGATCCTTGGCGTTGTTCTAGCTGCCGCTTCCGGGGACTGTTCCTAGTAGTCCTAGGGCCTGCCGGGGAGCTGCTCTGGAGGGCCCCCAGTGCCTGTGCTCCTCTGATTTCAGGTTGCTCCTGGTCCTGCTGCCAGGCTGGGTTCCAGGTGTGGCAGGTGACCGAGAGGCCTCCTGGGGGCCAGCCCTGCGTTGGTGCCAAGGCCTCTTACCTGATCCTGGTCGTTGCTGCCAGCCTCACCACTTCTGAGGCCTTTCCAGCGATTGCAGACTTGGGCTCAGTACCAGTCAGGTCCTCACTGAGTAGCTTTCTAGTTGGCTTTCTGGGCATGTCTGGTGGTTGTGATCTAGGTGTGTCCCAGGGTGAGTCTGGAGTGGTTCTGGGAGCTGCTGCTGGTCAATTCTGATTGCCTGTCTAGGTTGTTTTGAGTCCGGTTTGATCTTGGACTAGTGTGGTACCAGGTGCTATCCTGGCTGTTCCAGAATCCTGCCCTGGTGCTGTTCCGTGTACTTGAAGGTCTTTCCACGTGCAGAGTTTTGTCTCTGCCTGTTTTCTTTGTTCTCTGACCCACCTCCAGGCCATTTTGGACACACATCTCTTCTCAGGTGTGACTCCTGCTCAGTGTAGGTCCATCCTGGCATGGCCTCGGGCATGGCACTAGAGCCAGCTGGCTTTGGGGACCCTCCCCATTCTCTGCCTCAGACTCTGTCCCTCTGTCCCACGGTCCCTGAGCAACGGTGGAGCCAGTAGCCTCACATTTGGTACCACAAGGCAGGCGTCCCCAGACAAACCGGCCTTGGAGTTTGGGACATGGAAGCTGGTTTTTCTGCCCAGACTCGCCCAGCAGCCTGTGTGTTGGGAGCAGCGGCCACAGGGAACATTGTGGAAACTCAGTGGACTAGGGCAGGGAGGCTGGCGGCCCTCCTGAGGGCCGGAGCTGCTGGTACTGGCACGGCAGGGGGCAATGGAGGCCAGAGAGGGTGTGCTGCAGGGTCAGCATGAGACAGTACTGGGTTGGCGAGGCCCGTCTTGGTCAGATATGATGGGCCTTCCAAGGACATCCCCCATGTTGCCAAAGGTGGTCAATCTCAAGTGAGGACAATTCCCAGGTGCGGGAGGCTGGCTCAGAGTTGGTGAGGGCACTCCCTGACGTCCACTCCCATTTTGGGAGGAGCCTCGGGAGAATTGCTGTGTATCGTGGTCATCACTGTGCATGTGGAGGTGTGAGGCCGAAGAGAAACCCACTGTGACGTGCGTCCTGTGTCGAGTGGGCCCCAGTGGTGCCAGGTCGCTGAGCTGTGGTGAGGTGGTGTGTGTTCAGCCCTCACCCCACTCAGGAGGGTGCCCACCCTGGTGGGGCCTCAGTCATCGTTCTAGAGGGAAGAGATGGGCCGCATGGCTGTGTATGTGCCAGCAGAGGAGGCATCCAGGGGCACACCTTCATTTAAAAAATTACAGAGAAGCAGAAAGTCAAAAATAAATATTGCTTCGGAAGTTTCTTTGAAGGCCGTACGTATGCTGGTGTGGTTCTCCGAAGCTGGGGTGTTTTCTATGAACTCATTCATGCATCCATGCACTCGTTCATCATGTCCTAATGAAGCCCCTACTGTGTGCCTGCTCTCTGCTGAGCGCTGGGGATATGGAATTGGGGCCAGGCACACACCAGGCTCGTGGTCATGACTCCGTGACCCTGCAACAATTGTATAAAAAAATAATTCCTCACATTTGTGGTCACTGCTCCTAGGCAAGGTCCAGGCGTGTAGTCTGGGACATCATGGAAGGCCTTCCTGAGAAAGTGCCATTGGCTCTGATGTCTAAGGGGTACTTGGCACAAGAGTGTGGGCAACATGTTGCAGGCACTGGCAGGCTAGAGAGCGCACATTTGAGGATCAGAGGGGGAAGTTCTTGTGGTTGGCTGGCAGGTGTGGAGGTGGGCGGGGCCTGGGCTCTGCTGGAGGGGTAGCTGGAGGGGTGCCCGGAGGGTTCAGACACAAGTGTTACTACTGACGTGGGGGGTCTCAGTTTGTGTTGTTTGCTGTATGCTGGGTTCCCGGAAGAAAGCCCAGCACACTAGTAGATGCTCGGGAGTACTGAAAAGAGTAACTGAGTGAAGAGATGGGCATTTTTACTAAATGGGGATTGTCCTGCACAAAGTTTCGACGCCTGCTTTGTTGTTGTTGTTGTTGTTGTTGTTGTTTCATAAACAGCAAATTCTGCATGTCTTTCTGTGTCAGTGTATACTATGCTGTGATGAAATTCTTGGTATTTTCTCATCCTTTCCTCTCTCTCTAGGAAGGAGCGGAGACCCTGGTGCCCTGCCCTCAGTGCTGGTTGTCCAAGAGTGACTGGTGTGAGCAAGCAGAGACCTGGTGGGTGTGCCCCAAGAGGTGGCGGGGGCCAGGGCACAGAGGGGTCCTCTGGGCCAGGCCGAGCAGCTCAGATTGTGATGGAGACTGGTGGCGAGCCATGGAAGCGTTGCCACTCGGGGCGTGACATGGTCCAGTGTGCATATGGCTGAGCGATGGTGAAGGGAGGTGGTGATGGACGTGGAGAGAAGGGATGTGAGTGCTGTTTCGGGACGTGGAGGAGACAGGACATGGTGCAGGACTGAATGTGGGGCATGAGAAAGGAGGGGAGGTGTCCAGGATGGTGCCTGGGTTTCTGGCCAGAATGGTTGATGGAGGTGGGTGGGGAGTGATATACATACAGCTCGTCAGCTGCTGTAGGTGTGAAATAGGCTTCTGGGTGACATTCTGGGACTTCCACTAGGAACTGTCTGCTTTTTCAGTCATCATGTTTCTGTAGGGAAGTCTGTTCCCATCAACTGTAGGTTGTGGTAGAAAGAGCAAGGTACCTCCAGGATCTGGGGCACCTCCTTATCTTTTTCAGGTCCACTTCTCCTCTCGTCTTTCTGCCACCGCATAGAGCAGGTGGGTTGGGTTGGGAGACAGAGCACGGGGAGCCATGGATGTTGGCTAAGACTCTAGACTTTTTCCTGAGGGTCATATGGAGACACTGAAGGTTCTTTTTTTTTTTTTTTTAATGTTTATTTATTTTGGAGAGAGAGACAGAGACAGAGCATGAGCGGGGGAGGGGCAGAGAGCGGGAGACAGACTCCAAAGCAGGCTTCAGGCTCTGAGCTGTCAGCACAGGGCCCGATGTGGGGCTCGAACTCACGAACCATAAGATCGTGACCTGAGCTGAAGTCAGATGCTTAACCAACTGAGCCACCCAGGCGCCCCGACACCGAAGGTTCCTAAGCAGAGAAGCAACATCTCTCCATTTGCCCATCCGTTCAGTCCTGAAACATTATCTGTGTGTCTGCTGTGGAATCAAGCAGCAAAATGTGCTTGAGGGCCACGATCACCTTGCATTTTTATAAGCTTGCCTGGGGCATTGGTTTGAGTGCAGGGTGAACTGGGAGAAATCTGAGGGCGGAAGCCCCCTAAAGAGGTATGCACTTCTGAGGTCTTACTGACACGTGGAGGTCGGAGTGGAGGCAGTGCAGATTCAAACTTACTGACCAGGGGCGCCTGGGTGGCGCAGTCGGTTAAGCGTCCGACTTCAGCCAGGTCACGATCTCACGGTCTGTGAGTTCGAGCCCCGCGTCAGGCTCTGGGCTGATGGCTCGGAGCCTGGAGCCTGTTTCCGATTCTGTGTCTCCCTCTCTCTCTGCCCCTCCCCCGTTCATGCTCTGTCTCTCTCTGTACCAAAAATAAATAAACGTTGAAAAAAAAAATTAAAAAAAAAACTTACTGACCAGTTGGGTGAATGGGGTGAAGAAAAGAGAGAATTTGAGGAGGACTGGCTGGCTTGGGTGACCACGTCACTGGTAGTGCTTGTCACCAAGATGGGGACCTGAAGAGGGGCAGTGCTGGGGAGAATGAGTTCTAGTTGGACCGTCTTCTGTATGCTGTTGGAAGGCACAGCCCATGGCTGCCCCTTGGCTCAGGGCCCGGCAGGGCCCACTGAATAGTTCTGCACGGTCAGCTGATGAAGAGGGTTATGAGAGATGGGTCTGGGCTAGGTAGGGAAAGGAACTGAGCATGTGCTGGGTATCTGCTACGGGCCAGGCCCTGTGCATGGCGAGATGGGCACTGGGGCAATATACAGCGTGTGGCGGAGGCTGGGTCCCCGGGCAGATGGGGAGGTGGAGGTGGAGGTACCATGTGTCCCTTCACCTGTCCATCCTCAGAAGCTGGGTATGGCCTACCTGGGAGCCCATCCTCAGCAGAAAGAGGTGCCTGAAAGTGGAGCTCTCTGTCTTCTAGGGAGGCCGCTTGCTGATGGCATGTGTGAAGGGGTGCAGGAGATGTGCTGTAAGGCCTGCCTGGCTTCCGGAGGCAGGGCTGACTTTGAGGGGAAGATGCCCTAAGATCCTGAGGCCCTGGCACAGCTGGTACAAGAGTTAAGCCAGGCTGAGGCCTCTTTAGGTACAGGGCCCAAGGTGCTGATAGGAGACCTGGTTCTGGGGCAGGCCCTGGCCTATATCAGCAAAGGATCTTGCTGTCTACATCAGGGTTTTTTCAGTCTCAATACTATTGATGTTTTGGACCAGACAATCCTTTGTTGCGGGGGCCTGGCCTATTACTGTAAGATATCTAGCATCATTCCTTGTATCTTCCCACTAAATGCCAGTGGCACCTGCCCCCCCACACCTGCAGTCTTGACGGTAAAAAATGTCCCCAGACATTGCCTGATATCCCATGGAGGTGAGGGGAGGGGAATGCAGAATCACCCTGGATTGAGAACCACTGGTCTACACCACCTCTTGCTGTCTTCACTAAAGTGGGGAGGGTCGCTTGAGCTGAGTTCTTAGGGGTGAGTAGGTGGCTGGGGGCAAGAGAAGGGCATTCCTCCCAGGAGAGAGAACAGCAAATGCAGAGGTCTACAGGTTCTGGAGAGCGTTAACCCGAGGGAGGTTCCACTGCCGCAGGAAGGAAATTGGAGGACTGGTAGGTTAGGGGCGATAGCTGGAGGCAGGTGCCTTTGCTGGTCCCCTTGGTCTTCTGCCCGAGCTAAGCCTCTGCTGGACGTTGTGCCACCCGGAGAGACTCTGGGACGCTCTTCCTGAGTTCCTCCCTCCATTCCCCAGGGGCCCAAGAAGCTGAGCGCTGTTGAGAGGGCAGGGGGCCTGGCTGTAAGAGAGTGGGCGGGCTGTGCCAGGCAGTGCTTACAGACTCTGGCCAACTGGCTGGCAGAGCGAAGCTGCCTGCTGCTGGCTGTCTCACTCCCTGGGGCCGGGGTCGAGGCTGAGACTGATTTATTCCCGTCATAATCCCGCGGTCGGTTTGGTGAGAGTTGGAAACACGTTGGTTTTCCTTCCCAAGTGTAACAAGGCCTGTTTCCGCCTCCGCGGCCGCTGCTGCAGTGCCACGCGGTGAACTGTCCAGGACATGACAAAAGGGCTGGGTTAGCCGCCTGCAGCTTTGAACATGAACGGCTCCTGGCTCTCCCTGCCCTCAGGCTCCTCTCGCCCAAGCACTGGTCTCGCCTCTTGGCCGACCCCTCTGGGGACCCTGAATATCCTTTCTCCTGTTGATGTCATTTTGGGGCCCCAGCCTCCTGGGAGCGGGGGTCCTGGTTTGGGGGTGGGGGAGCTATAGGAACAGGTGGTATTTGGAGACTAATTAATATTTTTGAATAATAACACGTGCCCAAGGGAAACAAATCAATCTGTGTTTGCATATTCATGAAGAGGACTCCGAATGAATGATCCCAGCTGTTCTCTAGCCAGGGAGCCCCTCCCGCCCCGCCATCTCTGGTGACACATGGTCTCTCAGGAGTTGGGGG
The DNA here is from genome assembly GCF_016509475.1 of Prionailurus bengalensis. Lineage (NCBI taxonomy): Eukaryota > Metazoa > Chordata > Mammalia > Carnivora > Felidae > Prionailurus > Prionailurus bengalensis. The sequence goes on from NC_057345.1 coordinate 34,156,654, forward strand.
CACCCATTGAGGTTGCAGGGGTGCTTAGGTCAGGCTACGGAGAGGTGACATGGCCTCTGTGTTATATGCGTTTCCATGACGTTCTTATTTGAATCTTGTGGTTTGGTGTGGTGCCTGCTCCTTCCTTTTTCCTCCAAGCAGTGATTCCCAGGCTCTTCGATTTCACAAACTAGTACACTTTCCAAAAGTACTTGGGGGCCAGACATGGGAATGGCAATTTTTTATTTTGCAAAGTAAGGATATTATGGGGAAATACCACTATCTGCTAACACCCATATTGCATACAAGAAAGGACCTTTTAACACCAAAACAAAATATGAGAAATAACGGACAGTTCTTCCCAAGAAAGGGCATTTGGCAGCTTTACACTGATGTAGCAAGGAAAAAGGATATATTAAAACCATTCTGAATGTAGGAAAATCATATCCAATTATATTCTGTAATGTCATACAGTATGGAGTTGTTTTCCTGCCCAAGTACATCAGTGTGGGAGAACCAGTGGCCCACAGTGCACTTCAGAGACAAGCCTTAGTTAATGTCAAGGGCTCAGGCCTTGTTCTCATCCCAGATTCACCCAGCCATGCTGGGGGAAGTGGACGCCCAGCTCTTCACACTTGCACTGAATTCTCGGCAACCCCAGCGACGTTAGCACCAGTCCTGCCTCACTGCTCCTTTCCCACTTTCTGCCCATAGATGACCCTGAGCATTCTGGGGGTGGGGGGCAGGGCCAAGGACTAGACCGAGGTCAGGCCCAGGGACCCAGGACTCAGATGAGGGAGCAGGCTCTGTTTCCAGTGTTTGGGGTAGGTAGTAGTTTGCTCTTGCCAGCAGCTGGTGACGGAGAGGCCTTGCCTTGGACAGCTGTGTGGTTGCCAGAGTAGTTCCCTAAGAATGTGTCCATGTTTGTGTGTCCCGTGTCCCCCGCCTCTGGGTATAGCCACGTCCCTGTGTCCATGGACCTCTAGGAGAAGTTCTTTGGGGAGGGGATGTCTTTGTTTTCAATTTCTCTAACCTTTGTCCTGCTTTCAGTATCTGAACAGTGAGCTGAGTATCCCAGACTCAGATATGTGGGAGGTCCTTGGAATCCCCAAATAAGTGTCACCCTGGGGGTGGGGTTACCAGAGGCTCAAATTCTCTGACACCCATGGCCGGAATCTCATCCTAGACTGTACCACATGACACCGTTCTGGCGTTGTGCCCCTGTGATGGCTATACTGGGAACTCACACCCCTTTAATATCAGTCCTGGGGACTGATACCCTATGATGTCTATGCCGGGTAGGGGAGTGGTACACCTGTACAATAATGTATTGGGAAGTGATATCCTTATAAAGGCTGTTAGGGAGTTGCACCCCCAGGATGTCTGTACCCTGTGTCTACATTCATGTGATGTCTGGACCAGACAGCTACACCTCCATGACCTCTCCACCTAGGAGTTACAGTGCTGTGATTACTATACCAAGGCCAACACTTTTGTGATAATCACACCGGAAAACTACAGCCCATTCTGATTGTGCTGCACACCTGTACCTCCGTGACATCTCTTCTTTGTAGCTTTATCCCCTTTAGTTTTTGCCAGGGAGATCTTTTCCCCGTGCTGTGTGTTCCTGAGGGTTGTACCCCTGTGGTGTCTGCACTGGTGTGTGTGTGGGGCGGGGGGGTGCACACCCAGAATATTTGCACCTGGGAATGAAACCTCTGTAAATATGGTATTGTTGCACCCTATGATACCTGGACTAGGCCCCGTCTTTTTGGTGCAACGCACCACTGAGCTGCAAACCCATGGTATCTGTACCACAGGCTACAGGATGATTGTGACAGGGGGCCATGCCCCTGTAGCAGTCTGTCCGGATAGCTGGCTGCCTAATGGCTGCCGAGAACTTGAATTCTATTGTAGGTTTCATGGCTGCATCTCAGCGCTGTGGTGATCAAGTTCAGACAGGGCCTTAGTGATATGGGACCTGCATCCCAGACTGGCCGTACGGGGCATCATGGTAGGGACTTCCTCTCTCCTAGCCTCAGCCACCTGAGCTCTGTGATCACTGAGTGGGAACCCCAGGTATGGTGTGAATGGGGCTGGGTGCCCATCACGCCTCCTTCAGCTCTCTTGCTTTTACTTCTCAGCTCCTATCTGAGACTTTTAGCAAGATCTTGGGACAAAGGACATCTCCCTCCCTTTGCCTTTTGCGGTCAGCCCCCGCCCCACTTCACAGTCCTTCCTGTTTTGTCTTCACACCTTTGCTCACCTACCGCCCTCTGATCTTAGGACCTCTGACTGTCCCAGTTGAGACTAGGGTTCAAGTTCCAGAAAGGAGCAGAGCCGTCTTTGAGCCCTGCCCCTTCACATTCACCAGGCTTGTCCTTCCTTGCAAATTCTGTTACCATTGTGGGTCAGCTAGTACCTGGATCTGATCAAGACTGTCACCAGAGTCCCTGCATTCATTGTCACTCACTTGCCCCTCTATGTCCTGTTGTGTTTTCAGAGCATTACTGGGGGGCTTCTCACGGCACCAGCCACCTGCTCAGAGTAAGGTGTGAGCAGTGCTAGTGGACGCTGTTGGGGATCCCCTGAAACCCCCTGGGTTGGGGGGGGCATAGGAGAGAGCTCATCATTGGGCCTGTGGAGTGATAGCAGTGTATCTGTAGCGTATGGTGTGGCCATGCTGAAGGCTTCATACAGGTGTCTGGTAGAGTGGGGAGGGCACACCTGGCTGAGGAGCCTTATGAGTAAAGGCCTGGAGGCATTGAGCCAATCCCAAACACCGTCTTCCCTGTGCACAGGTGCCTGTCTCAGCCTGGAAGGCAGTTCTCAGCAAGCAGCTCCCTGAAGTTTGATCTGTAATGGCCCACTGGAGCAAGGGTGATGTGGGTGGAATCTGAGGGTCCCGCCACCCCCTGCCCATTCCTGGCCAATAGGGCCTTCCCTATGATTTCCTTAGTGGGAAGGTGCCATGGGAATTGGGTAGGACGAGGGTGGTCAGGCAGGGCATCTACAACTTGTCAAGAGCGCGTCCTGGCGAGCCTGGACGGGTTGTGGCTTTGGCTTCGAGCCTCTGATATGTGGATCCTGTCTGCTGCTAACAAGTCTGTGCTCTGGGGCCCGTGCTCAGCATGCGGGGTCTGGCCTACTGCCTCCTCCCTCCCTGCTGGGAAGAGAAGAGACAATGGGGTGCCCCAGGGACTAGCCTGCATGGGTCTGCTACCTTCTCACTGCTCTCTCTTAGTCTGTCTGTCTCTACCTGTGTGTCTCTGTGTCTGTCCAATCCTGTTTCCCTCTTCCTGTCCCCTTATGGAGGCAAGTTGGAAACTCACGGTCTGGGACAGAACATCCCTATACATCCTCTGGCCTCAGTGGCCCCCTGCCCTCCTACTCAGGTTTAGAGAATGACCTGAAGGCCTCTTGTACTCTCTCCCTACAGTGTGACTTTTGGATTACCTTGGGGTCACTGAGGAAGGGCAGGGGGAGTCAGTGAGGAGCCAGGGCTCTGTGGGTCTGGGTGGTCGTTGCATCGTCCAAGGTGGGGGTGGGGGTGTCTGTTCAACTAGACTCTGGATGGTCCGTGAGGAAGAGCAGGGTCTGGGTGGTGAGTAGGGATGAGGAGGTGGCGTAGGTGGGCAGTAGGGACATTGTTGGAAACCAGCTAACTGGCTCTGCCCTTCTCTCTATCACAGGTTGATTGTCCTGGGCTGTGGCTGGCCGTGGTGCTAGAGCCCTGGATGGCCCCAGAGCCAGCCCCAGGGAAGACGATGGTACCCCTTGTGCCTGCACTCGTGATGCTTGGTTTGGTGGCAGGTGCCCATGGTGACAGTAAGTCTGACCCCTCATGGTGCGGGATCTCCCAGGTTAAAAGGTGGCACTCCTCCTAGCAAGATTCTAGGGTGAGGGGCACAACCAGGTACTACAAGAGGCAAGATAGTTAGATAACTCCCCAGACCTCATACTGTCCTAAAAAGACATCCCCCTCTCAGTTAGATAACCACCCCCCCCAAGAAGTACTCCAGCCTCATGCTTCCTGGGAGCATCCTGTGAAATGCCTGCATGTCCCTTAAGGCACTGCGGGGTGGGGCATGTCTAAGTATGCCCCTGTTTTATGGGATGGGAGTGAGCCATGTCCAAGATTCATGTGGTCATTGGGTGACATGCTCAGGCGTGTACTGTGCCTGCCACTGCAGATCTGTGCAAAAGACACAGTGTGAGCCATGTCAGAGTTGAGTGGGAATAGGGGGGTGGCTCACAAGGAATCTATATGGATGTGTGAATGGGATGCCACATGTGTCCACAGGTCCAGGGAGAGACCAGAAGCCGGAGCCACCACAGCCCTTCCCCTGGGCTAGACCCTTGGGATTCATATGTGGGGACACTGAGTCCCTCCTTCCCCTTCTCCACCACCTTCAAGGCAAAAGGGCATCCCCCTTCCACCAGCCCCTCAGCGTTGGGAATCCGGGGAAGATTGCACCTGGCCAGCAGGATGCTGGGCTCCAGTGGACCTGTGTGTGTGTGTGTGTGTGTGTGTGTGTGTGTGTGTGTGCGCGCGCGCGCGTGCGCGCTGGCGGAAGTGGGATTGTCCCCTGCCCAAATCCAACTCTGAACTTTCCTTCCTTTCCTGCCGCCCTTCCCCCTGCCTGGCACTACAAGACTGGCCGCAGCCCGCCCCGTCACCATGGTTACCACTGCTTGGTTACTGGTGGGAGGCGGAGCACAGGGCAGATTTAGCCAATCTGCACACTGACAGGGAGGGGTGAGGTCGGAGCCAAGGTCCCTGGGGAAAGGGGCTGTTCCCAGCCTGTCCGGAGCCCAGAGGTGGCCAGGGGCCAACCCCGGGATCAGCCTGGGGGTCAGCAAGCCTTAGGGCTTCCCTCACCCCCCTCTCCAAGTATCTGGGCACAGATCTCTATCCTTGCCCCTCCCAGGCCCTTTCTCCTAATGGCTCATTAATTATTCAGGACCAGATCCTGGAGAGGGGTGGGACTAGGGCGCCCCGCCCTTTGTCCTCAGAGGCTGGGCCCTGGTGGGGCTGGTAGGGCCAGGGGAAGGGGAGGGCATTCCTCTTGGGGGCAGGGGCTGAGGGGGAGTGGGAGCTTTGAGGTGCAGGCTAAGGGAGGGCTGGGCAAGCAGAAGCAGCGCTGGGTTTGGGGGCAGGGGGTGATCTCCAGGCCTAGCTGGGGCTGCTGGAGAGCTTGAGCCTGCAGGGGCAGGTTGGGGTAGAAGTCACTGGGTGTGACTCTGACGTTGGCAGGGGAGGCAAAGGCTTGTCAACAGTCAGGTGTGGTCAGTAGCCCTTAGACACTGAAATACTGTCCTTGCTCTCTGACCTCACCCGGGCACTCTCATGGCCTTCAGACAGGAGTTTGAGGGCAGAGGGAGGACCGCCCAGCTGGACTTTCAGACAACACATCCTGGGAGAATAACTGCCTTCCCCTCCTGCTTCAGACCAAACATGCCCTGACGTGTACCCTCATTCCCCCCAAACCTGTTCCTCCTTCTGTGTTCTCTCCCCTGGCGAATGGCATTACCACCCACCCCGCCACCCAAGTCAGAGCCCAGGGCCTCCTCCCTGTCTCATTCCGCACATCTAATCCATCACCAACTTCTGTTGTTTCTCCCTTCTAAACATCTCTGGAATGCATCCACCTTCCTCTCCACTGCCTTCACCCAAGCCACGCTCAGCTCTTTTTTGGGCTTTTGCACGCAACTGCCTCCTGATGTCTTCCCTGCCTCCATTCCCTCATAATCCATTCTCCCTTCCGGAGTCTAAGAGTCAGGTTGCAAAATGAAAGCCTGACTGTGTCACTGCTCAGTTTAAAATCCCTCACTCTCCTCCCCTGTTGCCTTCAGGATCAAGCCTAGGGGTCTCGACGCTTCTCAAGGCTTTGCATTTTCTGGCCTCTGCCAACCTCATCCTTCACTCTGCCGCCCGCCCCAGGCTCCCGCCATGCTGACTTCTGTCACTCATATGTTCCCCGGGCCTCTGTTCCTTCTGATCCCTCTGCTTGGAACACTCTTCCTTGTCCTCCCACCTGACCAGTTCCCACACACTTGGAACCATCACTTCCTCCAGGAGTCTGGGTCATGTGCTACTTGGGGGACAGAGCGAAACAATTTTTAGAACAGAGTCCCAGAACCTCCATGCTGGTCCTTAAGAACCAGAACCCAAGGACCAGGGTCTTGAAAGTAGGAACCAGCTGGAGATGCTGAAATAGGGTGAGTGGGGCTCTGCTCCCAGACAGAGAGCCATGGGAGGGGAGCCTGGGTTGGGGGCTGTGACTTGGCCCTGTGAAGCAGGGTCTGTCCTATAGACCTGCTTCATGCTACATACGCTTTTGGACCTGTACCCCTCCCACCGTGACCAGGCTTAGACTGGGCTTAGGAGACTTCTAGCCAGGGGTGACTGAGCAAACGTGGACAGAGCTACTGCAAAAGGTAGGGCAGGCGCCCCAGAGAATTGACGACCGGAGCACTGAAGCGCGGAGCGGACAAATGTGTTTCTATAGGCCTCTTAACGAGACAAATGAATGGGAGCCCTGGCCTCTGAGGGGAGCGGAGGGAAGGGGGGTGGAGAAGCAGCTGCCAAGAGTTAGCCCAGAGGCCCCAGCGTTAATGCCGACTCAGCTCCGATGGAGACCCAGGCACGCGGGGTGCGGGCAGCTCCCCCAGCCCAGGTCTTTGTGGTTTCTCAAGGGGAAGGCTTGTAGGGGGCTAGAGGTGGTCCCAAGCAGGAAGAGGTTTCTCCTTCTCTAACGTGCAAGTCAGGTGCTAGGTGGCCACCCAGGCCTGCCTCTGGAACACGCAGTGGGGGGTTACTACGGTGTGTGCTGTTGGGGGGCAGCACTGGCACAGAGGTAGTGATCTAAGCACTTGGGAAGGGCGTTGGGAGGCTTCCTGGAAGAAGGGAACCCTGAACAGTGACTGGATATTTGCTGATGGTGGGTGTTGCACAATGGGATAAGATGGGGCAGGGGGGATAGGGATGGCACTTGGGCTTCTCCATGGAGCTCATGAAAGAGATACAGTGAAAACCATCTCCCTTTTGTTCCAGGATAGCATAGGACAGAGGCAGGGATGCAGCACAGGTGATCAGGTTTGAGCAAGGACCTGGTTACAGCCTAGTGACTTGGAATCATAGGAACCTGGAGTAGGATGCCCGATGCTGGAGGGGTAGATGGGGTCAGGGCAGGGGCCTGAGTAGCTGAGGGTGTGTCTGTCATGTCATACCCCTGCCCCGCCAGCCTTATGGGAGGCAGGGCCACCGGCTAGGTAGGACCTGGTGGCCTGCCTAGACTCTGCCCTCCGTGGCACTTCTGGCAGGTTGCTTTCTCTCTCTGGGCCTGTTTTCCTATTGCGCAATAAGGGTAGTCACTCCTACCTGGAAAGGTTAACTGAGGTCACATGTTCGAGGCACCTGGCACCAAGTATGTGGTCCCTGCATCTGGGGCCATGACCTGGGGGCTCCCTGTGTGTCCCCTGGGAGCCCGGGGTTGTCTCTGAGCAGGCTCCCCTCTGGAGGGCACCAAGAACGGTCATAGGAGCCAGAGTTAATGAGTCCCCAGCTCATTAGGCAGTTCAGGGCCTGGGAAATCCACCTCTGCAGGAGCTCCCTCCCCTGCCTCGCTGTCCCTCACTCCCTCATGGCCGCGTGTCTGCTCTCTGCTTCCGTGTACACGTGTGTGGACATGTGTGTATGTGCTCTGCAGGGAAGGCACAAAATAGCAGTCCGTCTCTCCCTGTGGACAAGCCTCCAGGGTGACCCGGCTTGGCTGGCTGAACACCCTCTGCCCCAGAAGTGTGCCCACCCTCTGTCCAAGCTAGCCCACTCGTTTCCTTTATTTGGCCACTCATTCCCATTGTACATGGGCTCAGTGGCCTGCTTGAATGGAGAGTGTCCCAGGGCTTACCTCTGGGACCTGCTGCCCAAATTGCTGTGTGGCCCACAACCTCCGTGCAGTGAAGAAGGGGGGAAGGTCCAGAAGAGCGCTGGAACCACATTCTGGTGGGGGCAGAAGGCCCCTCCTGGCACGTGGTCTCTGAAGTTCTTCAGACCCCCACTGAACACCAGGCAGCACCTGAGTCAGCACCTGGCAAGAGTGGTCTAGTGGCTTGATTTTGACAGCGTGTCTGGGGACGTAATCAGTCAGTGTAGCTGTTACCAGTGCTGGAATGGGAAACCCAGAGGGCTGCTGGATGCAGGGCAGGCTCCCACAGGCTTGGGCGTGGGGTGCACGAGAGGGCAGGGCACACGCAAAGGCAAGCAGGTACCCACTGGCCTGGCCTGTCAGGGCAGGTCTGGGTAGGGGGTAGCCAGCCCACCAGAGCCAAGCGGTGTCCCAGCACACTGTTTGGCCCATGATAGGTGCTCTCTTTTGAAAGAGTCAGGAAAGGTGAACCTGGAGAGAGGTTAGCAGGAGCAAGTGTGGGGAGGGGAGTAGGGAGACTGAAATCAGCCCAGGGTTTGTAGCTGGGAAGAGACCTGGTCAGATTTGTGCTCCCCAGAGGTGGGCCTGGTGAACAAAAGGGGCAGGGGCTTGGCAGGGCTGTGGGACACCAACGAGCTGGAGTAATGGGGTTTGGCTGTCATGCTGGGTGAGGGGCCCCTGGGTGGGAGTGGGGGTGGGTTCAGGAAGCGGAGGGTGAGGCCTGAGTAAGGGGAGGGGCCTGCCCTGCCCGCTAGCACTGGTGGAGGGGGGGAGCTCAGGAGGCTCTGCCAGTCAGGCGGGTGGGTGGGCTGGGCGGGGCACTGGCCTCTCTCCAGCCTTCCAGGGTTCTGCCTCCTCAGTGGCCCCAGGACTTGGGCACCATCCAGCCTCCACACTTCCTTGGCCTTTTCCCTCCTCGCCATTCTCTCTTTCTTTCTCTCTCTCTCTCTCTCTCTCTCTCTCTCTCTCTCTCTCTCTCTCTCGTGACCCAGACCTGGCTCGCCTCCCCAGCTTCTGGTTCTTTGTTTGGTGGGGAGGCCCCGCCCCCAGGCGCGCTCTCCGGCCATTCCGGTTCAGCAGGTTCCAGCCTCTGCTTTCTGCTGCGGACACGTTGAGGCAGGAGTCCAGGAGGGTTTCCACCCTGGGCTCCTCTCCCTGGTGGAGCGGGCTTCCCCCTGGCGTGTGAGGGGCTGCGGTCTCCATCCTCCGCAGGCATGCCTTCCCTCGTCAGGTCACCCCTTCATTTGTTTTACACCCCCGTGTGCCAGGAACTGGGTCGGGCAACTGGGACGGGGCAGGAAGCAAAGCAGGGTGAGGAAGCGGCTGTGAACCAGATACTCCCCGCCCCCCAAATGTAGAAAAAGTAATAACCTCACACACGTGCTATGTAACAAACTGTGAGCAGTGCTGTGAGAGAGGCGGGGAGAGTTACGAGAGAGCTTAAAGCCAGGAACTGAGCTAATGGAGCAGCGGACGGCGACAGGGAGACCAAGGAAGGTTTTCTGAGGAAATGATGTTTAAGTTGAGATCAGGAAGGTGAATAGGAGTTCGTGGGTGAAGAGGATGTCTAAAAGGTTTGTGGCAGCAGGAACAGCTACTCCAAGGGTCCTGAGGCCACAGGGAACGTCACTCCTCCAGGGGCTGGGAAGCCAGGGCTGGGGTGGGGGGCGGGTGGGGAGTGGCTGGGGTCAGACCTGGCGAGGCTCTGTCCACCCTGAAAGGAGTTGAAGTTTTGTTTTGATAGCAGTGGGAGGCCTCTGCAGGGTTTTGGTCAGAGGAGAGGGGCAGTTCACTCGGGCTGCTGAACAGACACTAGACTGGAGGCAGGGACGCAGCTTGCTGGTCGGGCCGAATCTTCATCTTCAGTCAAGGGAAGGTGGCATCTGGACTAAGGTAGTGGCAGTGCAGAAGGAGATCATGGAGCTGCTGTCGTCAGGTCCTTGGGTGTCGGGGAGGTGCACACCCAGTGGAGCCTGAGTGGGCAGAGTCCTGTCCGAGAGGACCAAGGAGGCCCCGTCTGAAAGGACCAGCAAACAGGGACATGTTCTGCGGACAGCGGCAGACTGGGAGAGTCTGGAGCCTCTTTCAGGGAGCAGTCGGAGGAAATGGGGAGCAAATTGTAGCTTCTAGGCCCTCTACGTTATTCCCATGCCACTCTGACCCTCACCAAGGGTATGTGTTTCCCCACCAAGGCTGCCCCTGGCTCTTCGGGCCCAGCTGCTCTCACCCCCTCTAAGTACTCTGCAAGCAGTCAGGTGGGGAGGCCTGAGTTTCCCTCCTCCAGGGAGCCTTCAGTGCTGCAGGAAGAGCTTAGGATTGGAAACACCAATCAAACCCTAGCTCCACCCCCCCATCACTGTGTGACTTGTTACTTAACCTTCCGAGCCTCCATTTCCACATCTCTTAAAATGAATATGATACTACTACCCACGTCATTTTGTTTTGTTTTCTTTATGAAGTATTTATTTTTAAGAGAGAGAGAGAGCGCGCGTGCACGAGCAAGCAGGGGAGGGGCAGAGAGAGAGGGAGAGAGTCCCAAGCAAGTGCTGCGCTGAGCGTAGAGCTCAACATGAGGCTCGAGTCACGAACCTGTGAGATCATGACCTGAGCCAAAACCAAGAGTCAGACGCCTGACTGACTGAACCACACAGGTGCCCCCACATCATTGTTTTAAGATTTCAAGTGAGAGCAGCAGCTGCCTCCCACGCAGGACCCACCAACCGTCATGCCTGTGCATGCCCTCGACAGCCCTCGTCACATTCTGTCCACACAGACCCGTGGGCCCTGGCACCATTTTGCAGATGAGAAAACAGAGGCTCAGATGATGAGTGACTTGTGTAAAAATTACATAAAACTTGCAGAGCCTGCCGGGCCCCTGGGTGCTGGATAAAGTGGTTCCCTTCCTGCTCGCTGCAAGGCTAAGCCCTCTTACTCTGTAACTGCTGACCCCACTGGTCCCCGGACCCTCCCCTCCTGCGGGACTGCGCCCATCGCTGTCCACTGGATCCTGGGTCGGCACGCTCTCCCTGTCTGCTTCCTCCTTCCCAGCAGCATTTAAACGTTGTCTTTCACGTCTTAGGAAATCAAAAAAGAAACCAAGATGTAAGCCTCCCTGGACCCCTTACCCCCTGTAGGTGCCATCCTTTCTGTGGCTTCTCATCACAACCAGTCTCCTTTAAATGGTCACTGCACTCTTCTCTCCACTTTCTCACCATCCCCGCTCACCCCTCCACCTTCTTTGGTCCGGCTTCCCCCAGCACACCACTGACCCTGCTCTTCATAAAGCCCCGCTATTCTGTACCAGGCGTTTGGGAGTCAGACAGGCTTGAATTCAAGCCTCGGAAATGCCACTCGTTGCCTGTGTGACCTTGGACAAGTGACTTCACCTTTCTGGGCCTGTAAACTGGGGATAACAACGAGGAAGGACTAAATGAGATAAAGTACCTGGTGCGGAGTGGGTGCTTAGCGAGGGATGGTCATCACTGCACACACGTGTTTCTGTGCCAGAGATCAGGTCAGGCCTGGGCTCATTGGTACTGAGCAGGTGGTCTGAAAGGTCATTTCTCACGGTATTAGCCTTTCTGGAGCTGTTCATTGGCCTGATTAATAGGAAATGGATCCTCTGTCAGGATTAACGAGGCGTTGCTACATCTTAATGAAAAGCAGGTTTCTCTGGTCTCGTGACCCCCGCCACGGGGTGGGATTCATAGGGACAGGTGCTCCAGGTCAGCCCTGGTGTGTGTACCAAGGTGATATGGGCATGACAGTACAGTGTCTGAGCCCCCTTCTTCCTTCCCCTCCCCCACCTCCCAGTGGACACGCCGGGGAGATGTACAGGCTATCAGAAGGCAATAGCCAAGTCAGTGGGGGTGGGGGCGGGGCAGATTTACAGGAAAGCATTCACCTGGGAAGACGTCCAGAGACACTTAAAGAGGTGGAATGTCTAGGCCTTTCAGGACTGCTGGTATGTGGGGGCTGAAAGAGGAGGAATCACGGTTTCTGGCTTGAGCCTTGGGGTAGATGGAGGTACCATCCCCCAGATGGAGAGCAGTGGGGGAGGGACCAGTCTGAGAGGTGCTGGGGCTCTTCCAGGCAGCACTCAGCATGCCTTTGTCCTCTTGCTTGGAACTGATGGGGGATGGGAGAGAGTAGTATAGTGGTTAAAGCATGGACTCCAGACACAGGACTCTTGGGTTCAAATCTCAGCTCTGCCACTAACCAGCTGTGTCATGTTAGACAAATCCCTTAACCTCTCTGTGCCTTGATTTTCTTCTCTATAAGCGGATGTGATTATAGCACCCACCTCATATACTGCAGTTCTTTTGAGTAGTGCCTGGTACATAGTAAGCACTGTGTATGGGTTAGGTGTCACTATTCATATTTTCTTTATAGATCTTGCCACACACACACACAACCCCCCCCATGACTGCCACCTGCAGAGTGTTGGTGATGTCGGTGGTGACTGTGTCATGGTGACTTGGTGTCTCCATCTCTCCAGGCAAACCTGTCTTCATTAAAGTCCCTGAGGACCAGACTGGGCTGTCGGGAGGAGTGGCTTCCTTTGTGTGCCAAGCCACAGGGGAGCCCAAGCCACGCATCACATGGATGAAGAAGGGGAAGAAAGTCAGCTCCCAGCGCTTTGAGGTAAGACCTTGGGTAGGAAGGGGCTGGCAGAGTTCAGGGTCTGCCTATCCTATTCTGGGGTCTGGTCCTACATCCCCTCTCCTTGGTCTTCCTCCTCAGGGGCCTTTTGGAGGTGGGAGGATGTCTGATCCTGAGCAGACTGTGACCCTGTGTCTGTCCTCTGGCAGGTGATTGAGTTTGATGATGGGGCAGGGTCCGTGTTGCGGATCCAGCCATTGCGGGCGCAACGAGATGAAGCCATCTACGAGTGCACGGCCACCAACAGTCTGGGAGAGATCAACACTAGTGCCAAGCTCTCAGTGCTCGAAGGTACGTGCTGGAGAGGAACGTGGCATGGTGGGTGGGTAGAATGACGTGTGGGAAGAGCCAGTCAGCCAGCCCCGTCCCTGCCATGGGCGGGTGTGTGTTTGGCAGAAAGGAAAACTGGCCATCTTGGCATCAGCAAAGGTCAGAAGTGGACAGGGATGGTCATTGGATCTGGCCTGGATTGTTTGGCTTGCGCCGAGGCCAGCTGTGTCTTTATGTCCTGTTGAACCATGGTATTGCTCTGGTAGGGTTTGGGTCTGAGGTCTGATTTGAGGTGTGGGGCTGCAATTATGTATCGTTTGGGTTACTTGGCTTGTAGCGGTGGATCTGATTGTCCTGTGGGGCAGTGGGCTTCAGAGAGGTGTGTTCCCTTATGAACCAGGGCCCTAGGCTGGAGGCTAGGACTCTGTGGGTGGATTTTAGTGTCTTCTCACCTGATGGTTGCTTCATTCATTCACAAATACTCCCTAATGCTGCTGTAAAGTCCAGGGGGCATCTGACCAGGGCCCTGCCCTTGATAGAGTTTCCAGTAAGTCTTATGGGGGCAGCCAGGGGGGGTAGGAGAGCACAGAGGAGGGGGAGCTGTTATCTAAGCTGAGTCCTAAGGATAAGTAGGAGCTGGGGTAGGGGGCTAGGCAGAAATAACAGCATCTGCATATACCAAGGCCCAGAGGGAGGAGAGAAGGGAATTTTCACGGAACTCTGAGTAGTTCAGTTTGGTCTGGGGGATGGGTGGAGCTCGAGGGCACAGAGAGAAGCCGGGGGAGAAACCATTCAGCATGGACCTGGGGAGGTTAGAGGGCAGAGCACACAGGCCCAGGCTAAGAATTGAACACTTTCCTAGGGATGTAAGAAGCCACGGGCTAGGGAGTGACATGATCAGTCCCCAGCCACAATGGATTCATCAGTCTGAATATGTCTGTGTGTATTTTCAAAATAGAGCCTTGATTGTTGCCTTTTTTGAAAAAAATTGCAGTAACAATACCTGTTGGCTGTTGAAAATTTGATAAATATGAAATAGCATGTAGGAAAAAGTAAAAATCAGATGTTATTTTGCCTCTTCCAGTAATATTTGGTTTTTTCCTTGCCCATTTTCTGTGCAGGCATTATATATACAGTTGACCCTTGAATAGTGCAGGGGTTAGTTTGCCAACCCTCCCCACGACTGCCAAGCGGTTGAAAATCTGCATATTGCTTTTGACGTTTCCAAAACTTAGCTACTAATAGTCTATGGTCTACTGGAAGCCTTGCCAATAACATAAAAGTCAATTAACACATCTCTTATATATGTATTATATACTGTATTCTTAGGATAAAACAAGATGGAGAAAAGAAAATCTCATTAAGATAATCACAAGAGCGGCTCCTGGGTGGCTCAGTCGGTTAAGCATCCGACTCTTGGTTTCGGCGTGGCTCAGGTCATGATCCCGTGGTTTGTGGGATCGAGCCCTGCATTGGGCTCTGCGCTGGCAGTGCAGAGCCTGCTTGGGATTCTGTCTCCCTCTCTCTCTCCCTGTTCCCCACTCACACTGTCTCTGTCTCTCTCAAAATAAATAAGTAAACTTAAAAAAATTTTTTAAATAAAAAAAGAAAAGTGAGAGAGGGGTGCCTGGCTGGTTCAGTCAGTAGAGCATGCAACTCTTGACCTCAGGGTTGTGAGTTTAAGCCCAACATGGGGTGTAGAGATTACTAAAAAAATAAACTTAAAAGAAAATCATGAGAGAAAATACATTTAAATATAGTCCTATGCCATATTGAAAAAAGTCCACATATAAGTGCACCTGTGCAGTTCAAACCCGTGTTGTGGGAGGGTCAATTGTATAAGAAAAGTGGGTCGTGCCCTGCCCAATGATTTGTGGCCTGCTTTTTTTTCCCCCAAGATTTTATTTAAAAAAAAATTTCTGAGGGGTGCCTGGGTGTCTCAGTCGGTTGAGCGCCCAACTTCAGCTCAGGTCAGGATCTCACAGCTCGTGAGAGCCTGACAGAGCCATGTCAGGCTCTGTGCTGACAGCTCGGAGCCTGGAGCCTGCTTCAGATTCTGTGTCTCCCTGTCTCTCTGCCCCTAACCCACTCATGTTCTGTCTCTGTCTCTCTCAAAAAATAGATAAACGTTAAAAAAATTTTTTTTAATTTTTTTTTTCAATGTTTATTTATTTTTGGGACAGAGAGAGACAGAGCATGAACAGGGGAGGGGCAGAGAGAGAGGGAGACACAGAATCGGAAACAGGCTCCAGGCTCCGAGCCCAGAGCCTGACGCGAGGCTCGAACTCACGGACCGCGAGATCGTGACCTGGCTGAAGTCGGACACTTAACCAACTGCGCCACCCAGGCGCCCCCAAAAAAATTTTTTTAATAAAACAAATTTCTGAGAGAGAGCGAGAGAGAGAGAGAGAGCGCGCGCGCGCAAGTAGGGGAGGGGCAGAGAGTGAGACAGGATCTGAAGTGGGCTCTGCACTGACAGCAAAGAACCTGACACAGGGCTTGAACCCATGAACGGTGAGATCATGACCTGAGCCGAAGTCCAACACTTAACTGATTGAGCCATCGAGGCGCCCCTCCAAGATTTTAAGTAATCTCCGCACCCAACGTGGGGCTCCAACTCACAATCCCGAGATCAAGTGTGATGTGCTCCACTGACTGAGCCAGCCAGGTGCCCCTCATTTGTAGACCACTTTTTAACGTAACCCATCATGAACATCTTCCTCACCGTTAAATATTCTGTATCATTATTTTTGATGGCTGTAGGTATCACATGAAGTACCTTAGTTTATTCGGCCATTCCTTTATTGTTGGACACATACGTTGTTCCCCCTTTTTTTTTTGCTTTTATAAATAAAGCGCTATACACTTTCTTGCAGATCAGATGTGTTCACCTTCCTGATTATTTCCTTATTCTAGATTCATGGAAGTGGAATTGCTGGATCAAAGGACACATGAATTTTTAAGCCTTTCAGTATTTCCAGAAGATTGTGTCAGTTTACACTCCCACCAAGCAGGGCATAAGAGGGCCTCTTTTCTGCATATCCTCACCAGCAGTGGGAATTATCATTAAAAAAAAGTCTTTGCCAAGTTAATAGGCAAAAAATGGCATCTCAATTTAATTTGCATTTCTTTGATTACAAGAGCAGTTGAACATCTTTTCACATTGGCCATTTTTACGCTATGGCTTTATGTGTTTGCATGCATCCATTCAGTAACTTCCTTGTGCCTGTGTGTCTCCTGTGGGCGGTGAGGGATGGGGGGAACTCCAGTTTAGAGGGGCAGTGGAAGACAGTGGTTAAGAGCAGGGGCTCCAGACCACTTCCTCTCTTACCTTGTGACCTTGACTAGTAACTATGCCTCTGAGCCTCATCTGCTCCACCTGTAAATGGGGATGTAAGACCTACTGCCCAAGCTGATTTGGAGGATTGAATATGATGTAAAGTACCTTGCAGGATCCAGCGAACGGTAGCTGCTATTGTGCTGGAAGTTGTACATCCTGGTGGTACCTGGCTCCCATGGCATCATCCAGGTGATGCGGCCCCATGGTCCATTCCCATGGAGGGGACTCCCCTGTGGAGCAGGGCCCCAGAGGACAGGCGTTGGGCCAGGACCACTGGTTGCCAAGTGCCCTGAGCTCAGTTTCTGTCCTCTAACCAGGGGACAAGTAGTTCAGCCTTGCCTTCCCTCCTGTTGGCATCTGCCCCAGCGGGGAGCCTTCTGTCCTACCCTGGCATCCAGGCATCTGGCTGAAGGGCCAGAACTGTGGCTCCTGCCCAAGAGGGCATCTTCTGAGACTGTCATGTTGAAGAAAGAGGACCTCTGGGTTAGTGTTGAAAGAGAAATCCACCCCTCTCCAATCCCCGCCCCCCCCCCCCCCCCCCCCGCCGCCCCGGCCCCTGCCTATGCCCCTGTTCCTTTGTGGGCACTCTCCTAACCCCACCACTGCCCTGGACAGCTTTGTTTTTTAAAGGATTGGGGAGGATACAGCTGGTCTTTCAGGCTCGGAAAGTGAGGGGATTCAGACTTGGAGGGACCCCCTCCGTCCTAAGGGGCATTCTTGAATGAAGGTTTCTCTAACAGGGGTCTGGGGTTTGTTTGTGTTTCTGGGCTGTGGGAGGAGGTCCATGGTGAGTGTGGGGCAGGTCCCTGCCCTGCTTGTGCTCCTGTCCCCCGTGAGGGCGGAGCTCTGAGCCCCTCCTCCTCCTGAAACACCCATCCAGGAAGATGAAATGCTGACTTACCGTGTTGGTCTGTGTAACCTTGACCAGGCTCCTGGCTTGGCAGAAAGGAGGGGAGTAGGAGGCCTCAAAGGGGCCAGGAGGTGGGGCCAGGAGGAAGCAGCCCAGACAGCGACCATCCCACCCCTCCCTGCCCTCCTGTGCAGGCCTGGAAAGTTGGGGGGTGTGGAGGGAGCAGGGAGAAAGGATAGTGTGACTGGGAGGAGAGCCAGGGCCATCCCGGGAGGCCACCACAGGTTCTCAGGAAGCCTGGGGTGAGGATGAAGCTGGTTTGGGGGACAGGAATAAGAGTGGAGTCCTCTTCCGGTGTCACACACTGCATGTAGGCCAAAAGCACCAGTACACGGTCATGCTTACTGCGCATTGGGCTTTTCAGAGGAGTGGCTGAGGGCCGCCTGCGGCGACCTGGCTCAGGGGAGGAATTGGTGTACCCCCAAAAGGGAGCCCAGGCCTGCGAGTCTGGTCCTGTTCCCCCCTGTCCTGTGTTGTTCCGCAACAGGCCCAGCCTCCCCCATACGTGGCTCGGGAAACACCCCACACTGCCTAAGGCTCCCTGAGCCTCTCCCTGGTCCCGGCCTTTGCACCCAGCTCCCCGACGGGACTGCCACTCCCCGTGTGACCAGGTGTGGCCCAATGTGCCCCAGCTGCCCTGTGGTGTGCAGCCGGCTGCCTGCCCTCCCCCCACACCCATGGCTGTGGACGGGGTAGGGGTGCCCAGCACAAGCTGACTGGGGGTGAGCCTGTCCAGGCTGTGACGAGCACAGGGCCCTGCCGCCCAGTGTTCCTGTCTGAGTGGTAATTGAAGCCATTAGCGCGCCAGCCTCTCCCTCGCCCGGTAATGGCAGGAAAAGCTCTTCTCACTCCGCACTCTTGAGGCAGCGGCTGAATCACTCCCCCTCCAACCCGCCCGCTGCCGCCACTGAGACAGAGAATCTGACATTTTCCCTCTGGAGGGAGGGGGAGGGGAGGCAGGCTTTGCTTCTTGGCCTTTCCCTCCAGGAGGTGGGGGGAGTGAGGGTCTTAGAGCTCATTCTGGAGGTTATGATTCAGCTGAGCCAGTGGGTTCCAAGCCAGGCAGGACAGTGGTCAGGAAAGCCCCGGAGGAGGCCAGACAGCAGAGATGTGGGCAGGGCCCTGGTGACTTGGGTAGGTTCTGGAGGGCCATGGAAGGGGCGGGGGGAGAGGTGGAGGACTTGGGGGAGGGGCGGGTGAGCCCAAGAGCAGGAATGGGCTGTTTCTGACTCTGTCCCGGAGGGGCCCGGCTCAGAGTGCAGGTGGCAGCGTTTGCCTTGTGATCATGGATGCAGCAGATGACAGGCACCCTGCGTGTGCTGTGGGTGCCCCGTGTGCCTGGGTAAGGCATTGTGTGAGGTGCGTGGCATGGTGTTAATGCAGCGGGTGTGTGCCTTACGTGCTACATGTACAGCATGGGGTGCGCAGCAGACTGTGTGTGCCTGTGTGCGTGCCTGTGTGCCCATGAGCACTGTAGGGGGTGTGTATACAGTAGGTGGTATACACTCCACACCATGCAGTGTCTGTGTGTGTGTGCACGCATTAGTGTGTGTCTGGGGTGTGGTGGGCGACAAGCATCTTGAGCTGAATGTGTGGGGGTCGGTCTGACACTGGGGGGATGGTCAGAGAGGCTGCATCTGGGCTCATCGTCTCTCGGACCCACGGGTTCCCTGCTCAGAGCTGCTGGCAGGCAGGACGGCTGGACAGGGATGAACGCGGGACCGAGTGGTCAGGCTGACCTGTTCTCGAGTACAGTAGCTCCTCAGCACTTCCTGTGCAGCCAGGCCAGGAGGGAGGGTGTACCAGATAGAGATCCTGCCCAGACCTTGGGACCCCACTTCTTCCTCCCCTCTTCTTACCAAGGCCAGGCTGCCTTTCACCTTTTTTCACCCAGTCGACTGACCAGAACCATACCACCCACGGGTGCCACACATGGAGTGTGTCTGGTCTTGCCTACTTTGTGATAGGCTCAGGGGATGCTGTTAGGCAAGTGGGACAGTGACTGGGGTAGGGGGCCAGTCGGTGCTGGGCCTGGACCCCCGGGTTCTGCAGTGGCTCTGACCCTGGCTGGCTTTGGGACCTGTGGGGTGATGAAAGACCTCTTGAGACCACCCCCCCCCCCCCACACTGTTCACCCCCATACTCAGTCCTTTTGGAAACAGCCTCAGGGACAAGAGGGCTGATGAGCAACATATGACCCTGTTCTGAGATCCTGGGCTGTGCCGGACCCAGAGCAGACCCTGAAGGGAGCTTGCTTTCAGGACGGGTGGGTGTTTTCCCAGGGAGTCAGCACTCCCTGCCCCACCCTCCTCCCTGCCCCTGGCCCAGGCCTGGCTTTGGGGTTGGGGTCGTTGGGATAAAGAGCTACCACAGGCAGAGGATGACTTCCCAAGTGGCAGGCTGTGCGCTCTCCCTGTTGCCTACATAGGTGTCTGGGTAACAGGCTGGTTTTGCAGAAGCTGGGCCTGTCACCGCCCTAATTGGCAGCCACAGAAGGCCTAGAACCCAGGCCAGCTCCTGCCCCTCCCCTCACAGCCAAGGCATGACCTACATGCTTTTCTGGTCCAGTGACTGTGGTCTCTCTGACCTGTCCTTCCACACACCTCCCATCCCCCATCATGACCACTGTAGCATTTGGGACCCCGCAGACATGAGGCTCTGCAGCCATTTCCTGGAAAGTTCTGGGCCCTAGGCATGGGGTTGGGAGAGGGGTTAGGTAGGTGGGCACTGCCAGGAGGGCCTAAGGTCAGGCTCTGGGTTTCTTGGTACCTAGAATCCCCCATCTTCTTTGGTTTTGATCCTTCTCCAAGGGCCCAAGTGGACTCCCTTCTGAGTGGTCCTCTTGTGGTATAGCCAGTACACTTGCCTCTTCTGTTAGACAGGCAGTAGGCACCTCCCCTGCACCCAGCCTGCCCCCCCCCCCCACTCCTGCGCTCAGAGGTACTTACAAGGCCCTACTATGTGTTTGGCTTCCTTGCTGGCTCCCCTCTCCCACAGACTCACGACCACAGAGTGGAGCCCAGCAGCTCTGGGAATAGCTAGCCAAGTTGGAGGTTTTAAATGCCCCCGTGTGTGCAGTCTCCATCCTTAGTAAGGTGCCTCCCTCTGGTTGCCTGGGGAGAGAGGATTTTAATCAGAGGAATGACATGATCAAATGTATGCTTCAGAAAGGTCCCTGGGGGTGCAGAGCAGGGTGAAAGGAGACCAGCGAGAGATTGGGGCAGCCTTACAGGCAGTAATGGCCTAAACCCAGGCAGCAGGAAGGGGAGGAAGGGAGAATGGGCTACAAGCGGTGGAGAAAGAGTGGTGACCTGCCTGGCTACTATGGAACTGGGGAGGTGGGAGACTGTGGGTTATGGCTCTGGGCCCAGGTAGATGGTGGTACTATTTTCTACGATTCAGGACCAGGTCTGAAAGGGCAAGTCAACGAGTCTAGTTAGAAATCTGTTGTATCAGGCGTGTGTAGGCATCCAGGCGGAAGAATCCAGGAGGCCTGTGCAGATTCGCCAGCACTTCAAGGGACCTCTGAAAATGGGAGTTTTGAAGGCTGAGAAATGGCAAATCTCAGGGAGCCAGAGCCAAGAGGGAGGAAGAGGGCCCGGATGGAGCCCCAGCTGGCTAATGCTTCATGTTGGGGGGCAGCACGTGGCGGGGTGGTCCCTGGGAATCTGGTGAGAAGCCAAGGGGCTTGAGAGGTAGGAGAGAGACCTGGAGTGAGGCTGCGGGGATGGAGAGAAGACAGGCATGTGAAGGAGGAGCGAGTGGTCAGTGGGGCAGGGTGCTGTCGAGAGGTCAGGCGAGATGAACACTAGAAGTGCCCTTTGAATTTAGTCTCGTGGAGTCATGGTTGACCTTGGTGAGCTGGCCAGAAGCAGTGGGGGCGGGCGGGGGTCTGAGGAGTAAGTGGGAGGCTGTCTGTGGTCTGAACCTAGGGGGGTAAATGGATGAAAAGAATCTTCCTGGAGTAGGGCCAAGGTGGGGGAACCCCAGGAGCCGAGTCCAGCCTGGGCCAGGGCCCGGGAAGCCAGAGTGCTGCTGAGGTGTGTGCTCAGGGACAGCCCCAGGATTCACTTGAGTGTGTGTGGCCCTGAGGCCTCACCAACCAGGTTGAGTAGGGTGGTGTGAGGTGCCAGGGAAGCCCTGGAGGAGGGGGAGGCCACGGCTGCTCTCCGCTCTCACTACCACTCTTGGGCTCTCGCTGCTGACAGGCCCCAAACAGCTCAGATTCAAAAACAAAACAGGCTTTTAAGATGCCAAGTTTGATGAAATCTGAGTGCTGCAAGAGGTGGGAGTTTTCTCTTAGAAAAAGCTGAAAATGGAGACTGAAAGCTGTGAAGGAAGATGGGCCCAAGGCTCCCTAGGCCCCCGCTTACTGCTTGGAAGCTGGGAGACGGGGAGACTGTAGGTCTGGGGAAGGCATCTGAATTGATAGGTGGTGTCTTGGCCCCAACCCTGCAAAGGATGGAACTGCCTCAGGGACAAGGCTTAAGGTGGCCTTGGTTTCCTTAGAGTGCACCGGGGTTGGGGGAACCAGCTGCCCCGCTACTCATGACGTTCCTTCGTGTTTCTCTACACGTCTCTGCATTTCCTGTGTCTCTGGGTACACGTACCTCAGCATACGTGTATCTCTGACTGCATGTTTCCACATGTGTGTGGAGTGCCTGTATGCACTGCCTCTGGATCTGCTTGCATGAGTCTTGTTTCCACAGGTGCTTGTCACTGCAGGTGCCCCTCCATACGCGTGTGGAGGTTTCTATTTTTGCACCTGTCTCTTTCGCCATGTATATCTCTGTGGGTCCCTGGCTGTGCATGTTTCTAGGTGTCTGTGTTCAGAGACAGGGTGAGGCCAGGCCCAACACTCATGCACAGAGGAGGAGGTCAGGCTTGCAGATGGTGCCACCCCAGGGAGCCTGTGTACGTGTGTGCCGATGTGTGCCTGCGTGTGCACGGAGACGCCATGAAGCTGGGTAAACACGGGTGAGAAGGTCGTGCTGACAGACGGTGCTGCCCGCCCCAGGACCCTGCAAGGCGTCTCCATCTGTCAGCTTCCCTGGTGCAGCCCCCTCCCTCTGGCCCAGACTCAGCCTGAGGCATCCAGGCTGAGCTGGACAAAGAAACCTGTGTGTGCTTTGTAGGGGCCTCTGCAGCCTCCCTCCCCCAGCCATCGCAGCCAGCCTAAGCCCATCCCCTGTCCACCCCTACTCTGGCCTCATCTGTCAGGACCCCAACATTTGCCTTAGCTCCAACCAGCCTCACCTTCCTACTGGCCCCCCACCCTCCCCCTAGCCTTTATTTGGGCAGTCCCTCCCTCCCCCCAGAAATCTCTTCCTGCCTCCCATGCTCTTGTGACTGTCTCCTCCTCCAGGAAGCCACCAAGATAGCAGGTGAGTCATGGATTTGAAGCAGCTCCACCATTGCTGTGGGGTTTCGGCCAAGTGTCTACCCCTCTCTGAGCCTTAGTCTCCCTCCACCCCCTTCCCCCCACCACACACACCCTGTCATCTTCCTCTGGCCAGTGGGGACAGCAGGGAAGGAGTTTAGACCTCCCGTTGCAGTATCTAAAGACCAGTGCAGTTTGGTGCAGGAGCCGTTAATGTACTCCTGCGCACCCACCCCAAGTACGCAGACTTGGCGGGAGAGCCCTGGGAATGTGTGCGCACCCTACCTGTGCGTGCAGGTGAAATCCACAGACAGCTGTAGAGACTTAGGCTCCCTGGTACCTCTGAAGCCCCTTAAAGGCCCCATGGACTTCTCTTTCTCTCCCAAGGACCCCCTTTTCAGAGAATAGAAGGGCCTCCGCCCTAGAGGCACAGACACTGCAAATGCCTGGCTGAGCCTGTGAGGCAGGTGTAGGGAACCCCAGTTACGCGGTTGGGCGGTTGAGCGGGAAGGAAGCCTAAGGGGGAGGGGGGGAGCAGAGAGGTGGGGAGTTGGAGTGGAGGAACAGGGTCCCGGGAGGGGCACGCCCGCTCCACCCAGACGGGGGCCGGAGGGGCGGCAGCTGCCTGGACCAATCACGGTTGCGCGCCCGCTGGGACGCGGGCACGCGCAGCCTTCCTCCGCGAGCCCGCCTCTCGCGTTGCCATGGTTACCGGGTGGCCTGGAGGGGGAGGAGCCCTTCCCTCCACCCGCAGCCGGGGGGGGGGGGGGGGCGGGCGGGAGGGGGGGACAGATTTTGAAGGGACTCGATGACCACACATCGGGGTGTGGGTGCGTGCAGCTTGTGTGCAGCGGGCTTCTGTGGAGCGCGGAGCCCTGAAGCCGTCGGAGGGCGTGGTATGTGGCAGGATGGTGGCGCTGCTCCCCAGGCCGCCCCTCCCGAGAGCCCAGGACCCAGCCCTGCCTGAGCGGGGTCCCACCCCCAGGGGTCGTCCAGGCCCTACCTCAGATTTAGTGGTGTGACCTTGGGCGGGTGTCTAAGCACCCCCCCCCCCCCCCCCCCCGTTCACTCATCTACCACATAGGGTTTTGGCAAAGATTAACTCATTTTTTTAAAGCATTTTAACTCAGTGCGTGGAACATAATAAATGCTCCATAACTGTAACTTTCTACTTCTCATATCCGAGCCTCAGTTTTCCTGATTGCTGATGGGTTTGGAGTGATCGTGTGAAGTCTGACTGAAAGACCCGCCCTGGTCCTTAGCCTCAGTGCTTCGGGCTATGGTGGACCTGATCCCTGTGGGTACTGGGGGTGTGCAGGGAATAAATGTGCCGGACCAGTGGATGGGTCAGTTTACACCAGCGTGCCTAGTGCCCAGCTTGGCCAGACACACGACAGGCATCAGTAAACAGCTGCTGACCTTGGCTACATCTGAATGTGCCGGAGGCCTCCTGGGGAGCGTAGAAGGAAGAGACAGCAGCGCGGTCACTCTCGAGGGGCTGGAGTCCTCCTGTGAGACACGCTTCCCCCGCTGGAGGTGCAGAACTGCAGCCTTCCCAGTTCTGCCTAGAAGCCTAGTTGGCACAAGGGACTGGCTTTTGGGTCCCGCTGTTTTATGGACAGCTCTTCACACATGCCGGTTTTAGGCTCTGGCGGCAGTGCCTGAGGCATGATCTGAGCCAAGGACGGAGCCATTGAGGGCGCGATAATTGAGGGAGGAAAATTAATTGTCCTTAATTTGGCGTAAATCCCCAAGACCTTCCCCGTGTTAGGAATTCAGAGTAGATTCCGGGACACGGGGCTGCAGGTGTTTGTGCTTCTTCCCTTCTCCCTTGATCTACCTTGCTGGTGGAGATGGGGACCAGCCGACTCCTGGGCCCGAACTCTGGCAGGCCCTGACACCCCTGTGCCCCCACTGCTCAGAGGAACTGAGCAGGGTAGGATTCAGGACTGGCACCCTGGTGGGCTAGGGTGGCTCTCACTCTCCTGAGTGTCCCCCAGCTGCTGGGAAGGGCAAGGAGGGTGTAGGGGGCGGGCCCCTCAGGCTGGGCCTCTGCCTGGGCCTTTCTGTGAAAGCAAGTGACAGCTGACCCAAAGGAGGCTGCTTCCTGCTTGGTATTTCCCAAGTCGTGTTTTCTTGCCACTTTCCTTTTTCCTGCCACTGTTTAACATTTTCCTTTTAAAAATCAGAGCTGAAAGTCAGGACACAGTGGGATCATATTTACAGCCAAGGAGATGCTGGGTTCACATCTGGAATTTATAGGGCTGCAGATGGGGAAGTAAGCATCCTGCCAGCTACTGGGAGAGGCTGAGGAGGCAAGGCCGTGCTGGGAATCCTACTGCTCCCTAGCCTGAGACCCCCCTCTCCGGAGGGGGCCACAGTCCCTTTGGGATGCCCCAGAGGGCATTTGGGATGCTGGAACCTTAGCAGAGCTCCTCCTGGGATCTAGCAGCAGATAGAGGGATGTTTTGCCCCTGCCTACTGGGGCTCCTCCAGCTTCCTCTCCTGCCTGCCTCCCCAGTCAGTCCCCCTGGTTCCCTGAGAGTCTAGAGGGAGAACTAGCCTTTCAAGCCTTTACTTTCTAGAATCGCTTCTGAGAATGCCATGTGCCTTTTTCCTGGCACAGGAGCCTGACCTCAGCAAGTGTCCCAACACATCCATCTTGTCCTGGGCCCAAGAGAGGAAGGTCCAGGCGGTGCTATATCCTGGTCGCTGCCACCACAGAGCCTTGCCCCTGCCCCCTGCCCCAGAGGAAGACTGACAGTGTTCCCATCCTCTATTGGACGTGCCTGGCGTCCACACCGACAGAGAGACTCTGCCCAGTTCTCACACACACACTCTGGTGGGGAGGACCTCTCACCAGCCCCAGGCCCTAGCCTTGGTACCTGTCTGCCCTGGTGGCTTAGCCGTTGCTAGTTATAATGATAACGTCAGCTAATATTCATTGGTGCAGGTTCTGTGTCAGACACTGCCCAGCACTTATACATCATCAGATGTAGTCCTCAAGATGGCTTTACAAGGTAGGCACTTGAACCCTGTTTCCAGATAAATGGAGGCACGGAGAGGATTAGTAATGCATCCAGGTCACAGAGCTAGTTAGTGGTGGAGGTTAAGCCCCATGTGGCCTGTGCTAGTCCAGAGCCTGTGCCGGCAGCCCCTCAGGGGCTGTGTGCAGAAACCTAGGTGCAGCAGGAGTGGGGATGCGCTGATACCTGTTGCTTCCAGGGAACTGACTCTTATGTGAGTCGCCAACCCCTGGCAAGATGGGAAAAGGCAGCCAGGGAAGGGTTTTGCCTTCATCAAATTTTGGTGAACTCCTCATAGAGTTTTAATTTTTTTTTTTTTTATTTAAAAAAATTTTTTTTTTTCAACGTTTATTTATTTTTGGGACAGAGAGAGACAGAGCATGAACGGGGGAGGGGCAGAGAGAGAGGGAGACACAGAATCGGAAACAGGCTCCAGGCTCCAAGCCATCAGCCCAGAGCCTGATGCGGGGCTCGAACTCACCGACCGCGAGATCGTGACCTGGCTGAAGTCGGACGCTTAACCGACTGCGCCACCCAGGCACCCCTCATAGAGTTTTTTTATCTCCTTAGCCTCCACATGCTCTGACATGGTTCCCAGGCCTGACCACGGCCCCCAGTGAGTGAGGGACGAGGGTTAGGGTCACAACTGCAGTAGAGAATGGGTCAGGGCAGGACCAGGGGTTGAGTGAGGTGAGGGGTCATTGGTAGAGCAGGGGGTACCCAGAGTCAGGTCCAGAATTCAGGCTGTGATGTGGGGCTCTGCTATGCTGTAGAGCTAGAGGCTAGATGTGAACAGTGGAGGGGACACTGCACGTGCAGAAGAGGGAATGGGGATTAGACAGCACAGGGGGCTTTTGGGCTCAGTTGTGGCTCTGGGTGCTGCCGTACGAGCTGTGGGCCACGTGCAGCCCAGCATCTGTATAGCACTTTCTGCTGTGGCCAGCAGAGCATCAATCCTTGTTTTTCCCGGGGCCCAGAGAGATAAGTGCTGACATCTCCCCTCTGAGGCATTGTTTCTCAGACCTGGAAACTCCCTGACAGGGCAGGACGGGCCCCACTGTAGCCCCTCCCTGCCCCCGCCCGAGCCCCAGAGAGGGCAGGCCTGGGTAGTGGGACTCAGGACTCCCCAGTCCTTACGTGGAGCAGGCAACACCCTTAAAAGTCAGGAATTGGGAGACCGGGGTCTTGAGGGTGCCATCCAACCTGGGAGTCAGGAGAAGCTGCCCACAGCAGAGGGTTCTAGAGGGCAGGCAGTGCCAGCCCTAACTCACATGTCTGTCCTTTGTCTGCAGAGGAACAGCTGCCCTCTGGCTTCCCTTCCATCGACATGGGGCCTCAGCTGAAGGTGGTGGAGAAGGCACGCACAGCCACCATGCTGTGTGCAGCAGGCGGGAATCCAGATCCAGAGATCTCTTGGTTCAAGGACTTCCTCCCTGTGGACCCTGCCACGAGCAATGGCCGCATCAAGCAGCTGCGTTCAGGTGAGCAGAGGGTGAGGGACAAGGGGCCGCACAGACTTTAGAAAAGGTGTCCAGCTGAAACTAAGCACAGCCTTCCCTCTTGGGCCTGGATACCTGGGAGCCACAGGAGGTCTCAGCCTGGGGCCGACCTTCTGGAGCCATGCAGAGGGCATCCACTGGGCAGGCCAGATCTTGGTACAGGCCCACCTGGTCCAGGAAAGAGCTGGACAGCGAGGTCTAGTCATCGGTGATTCTTTTACCTTCCTGGGATCATCAGAGTCTAGACTTTGGTCCATCCCGGCTCCTTGCAGCATGAGTGATGTGCCCCAGCATAGCGTTGGGCTCTGCAGGGGTGCTCTATGGGCGTTCGTCCTCTATTTTTCCTATAGCCTGGCCTGCGAGGGGGCCTTCGTGATGCTTCTCCTTACTTCTCCAGGCAGCAGGGTTTAGCCAAGAAAAGAGGCCAAAGATGCTTTATGCATCAGGCTTCAAAAGGCTGGATCTCAGGAGCTTAGAGCCAGGAGGACTTGCTGCCATCCCTTGGCCACCAGGGCCACCTGTCTCCTCTGGATATCTCAGTCAAGCCAGCTCGGAGGCCCGGGAGCAAGGATGCCGTCATGACCAGGCAGGAGGTGTCGCCCCATTGATCGATCCACCTCTGAGGCTCCCGCCAGGATAATTGATTCAGTTTTTGTGGGAACGGCGCAGGCGGGAAAGGAGGCTCAGAATCAGCTTAGCTGCGTTCTGCATTTGCCGCCAGCAAGGGCTGGACCGATAGACCTTGGTCCAGAAACTCCTGCTAGCTGCAGGCCAGTGGGCTCAGGCAAGATGGCCGGCACCAAGCAGAGCCCCTGCTGCCCGTCAGCTGTGATGTCAACACTGCAAAGGAGGACGTGACTCTAACCCTTTCAGGGCCCTGCAGGCTTTAGAGGTGCCCCTGCCACTCTCTGGGGTTCCAGCCCCTCCCTGCTACCTCCCATCAGGTGGACACCCCTGCAGTGCCCAGGGGAGGAGGGAGGGATGAGCTGCCCAGCAGGGCAGGATTCAGGCCCTAGCCATGGCCGCCTGAGACGGCCTACGAAGTGTTAGCTCATTTAATTTAATTAAAACTCAACAAGATGGAGGCAGCTGTAACGCAGTTAATTAAAACAGCCATAATCAAGGCAGGAAATGGTCCGGTAGCATTTGCAACCGCTGCCCAGCGCTGCCCAGTGGCCGGCATGGTTCGGCTCCTCTGCATTTCCCCACAGTCCGCCCAGGCAGGCTCCCCAAACAGGCAGATGGTCCTCCCTGCAAGCCTGGCCTCCACCCCAGAATGGCACTGACTGCCCGTGGCAGCAATTCTGGGAAGGCACACTGTCTTGCGTGCTTGTTCATCAAGTATTTATGCAGTGCTTACTGTATGCCAGGCCCTGTGCCACCCATTCACTGCCCAGTGAGTCGGCGCCTGCCCGTTACTCCACTGGCTGCTGCTCCTCCCCTTCTCCCTGGCTTCCCTCTCACTCCTGTCTTCCCAGAGGCCTCACCTTCCCCTGCTCCTTCCTCCAGCCGGGGAGCCCTTGTCACCCTCCCCTTGCCCCATGGGCAGGGCCTTCCCCTAGGCCAGCTCACCCGCTCCTGCAGCTTCAGGTCGCCTCTCCACTCCTGCATGCCTAGGTCTGTCTCTCTAACACCACACAGCTTACCTGAGCTTTAGACTAAACAAACCTATCTGCCTTGTTAGTGTCACCCTGGCCGCCATGAGTGGTGACTTCCTTCCCAAACAGCCACACCCTTCTCCCCGACCCTGACCCTCTCCTGGCAAGTGGCAGCCCCCTCAGCCCGAAACCTGGGACACACCCCGACTCTTCCATTGAGGAAGAATCAAATCTTCTCATCACCCACATGGTTCTCATGTTGGACCCCTCTTTTTCCTTCTGCTGCCTCGGTCATATCGCAGTGCCGAGCACTGCCCTCCCTGCCTCCAGGCTCCCCCCGGGAATCTGTCCCCCAGCAGCTGTTAGTTTTCCCCTTGGTGCCTCCATGTTCCGACAACCGCAGTGGCCTCTCACTGCCTGAGTGGCCGGGCACCTGCTCCCGAACCCCTCTCGATCTTCCCAGCTCACATCTCCAGCTTCACCTCCTCCATCTCAGCTACCCAACTTAGCAGTTCTGTTAAGTCCTTTAACTGCTCTGAGCTTCTGTTTTCTCACCATTAAAAAGGAGTGACAGTAAGCACTAAGTGAGACGACAGCAGTGGAAACTGTAGTTCGCTGCCTCGGGTACTGGGAGGGCTCCGTGAACCGGGCTCTTGTTACCGGTGGCCATTCCCCACTTGCCCTGAACCACCCTGACCCCATCCTTGCCCTCTGCTCTAATTCACCAGATCATGAAGCCTCTCCCTCCTCTGCCTAAGTAAGGCCTACTCCTTCAGGACGCACCCGCCCTGTGTTGTTACTGCCTGGCTCTTGTTCTGCTCACTTAGGCTAGGTGCCGCTTGCAGGGAGGGCCTGGGTCTGGCTCCCTGCCGTGCAGCCGCAAGGTCTCCCCAGCTCCTAGCACAAACCCACCTGTAGGACAGGTATCTCTGAGCCCTTGTTGATAAATTATTTCATGAACGTGACCTTTGGGCCCTGTTCCTGCAGACCAATGTCCACCTCTCCTGCTTCTTAGCTCTGAGGAAGACCTCGTTTGACCTTTACTGCCACCTGGAAGCCATCACCTGGAGGGTTGTGGACCCAGGGTCCAGTTCCTAGGATGACACCCTTGGGGTCTCAATCCCCCCACCTCTGTAGTGACAGACAGGATTCTCTCCCCCATTGCTGCCTGGCCCTCCATTCCAGTCGCTGCTGCCCCTGTCCTGTTACCACTTAAAAGGGTGCCCTGCACATGTGACAGGGATATCCCTTCAGTGGAGTGGAATCAGGCCCCCAAGCACTCAGCCGTTTACAGGGACCGTCACAGTTTACGCATCGCCGACAGATCACAAAGTATTTTCCTGCCTTTTGTTGCATTTGATTCTCCCCAAGCCTGAGAAGTAGGACAGGCTGTGATTATCATGCCCACTTTACAGCTGACTTAGGGGAGTCACTTGGGGTCACACGTGGAGATCCAGAGCCAGGGAGCCCCCCTGTGCAGTCACCCAGAGGCCTTCTAGTATCGCATACACCAAATCTGGGACCTCGGGAGTGGCTGGACACTGCGGGCCCTCCAGAGTTCCACGGCCCCATCCTCTCCAGAGCTCAGGCCCTCCCTGACCGGTCCCCAGAACTTGTCAGGCACCTGCAGGCTGAACTACAGCACATGTCACGGGGCGTGGCCCCGGAACAGGAGCTGGAGAGGAAGGCAGCTGGTGTGAGCCTTACTCACGTGTGAGCTCTGCTCCACGGGCGCTTTCCTCACTGAAGTGACTTGACGGGCTGACATAGGAGCCTGTTGGGAATTTGAACTCGAGGCCCATGGTGGACCCAGGAGGAACGGAGACAAGTTCAGGGAGAATGGAAATCAAGTCAGGAGCAGATGGTGTCACTGGAGCAGCTAGCAGGGGCCAGTCTCCAAGTGGGGTTCAGAGCCACTGCCGGGTCCTGAAAGGAGCTGGTGGCCCACACGCTCTGCGAAGCCTGGACAGGGCACCAAGGAGACCTCTCGTGCTCTGCTCAGTGGCCTGAACGTGCAAGCCGCCATCTCATCACCGTCGAGGACAACCTGATCCACACAGCTACGTTCTCACCCAGAGCACAGCCTCCTTCCACACCCTCTGAAACCTGAGCTGAGACTACAGGGCCTGAGCATAGATGCCAGCATCTGGCTGCAGGCGGAGGCCCACCGGCTCTGGCAGATAGGACCCAGAGCCAAGGGCGGAGCAGGCTTCAGGGTGGGCCTGACGCCTGCAGTCCCCTACTCTGCTGGCTGGCCCAGCTCTGACCAGAAGAGCCTGCCCCCCAACCCTCTTCACCCATCAGGGTCTGGGTCTGTCAGGCGGGCACACTGGTGGTGCATGGTCATGATTTCCCTTTGGCCTGAGCACACTGGCACCTCTCGGGAGCAATGCAGACTCCTGGGTCCCTGCCAGTCTCCCACACCCACCTTGTGGAATGGTAAGGCAAATTCTTCTTTCAGTTTGGTAGAGAAATGACTCTTCCGAGAGGTCCGGAGACTCGTCACACAGCAGGTTAGGTTTGGGGAGAGCCGAGGCCAGAAGCTAGGGGTCCGAGTCCTGGGCCATTTACACAGCCACCCCCTGCCATGTCCCAGCAAGCACTGTAGAAGTAGATCAGTGGCTGTTGACTTTTTCGTCTTAGCACCTCCGATTGTAAATATTAGAGAATCTCAAGGAGCTTTCGTTTCTGGAGGTTTTTCCTGTCAGCATTTACCATATTAGATATTAAGACTGAAAAGGTTTTAAATATTTAAACTTTAAAATTATTTTTTAAAAAACCATTGTATGTTAAATGATATGTTTTCATGAAAAATAACTGTTTCCTCAAGCAAACATTTCACGAGGACAGTGGCATTGTTTTATACTTTAACAAATCTCTTTAATTTGGGGCTTGATCGAAGATGGTCACTGGATTCTCACATCTGCTTCCACATTTGCTCTGTTGCAGTATCACACTTCACGGAGCTTCCGGAAAACTCCACTCTATATTCACAAGACAACAAAAGTGAAAAATGCAAATAACTTCTTAGTATCATGAAAATAGTTTTGACCTTGTGGACCCTCTGAAAGGGTCTCAGGGCCACTAAAGGTCCCCTGGACCATGACTGGAGGATCACTGTCTCTCTGCAGCCCCTCACACCCCCAGCCCAGGTCCCAGCAGCTGCCTTTACCTCCCCTCCAGCCTCTGTATCTGCAGTGGGGAGTCTGTGCACCAGACCTGGTTAGTTCCTGCGACCTCACTCACAGGCCATGTGACCTTGGGCTTTGGGCAAGTCACTTGCTGTTCCTCAGCTTGTTTCATCTTTCCCGTGTGAACATGGATAATTCCTCCTAGGCAGTTGTCATCGAGTTTAATGAGAGAGTAATCAGTGTTTGATTTGTCTTTTGGCATATTTCCCTCCCGTAGCAATGGGCAGAGAGGGTCAGGGTGGACAGCCCTGGGCCCAGGCTCGCTCGGAGGCTCCTCACTCCTCTGGATGAGGCGGAGGTAGAAGATGGGGCCCGAACACAGCCTCAGAGGAGGCACCTGCTGGGAAGGCAGCTGTTCAGACCTCGTAACCACCCTGCACCAGGCATTTGGAGGTGTGCGTCTGGCCTTCTGGGCTTGAAGCACTGAACAGGCAGGGAGGGGACACCGGCCTCTGGCTCTCACCAGTCAGGTTGGGGGTAAACTCAATAGTTACTCACTTTTTAGCAGGGTCGAGTGGGCTGTAGAAGGCATTTGCTACTGGGGTGCAAGTTCACCCCGAGTCCCATGGTGGGGCTTGGCTGGTATGTCTGCTTTGCTTGAGGGAAACCTGGCCTGGTGGTGGTGGCCTATGGCAGGCCCTCCCTTTAGCCCTTTCTATGTGCTTAACCTCCTTGGTTGCTTTTGGTAAGTGCTTTATTTTGAAATCTTACCCACCTGTGAAATTTAGGTGCCCTTAAGGAGTGGGGTTGCTACGACTTTTATTCACTTTTCCCCTCGTTGGCTTCAGCCAGCTGGGTCTGCAGGAGCCCTGATTCCACCTTCCTGAGTCCCATCACCTCCAGCCCCGATATCCCCGGCCCCACCCTCCCTCACCTCCTCAGAGCAGTGCCAGTGACCCGGGGGACACAGCTTCACCCGCACTCAGCCTGGCTCAGCCTGGTGCCTGCGCACTTGTCACCTGCGTTGGCCTAACTCAGGCCTCGATTTCTCCGTGTATTTAAGGCCCTTTCTCATGTTTTATTTTATCTGGTTTGGCTTTTTGTGGCTTTCCTTCCTTTTGTACTAATGCTTCTCTCTGATCTTATTTGCATTCAAATTACCTCGCCAGGTGGTTCACCAATCAGAGGTAAGAATGCTGTCCGTGCATCTCGCCACGCCACGCCACGCCACTGCTGTCACCACCACTCCATCCCGTCCAGTCCGTCACCTCCCCCATGCCCATCCCGACCTCTCCAGCCTCCTCATCTCCAGCTCCGGTCCCCTCAGCACCACCGGCCACCACACACCTCCACTCTTGGTCATTCCCTCCTGTGGACTCATCCATTGCAAGTCTGGACTGTAGAAATAACTCCACTGAGCCCTGCCTCGGGGATGGCAAGCCCTGCTTCCTGGGCCTTCCAGGCCAACCCCACAGAAGGGACCCTGTCAGCTCCCACAGCGAAGCCAAGTGCTGATCCCCAAGCCCGGTCACAGATGGAGAGTCTTCCCAGGAAGTGGGGCAGCGTGACCAGGCCTTGCCTTGCCTTGCCTCCCAAGAAGCTCCTTTTTCTTGGGGCCCTCAATGACTGCTTGACTTCCTTTTAACCTCCTGGCCCTAGGACAGGGTGAGGACCATCCTGTAAATCCCATTAGCTCAGCACACGCTAGGAGGAACATGCAGTGAAGACTTTAGTGTAGGTGCTGCAGTAACACAGAATAACCAGGGTCTGCTGTGACCAGATCAAATGACCTGCCAGCCCCGGCTGCTTCCAGAGCCCCGCAGCCTGGGGCTTCAGAAATCAGACTCTGGACTCAGAGATCTGGGTGCGAGTTTGACTCACCTGTGTGACCTTCAGAAAATCAATCCATCTCTCAGAAGTCTGCTTCCTCATCTTTAAATCGGGGCCAGGGCCCACCTCAGGGCTCATGAGATTTAGAGGAGGAGACAGGGGTCTGGGCGGTGTCTGGCTTGGAGCAGCCACGCTGTAAAATGGTTGCTTCTGCACTGATTTTATTCACTTCATCTCTTCACACGTCTCTCAGCATCCTCGGGTACCTCTAGACCCCTCAGTCCAGGGCCAGGGTGGTCTCAGGACAGAAGCTGGGCTGAGGAACAGCTGCCTCCCTGTGGGGCGTCTTGTCCATCACCCTCCAAGGACAGGACTGACCCTGCAGACCCACCACCCGTCCTCTCAGCCTGTACCAGTTCATGTCCCTGCTGCTGGGGCTTGGTGTTGACTCCAGGTTTGGGAGTTTCTGTGTGCATATAGGCTCAGGGTCTGAACTGGGTCCCCTGACCAGTCCTGTTTCTCAGCACGGGGGCGGGGTGGGGGGGAGCCTCCTCCCCCAGCAGGGGTCCCACCCAGGCACTACTTCTCGTCCCTGCCTGTGTCATCAGCCACTGTGTCTCCCCTCGCTCCCCAGCTGAGCCGACCCAGTGCAGCACCCCCACCCCCACCCCACCACTAGCCAGGGGCCTGACCCCACCTGCTCAAATGAACATTTTCTGTAACAACGTCCATCCATCCCATACACATGACCTGTTGAGTGCCCGACAGGGCTGTTCTTGGAGGAGATGGGTATTTGGCACGTGTGCTGGGCCCTCATGCTCGTGCTGCCTGACGCCCAGTGGGGAGGGCTGAGGCTAGGACCAGGGAGCAGGCCAGCCCTTTGTCCTGCATCGGGGTTGAGCCTTCACAGGCTCTTCCCCCACCTCCAGCGCCCAGCCCCCTGCATATTCAGGGCCCCTCCTGCTGCCCTGGGCCTGGGTGGTGGGAGAGGGGTGTCAGGCAGTGAAGAGGCCGCAGCCAGGACCCGTGGGGGTCCTCCCCTGGGGGCTGGGCCACTAGAGTGTGATGTGGAACTCTTCCTGTGGCCCCTGACCAGTCCAGTCAGGTGGAGTCCCGCAGGTTCTGTCTGTGTCCTGTGTGGGTGTGGTGACCATCAACCAGCCTCCCCTGGGAACAGTGGGGCTGTCAGGGTCACCCTGGCTGTTCCATGCAGGCGACGGTTTTCTGTCAGGCTGTGTGCTATGGGGTTAAGTGTCCGTTGGGCTGTCCTGTGTGGGTTTGATTGTCTGTCGGTTTGTTCCAGGGAGGGGGTGTTGCCTGTGCCTCGGGGTGTTACTGTCACAGACAGCTTTCTGGTGTGCGCTCATGAACAGTGTTTTTCCAGTGTTTACTGCCAGAGCTGGGGGGGGTGGCCAAGTCAAGTGGTTACACCTGCCACCTGCCCTCTGCCTTGGGCTCCCCTACCTGTACCTGCCACAACTGGACCTCTGTGAGGGTCCTTTTCAGCTGCCCGCCCCCTTCCCCCCCCCCCCCCCCCCCCACCGAATCCTGGCTCCTGTCTGTCCGTCTGCGGCCGGAGCAGCCCCTCAGGGCACTGGCCCGAGTGGGAGCTACAGCCTCCATTAGCCTCCTGAATTATGCAGCAGCCGTGGTGGGTCGAAGCACTTTAGCAGGACCAGGCTGAGGAGAGGAGCCGGAATGGGTGGGGCCAGTGGGGTGGGGATGGGGTGGGAGGAGAGGATGGGTGCTGTGAGCAGGGCACCAGGCCCCCAGAGCAAGCCCCTTCCTTCCTGCGGACTTCTGGCAGGCGGCGGATTCTCAGGCTCTTGCCCAGTGAGAGCCGTTGCATACTTGCAGCTCCCAGGCCCCCAGGTATACAGGCTGCTCCCACCTATGCCTGGCTCCGCGTTGCCTGGCAGGCCCGGTAGGTCTGGGAGCACTAATGGGGATGCTCACTGGCAAACGGGCTGTAGTGCTGGACGCTCCAGGGCGGTAGGGGGTGTGATGGAGCCCCTGGCCCAGCCCACAGGCCCTACTAGACTGCAGGGCAGGACAAGCAGGATTGTGTTCCAGAGTGTGACCCTTGCTTCTAGCCGGGAGGCCAGTGGGCTCATCAGGCAGAGCTTCCTGGAAGCAACACTGGTGCCCAGGCGTGGCCCCGATTTTTGCAACATCTCAACACAAGCCCAAATGCTGTCAAAGCCCCCTCCCCGTGTTCCAGGCCTGACCTCTGTCGCTGTGTCCCCACAGGTGCCTTGCAGATTGAGAGCAGTGAGGAGTCGGACCAAGGCAAGTACGAGTGTGTGGCGACCAACTCTAAAGGCACACGCTACTCGGCCCCCGCCAACCTGTATGTGCGAGGTAAGCATGCAGGCAGAGCCCAGCCCTGTCTCTGCGGAGCTGAACTGGCCCTGCTGGGCACGTTGTCCGGAGCCCTTGGTGTGGACGGTGGGGGCTGCCGTGGGCCCAGTCTCTCCTTTCCTACCTCTTTCTGCCGGAGCAAGAACAGCCGTCACAGCGCTCCCACTGGGCAGACTCCCTATGTCTACCGCTACTTTTCCTTCCTTCTCTGCAGGCCCTCTGGGAGGCAGCCGCTCTTGGGAGCATTTGTATCTCTTGTAGGTCCTGCCACGTGGGCCCAGAGCCCCACGGGAGTCTCGAGCCTTCCAAGCAGACTTCTCACTGTCAGTGTGTGTGTGTGTGTGTGTGTGTGTGTGTGTGCGCGCACAGGCAAGCATACATGATTGTGTGTAAACATGGGCATACCGGCCCAGTATCCCTCGAGTCTATCCTGCCTACCCCAGCCGGTGGGGGCGGGGGGAGGCCTCCAGGCCAGGTGAACCTGCCCCTCTGGAGGCCAGGTCTGCCCAGGGCCTTTCTGGAGGAAGAGCCAGCTGTGCTCTGTCGCCAGCCAGGACCCTTGTAGAGAGGGTCAGTCTGAGGTAGTTGTGAGCCCCTACAGGTGAGCACCTACTGTGTTTCAGGTGTTCCTTGCTGGCACTTAATGGATTGTGCATTTTCACAAGTCCAGATACCCAGCACAGAGGGCTTGGGGACTGTTTTGGAGTATCCAGTGTCTGCTCTGCTCACAGCCCACGGGTGACCAAAGCCGGCCACCTGCTCCTTCTTGAGGACACCCAGGGTCTGGTGTGCACAGTGCCCAGCAGGGACCCTGCTTCTCCTCCCACATCCCCTCACTTAGCCCTCCCGCACAGATGGACATCATTACAAGTGAAACTGTCTCCACTCAGGGGATTTGAAAAGGAAAGTGGACGCGGCTTCCTTGCAGCGATGACTTCATCATGCTAAGTGCTTAGGGCTGCTTCTTGAGGGGGTCATCTGCCTGTCTGCCCAGGCCCTGTCAACGGCCTGTCCCACTCTTTGGGGCCACATGGTCAGACAGGGCAGGGAAAATCAGGCCTTCAACCATATAGTTATGGAGGAGCTGCTCTGTGTTAGGGCACAGGTTCCCAAGAGGCCCAGCCTGCCAGCCCACTGGGTGACAGGCAAATTGTGCTTCAGAGACCATGGAACTGTCTTCATCAGAGTTGGGGGTGTGGGGTGGGAGGTCCCCACTCAGCCCCCTTGTCAGGTGCCCTCATCAAGGCACGCCTAAGTGGACCCAGGGCCTATCTTAAAGAACAGCATCCGAGCAGAGAGGCCAGGCGCCTGAGAGCCACCCACAAGGCCAAGAGAGTAGAGTTGTGAGGTGCACAGCCCTTCCCCACACGGCTGCAGCCAGAGCTTCTGACTGGCACACAAGGGGTCTGACAAGTCCCCTCCTAGAGAGGAGCAGCTGGAACAGCCGTAGGTGCCTCCTCCCACCTGGACTGTCCATTCCAAGTGCTCTGCGGTCCTGACTGAACACTTCTTCCAAAAGATCATCGGGTCCAGAGTGGCTGCATCAGGGAGAGGAGAGGCCCGGCAGAGCCACTGAGAAACCCTTGCTGCCTGGGTATGGGCTGGTCCTATGGGCACATTTCCTGGAGCAGAGCTGCAGGAGGTCTTACTGAAGCAGGAAAAGGCCCAGACATAGGTGATGGACCCTGCATTGTTATCTTGACTGGGTGGTAGTCCCTGAAGTCACCGTCACACTGGCCTCAGCCTTGAGGCGAGGCGGTGGGTCTCTTTGGAGATGAGGAGAGTTCAGCCACCGTAGCTGCCAGCCAGGCACTAACCAGGGAACTCTTACCTCCAGCCACACAAGGTCCTCAGGCAGGACCCTGCCATGGTCCATCCCCCCTTCCCACCAAGTCTTCCTAAATCACCTTTCTGACCAATACCCACAAAGTCTTTGGGGCAGGGAGTGTGGGAGTTTCTTTAGTTCAGCCCCACTTGCCAGGGACCCTAAGGCAGGCCATCCCAACCTGGCTCTGTCTTTTCCTCCCTCACACACATGCTCCTGTAGGCCCTGATATGTAAGGTTCAGCCCTAAGTTTCTGTCCCCAAGACCTTACTTATACCCAGGCCCCACCTGAACCTGTACCTGCCCTGTTTGGTCAAAAGCAATTTGCCCCGTAGCCCCAGGACTTGTAATGAGACTTGTAGATACCTGGAAAACCTGCTCCTAGGACTTTTGCTTCCCATGTCCCCACTGCTCCTCATCTCTGTCCTGGCAAAGCCCCTGCTTTCCACCCCCAGCAGTGCAGAGGGCCCATCAGCCCCAGCTCCTCTGAGACTGCCTCTCCTGTGCTGGCCACCAGCTCTATCCTGAACCCTGCTTGTGAGTGCGCCGCCCATGGAGAAATCCCCCAGTGCCTGCCTGCTGCCAGCAGAGCAGCTGTGAGGTCTCCTTCCGGCGCAGGCACCTGGGGCCCCTCCAGGCCAGTGGGCTCCAGCTGTCGGGAGCCTCGGCATCCGGGTTGGTGCAGACTCTAGCCCAGGTTTCTCAACCTCAGCATAGTTGATACTTGCAGCTGCATGACTCAGTTATGTGGGGCTGTCCTGGACATTGTATGATGTCTAGCAGCACCTCTGGCCCCCTAGATGCCAGCAGTACCCCCTAGCCATGACAATCCACAACCTCTCCAGACCTTGCCCAGTGTTGCCTGGGGGGACCCTACCTGCTGGGAACCACTACAGTAGATAGACGGCCTCCCTGCCAGCGTTCACCTCCCTCCATCTCTCTTCTCCCACTGTGTCCACTGGGCTCAAGGCCACATCTCCTCCTTGGATTTGTTTTCGGTGCCTCGCATCTCCTCTGTCCTCCAAACTCTCAGGGCTCCGCTCTCTGTCTGAGCCCCTGCAGCCGCTGCATTTAATGGGACAGCATGTGTGAAGCTCCCGGCACAGTGGCAGGCACATGGTAAGTGCTTGGTGGCCAGTGACCCCTGCTGCTGTTGAGAGAGCTGTTGGGGATGCGTCATCCAGTTACACGTGCCTTTGCTCACGGTTGCCCACAGCTCCACCCACAGTCCAGCGGGCCCAGGCAGGCTGGGTGGACCAGCCTTTCTGTGTCACCATACGTCTTTGTCTCCGAGTGACTCACACTCTCCTTCCATCCACAGCGTTTCTCTCCGCCAGCTCTCAGGACACAGAGCTGCCAGGGACCAGGGTGTGGCCACGCCCAACCTTCCCCCTTCTCTTCAGGGAGCTGGCCGCTGGCCACAGCTGAGTCTCAACGGGGCAGTGTATCTACAGCCTTTCTCCCCATAGGTGTCCATACCAGCTCCTCAAGCTGGTGCTGTGCAGTGTGGGGCTTCCTGAAGGTGGTGGGAATCTAGCAGCCCGTGTGCCTTGGTGCGTTTGTGGGCTGGGTGGGCCCCGACCCCAGAGCCCAGCTCACTGGGTCTGTCGAGCCGTGGGGTGTGTGTGAGGCATGGGGGCCGCCTGTGCTCCCCTTTCACCCCGCCCTGTCCCACCCTTGGCGCCCCAGCACCTGCCAGTGGGACCCAGCCCTGTCCACCATGTCCTCCATGAGTCCTGAGTCTTTCGTGAGCGGCGTGGTCCGCGTGCACCTGCGTGCACGTGCGTGTGCGTGGGGCACAAGAGTCTTGTCTTGTTTCCGTGCTGTGTGGGCAGTTGAAGGTTGGCCTGTTTTTACTCTCTCTGTGTTTCTCCTTGTCTTTTTTTTATTCCCTCCTCATCCTCATCGCACTCTGCCATCAACCCAAACTCTCATCTCTCAGATCAGCGAGAAGGTTGGTCCTTTTCACTTCTTATCCATCTGCAGTTCGCCCGTCGATGGGATGCTCCCGTCAGTATGGCCCAGAGGGCTCGGTCAGCTCCCTCAGGCTCGCTCCAGCCAGGCCTGCCCGCCAGTCGGGCTCCACTCTCTGCTGTTTGGGCCGGCAGGCTGGCAGGACCAGGGGTGGGCGGGCTGGCCCCCTGCCCTGCATGTTTCTGCCGCTTGGGTCCCTGATGTGCCACGTGCTGCATGTCCCCTTAGCTGGGCTCCCCTGCTGGGGCGGTCAGGCAGGCATGGTGCATGACACGAAACTGTGCCCCCCTTTGTGCCTGGGCCGGGCCAGCTCTCTGTTCCAGGTGGGGCTCAGGAGTGGTTGGGGGAGCTGAGAGCAGTAGAGCCTTACGTGCGCCTGTGGGGCCTTTCTCCACAACCGTATCACCTAAACTCCACCTTTGCCCGAGCTCAGCTGCAGCCACTGGAAAGACGAAGGGAAAAGGCTAATGTAGAATGAGCTCACCCCACAAAGTCCTGCGGGTCTGCCCTGACCTTGAGGTTCCCACCAAGCCCCGATGGGCCTCGTGAAGTTTGGTGTCCATGGCACAGGTGGGTGGCATCATCTTGGGCACGAAGGAAATCTACACTCTTGTCTTTTCCCCCTTTCCAATCAGAGCTGAATGAAGATCTTCCCACCTGCCTCAGCCCCTTTGCCCAGGTCCTCCCAGCCCTCTGGTGTTTCCTCAGGCCTGTGCTGGGCGCTGAGCATTCAGATTTCAGGGAGCTCACACCTGACCGAACTGTTGACTGCAACTTGGTAAGGCCCACGTGGGAGCCAGAAGAGGCCCCGGCCCAGCCACAGGTTGGGAAGGTCTCCACAGAGACCCTGCTCCAGCCCATTCCAGAACATTCTCACATGGGGCTCTGTTCTCAGCCCCACCCTCAGGGCCAGACCTCTACTGCTAGCCTTGGGGCCAGCAGCAGAGGCTGGCACTCATTCCTGTGTCACATGATCTCAGTGGTCAGAGGAGACTCACCTGTCCACTGGGCTTTAGGCCGAGCCCCAGGGAGCAGACTCCGACCACCTGGTCCCCTTTCCTCCGTGAGGGAGAAGAGAGTCAGTCGGGAGGAGGGCTGAGGCCCCAGCTCAGATATCAGCCCTGAGCATCCGTCCATATGCGCTCCTGAGCTCTGGGGCATTTCGGTTACACCATTTCGCTGACCAGGCGGATCTGCCGGGGCGTCCAGAAAGCAGTCATCAGCAGACAGCCCAGCCTGCCTGCGGCCGCCTCCCCCTACGCCCGTTCCCCCATCATCCTGGTCCCACATCCCTTTTCTGTCTCCCCCTCTGTGGTCCCACCAAAAATAAGCACGTATACAAATATTTAACGGGAAAGCAGAAATGAGTTTCTAAATATTCCAGGGGGATTTGCCGGGCTGGTAATTTGTTTGGCGCTGATAATTACATCTTACATTTTTCCAGCTTTACTTAAAACTGTGTGCCGAGTGCGCCGGCATTTAATTACTGCTCTGCGGCAGCCACAAGGTTATTTATTAAAGAGTTATTTTATCTTGATACAGTGGATCCTGCCCCTCATCCCCTCCTTAATGTTGTGTTATTTTCATCAGAGAAATTTCTGTGAGTGAATGCAGATTGCGGGGCTGCCTCCCCCTGCGATTAGGCTGTCACTCCACTGAATGCTGATGCCTCCGGGCGCCACACCGCCCTATTATAGGGGGTTGTCAGCGCAAATAATTAGACTTAAAAGTTACAGCTGAAATATAATCCAGACATGGCAGAGCCCTGTTTTGGAAATTGTCTATAAAATGTCAGCAGTAAAGATGCACGGGGAACAGTAATAGACCGGCATTGTTGGAGCCCAAGATTAGACCTAAGTGCATTTTTCCTGGCTCTGGCTTTTTTCTTCCCTGCTGTTGCTCTGTCAATAGACTGAGTCCAGGGCAAGTTCTGCCCCTTTTGGAGGCCTTGTGTCTGGGACGGTGGGAGGAGTGACCATGGGGCTGCTGCAGGGAGGCGCCGGCCACTCCTGGCTGTTAGGGCGGGGGTGGCTGTCCAGGCAGGTCCAGGGTGCAGGGCCCCACTGGCACTCGGGATCCCAGGAGGCCACCTTTTACCTCTCTTGCCCCCACCTTCCCTCTGCAGACATACCCTAACCTCCCTCACACTGCAGGGAAGATGAGCCTGAGCTTTGGGAAGTCTTGCTCCAGAGCTCCTTGTGTGTGCCCGAAGCCCGGTGCTCCGGCAAAGTCAAGGGTGCATCCCTAGCAGCCTCTGGGCTTGAGACCCTTGCCTGGGTGCTAGGGATGATCCTAAGGGTCACATCTGACCTCATCCTTAGTCCCCGCAATGTTCTGTCTTCCACCTGCAGGTAGGAGGGGAAAAATACAAGGGAAAACAAAGCTATTCTCAACGTTTATTCTGAAGGGCCTCCACTTCCTGACAGTGGAACAGAAGACCTTGTCCTCCCAGGACTATTTGGAGTACAGTCCTGCACTTTCTACACTGCTTTCTATACTGCTTAGGTCGGGACCCAAGGTTTATTGGCCAAGGACCTACTTCCTTTCCCTGGGGCTCTTTGTTTTTATGTCCCGGGACTAATCAGGCCCCAAGATTCCACCACTGACCAGGGTCAAGCTTGCAGCCATGGTGTCCCCTGGCACAGGCTTTCCAAGTCCCATCCTTCTTTTGTATGTTTGTTTATTCTTGAGAGAGACAGAGTGTGAGGGGAGACGGGGCAGAGAGAGAGACATGGAATCCAAAGCAGGCTCCAGGCTCTGAGCTGTCAGCACAGAGCCTGACACGGGGCTCAAACTCACAAGCCGTGAGATCATGACCTGAGCTGAAGTCGGACACCCAAACGACTGAGCCACCCAGGCGCCCCATCCAAATCCCATCCTTCTGCCAACTGGAGAATATCTTCTGCCAGCCCTGGCTGTCCAGAAGCTTCTCCCTAGAGCCTCCCAGTTGTCTTTTTTAAGACTTATCAGCCAGGGCTCAAAAGGGTGTGAGCTTTTCATCACACAGACGATCTCCTGGTAATACGTAAATTCGGGCATGGCACTTAGAAGGATCAGTCTTAAGTCGGTTCTCTTGTCTATAATTGGGAGGTGATAGCATCTCTAGCAAGGAAGCCTTCAGCACGTAATAGATATTCAAGAGTGGTTTCCCTTCCCCGAGCTTCTTTCGGTGCCCATGAACGAGGAGGACATGGGCTAAGAATAAAGACCTGATCAGTTAAGACTGCTCCCCTGTGCCTGTCCGCCCAAGCCAGGACTGTGCTGGACCCCTTCCTTCGTCGGCAGGCCTGGGCCTGGTCTGCAAATAGACCTGCCTGCCCGTACCTCTCCTCCCACTGCCAGCCCCCCAGGCCCAACCCCGGAGCTCAGGGAGGGCCCGCAGCACCAGGCTGGGCAGTGCTTCTGTCTGTGCATCCCAGTCTCACTCTGGTATCATTCGAGGGAGTGAGTGCTCGAAGGGTGCTCTTGTGGGTCCCTCCTGCCAGCTGTGCCCAGGATCCAACTATTCTCTGCCATGCAGAACTCTCTACCTGTGACATGTTGTCATTGTTCCATGTGGACTCCCAGCTTTGGGACAAGTGACAGAAACCTACTTAATTGGCTTAAGCAGAACAAGGAGATTCTTGTCTTAACCAAACTCAAATATGTAGAGGTAGATTTCAGGCAGGGCTGGATCCAGATATTTAAACAGTTTGGTCAGGCTCTGGTGTGTGTCTTAGCTCTGTTCTCAATTGACTTCTTTGTTCTCAAGTGTGTTCTTCCAAGCGTCACAAAAGGTGGTCCCCAGTCCCTCTAAGGTTAGCCACGGCAGTATAGAAAGAAAGCTGTTCTAATAGTTTTTGCAGAAGTCCAAAGGCTATATATCTCGTTAACC
Organism: Prionailurus bengalensis; assembly: GCF_016509475.1. Lineage (NCBI taxonomy): Eukaryota > Metazoa > Chordata > Mammalia > Carnivora > Felidae > Prionailurus > Prionailurus bengalensis. Next base: position 34,200,244 of record NC_057345.1, read on the forward strand.
CGATCTGGGTCACATGCCCCATGTAGCAAGAATGGGAGGAGAGGCAGTTCCCCTAAAGAAGATGAAGAGGCCAATTCTAGAAGGCAGAACACTAGATGTCCATGAGGCACATTGAGATCCCAAGTGAGCCTGGGGACACAGAGGGAAGTAGACTCAGCCCATGATGCCAGTCACACGTGGCTTTCTTGGGGGTTCTGTCTAGAGGTCTCGGAGTGAGGTGGTGTGGACAGAGTTGGGGCAGGAGCTGAGTGAGGTGGGGTCTGGTCATGTGGCCTGAGGAACCATGCAGGTGTTTTAACAGGGAAGTAACGTGAGCAGAACTGTGCTGTTTGTGGAGGGGCCTGGAGGAAGCCACCGTGGCCGAGACTCTAGTGGGGGCAGTGGCCTCTGGGTCTGGAAAGAAATTTAGTGGGTTTGAAAGATACTTTAGCCACGCGCTAACAGGACCTGGTGATTTGTTGGGTGTCTAGTCTCTGGGCTGCAGCTTGACCCCTGTGCAGTGAGGTCAGAGATGGGACCAGGTGGTTTCTGTGGTCCCTTCCAGCTCTGATTCTGTGGTTTGGGCTGTCTGAGCAGCAGAGTCTGGAACCTATGGTGGAGGTGCTCCTGATGTGACAGCATGGGTCCTTTGCATGCCCTGGCTCCCCAGCAAGGGTCCTTGGAGACCCGCACGCACTTTCGGTGCCGCCTTTTGGTTCCTTAGCCTCGCTGCCTGCCTTCTCCAGCACTGTCTGTAGGGGTGCCCCCGCCCACCAGCTGCATGACCCGTCAGCATGCCACGCATGCCTGCCCATGGCTAGGTCTTGCCTGCCTTCCCTCCTTCTGCATGTTCCAAATGTCTGTGCCCAGCTTCCAACTTTCGGTGGGGGGGGTTCCAGGCTACAACTTGGCCTGAGAAGCTCAGAACAGCTTCTGGCCTGGAAAGCCCAAGACCAGAGGTCGTGGCCAGGCACAGCTACCCTCCCTCTTGAGACCCTTGTTCATTGGCGCAGAAAGCCGTCTGTTCGGCGCCCTCATCGTGTTACTGCCATCGTCATGCCCATCCTGCCCGCGGACCACGTCCCTGGCCTGCCCTGACCCCTTACCCAGCCCCTTCTGAGGGGCAGCTCTTCCCCTTGGGTTCCCAGGCTGTGCCTTGAGCCTGGTTGAGGTCCTGGCAAATGGTCATGCCCCTTGCCCTCATCTCTCACCTCGGGTCACAGCCTGGAGGTGGAGGCAGTGACTCCAGAGAAGGTGGCCATGTCACTCCTGGGCAGACCCTCTCCCCTGCCCCAGCCATGCTCTGAGGTCCTCCACCCTCGGGTGCCTGGACTTCTCTCACTGGTGCCCCAGTTAGCCCCTCTGGAGAGGGTCAAGAGCAAGTGGGGGCAGGCACTGGAAGGCAACCTGGGATGTGGCCCAGACTAGGCCCTCAGTGTAGACCTGAGGCCCGAACCTTGCACTGAGTCCCTGTGTGACCCTGGGCAGAAAGGACTTTTCTGGGCCTCAGTTTCCTAGGCTGTAAAGTGGGAGCTTGGTTGCGGAATCTCTTATGTTCCGGTCTGAGTGTGGGGGCTACTTCTAGCCCAAAAGTGGGGTGGTGGGAGGTGGTAAGCTGGGGCCCAGGGACTCTACCCCACCTGTCTCTGAGGTGGGTTTGACTCTGACAAGCGGGGCTTCCTGGATGAGGGGCCCCTGCCCTTCCATCCTCCGGAGTGTCCTGCCCGGCCCGTGAGTACCTCTCTCCCTCCTCCCACAGTGCGCCGTGTGGCTCCTCGTTTCTCCATCCCTCCCAGCAGCCAAGAGGTGATGCCAGGTGGCAGCGTGAACCTGACTTGCGTTGCGGTGGGCGCACCTATGCCCTACGTGAAGTGGATGATGGGGGCTGAGGAGCTCACCAAGGAGGATGAGATGCCTGTTGGACGCAACGTGCTGGAGCTCAGCAATGTCGTGCGCTCCGCCAACTACACCTGCGTGGCCATCTCCTCGCTGGGCATGATCGAAGCCACAGCCCAGGTGACAGTGAAAGGTGAGTGCCACATGCATGCCTGCCGTGGTCTGCGGCCCGCCCTGTCGCACAGGGTGACAAGAGGTCCCAGCACCCGTGGCTGGTGAGGATGGCTGTTGTGGGGATGGATGAGGTCTAGGGGTCATCGCCCTCTCCTGGGGTCCTCCTGGCCCTCACTGGTGGAGAGAGGAGTTTCTGTCATTCATAGTGTTAGTAATAGCAAACAGATACTGAGTTCCTGTGGGCAGATACCGCACTGGTAAGCACAGAGTACTTTGTTTCATTTGTATTATGCTGGGAGGTAGGCCCTCTTCCTGTTTTACAAATGAGGGAACTGAGATGCAGGGTCACGTGGGAGGAAATGACAGAGCAGAGACTTGAACTCTTAGGGGTCTGATGCTATAGTCTGATGCTACAGTATGACCCCCTAGCCACTACATGGCACCAGACCCTCAAGTTTACCAACCCCCTGGCAGGAAGGATATGGTGAAATAGTGGCCAAGGGGGCGTGGGCTCTCCACCAGCTCCCTGGGATAGGCATGCATAGGCACACTCCTCCAGGCTCCCTGCCTCCATTCCTCCCTCAGAGCCGTCCTCCATTCGGCAACTGAAGTGATCTTTTGAAGATGTGAAGCAGGTTCTCACCACTCTCTTTTAAGAAAACAGCCTTCCAGTGGCTTCCCGTTGCTTTTAGGGTAAACACCGGGATCCTCACTCCCCTCACCCAGCTCTGCTGGCACTACTCAGTTCTGCCGGGCGCTCACCCAGCCCTCACTATGCTGGTTCTCCCCCAGTCTGGGTCTCAGCCCTGTGAGGCCCTCGTGGATGTCCCCAACTCAGCACCCCGCTGTCTGCTGTCCTTGTGTGCACTGGAATCATGAGTATGGACGCAGTGCTTCCCACTCACCCTAGAGTGTAAACTCCACAAGGGCAGGGGTGCGGCTGTGTGACCTGTGTCCTCAGCCCCAGCGCAGTGCCCAGCACTTAGTAGGCTTTTGATAATTATTTGTTAAATGGTCGGCTGTGGATCTGGGGCTTTTCTACCTTCAATTTGAGCCAAGCCACAGGTGTGTGGGGCCCAAAGCCCCAACACTTTCTAAAATCCAGACCTTTCCCTTAGGTGCGTCTCTCCCCAACACCAGCCCCAGTCACGCATAGGTGCCCACAGGGAGCGCAGGCAAGCCCCAGAGGCAGACCTCAGCCTCCCAGCCTGTGTGCATGGGACCTGGTCAGGCCATGCCACCTCTGCGTCTTAGGTTGTTAGGTGAGGATCCAGTGAGTTCTCAAAGTAACATGGGTAGACACTAGATGACCAAAGGCCCCTGGAGGCCCTGACAGGTGTGGTCACCATCCCCTGCTAGGTGCCCTTAGAGGTCACCTTGAACTTTTCAAGCTGTTCTTCAAGGTGTGTTGTGGGGGTCAACCACATTCTGGTTGGATAACATCAAAGGCAGGCTTGGCTCCTGGAGTCATGACCTCAGGCCATCCTGAGCCTCTCACTTTCTTCCCAGCTCTGCCGAAGCCTCCAATTGACCTTGTGGTGACAGAGACAACTGCCACCAGCGTCACCCTCACCTGGGACTCTGGGAACTCAGAGCCCGTGTCCTACTACGGCATCCAGTACCGTGCAGCAGGTGCAGAGGGCCCCTTCCAGGAGGTGGATGGCGTGGCCACCACCCGCTACAGCATTGGTGGCCTCAGCCCTTTCTCAGAATATGCCTTCCGCGTGCTGGCGGTGAACAGCATCGGACGAGGACCGCCCAGCGAGGCAGTGCGGGCACGCACAGGGGAGCAGGCGCCCTCCAGCCCCCCGCGCCGTGTGCAGGCACGCATGCTGAGCGCCAGCACCATGCTGGTGCAGTGGGAGCCGCCCGAGGAGCCCAACGGCCTGGTGCGAGGGTACCGCGTCTACTACACTCCCGATTCCCGCCGCCCCCTGAGTGCCTGGCACAAGCACAACACAGACGCCGGGCTCCTCACCACCGTGGGCAGCCTGCTCCCTGGCATCACCTACAGCCTGCGCGTGCTGGCCTTCACTGCCGTGGGTGACGGCCCACCCAGCCCCACCATCCAGGTCAAGACGCAGCAGGGAGGTAAGTGCGGGCAGCGTGCTGGCTGGGTGGCCATAGCAGAGCTGGGGTGGGCAAGGCTGTGGCGAGGCCTCTTCCATCAGGCCGTGGGCTTCGGGGCCTATATTCCACACACGCGTGGTCACTTGGGATGCAGGACACGGGTGCGAGGGTGTCTTCCCCTGCCCTCGAGGGGATCGGTGAGGTTCACGGCGCCTGGCATGGGGGCGTTGCAGTGCCTGCCCAGCCGGCGGACTTCCAGGCGGAGGCAGAGTCGGACACCAGGATCCAGCTCTCGTGGCTGCTGCCCCCGCAGGAACGGATCATCAAGTATGAGCTGGTGTACTGGGCCGCGGAGGATGAAGGCCAGCAGGTGAGTGCCCAGCGGGGACAGGAGAAAGGAGGTGGGGGCTCTTCCTTATCCCTTAGAGTCTGTGGTGGGCTCACCCAGGCAGGCTTTCTGGATTTTGTGGTTGTACGGACACGGCCCCCAGGGTTCTCCTTGGGGCTCTGGGGCTCACGTGGCTGATAAGGTTCCATAGTCTTTGTTGCCCCTGTGCTGGGGGCAGAGTCTGTCCTTGGGTCTGTCCGTGGGTTTCTTGGGCTCTGTGGCTTACGCGGCACTGGCGGAGCCCTAAAGTTCCCCACTGGAGCCACTTGTCCCAGGTGTTCGTGGCCATGTAGTCTGTGCAGTGTCCGTGGCATGGGCTGGGCCGAGTCCCTTATATGGTCCAGGTGGCCATGTGACATGGAGCCTGCCCTGGAGCCACGGTGGGTCCGCAGGGGTCAGCTGCAGCCCGCGTTGGGGAACAGCCTCTGAGTGACCTTTGAGGTCAGAGCAGTCAGTGAGTGCTCCCTGCTCTTCCAGCACAAGGTGACCTTCGACCCCACCTCCTCCTACACTCTAGAGGACCTGAAGCCTGACACACTGTACCACTTCCAGCTGGCCGCCCGTTCCGAGATGGGGGTGGGCGTCTTCACCCCCACCATTGAGGCCCGCACAGCACAGTCCAGTAAGTGTCTTCGGAGGCTACTGCCTGCTGTAGCTGGGAGGGACACAGACATACACACCCTTCTCCCTTGACCAGGGGGGGTGGTCAGGTCTGCCAGGCCCTGGACTGGACCCTTGTCTGGGCTCCGGGTCTGGACCCCGAGAGAGGGACAGGTAAGTTCCCACTGGTCTGCGTCCGGGCGGCTGCTGCCCGCGCTGCTCTCCACCCCCCACCCGCTCCTGCCCCTCCCTCTCCCAGGCCCCCCCCCCCCCACGACCACCCAGGTAAGTTCTGTGTCTGTGACTCATCCTCTTCCCCCCGCCACCCCCCCTACCCCCAGCCTGTCTGCGCTGGCCACACTGGCTGACTAGGCCATTTCCACTGGTGGGATGGCCACGCTTGCCCAGTCTCAGACACGCCCCCGCTTTGGCAGCTGTCCTCCCTTTCCATGTCCCCACATCTCATCTCCCCCATCACCTACATTCCCTGCCCCGTGTCCCCCACCATGAGAAAGATGTGCGAGCTGTGTCATCACACCGGGCCAACCGCACGTAGGGACACATCTGTGAGCATGAGACTTTGTGACCCAGAGTGTCCACGTGCCTGCCTTAAGACCACGTGACCTTCCACGTGTGGGTCTGTCTGTGAGGCCATTTGTGCTACACTTTGTGGCTTTGTGTGTTACCGTGTTCCTGCCTGCGTGTGACTGCGTCTGACCGCCTGACTGTACAGCACCTGCATGTGTGTCCAACGAGTGTCTGGCGTGCCCTGTGATTGAGTGGCCATGAGGGTCTGTGTGATAATGGGGGCCACAGATGTATGGCTGGAGAGGATCATGGCATTGAGGCAGCACAGGTGCTCACCCTAGACACGGCAGCGTCTGTGAGGCGGTCCATGTGACACGGGGCTGTGTGTGAATGTGCCAGTGATGTCGGGCAGCTATGTGGGACCTGGTGTTCATGGATCCATCCTGCGAGCACCTGCTGTGCTCCTTCTGCGCCCGTGCACGGTGCGGGGCTGGGAGTGACCCTGACGTGGCCTCCCACCTGCGGGGATCCTGGTCTAGTGGGGCAGCTAGATGTTAAACCTGCAGTTACCCAAATGAGCTCTTAATTATGTTTGTGTTAAGTGCTGTGGAAGAGACAGATGATGGGATGGGAGCTTCATCTGGTCTGAAGGGCCAAAGGGGCTTCCTTGGGTGACACAGGCCTTAGGCAGAGGGTCAGCAGGTGCAAAGGCCCTAAAGTGGTCAGTGGCGAGCTGGGGGCCAGTGTGGCTGGAGCAGCCACCAGACCATGGCAGCTGGCTTCAGGTTCAGAGGACAGGTGGGAGGGCTGACTGGCTGCTGTGCAAGAGTGCACAGGACAGCCCGGCAGGATGCCTGAGGCCAGGTAGGGGGCTGTGTGGTAGTCTGTGCAAAAGGTGGCAGCTCAGATGAGGTGTTGGTGGATTGGAGAGCTGCCTGGGATGCCAGCTGGCTGGGACTTGGTGATGGATTGGGTTTTGGATGCTGAGGGAAAGGGAAGTGTCAGGCAGATTCCTTGCTTCTGAGGTATGGACCTGGGAAGAGAGTAGGAAGTGGGACCTAAGCAGGCACTACAGCCCGAGATGCCTTATGCCGTGTCAGTGGTGATGTTGGGCTAGAGGTGGGGGACCCTGAGGAGGATGACCAGAGATGGCAGGAAATTAAGGAGAGGGGAGCATCTTAGAGGTTGGAAGAAGCAGACCAGATGCTTGACCAGAGCCAGAGGAACACTGGAGTGTCCACTGGGTTGAGGACTGTGAGGACTTTAGCTGGAGGGAGGGACCACTGCAGCTGGAGAGGGGGGTTGTGGTCCTGAGTGTGGGTTTCGTCTTTTAAGATAGGATTTTGAGCATATTTAAGCATTACTAGGAATGAGCCTGTTCAGAAAAGTCAAAAATTTGGGAAAGAGAAGGATTTTGGAAGCTCAGGAGGTTGGGGAAGGGGGCAGAGCATGGATGGGAGAGATCTGCCTTGGACAGGAGGGCGTACCTCTCTCCCCGTGGGAAGCAAGGGCGGCTCAGTGAGATTACAATTGTTGGGTGGGTTTGGTAGCAAGAGATGGAGGGAGCTGCTGGTGGGAGGCTTCAGTCTTCTCTGCAAGGTGGGAGACAGTTGTGTGCTGAGAGCTGAAGGTTAGAGCGTGGAGGAGGTTGAAAGCATGCTGTGTACAGTGGTGAATCAAGCCGGGCAGAGGACAGAGGCCACAGGCAGCATGCAGGGCCCGGGTGAGGCCACTGGGGACGTGCTCATAGGATGCCGGCCTTCCAGGGCAGGTGACCTACCTGTCCCAGGGCTGCCTGGAAGAGGGCAGAGGGGTTGGATCCATCCAGGGCTTGGCACAGGCCGGGCAAGAGCATGGGAAGAGAAGTAGGTGAGAGAGTTGAAGGGGCATGTAAGAGCGGTGAGGTGTGGGACCTCCGGGTCTAAGCTCAGTATTGAGGGCGGTAAGGATGGTAGGTCAATGAGCGGAGGTCCCTGGGGGGCGCTGAAGAGCCAGTACAGTGCTGGGGACCTTGAGCAGCTGAGCTGGGGGAGGGGGAAGGTCTGCAAGGGGATGTCCGAGGCCACGGTTTGGGGGATAGGGCCATTCCGAGCCTCGGCAGTATCAAGGGCACGGCCACAGCCGTGCGGGGGAGGAGAAAGCCCTGGAGATGAGGGGCTCGGGGGCTCGGGAGGGGGACTACCGAAGTCACCCAGGCAAGGGGTGGGAGCAGAACTCTGGACGGTGAGGAAACCATGCTGTGGCACTAGGCTCCTCAGTGGGAATAAGGTCTAGAAACGTCACTGGGAATAAGGGAGGCACAGCCCCGTGTCCTAACTCCAAGGAACTGGTTGAGTGCGAGCACCTCCATAGGCCACACTTTCTCCAAATCAGTCAAGGCCGTTGGCCTCTTTCCCATCTGGCCTCCAGTCTCTGTGGTTGCTTGTGGCTCCGACACCCTGTCCAGGAAGGCACAGGCCACGGCTACCTTGTGCCAGAAGAGCCACTGGGGAGCTGTGGGCACAGCAGCTAGAGTTCTCCATATGTGGTTGTGTGTGTGATGGGGGCAAGGGGTCAGGGAGTCCCGGCCCACGCTCATGTGTATCTGGCAGTTGTGTGTGTTTTGTGAGAGAAAGCATATGTGTGGGAGAGACCTTGTGTGTGTGTGAGGTGCTGTTAAAGCCCCATATGTGCGAAAGACACCATATGTGTATGTGGGACACACGGGGTGTGTGTGTGTGTGTGTGTGTGTGTGTGTGTGTGTGTACACAGGCAGAGCCTGTGGTCCAGAGGGAGCCAGGCTGTCTGGCAACAGCGGTGGCAGCCTGCCTAGGAGGGGCCCTGGGTTAGCCATTCTGTACTCAGGGACTAGCCGGCCTGGGTGAGTTTCCCATCCTCTGTGATTCGTCACTGTGTCCGTGACCCCCACCCTCCATCTGCCTGCTTCCCCCCATTTGTCTTCCCCAGCCCCCTCCGCCCCTCCCCAGAAGGTGACCTGTGTGAGCACGGGCTCCACCACGGTCCGGGTAAGTTGGGTCCCGCCGCCAGCCGACAGCCGCAACGGCGTTATCACCCAGTACTCGGTGGCCTACGAGGCAGTGGACGGCGAGGACCGAGGGCGGCATGTGGTGGAGAGCATCAGTCGCGAGCACTCCAGCTGGGACCTGGTGGGCCTGGAGAAGTGGACGGAGTACCGGGTGTGGGTGCGGGCACACACGGACGTGGGCCCCGGCCCGGAGAGCAGCCCGGTGCTAGTGCGCACGGACGAGGACGGTAGGCGCTGGCACCGAGGGGAGGGGCGGGGGAGGGGAGGCACCCCTCCCAGACACCACCCACCGCGCACCCCAGGGCCTCTGCCTCACACAAGCCGGGAAGGACTCCTCTTCCTGATGGGGGCTTAATAGCCCAGAGTGGGGAAACAGAGCTTGTGGGATAGCCCATGACCAAAGCCCAGCCTTTGCAGCGGTCTCCAAGGCAGCTGGAGCCTTAAAAGGCTAAGATGGAAGAAGCAGTCCCACCTAAGATCTGGGAGGTGGAGACTGGGAAGACTGGTCCAAGAGATGCTCAGAGTAGAACCAGCAAGACTCACTCTTGGCCAGATGTTGGCATGATATGGGTGCCAGGAGGAGATGGGACAGGTTGTGCCCACCTTAGGATGACCAAAGGCCTGGTGCCTCACCACTGCCCTCCCCACCAAGTGAGATAGCTCTGGGCCCAGGGGGTCAGCAGGGCTTCCTTGTGCTAGGTGAAGGGACCCCTCCTGTGTCCTCAGCAGGGACAGACAGTCTACAAAAACTCTGTTGAGGGCCTTTACTGGAGCAGTGGGGTGCAAAGGCAAGGCCCTGGAATGTGCTGTGCCCCCCCCGAGCCAAGGTCCATACCACCAGGCCCGACTTTCTTCTCTTCCCGGTCCCCAGTGCCCAGTGGGCCACCGCGAAAGGTGGAGGTGGAACCGTTGAACTCCACTGCTGTGCGTGTCTCTTGGAAACTGCCCGTCCCCAGCAAGCAGCATGGCCAGATCCGCGGCTACCAGGTCACCTACGTGCGGCTGGAGAATGGCGAGCCCCGTGGCCCACCCATCATCCAGGACGTCATGCTGGCTGAGGCTCAGGTGTGTCACTGGGAGGCGGTGGGGTGGAAAGGTGGACGAGGCCAGCATACTCTGCTACCTCTTTGGAGCCCAGGTTTGACCCATCCCCTGCCTGCCCTCGGGACTAAGACACCGAGGTGTCCTGCCGCATTAGGCTTAGGAGGTGCTCAGACCAGAAGGTTAGGGCTGGGTTCCAGGAAACACTCTCTTCCGTCTTGCCTACGCCAGCCCAGGCCCTGCCAGCCCCATCTGCCCCGGTGACTATCCCAGCCTGGCAGCCACCTCTGTGGCTCAGATACCAGCACTAGCAGTGAGGAGCCCTCTCTGCACAGAGCCCGGCTTCCATTGTCACCCTCTGCCCGGGCTTCAGCCCCCTAAGCCCTCCTTTGTGTTTTGCAGAAAGCACATTCACTGTCAGTTAGGCTGGGATTTGAGATTTGCCTTCCCCCGCTCAACAGTGCTGGGCTGGGCAGCCATTCCTCCCACAGCCAGGGCAGGGAGAGCCCTCCTCCTGTCATCTCCCCCAACTCAGCCTTTGGCCATGGCAGAGTTCTGTGAATGGCCCAGCTGGGTGTGGCTCTACGCTTGGCCCTCAGGAGGATGGCTTGGCCCCTGGTGTTTACGCTCAAGGTCTGGGCCTGCCAGCCAGCCTCCTGTCTTCCTCTGTGCACTAATGTTCTCCAGGGGATAACAGTTTCACCCGTGAGCTTAGGGTGAGGTCCCTGGGGTATTCTGAGCACTGGTTTGCTGTTCAGGTAAAGAACCTGGGATACTGGGAGGTTATGTGAATGGCCCAGAGTTTCCCAGGAAATAGGTGGCTGAGCTTGGGTAAGAAACCCAGTCTCTGGACTCTGAACTCCTAGAAAGGGCTGTAATTGTTATGGCGAGTTTCCTCCCAAAAGATTCTGCTGAAGAGTCGTAACACCTGGTGTGGTCTGCTTTCGAGGTCTCCCCATCCAGAATCAGGGTCTTGGGGAGGGGGTTCACAGTGGGCAGCACTGAGGCAGCCCTGGGGGAAGGAGCCCAGATTCCCTTCAGAGCCCACATGCCCTCCCCATCCAGCTTTTCACCCCTACCTGGGCTGGGCCCAGAAGTGCAGGTGCAGACCCCATGTTCTGCCTGCTGTACTCAGGGTGGGCTCACCCACACAGACAGATGGGGCCTTCTTGCCTCTGGCTGAGCTTAGCACTCTGAAGCCAAATTCTTCTCTGGCCAGAGGGTGCCCTCTTCCTCCTCTCATCCTGCCCAGTGCTGAGAGAGAACGGGGGTGGAGGAGGCGGACATGTGCACCCGCCTGCATTCCTGGGGCAGGTTGAGGACTCCTCCTGGAGCCTCCACAGACACACCCACCCAGAAACATCCCCGGAATGGGCTCCCTCCAGCCCCTCCCATCCTAGAGGGCCAGCGGCACAGCTGCAGCCAGTGGGGTTCTGGAGCCACCCTTTCAGGTGCCCCCTTCTGGTTCCAAGTGGTTTGAAGGGAGCTGGGCTACAGGAGGAGGGACACTGTCCATCTGGTTTCAAACATATCATGACGGGGGTAAACCCGAACTCCAGGAAAGCCAACTGAAGATGGAGGGGCCTGGTCCCCAGCCCAGCCACAGGGCCCAGCTGTCCTCCGACCACCCTGTCAGGGACACCACAGCCTGTCCGTCTTCACCCAACAGCACCATCTGCTTAGCCCAGGGTCCCCATCAGTTCTGGAAGAACCATGAGGGTCCTGCCCCCCTCGAGTGTGTAGCCAGACCTGTCTCCTTTTATGTGTGTGTCCATGTCGGGTTTGTCTGTTTCTCACTCGATGTTTTTCCTCCCTCTCTGTGTCTCCTCTCACTGCCTGTGCCTGCCTCACCCTCTTCTCCTCTCTCCTTCCCACTGCTCCCTTCTGTCCTCTCTCCCTCCGTTGTGCTTCATCTGCTTTGTCTCTCCTTCTTTGCCCTCACTCTGCCTCCAACACGGGAGAGGTGCGTTGTGAAGACCTTCCTGCCCAGACCTGGCTTGGACAGTGAGAGTCTCCCACCCCCCCCACCCCCCCACCCCTGCTCCGAGACAAGGAACCTAGAGCAGAGGCGGGCCCAGCCATACCTTTGAAAGTGTCCGTGGCCAGTAGGGACCTGTTGATGGCCTCCTGCCATATTCTGTCCCATGCTCCTTGCAAGGCCTTTCCAACAGAGCTTCTCAGAACAAGAGGGACCACAGTCAGTGGACAGAGGTTGGACCAGCACTTTAAGGGTGGTTGGGCCAGAGGACCCTCTGGTTGCTCTAGCCTGAAGATGTCATGGGCCATCTCCCTTTGCTGTGCTGGACACCAGCCAGCCTCAGTCCTCCAGTGTCCCCAGACCACAGAACAGACACCTCAGTCCCTCCACCTGCATGCATCACGGCCTAAAGAAGAACGTACCAAGAAACAGAGACATTGCCAGCCCTGAACCATGCCTTGCTACCGTAATAAGATCTCAGGCACCCTCAGGAAGGAATAGGGGTCTCACTGCTCCCCCTGTGCCTGTGGGGAAGGGCCTAGACTCCAAGCTTGGCATTCACACTTCCATCATCTTGCTGGCCAGCCTGCCCCCATCTCCCAACCCCAGTGCAGCTCTCGCTATTCCTGGGACACCCTCCTGCCTGGGAAAACTGTATAATCTGTCTCCCAGCTGAGAGTGAAAGGAGATGCTGAATAATCATACCATGACAACAGCCGCAGGCCAGGACCTTCCTGGGCAAACCCGGATGCAGTCGCCCTGCTCCCAAAGGAGTGGGTGTCTTCACCCCTGTCTGGCAGCCTCTCCCTCAGAGCACCTGTAGGTGGCGCTCTCTGGTCCCTCCCGTGCCCAGGAGCCCTCCCTCTTCAGTCTGTGTGCTTCCTAGTCTCCCTCCCCTCCTTGGCCCTGGCTTACGGCATGGGCTGGGATCTCCAGATGGGGAGTGGTTTTGGGGTGCTACCCCCATGGGCATTTCAGAGGCCCTTGCCCTCCCTCTGCCCTGCTGGGCCGGGCCCCCTCCAGCAAGAGTCCTTCACATCCTGTCTCCCTTTCTCTCCCTCCCGCGGTCAGTGGCGGCCAGAGGAGTCCGAGGACTATGTAAGTAACAGGTGTGCGAACGCGGGCGAGACCTGGGTCAGGTTGGGCTCATGGGACACTCCCCTCCCCCGCCTTTCCCCCCAGCCTGAGCCGCCGAGATCCACAGGCCACCAGCCACCTCCAGAGAAAATTGGCGTTTAGACTCAAGCGGCGAGCTGAGCAGCGATTGGCATTTCCTCTAATCCTTACTTCTCGCCTGTCGAGCAGCAATTTCGGGCCAGTGTTTGTGATCGACCAGGGCCTGGCCCCTGCTCTGGCCAGACAGGGATGGAGTTAAATCCGATCCTGATCATTAGGTCTTATTGATCCCTGGAGTGAAAAATCACCTGCTCCTGGGCCCAGGCTGGGAGGGAAACCTGGGGAGCTGGTTCCGGCATTGGTGCGTTCTGGAGCCCCAGCCCTGGGACACCCTCCAGCCGGGGCAGGAGGGTGTTTGAGAGGGGTTGGTGGTGGCTGCGGGGGCCCCACCTACCACTCAGAGCTGGAGGGACACCAGGGTTGGTGGTGACAGCTCTGTTCCCACTGCACGGTGGTCCCCTCCCTTCTTCCCACTCTCCCCGTGTGGCGTGGCTTGGCCTCCTGTGGTGTTTCTCCGCATGTCTGGAAAGGATGCCTTGGCTGGAGATGGGCATGTAGGCAGGGCCTGCCAAGGCTGGGAGACACTGCCCTGGCTGACTTCTTAGGTATCACTGGGGACAATGGGGAAGTACGTTCCCTTGGGGTGGGTGTTTCCTGTCCTATTCATCTTCCTTCCCTCATCTTTCTTCCCTTCTCACAATGTATTTGCAAGGCATTCAGTAGTCACAGAGCCCACTCCTACATGTGGCCAGATGGGGTCCTGGCCGGGTCCTGCAGGGCAGCACCTTGGCCCGCTGCACCTTGCTTGTCGGTGTGGGTGTGGGTGTGGGTGTGGGTGTGGTGTGTGCACACGTGCACTATGGTAGTCCTTTGCCCTCCTACAAGAGAAGCTGTAGGCTGCGTGCATGTGCGTGCCAAGAGTCATGCAAGGTGCCCCGTGCGTGCGGAGCTCTGTGCCCTGTGTGTCATGTGTACACAGACCTCCTGAGGTGTCACTCGCAGCACAGTGGAGTGGAGGAACAGTGTAGCCCTTTGTTCTAATCTGAAAGGAAGGGTGAGCTGTCTGCTCCAGGCGTGCAGCTCCTGGGACAGGCGGGGTCCTCCTGGGCACACATCCCACCTGCCTGCCCCGCATCCAGCAGAGTCCAGCATCGCCCAGCATCCCACGCCCCGGGACCTCTGGCCCTGTGAGCCCCGGAGGCTCCCTGCCGGCGAAGGTCCTCAGGTGGCTGGCACAGGCTGGCCTCCTGGCTCCTCTGTGATGAGACTGGGCCCCTCCTCCTTCTTAGGAAACCACCATCAGCGGCCTGACCCCAGAGACCACCTACTCCGTTACTGTCGCCGCCTACACCACCAAGGGGGATGGTGCCCGCAGCAAGCCCAAAATTGTGACGACGACCGGGGCAGGTGAGTGCGGGGTCAGGGACAGAGCCGAGGGTGGGGCGGCAGGGCGGGCAGCGCCAGAGCCCAGCGCGTGGTTGTTCAGTCCCAGGCCGGCCCACCATGATGGTCAGCGCCACGGCCATGAACACCGCGCTGCTGCAATGGCACCCTCCCAAGGAGCTGCCTGGCGAACTGCTGGGCTACCGACTGCGGTACCGCCGGGCCGACGAGGCAGAGCCCACTATCATGGATTTTGGCAAAGATGACCAGCACTTTACAGTCATCGGCCTGCACAAGGGGGCCACCTACATTTTCTGGCTTGCTGCCAAGAACCGGGCTGGCCCCGGAGAGGAATTCGAGAAGGAGATCACCACTCCTGAGGATGCACCCAGCGGCTTCCCCCAAAACCTGCGTGTGGTAGGGCTGACCACCTCTACCACGGAGCTGACCTGGGACCCCCCGGTGCTGGCGGAGAGGAACGGGCGCATCACCAACTACTCCGTGGTGTACCGTGACATCAACAGCCAGCAAGAGCTACAAAACATCACTGCTGACACCCACCTGGTACTGTCCGGCCTCAAGCCGGATACCACTTATGACATCAAGGTCCGCGCTCGTACCAGCAAAGGCGCCGGCCCACTCAGCCCCAGCATCCAGTCCCGGACCATGCCCGTGGAGCAAGGTGTGTGCCGCGGGCATGTGGCTGCGCCTGGGGAACTCTGCTCTCCTTGACCCACTGACCTCTGGCGACTGTGATCCACCAGCCTCTGCTGTGTGACCCTCCAATCTCTCATGACCATGACCACTAACCTCTAGCGAACAGGCGCCACATTCTCAGTGTGCGACCCCTGACCTCTGCTCTCCTTGACCTACTGACCTCTGCTGTGTGACTCCAATCTTTCGTGACCTTGACCCACTGATCTCTTTTGACTGCATCACCATCCTTGGGTGTGGGACACTGATCTCTTGGGGCCATGACCCACTGACTTCTAGTGAACATGCTCCACCGTGCTCTGGCGTGGGGTCACGTGCTTCTCATGACTGAATCCCACTGACATCTGGTCACTGACCAGCACCTCTGGAGATCCTGACCACGGGTCCTGTGGCATCTGCCCAGCTCAGTCCTCCCTGTGAAGAGGAGTCTGGGCTGAGAGCCGAGCTGTGGGATTTGAAGCTGGCTCGGAGTGGGGTACCTGGCCTCCGCAGCCATTCCGGACCCTCAGCCCTGGCCAGCATCTCTTCCTGGCAGGGAACCCTTCGCCCCAGCCTCCGGTTACACAGCCACAGCTGACTCCCCGCCCTTCCTTGTGTTCTACAGTGTTCGCCAAGAACTTCCGTGTGGCGGCTGCTATGAAAACTTCTGTGCTGCTCAGCTGGGAGGTCCCTGATTCCTACAAGTCCGCGGTACCCTTCAAGGTGGGTGAGGGCCACGGCCAGCCAAGCCCGGCACACTTGCCGGCCTGCCCCAGGGCGTCGCGCCAGTCCCAGGTGTGGGCGTCTGTGGCGAGGTTTCCCGGTCAGGTGGATGCACACTCTGTGCCCCGTAGGCCCACAGTGGGGTGAGGGGGGGGGGCTCACCCCAGCGCACTGCCTGTCCCTCTCCCCCGCAGATTCTGTACAACGGGCAGAGTGTGGAGGTGGACGGGCACTCCATGCGGAAGCTGATCGCAGACCTGCAGCCGAACACGGAGTACTCATTTGTGCTGATGAACCGCGGCAGCAGCGCAGGAGGCCTGCAGCACCTCGTGTCCATCCGCACGGCCCCAGACCTCCTGCCGCACAAGCCACTGCCTGCCTCCGCCTACATAGAGGACGGTCGCTTCACCCTCTCCATGCCCCACGTGCAGGACAGCACCCTCATCAGGTGTGCAGATGAAGCCGTGGGTGGGGGCGGGGCAGGGCTGGCGACGGCGCGTGGGTGACGACAGGCCTGATTCCCGCTCTGCCCACCTAGGTGGTTCTACATCGTGGTGGTACCCATCGACCGTGTGGGCGGGAGCATGCTGGCCCCGAGATGGAGCACACCCGAGGAGCTAGAGCTGGACGAGGTGCCTGTGATGGGACGGGGCACTGGCAATGACAGCCCCATTGCTCTGCTTGGCTGTGGCCCCAGTTTCTCCCCCAAATTGGACTCACTCTCTGGCTGCTCTGCCTGGAAGCCTAGTCCTCTCTGGGACTCTGAAGCAGCCCCCTGGGAGTTTCCCAGGAAACTGGAAGGCTTGCAGAGACTCCCTAGAGGGATTTGCTGAGGATCCCTCAGGACAGGAAGAAGCAGAGACCCCTGTACGGGTCTAGAAGTTCCTGAGCCCTGTAGACTTGGGGCAGTCCCGAGAGGCTAGAGTAGAGCCCTCGGCATGTTGGGAATCCCTTGTCCTCACAGAGGTGTGGAGCCAGCCCTCTCTGGTTAGAGTGAGGAGCAGGTTACCCAGAGGGCCTCTCCTCACTGGGTTGGCAGGGAGGAGTGGCATTGTGCCGGTGTGTGGCATTATTCCGTGAGGGCCGTGGGCCAGGCCGGGCCCAGGCCTGTTATGTGGACGGTGAGTCTCAGTCCAGGGAGAAGATGTCTGAGGCCACAGGCCCAGGGGCACGTGGTCTGAGGTCCGGCGTGACTCCTGTGCTCTGCTCTGTCAGCTTCTGGAGGCCATCGAGCAGGGGAGTGAGGAACGGCGACGTCGGCGACAGGCAGAGCGGCTGAAGCCATACGTGGCTGCCCAGGTGGATGTGCTCCCTGAGACCTTCACCCTGGGGGACAAGAAGAGCTACCGGGGCTTCTACAACCGGCCCCTGTCTCCGGACCTGAGCTATCAGTGCTTTGTGCTCGCCTCCCTGAAGGAACCCATGGACCAGGTCTGCCTGAGCCGCCTGGGCTCTCAGTACCCCGAGACTAGACTAGTCTCAAATACCATGAGATCCCAGGCCTAGGGCTGCCCCAGAGACCCCAGACCTGCACTAGGGGATCTCAAAAGACGTCAGCCCCTAGGACCCAGAAGGCCAGACCTTATCTAGCCCTAGGGACTCGGTCAGCTGGCCAGGCTCAGGTTGGCCTGTTTGGTTCCAGCCCAGCATAGCCCAGCCCCAGAGCCCTTTCTCCAGGTTTGGTGGGCAGAGGGTGGGGGACCTCACAATGAGCTCACCGCCCATGCTGTTCCTCCACTGGGCCACAGAAGCGCTATGCCTCCAGCCCCTACTCCGATGAGATCGTGGTCCAGGTGACACCAGCCCAGCAGCAGGAGGAGCCTGAGATGCTGTGGGTGACAGGCCCCGTCCTGGCAGTCATCCTCATCATCCTCATTGTCATCGCCATCCTCCTGTTCAAGAGGTGAGTGCTGCACCCAGCACCCCAGGAGACAGCCACCTGCCCCTGGACTCTCAGGTCCTTCCCGGCATGGTTCGCGCAGGTACAGGGCAGCCACAGAGGCCTGCACCTGGCCCCTGGGCTCAGTGGGAGCCCACAAGAGCAGAAACAGTGTGTGTGCACACGCGTGTATGTTAGCCTAGGTGTGACGAGGAGCCACAGCTTCACAGAGGGCTGGTTCACCTGCATCCCTGGGCACGTGTGTCCATCTGTCTCTCTGTTTCGGTGGGTGTGAACATGTCTGTCTTTAAGCTTCAGGACACCGCCCTCTCCTGGTCTCCTACCTTCAGCACTTCCTCTGACGCCATTCCTAGATGACTCCCCAGCCTGGCTCTCCCGCTTAGGCCTAGAGAGGTCCAGGCCCAGCTGCGGGCCCATGTACCCACAGACATTCATTTGGCACACATTTATTGAACGCCTGCTGTAACCACGGCATCCCCAGTAGTCCCAGACTCAGCGTGTCTTAAACCTTCCCCTTAACCTGCAGTCCCTATCACGAGGGACTAGTTAGCAGTCAGAAACCTGGGGGCCAGCCTCAGCCCTCCTCTTCCCTCACTCCACCTGGTCTCCTGGGAGTTCTGTCCTAAAGATGGCTACATCTCCTCCTCCACTCCCAGTAGGCTCCCCACAAGACGGTGCATGTCTAGGCACAGCTGGGGACCTGGTAAACGGTGTTCCTCAGTGCTCTTTCTCAGCTAGTAGTAGCCACCTGCTCTTAGAGCCTCCCCTCCTACCCATCCCCCTGCCAACCTGAAAAGTACTTCCAAAGCTTCGTCACCCTCAGTTTAAAACTTGTTAGTGGCTCCTGAAGTAAAGCATGAGCTCTCTAACCTGACAGTCAAACGCCTGGCTAACCAGTCTGGTCCCATTCCCAACATTGTCACGGAACCGATGCAGTTCGCTTGACTGGCTGGGGCTGTGCCCCCTCCATTCTGCAGCTTTCCCACTCGTGCCCACCAGGCTGCTGTCATTGCATCCTTCAAGACTCCCTTCCAGGGGCTCTCAGTTGAGAGAGTTTGCCACTCTGGATCGTGGGGTTGTGAGTTTAAGCCCCATGTTGAGCATAGAGCTTACTTTAAAAAAAAAAAAAAAAAAGACTCCCTTCCCGGCTCTGGTGCCCACAAGGCTGTCCCAGGTCCCTACTTCTGCCCCAGTGATGCTTCATTGGGCACATCACTAGGCCTGTGTTTCAGCAGCCACCACGCTGCTGAGCCCATAAGGCTCGTTCACGAACGTTTGTCAGTGAGCACACATCGGTTTGTATGTCTGAACACGTCTCCACATAGGAGTTCCTGTGCTCTGTGTCCCATCTCTCCCCTATCCCTGACCTGGTCCGAGGGCCTCCTTCCTGAACAGTTCATTCCTTCCTCCCAGGGTGAATAGGGACAGGCTTTCCTGGTCCAGGGCATGGAGACTAGGGGGGGGTGGACCCTGAGGAGTGTCCTTTCCATCCCATCTGGGTCCTGGTGTCTGTTAGGAGAGCCAACCCCCTGCCTGTGGAGGCCATATAGGTGCCGTAAACAGGTCCCTCAGCGTCTCCCCATGTCGTGAGAGGGCCTGAGTGCTTGGTGGAAACAATGACCATTCCTCTCTTCTGTCCTTGCCTGTCTTTCGGGACCTAGTAAACAAGAAAGGTAGGACTCGTTCCTTCTCTCTTCACACGCCTCCCCATTCACTCCTTATCCCTGTGCACATTTTGGGCCCAGCAGGGAGGGGCGGTGCTTTGACCGGAACCCTCCTGGCCTATGCTTGTCTGGTCGGCTCAGCAGGCTCTGGGGTGGGCTCTGTCACTGTCTCGACTTGTACGCTGCACAGGGGATGCCCCTTCCCCAGGGCACAAGCATAGTGCAGACTTTAGTGCTTCCCCGGAGTGCACGGACTGACTCCGAGCTCACCAGAGCCTTCTACCAGCAACCAGTTCTCTAAGATTACCTGAGTGCTGCAGGAGACCCATGTGCAGAGAGCACTGGCTGCAGGGCAGGGGGACGTGTGTGTTTCTACACACTCGTTCACACTTATGCAGACACCCGCGTGCACATAGCGGGAGCAGCCCCTGGATGCTTGTCAGCAGCTAGACCCCGTGGTCTGTCTCTGACCCTGTCCCTGTAGACGAGGGAACTGAGGCCGATGAGGGAGGACTCCGCCCAGCTAGGGTGACGCCTTCCCCGTCCTTCCCCTGCTGCTCTGGACATTTACCCTGATACCGAGAGACAGACAACCGGGGCCCAGCTCTCTGTGATGTTTGTGTATCGTACGTGTCGTTTGCATGTTTACTCCTGGTGACTCCTGCTGCCTCAGTTGTGGTGGCCTTGGGGACAGCAGCCACTGCCCAGCGGTGACCTCCCCTCTCTTGGAAGGTGCCACCAGCCTTTGCAACCCCTTTCCCCCTCGCTGCACTGGCCCTCTGTCCACTCTCCAGTCCTTCTGTGTCCCCACCCGCCCCACCCTGTGTTCTCCATGTTAAAGCTGCTCTGCCACTGGCTCCCCTGCGCTCAGAGACCCCAGGGTGGGGCAGTGGGAGGAACCAAGCCGGACACACAGGGGCTCTGCCACAGCCAACCATGCCGTCCATCTCTGTCCTCCACCTGGACCTCAAGTTCTCACCAACCATCCTTCTGCCTCTTCAGGAAGAGGACCCACTCGCCATCGTCCAAGGACGAGCAGTCAATCGGGCTGAAGGACTCCCTGCTGGCCCACTCCTCAGATCCCGTGGAGATGCGACGGCTCAACTACCAGACGCCAGGTAGGCCGGCTCCTCCAGCCCGGGCCCCCCAGCCCCCCAGCCCGGGCCCCACCTGCCCCCCAGCCCGGGCCTGCAGGTGCTGGAGTCTCTACCAAGAGACTCTAGCCTCATGCCCCCGTTTCCTATCCCTGTTTCTTCTTTCTGCCCCTCTTCTTAAACCCATTCACTTCACTGAAGTGACAGAAGCTTCTATATCCAACAGCTACTCAGGCCCTGCCTTACCTTGGGTCAGGCCTCCAAATATAGGCTAAGGATCCTCACATAGCCCACATCCCAGCCACAAGGTGGCCAGCCTCTGCACCTGCACTTTGTCTCCTCTGCCCCAAAGAGGGGTGTGTTGGTAGGACATGCCCCATCAGTCATTTGGGGTAGGATAGGGTACCTAGATTTACGGTGTGAGCACAGGGACCCCACATAGGGCTTTATATCTGCCTTCCTTCTCCAGCCACTTACGCATGGCTCTCTTGTCTCCTCTTTCTAAGGTGTCACTCCCTCCCTGTGCCCCAGTAGACGCAGCTCAGACCCCTCCCCTAGAAGCTTCCCAACCTGCCCCAGCCCCCACATAGGCCTGGGGGGGTCTCCCCTGGCTCCCAGAACCTCTCTGATTCTTCCACTATGACTCCTCTTACACTGGGCTAGGATTGCCTCAATGACAATCCAAGCTCTGTGGGGCCATGAACTGTGTCTTGTTCATTGTCATCCCTTGTACTGTGCACACAGTGGTCTCTAATTGGGTACCTGTAAAATGGACACACAGACAACTGAGTTGAGTGAGTGAACTAACATACATACAGGGCTTGTGTATATGTGAGCTAGTTAAATCGGTGCATATTAACGTACTGCAAAACTTAATGGCTTGAAACAATAATTATGTGTTACCCCTCATAGTTTTTGTGAATTAGAAATTCAGATAAGAGTATAGCAGGAACAGCTTGTCTCTATTCCAGAATGTCTGGGCCCTCACCTGGAAAACTTGGAGTCTGAGAGCTAGAATCATTTAAAGCAAAGGTCAGCAAATAAATAAATAAAAACTTTAAAAAGGTGGGGGGCGGGGAATGGTGCGCCTGGGTGACTCAGTCAGTTAAGCGTCGGCCTTCAGCTCAGGTCATGATCTCACGGTTTGTGGGTTCGAGCCCCACATCGGGCTCTCTGCTGTCGACGCAGAGCCCACTTCAGATCCTCTGTTCCCCTTTCGCTCTGCTCCTCCCCTGCTCGTGCTCACACTGTCTCTCAAAATAAATAAATACAAACTTAAAGCAAAGGTTAGCAAACTTTGGCCCATTACCAAATATGGTCCACTACCTGTTTTTGCAAATAAAGTTTTATTGGAACACAGCCACACTCATTCATTTATGAATTATGTATGGCTACGTTCACGCTACAAAGGTAAAGCTAAGTAGCATCTACCATACATCCATAAAGCCAAGAATATTTACTGTCTGGCTTTTATGGAAAAGTTTCCTGTCCTCTGAATTCTGAAGACTCAGTGTTGGTGCGAGAGTCAGCCATGAGCCCACCTGGGGTTGTCATCTGTGACGACCACACGCGGCCTCTTTATGTGGCCTGGGCTCCCTCAACACCATGGTGACTGAGTTCCAAAGTCCTGCGTCCTGAGAGCAAGTGAACCGGGTGGCCTAGTGGGCTGTTGTGACCCAGCAGAATCATATCTGTGAGGAATCCATGCTCCAGGATGCCAGGGGCCTGCAGGGCAGAGAAGCCCCCTCTGAGAGGGGTTGCTGAGCCATATGGGCGTGAGTCAGGCAAATGGGAGGGAGCTCCCTTCGTTGGAAATAGTCCTGCGGAGTCAGCATATGGACACTGGGTGTCCTGCCTCATTGGAGTTGGGGTATTGAAAGCCCACGGATGAGACTGGAGGGTACACAGAGGTCTATCACAAAGGAACCTGAGCGCCAGGCTCAGGGGTTTGGACTGCATCATGAGAGCACCAGGGAGGCATTAGACGTTTTCCGCAGGGGAGCGACAGAGTCAGAACTGTGATTTGGAAATCTCGCTCTGGCTGCTGTGCGGAAGACAGATTGGAGGAGAGAAATGGGGAGCCTGGAAAGCCCCGGGAGTAAGTGAAAGGTGCATGAGGAGGGTGGCTATGGGGGGTGGAGGGCAGTCTTAGGAAGCGTGAAGTAGGTGGCAGGGCTCGGGTTTATGGCTGAACAATGAGGAGGGGGTTCCGGGTGGCAATTGGGCCTGTGGGTCTGGACCTCCACACCACCGTCCGCCTGAAACCACGGACGTGGGAGGAGGTGCCAAGCGGCCTGCAGTGACCAAAGCCGGAGAACAGAAGAGGGGGCAGCCAGTAGGAGATGAAATGTTGAGAAACGATGAAGAGTAGCCAGGGAGATTAAGAAGGAGCAGCCAAGGAGGAAGGGTATGGGAAGAATGGAGTGTCCCTGAAGCCAAGGCCGGGATGGCTGTGCACCCAGGAGGACCACTGGCTTTGGCAGTTGGGACTGTGGAGAGAGAGAGCATGGTGGCCGAGTCCTGGGGGCAGAAGCATCTCGGTTGGTTGAGGAGCAGTGAATGGGGAATGAGCAGGTGGAGAGACCCCTTCCAGAGGCCAGGGTGTGACGGATAGGATGGACAGGACCACAGCAGGAGAGGAGAGAGGTGTGGCTTGAAGAGGGATTTTTCTTTTAACCGATATGGAAATTGTTTACCGGTGATGATCCATCGATGCAGGGGTAAAGGGTGCTCAGCTGTGGGACAAGAACCCAGAAGCTGGCTTCAGGCCCCTGGCCCAAGTGGGAGGGGTGTGACGTAGCCCAGGGGAGCAGTGTGGCCATGCCTCCCTGCGTTCAGGTCAGCAGAGGACAGGAGGCGGGTGAAGCCGGTAAAGGGGAACACGCTGCTGGGTTCTAGGCTGGTGGGCTCGGTTTTCTCCACAATGAGAAGAAAGTGGTCAGAACAGCAGGGAAGGCATGGCCTGGGTGTGGGCACTGAGCAGATATGCCCAGGAGGACTGCTGAGCAGCTAGGAGCCCATGGCCCTGATCCTGAGTCACTGTGGCTGCAGGGATCTGGGAGGAAAGGAAGGATAAAGACGAAGTGTGTAGATGTGGTAAAGGCCAAGTGCAGAGGATGAGGGTGTTCAGAAGGGACTGTGGAATGGGGCTGGCCATGAGCCCCCAGAGATGCGGAGCTCAAGGAAATGGGGCTGCCAGTGGGGAGAAGCATCTCTGTGGACACGGTGGTCCCCAGAGTGTTGAGAGAACCAGGAATCAGAAGGGACAGAGGGACCAGGGGCATGGCAAGTTTTCTTAGTGTTTTTTGTTTTTTGTTTTTTTTTTACTTGAGTGAACTCTTTTTTCCTCCTATAATTTAGTCTTTATTCTGAAAAGTTTTCAGACCCACAGAATATATAGTTGTTTCCTGCACCTCCTCGTGCAGACTTACCCTGTCATTTCTGGCCATACATGCCTCATCTCTCAATATGAAAGCAGCACGCTCCCCTTTCGCCTCCCCATCTGAAAATAGCCAAGGTCAAGTTTTGATACCAGTGGGGATGAGGGTTGGTTGGATAGGATCCAGTCTTAAAAAGGGGCCCCCAAGGCTGTCCAGACCCCCGGGTGTTGGGAGCGCTCTGCTCTGGGTGGGAGATGGGTCTGTGTCCCCGGGAGGCAGCAGGGGCCCGTGGTGGGGCCTGCCCACCCCCCTCAGCCCTCCACGTGTCCCCTGTAACCAGAGAAGGTCGATGGGCTCTCTTCTCGTGCCCCGCTATCTTTTGTGTTTTCTTTCTCTGCAGGTTCCAGTGTCCCCAGTTGCCCGAATATCTCAAGTTAGTTTTCCAAGTTCCGGGGGCTACTCTGGCTTCTGTGTGTTTCCTTCAACTTTTTCTCACCCTGTCGCCTCCACCGTCCTTCCTTAGATTCTTTTCCTTCTCTCCTCTCTTCTTCTCCCCTTCTCCACCTCTCTCCCCAGCTCCCTCCAGTTCTGTCTTCCCTACCTCTGGCCCCAGCCCTGTCTCTCTGCCTCTGTAGCCTCCAGTCCCAGTCTGACCCCCTTCTGGGTGCCTCTCCTGTCTCCACATCTCCCTCCTCATCTCTGCTTTTCTCTCTAGATTCTTCTGGGTCATTCTGCCATGTCTCTGTACTTTGCGTCCACTCCATCCACACGCTCAGTGTGGAGACAATGACGTCACCCAGTCTCCCACAGTGACTGGCGCCAGTGAGGGGCAGGAGGGCTGTGCACAAGCAGGGCCTGTGGGGCAGGTGTGCGGCTGCGCCACCCCCCAACCTGGGCTTCCAGCCCCAGCCCAGGAGGAAGGATGCCTGGCATCCCTGAGAACCCGCCGGGCAAGGCCCTGGTGCCCCCACTCAGCGCCGTGTCCCGCACACATGCCCTGCGCACATGCCCACACGTGCTCTCAGCACACACACTTCCTCTGTCCTCTCCCACCTTCTGGCCGCCGTGTGCTCCACCATCCTGTCGCCGCATGTGCTGCCGTCTCCATGCCACCAGTGCCGAGTGCTCCATGGTCACACATGTTCACGTGTGCACATACATGGATTGGGGCTGTCTCCACCACCCCGCACAGGCCTCACGCTGACTCTGCCTTTATGTGCCTCCGCCCCCAGGTATGCGAGACCACCCGCCCATCCCCATCACTGACCTGGCAGACAACATTGAGCGCCTCAAAGCCAACGATGGCCTCAAGTTCTCCCAGGAGTATGAGGTGAGACGTCCGTACCCCCTGCCATGTGCCTGCTCCAGGCCTAGCCCCGTGCCAGCTCCTGCCCTGCCTCGGGTCCCAGCTGTGGGTGGGCGGCTCCAGGCTTCCCCAGAGTACAGATTGGAGGGATCAGCAGTGGCAAGTAGGGAATTCAGCTCTTCGGGTGCCAGGCCTGGCTGAGGCCCTTTTAAGCACCCTAAGTCTGGACACTCAGACACGCGCCCACATGCTAACAGAAGCAGACAGAGGGTCACGCACGTGCACGCGCACGCGCGCACACACACAGACACACACACACACACAGACAAGTAGTAATAGCTCATTTATCAAGAGCTTACCTCAGGCCAGACCAGACTGGGCAATTTGCATGTGCCCTCTCATCCTGTCTTCCTCAAAGTATGAAATGGTACCGTTATTATCCCATCTTACAGATGAGGAAGCTGAAGCGCAGAGAAGGGAAGTGACTTGCCCGAGGTCAAGTAGCTGATGTGTAGTGGAGCCGGCAGTCAGACCCAGGCCTGCCTGACAGCCTGTGTCCTGCTCACGCACACCCTCACGTGTGTTCTCAGAGCCGCACAGGTCACAGAGTGGACAGTTGGGTGACTCGAGGCTTGCTGCTCAGGCTGCACAAACCTTCCTGCTCACAGCCCTCCACATACTCTGTTCACTCTGGTTCACTCTGTTCACTCCTAGCTGCTGGGGCCCCGACTTCAGCTTCTGGGGTCTAAGGGCTTCCAGGCAGCCCAGCTGGTCAGGGGCTGGGGGAAGGATTTGCTAGAGAAGGAGACGATAAAGGAGAGCCTCCCCTCCTCTAAGGAGCACAGACAGAGGTGTCGTTCTGCCTCGTCGGCTCCTGTCCCGCTGTTGCCCCTGCTCCTAGCACAGGCCTGGCCCAGGACTCACCCTCGATCAATGATGAATGGATAGGTGATTGATGGGCTGGCTCAGCCCAGCCGGCAAGTCTGCTCCCTCTAGTCAGACGTCCGCCCTCGGCTGTGCGTGGTACCCTGGGGTCCCAGGATTCCCCTTCTGAGGGCTGTGGGCCAGGTTTCCACAGAGGAAATTGAGCTTGGCAGGCAAATTGATGAACGTGTCTGCTGCGAGGAGAGCATACCGCCTCTACCTGCAGAGCACCCACTGCAGCCTGCTTTGCGATAAGTCCCTGCTGCAAAGGTAACAAGATTGATGAATCGTGCTCCCTGTTCTTGACCTGGCCAGGAGGACCTTCCATAGTCTGCCCACACTCATCCAGTCCCGTGTCCCACACCGGCCCTTCCTTGCCACGAGACTCTGCATCTCACTGTCTAGGCGCACGGTGTTCCCCCTGGCGCCTTCTGCCCACTTCTCAAGTGTGAGCTTTCCCTCCTCCTCCAGGAAGCCTTCTCTGCCTGCCTAGACCTGCTGTGGGCTTTCCCTCAGCCCGAATCCCATAGCCCTGTCACCTTTGTCGGTCAGTCAGTCCGTCAGTCATCACGCGCTGTCGAGCACTTACCCGTGCTGAATACTGGGAACATGGATGCAAATGCCTCAGGCAGCTCAACCTGTGGGGGAGACAAGCTCAGGCAGATAGTCAACATTGAATATGACAGTATACCCTAGTATTAAATATGACAGAATGTGCAGAGAAAGTAGGCTGACGGCACCGAGGCAGGCTGAGGGGTGGGGTGGGCAAGAATGTCTCAAAGAAACAGTGCCTGCTGTCGTGTGGAGAGTAGTAGGCTGGCGCCAAAACATGGCGGGCATCGTGGGCTCTGCTGGGAACTTTGGATCGTATCCTTCTCTAAAAGGGGGATAATAATAGAGCTGCTTCATAGGAGGCTTACGTGAGGGAATACATGCAAAGTGCTTAGAACAGTGCCAGGCACACGGTGAGTTCTCACGGAGACTCAGCTGTTACGGTCATTATCATCTGTGGTGATTTGGAGCCGTGGAAGGCATTGGAGCAGGAAATGGATAATCAGATCTGCATTTTCTGAGGATTGTTCTGGCTCCAGGACAGAGTAAGTCAGAGTGGGGCAGAAGCAAAGAGGGAAATACCCGAGTCTAGGCTGCAGTGGCCTGGCTGAGGCCAGTGGCAGCAGGTGGAAGAGAGCCACGGGGGCGGGGAAGCACAAGGGCACAGTGACTGAGGGGACGAGCACGGAGGAGTTTTTGAGGATGGCTTGAGGGTTCTGGCCAGGGTTTGGGGGTAAAGGGGTGAAGGTGCCTTTGACCGAGATGGTGTTCCAGTGGCAGAGCCGGGCATAGAGGGAAGCTGATGAACTCCGCTTGGCAAGGGTTGAGATGGCAGGGCCTGGGGGACCCCCAGGTGGCTGCTGGCCACTCACTTCAGCTCGGGAGCTCGGGGAGCCCAGGCTGCAGCCAGGGTAGTGGGCAGCTCCAGATTGTGCGTGCAAGATCCCACGGGTAAAGGAGGGCCCCCCGCAAGGTTTCAGAGTGCAAAGGCCTGGGAGTGAACCCCGGAGGAGCACTGTGCCCTGCCTGCAGGAAGGAGAGCTGGACAGGGTGATGCAGCAGGTGCCCAGAGGCCCCAACGATGTCGGGGACTGCATGGCTGGCTACCATTGCTCTCTCTTGGTCTGTACTCATTTCATTAGTTGGGTGCAGGGCTCGAGGGACATTCCCCTGCCTCTGCCCCACCCCGACCACTCTACCAGGCAAGGGGATTTGGTGCCATGGTCAGAAGGGCCTCTGTTCATCACCTACCTGACAGGTGGTGTGGTAGCCTCTGAGCTCCACAGCTGGGGGCACGGAGCTGGTTGTGGCCTAGGAGCAAAAGCAGCACGTGGCCACCACCTGGCAGGCTGGGTCTTGGGGGCAGTAGGGAGACCTCAGCTCTTACCCTGCTCTACCTGCCTCCTCCACTTCCTACAGTCCATTGACCCTGGACAGCAGTTCACATGGGAGAATTCAAACCTGGAGGTGAACAAGCCCAAGAACCGCTACGCAAATGTCATCGCCTACGACCACTCACGGGTCATCCTTACCTCCATCGATGGTGAGCCAAGGGCAGCGCCCCCTCCCATCCCCCTGCTCTCCTCCTTGCTGGCTGGGGTGACGTTCCATCCTGTACGAGAGGCCCATGAGTCCCAGGGGTACACCAGGGCATGGTGGGCTGGACGGGGGGGCTCTGGGATAATGCTCTCCTATGTCCCTTCATGCCCATAGGTGTCCCAGGGAGTGACTATATCAACGCCAACTACATCGATGGCTACCGCAAACAGAATGCCTACATTGCCACACAGGGCCCACTACCTGAGACCATGGGCGATTTCTGGCGGATGGTGTGGGAACAGCGCACGGCCACTGTGGTCATGATGACACGGCTCGAGGAGAAGTCCCGGGTAGGACGGTGCAGGGGCCTGCCAGGAGGTGGGGTGGGAAACACCCAGCCACCAGGTGACTTCAGGCACCTTTTTCTGTCTCTGTCCGAAGTTCCTCAAGGAACGCACCAAGTGCTGTTGTCTTCTCGGAGTGTTCCCATGTTCCCTAGCTGCTGGGTATTCCTGGGGTATGGCGTGTTCCCTAGTCACCAGCAGGTTCCTAGGATATTAACATGTTGTACCAGATGCTGTCATTTTCCAAGAATGTTAATATGTTCCCCAGTTGCTAGCATGTTCCCGAGATGTTCACATGTTCCCCAGATGCTGGAGTGTTCCTGGGGCATTAACACATCTCCTAAGTTAATTAGTGCAAAGAGCTGCTGTTATCTGCTTTTGCACTGCAAAGCATTGACTGGAACGTAAAATTTACAGAGCTTGAAAATGGCGCATAAACCTTATGGGTAAATTTGGCAGAAAATGTGCCTGGTGTGATCTGGTCATGAATAAATAATTTTCAATTACGGCCCTCATTCTCCCAGCTCGGGCAGGGATGGCATTGTAGCACGAGAACCTGATACGGTTTGGTGAGAGGGTGGCACAATAGATCTGAGAGTTCAGGGCGGGGGGGGCCTTGCAGCCAAGTAAGCTAGACCTCCCAACCTTCTTTGCCCCTGGGGCTCCTGCCAGTCTGAGCCTTTGGGCAACTCTGAGCACCCTTGCACCTGCCCCGCTTGTCCCCCTGTAGGTGAAGTGTGACCAGTACTGGCCAGCCCGGGGCACCGAGACCTACGGCCTCATTCAGGTGTCCCTGCTGGACACAGTGGAGCTGGCCACATATACCGTACGCACCTTTGCACTCCACAAGGTATGACCCTGCCCTGGTACTCGTCCCCCACCCGGACCCTACCAGGACAGCAGTGTGCGCTAAGCGTGCTGGGGACGGGCGGGAACTCAGTGCTGGCAGCCAAGGCCATGGGTGGGATGAATGGAAAGAGCGCTTCGAGCTCCTTCACTCCGCCCCGCATGGCTTCTGAGTCCGGTGAGAGCAGCAGGTCTGGCCTCAGCATACTCCCCCTGTCACATCACCTGCCCCCACTTTTCTCCCCAGAGTGGCTCCAGTGAGAAGCGGGAGCTGCGTCAGTTCCAATTCATGGCCTGGCCAGACCACGGGGTTCCCGAGTACCCGACCCCCATCCTGGCCTTCCTGCGGCGGGTCAAGGCCTGCAACCCACTCGATGCAGGGCCCATGGTGGTGCACTGCAGGTGAGGGGGTAGAGTGCCACCAGAGGGGTGGGATGGGAGGTGGGGTGGACCTCTGCCCCAAGCCGAGCCCGTGTCCTGCAGCGCGGGCGTGGGCCGCACGGGCTGCTTCATCGTTATCGATGCCATGCTGGAGCGGATGAAGCATGAGAAGACGGTCGACATCTATGGCCATGTGACATGCATGCGATCGCAGCGGAACTATATGGTGCAGACAGAGGACCAGTATGTGTTCATCCACGAGGCGCTGCTGGAAGCCGCCACGTGCGGACACACGGAGGTGCCTGCCCGCAGCCTGTATGCCCACATCCAGAAGCTGGGCCAAGTGCCTCCTGGGGAGAGTGTGACCGCTATGGAACTCGAGTTCAAGGTGGGCGCGGGGGCCTGGACTGGGTCATGGGGATGATCTCCCCAGAAGGCCAGGCCTGACCAGCCCCTTCCTCTGTCTAGTTGCTGGCCAGCTCCAAGGCCCACACATCCCGCTTCATTAGCGCCAACCTCCCCTGCAACAAGTTCAAGAACCGCCTGGTGAACATCATGCCCTATGAATTGACCCGCGTGTGTCTGCAGCCCATCCGTGGTGTGGAAGGCTCTGACTACATCAATGCCAGCTTCTTGGATGGCTATAGGTCAGCATGCCCGTGACTGCACACCACGCCCCTCGGGTGCGCAGGCCTGCAGCTGGCTAGCTGGAGGCCCAGCAGAGTAGGGCCAGCCCAGAAGATCAGAGTGGGCTTCCTGGAGGAGGGGTAGTCAATCTGGGCAGGGCTTCAAGGGACCAGACAGTCTGAGGGAGACTCGAGGGGCGGCAGCCCCTCCGGCATGTCCGGTCTTGTGTCCACTGCAGACAGCAGAAGGCCTACATCGCCACGCAGGGGCCTCTGGCAGAGAGCACCGAGGACTTCTGGCGCATGTTATGGGAGCACAACTCCACCATCATCGTCATGCTGACGAGGCTTCGGGAGATGGGCAGGGTGAGCCCACCACCCTACCCCCACCCCAGGGCCCTTGCCATGCCTGGGAGCACACCGGCCACGTCTTCACCCCTCCCTCCTTTCACACCCAGACCCTCGGACCCCTTCCTCACCACCTGAGGTGCCCTACCTCAGAGTTCTCTGAAACCCGGAGCTCTCCTCCCAGACTCCTCCCTGCCTGATCATGGGGGCTGGGTCCTTTGTCCACAGGAGAAATGCCACCAGTATTGGCCAGCAGAGCGCTCTGCTCGCTACCAGTACTTTGTTGTTGACCCAATGGCTGAGTACAACATGCCCCAGTATATCCTGCGTGAGTTCAAGGTCACGGATGCCCGGGTAAGTGTGGAGAGGGGAGCGTGTACCTTTGCGTCAAAGCATGTCTACAACATTTCCCGAGCACACGTGGGGTGGTGGCTGCCTGTGTGGCACCCTGGCTCAGGCTGCAGGAGTCTGAGGCGAGGGCGCAGGTGTGTGTGAATGCATTTCCCAGGGTGGCTTCAGGTATCGTGATTTCACGGGTACACACCCTGTGTCATTGTCCTGCCCGCCTGGCCTGGTGGGGCTGCAGCGCGGGGCACAAGTGACGTACTTGTTCCCTACCCGCCTCCCCCAGGATGGGCAGTCGAGGACAATCCGGCAGTTCCAGTTCACAGACTGGCCCGAGCAGGGCGTGCCCAAGACGGGTGAGGGCTTCATTGACTTCATCGGGCAGGTGCACAAGACCAAGGAGCAGTTCGGGCAGGACGGGCCCATCACGGTGCATTGCAGGTCGGGCTGACCCCGTGGAGGGCTGGGGGAGGGGGGTGACTGTGGGCCTCGTGGGCAGGATCCCTGATCCAGTGCTGTCCCTGAGCAGTGCTGGTGTGGGCCGCACTGGGGTGTTCATCACTCTGAGCATCGTCCTGGAGCGGATGCGCTATGAGGGCGTGGTCGACATGTTCCAGACCGTGAAGACCCTACGCACACAGCGCCCGGCCATGGTGCAGACGGAGGTAGGCGGGCCCACTGGCTGGTGCACAGGCCAGGCTCCTCACATGTACACGCCGCCAGCATTTACCGTTAATCTGCTCGGCCCGAGGTGCCGGAGTAGGATGAGTGGAACACGCTTCTCATTCAGCAGCTCTGCACTGAGCACCAGCAGAGTGCCGGGTTTCCGGCAAGGGTTGGACCAGAGTCCTTATGGAGTGCACGCTCTAGGAGCAGATAAACTTGATGGAGGTGGCTGTGGGGGCTGGGGGAGCAGGTGAGTATGGGGCACCGGGGGAGAGAGATGAGCCTTCGGAGGCTCCTCCAGGCTCTCTGGACACGGCTTGGGGCAGATGTCTGGGTCTAGCACCTGCTTGTGGCCCACCAGCTACAGTGTGAGTGCCCTTGGCAGCGTGTCGGGAGTCTCCACTCATACCAGTCCCCTGTTCCGGCAGGACCAGTACCAGCTGTGCTATCGTGCGGCCCTGGAGTACCTTGGCAGCTTTGACCACTATGCAACGTAACTACCGCTCCCCTCTCCTCCGCCGCCCCTGCCTGGGGCTCCGGAGGGGACTCAGCTCCTCTGAGCCATACCGACCATCGTCTAGCCCTCCTGCACGGATGCTGTTGCTGGCAGAGCACAGCCCACTGGGGTCACAGCGTTTCAGGAACATTGCCACACCAAATGGAGAGCCCAGACCACCCCTGGGCGAGTGGGTGGGCCGGCAGGCAGGTGCCGTGGCCTGTCTCTGTCCACCAGGCCCGCCCGGAGCCTGCTTCGAGCTCTCCGTTCCGCTGCCGCCGCGTTTCTCATGCTTCTTTTCATGGGGTGGGGATGGGGACAAAGTCTCCTTTTTTATACGTTAAGTGGGGTAGACTGAGGGATTCTAGCCTCTTCCCTCTGATTTTCCTTTTGCAAATCCTTAACTGCAGAATGGGCCGCTGTGGGGGTTGGGGTTCAGTTTGTTTTCTTTTTTGAGTTCGTTTTGGATCTTCTTTCTGTATGAGTCTTGCTGCTGAAGGACAGAACATGCCTTCCTCTGCGTGGAGCTGGGGCCACCGGCCTAAGTGCAGGCCCAGCCGTGGGCCTGGGAGGCATCACCGGTCCAGCTGCTCTTCCGGCCGTTCAGACAAGATCCTGTTTCAGCCAAATGCAGGGAAACACAGTTCTTTTTTGAGTTTTGTTTTGTTTTTCCTTCAGAGCCTTATTTTAGGCCCCACAGACAGTGGTGGGCGGGGAAGAGATAGGAAACACTCATCCCCAGTTGTCTATTCCCGTGTGTGTGTGTAACATTCACAGCCCAGAACCACAGACGTGTCTCGGGGAGCCTGGCAAGGCGTTCCTCATCACCATCGTGTTTGCAAAGGTTAAAAAAAAACACAAAGAAAAAAAAAAAAAAAAAATCCAAAAAAAACCCAAAAAAAAAAAACCCACCAAGAAAAACACAGAGTCATCCCCCTGGCCTCTGCTTCAAAACCCCAAGAGGGGAGGCAGCTCTGTGTTCCTGGGCTTCCCAGGGGAGCTGCCAGACTGACCTCTGGGCCCACAGAGCCTTGCTTTTGTCCCCAGCGTTGCGGGTACGGCGTGGTGTTGGTAAGCTGTGGATCTGGCCGTGGGGCCAAGGTGACTGACACAGGTCAGGGTGTGTACCACGCCCCGCACACCTCAGGGCCGAGCAGGGGCACAGCTGGCCCTTCAGGTCCAGGCCAGTGGGCCTGGTAGCACATGTCTGTCCTCAGAGCAGGGCCAGATGATTTCTCTCCCTGGTTTGCAGCTGTTTTCAAAGCCCCTGAGAATCGCTCTTTTCCACTCCTTCAAGATGCCCTCATAAACCAATGTGGCAAGACTACTGGACTTCTCTCAATGGTACTATACTCGATCCTTATTATCTTGGCTTGCTGAGGGGCAGGGAGAGGGCCTCTTCCTCTGGGCAGCACTATCTAGGTAGGTAAGTGGGGGCGGGGAAGGGTGCATAGCTGTTTTAGCTGAGGGATATGGAGCACATGTCCCCAGATCTAGCTAGGCTCAGTCAAGATCAACAATCCAGGGTTGGTAATGTTGGATGAAACATTCATTTTTACCTTGTGGATGCTAGTGCTGTAGAGTCCACTGTTGTACACAGTCTGTTTTCTATTTGTTAAGAAAACTACAGCATCATTGCATAATTCTTGATGGTAATAAATTTGAATAATCAGATTTCTTACAAACCGGGCCTCCGTCTCAGCTCTTTCTGGAACCGAAGAGTGGGCTCTGTGAGTTCCTAGGGGTACATTCTGGAGATTTCCTGCTCCTAAGGAGACAGTGAGGCTGTCCTGAGTATTTGCGGCAGTTGGGCTCCCAGCGTGGCTGCCCACTTTCAGAAAGGAACGTTACAAACCCTGAAAACCAGATGCCAGTGTGTGTCAAGGGCACCCCACATGGGACCCAGCTCCCCAGGCAGACAGCAGACCCTTTGCCTCTCCTCACCCTCCGGATGTTCTGGGCCATCATGTTGGGGACCCCGGGTCTCCCCTCCCCTTTCCTCTCCTCCTCCCCTGCTGTAAGGAGAGAGATGGCATGTGCCAGTGGAAGCTGGGACGATACGGAAATTGATTAATGAAGACCTTTGTAATCCTTGCGATGGGGATACTGGACACAGTGTGGCCATTCGACCGCCAGCAACATCTGCTTGTTGAGCCTTGCAGCCTCTCCACCAGTGATCAGACCGGACCCACCGAGTAGTCAGGCCACGGAACTTCCCGTGGCACAGAGAAGAGCAAGACCCAGAACAAATGGGGAAGAGAAGTCAGCAGTGACTGGACTGTTAGTGCCATGACCAGCCCCACACTAAGGCAGCACCTAACCCTGAGCTGGGGTCAACGAAGGCTTTCTGAAGGTGACGTCGGCTGGATTCTGAGTGTCCCATAGGGCAAGCAGTGGTTACCGAGAAAAAGTGGGAAAGGCATTTCCAATGAAGACAGCAACTTGTACAAAGGCTTGGAAACGTGAAACCAACAAAAAAGAGAAACCCAAGGCGCGCAGCTTGACTGGGGCAGGCAGGACGCGGTGAGAGAGGTAGGCTGGAAACAGCCAGATGGCACAGTGCGAGGCTTGATTTGATTGTGGAAGGGACGTGGTCCCTAGCAGGTGACCGTGCTGCCTCCATCTCGGGCCTCACTGCCATCCAGTGTTAGCAGCTGTCTCCTTGGAGGCTGGGAGTGACCGAGGCTTGGGATTAGGGCTTTGGCTCCCCAGCACCTATGTCAGTGCCTGACGTATTTCTACTTGTTTAGAAAAATAATACCATCATTGCATTACAGTCGATGCTATTAAGTTTGAGTAGTTAATTACTAACGAAAAGAATGGGCCATTAAACATCTTTGAGTGAGGGACAAATCTCAGATCATCACTTGAACGAGAGTGCGAGGACTGTGGGACAGACTCTGCACAGAGAATGCTTTAGGACGTGATCACTAAACCTCAGAACAAGCCAGCTGAGCAGACCCTCTTCTCTTGGCCTCACAGAGAAGACTGAAGCTTCCGTGGATTTATTTGTCAAAGACCACAGGGCAAGGAGGCGCCAGAGCTGTGACCCACACCTGATTGTGTCTGCTCCAGGGTGTCTGCCATCACCCCACATCAGCCTCCCCTCCCCTGTCTTGCCCCCCCCCCATCACAATGGGTGGCACCCCATCTACCCAGGTCTGCCTGCCCCCACCAACCCATTCCCAGCACAGCGGCCAGAGTGGCTCTTCCTGTGGGCAGCCGTGACTATGTCGCTGTCCAGACCAGACCCTGCCAAACCCTCACGGTCGTCTCCAAGTCTGCAGGACCCAGCCTCTATGGCCTCCTCTTTCCTCCTTGCCCGTCACCCCCTGCTCTCCAGCCATCACACGGTCTGCTCTGTCAGCTTTGTGCCTGTCTCACCATTCTGCCTTTCTGCTCCATACCTTCTCTCAAGCTATTCTGGAACGTTCTCCCCCATGAGCCTAATCCTGCTCATTAGGTCTCCACTGAAATATTTCCTTCAGAATCTGCCCTTAATGTCCTCCATGAGATTAGATGACCCTGCTGTGCAAAGGGAATTTGAATTTTTTCTCACGTAATCCTCAAAAAGCTGTACAGGGTGGGTCCTATGAGGCCCATTTTGTAGGTGAGAAAATTAGATCTCATCCATTCACTCAACACATACTTTATAAGCATTGTCTGTGTGCTAGTCACACCTGTGACCTAAACAGAGACTTCTGCCCTTGTAGTGTCTATACTCATAGGAGGAAACATGGTGCATATGAAAAATAATAAGCAGATGTATATGTAACTTGTCACTGATAAGCGCCATGGTGGTGGGGGGGGGGGGCAGGTTAAAATAGGAGGGATCAGGCTCCTGATGGGGAAGGGTGGTCAGAGGAACCTTCATTGAAAACATGGGATGTGAAGGAAGACAAAGCTGATGAGGGATTTTGCCCCAACAACGCATGAGCACCTGGCAGAAAGCAGCTAAAGCAAATGCCCTGGGCAGGAATGTGCCTGATTGTGGAGGCTGGTGTGGCCATTACACCCTGAGCCAGGGGTGAGAGAGTAGTGGGAGATGAGGTTAGAAAGGAAATGGGGGGGGGGGGGGCACCTGGGTGGCTGAGTCCAGCTTCTGCTCAGGTCATGATCTCACGTTTGTGGGTTCAAGCCCCGAGTCGGGTTCTGTGCTGACAGCTCAGAGCCTGGAGTCGGCTTCTGATTCTGTGTCTCCCTCTCTCTTTGCCCCTCCCTCACTTGCACTCTCTCTCTCAAAAACAAACATTAAGAAAAAAAAATCTTGTAAAAGAGAGGAAATGGGAACCAGCTCCTAGGCCGTCAGGGAGAACCTTGCAGAAACCCAGGTGTGGTGAGAAGTGACCAGATACTGCTTTTATCTTGGAGTGGGCACTAAGAGGATTTGCTTATGGGTCAGATAAAGAGTCAAGGTTGACCCCACAGTCTTGGCTTGAATAAATGGAAGGATGAAGTTGTCATTCGTTGAGATGGGGAAGGCTGAACCTAAGTTCAGTTTCTTTGGTTTCTCGGGGGGGTTTTTTTTGCGGGGGGAGGAGTTTATATGTAATTTATTGTTAAGTTAGCTAACATACAGTGTATATAGTGTGCTCTTGGTTTCGGGGGTAGGTTCCCTTGATTCATCGCTTACGTACCACACCTAGTGCTCATCCCAACAAGTGCCCTCCTCAATGCCCATCACCCATTTTCCCCTCTCCCCCACCCATCCCGGACCTGAGTGTTGAATAGCCTACTCGAGAATCCCAACTGGAATGTGGTGGAGTTGACCGCACTCCCGGGTCTGCCTGACTCCAGGGCACTTTCCACACTGCCACCTGCTTACAGCTGGGAACACAGGTGCATTGAGGAAAAAGTATCTGGAAGGAAATACTCCAAGAGTTGTAAGGTTGGGTGATTCTCTTCATAATTTTTCAAATTTTTTGTAAAGAATATTGCTTTAATTTTTTAAAAGACAAACTTATACAATGAATACTTCTTTGTTTTTAAAAACAAAAGTTGGGGCGCCTGGGTGGCTCAGTCAGTTGGTTCAGGTCACGATCCCAGTGTCGTGGGATCAAGCCCCACATCAGGCTCTACCACACTGTGTGGAATCTGCTTAAGGTTCTCTCTCTCCCCCTCTGCCCCTCTCCCCCTTGCGCTCACTCTCTCTCTCAAATAAAGAATAAAATAGGGGCGCCTGGGTGGCTCAGTGGGTTAAGCGTCTGACTTCGGCTCAGGTCTGATCTCATTGTTTGTGAGTTTGAGCCCCACGTCAGGCTCTGAGCTGGCCGCACAGAACCCACTTCAGATTCTGTGTCCCCCTCTCTCTCTGACCCTCCCCTGCTCACACTCTGTCTCTGTCTCTGTCTCTATCTCTCGAAAATAAACATTAAAAAAATTTTTTTAAAAGAAGAAAATAAAAAGTATTTCAAATAGAAGTGGAAAATGTTAAAGTCCCCATTCTTTCCATGCCCTCAAAATCACTGGACAATTTAGTCTATATCCTGCTGGGCGTTTTCTATGAATATACAAACATGTATATAAACTTTATTTTTTTTATGCAACTAGAATCCTAGTCATATCTTTCTGTAAATTGCCCTTTTCATTTAAATATATTGTGGACCTCTTTCCATATCAGTACCTCATCTTACCCCCCACCCCCCCACCCCCCAGTGCAAAAAGGTGTTTTTATTAAACAAAGCACAGGGACAGGACCTGTGGGCAGGAAGAGCTCCAATATCTCATTTAAACTGCTACACACTCTACTGCTACAGATGTCCCATAATTCTGTTAAATGGTTATCAATACAACTTTTTTACTAAAGAGAAAAATGAATGCACATTATAGATAAAAATAATTAACTCTAGGGGCACCCGGGTGGCTCAGTTACGCGTCCGACTTTGGCTCAGGTCATGATCTCGCAGTTTGATTCGTGGGTTCAAGCCCCGCGTCGGGCTCCACACTGTCCTTGCAGAGTCTGCCTGGGATGGTCTCTCCCTCCCTCTCTCTGCCACCTGCGTGCAGGTGCGTGCGCTCTCTCTCTCTCTCTCTCAAAATAAATGAACTTTAAAACATAATTACATAAGTCTTGAAGGTACAAAACAAGAGATCAGCCTTCCCCACTCCTCTCCCCAGCTCTAGTTTCATTCCTGAAGCTTCCGGTTGTAGTTTTTTCCAGGCTGGAAGCATCGCAGCTTCAAACAACGAGTTGCACTTTTAATAGACAATACCTGGTGGCCCAGGTGTGGGGTTTAATCAGTTTATGTGACCTCCCACCTGTCCCTCCCGCTTTTCGTTAGATATATTATTACTTTTCATGTTTCTGGAACTCCCTCATGACTTCAAACACCCTTAAACGTCTCTGACTTGACTTAAGACCTTAGGCGGTACCTACTGATTGCCCTCCAAGAAGAATGAGGACATTAGCTCACTTCCCTAGATTCCCCCTCCTCCCTCCTCCAACTATTTTCTGTATTTCACGTTGTCGTGGTTTGCAAAAGTTCCTGTCCTATTAGTACAGTTAAGTCTTCGCTCCAGAAATTGAAAACCGATAAACAGCACTTCGGTTGTATGTTTATGAAACATCTTTCCAGCACCAATTCCAAATAAGATTTTCTTCTAATTTCTCCTTTACCTCCTTCACTTTGGGGCTTGCTCTCAGCTGCTGTTGTTTCTTGTACAGCCTGCTCGTCTTTTTCTTTGGTGAGTATTCCCTCGTGAGAGTTTTTTTCACACAGGATTAGAACCTCTCTGATGCTTGTATATCTGAAAATATCTTTTACGCTCACTTGCAAGTTTTAACTTTGCCTGGCATGGACTTCTTTATAAAGAAAAAAATTGTTGGGGCGCCTGGGTGGCTCAGTCGGTTGAGCGTCCGACTTCAGCCCAGGTCATGATCTCACGTCCGTGAGTTCAAGCCCCGCGTCGGGCTCTGTGCTGACAGCTCGGAGCCTGGAGCCTGTTTCAGATTCTGTGTCTCCCTCTCTCTCTGACCCTCCCGCATTCATGCTCTGTCTCTCTCTGTCTCAAAAATAAATAAATGTTAAAAAAAAATTAAAAAAAAAAAAAAAAGAAAAAAATTGTTTTCCCTGGAAACCTGGAGACATTTTTCCTAGTTTTGTATTAACCGCTTGTTAAAGGAGGAGGGGTTGTACTGGCCACTGTTGAGGCTCTGCAAATAGGTTTCTGTACCAAATTACTCTGATATTTGCCCTGTTCATCACGTTGATTTTTTATTTGTAGACTCTGAACTCAAAACCTGTCCAGGCTTCCCTTGGGAAGAACAACCTTTGACTCAAATATCTTGGTTTGTTTTTTTTTTTTAATTTTTTTTTCAACGTTTATTTATTTTTGGGACAGAGAGAGACACAGCATGAACGGGGTAGGGGCAGAGAGAGAGGGAGACACAGAATCGGAAACAGGCTCCAGGCTCTGAGCCATCAGCCCAGAGCCCGACGCGGGGCTCGAACTCACGGACCGCAAGATCGTGACCTGGCTGAAGTCGGACGCTTAACCGACTGCGCCACCCAGGCGCCCCATCAAATATCTTGGTTTTAAGAAGAACGTGGATTTGTTTTTTGTTTGTTTTCAGAAAATGTGGTCTTCTAAGTTCTGACTTCTCCATAAGTCTGATTCCATCTGCCTACTATTTTTTGGAATTCTTACTTTTAAAAATACTTTGGAGGTGCCTGGGTGGCTCAGTCAGTTAAGCATCTGACTCTTGATTTCAGCTCAGGTCTTGATCTCATGGTTCATGAGTTCGAGCCCCACATCAGGGTTCTGTCTCTTTCCCTCTCTCTCTGCCCTTCCCCCATTCTTGCTCTCTCTGTCTCTTGCTCGCTCTCTGAAAACAAATTTAATAATAATAATAATACTTTGGGGGTGGGGGCACCTGGCTGGCTCAGTCAGTAGAATGTGCGACTCTTTTTTTTTTTTTTAAGTTTATTTATTTAGATTGAAAGTGAGAGCAAGCAGGGTAGGTATAGAGAGGGGAGAGAGAGAAGCCCAAGCAGAGCCTGATGTGGGGCTCAAACTAACAAACCGTGAGATCATGACCTGAGCCGAAATCAGGAGTCACATGATTGGCTCAGTCGGTTAAGTGTCCAACTTCAGCTCAGGTCGTGATCTCACGGCTCGTGATTCAAGCCCCCATCGGACTCTGTGCTGACAGCTCAGAGCCTGGAGCCTGCTTCGGATTCTGTGTCTCCCTCTCTCTGCTCTTCCCCCACCCATGCTCTCTCTGTCTCCTTCAAAAATAAATAAACATTAAAAAAAAAAAAAAGTAGTGCTATTCCCGTTTTTCTTCCAACTGGACTCCAGATTTTTTTTTGGAAAATTCCCATCCCTCAATGTTGGTTGCAGATCTTATTGTACCTCAATAAATAAAACTGACAACAATGTGTATGAAGAATGTGTGTTAACAGAAAACAGAGAAAAAGCTGGTTGAGGTCTCAATGAAACCTAGAATCTGGGATCAAAAGTAAGCTGTGCACATCCAGCACCACTGACAAGGAAGAAACACCGGTGTCCGCACCCATTCCAGTTTCTAGAGCAAGTGCTATAACGTGGCTGAAAGATGTCACAGGTTCTCAACATTCGCAGTGTTGACAACCTGGCACTTTAGACCACCATCCTCTTCTTCCACGTGTGACTCATCTCCCCTTAAACCGTTTACCCCGGGCCGATCTAAATACTTGCCATTTCTTAAGTACATCATGCCAGACAGTTTGTAACAATGAAAGGGTTAAGTCCAAAACTTCTTTCAAATCAATAAGAACAAAAGTAGACACCCTAGGGGCACCTGGGTGGTTCAGTGAGTTAAGCATCCAACTCTTGATTTGGCTCAGGTCATGATCTCAGGTGGGTCATGAGATCGAGCCCCGTTGAGGTGTCCACACTGAGCGTGGAGCCTGCTTGGGATTTTCTGTCTCCCTCTCTTTCAAAATAAATAAACATTAAAAAAAGAAAGCAAATACCCTAATTGAAAGCTGTGCATGGACACAAATAGGCAATTTACAAAATAGGATACACAAATTCCAATAAGAATGTGGAAGATACTCAGCCTCACTATCAAAGAAACGCAAATTAAAAAAAAAAAAAGAAATGCGAATTGAAACAACAATGAGGTACTATTGTTTGACTATCAAATTGGCAAAAACCGTGTGTTAATATGGGGAAGTGCATGCTCATAATTGTTAGTGGGGATATAAGCTGGTTCTACCTTTCTGGAGGAGTATTTGCAGTATCTATCAAAGGCCTTAAAACATGCTTTATCTGTGACCCAGAGATAGATATTTAGGAATTTATACAAAGAAAACAATTGGACAAATATTTTAAAAATTTATGGACAAAGATTCAACACCGCCTCATTTCTAATACTAAAAAGTTGGAAACAACCCAAAATACACACACCCACACCCACACAAACACCTACATAGACTTCAGTCTTGCTCAAGTGAATTTGGAGCCTATCTGTATCACCTGGGGACATTTTAGAAACAGTCTTAGGTCCCACCGCAGACCTACTGAAACAATTTTTATTCTGACAGCTCCTTAGGGTATTTGTATGAGCATTAAGATTCGAGAAGCCCATGGGGCGCCTGGTTGGCTCAGTCGGTTAAGCGTCCAACTTCGGCTGGGGTCATGATCACGAGGTTCATGGGTTGGAGCCCCGTCTCGGGCTCTGTGCTGACATCTCAGAGCCTGGAGCCTGTTTCAGATTCTGTGTGTCTACCCCTTCCCTGCTCATGCTTTGTCTCTCAAAAATAAGTAAATGTTAAAAAAAAAAAAAAAAAAAAAAAAAGATTCGAGAAGCCCAGGCAAGGACATACATCAAAATGTTAGCAGTGATTTTCTGGGTAGTGATGCTCCCTGTGTTAACTGCATTTGCTAGTTTTTCTACCTCTGACACGCACTGTTTTCAAAAGAATGTGTCAATTGTAGAATGCACCATGCCGTGGTGAAACATGCCTGGACACCCTTCTGGGCACACCTCATCCAAGACCAAGGAAATTTCCTCTAGGAAATCCCAATCTTAGCCCCTTCCTTCTCCACCCCCAACTAGAACGGCCTCACATCCAGCTGTGTTGTTAGTCCAGTAACCATAGCGCTGTGCTCAAATTATTACCCTTGCTTCTTCAGCTGTTCACAAACTAAAATAGGAAAAAATACCAAAGAAATTATCCAGGCTGCCGTGCAGAAAAGAGATGCAAATTGACATTATAATTATGGCCTGATTCATCTGTCTCCTCCAGTGGGCTGTGAACTTCTCAAAGGCAAGGACCATGTCTCACTTGCCTCCTAGCTTACTTAGTCTGGCCCAGAGTAGGGACTCAATCAATGTTGGCTAAATGGATGAAGGGGAAGGTGTTTGCGCTGGCCCTGAGGCAAGAAGTAAATCTGGGCAGGAGGAACTCTGGCTGGGGCTGCCAGAGTACTCAGTCCTCAGTATCTCCGCTCCCAGCCCCCTCCCCGCCCCCCTCCCAGCCCTCCCTTCTGCTCCCACCAGGAGCGCACCCCCTAGTCAGCTCCTAGAGGGACTTCCCACCCTTCAGCCACCTCAGCTAAGAAAGGACCTGCATCCACCACGCCAGACTCAACCTTCTCCCTGATGAGCTGCTTTTCTCCCCTCCCCCACACTCCCCTCCCCCCACAATGGCTGAAATGGAGATGCGCCCAGCAACAGTAGTTTTTTTCATAAACAAACAAATAAATAAGTAAATAGGGGTCACCCGGCACCTGAACTGGACTTCGACCGGCAGAGAGGTTTTCGGCCCCGGAACTAGGGTGCTCCTCAACCACCTTGTGTCCCAAACCCCTTTCCAGGGATGGTCTTTTCCAGCCTCATCTCAGAGCAGTCTCTGCAGTTACTCCTGTCTGAGCTTCTACGTGGTCCTGAAGATTTAAATCCAACAAACATAACATACATTTTCTTTTCTTTTTAATATTTATTTTGGGGAGAACGCGAGCGGTGGCAAGGCAGGGAGAGGGGACAGAGGATCTGAAGCGGGCTCTGCGCTGACAGGCTGACGGCGGAGATCCTGATGCAGGTTCCAACTCATGAACCGATAGATCATGACCCAAGCCAAAATCAGACGCTCAACCGACTGAGCCACCCAGGTGCCGCCACACACTTTTTTTTTTTTTTAAGTTTATTTATTTATTTTGAGAGACAGAGGGAGAAAGAATCCCATGCAGGCTCTGCACCGTCAGCGCAGGGCCAGATGCAGGGCTCGAACTCACGAACAGGGAGATCATGACCTGAGTGCCCGAAGTCAGATGTTTAACCTACTGAGCCACCCGGGAGCCCCATGGTACACACTTATCAAGTGCTGTAATATTACCTGCTAGTTACCAACCACTTAAATTAACAAGCACTCTACCTGTGTTGTTAAAATTTAATTCCCCCAACAGCCCTGTACCGTTGGTTGTATTATTATCTACTTTCACAGAAGACTAAGATTCAGAGAGGTCAAGCAAGTCACTCTAAGGCACACAGGAAAGGAGCAGAACCTAGATATAAACCCGGATGTGTGTGACCCCAGAGCCTGAATGCTTAAACTACTGTACAAATCGCAATCCATGAGGCTTCGTTTATCCATTCTTCCCACAAATAATATTCCAGGAGTGTTAACCGACCACTTGCTATGAACCAGGCTTTGTACAAAGTGATGGGATTCAATGGTGGCAAAACAAAGTCCCTCCCCTGAGAAGCCTCATTGGGTGGGAAACAGACATCAATCACAAAAATCTCACGTACATAATTACAAGCTCTCCTGGATGCTCTGTGGGCAAAGTACCAAATAAAAAGGAAGCAGCACAGGACTAGGATTCAGAAAGGCTTCTGGAAGGAAGTGGGCTTTAGGAAAGACCCTGAGGAGGGAGGGAACATAGCTCCTTCAAAGAGTACTTTAGAAAAACAGGACAAAGGCCAACATGGCTGGAGCCCAGAGAGCACCAGAGAGTGGTGCAGGGCTGGGGAGAGAGTGGGCAGGGGCTAGATCACTGAAGGCCTGGTAGGCCAAGGTAGGGAACTTGAGAATATTTAAAGGGTTTTTAGTAGAGTGGTGAATTCAGGCTTGCTTTCTTTCTTTCTTTTTTATTTTATTTTATTTTTTATTAAAATAATTTTTTTTAAGTTTATTTATTTTGAGAGAGAGACACAGAGCCCGAGCTGGGATGGGGCAGAGAGAGGAGACGTGCCAATTCACAAGCCATGAAATCATGATCTGAACTGAAGTCCTACGCTCAACCCTCAACCGACTGAGCCACCCAGACGCCCCCAGGCTTGCTTTTTGGAAAGATCTCCCTGGCTGCCATTTGGAGAACAGATTGGAAGGGGCAACAGTTACCGTGGTGCGTGCAGGTAAATGGTGATGGTGATGTAGGATGGTAATGGCAGGAGAGGGAAGAAGAGGGGGAAGGGGGATATCATTTTGAAACTAAGGCCAGTAGGATTGAGTGTGGGCTATGAAAGAAGAATCAAGAATGCCTGGGGGTGCCTGGGTTAAGTGTCTGACTTCAGCTCAGGTGATGATCTCATGGCTTGTGGGTTCGAGCCCCGCCTTGGGCTCTGTGCTGACAGCTCAGAGCCTGGATCCTGCTTCGGATTCTGTGTCTCCCTGTCTCTCTGCCCCTCCCCTGCTCATGCTCTGTTTCTCTCTCCTCTCTCTCTCTCTCTCTCTCTCAAAAATAAACATTAAAAAAATTTTAATCTGTAAATAAAAGAATGCACAAATGGGTAGAATTTGAGCCGAGTGTTTTTTGTTTTGTTGTTTATTTAGTTTTGAGAGAGAGGGAACGGTGTAGGGACAGAGAGAGAGAAAGACAGAGATTGGAAGCAGGCTCTATGGGGACAGCAGAGAGACCAATGCGGGGCTTGAACTCATGAACCACCAGATCATGACCTGAGTCGAAGTCAGACACCTAACCGGCTGAGTCACCCAGG
Organism: Prionailurus bengalensis; assembly: GCF_016509475.1. Classification (NCBI taxonomy): domain Eukaryota; kingdom Metazoa; phylum Chordata; class Mammalia; order Carnivora; family Felidae; genus Prionailurus; species Prionailurus bengalensis. Next base: position 34,245,177 of record NC_057345.1, read on the forward strand.
CGCCCCACTGAGTCAAGTCTTGAAGAATGGATGGGATTTGGCCTTGAGATGAAGACATTTTAGAGCCTGAGATCAAAACAAAACCCAAATACAACAGCTGGTGGAAGCAAATAAAGGACCAAATGTGATGTAGAAGTGACCCACGGGTTGCCTGGCGTCGCCATTCACCCAGGCCCTCTGTGCCTTTGCCTCTAATGCTGAGCCGTCCTCTACTGAGCAGGAAAGTAAGTCAGGGCGACAAAGAAAAAGTACTTTTTTATTAAACAGAGGAATCCAGATTGTATTCATGGGTATGTGCATGTCTGCCTCTGAGCATTTTTATATTTGTATTTCTATATTTCATAGGCTAGAAGGCCCTGGTCTTTCCAATTGACCTTGCCCGCAAGGCTGAATTCTCTTCTCTTTTACATGGACTAACCTGACTGCAGAACCCCACCCAACCCCCAGCGGGCCAGGCTGAGCTCGGGTCAGGCAACGCATTCCTCTTGCTTGCGGATCATGGCTGACTTTTCTGAGCAGCTAGTGTCAGGCTCTTTGCCCAGAGCCTCTCGAAGCTCCAGAGAGAGATGTTTAAGTTGAGTAGGTAGCACCCACAGGCAAGGGTTGGAATGTGGCTGACCCAGAGGTGAAAACCGAAAGCGTTATTTATTACCATACAAACAGTCCTTCCTGTTTGTTCACTCATTTCGTTCATCACTCATTCGTTTATTCAACAAATAGCCTCAGGTCTGCTGTTCAAGTTGCTGAGACTCTCTGCATCCCAATTCCCTGAGCTCTACAGTGGGGACAGTAATAATGCCTTTTTCTAAAGTTCATTGGGAGGATGAAATTAGGGGATGTCATTCATTCACTCAACAAATATGTAGCACAAAGAGCTGGGGCTGTCCTAAGTGCTCGGGACAGTGGTGAACAAAACACAGATCCCTGCCCTCATGGAGCGGACATTCTAACAGGGAAAGCTGAAAGAAAAATAAGCAAATAAAGCACGTAGTGGTGGGCAGAGAAGTCCTCACTGGGGAGGCCATATGTCAGCAAGGCCCTGAAGCGGGTAAAGGAGCAAGCCATCAACACTTGGGAGAACGGGGGAACTGGAGCAGTGAGCTGGGAGAGCACTTACACAGGAATGGGGGCAGGGGAACGTCGTAAGTCATCAGAGGACTTGGCTTCCCTCCAGAATGAGACAGGCAGCCATCTGATGTTTCTAAGAGGAGCAACGTGATCTATCTGGTTCTAGTATTAAAGAAGCACTCTGTCGGCCGTGTTGAGGAGACTGTAGTGGGCAGGGGCAGAGGCAAGGAGAATTATCCTGATCAGGCTGATATAAATGTTAATGTCAATGCACCGAAAGCACAATTCATGAAAGAAAATAATTCAGTAAGTTAGACCTCATCAAAATTAAAAAACATTTGCGGGGTACCTGGGTGGCTCGGTCAGTTAAGCCTCCGACTCTGGAGTTTGGTTCAGGTCATGATCTCACGGTTCATGAGACCAAGCCCGGCATTGAACTCTGTGCGGGCAGTGTGGAGCCCCCTTGGGATTCTCTCTCTTCCTCTCTCTCTGCCCCTCCCCCACTGGCACATGGGATATCTCTTTCTCCCAGAATACAGAAACTTAAAAGAATTAAAAACGTTTGCACTTCAAAAGACCCTATGAAGATGAAAAGACAAGCCACAGAGTGAGGGAAAATATTTACAAAGCCAAATCTGATAAAGGACTTGTATCCAGAATATGTAAAGAACTCTTACAAGTCAATGTTAAGACAATTCAATTAAAAAGTGGACAAAAGGAAAAAAATGGATAAAAGATTTAAATAGATATTTCACCAAAGAAGATATGTGAATGACTAATAAGCAAATAAAAAGATATTCAACATCATCCATCATTAGAGATATGCAAATTAAATCCCCAAGGAGATACCACATCACACTCATTAGAATGGTTCTAATCAGAAAGATGAACAATAACAAATGTTGACAAGGATGTGGAGAAATGGGGCCCCTCATCTATTGTCAATGGAAATATAAAATGTACAACCATTTTGGAAAAGTTTGGCAGTTTCTTAAAAGATAACAAATTTACTATATGACACAGATATTCCGCCCTTAATTATCTACCAAGAGAAACGAAAACATACGTTCACACAAAGATTTGCACATAAATGTTTATAGAATCCCTATTCATAATACCTAAAAAGTGGAAATGACCCAAATGTCAATCAATACTGTAATCTAACTCAGAGGGTTCACTCCTTGGAGTGCATCAAATTGAACACAACCCAAGGAAATGTAGAAAGCAAAGAAATTTGTATTACTTGTTACAAGTAAGGAGACAGGGAGAGAGTGCTTTAGGCACTTAAGGGGTTAGCAGGAGGATTTTTTATTCAGTATAAAAATTTTTTTTAACGTTTATTTATTTTTGAGACAGAGAGAGACAGAGCATGAACAGGGGAGGGTCAGAGAGAGAGGGAGACACAGAATCTGAAACAAGCTCCAGACTCTGAGCCATCAGCACAGAGCCTGACGCGGGGCTTGAACTCACGAACCGCGAGATCATGACCTGAGCCGAAGTCGGACGCTTAACCGACTGAGCCACCCAGGCGCCCCTTATTCAGTATGATAGGGGATGGGGGTGGGGAGCTTGCCTAGACACTTCCGATTCAATTGTGCATTCCTCCTGACATGTCAACACACTAGTGCATACGTCTAATGTTTTAAAAAATGACCGTAAACTCCACATATAGGGGAAGATCTTAGTATCGTAATGAGCCAAAGGTAACCTGAGGACAACTAGGGGTTTCGGGACATCTGCACAGGTCTGAAGTTCCGATCCATCCCAAACTGGCTGGCATAAGAGGCTATCACGTGTGACACACCTAGCAAGGGGTTATCAGGTGACAAAACTATTTGGGTGTCTCCTGGGCTGGAGAACCATTGGTTCCGCAAAACAAAACACATTTCTTCCCTGCTTTTGTCCCCCCCCCCCCGCCTCCTTTCCACAGAATAACTTCCCATGGCATCCTAGCTAACAATACTACCATGGGAGGGCTCCCAGCTGGCTCAGTCAGTAGAGCATACAACTCCTGTTTTCTCGGGGTTGTGAGCTCGAGCCCCACGTCGGGTGTAGAGATGCCTTAAAAAAAAAAAACTACAATGGGATACTATTCAACATTAAAAAAGGAAAGAAATACTGATGCATGCTATAACAGGGATGAATCTCAAATAAAAATTATGCTAAGTGAAAAAAGCCAGGGGCATGTGGCTGGCTCAGTGGGTGGACTATGAGACTCTTGATCTTGGGGTTGTGAGTTCAAGTCCCACCATTGGGTACACAGATTACTTAAAAATAAAATCTTAAGGGGTGCCTGGGTGGCTCAGTCGGTTAAGTGTCCGACTTTAGCTCAGGTCACAATCTCACCGTTCATGAGTTTGAGCCCTGTGTCGGGTTCTGTGCGGATGGCTCAGAGCCCACTTTGGATCCTCTGTCTCCCTCTCTGCCCCTCCCCTGCTCTTGCTCTCTCTCTCTCTCTCTCAAAAGTAAATAAACATTAAAAATAACATTAAAAGTAAATAAACATTAAAAAATTGTTATTATTTATTTATTTTTAAAAGTATATTTATTTTGAGAGAGAGAGAGAGCATGAGAGGAAAGGGGCAGAGAGAGAGGGAGAGAACCCCAAACACGTTCCATACTGTCAGCGCAGAGCCCTATGCAGAGCTCCAACTCATGAACTGTGAGATCATGACCTGAGCTGATATTAAGAGTTGGACCCAAGAGCCCCAATAAAGTTGTTTTTTTAAAAAAGAACAATGTCTGGGGCGCCTGGGTGGCGCAGTCGGTTAAGCGTCCGACTTCAGCCAGGTCACGATCTCACGGTCCAGGAGTTCGAGCCCCGCGTCAGGCTCTGGGCTGATGGCTCAGAGCCTGGAGCCTGTTTCTGATTCTGTGTCTCCCTCTCTCTCTGCCCCTCCCCCGTTCATGCTCTGTCTCTCTCTGTCCCAAAAATAAATAAACGTTGAAAAAAAATTTTTTTTAAAAGAACAATGTCAATGACAATGTAAATACTTTACGTGTATATAAAGCATTTAGCAGAGCATCTGGAACATAATAAGCACCCAATAAACGTTAATTTTTTTTTAAAGGTAAAGTCTAGTGGCACCTGGGTGGTTCATCAGTTGGGTTGAGCATCTAACTTCCGCTCAGGTCATGATCTCATGGTCCGTGGGTTCGAGCCCCGCGTCGGGCTCTGTGCTGACAGCTCAGAGCCTGGAGCCTGCTTCGGATTCTGTGTCTCCCTCTCTCTCTGCCCCTTCCCCTCTCGCACTGTCTCCCTCTCTCTCAAAAATAAATAAACATTAAAAAAAAATTAAAGTCTGCACCCAGTGTAGGGCTCAAACTCACATCCCCAAGATCCAGAGTTGCATTCTCTATCAACTAAGCCTGCCAGGCACCTCAATATTAACTTTTTAAGCTGATAATGTTACCGTTATCATTCCCGATGGAGTGCTTACTATGTGTTGGGCACCGTGCTGAGTGCTGGATAAAGTGAAGCTCCAAGGAAGAATCCTTGAGCTAGAAAGTCACAAACTTTATGCCATGAAGACGGACTTTAATGTTCAGATCCTACTGCCACTGCTAGCAAGTGACTCTTACATCTGTTCACCCCCGTTTTTTTTTGCCTTCATAGTAAGCACAACTTCTGTGATTTTATTTATTTATGAGAACACCTGTTTCATGTCTGTCTCCCTCACTGGATTGTAAACACCACGAGGGCAGGGAAAGTTCCGTTCCACTCATTATCGGCAGATAGGCACCTTCTAGGAGACTTTTGGCTTATTATTTATTTATTTTTAAAAAACGTTAACTTATTTTTTTTTTTAATTTTTTTCAATGTTTTTTATTTATTTTTGGGACAGAGAGAGACAGAGCATGAACGGGGGAGGGGCAGAGAGAGAGGGAGACACAGAATCAGAAACAGGCTCCAGGCTCCGAGCCATCAGCCCAGAGCCTGACGCGGGGCTCGAACTCACGGACCGCGAGATCGTGACCTGGCTGAAGTCGGACGCCCAACCGACTGTGCCACCCAGGTGCCCCTAAAAAACGTTAACTTATTTTTGAGAGAGGGAGAGAGAGAGAGAGTGAGGAGGAGGGGCAGAGAGGCAGGGAGACAGAGGATCCAAAGCAGGCTCCTCATTGACAGCCGAGAGCCCGATGAGGGGCTCAAACTTAGGAATGGTGAGATCATGACCTGAGCAGAAGTTAGATGTTTAACTGACAGAGCCACCCAGGTGCCCTTCATTTTTAATTAAAAAAAATTTTTTTTAATGTTTATTTAATTTTGAAGAGACAGAGACAGCACGTGAATGGGGAAGGGGCAGAGAGAGAGGGAGACACAGATTCTGAAGCAGGCTCCAGGCTCTGAGCTGTCAGCACAGAGCCTGATGCGGGGCTCGAACTCACAGACTGTGAGATCATGACCTGAGCTGAAGTCGGACGCCCAACTGAGCCACCCAAGTGCCCCAAATTTTTAAAAAAGTAATCTCTACACCCAACATGGGGCTCAAATTCATGACCCCGAGATCGAGAGAACTCCATCAACTGAGCCAGCCAGGGGCCCCATTCTGGGAGACTTTTTGCTGGGTCTGATAGGAGCAATAGTTGCTGCTGATACTGTCCCTTTCCTCCTTATTCCCATGAATGCGGATGGGATGTCTGGAGTTCAGCAGTCACTTTACAACAATGAGGTGCATTCCTCTGAGGCCCAAAGCCAGGTTGTGAAGTGTGGAGAAAGACGGAAGGAGCCCATCTCTTTGGTGACTTTGTTGGGCAATGAGCCAAAGCCAATAAATACCCCGCTTCAGACTTATTATTACACATGAGGAAAAAAAACATATTTATTTTTATTAAAAAACATTTTCTTAGTGTTTATTTTCTTTTGAGAGAAAGAGACAGAGCATGAGCTGGGGAAGGGCAGAGAGGGATGGAGACACAGGATCCGAAGCAGGCTCCAGGCTCTGAGCTGTCAGCACTGAGCCTGAGGCGGGGCTCGAACTCACAGGCTGTGAGATCATGACCTGAGCTGAAGTTGGATGCTTAACTGACTGAGCCACCCAGGCGCCCCAAACCATATTTATTTAAGACCTTGTTGCTAAGGTTTTCTATTTCTGGTAATGGAACACTTTCCTAAATGATAATATCAATAAGACTGAAGGGATACTCTTGAGAGATTTTTGTCTAGTGGAGGAAGATGGACATGTAAACAAATCGAGGCATTTGTAGAACACTTGTTTGTGGCACCCTGTACAGGGTGAGGTAATGGACCCCATCAAGGAATCCCTAGTTAGATACTGGTTTCTGGCTTCGTGGTTAGGTGGATGACTGCCCCACTAACTGAGATTAAAAAAAAACCCTAGGAGGTGGAGCTCATTTGTGGGGCAAATAGATTAGTTCTTTATTGGGCATGTAGGTTTTAGGTACCTGTAGGGATCCAGGGGGAGGGATCCAGAGATAGGAGGGTGTTTGGATCTGAACACAGGGAAGATTGCCCTGGAGTACAGAATAGGTGTCATCGGTGTGCTCGTGAGTGAAGCCTGAGAGTTTATGTGTTTTGAATTCTTGTTTCAGGCTTTATGCTGAGAGCTTTGTCTTATTACCATCTCCATCATCATCCATTCCACAGCTAACATTTACAGAGCACTTAATACATGCCAGTTTCACTAGTAAGTGCTTTATCTGCATTATCTCATTCAGTTGTCACTGCAAGAAAAGGAAGTACCAAGAAAGGGTACTTCTTTAGTTATAATTGAAGATTAGAGAAATTAAGTAACCTTGCCCCAGGTCATACTGCTGGTGGGTCGTGAAACCAGAAACACCTAAGGAGTTTGTAGAATGAGAGAAGAGGGCAAAGATAGAGAGCCATGAGGACATCAACATATTTTTAGTTCTTTAAATTTTTTTTAAATTAAAAAATAATTTTCTAATTAAAAAAATTAAGGTATCAAAAACATTTAAGGTATCATGTGTATTGGATGTTATGGACAACTTATAAGTGTACAACTCAGTGACATTTTAAAATGTGAACATGCCATTGTAATAGCCTGCTATCCAGATGGAGAAATAGAACGTTACCAAAAAAAAAAAAAAAACAAAAACAAAACAAAACAAAAAAACAAAAAGAAAAAAAAAAAGAAAAAAACCCAAATAACGACAAACTTTACTAACACTCCAGAAGCATTCTTTTTTTTTTTCCCTCCAGAATCATTCTTTACACTACCTCCCCATCATTGCCTGCCCCCCACCCAAAGGTAACCTCACCTTTGACTTCTTTCTTCACAATTAGTTTTGCTGTAAATATCAACATTTAAGCTGTGGGAAAGGAAAGATGGGCTTTAAAAGGTGACAGATAAACTGGCCAGAGAAATGGGAGAATGTCAAGAGAGCTCGCCCGTCTTTCACTTTCACTAGGGCACACCAAGCGGAATCTAGCGATACAAAGTAGCAGTGATCTTGGAAAAATCCTCTTTGGTAGCAGTGGGAATTCTAGCAAGATAAAATTCATGGAGTAGTTGGTAGTGACAGAAGTAGTAGCAACTGTATCTATTCCCGGTCAGTGGAGTTGGTAAGGCACGCTGTAGCATCTCGTTTGGTGGCGGCAGCAGCAACGGAGCAGCTAGGAGAGCGGTAAGGTGAATTCTTTGGCATGATTTGGGGTGGCTTTCCTTATGATGTGTCCTCCAAGTTGAATTCTTAAGGCTCTCAACAATTTTGTGAGCTACCCAATATAATCTATTATCCAATATATTCTCTTACTAGGTCGAGAGAACAACTTTGCAATTGTGAAAAGCTATTGGTTGCCTACCCAATGAACAACGAATTCATTCCCTTGTCTTTTTTGAAACAGACCCCCCCCCCCACTTTTTATCCCCCCCCAGGACACATGTGCCCAGCCCCAGGGGAATAAATCATGATTGATCTACCTTCGTGCCACGTAGGTAATATCATCCTTTTTGCCAACATATATTACCTCTCATTTTCACAACAATCCCGCAAGGCAGGTACTATTGTTTCCATTTTACCGATGGGAAAACCCAGGCTCAGAGGAGTGGCAGATTTTGAACACAGATCTGACTCCATAGCTCCTTACAGTGCACTACTCCCTAACTCATCTATGGGCAAATTTGCACATTTTTTATGATTCTGGTTGTGAGTATTCCACTTTTCTATTGTACCTATCAGAGCGCCCTGTATGTAGGCTTCCTTGCTCATCATCCGTGATAATCTGGAAGTCCTTAGGGCGACTAAGTACCCCTTAGGAACAGCTCCTAATGACTTCTAGGCACCCCCTCAACTCACCAGAAGTGTGTCTAATGATTCCCAGGACCTTCTCCCCCGCCCCAAGAGCTGCTCTTAATGACCCCCAAATCCCTGCTCATTGAGAAACTGCTTTTTAATGACTCTAAGGACATCCCACCTCGGAGCTCTCTTCCTTTCAGGAACTGCCCCCTTCAGGAAATGTCTCGGTTTGCGGGAGGGCGAGGGGTTCCCCATGATACGGGACTTACAGTTTTAAAAACCAAGGCAGTCTCGTAAAATGGGACAAGTTGGTCACCCTATCAGAAATTGCTTGATCTCGGAAGATTAGGCTCCCAGCGCACTTCTACCTTAGGCAAGGGTCTCACCCTAAAAAGACTCTGCCCCACCCTTTCGTTAGTAACATCCTACAATAATCTCACTGCCTCTACCTTTGCCGACCATCCTATTTCCAGGCATTCGCCTCTTTCAATTCTGATTAGCTCTGGGCGACCAGAAGCGCGCCTATGATTGGCCAGCCCCGTAATCCAGCCGAGATGCTCAGTGGCCGCAGTCCCGAGTGGTACAGCATTTCCTCCTGGCAACAGCCCGACCCAGCGCTCATAGGCTGAGCAGACAGATATGCCCTGACTTGGGCGACTGCAGCACGTGCTCATTGGCTGTTTGAGGAGTGATAGCGTCCCTCAGATTGGTTGACGCTGTACGGCTGCGCAGAGGCCGACTTTCTAGAGGAGGCGGAGCTTCGCCCTTCGCCGGTTGAAAAAGCAGTAGATACGGCTAGTGGCGACAGCAGGAGCCCAGCATTAGCCCTGCCGGGGCGGTGGGCTTTAGGTAGGAACCACAGGGTTTTGGAATCCTTTAGGTTTGTTGCTGCTGTAGCCGTGACCGTGAGCTCCAGTGGGGGAGGGGCGGGGTTGCCGTCAGCGGTGAGTGAAAGGCATGGTTCTTGGCCAATGGGAACAGGAGTTTCTAATATGGGTCCTAAGATTGGTCCTTTCTAATCTCTTATGGCCAATGCACGTCGGGAAGGGAGGCGGGTGTCTTAGGCCTTATTTTCTTCTTCCTGCGGCCGGGCCTCACTCGCCTAGGCGGCGGGGCCGGGAGGGGCTGGCCCTCTATGCGGTGAGGATCGGGGACCTTGGGAGCGGGGGCTACCTTGGGAGTGGTACCCGCGGGGGTGGCTGCGAGGGGAGGGGGCGGGAGTTAGAGGTGGTTGTTAGCAACAGCGACCTTTATTGAGTTATTAGGTACAGGGCCTAGTGCTTAGGGTTTCGCTTGCATCATCTGAGTTAATCACAGCAACCCTGCTGAGCAGGGAGGTTGGAATCCCCATTTTACAGGTGGGGAAACTGAGACTTGGGCAACTCATACAGTCAAGGTCACACAGCTACTGAATAGCAGAGACCGGATCTGTATTCAGAGTTGTTTTGATCCCGGAGCCGGTGCTCTGAAACTACTCGGCTTTGTTGCTGGATGGGGGAAATGAAGGAGTCAAGGAACAAGAGCTTTCCCCAGGGAGTAGATTGGGGGAAGGGAATCCTAGGGTTGAAAAAGGGAGTGAGCAACTGAAGTGGGGGCGAGGAAATCAGTTATTCAATAGGTACCGAGTGCCTACTCTGTGCCGTGCATTGTTCTAGGTTGTAGGCATAACAAAGATGACCAAGTCCAGAGGCAGGTGAAGCCCCATTAGTGGCTTCCAAGGCCCAGGTGACGGGGCCTAACAGTGTTCACAGGATTGTGTGTTGTTGTCAAATTTGTTGAAGTAAGATATTTGGCGTTTTTAAAAAAGAGGGTCCTCAAAATTGATTAAACTTGAGAGGTTCCTCCACACTTGCTTAGTCTAGGTGGAAGTTACGATGCAGGCAGCATCGAGTAGTGGAAGAAGTGCTGGGAGTGCATTGCAGGACTGTGGGGAAATTTCCCGGTATGTAAAAAGATAAACGTAAACCTGCCACGTAAAGTTTTGGTGAGGTGTGTGAAAAGCTCCTGGCCAAGAGCAGACTTTGTTTTTGGAGAAATGGAAGCTTGAGAGATGCGGGTAGTGGCTTTTCTCTCCTATCTTAGATAGTTCTGTGCCCATGCTGTCTTCCTAGTCTGTTACTAGGTTGCTGGTAGGTTGGAGACAGTTTTCCCTTCTGAGCTCTCCAGCTCTCTAGGGAACTTGAAGCTGAACTGCCATGGCTTTGGGGCCCAGATTGGGGGAGTTGAGGAGGGAAATGTTTTTGCTTCTGAAGTGGCTCCTTTTGTCTAGTATGCTTGGTTCTTATTCAGCTGGAATAGTCTATTGTGTTATCAGGCAATGGGGATGCACCCACTTAGTTGAAGGCCTCATCTAGAAACACAATATTTGACTTTTTCCAGTCAGTTTGAGGCTTGCCCTGTATTGCCAGGTTATTGCCCATTTAAATTTTGTCCTTTGAATTCTGGGTATGGTACAGTTGAACTAGTCTCTAGTTTGATCTCATATAATACTGCTGAAATTACATTTTGGTTTAGATATGAGAACAGTTTCACTTTAGGGTTTTAAAAACTAATATCAGTATACTTTTTACCTCTTAAACTTTGTAATCTTGTAGCCAAGTAACTGTCTTTAGGAATCTAGAATACTGCTTTAAGCTTTAAGCTGTGACCTAGAAGGAAGCCCAAAGGTTGTTTTTTACATCTGGTTGTAATACATTGTTTAATATACCCCAAAGCAGTTATCAAAGGTGAATAAGGGAGCAACTTGAAAAGATAAGAGTAAAATATGGGCAGGGCAGCGATAGTATTGTTAGATAGGATTAACGCTCTAGTAACAGTTTAGCTGAAACTGTCTCCATTTAAATGAGATTTGAATACACACAATTTTGACACATCGGATTCTTTTTTCTTTTTTAAGTTTTTATTTATTTATTTTGAGAGAGAAAGCACACAGGTGGGACAGAGAGAGAAAATCCCAAGCAGGCATTGCACTGAGTGCGGAGCCCAATGCAGGGCTCAGACTCCTGAACTGTGAGATCGTGACCTGAGCTGAGTGTTGGACGCTCAACCCACTGAGCCACCCAGGTGCCCTAATGCATCCGATTCTTTTAGATTCTTTTAAATATAAACTTTTCTATCTGTATTTTTGTTCATTTAAATAACCTATGTAGAGGCAGATTCCAGGTGTGAGGTCTTAATGCTTCTTTAGAATTTCTACATCTTTTACTGTTTCAGCCCTGACATTCCCAGCATTTTTTTTTCTTTTTCGAGTTCTATTTACATTCCAGTTATTTAACATACAGTGTAATATTTGTTTCAGGTGGAGAATTCACATACAACATCCAGTGCTCATCCCAACAAGTGCCTTCCTTAGTTCCCATCACCCATCCTCCTTGACATTCCCAGCATTTAACTCTAATTACATTTTATATGATTTTATGTTCTTAATGTATTTCTTCAGGTTCCTGTCTGACCAGAGTGACTTCAAAAAGGAGGGAAAATGGCTTCAGAATCTGAAACTCTGAATCCCAGTGCTCGGATAATGACTTTTTACCCGACCATGGAGGAGTTCCGGAACTTCAGTCGATACATGGCCTACATTGAATCCCAAGGAGCTCATCGGGCTGGGCTGGCCAAGGTGAGGGTGGGTGGGATTGGTCCACGGAGCTTTTGTGACCAACCGTGCAGCAGCAGAAATCTTTCCTAAAGGCAGGGTGTGGAGTATATACTTCCTATTTGCAAGTTAATTCCTTTTGTTAACATCTGAAGCACCTTTTAGGTTGGAGGAGAGCTTGGAGTCTTTAAAGGGCCGTGTAGAGCTAGTGTCCCCGGGCCAGCTGCTGTGGTGCTTCCATTCTCTTGGTGGAGATGGGTGCTTTAGTGTTTGCACTCGAGGGCTTATGCCATCCACCTTCTCTTGTTCTCATTTCAGTCTCATCCAGTGCTCTAATAGCAGGTTGGGTTCTCTTGCGCACTTTGTTAGATTAAGAAAATCAACTCTTCAGCCTCCTGTCTTGGTGCCCAGAGGAGATGCTGAGCTGAGAATGAGTATTACTCATCTTTGGTCACTGCAACTAGGCAGCTAGTTGGTGGCTGAACTGGATCAGGGTTAGCACAGCAGTGTGACTCGCTATGTTGGGGTGAGTGTGGTTAAATCAGAGTCACTTTGTAGTAAAATTGGCTGGTTGGATAGCAGCCTACCCACGTCCTGGACTATGAGCAGCTTGTTGGATTTCTGATCTCTGTGTTTCCTGTGTTCCCTACAGGTTGTTCCTCCAAAGGAGTGGAAGCCCCGGGCGTCCTATGATGATATTGATGATCTGGTCATTCCTGCCCCCATCCAACAGCTGGTGACTGGGCAGTCTGGCCTCTTTACTCAGTACAACATACAGAAGAAAGCCATGACTGTTCGAGAGTTCCGCAAGATAGCCAATAGTGATAAGTGAGTGAAAACACGTTCCTTCCCACCTGCCATAGCATCTAGGAGCTAACGTCTCATCTTCATAGCTGTCTCCTAAGACTGCTGCCGTGACGCTGAAGAACACTTTTCTCAGCTCTCGCTTGTCTCCCTTTCTGCTCTTTTTATGGAAGCATTCCTACTCTCAGTACTGTGTCGCAGTCTAAACGCGTCTGTGTCCTTACCTAAAGTAATCCCATTGTTCTTCCATCAGAAGCAGAATCATTTTCTGACCCTGGTAAGTTGCAGAGTTGCAAAGGAGAGTGTTGGAGTTGGTTCGAAAGGAGTTTTTGCCGGATGTCTTAACACCTGCTTATCGAAAAGTGGCCTCAGTAGTTTATTCTCTTCCTTCTGGGTCCTTCTGTGTTTTATCATGCTCAAATTCCTCACTACCCATCCAGCAGCTATCTCTTTTCCATTTTGACATGACAGAATGTGAATAAACTGTCAAGCCGTTTGCTATTTTCTGTCTCCATTCTTCATCATCCATACGTGCTGATTGATCTGTTAGAAACATCTTTGTTTAGGCCTGCTGTTTTCATTTGTTTTCTGTTTATAATATTTAGCTTCATTTGACCTCACATTTGGAATGAATTTTGTGGTTCCCTCGTTGAGCTCTGACTGTTCCTTCTTAATTCTCTCTCTTGGACTTTCTCCTTTCCAATGTTATTCCTCAATTTTGAGTGTCCACAAGGGATTCCTTCCTTCTCTCTTGCTTTTTTTCCTGAGCCCTTTTGATCTGTGCATGTCATGACTTCAGCCAGTCAGACATTATATTTTGTCTTTTCTGTGCACGAGCCCAGATCTAGATCTGTAGCTGGCCAGTCTTCACGCTCCTGGGGGTGTCCCTTCCTGTGCTTTATTCATTGCTGTGTCTCACATCAGATCTTGTTCTATTTCTATGCTTTGCCTTCTTTTCCTTTGACTTAGCACAATTCAAAATGTGGTTTTCCAGTTTTATTGACAGCTTAACTCTTCAGAAAATTTTTTTAAATATTTATTTATTAATTTCTTTGGGGGGAGAGAGACAGGGCGTGAGCAGGGGAGGGGCAGAGAGAGAGGGACACACAATCCGAGCTGTCAGCACAGAGCCTGACGCTGGGCTCGAACCCACAAACAGATCATGACCTGAGCTGAAGTCAGACGTTCAACTGACTGAGCCACCCAGTTGCCCTGGCGGCTTAACTCTTAAAAACCTCTGTATTGCTGACTCACCTGCTGTCTAATGAGTGAATTTATGTAAGAGCATGTTGAAGAAGAGCGACATGGTCTGCACAGGAAAGGCTGTGCTGTCCTTTCTGTCTGGTTTCTAGCTGTGCGCTGGGGCCAGGGCCCCCTGCTTTCAAGCTCACATGGGGTTCCACCAGAGGCCTCAGCCTCCTGTATCCAGTCTCTCTTCTCAAAAATGGTAGGTCTTTCAGGATACCTCTTTTCTTTTTAAATTAGCCAGGCCTGTCTTTTCCCTTTACCTGAGATGCAACAAATTCTTACCCTTGATTTCTTATCTGCTTGGTCAGCTAGCTTTAAAAAAACCCAGCAGGTAAAAATCTAAGTTTATAAAGCAGAGCAATTGAAGGTGGAAGAGTTACTTCTATTTCAAAGGGAATTCAGGGGTCCTAAACTTGATCATTCAATAGGTTGAAGTTAAAATGGTTAAAATGTAAGGCCGCATTTAAAGTAAGATTTTTTTTCCCCACCCAGCCCATTGTCTCCACAGTTTGTCTTGGGTCTTTGCTTCTACTCTTTATCCATTCATAATATTTTCTTGCCATTTGATTTATAATGTGCATTTTCAAATATCTATTCAATTTACACATTATTCTTTTTAAAATTGCTATGTAATCTTAAGGGGTTTGAATTTTTAAAAAGATTTTGGAGTAAATTCTCAGTATGTGATAATTGAGCTAAAGAATATAGATATTTTTAATGTCTTTATATAGAGATATAGACATCTATATATAGACAGCTGTGTACGTGTATGTGCATATATAAAAATATCTTTTTAAAAATATCTTTCTTAAACATTTGATTTGCAAAAATCTACATTTTTTTATTAAAATACTTTGTTTTTAGGTGTGATTATTTGAGTTAGTCACTGCATAGGGTGGTGGGAATGTAACAGTGACAATACAGATGAGCTGTCTTGGAGCCACTTCCTTTACAGAGTGCAGTACTGTTCTAGAACCTCATGCTGGCAGGTTTTGGTTGTCTGTGGACATATAGGGATTTGCAGTTTTTGGTTTCTCCCTGAGTGGCTGGGCCACTCCTGATTCTGGCCAGGATGTTGTTTTTAGTGGTCTCTTGAAAAAGTTGAGAGTATTCTGCTTCTTAGGGAAGATGGGCTTAATGTCTTCATATACGTTACCTTCCTCAGGCCCAGAGCTCAAGGAAGGGATGTGGAGGAGGTTACTTGTGTAATGGAGCCTCGAAGGCCAAGGTTTTGTCTTGTTCGTTTGAAATGTCTTGTTTTCCCTAGAACGGGATTGTGTCTTGTCCTTTCATAATGCCTGATGAATTTAGTCCTAGTAAAAAAAAAAAAAATATATATATATATATATATATATATATATATATTTTGTTTTTGTTTTTGTTTTACTTTTGAAAGGTACTGTACCCCACGCTACAGTGAGTTTGAAGAGCTTGAACGGAAGTACTGGAAAAATCTCACATTCAATCCTCCAATCTATGGTGCAGATGTGAATGGCACTCTCTATGAAAAGGTGAGACTTCCAGGAAGCCCTCTGCAGCATTTTTGCAATTTAACACAATTTTTACCTGCCCAGCACTTAGTAGGCACCCAGAAGCTGCTTGCTGAGTTGAGTAGTTAAACAAAAGAGTGACCCACCACCAGCTGATGTGCTATGCACACTTAATGGTGGGTATTTTTGCATGTGACTGAATTTTATTTCTCCCACTCTCCATGTGAATTGGGTGATATAGTGTTCTTTGCAAGGGCTGTTAGAATAGTCTGTGGGTGGTAGCCGATGAGTTCTTGAAAGGGTGGGCTCACAGTAAATGAAATGTTGGGGGAGAGGCAGTGTGGTTTCTGCAGAAAAAAGATCACTGACTAATTTAGTGAAAGGGGTATGTATTTAAGAAGAGAAACATTCCGATTTTCAGAACCCTCAAACAAGATTCTTTAGCAGAACCTATTTTAACAACTTGTGTCGGATTGCGGTATAGTGCTTTTCAGAATAAAGAACAGCCTTGGGGCTCCTGGGTGGCTCAGTCGGTTGAGCCTCAGACTTCGGCTTGGGTCATGACCTTGTGGTTCATGGGTTCAGGCCCCTCATTGGGTTCTGTGCTGATAGCTCAGAGCCTGGACCCTGCTCTGGATTCTGTGTCTCCCTCTCTCTGCCCTTCCCTGCTCATGTTCTGTCTTTCTCTCTCTCTCAAAAGTAAATAAACATTAAAAAAATTTTTTTTAAATAAGAAAAGAATAAAAAACAGCCTTAGATAGCATAAGGAAGGAACATTTGGGATTGTTTTTGATAATTAAAAAAATCTGTGGAGAATTTTAGGGATCATCACTCACATTAATTGTAATGTTTTTGTAAATTATTGGAAAGAAGGAGTTTGAAAAGATTCTCAAGTTGTCAGTGACAATTTATTGAGTGGTGGAAAGTGAAACTTACAGATGTTAAATGGCAGAAAGATACTGTAAGGATCTGGGATGGGGAGGTACAGAAGCAGGATATAATAATCGAGAATGTACGTATAAGAGGTGGGCTTCTAGCTGACCATTAAAGTTTTGGAAATGGATTTGGGTGACATTGTAGACTTTTTACTGATGATGCTGCCTAGTGGAAGCTGGGGCTAAACAGTCACAGATTGGGATGGTAAATTCCCATGTTTTGTATTTTTAGTGATTTAGGAGTTCTTTCCTATTTTGACCTCAGTTTCTTTAGTTTCAGATCAAACTCTTCCTCCTGGGGTTAAAAACAGGTGGCTGTCCCCTCCTTATTCATCTTTCACATGCCAGTTTTCTTTACCAACTGGTATTGGCCTTTTGGAGGTCTGATGGCATCAGCTCCAGCGGTGGCTGTGAAGTGTGAGTGAGGGGGGCTATGGTCTTCATGTCCAGGCTGTTTTGACATTGTTCCACATCATCATTAGCAGTGACAGGTCACCTGTGACCCCTGCTCTTGTAGGTTCAGAGCCTCAGCTTGTGGGTACTGCAGTTGCCCTCAGCTGTGATTTACTTTGCAGCATGTCGATGAGTGGAATATCGGGCGGCTGAAAACCATCCTGGACTTGGTGGAGAAGGAGAGCGGGATCACCATTGAGGGTGTGAACACCCCGTACCTGTACTTCGGCATGTGGAAGACCTCCTTTGCCTGGCACACTGAAGACATGGACCTGTACAGCATCAACTACCTGCACTTTGGAGAGCCAAAGTCCTGGTAAAGTCGGGTTGCAGTTGGCACTGGGGCTTCTTGCGATGCGGTAGGGCCCCTCGGCTCTAGTGTGCCGAGGCGGCACCTTGGGGTCTTGTTAAAATGCACATTCTGGTTCCGTAGGCCTGGGGTGGGACTGGCACTTGACATTTTCCCCAGGTTTTTAAGCTATGAGATGCTGTTAGAGCTCTGGTGCTTAGACCTCTCTTTGAATAGTGAGGCTTCAGAGGGCAGGTCATTTAATACTACTGGATGGAAAGATAAGTTGTCTGAGTTACTGAGAGCTACAGAGGCTCTCCCAGGCTCGCCCACTGCTTTCTGATTTCTTTCTCTGAACAGGCCTGAGGCATTTCTTAGAGGCAGACTTCCAAGACTGGAGTCACTCTTCAGATGATAGAAAGCTTTCTTTTCCTCATGGAAAAAATATTTGGTGAGCAGCAGTGTGTGCTTAACCCAAGAGGGGATGCAGGGCTACTCCATATATGCTTCCTGCTCTCCAGGATGTTCTCAGTCTAGTTGGGGAGGCAAAGATCTGTTCTCTCCTCTCTCCCTGTGTTGATCCATCTCTCAACCCCAGCATTTCAGTGAAGGTTCTGCATTCGACTGTAGTGACAGAGACATAGGTTATGTGCTGTCACACAGGAGACTGGTCAGGAGAGAGAAGGGGTGAGAGAGCACCGATGGGTACTCTAGATCCTCGTAGGAAGGGTACACGAAGTTGGGGTGGGAATTGGAGAAGCTTCCCTGGAAGAGGTGACCACCAAGCTGAGGCCTAACATGAGGAGGCCTAGCTGGGTGAGACAGTGGCGGGTTTCAGACAGGGAAGACTGAGGAAAGTGTGTTTCCGGGGGGTTGGAATGACACGTGCAGAGATCCTAAGCTGAGAGGGAGCACACTGTCTTCGGCAACTAGAGGAAGTCCTTTGTGGTTTGGGTGCTGTGTACAAGGATGGATGAGCGAGGAAGGCTGACAGGGACACTGTGGGCCAGGTCACAGGGAGTCGGGGAAACCGTATGACCTTCATTTCCTTTTCCAGCATTTTCAACCACTTCTTTTCCCAGAGGTTTTCCTTTTTTTCTAATGCTTTCCAGTTTCTAGTTTTGGAGGGGGGGGTGTGACCTTCTGAGCCTGTGTGGACCCCCTGACTGCTGTCCCATAACCTTTCTTAGATGGCTAGACTTCTAGAATCTGTAAAAATAGCTTTTGTGCTTTCCTTCTATTTATTCCCAAGTTCCCTGAGATTGGATTTTCACTCTCCTGTAGAGAGAAGATTTTCTAGTTATTACATACACTCTTTTTAGATCATTTAAAGTGGGACCTCCAGAGACTTCTGGGCAAGGTTGCCTGATGGATCCCAAGGTCCTTTGGGTGACCAACATTTTCCTCCACTCCCCATCTGTTTTGTTTGGCAGTGAAACTATTTGAGTTGGGAAGTTTCTGTTGTTGTGGAATGATCTTTATAATCAATTATAATGGTTAAAATAGACTTAACTGTGAGAATATAATAAGGTTTAACAGTTTTGTAAAACTTATTTTTATTATTTTTTAAGATTTCATTTTATTTTATTTTATTTTTTTATTTTGAGAGAGAGAGAGCAAGGGAGAGGGGCAGAGGGAGAGAGAATCTTAAACAGGCTCTGCACTGAGTTTGGCTCAGTCCCACAACTGTGAGATCATAACCTGAGCCGAAATCAAGAGTCAGACGCTCAACCGACTGAGCCACCAGGCACCTCAGTTTTGCAAAAATTTTACGTAGTTGCAGGTGTTTTGTTTTTTTTTTTTAAATAGTTTCTGTGGTGTCTTGCTACCCTGTGGGGTGGAAGGATAATTAATTATTGGGTAATCAGTGTAGCTGTCACAGAGATGATGTGAAAATGGGGTCAGCCGCAGATACAGGGCCGGGTCTCTAGTATCAAATCCATTTTTCCCATTCACCATTCCTCCTCCATCCTGTCCCAGTTAGGCTTTCAGCCTCCACCAGGAGCACTTTAATGCTATCCTTTAAAAAAATTTTTTTTTATTGCTTCAACATTATAAAGGACAACAAGGCTGGTTGCATACTCTAAATTCTGGCTCATGGTAAACATTCAGTGAAAGTCTCGGTAAATGAATGAATATTAGAGAAATAAATTCACTTGTACCTTGTGGGCTCCTCTCCCCAAAGTCCAATATATCATTTCTTCAGACTCCTTTCCAGTTTTTGTGGTTGGGAGCTGTTTTGAGAGTGGGGATGAGCCCCTTAGGTCCTGAAGGGTGCTCTCCTCAGCATCCAGTGCTTCTATGTGATTGCAGGTACTCTGTCCCCCCGGAGCACGGAAAGCGGTTGGAACGCCTTGCCAAAGGTACTGTCTCTCTTCCCTGTGCCTGCTCAGACCCTGAGACCCTGTGAACTGCACTAATTGCTCTAAAATGTCCGTGCTCTGCGGTCAGATTTGTTATGTGTCCTTTCACAGGCCTGCATGTAGGTGATAAGCTACACTGCCAGAGTGGTTACCCTAGCAGAGCAAATAAAAATCTGGAAACTTCCTCCATTTGTCCTGGGAAGGGACTAAGTAATTCTTAGTCTCTGTCTCAGTTTTATCAAGCATGGGTTTATTTGACCACGGAGAGTATACCCGTCATCCTGGGTCTGGTTCTTCTGCCAGAAACCTAAAGGTTAAAATTGAATTTTTGTGCTTTGGTTCTTTTAAGTGGACTTTAATAGATTTGTACCTCTAGAGGGCCAATTTCAAGAGAGTTTGGGTATTCTGTGCTGTAGATGTGTTACTAACAAAAGATTGAGGGATAGAGTAGGAGCAAGGTCCTAAATAGTTGCAAAGCTCTCTTTAAGCACAAGGCGGGTTGGGTGATCTCAGTCTCCCTAACAGAATTTGATTACCCAGGTAAGCCATTGGAGAGCCCGGAGGCTCACTGTAGAATCAGGACTGGCCCAAAGCTAGAAGGATCTGTGGAGATCCTGTGCTGATTTATCCTCCTGACACAGCCAGATGAGATGCACAGGTGTGCAGTGGCTGCAGGGCTGCAGAGCTGGTGTGGAGCGGTGTGTTCACCTGTGCCCATTTTCAATGAAACAGGCTTTTTCCCTGGAAGCGCTCAAAGCTGCGAAGCTTTTCTCCGCCACAAGATGACTTTGATTTCCCCTTTAATGCTGAAGAAATATGGAATTCCCTTTGACAAGGTGAGCTGACTTTACATATGGTGTTAGGCTTACAAAGGAAGGCAGCCACCCTTTTCGGTCTGTTTCACAGAGGGGCTTTATTCTGGTTCATCTCTCTGTACCAGGCGTGGGCCAGAGGTAACCCATTTAGCAGTACTTGGATCCAAGGATATTAAAGGTGGAGGTTCTGTAGCTTCCCGGTGCCAGAGGAGAGTCACATCCCCTAGAACATTGTTAACTTCGGGGAATGGTCAGTTACAGTGTTGGGGTCTGATATGATCAGGCTTCGCGTCTTACAAAGACCCTGGTGGTCTTATGACTTATGCTGGGTTATGAAGCTGCAGCCGAGCTCTGAGTTCCAGTCCGTTAGACTTCAGCCATTTGATGCAGCTGGTTCAAGTCTGCTCTTGTTCAGGTGACTCAAGAAGCTGGAGAATTCATGATCACTTTTCCTTATGGTTACCATGCCGGCTTTAACCATGGCTTCAACTGTGCGGAGTCCACCAATTTTGCTACCCGGCGGTGGATTGAGTATGGCAAACAAGCTGTGCTGGTAAGTCTGTTTGATTGCTTTCTGTAACGCCATGACCGAAAATGTCTGGTGAGCAAATTCTTGTTAGATACACTGGCTGGTGATTAGAACATTCTTTGAACTGCTGGAATTCAGAAACAGACTGACAGGGCTGTGCCAAAGAGCTAGTATGTTGCGTTCATACAGAAATTAGAAGAATTTGTTCAGGTTTGGGATGCGTAAGGTGAGGTTTCCATGCTTAAAGTCCATTTGAGCATGAAGACCACACCCACGCACATGGCTGTTTCTTGCTTTGGCCACTCTGGGATTTCTCCGTTGAGAAATTCTTAGGGTTAGGGAAGCAAGCAGGGCTGGACGTTTGGCAGGGAGCAGACTCGCTTATGTGGTCCTGGCTTGGATATGTCTCAGAGGGACGGTGGATGTGGAGCATCCTGGGTCGAAGTGCAGAGCCTCACCTCCAGCATTTCTTTATGCATCCTAGTTCGTGCCCAGGTGGGCTCACCCCAGCGCTGCACATTGCTCTCTGCTTTTTCCCCTGCTTCCCTCCATGCTCGAAGGCTCTGCAAGGACAGTATGGCCTCAGCCTGTGAACGCAAACAGTTTGGCTTTCAATTGTCTTGTGTCTTTTGCACTTGGAGGGAGGAGATGGGATGTGGGAGTCGCGTGGAAGCCGTTACAGAGTGTTGACTGGAGCTCTCCTGGTTCCCTGGGATAGTGCTCCTGTAGAAAGGACATGGTGAAGATCTCCATGGATGTGTTTGTGAGGAAGTTCCAGCCAGAAAGGTACAAACTTTGGAAAGCGGGGAAGGACACCACAGTTATCGACCATACTCTGCCCACGCCAGAAGCAGCGGAGTTTCTTAAGGAGAATGAACTGCCTCCAAGAGCCAGAAACGAGGAGGAGTGTCCAGAGGAGGATGGCATGGAAGGGATTGAGGATGGAGAGGAGGGTGACTTAAAGAGAAGGTAACCCAACAGTCCTCTGGGCCCAGCTCCCCCCAGTTTAAGGGAGGGGTGTCTGGCAACTTCCATAACCTGCCAGGAGGCTATTTCTAAGTGGGGTGTTTGAGCCACAGCGGAGGGAACTTTCTTCTTGGTAAAGGCTCCAGAATCCCCAGAGCAAGGGCATTCAGGCTATTTCTTACAGCTGTCACCCAAGAGTGATCACCTCTGTATGCGGGCCTGTAATTGGCTGGAGCAGAGGTCACATGAGAGAGCATGGCTCCCTCTGAGCCAGAAAAGCCACATTTTCTCCTTACCATATGAGACATTTTTTAAAAAGGAGAGTATGGTGGTGGGAATGAAACTCGCAAGGGCAGGGGGTGGTGTGAGTGAAGTTGGCCAGCGCCTTTGGTGTCTGAGCCAGAGGATCTGGGCCACATGGAGGAGGAAGGAACATTTGTGGGGTACCTGCTGTGTGCCAGGTGCTCTGCATACCTTCAGCTTCACATCACATCTTTGAGGAGGATGGTGATACTCCTATTTTCCATTGGGTGGAACAGGCTCAGAGAGGTGAAGTCCCTTGTCTCTTCTACAGATAAGAGGGGGGACTGAAGTGTGACGCATGGTAGACAGACCCTGGCCATTCACTCATTTGGGGCTATGTGTGAATATGTATGTAGGTAAATGAACTTGCGGCCCCTTAAAAAGTTGGCTCTCCTTCTTGCAGCCTAGCCAAGCATCGTATAGGGACAAAGAGGCACCGAGTTTGTCTTGAAATACCCCAGGAGGTGAGTCAGAGCGAGCTCTTCCCCAAGGAGGAGCTGAGTACGGGACAGTACGATATGACGGAGTGCCAGGCTGCCCTCGCTCCCGTGAGGCCCACCCACAGCTCTGTGCGGCAAGTCGAAGACGGCCTTCCCTTCCCAGGTTAGTTGGTTATATTTTCCCCAGAGATGTAACTGCGTTCTGTTCTGAGTTGGATGCCATGTTGAGTGCAGGGTCACAGATACGGAAAAGTGGGGAGGTGGGTCTGTGAGGACAGAGTGTCAGTGGAGTGTGAGAATTGGTGTGAGAAGGCCTTTGGATAGGGACATGAGGGATGAGGGGTGGAAGGTAGGGGAGTCCCTCTCCCTCTACCTGGAGACGCTGAAGGTTGGTGAAGTGACAGTGAACTGGCTCTTACGAGAGAGGCGGGAGCTTTCCAGGTCGGCAGGGAGTGGGGGCACATAGAAAGGGCGCCCAAAGGGGAGTAGCAGGGGTGATGGTGTGCAGGTGTGGAAGCACGTGAGCTTTCTTGGCTGTAATTTGGGAAGTTGGCATCGGTGTCCTGTAATTTGAAGATAAGGGTGGGAAGGGTCGTGCTAGCAGATGAGGCACGAGAAGTAGGAGTGAGATGGTGTGTGGACTGGCTGCCGTCTTAGAGTTTGCGCACTTCGGGGCTTGAGGGGCCGTTTGTATTTTGGGAAGGAAGCGACGTCAAATGAGGCGTGGTGGAGCAGTCACTGGGAGTTGTTGCGGACAGACTTGTTGGGGGGTCTCGCTGCAGTCTCAGGTGAGGCTTGGAGCGTCTGTACTGAGGGTGCCCTGGTGTGTCTGCAGACATCTGGATGGCACCTTGGATGGGGCCCTGGGGCTGGACTCCCTTTGTTGAAATTTTCTTAAAAAGAAGTTTTTTTTAAATGTTTTTATTTATTTTTGAGACAGAGACAAAACATGAGCAGGGGAGGGGCAGAGAGAGAGGGAGACACAGAATCGGAAGCAGGCTCCAGGCTCTGAGCTGTCAGCACAGAGCCCGACGCAGGGCTCGAACTCACGGACTATGAGATCATGACCTGAGCTGAAATCGGACGCTTAACTGACTGAGCCACCCAGGAGCCCCTCTCTGTTCAAATTTTCTAGCTTGAGGTCACCAGGTCTCTGCTGAGCTCAGGCCTTTGTTTCCTGCAGGAGACTTCTGAGGAAACAGCAGCTGTCACTTACTGAGTGTCTGCTGCATGCCGGCCTAGGCCCCCATCGTAGACACAACCGTGGAGATAGGTGGTAGACGGCTTGCATTCCATAGGACAGAACTGGAGGCCCGGCACGGCTGAGCGGTCAGCCCCAGATCACACAGTGACCCTGGAGGTGACAGAGCCAGAATATGACGCCAGGCCTCACTTGCCACCCACGTTCCTTGTGCCGTGCCACTTTGCTTTTCAGTAGCTTCAGACATGCAGGAGGAAGTTGGCTCTGGCCAATGTGTATGTGTGTTTCAGATTATTCTGACTCCACGGAAGTCAAATTTGAAGAGCTTAAAAACGTCAAACTGGAAGAAGAGGATGAGGAGGAAGAGGAGGAACAAGAAGCGGCTGCCTTGGATCTTTCTGTGAATCCTGCCTCTTTAGGGGGACGCCTTGTCTTCTCAGGTTCCAAAAAGAAATCATCTTCTAGCCTGGGCTCCAGTTCTTCACGGGATTCTATTTCTTCCGACTCAGAAACCAGTGAGCCTCTGGCCTGCCGAGCCCAAGGGCAGTCGGGAGTTCTCACTGTGCACAGCTATGCCAAAGGGGATGGCAGGGTCACCGTGGGAGAGCCCTGCACCAGGAAGAAGGGTAGTGCCACCGGAAGTGTCAGTGAGCGGGAGCTGGCAGAGGTATGGGCCCTGGGCAGCGCTCGTGGGGGAGGAGCCACCCTGGCAGGGGTCCCGTGGAGGGCAGGGAGTCCGGGGGCCAGGAAGTGCTTCTGCAGGTGTCCAGGATGGCAGGGGAGACCCCCAGAATGGACCTTCAATCTGCAGTGTCCGGCAGAAAGCCAAGTGGCGTTGGGTCCCTTCCAGTTTGCTCTTTGCCGGGAATTCCTTTTCGCTTGCCCCTGGGTGACAGTTGCAGAGAATTGCAGCCTTAGTGACAGCTGCAGATGTATAGCTATCAGGCGCGCCCTCTGAGCCTCCTTGCCCTAGAGGATGAGGGTTAGGGCGGTAGTGCTTGCAGCCCAGATGTTCATCTGTTAGGGACAAGGTGGTCTTCCTTACTCTAAAATTCAAGGTTTTTTTCCTTACAAAATCTTTTTTTTTTTTTTCCCAGTGTTTATTTTTGAGAGCAAGAGAGTACAAGCGGAGATGGGGGTGGGTAGAAGGAGAGGGAAAGAGAGAATCCCAGGCTGGCTCTGCACTGTCAGCCCAGAGCTGCGACGCAGGGCTCGATCCCATGACTGTGAGATCATGACTTGAGCGGAAATCAAGAGTTGGACACCCAATGGATTAAGCCACCCCGGTGTTCCCTTTTTCTTACAAATCTCCCCTGCCATGTAGTTGCCTGGAGGGATTCTCCCTCCACTCCCCCCATACGTTCTTCATCTTCAAGTGCAGCATTGTTGACAGAACATCCTCTCAGAGACCAGAATGAATTCCCAAAGCTGTAAATGTGAACGTTTGTTCAGGCTTCCTTCTAGAACATGTTGTCATCAAAAGCTGTTCTCTGTTTTGTGTAAAAAGGCTCTTGGTGGATCTGAGTCGGATATAGCAGAGCTGTGTTGAATGCAGCCAGACTCATGCCTACCCAAGTGACCTGCTCTTACTCCCCAGCCTCACGGCTTATGTGGGTCAAGTTGCAGCCGTGAGGCAGGGGGTGGAGGTGTGGGGGTGGGATGGGGTTAGTGGCAGATGGAGGTCAGTGCAGAAAGGTTTCATTTATTCCCCATTTCCTTACTTTGGTCTTCTAAAAGTTTTTATTATGAAACTTTTATTTTTCATTTAAAAAAATTTTTTAAGGTTTATTTCTGAGAGAGACACAGAAGCGGGGAGCTTCTCTGTGTCACAGAGAGACACTGAGAGCGGGGGAGGGGCAGAGAGAGAGGGAGACACAGAATCCTAAGCAGGCTCCAGGCTCTGAGCTGTCAGCACAGAGCCCGACACGGGGCTCGAACTCAGAGCCAGCAAGATCATGACCTGAGCTGAAGTCGGCTGCTTAACTGACTGAGCCACCCAGGCACCTGTTTTATGAAACATTTTAAAAGTATACAGATAGAATAACCATCACCAATTGTTTACATATACTCATTGTCTCTGAATGTTCACTTTTGGCATATTGGCTTTCTCTTCTCTTGGCTGAAGTGATGACCCTGAGTACATATGACAGTCCTTCTAGTTTTCCCAGGAGTCCCTTTTTGTGGTTGGTTTGTCCCTTGTCTTGAATACCCACGTAACTTTCCTTTCTGCCTTCCCTCAATATCAGGGCTCAGTTTCTGTAGCTCTCCTTTCCCCTGTGCGTGTCCCTCCCTCCATCTGGATGGGAGCAGGCAGGCAGATAAGCTGAGGATCACGTCTCCTTCTCGCTGCTTCCAGTAGCTGTTGTCTGCTCTCCTGTGGCAGCTTCCACAAGAGGCGGCTTTTCAGCTTGGACACCAGAATCCCTCACAGTCCCCGTTGCCACATCTGAGCCATTCTTCTTCACAAAGCTCCCCTGTCCTCATTCATCCTGCTGTCACACTACAGGTCACGCTGTCCTCTTGCAGCATCCTCCTGACTTTCTTGCCTGCTATTGCACTCACAACCACAAAAACAGCTGACAGTAGCAAGGAGTTACTACACGCAAGATACTTCATACGCCGTTCAGACTCTGTTACTGCTCAGTTAATCTTACCAGAGTTAAGGGTCAGTGTTGTGTGTGTGTGTGTGTGTGTGTATGTAACCCACTTTTTCCTTCCCAAATTAGGAACTAGTTAAGGAATGAATCATACAGGTGTCAGGCATATGGAGCTTAGAATGTCACTTCATTGCCAGTAAAAATGATTGAAGAAAGTGGCTTTAAACCTATGGCCAAATGGCTTTGCTGCTCATTTACCCTCAGTGACACAGGTTACCTACCTGGTCACAGGTAGTCCTGGAGGACGCAGGCCTCTCCTAGTGGCTGAACATTTCCCACCTGCCTTTCATGTGTTGTGGACACAGACCCCAGCGCACTCACTCTGCAAAAGGCAGATTCCAGCCAAGTGAAGCTCATTACCATCCAAGTGTTGGGGAGAAAAGCCAGGAAGCCCTCTACATGGAAATATGCTGGGGAGAAGGAGGCTCCTCTCTGACATGCTTCTTATTTCTGCTCAAAAATCATTGAGTGCCTTCCTGGCTCCTGTTTACTTCTGTATGGCCTTCTCAGCTGTAGTCTGGTGGTAATGCCCTTCTCCGCTCCATCCCCACCCAACCCTCTGTCCGCCCCCTCCTTGATGTGCTGCCATCTTGGAACTACTTCAGATTCTCTGAAGATACCTTGGCTGCTCTGCCCCTTTGCTTTACTCCGTCATCACTTAGGTGTGCCTACTCTGGGCTTGGACTCTGCCCTCAAAGAGCTCATAGTCTAGGTGCGAGCAAATAAAGGTGCTCCTTAGGGATAAATCTTGTAGTCCAGGTGGAAGAGTTAACAGCTCAGCCTGGGGTTGGGGTGATGCGTTTGGCGAGACTGCAGTGAAGCAGGCATTGTAGCTGGGCCGAAAGTTTGCAGGAGTACGCCTGGTGACTGGAGTGAAGTTGGGAAGGGAATCTGGGAGAAGAGTGTGTTCCGAGTGGTGATGGTAGCTTGTCCAGAGTCAGAGCATTTGGGGGACTGCACTTGGTCTCAGGTTCTGAGAGGAACTTGGGAGATGTTGCTGGAGGGTGTCAGGAGCCAGGTCGTAGTGGTCTTGCCTATGTTCCACGAAGCAGTTTGACCTTGGAAAGTTCACCACCATGTGGTTTTTGAAGTTTATTTTGAGAGACATAGCACACGAGTCGGGGAGGGGCAGAGAGAGAGAGAGAGAGAGAGAGAGAGAGAGAGAGAGAGTCAGTGCAGAGCCCGATGTGGGGCTCGAACCCATGAACTGTGAGACCATGACCTGAGCTGAAGTCAAGAGCCAGACACTTAACCGACTGAGTCACCCAGGTGCCCCCAGAATGAATTTTTAAATGTACAAAGATGCATATGGATAAATGAAATAAACCCGCAAGTGCTCCTCACCTAGACCCGATGGTTGTCAATGCTTTGCCACATTTGCCTCATCTGTCCTTTTGTCATTTGAAGTGTGTTAAATCACAGGTGTCGTTTCTTCCCCACTTGGTGTTCCCTCCAAAAACGGTGGGTATTTCTGTGATCACTGTGTCATTATTGTGCAGAGCAAAATCAGAAAACTTAGCAGCATCTAATACCCAGTCCAAAATCAGGCTTCCCCAGTTGTCTAAAGTGATTTTATAGTAGGTTTGTTTGAATCAGGGTTTAGTCTAGTCTCACACCTTGTGTTTATGTCTCTTAAATCCCATCTTCTAAGGCAGTGCTCCCTCCACTCCCTGACTTAAGAAACCATGTCAGTTATTCTTCAAGTTGTCTGGCAAGGGGTTTTTTAAGCTCTACACTGATGTTTTAGAAGATTGCTTTGAAAACGGTATGAAAGTTTTGGGGTGGAGAGAGGAAGTGGGCAAAATTAGAAACAGCAGAGGTTCTCCTGAAGGTGGTATTATGGATGATTTTCACTTCTTACATATATGAATTATTGGAATATTTTTTATGACTGCCGTGTATAATCAAATATTTCTGTTTCGGGAGGAGCGAAAGATTTGCAATAGGGAAATCAATTTGGAACCTGTTCCTTTAGTCTGAAAGAGAGGTGGAGCGGACCTGGACTGTCTAGTGGTAACAGGGAAGGGGAGCAGGAAGTGGACCTGAGGGCCACTGTGAGGGCAGGAGCACAGGACTAGGGGGCTGGCTGTGGGGTGGGTAAGGAGGTGGGCGGGGGTTGACTTGGGGTTCTGGCATGAGCTACTGGATGGATAGGGGTGCATCAGTGGAGAAGCCAAGGGGTATTTGAGTGTGGCTCTGGAGGTGAGTTCAGTTTTGGGCCATGCTGAGTGTGACCGGCGTGTGGGGTGGGTGACGGAGATATGTGAGCACAGACATAAAGCTCAGGGGGGTCTGTGGGAGGCAGTCTCCAGCAGGGTGTCGGGGGGCATGGAAGAGCTCACCTGTGGAGCAGGAGGAACACTTTTCATCGTTAGGGTGGAGGTAGAGGCCGGGGAAGAAGAATAGCCTGACGTTTTGGGGGACTAGGAGGAGGCCATGTGTCCAGGCCCGGGGGAGGAGAACGACTGAAGAAGACCTGGGAGCAGTGGCCAAGTGTGGCTGTGTTGTTGGAGTTCATGAGGGTGAGGTGTGGGGACTGGATCCTGAAGTCTGAGCAGGAGGGGAGGGCGTGGGGCTCCAGCATATGTGGACACAGGAGGGGAGGGCTGCCAGGTGGGTTGATTTTTTTTTTTTTTTTAACTTGTAATTAACTCCTTTCATTTTATTATATTTAGTTTTAAAAGTTTGGGTTGATCTGTTTTTAATATATGTAAAATACACATGACCTAAAATCTGCCATTTTAACCATTGTTTAGCATCTAGTTCAGTGGCCTTCTATACATTTTCATTTAGTGTACGGCGGTCGGCAGGCTACAGATTATGTTGAGGTGGGAGGAGTCAGGAGTCCTCGGCATAGGTCTCCCGGAACAGTTCTCTGCTCATTGGAACCCGGCTCTTTTCAAGTCACTGTTCCCAGAAACCTTTCATCGCTCCCGTCTACTTTTCTTCCTCCTTTGAACACCTGCAGCACTTGGCTTCTTTTTAACAACCGTCCATCTTGGTCTCAGCACAGTTGTCATAGGCTGCAGAAGGTAAACTAGGAGCCACGCCCTGTGCCCCATTCGCCTTGCTTGTTGTGGCCCCAGCATGGTCCTGGGGCTTGGGCCGTGAGCCTTCTGTAAATGTGGAAGGAATGCAGGGAAGTTAGTTGTAGTAGGAGGCTGGCCTCAGGATGGATTGATTGGGTGGAATGGGGGACTGACAGTCAAGGCTTGGGGCAGAAGCTGAACCACTTTGTCTATCCCTGGAGAGGTCTAATGGCATTGTATCTATATTTGGAAACAGCTGGGTTTTGAAGAGCACCCCTGTGTCCCTCCTACCCCTACTTTGAGCATCCCCTGCAGTGTAATTCAGGCCTCTTGCTGTTCAGTTTATGTGACGCTCTGTGTCAAGGGCCTTGGTAAAAGCACCCAGATCGACTGACTGCTGAAGCATCAAAGCTTCAGAATTTTCATTTAACTGCAGACAGAGCTACAGCGATGTCTGCTGTAAAAGTTCTTGTTTAAGCTGCTTTGGAAAAGTGAGTTCCCAAAACCAGGAGGGCACAGTTCTTCTCTGTACAGAAGAAACCCCATCAAGAACATTGACCTTGACCTGGGTACCTGATGTTAGACGAGGGAACATAGAACTCAGGAACCTGAGATGTGGCTCTCCTGCAGGCAGGGCCCTGGGAGACTCTACCTGATGTTCCACTCCATCCTCACACAAGATCCTTGGTGGGGCAGTGTTCACTGCTCCCACACTGGTAGTGGATTGCTCCTGGCCTGGGCTCACACAGCTGGTTGATAAACTGAGGTTTGGACCCAGCTCTTGTTACACACTGAAGGGATTTAGAAGTCGGAGCACTTCTCAGGAAAAGGAAAAGGCAGCGCTGTGAGCAAGGCTGTGGGCACCATGTAGCAGGAGGAGTGCTTTGTCCAGAAGATGAGAAAACATGGAAAGATATTTTACTATTTGATAGACCTGACTAATTTGGTCAGAGGCAACATGATGGTAGTGGAAAGGGCAGAGACTTGAGACTCGCACACCAAGTCCCCCTCTGGCTGGGCCATGAGCTCCTTGAGGCTAGGGATCCTGTGTCACCCGTGTCTGCATTGCCACGGCACTGAACCCAGTCTGCTGGGTACCTATGCTGGTCCTGTAGGAAGCACTCAGAATAAACAGGTGTCTTCCTTTCCCAGAGCTGCATTCTGGTGTTCTTTGTCTTGATCCCTCTATTTCCTACAGTACTTGGACCTATAAATTGATTTGTCTCTGTCTCCTACCCCATATTCGTGTCCTATTGCTGCTTAAACAAGTTCCCATGAATTGGGAGTCTTAGACCATAAGTTTATTATCTTCCGGTTCTTTAGTTCAGAAGTCTGACATGGGCCTCACTATGCTGAAGTCAAGGTGTCAGCAGGACTGTGTACCTTCCTGGAGGCTCCAGACTGAGACTCCTTGCCCTGCCTAGCTTCTTCAGACTGCCCACATTCCTTGGCCTTTTTCTTCCATTTTCAAAAGCAGCCAGATAGGGCCAAGCCTCGCTCACATCACATCACTTGGACACCGACTGTTCTGCTTCCCTCTTTGTTACCATTTTTAAGTAGGTTTCAGGGGCGCCTGGGTGGCTCAGTCAGTTGAGCGGCCGACTTCGGCTCAGGTCATGATCTCACGGTCCGTGAGTTCAAGCCTCGTGTCGGGCTGTGTGCTGACAGCTCAGAGCCTGGAGCCTGTTTCAGATTCGGTGTCTCTCTCTGACCCTCCCCCGTTCATGCTCTGTCTCTCTCTGTCTCAAAAATAAATAAATGTTAAAAAAAATTAAGTAGGGGGCGCCTGGGTGGCTCGGTCGGTTAAGCGTCCAACTTCGGCTCAGGTCATGATCTCATGGTCTGTAAGTTCAAGCCCCGTGTCGGGCTCTGTGCTGACAGCTCAGAGTCTGGAGCCTGTTTCAGATTCTGTGTCTCCCTCTCTCTCTGCCCCTCCCCTGTTCATGCTCTGTCTCTCTGTCTCAAAAATAAATAAACGTTAAAAAAAAAAAATTAAAAAAAATTAAGTAGGTTTCACACCCAACCCAGAGCCCAGTTGTGGGACTTGAACTCACAACCCTAAAATCAAGACCTGAGCTGAGATCAAGAGTAGGATGCTTAACTAAGCCACTCAGGCACACCTCTCATCATTAAGCACTGTTTGATTACATTGATTACCTGCCCAGATAATCTAGGATAATCTTGGTATTTTAAGTTTATCTGATTAGCATCCTTGATAGTCTTGTCATATTAACATAACATTGACAAGGGTTAGAATTACATACCTTCCTTATTCTACCACATATCTTCATATCTCTTCTACACATTTCTTCCCTCTCTGCCTATAAAACCATATTCAGTCTCTTTCCTGAAATACAATTATAGGAAATTCCCTTTTCAGGCTATGATCTCATTTCTTCCCTTAATCTTCTCAAGAAGAGTCTCTGATGCATTCAATCCTTAGTTCCTTACTGTCTGCCTGCTGGAACTTTCTCTGAAAGTCCTGAGACCTCCCAGTTGCTGAGTCCCTTGGCCATTTCCTGCTCAGCTCTTATGTACCCTTTGGCACTGCCTCTTTCTCCTTGAAACCCTCCCCTCCTTGCTTTCTGTTTTCCTCCTACTCTGCGCCTGAATCTCCCTTTTTTCTCTTGTCTCCTATCCTGGAAGGGCTTAGTCTCCAGTTTATCTTCCACTGGTAATGTCATCCACTCCCATGATTACAATTCTGAACCTGATGCTGAGGATCCCCAAATCTACAGCTCTTGCTCAAACTTGCTTTTTTTTTTAATGTTTGAGAGAGAGCGCCTGCAAACACGTGAGTTGGGGAGGGGTAGAGATCCGGGAGAGAGAGAATCCCAGGCAGGCTCCACGCTATCAGTGCAGAGCCTGTCTCCAGGCTCGAGGATCCCTGAGATCATGACCTGAGCTGAAATCAATAGTTGGATGCTTAACTGACTGAGTCACCCAGGTGCCCCATGCTCAGACTTATTTTCTGAACCCTCAGGCTCAATTTCTTCTTACCCCCTAGGTATTTCTATAGAAATGGGGCAGTATACTGTGCACAGCCTGCTTAACTTGGCTTGTTACTACTGCCTCTTCATCCATGTGAGTCCTGTTGAATCTCTCTCACCTTGGCGATCCGGGCTGGAAATCCCATCATTTCTGTTCCTTTATTTTGTCCTTTTCTTACTTCCTGGTCCCCGCCACTACCGTATCCCAGATTTAGGCCTGTTATCTAGCAGGTCTTCAAAGGGGGGAATGCAAGAAGATTGTTAGGGTGCGGAAATAAGATGATGAAAGTTTTATTTTTTTTAATTTCATTTTTTTATTAAAATATTTTTCAATGTTTAATTTACCTTTGAGAGAGAGAGTGCAAATGGGGGGGAGGGGCAGAGAGAGGGAGACATAGAATTTGAAGCAGGCTTCAGGCTCTGCGCTGTCAGTACAGAACGCAGGGCTCGAACTCCTGAACTGCCAGATCATGACCTGAGCCGAAGTCTGTGCTTTAACTGACTGAGCCCCCCACGCGCCCCTCAGTAAATATTTATTGAATGAATGGGCCAGTGGACACTCAAACTTGTTTGAATTCACGTTTGGAAGGGCAGGCTCTGTTCTCCCTGGACACAGCCTGCTCAGAATTTGGTTTTTCTTGGCATTCCAGCTATGGGTTCTGTGATTGCACGTGGAGCCTGTGGGCCCAGTGTGACTTTTCTGAAGTGGCCCTGCCCTGCCACCACTTCTTCCTAGTGCTCCTAATGAATTGATTTTTGTCACAGTTGCAAAGTAGCCCTTTTCCAGGCCTCATTTCCTTGCTTAATGGGTTTTGCTAACTCTGTGTCTCCTAAAGGCAGGATGACCAAGTTTTTTAAGTTTTTACTTTAATCACTCTCTTTTATTTCCTTCTGCTTGTTTGTTTTGTTTCTTAAATTCCACACAGAAGTGAAATCGTATGGTGTTTGTCTTTCTCTTACTGATTTATGTCACATAGCATTATATTCTTTAGCTGCATCCATGTTGTTGCAAATGGTAAGATTTGATTCTTTTTTTTTTTTTTTTAAGGTTTATTTATTTTGAGAGACTGCGAATGGGGGAGCAAAAGAGAGAGGGAGAGAGAGAGAAACCCAAGCAGCCTCCGCACTGTCAGTGCAGAGTCCGATGCGGGGCTCAAGCCCATGAAGCTGCGAGATGATGACCTGGGCCAAAACCAAGAGTCAGACACTTAATTGACTGAGCCACCTAGGCGCCCCAATATTTCATTCTTTTTAATGGCTGAATAACAGTTGTGTATATATACCACTTCTTCTTTATACATTCATCAGTAAATGGACACTTGGACTGCTTCCATAATTTGGCTATTATAAATAATGCTGCTATAAACAGGGGGTGCATGTATCCCTTTGCATTAGTATTTTATATTTTTTTGCGTAAATACCTAGTAATGTGATTACTGGATTGTAGGGTAGTTATATGTTTTATTTTTTTGAGGAACATCTATACTGTTTTCCAGAGTGGCTGCACTAGTTTGCATTCCCACCAACAGTGCAGTAGGGCTCCTTTTTCTCCGTATCCTTGCCAACATCTCTTGTTTCTTGTGTTGTTGATTTTAGCCATTCTGACAGGTGCGTCAGACATTTGACTGAGCCACCCAGGCACCCCTTATTTTTTTTTTATTTTAGAGCATGTGCATGCAAGTTGGGGAGAGGGACAGAGGGAGAGAATCTCAAGGTTCCACGCTCAGCATGGAGCTCAAGATGGAGCCCCGTGTGGGGCTCAATCCCACGATCCTAGAATCATGACTTGAGCCAGAATCAAGTGTTGGGGACATTCAACTGACTGAGCCACCTTGGCACCCTTGCCCCTTTTTAATTGAATTATTTGGTTTTTGGGTGTTGACTTGTAGAAGTTCTTTATATATTTTGGATACTAACCCTTTATCAGATATGTCATTTGCTGATATTTTCCCCCATTCCATAGATTGCCTTTTAGTTTTGTTGATTTTTTTTTCCTTTCCTGTGCAGAAGCCTTTTATTTTGATGTAGTCCCCAAATTTACTTTTGCTTTTGTTCCCCTTGCCTCAGGAGACCTATCTAGGAAAAAGTTGCTATAACCGATGTCAGAGAAATTACTCTCTGTGCTACTTTGTGGGATTTTTATGGTTTTAGGTCTCACATTTAGATTTTTAGTCCACCTTAAATTTGCTTTTGTGTATGGTATAAGAAGGTGGTCCAGTTTTATTCTTCTACATGTTGCTGTCCAGTTTTCCCAACACCATTTGTTGAAAAGATCATCTTTATCCCATTGGATATTCTCTCCTGCTTTGTTGAAGATTAATGGACTATACAGTTGTGGTTTTATTTCTGGATTTTCCATTCCATTGATCTATGTCTATTTTTGTGCTATTACCATACTGTTTTGATTACTGTGGCTTCGTAATGTAACTTGAAATCTAGGATTGTGATGCCTCCAGGTTTCTTTTTTTTTTTTTTTAATGTTTATTTATTCATTGTGAGTGAGAGAGCACGTGAGCATGCAGAGCCCAACACAAGGCTTGATTCCCCAAACTGAGATCATGACCTGAGCCAAAACCAAGAGCTGGAAGCTCAACCAACTGAACCACCCAGGCATCCCTGCTTTTTTTTTTTTTTTTTTTTTAATGTTTGTTTATTTTTGAGAGAGCATTTGCTCTTGAGCTTGAGCTTGTGCTCAAGGGAGGGGCAGAGAGAGAGAGAGGGAGAGAGGGAGATAGGATCTGAAGTTTGCTCCTCCCTGACAGAGAGCCTGATGCAGAGCTCAAACTCACCAACCGTGAGATCATGACCTAAGCAAAGATCATGACTTAACCCACTGAGCCACCCAGGCGTCCCCTGCTTTTCTTTTCCAAGATTGCTTTGCCTATTCGAGGTTTTTTTGTGGGTTCATACGAATTTTAGGGTTTTTCTAGTTCTATGAAATATGCTGTTGGTATTTTGATAGGAATTGCATTAAATGTGTAGATTGCTTTGGATAGTCTAGACATTTTAATAATTGTTCTTCCAGTTCATGAGCATTGGAATGTCTTCATTTCTTTAATCATTGGAATGTCTTCAGTTTCTTTCATCACTATTTTCTAGTTTCCAGAGTACAGTTTTTCACCTCCTTGGTTAGGTTCATTCCTACGTATCTTACTATTTTTGGTGCAGTTGTAAATGGGATTGTTTTCTTAATTTCTCTTTCTATTGGTTCATTATTGGTGTATAGAAATGCAACAGATTTCTGTAGATTGATGTATCTGTGACCTTACTGAATTTGTTTATTAGTTCTAGCAGTTTCTTGGTGGAGTCTTTTGGGTTTTCTATATAGAGTGTCATGTCATCTGAAAATAGTGAGAGTTTACTTCTTCCTTACTGATATGGATGCCTTGTATTCCTTTTTCTTGTCTGAGTGCTGTGACTAAGAGTTCCAGTTCTATGTTGAATGAAGTGAAAGTAGACATCCCTATCTTGTTCCTGATCTTAGGGGAAAGGCTCTCAGTTTTTCTCCATTGAGTATGTTTGCTGTGGGTTTTTCATATATGGCCTTTATTGTGTTGAAGTATGTTCCCTATAAACTTACTGTTTTGGGAGTTGTTATCATGAATGTGTGTTGTACTTTGTCAAATTCTTTATCTGAGAGCATGACAAGTTTTAAATACACTGGAAAGAAACTCTCATGGTATTATTACTGATTCAGTCTTGTACATCTTAAACCTAATTGCATTTGCTCTGATATTATGTAAACATAGCATTAATTTTGTCAACTTTTGCTTTTGTAGCTACATTAGGGTTTTAGATGCGCACTCTGTCCTGTCTGCTGAGGAAACTAACTCAAGAATGAATAGTGTCAGTTAGAGCTGAGGGCCTGACAGCACATAAGGAGAAGCTGGCCTATTTTACTTTAATGGGTCAGCTGTTCCTCACCCCTTTGGATGTCCTCTAGCTTTCAAGTCCAATGGCCCGGCTGCCTGGCTCTTTGTAACAGGTGCTGCTGGCCTTCTGGTCCAAGAGGAGGGGCACCTGGTTTCTCTGGGGCTCTCAGAGACATAATCTCATGACAGTGAGCTCAAGGGAGGGGCGTGACTCTCCTGTAGAGTGTGTTTATTTTTGGTACATTTGTTTCAGGCTGCTTCTGAGAACAGGACCTATGCTTACTAGGCACAAATTTTGTCCTAAAATTTTTACATAATCCTAGTTTAAATTAGTGTGGATGGTACTGTCATTTTGGCTTTTCCTAAGACAGGTGTTTTCTGGGTTTGGTTTTATATTTATGTCTCTATGCCTGTCTTTTCCCTTGGCTTTCATTGTAAGACTAACTTCTGCTATGACCCAAAGTGGAGGCAAGACCAATTTGATTTCCTCTTCTGGTTTGCCCAGGTGGCTGATGAATACATGTTTTCCCTGGAGGAGAATAAGAAGTCCAAGGGCCGTCGTCAGCCCTTAAGCAAGCTCCCACGCCATCACCCGCTTGTGTTGCAGGATTGCATCAGTGATGATGGTAAGTGTTTTCTCTCTTAACCAGGAAGGGGAACGTGGCTCACCCCATTAGGACTTGCTCTGACAGGACATCAGGAGGCAGGGCTGAGCGCCAGGGGTGGGCCTGTGGCTTAGTTCTCCCAGATGCTCCACAAAGAGGGCAGGATCTCATTTGTTACTTACTTCATAGTCAGATTTCTTTATATGTCTGTGTGTCTTGGAATATGCCTAATACAGGATGATCACATGCAGGTTCTTCTCTTTCTTTACTAGGAGGTACAGGCTGATTTTTCTGGATAGCATTTCTTTCAATGATACCAAGCCCAATGCTGATAACTAAGCATTGGCATAACTAAGATATGTCCATGCCCCCAAAAGCTCACAAGGTAGTGGGGCAAACTGACAGGTAAACAGATCTAAAGAAAGGAGATGTTAATCTAAGGAGGGGGAGCTGGAGGATAGATTGAGAGGAAGCAGCTCAAAGGGCCAGGACAAGGTGTGGGGCAGGCAGGAGTGAGGTGGGGGGAGGCTAAAGAGGGAGTCCCTTTTTCTAGCGGGACTTCAGGAGCTTTTGACGTGTTTTAAGTGGCCAGATTTACATTAGAAGTGACTGCATATTGAGAGTGGCTTTGAGGGCAATAGATGGGCTTTTGCCGTGGTCTCTGAGAGCTAGGGGAGGGTCTGAAGCAGGATGATGGTGGTTGGGGTTGGGGAGGGATGTAGTGAAGGTGTTGGGAGGATAAAGCCAGCTGGATTTGGGGGTTGGTTGTAGACCTGTGAGCTTGGTAGGGACCGGAGAAGCCTGGGTTCAGTGCCTCCCTGACTTCAGGTTGTGGTTGGGTTTGGAAACCTATGTTCAGTGTCTGTGGAGGATGTAAACTTGGGGCTGAGCAGAGGTGGTGTTTGGTAATGTTATTGGGGTACATGAGGCCACTGGTGGAGAAACATAGAGGAGGGTGAGCAGAGGTGGTATTTGATACCTTTTTAAAAAATTTATTGGGGCGCCTGGGTGGCTCAGTCGGTTAAGCGTCCGACTTCACCTCAGGTCACGATCTCGTGGTCTGAGTTCGAGCCCCGCGTCGGGCTCTGGGCTGACGGCTCAGAGCCTGGAGCCTGCTTCCGATTCTGTGTCTCCCTCTCTCTCTGCCCCTCCCCCGTTCATGCTCTGCCTCTCTCTGTCCCAAAAATAAATAAACGTTAAAAAAAAAAATTTATTAAAGGGGCACCTGGGTGGCTCACTCAGTTGAGTGTCTGACTTCGGCTCAGGTCATGATCTCGGTTTGTGAGTTAGAGCCCTGCATTGGGTTCTCAGCTGTCAGTGAGGATTCTGCTTGGGATCCTCTGTCCCTCTCACTGCCTCTCCCCTGCTCACATACGCTCTCAAAAATTAATAAACATTAAAAAAATTATTAAAAATTTTTATTTAAGTGCAGTTGATATGCTGTTAATGTTACTTCCAGGTATACAACTTAGTGATTCGGCAACTTTGCCTTTCCCTGTGCTCCCCATGAGTGTCGCTGCCATCTGTTCACTATCTTTACCTTGAGCACACGTGGCCATTCTGGAGAGGGCAGAGACTGGGGTGGGAAGACAGGAAGAGGAGCCTGTGAAGGAGACAGGGGGGAGTGGACAGCGGTGTGGAGCAGAACTGGGAACTGTGTGTGTTGCTGGCGCTCAGGGAGTTGTTGCCATCAGCGCAGTGAGATCAGGAACATGAGCATGGGTGAGTCTCTGGCAGGTCCCTTGTCAATCTTCACTGGTGCCCGGGCCCTTCCTGCCCTGTCCTTCCTGACACCAGTGGCTGCGTGGGAAGATCCAGAGTTACACCAGTCTCTCTGCTCCATAAGTGAGCCCCACGTTCCCTTTCTGATCTGATGCCGGTGCCCATCTCTACTGTTTTCCTTGGTAGAAGGATTGTGATACACTGGGTGAGGAAAGTCTCCTGAGATCAAAATCTCTTGAGTTCAAAGTAGGCCAGACCTTGAGTTCAGAGTCTTAGAAGTCCTCTTCCTCTGGCCCACATGGGGCTTGGGTTCTCTAGGTAGCAACAGCCTGGCTTCAGGATTTACCCCTGCAACCCCCCCACCCCCGAAGGCTCTAAATATAGGTTGTACAAAATTGGAAAAGCAAACAAAGTTATAAAGAGGACAATAAAATTACCCTGCAAAGGTGACCACTTGCACGTCTTCATGTGTTAATCTTCTGACTTTTCTAGTCAGTCATTAGAGTATATCCGTGTATATGTTTTTATGATAGTGTAATTGAGATCATAAAATACAGCCGCCCAACTTTTTATGATAAATTTCCATTGTGGAAAGCACTGTGCACGCCTCCTGTCTCCGACAGCTGCCATGTTGCCGTGGGCGCTGTCTCCACAGGCATTGATGAACTTGCTGTACACGCACTTGCTGTCTCATCTGAGAGCGAGCTGGAGCCCTCCACTCACTCGAAGTGCACCGCGAGGTGCTTTGCTCAGGATTCTCCTATACAGATACTTTTACCACACCTAGGAAAATAAGCAGTGTTTTGTAATATTGTCTTATCTTCAGTCCATGTTCATTTTTCCCTGCTTATCCCAAAAGTATGTTTTATAGCTTTTTTTCCCTTAAACCTATAAACCAAACCAGAGTCATCCATTTCAAAGTTTTGTTTCTTTAGTTTCTTTTAGTCAAGCATGCACACCCTGCACCCCCCTCCCCGTGCCCGCCCCCCCCCCCCCCCCACCGCTGCCATCAAATTGTTTTTCAGTTGAGGCATAAAATACTTGGTGAAATGAACACATCTTACCTGTTACGTCTCCATGATGTCTTATGTATGTAAACTGTAAAATTCCTGCGGTTTTCACTTACCATGGTGAACATTTTTCCTCATCATTACAGTGTTCACAAGTGAAGTGATTTTGGGCCACCTATGGTTTTGAAAACAGCAGACATCACTGTGTTAATCTTCTTTTTCTGATTGGGTACCTGTTGCTTTTTCTTCTAGTCTGTGTCGGTCACTCTTGTTCTGGTTAGGATAAGGAAAATAGCCGCTTTGGTTTGGCACCGTTGTTCTTGCTGGACCTGGCTGTGGCTTACAGAGGTTGATTTTAATTGTCTGCAGTGGCCTCCCTACGTTACGGTACGCTTCACTGAGGTCCCACATGAGGCAGCTGCCAGGTCTCATTCGGTTAAACAGGACTATGAAGGCAGAGTAGGTAACTGTTTATGTGCCCTGAGCTGCAGTTGCCAGAAATGAACAAATAAATAAGCACGTCGTGGAGTGTTGCATGGGCTGCTCTGCCTGAGTCTCTAGGGCTTCCTCAAAACAGTTCTGTCTTGGTCAAAGCAAGACCATTTGAGGGGTTGTAGCTGGGGCCTCCTGACGGTCGCACATAGCTAGATGCCAGGCGTGGGGTGCCTAATGTGGTGGAGCTGGTGTGGAGCTGCTCTGTCAGGTGCTCCAAATCCATACATGGACTGCTTTGGGGACTCCGCTGTCAAAGAAGAACATCCCAGATGTAACTTCTTATATTTCCGTCACTTGGGGGAGGATTTGGAGAAAAGCTCTGGATTTGTTTATTTTGATATGTGTTGCTCCTTCTATCAAGGATTGCCTTCATTCACCCATAATCCTCGAGTTAATGTGTTTTGCTACCTCCTTGACCCTGTTTCCATTGGGATCGATTGGGCTGTGCCCTTCCGATTGAGGGGGGACCTGGAAAGTGTGCACCTTTGTTGCCTGCATCTTGTTTTGTGAGTGTAGGTTTTTGTTTCCATTCAGCAGTGTGTCCCTTGCTTCCAGGAAGATGGCAGCCAGAGGGGATTTTCCTTCCTCAGCAGTGCTGAGGCCGGATGAATCCTATGCTTTGCTGTTTGGAGTAATGAATAGATAGAAATTTGTCATCTAGACCAGAGGTCTGCAGAGGCGCTACACCTTCTGTCACATATCCCACTGTCTTTCTCTGAGTCCTATAAAAATGTAAAAACACGGCCACCTGGGTGGCTCAGTGGGTTAAGCGTCCGACTTTGTCTCGGGTCACGATCTCGAGGTTCATGAGTTCAAGTCCTACACTGGGCTCTCTGCTGTCAGCACCTCTGCTTCAAATCCTCTGTTCCCCTGTCTCGGCCCCTCCCCTGCTTGTTCTGTCTCTCTCAAAATAAATAAAGTTAAAAAAAATGTAAAAAAAATTTTTTTGTTTTTACATTTTTAAAAGCTCCCCAAGTGGATTGCATTTGGCCTGCAGGCCGTTGTGTGCCAGGCCTTGGTCTAGACTCAAGGTGTTCCATCCTTTGGCTGGGAAAGAGGGTTTGTCTTGGACACACTCTGCCTTCCTCTGAGACAGAGCCAGGATGGTTGGGGACCCCTGTCCAGAAAGGCAGATATCCCACTGGCCTTTCCAGAGGGAGCTAGAAAGTTCTGACTAAGGCACATGCTGTAAAAATTATTAAGCTTGCTATTTCCTTGTGTGTGTGCGTGTGTGTGTGTGTGTGTGTGTTTCCCCTTGTTTCCCTTCAGTGTAACTAAAGAGAAAACTCTTATTTATTTATTTATTTATTTATTTAAAAATTTTTTTTTTCAACGTTTATTTATTTTTAGGACAGAGAGAGACAGAGCATGAACGGGGGAGGGGCAGAGAGAGAGGGAGACACAGAATCGGAAACAGGCTCCAGGCTCTGAGCCATCAGCCCAGAGCCTGACGCAGGGCTCGAACTCCCGGACCGCGAGATCGTGACCTGGTTCAAGTCGGACGCTTAACTGACTGCGCCACCCAGGCGCCCCAAGAGAAAACTCTTTTTTTTTTTTCAACGTTTATTTATTTTTGGGACAGAGAGAGACAGAGCATGAACGGGGGAGGGGCAGAGAGAGAGGGAGACACAGAATCAGAAACAGGCTCCAGGCTCTGAGCCATCAGCCCTAAGCCTGACGCGGGGCTCGAACTCACGGACTGCGAGATCATGACCTGGCTGAAGTCAGACGCTTAACCGACTGCGCCACCCAGGCGCCCCAAGAGAAAACTCTTAAATAAGGACTCAATATGCTGACATATTGGAGGCAGCAAGTAACATGGTTTCTGGCAAGACTCCGTTGTACTGTGCTGCCCTTGGGCACAAGGGTTGAATGCTGGCAGTTGTTAGGGGAGAGGAGAGTGGGCTGAACTCCTGGGGCAAGAAGAGGGACTTCTTCCGGGCAAGAAGTCTGAATTCCTGCCAGAGAGGGGGCTACGGACGGGACTGTGCAGTTTCATCCAAGTACTGACGGAGTCTATTGGAAATTGCTTCTGCCCTTTGCCTTTATGATCTGTAGGATCTTGGCTTTAGGCCAAACCTGAGACCAAAAGTCTGGGCTGAGCTCATCTGCTTTCTAGGCAGAGCTACAGATGTGTGGCACTGGTACCGACTCATGTTCTGCTTCCTGCTTTAGAGTCCTCTGAACAGCCGACCCCCGAGGAGGAGGCTGAGGAGACAGAGGCCTGGGCTAAGCCCCTGAGCCAACTATGGCAGAACCGACCCCCGAACTTTGAGGCCGAGAAGGAATTCAATGAGACCATGGCCCAGCAGGCCCCTCACTGCGCTGTCTGTATGATCTTTCAGACTTACCATCAGGTAAGTCCACTTCGTCCTTTGTTTACCTAGGACCTGCAGTCCAGAGGGAGGTGGGGTTTAGTTGTGGGTACATAGCTTGTCACTGGTCATCTTGGGAAAGGTGCGTTCTTCTGGTGTTCAGTGCCCCATCTGAGTGCTGGCCAGGCTACTCTGGCCAGGCAGATAATCTAGCAATGGGGCTTTTCACTTGACAATGGTTTGCAGAAGAGCTGGAGTGTGGCTTAGCCTTGACTTGGTGGGTTTCCCTGCACCCTGTGGCGCTCACATTGTTTGCAGAGGAATCTTACTCTTTTGTTATTATTCTAGGCAGTGGTGATTCCTTCCAGGTGGTTTTTCCTCCTGGCCAGTCTGGAGCACTGTGCTTTTCTTTAGGACAGTCTGCCAGATTCTCCAGTGTTGTGTCTTCCTTTCTCATTGCCACCGTGGGTACTGGCAGTACCCAGAAGGAACTAGGGGAGGGACCACGGGAGGAAGTAGAGGGGGAAGCACTGGAGCTGAGCTTGTCCGTGCCCCTCCCCCTCCTGGGGCACTTGATGGTAGTCTTCGGGTTCAGCTCGGGAAGGTCGGGAATGCATCTACAGGGGCACGTGCCGGGTGAGCAGCTGAGGTTCACCTGGGACCTGCACAGGGCGGCATGTGGATAACCAGTCCTCTGTTGGTTAAGGTGGCATGGCTACACTGAGCTGGCACAGCCACAGATTCACACCTGCCAAAGAATGGAACCTCAGGCCAACGTACTTTGGATTAGCAGCTCAGTACTTCTTTCCACTGACGAAAAAGCAAAACTGAAGTGTGTGTACCCTTGGCCTGCGAGACAAGTGAACGGACTGGGTGCACTGTCAGCAGGTCCACTGAGAGGGCCCCAGGGTTTCAGGAGGGGCACATGCTTAGGGGTGACATGTTTTGGGCCCTGTCCTTGAAATGGTGGTGATGGTGCCATCCATAGAGCCAGCAAATATTTGCAGTCAGGGTGTTTGCCAAGGGAAGTATGTGGATGTTCTTTCTGGAGGGACCCGAGCCAGGAATCACAGGTGGGGCTCCAGCCGTGTGGCCGTGCTGCTGCTCAGGCCACGTGCTGCCATGGGGCCCAGGAGGGATTCCGTGCTGGTCCATTAGGAGCACCTGCTCTGGGTCCTCTCCCTGGGTACGGGCCACCGTGCAGTGCAGCGCATAAGGCAGCCCCCAAGAGCAGCCTCGCTAACGTCTCAGTGCATTTTATTACCACTTGGTTTGGGAAGATTGAAATCCCAGTTGCCTCTTACCTTGCTCCCTTTCCTTAGTTGTCCCCAGGGTCCTTTGTTTGATGCCTCTGTGAGAAATTGAATTGGAGTCATTAGAGGTAACTTCAATTAGCAGCTCTGGGGTAATGGCTGTGCACCCGAGAGCCTTAGCCACAGCCACAGAGTCATACCAGGAAGAGAGGCGGCTTTCTGCTGACAGAGCAGGTGGAAGCGGAGACACAGGCGCATGTTCACGGGATTCTGGGAATTCTGCACTGCTGTCTCTCCTTAGGTGGAGTTTGGAGGCCTTAGTCAGAGCTGTGGAAACGCTCCAGATTTAGCCCCCAGAAGCAGAGGACCAAGCCATTGATTCCTGAAATGTGTTTCACCTCGACTGGCTGCAGCACAGACATCAACCTTTCTACCCCTTACCTTGAGGAGGACGGCACCAGCCTTCTAGTTTCCTGCAAGAAGTGCAGTGTCCGGGTCCACGCCAGTGAGTGCCTCAGCTTTTGTCTGCGTCTTGACCCAGAGGGCCTGAGCCTTCTCACTGCAAGTCTCGCCCCGTGTTGGCCTCCCTCCAGCCTCCCAGTGGCGCCCCCAGGTCCCGAGTGCAAAGATTGCTCTTGTGTTCTTGGGGAGTTTGCTGCTGATGGAGTTGGGAGTTTCACTGATTTTGGGTGCGTCCTTGTATGGTCAACC
Source organism: Prionailurus bengalensis (assembly GCF_016509475.1). Taxonomy (NCBI): domain Eukaryota; kingdom Metazoa; phylum Chordata; class Mammalia; order Carnivora; family Felidae; genus Prionailurus; species Prionailurus bengalensis. The sequence goes on from NC_057345.1 coordinate 34,289,553, forward strand.
TTGTGCTGTTCTCTGGGCCGTAGATGCCAGGAGGGGATTAGTAGTCCCTGCTGCTCCCTAGGTGTTTGTACCAGTGGACCTACAGGCTCTGACTTTTCGAGACCTTGGGCCATAGTGTATGGGTGAATCCTGGGGGACCCTGACTCTAGAACTCAGGGGTTTTCCCGTAAGACTTGGTCGCAGCCTTCAGACTCATGGTATGTGAAAAAGAGTCACAGGTCTGCATTCTGACTCTGGCCTCTGGGTTTAATCTGCTCATCTTGGTGTCCTTGTTAGGTTGCTATGGAGTACCCCCTGCAAAGGCTTCTGAAGACTGGATGTGTTCTCGGTGTTCCGCCAATGCCCTGGAGGAGGTGAGTGTGTCCACAGTGTTGCTGTCTTCCCCCTGAGACTCGGGATTCGCTCAGGGCCAGGCTTTTTCATGTGGACTTTCTGTCCCCAGCAGTCTGTACAGAGCCTGGTACACAGTGATGTTAAAGAGTGCATACTGTCAGAATAAATCTCCCCAGACGGTGTGGTTGCTGCCCAGCTGTGGCAGGGCATGAATGGGGTCTGGAAGCTGTGTTTGCTACATTGTGTCCAGACTAAGCAGAGGTCCTCCTGTGGACAAGCTATAACCCCCTTTAAAGAATGCATTGGGTTTGGCCATCAGAATGGGGTTCAGGTGGTTCATTTTGTAGCTTTGGCTTCATCACTCCCTGCCCCGGAACCTAGCAGTACCCCACATACAAGGCAGAGTCCTGTAATGCTTCCAGTTTGAGCAGAGTATCATTGGTTACAGTTGATAACAGTAACGGCAAAGAGGATTATGTTAAGTCAAGTGGAATACTTGGTGTACTTTAGCCCCGGGTGGTCTCCCTGTCTTCCTGTAGGGGAGTCCTGCTTACATGGGCTGCGTAGGCGAGGCCCCACCTGCCGATAAGCCACTTTCTTATGTGGAGGCTCCAGTTATCCAAAGGAGGCCAAGGAGAGAGCAGATTGGATGTTAATGACTTGGTGGTAACCACCCTTCCTTCCTCCCCCTCCCTTCTTGGCAGGACTGCTGTTTGTGCTCATTACGAGGGGGAGCCCTCCAGAGAGCCAATGATGACAGGTGAGTTTCTGAGCAGTGTTCTGGAGCAGCGTGCAGAGGCACCGAGACAGCAGTGGCTGTTCATCAGAGTGGCTGATGAGGGTTTGGGAAGCACGTTGTTGGAAGTGCAATAGCATCTCCAAGACTAATTTTAAAAATGAGATGCCAAGGGGAGCCAAGCAGCCCTACACCTTTCCAACTCCACCTTCCCGTCCGAGGTAGGGGTATCAGTGATGTCTTCCTTGCAGGGGAGCTAAGACAGACTCACAAGGGTGTGGAGATCCTGTACAGGTGATGCAGAGGCTCAGGGCCTGTTGCAAGGACTGTTACCTTGTTGTAGCCGGGCTGGTGCAGAGGTGGCCGTGGCCGTGGGCTCGTGAGCATGCACCCTCTGGCTCAGACCTGGCGTCTGAGCGAGCGTATGTGTCCTTGGGGAGGAGAGTGGGACTTGGAGAGCTCAGCCTCACCCACCTGCTGTGGAGTCAAGTCTACAGAAGTATGGGCAGAGCAGCCGTCAAGTTGCTTTTCGTACCTGGTCTTTGCTTACTTGTTCTGAGGTAGAAATGTGAGGTGAATGAGGTTTTTGCCCTGGAAAACCTGGCTGTCTAGGAGATAACACAGCAGGCAGCCAGTGGTGAATATCCTGCCTCCGGCTAAGGTCCTGTGGGGATCGGAGCCTCCTGCAGCACGAGAACCCCCTTCAGGCTGTTCCACATAGACAGCTCTTCTGATTGCTGCTTCCAACCTTTAAAGGTATCTGCTGCCACGACTTGAGGTGATCGTGTCCCTCACAGTTGGGAGAGAGCGCTGTTAAAAGTTCTTCCTTACTTGCAGTGGAAAGGGCTCTGCTTGAGCCTCCCACCGTAACTGCACAATCCCAGTTCTGCCCTGTGGGGCCACGCCAGACAGATCTGTTCCCACTTGCATAGGGGCCCCGCCAGCACCGCAGACGGCTTCCGTGTGGGCCCCGCGCTGTCTGTCGTAGGTTTTCACCTGGCCTCACATTAAGAACTTTCAGCATCTTAATTGTTCTCTTCGTGGTGCGTGTCAGTTTCTCAAAATGCCCGGAACTTTAATTCTCTGAGGATATCCATTGAGTGAGTAGACCTGTCAGAGCAAGTGGGGCTTGGACCAGACCTTAACAAATGAGTGTGCAGTGGATGAAGGGAGCAGAGGCAGAGGTCATCTCAGCCCAAGGGAAAGGTTGGGAGGAGGCCTAGAAGGTAGAGCTGTGGCTACGGGCAGACGGGGCACAGATGGAGACATCTGAGGAGGCACCCAGCTCCTGTGGTAAAAGAGGTCTGTATAGGACTCTCTGATTTGTTTCTTCTCCCTGAAACCTGCCCCACTCCATTGGTTCTGGTTCCGCTTATTTTGCAACAGATTGTGAATGAGTTAGCGGTGTACGAAGTGCAACCCTGTGCTAACCCAGGGCGGTGTGGTGGGGGCCCAATTTCATACTTGGTGTGGAGACACCTCTGTTTCCTTCCTTGCTGGGTCCTGGGACCTTGCAGGTAGGTGGAAGTAAGTGGCCGTGTTGGACTGGGGAGGAAGGAGGAAGCACTGTCAGCAGGCCCACCCACTCTTGAATCGTTACATTTGGTGAGGAGGCCACAGGACCTTGGAGCCAGAGGTGACTGAGGTACACTTTGCCTTTTGGCAGGTGGGTCCACGTCTCGTGTGCTGTGGCTATTTTGGAAGCAAGGTTTGTCAACATTGCCGAAAGAAGTCCGGTGGACGTGAGCAAAATACCCCTGCCCCGCTTCAAACTGGTAAGGAAGAGGAGATGGGCTTGGAGACACTGCATCTTTGTCCTATTCTAAGTCTCTGAGTGGAGGAGAACATAACGTGCCCCATGTGGCCCAGTGGTCATCTGTTACCCTTGGGTTAGTTCAGGGCTTGTGAGCCACTGAATGTTAAAAGAGGACACGTGTCCTCAGATAAGAGGTTAAAAGAGGTGTGTGTACCCTCTTGTTTGGGGAAGAATGTTGGCTTTTGCCCGTTGGACTCTGCGTTTAGGCAGGGGAGCAGTGGAGGACACCACACCGTTAGTTCCTGGAATCACTGGCTTGCTTCCCCTGTGTCCTAGAAATGTGTCTTCTGTAAGAAGCGGAGGAAAAGAGCCGCCGGCTGCTGTGTGCAGTGCTCCCATGGCCGCTGTCCAACTGCCTTCCACGTGAGCTGCGCCCAGGCTGCCGGAGTGATGATGCAGCCGGACGACTGGCCTTTCGTCGTCTTCATTACCTGCTTTCGGCACAAGATTCCGAATTTGGAGGTGAGGGAAGGTGCCGTTCTAGAATCCTCTTGACTGTTTCTGGGATCATTTTCTCTGCCTATGTCAGCACGTATTTTCTCCAGCTTTACCCTTTATGGAGAGTGCTAATAGGTAGGGATTCAGAGGTGGCCCCCGTCCATCTCTGCTGCCTGCCTTGTGCTTCCTAATCCACCGGCACCAAACTGCTTGTGGTTGATTCCTTGTGATTATGTTTACCTGTTTGCCTCTCCTTGAGGGGTCCTGTTATTAATATGAGTGTCCCTGTCACCTACCACCGTGTCTGGGGCAGAGCAGAAGCTATGCAGATATTGCGAACGGACGGAGAGAGCTCGGAACAGTTAACCATTAACTACCGTACAGTAGGGATTTTTGTGCTTCTCTAAATAGTGGAGCTTGGAGAACATTACATGTCAAGTTACAAAAGGGTTTGGGTGGAAGGTGGCATTTGGTGTGGGCACCTGGGTGGCTCAGTTGGTTAGGTATCCGACTTCAGCTCAGGTCATGATGTCATGGTTTTTGTGAGTTCGGGTCCCACGTCGGGCTCTGTGCTGACAGCTCAGAGCCTGGAGCCTGCTTTGGATTCTGTGTTTCCCTCTCTCTGTCCCTTCCCCGCTTGCATTCTGTCTGTCTGTCTGTCTGTCTGTCTGTCAAAAATAAATAAATATTGAAGTGGGACTTAAACAGTAAGTAGGAATTATGAGAGGGAGGGTGTTCAAGCCTTCAGAAGTAGAACGAGGGGCACCTGGGTGGCTCAGTTGGCTCAGTTGCTTAAGTGTCCAACTCTTGATTTCAGCCCAAGTCATGATCTCCTAGTTCATGAGATCGAGCCCTGCATTGGGCTCCCAAGCTGACAGCACAGAGCCTGCTTGGGATTCTCTTTCCCTGTCTCTCTGCCCTTCCCCCATTCGCACACACAAACTCTTTCTCTCAAGCTAAATTAAAAAAAAAAGCTGAACAAACAAGTCTCAGGAGAATGAACATGGAAGATGTTCTGGGAATATGGCAGGGGTGATACTCAAAAGACAAACGGCAGCCGACACTGAAGGCCCTGGACTGCCCTACTTAGGAGTTTGATCCCTCTTCCACTAAATGAGGAGAACTTCTCAAAAATTTGGATTTTGAACCATATTTTGAAACACTTAATTCTGGTGGTGGATTCAGGGGCTCAAAGAATAAGAATTTGAGGCAGGGAGACTGGTTGGGCTGGGAGCGAAGTGAGGTCTGGAGTGGGAACACGTAGCCAGAGCTCTGGGGTCACATCTTACTTGGGATCCTACGATGGGTGGGATCGACAGGGTCTGTTGACCATCCTGGAGAGATTAGTGGGGAAGGGGTGAAGGAATGTGAAGTTAAGATGGCTCAGGTGGCTCTCCTGGAAGATGGAGAGGATGAAAATGTGATGCTATTAACTGTGACCAGAACTGATTCAGAGCAGGGCAGGTTTCCAGGGGAAAGGGGGAGAGGTGAAAAAGAGGATGACCTTGAGGTCATTGTTGGAGCATTCTGATGGAGCTACCAGGAAACAGCTGCTGTAACGATGAGGGTGAAGATTTGGATCTTTTCAGCATTTAATAGGGTAGTTCACTCCAGTTGCCATTAGAAACTGGACTCTGGAGATTCCTAATGTAAGGAGCAGATGGCAGAGGACGAGCCAGTGAAAGCAGCTGAGAAAGGGCAGACAGAAGCCAGTGGAGGGGATCAGGAAGCTGTGTGCTCTGGGGCAGGCAGGTCTGGTATAATGCTTGTTGGTGCCCCATACTGAGGAGTTGTCGGGGGGTCTTCTGGTCAGAAACCAGACTGTAGTTGGGGAAGTTAGAGGCTACTAGAAGAGACCGTGATGAAGATTTGTCAGCAGTGCAGGCAATATGGTAGTGAAGGGCACAGTGGAGTACCAGTCTGGAGGAGCAAACGTGTCACTACCATCTGGGGTCATGGAAAAGGCCTTGTTGGCCGACTGGTTTCTCCTTTTCCATAGAGATGTTACACTGGGCATGAGAGGTGGTCAGGTGGGTTAGGAGCTCAGGAAGGGGGAAGATAGTCATTGTGAGGAAGAAACTCTGGAGGGGTGGTGGGTGAGGTAGTGCTGAGCCCAGAGGGCTCAGGGAAGCAGGAGTTTTGTTATGGAGCCAGGATGGTGATTTGGGGACTGTCATTAACATTGCACATCCTTAAATTGGCACCCATGGACTGCTGATGCTTTGAGAAAATGGGGTACTATGTAGTATTATTTTCACTAATCATTCTGTAGTTTTTAATTTTTTAAAGTTTATTTTGAGAGAGAGTGAGTGAGCAGGGGAGGGCCAGAGAGAGAGAGAGAAAGAGAGAGAGAGAAGGAGACAATCCCAAGCAGGCTCCACACTGTCAGCACAGAGCCTGACATGGGGCTTGAACTCATGAACTGTGAGATCATGACCTGAGCCGAAACCAAGAGTTAGATGCTTAACCAACTGAGCCCCCCATGTGTCCTCGCTAATCATTCTTTAAATATCTATTGAGCATCTCTTACATGTCATTCCCAACTTTAGGTGCTGGAAATATAAGTGAACAAGACAAAACAGTGCCTGTCCTCTTGCTGCATGTAGTTGAAAGACATACAGAAATGCATAAGGAGAGTATCTCAGATGGGAGAAGGGTGGTGGATAAAAATGTAGCAGGATAAGGGGAATGGAAGAGGTATAATAAGGAACAGCGTCAGTAGGTTGACATTTGGTTGTGAGGGGCCAGTGTGCAGAGGGCTGGGGAATAGCATTTCAGGTAGAGGGAACAGCAGGGCAGTGGCTCTGAGGAGGGAACGTGTTTGGCACACGTGCTCCGGGAACAGCAAGGAGGCCAGCATGGCTGGAGCGCAGTGCTTGGGGAACTTGGCGGGGAGTGGTTGGATACAATGTTACCAGATGCTCTGTGATGCCATTTCCATCAAGGGCAAATTCAGAATGACGGGGTGATGTGAGGGTTGGCTTGGCCCTTGTAATGGGAGCCCCTTGTCACATGCATCTGCGGATGTCCAGGGAACTAGTGCTAAGATCTGCGTAGAGCATTGTCTGGGGCCCTGGGCTCAGATCTCCTGTTGAGTGTCTCCCTGGATGCCTTTCTAAGCTGTGTGCATTAGTAGATGCTATTTGGTCAGTTCCCGGCAACAGTAGGGAAGTTAACACAGGAGTATTTTTTGGGAGACAGTATGGTGTAAGGACCAGTTGTGGAATGGGAACTAGGGAGGTGCTACATTTATGGAGGAAAATAGGACACTCGTTTCTGGTAGTGTCCCTGCTGAGGTGTGGATATATGGAAAAGACCTGGTTCAGCTCCCATCCCCTTCTTTTTATTTTTCCAGTCCCATTCTTTCTCCCTGGTAAAGGGCAACCAGTTGATCTTGGTCCCCATTTTCCAGTCCTGGCAACTCCATGTGGGAGTAACCCAAGCCTCTGTTTCTTCCAGCGTGCCAAGGGGGCCTTGCAGAGCATCACCGCAGGCCAGAAGGTCATTAGCAAGCACAAGAACGGGCGCTTCTATCAGTGTGAGGTGGTCAGGCTCACCACCGAGACCTTCTATGAAGTCAACTTTGACGATGGCTCCTTCAGTGACAATCTCTATCCTGAGGACATAGTGGTAATGTCTGCAAGGAGCTTCCTGGGCAGGTGGGATGGGGGTGTTTGTAGGTCTGGCTGTGGGCCAGCCCGCCATTTCTAGCCAGGTCTTCAGGCCCATTAGTTCCCTGAACAGAAAGAACCATTTGTGCTGGTCTTTCCTTGCAAAGAAAATTGTGTGCTGCTAGGCTGCCCTGCTTCCTCTCTAGAAGCTTCTTGGAATCTGTGTTTTCTGCAACACCGTGAAACATGCTTATATTTCAGTCTAAACTACACTTGAAGGTGTTCTTATGCAGTGGAAGAGCCCGGCATTGGAAACCAACCAGTGTGCCAATACTAGCTCCATTGCCTAGTAGCTGTGTGATATTGGAAGAATCAATCCAACTCTCTTTCCCATCATGCCCCCTTAGTAGATGTGTGGTCCTTTACAGTTGAAGGGGCTAAGCAGAAACTGCTTGGAGACCTCCCTGGCCTGCTTATGTTATTGACACCTGACACACTGGAGGCTCTGCCTGGACCCACTTCTAGGTTTCCTGGCTCAGTATTCAGGACTTAGTTCGAATTTCCCTTACCCACACAGCCTTTTCACTTGTGAGATTAAGCACCACGGCAGTGGGATGAAGCCACTTCTTCCTTTGACAAACCAGGTATTTCCCACTTTTATACTTCATTAGCAGCTTAGTTGCTAGAAGCACATTCATTACTTACAAGGTAGACTTAAGTCATAGTAAAGATCATATTAACAGTATTTGTGGCAGTGGAATAGCTATAATTTACTAGGCTTTTCTAGTACACAAGGCCCTGTGCTAAGTGCTTCAGGTCAGGTGTGTCTGTCACTTCTCATACCAGTTCTGAGAAGCAAGTGGTGTTATCTCTGACTTACAGATCAATGACCTCAGCACTCTTAAGTTACTGAGGACCCCAGAGAGCTTTTTTGTGGGTTATGTCTATCAATGTTTACTCTGTTTGAAATTAAGATAGAGATTAATTGATTTGAAATAGGGTTTTTAAAAATGAAAAACAACTATTTTAAAACAAAATCTTGGTGGGAAGAATGCCATTTTCCTGCAAATCTCTATGTCATGTGTTCATTCAGTCCGTTGTGATATATTGTTTTGGTTAAAGTCTATGAAGAAAATTCAACCTCACACAGTTGTGTGCTAATTGGAAAGGGGAGGAGTCTTTTAATAGCCTTTCATACCATTGTGATTATTTAATACTACACCAAAACTCAACGAGTAGTAGTTTCTTAAAAGTTAGTTGCAGGGTGGAATCTGAAAGCAGGTCAGTGAGCTTTGTACACTCTGTTACATTAAAATCCACTGGTCTGTCTTGCACTGAGACTAGATCTAAACCTCTGCCAAATTTTGCAACCTCATACATTGGTTATTTAGAAAATACTCGTACGTTGGGCTACGCAGATCTTCCAAATGTTAAATTTTATTATACAGTATCAAAAAACACATTTATTAGTGTCACCATTCTTAGAAATTATCTTTAAATTTGGCAAAGCTTCAAGCCGATTTTGGTGATTACTACATTTCTGAAGTTCTAATTTTTCCAAAAGCTTAAGTTTTATCCTCGGCAGTACTGTCTGATATTTTCCATAAAGTGACAGGCTTGTTCATTCATTTCCAAGATGTCTGCCAGTACCCATGTCTGAGTAACTATAGTTTGTTTATGTCAGGCATTTTTTCAAATAAAGCTGGTGCTCCATGAACAAAGCAGCTACACAACAATTTAAGTTACACAGTGCTTTTCCTCAAGATAACCATCCTACCTCAGCATGCAGCAAAGCGCCCTTTTGAGTACTCACACGTGTTCTCAAGGACTGGGGTTTGACAGAATTAATACATTTTTCTGCTTTGTTGAGAGATATTGTCATGTGAGACTGGGCATTTTTCTTTTTTCTTTTTACCCTAAATTATGAGCACACAGTGATACAGGATGTAGTAACAACTAATAATGCTTGGAACCCCTGCCCTGTGTTAAGATAAGAGCAGTTTTGCCTGTAACAGATTTTATACCATCACTGCCAAGGTCAGCACAGTGAGTGAGGCTAATGTTTTCATAGTACTCTGGAATTCTTGTTCTAGTATTTCTTCGGGGTAGAGCTCTGTCCCCTGTTCTTTGGAGGGACAGTTGAAGGAACACAAGGAGGATTCTTGATCTTGGCACTGTGGTTATGAAGTTCACTCGAAGTTTATTCTGGCTCTTCTTTTCTGTCCCCTGAAAGCAGCAAGGGCAGAGATCTGGGGCCAGCTTATGACTTAGCAGGCAGGTAGGTCTTTAACCATTGTGTCTTCTAGCTCGGAGAGAGCCTGCCTTGCTTGGGTGTCTGGGCAGGAATCTGCCCTGGTTCATTCTTCCCTGAGCAGGTGGTGGTCACCCTGTGCTCAGGGGGCCTTCCTCTCATCCTTCTCCCTTACTGTTCCCTCAGAGCCAGGACTGCCTCCAGTTGGGTCCTCCTGCTGAGGGAGAAGTGGTCCAAGTCAGATGGACAGATGGCCAAGTCTACGGAGCCAAATTTGTGGCATCCCATCCTATCCAGATGTACCAGGTAGCCAAACGTTTTTGTTGGGCTCTGGGGGAGTTCTTGATTAATTCAGTGCTTCCTCTTAGAGGCAAGCCTTTGCTCTTGGAAGAGCTCAGGGGTCAGTAACAACCTTTTCAGAGCTAGGGGCTGCCCTGTGTTCAGTCTGCCGGGGGTGGCTTCGAATTTGGCAGTCCTTAACTTCAGTGTTCTGGATCCTTCCTGTGACAGCAGAAAGTTGCCATTGTGCTTTGGGGACCAGGGAGAGAGTCAGGGATGTCTTAGCCAAAGGCCTCTGTTTGCTTGGTAGGTGGAGTTCGAGGACGGCTCACAGCTTGTGGTTAAGAGAGATGACGTGTACACGCTGGATGAAGAGCTTCCCAAGAGAGTCAAGTCTAGACTGGTGAGTGTGTTTTCTGTGTGCCCTTGTTCCAGGTCTGGGAGGGAGGGAATGAGGCAAGGGTGTGTCATTTTGTTTTTCCCTTCCGGGTGTGGTTGGCCACAAAGTGCTCATCTGGCTTGCTTATTCTTCTATAGTCAGTAGCCTCAGACATGCGCTTCAATGAGATTTTCACGGAGAAAGAGGTTAAACAGGAAAAGAAACGGCAACGAGTGATCAACTCAAGATACCGGGAAGATTACATCGAGCCTGCACTATACCGAGCCATCATGGAGTAGGTGCTTCCAGGGGCCGAGAGGTGCCCAGCCATCAAGGCGAGAGCACTCTGGGGTTCCACAGCACAGCAGACACTTGGAACTCTGAAGTCTCTGAAAGTGAAGTTGTAAAATGAAAAGGAATGGAATAACCGACCCCATCGTCTTCTCACGCCCCTACCCGCCACACCCCCCCCCCCTTCGCATTCCGCTGTAGTGAAAGGACAAGCCTTTCTTGGACATGTGGCAGCAGCCGCCTATCACCCAGCTGAAGGGCTGAGCACTGAAATGCTGTGGCTGCACTGGCCCCAGTCTCCAGTGGGGTTGACTGTGCTGGCCGGGCTGGTTGCCCTGTTCCTGGCCTAGGACTTAGCTTCCTAACAATCACCTGCACCGACTAGGCAGAGGTGCTGGTGCTTACTCCCTCTCCCCTTTTGTATTTATGTGTGCGCGCGTATATGTGTGTGTGTGTGTATGCGCGTGCGCACGCGTGTGTGTACGTGTGCGCACATGTATGTTTGGTTTGGACCAGCTTCTGCCAGCCCCTGGCCTTTACTTTCTTCCTTGCCTGTCCAGGGCAAACAAAATGTGAAATTCTGCCCTCAGCTGAGTGGAGTAAAGGCTCCTGGGGGTTGGCTGGAGATGAGTGTGGCATCTATCTGTCCCTGGAACAACCTCAAGGAAGTGCTGGCAAAGCTGCAGTATTGAGATGTTAAGGAGTTAATGCCACCTCTTTGTCCTGTCTTGAAGGAGCAGATAGGGGCAGTGTGGGTTTGTGCCCATATCATTCTAGGCACAGAGCCCCTGTGGCACAGTATTAGAGGGTGTGGGTGGGGAACACCCTGAAGGGGGGATCTTAATGATGGAAGCAGGCAGAGCCTGGTGGGTGATTTTGTCAACAGAAAATTTGCAATCATGCAGGGGCTGGGAGGGTTAAGATGAACTGGGGCCACTGGAGACCAGGGGCAGGTTTAGGTATGCCCCTGGTCTGGGGGTGGGAGGGAGCTGATTTGGGGGTGGGGGAGGGACTGGAGGGCAACACTGAAGGGGTTAAACAGGTTTTGCTCCTCATGAATTTGTTTGCCTGGGATTGGAGGGCTTCACACCTATACCCTGTGTATACAAGAATCAGATTTATAATACTTCCCTGTTTTTTGTTACGTATGAACGCTATAAACCAAATTATTTTGAAAACTGGTGCATCACCTTGTCCTTAGCAATAAAATGTGTTGAGCAGAGGATTGGCTGTGTCTGCCCCAAGGAGCCTGAGTGGCCCAGGGTCAGGCTGGGGGTGTATTTAGTTAATAGGCTCTGAAGAAGGGCTGGACACTTTAAGAAAACTTGGGCGGGATCTAGGAAGCTGTCCTAAAGCGATGGGCTCCGGTCCTGTGGCTCTGAGTTAGGACAAGCAAGGTGGGACATGGGGGGCTCTATGAGCACTTTGTTTTGCTTCCTTTGCCTTAGGTATGGGAAAGAGATGGGCATAGAGGACCAGACCACTTCCACAAACTGGGTTTGAGCTCTCACTCCTGCAGCGCTTGATTATTATATTCATGGAGCTAGTCTAAGTTCATGCAAGCATCTGTGTTCTGTACAAATTGTGGAGCCAGCTTGAAAGGAAGGAGTGTATTTTAGGTGCTTTAAGAGCAAGAGATTCGGCTCCTAGTGGGATCCAGAGGGGTCTTGAAGCTGCTCTGAGCTGTCTGTAGTTGCTGAGAAGCTTCCCTGGAGAAAGATCGGTCCCTTTGCCTGGTGGGTTTCTGGGGTCCAGGTGGATGAGGATAGAGCAGCGGCAGGGCAGGGAGGTGCCAGTGACTAGGTGCAGGGTGTGGGCACAGTAGAGCTGCTCCAGCTGGCCCTTGGATGGCCTGGCCCTTTCCAGGTGCCGGAGAGGCTTGGGTCAGCTCAGTAGCTCTCAATGCTTCTTTGTGTCCTGGGGCTTAGGAGGTGGATGCTACCTCGTGTCTGATTGTGGGGGAAGGCAGGAACAGGAGGTTTCAAAGACACTTTTCTATGCCAACTCCTTCCTGGGCCCAAGAAAAGGAAGTTGACTTTTTTTGTCCAGCATCCAAGAATTCATTTGAGAGACCAGGTGGAGCCAGGCCTTAATGAGTTGTTTGATCCCTCAGAGCACACATCTTTGAAGGGAAGGAACACTTCCCTAGACTTGGCAGGGTCCCAGGCCTTGCTACCTCTCACTGACCCCACCATCCCCATCCCTGCTGAATGACCTGCAGGGCTGAGGTGCCTGGTCTAACCCCAGAAGAATTCTTAGCAGCTGTTTTTCTAGAAATTTTGCACTTTGAATTTTAGTTTAATAACTCTGGGGAAACCCGAAGTTTAAAGAGTTGCTCAAGTCCCACAGAGCAGGCTGTTGTATTTTTCAGATTTTAAGTGCTCTCTACACCCCATGGGGGTTAGGGGGGCTCGAACTCATGACCCCGAGATCAAGAGCTGCATGCTCTTATGACTGAGCCAGCCAGGGACTCCAGGCTCCTTGGTTTTCTTCCTCACTGCCTGCCAGTGCAGTCAGGCCCAGGACTTAGAGGGCACACTCCAGGGAAGCGTTTTAGGCAGGTTCTAACCAGAACCCTTTTTGTCAGGGCAAACTGCTCTCTTTTCCTAAGGTAGGATCCCTGGGTTGGCAGCCAAGGATCGCAGCCCGACAGTATCTTCTCCCTTGCGTCAATCCCACTGGAGGGCCTACGTTTCAAATTGTGCCCCAGATGGATGCCGGTGCTCTGCTGCGGGAAGGAGGGGTAGGGGGTGGAAGAGAGCTGGGACCTCGGGAGCTGCAAAGGGTAGACGGGGCGAGTGGTCCGGTGCCCGAACTAAAACTCTTACTGCCAGACTCTGAAATGGGCAATAGCGAATAGCAGCCAGCGAATCCTGCCCCCACCCCACCCACCCTTTACCCCCCAGGATCCGTAGAGGTCTCCAAGCCTTGGGCCTCCGAGAGCCCAGTGGAGGCGCTCAGCTGGTCTCCGGGAGGCAGCTGCGCCCTCGGCGTGGAATGACGGTGACCGCCCAGCACTCTGCGCCCGGGAGGCCCCCGGCCCACCGTGCCGCACGGCGAGAAAGGCTCCCGAGGGGCTGGGTCATCCCCGCGGGCTTCAGGTGTCCGCACGAACGGGCGCCCTCCGGGCGTGATGCTGGGGGGGGAGAAGGATGTCTCCAGGCGGCGGACGTGCTCCGAGGAGCCAAGGCGAGGTGTTCGCGTCGACCAGCAGGCCGGGCCCGCTCGGCCCCCCACCACCCGCAGCCCGGGTCCCCGCCGCGGGCGGGGTGGGCGGGTCGGGAAAGTGGGGGTGCCCGTGCCTATTGGGCCTCCGCGAGCTTGCGCTCGCCCGCTGCCCGCAGCGCAGCTCTGCATTGGTCAGCCCGGCGCCCCGCCCGGCTCCCGCGCCCCGATTGGCCGCGGATGTGCCCGACCCCCGGCGAGGGCGCTGAGGCGGAGAGCGGGATTGGTGGTCCCGCCGTCCCCGGGTCGCGGCCGCGCGCTCCGCCCGCCGCTGCGTCCCCACTATGGCGGCGCCCAGGCAGCCCACCGCGTCGTGGGCGCCCGCCGGGGTCCCCCGCGGCTGCCGCCGCCGCCTGCGCCCTCGCCTCCGCCTTCCCGCCCGCGCCGGGCCGGGCGCCGCCTCCCCCCTGCCTCCCTCTCCGCTGCGGTAAGAGCCAGTCGCGCGCGCGTCGGGGCGCGGCAGCCACCGCGGCTAACGGTGTCCGCGCCACCCCTTTCCTCCCCTCCCCTCCCCTCCCTTCCCCCGCCGCCCCGGGTCCCGGCGGGGCGCGCGGAGCCCGCCCGCCTGCTCGCGCTGGGGAAGAAGGGACGGTCGGGACACACGGCCTAGCTGTCCTCGAGTACCGAAGTCCGGTTCGGACTGGGGACTCCGGCCCGGAGCCCGGCCCCTGGGCGACCTCGGCCGGGAAGGGGCCGCCAGGCCTCCGGGGAGGACGGCTGGACCCGGGCCGAGCGGTGTGATGTCACCTGCGTGCGGGACCCCGCCGCGCTGCGCACCTTGGTGCAGAGCAAGGACGGGCAGGCGGGCCTCGGCTGTGGGAAGGGGAAAGAAAAGTGCAGGGAGAGCTTGAGCGGGAATCTGCAGCGTACTGGTAGCGGCTGTCCTTGCTTACCGCTTTCCTAGCAGCCAGACGTCCTGGAAACCCGGTCAGTTTGATCGGCATAGTACGCCTCCTCTCCTGCTTCCTTTCCCTCTCACACTTTTCTTTCCCCCATTGTTAACTCGCCGGTCTTGCTTGCAAGAGGAAATAATCTTCGTGATGACAGCAGGTTTGGTTAGGATGGTGTCCTACGAATATTTTGGATTCCTTTTTACAACTGCTCATTTTTAGGATTCCGCAATAAACTTGATTTCTGTTTGTGTTTCCCTCACATGCCAGGGAGGAGTGAAACGTGTTGAGCTATAAAGCATAGTCGTTAATTGAGAGAGAGAGAGAGAGAGAGAGAGAGAGAGAGAGAGAGACCAATGGAGACAGCTGCTATTTTGTAAAATCTAGGAACTTTTTTTTGTGGATCTAGTTTGCGCTGTCTATACTATATAGCTGGTTGAACGTGAGGGTACAACGAAACACTTATTAGGTTCCCAAAAGTGAAATAGTCCGCATGGGAAATTAGGTTATTTATTTCTGAGTCAGAATCACCTTGGAGTGATGATCATTGAACTGTTTGGTATGCCTTCAAGTCAAAAGGATTAAAAGGAAGCTGGCAGAAAAGTTTATGACCAAATGGTGTTTTCAGATCTCTTAAGGCAATAAACAGCTCTTAAGATTTAAGGATGCTTAACTCAAGGACATTTTGAAGTATTAGGTGCTGAAGCTGCCTATTTTGCATGTCTGTATAATCGTGATTTACTGAAAATAAGTTATTAAAGAGGAAATAAGATGTGCATGTTCTTAATTGGCTTTGGGTTATCACTAGAGTGTCTAATGAATGCATATTGTGCACGAGGTCATTGGACTGTGGGGAACTCAAGACCTGTAATGAAAGAGACTTGTTCTGACCAGGCCCATGAGATAGTTGTGGGAATAAAGGACACACGGGAAACTGATAACTCATGATGTTGCCTCTGGAATTCCTAGACAGTAGGTATGGAAATCGGGAAAAGGAGAAACCCATGTGTTTGAGGAAGGTTTTACAGGGAAGGTGAGGCTTGACTTGAGCCATGAATGGGTAAGCCTGGGAGGGGGGTAGGGGATGAAGAGGAAGAAGTGAAGAAAGGAGAAAGTAAGGACGGTCTGGGGTGGGGGTGGGGGGCAGGGGAGAACCCAAAGTGCTCAAGGGTGATTCCAGGGCATTCCTATCAGGGAAAAGTAGGAGATCAATTTGTACAAAAAAGGGAGGTGTAGTGTCAGATTGAGAAGTAACTTTGTCCCAGGAGAGCAAAGGATTAAACTAGTAGTAGCATTTACTTCAGGTGAAGCTGGAGCTAGCATTTAGAAAAATACATGGTAGCACTTTATTTGTTCTTGTCACTTTTGTGATTAACCTCCGCAGTGTGGATGGACAGTCCTCGTAGCTACCCAGGATCTGCCCCTCGAGACTCCCTCTTGCCTTTCTAGACTCTCCTCCCCTCGTGTTCACTTGGGTGCCAGGCCTTGCTGACATACTGCCACGCTGTTTTTGCTTCTTTCCATTTCTACTGTCATCACACTTATTTGGGGTCATTGATACCATTCTCTTGAGTTGTTGCAGACATCCCCCAACATTTTCTTTTCTTTCCTCCCATCTGTGCTGTGTACTGCCATCACCTCCAGACATCTCACTTCCCCAGTCAAGACTTTGAATGGTTCCCTCCTGTCCGTTGAATTAGGCACAGACCCGCCTGGCAAAGACACTCCGGGTGAACCAATTTCTTGTCATTCCCTTAGATTTTATTAAGTTTTCCCGGTCAGTAGAAGTATTTGCTCTTTGTGCTTTGCTGTTTGTGCTCCATATCTTTGCTTATGTTGCTTTTTCTATCTTAAATGACCCCCTTGAGTCTCTAATTGTTGGTTCTTACCCGTGTTTCAGGGCCATGTGATATGGAACTTCCTTTGTGAAACTTCTCTGTACTTTTCTTCCCATCTACATGGGACTTGTCTCTCCTTTAAACCATTGTAACGCTGGCGTCTGCCTTTTTGGCACAGTCGTCAACGTAAGACTGCAACTTTTTCGAGACATAGACTATCTTCGTCATCTAGCATGGTATTTTGTACATAGTAGGTACTTGACAGGTGTGTTTTATATTGCACATAGCCTGGAACAGAGATGGATGTGAAGAAAGTAACTTATGTGAGAGAATTCCTTACTAAGAGATCTGACGTATTGATCTGATGTATTGATCTGGATAACTTGGATTAGACTGCATAACAAAACCCATTAAGACTTAAGTGGCTTAATAGAACAAAAGTTGATTTTTCGTTCATGCACAGGGAACTCTGCTCCTCACAGTCACTCAGGGACCCAGACTGATGGAAACTCCATCTGAACATAGCGTTTTCCATGATCACTTCGATTGAGTGAAAGATGGTGGTTAAGGGGCACTGATTTTGTTTTTTTAAGTTTGTTTATTTTGAGAGAGAGAGCAATCAGGGGAGGGGCAGAGAGAGAGGATCCCAAGCAGGTTCTGTGCTGTCAGGGCAGAGCATGAAATGGGATTTGATCTCACGAACTATGAGATTGTGACCTGAGCCAAAACCTAGTCAGATGCTTGGCTGACTGAGCCACCCAGGCACCCCAAGGGGCACTGATTTTTATTTTTATTTTTAAAGTTTATTTATTTATTTTGAGAGAAAGAGAGTGCAAGCAGGAGAAGGGCAGAGAGAGAGAGAGAGAGAGAGAGAGAGAGAGAGGGAGGGAGAATCCCAAGCAGGCTCTGTGCTGTCAGCGCAGAGCCAGACGCAGGGCTCAAACCCACAAACTATGAGATCATGAGCTGAGCTGAAATCAAGAGTCGGACGCTTAGCCAGCTGGGCCACCCAGGCACCCCAAGGGGCACTGATTTTTGAAGTCTCGGTCCCAAATGGCATGTGTCACTTTCGGTCACATTTCATGGACTGAGGCAAGTCACGTGGCCACACCTGACTTTAAAGAAGAGCAGGAAATCGCAGTTAGCATGGGCCTGGGAAGCAAAGAGTTGGACATAATTGGTGGACGGCACGAAGGACTGCTACATCATTTATGACTATCACAGCCCCTAGAAGATTGGAAGTAGCAAAATCAGCTGGCCCGGTAGAGACCAGCACATTGACAGTAGCAAGAAATGGTCGCTTTAACTTGGCATGAGATGAAGGTGAATTGGGAAGCTGGAACTCCGTAACAGGCACTGTACCTGCCCACAGGCCAGGGCTGCTGGTACAGGGTATACCCTAACCACAGAGCAGTCATGCCTAAGGGCATCACAGTTTTACAGTGCCCTCAGTAATGAACACCTGAATGGTCCAAAAATAGTTAAGTTATATTCAAGTTATTTAGCCAGAAAGAGTGAAGTAACTTGAGGTACATTATTGCTTGCTGAACTAAGAAGGACTCTTAGTTTCACGTTGGTTTAATTGGGTTTACTTGAGGCCATCAAACTTGGGTATTTGGCGAGGGGATTTCACTTTTGGTAAAGAAGAGAAGCAGAGAGCAGATGGAGCTGTGGCTCAGAAGACAGGATCTGGGTTGAAATCTTGTCTCTGCCACTAATTATCTGACACTGAGCAAGCATCTTATTCTTGAGCCCGAGATTCCCCATCAGTAAAATGCGCAGGGTGTTCTCAGTGCATAGGGTGAATAAAAAGGGTTCGTTTATGGCAAGTGCTTTGCTCAGTACCTCGTTCAGAGGACACACCCCCGTTCAGGGACATCACCAGCAGCAGTAGCGGGATTTGAAAAACCTTTGAGAAAACCCAGGAATGTAGGTAGAGGTGTTCCCCCAGATTTTCCTTCCTTTTTCCTTTCCTTGGATAGCATTCCTGCCACACCTTTCTTATTTTCATATGTGTCGTATTTTATATGACGAAGCTGTGTGCCTGTCTGTGTCCCCCATCCCACTCGACACCCTACTTGTGACCCAAGTATTTACTGAACAGGTGCTGCGTGCAAGGCTCTGTGCTGGATCATGGCATTGTAAGTAAGAAAGGTGTGTCCCTGGCCTGAAGGGGCCTGTAGTCTGGTAGGACCGGAAGCCAGTGAACTCAGCAGTGAAAATACATTTGAGGGGCCTGTGGGATCTCCTAAAAGGGGACCTGCTGTCACACTGGAATATAGATCATGGTTTTCCGGAGACGTTCACACCAGCCCAAGTCTTGAAGAAGGACTAGTTATAAGAAGGGTGGATGTGGGTTTGAAAGGCTTTCAGGCAGGAAATGTGTGTAATGCCCTAGAAACACGAGAGTGTGGCTACATCCTGAGGACACTTGAGTGGCAGGAGGAAAGGGTATGTTTGTGGAGTGTGTGGAGGCTGCAGGAGGCGGCTTGTGAAGGCTGTGAGTTCAGGGGACAAAGCTTTTATCCTGCACATGATTAGTAGCCACGGAGGGGTTCCAGGGTAGGAAATCAGCTCTGCCTTTTAGGAAGGTCCCTGTGTGTGGAGGGCGCAGAGGAGTGATTATCCCGTTTCCCTGACAGGGGAAGTGCTGAGGTGTGCAGCCACAGTTCTGAGCCTGCTACACGAGGGTTGTAAAATATTTATGTGTGGGGAGAGAGGAGAAGGAGGCGAGTGCGGGGAGGGTACCAGTTGGACTACTGCCATGATGCAAAGGCTGTGTCCGTGTCCTTCCTGGGCGGGAAGAGCGCCCTGGACAGGGGCCAGCAGACCAGGGTTTCAGTCATGGCTTCCGCAGTTCCTACAGTAGGACCCCGGGCCAGTTTCAGAACCCTTTGTGTCTTGGTTTCCAGATTTGTAAAATGGAGTAAAAAACAGCTACCTTGCAAGATTGCTGCCCTGGAGACTCGGGCAAAAAGATGTCAAAAGCCTGGTGGTATTAGATAACATAAGGGACCTTCTTCTAATAAAAATAATAATTTTAAGGGGCGCCTGGGCGGCTCAGTTGGTTAAGCTTCCGACTTCAACCTATGTCATGATCTCGCTGTTCCCGAGTTCGAGCCCTACATCAGGCTCTGTGCTGACAGCTCGGAGCCTGGAGCCTGTTTCAGATTCTGTGTCTCCCTCTCTCTCTGCCCCTCTTTTACTCGTGCTCTCTCTCTTTCTCTCTCTCTCTCTCTTTCTCTCTCAAAATTAAATAAACATTTAAAAAATGATAATGATAATAATAGTTTTAAGACTTCTAAGGTTTAGCATATTACCTGGCTCATGGTAGGTGATGAAATCATTAGCCTTAAATCCCACCATCTAGAGATAACCACTGCCATCCCTGTGGTTTTATTTCTGCATTTTAAATGGTTGGTGATGCTGGTCTGTCTGGGAGTGTTAGGCATCAGGGGATTATTCTGAGATCAAGAAGGGAAGAATTGATACAGATGTCATACCAACTTAAACATTCTTTAAAGGCCAGCACATTATATATGGCTCTTCAGCTGCTGCCAGCCCTCACCCAGAAGTCACACATGCACATGTGCACATACTCTTGCTACTGGTGTTACTATAATGTGCTCACTGCATGGGCAACAAAAAAGTGTGTATTTCTTCAGCCTGTTGTCATCATCGACGGCTTCCCTCCTGAAATTTTGCTCCTCCTCAGTCTTCTGAGCATGTTTTTATTTTTTATTAAAAGCTTTTTTTAACATTTATTCATTTATTTTTTTAATGTTTATTTATTTTTGAGACAGAGAGAGACAGAGCATGAATAGGGGAGGGGCAGAGAGAGAGGGAGACACAGAATCTGAAACAGGCTCCAGGCTCTGAGCTGTCAGCACAGAGCCCGACTCGGGGCTCAAACTCACGGACCGTGAGATC
The DNA here is from genome assembly GCF_016509475.1 of Prionailurus bengalensis. Lineage (NCBI taxonomy): Eukaryota > Metazoa > Chordata > Mammalia > Carnivora > Felidae > Prionailurus > Prionailurus bengalensis. The sequence goes on from NC_057345.1 coordinate 34,309,570, forward strand.
ATGACCTGAGCCGAGGTTGGACACTCAACTGACTGAGCCACCCAGGCGCCCCCTGAACATGTTTTTAAAGATGATAATGGAACTTTAATTGGGTTTGTTCTCCATTAGGTTCCTCCCTGGTCAAACTGGCTGACAGGAGTTCCTCCCCTCTGAGCTCCTGTACCACTTAATTTATGTTATTCTGATTAAATGTCATCTACTGCCTTGTCTTATCATTATTTGTCTATATATCAGTACATTTTGCCGTTCCTTGATGTCAGTTTTTCTTACACAGTAATAGAAAGATGGCATGTTTATGTATTTTTAACATGACTTAAAAACCCACTGAAGCCTTTTGTTTGAAATATGTTGAATAGGTTAGAAAATTCTATGACTGGGGTGCCTGGCTGACTCGGTTGGTAGAGTATGCAACTCTTGATCTTGGGGTTGTAAGCTGGAGCCCCATCTTGGGTGTAGAGATTACTTAAAAGTAAAATGTTTAAAAAAGAGAAAATTCTATTGCTAGATTAAAAAAAAAGTTTATTTATTTTGAGAGAGAGCACACATGTGTGCATGTGGGAGAGGGGTAGAGAGACTGGGAGAGAGAGAATCCCAAGCAGGCTCCTTGCTGTCAGTGCAGAGCCGGATGCTGGGCTTGATCTCACGAACTGAGATCATGACCTGAGCCAAAGTCAAGAGTCGAACGCTTAACTGATTTAGCAACCCCGGCGCCTCAAGTTTTTTTCTTAATTAATTAGTTAACTAATGTAATCTCTACATCCAGTGTAGGGCTCAAACTCATGACCCCGAGATCAAGAGTTGTATGCTCTTCTGACTGAGCCAGCCAGGTACCCCACTAAGTTGTTTTTTTTTTTTTTTTTTAATTGAAGTCTAGTTAACGCTTTATTACTAAATCTTTAAAACATATAAAAAATAAATTATACAGCAGTGATTCTTAGGGTTTTTAGTCTCAGGACCCCTTTATAAATTTAAAAATTATTGAAACCCCAAAGAACTTCTACTTCTGTGGGCTTTGTCTATGGATATTTAATGTACTAAAAATTACTGAGAAAACTTTAAATCCTAAGAATACAACCATACATTCCATTAGCTGTGAGGACAGGGATGTGACAACAGCTGTTATGTAGCCTTTGGATAATCTGCTAGACCCTTGTGAGAAAATGAGAGTGAATAAGGCAAATGGTGTGTTCGAATTATTATGAAAGTAATTTTAAACTCATGGATCTGCTGAAAGGGCCTTGGGGACCCTCATGGGTACATGGACCACTTTGATGACTACTGACATATAAATGTGAGAGTTTTTATAAGTGACACTTTTATATCTTTTTGACAACAAAGTAACATAAGGGTGGATATACTACCAAACATTGGTTTTCAAAATGCGTTCAACACAGTATATATATTTTTTAAAGTAACTAGTTTCTAGCTTTGGTTAAGTCCTTTACCTTGAAGGACAGTTGTGTGTATTTTTGGAATATCTGCAAAGTACCATACTGCTAACAGACATTTGTCATGCCAGTCATGGTCAGCAAACTTGGAACACGAGTATTTTTGTAAAAGAAAAATACACAACTGCTCTTTTAGTTCTAGAAATCTTAATATGCTGTCTGTCAGACAATACTTAGAGAACTTCTTTGAGATGTAAGAGTTTCGTGGTTACTCACCGTCTCATTATCAAATTTGGTTATGATCCTATTTCAGAGATTCGATTCTTAACAAGATTAGCGACATTAATGTCATTCTGTAATGCGTGAACTGCACTGAATCACAGAGCAGGTGAACAAATAATGATCCACTCTCCTCCATGCTGTGGGACTTTCATACTTCCTGAGGATTTTTCCTGAGCCTCATGCTGCAAGACATTTGACATGGGGTTGTGTAAGTGTTGGTTGAAGTTAAATGTTAGAAATGTTTATAAGTTAAAGTTTTGTTTCTTTCCATACTTTGGTGAATCATTTTGAGTATGCTTTGAGAGCACATCCTGTCTGAAGGCAAAGGGCCTGAGGTATTGCAGTAGCCTCTTCTTGCTCTTGGCTTAGTCTTTTCCAGGCTGTGCTCCATATCACTATCCCAGTGATCTTTCCAAAATACAGATCTGACTGTATCATTTCTCTGCTTAATCCCCGAAGTGGTTTTCCATTGCCAATGGGATAAATTTCAGACTCTTTAGCATGGCATCTAAGGCCTCTCCTACCCTTTTACTGCCTCACCTTCTTTGCTGAAGCTTTTCCTATATGTTATTAATTTCCATCATCTTACAATGTTTGTAGTCTAACTGCATGCACCACCCTGTTCTCTCTCGAGGGCAGACATCACACTGTGTTCCTACTGTTGTACTCAGGTGCCTAATAATGGCTTCTGCCTGGACGTATGTTATAATATACGTTCTATACATTAAGCTAACATGTTGTCTGTAGATAGATTAATGTTATATGTTCTATATGACGTGTATATATATATATATATATATATATATATATATATATAAATAAAGCATGGCAGATAAACAATGTGGAACTACTATGCTACTATGTAGGCCTAAGACATTTAATGTCTCAAATAACAGGAGTGAAGAGAACAGTTAACTTGTATTTTCTTTCTTTCTTTCTTTTTTCTTTCTTTCTTTCTTTCTTTCTTTCTTTCTTTCTTTCTTTCTTTCTTTCTTTCTTTCTCTCTCTCTCTCTCTCTCTCTCTCTCTCTCTCTCTCTCTCTCTCTCTCTTTAGATCATGTGTGTATGTATGTAGTCTCCCTGCCCAGTGTGGGGCTTGAACTCATGACTCTCAGATCAAGAATTGGATGCTCTACTGACTGAGCCACCCAGGTCCCTTAAATGCTTTATTTTTTTAAAAAAAATTTAATGCTTATTTATTTTTGAGAGAGAGAGAGAGAGAGAGAGAGAGAGATTGTGAGTGGGGGATGGTCAGAGAGAGAGGGAGACACAGAATCTGAAGCAGGCTCTAGGCTCTGAGCTATCAGCACAGAACCCGACATGGGGCTTGAACTCACAAACAGTGAGATGAGACCTGAGCTGAAGTCGGATGCTTAACCAACTGAGCCACCCAGGTGGCCCTGTTTTATTTTTTTTTTAAGTTTATTTATTTATTTTTAGTACTTTCTCTACCCAACTTGGGGCTCAAACTCACAACCCTGAGATCAAAAGTTGCATGCTCTACACTCTGAGCCAGCCAGTGCCCCCATATTTTCTAATACTGTATTTTACGCTTAAAACAACAGAACACTATAATGATACCTATCACTAGGTCTTTTTTTATTTTTTCTTTTTTAATGTTTATTTTTGAAAGGGGGCCAGGGGACAGAGGATCAGAAGCAAGCTCTGCACTGACAGCAGGAAGCCTGACATGGGGCTTGAACTCACAAACTGTGAGATCGTGACCTGAGCCGAAGCTGGACAGGCAACTGCCTGAGGCACCCAGGTGCCCCTAAAGTCTTAATATGCCATATCGTATCAGAGTTTTGTTTTGTTTTGCTTAAAGAGATAGAACATTAGATTTCCAATAAATGCCTCATAAGTATTTTTCCCTAGTCAATTTCCTCGTTCACCAGAGAAAACTATCTTGAATTTAAAGTTTTTAAAGTCCCATACGTGTTTTTATGCTTTTGCCACATGTTATATCCCATGTACTGTACATACCAGGGGTTGGCGAATGAACTTGCGGGTTTTATTGGAACACTGCCATGCCCATGTTTAAGTGTTGTTATTGACTGCTCTCATGCTATAGTTTTCTGGACACATTGCCATCTCCCAGCCCCCTTCAGCCCCCGCCTGTTGATCTCAATTGGCTCAGGCAAAGGAGGGTCATCTCCTCAAACTGATTGCGTTCAGCAATTTTTAAACTTCCACATAGAATTTACCTTTTCCAAATAAGACATCATGTCTACAACCTTGTCCTCCAAACACCATTAAAACAGTGTTAAGCAAAACTCCCTTAAAACCAAACCTTAACAGCTCCTATTCCGAAAAGGTTGTTTTTTTTTTTTGGTTTTTGAGTAAAAACAAAGAACTGAAAGTTTTGTTTCCTTGGGTAACCCCTCCCCAACCTCCCTTTTCCTCAGCTACTTCTGAAGGGAGTATCCGACCAGGGAGAAAACATTTTCTGTCTTCTGTTTTTATCATCTTGGTAGATATCTAATTTTCACTTAGTCACTGACCACCTGTGTTATAGGAGCCTGGGTCCAGTCAGGGGAGAGAAACCACATGGGACTTTGAGCAGTCAAGCTTTAAGAATTATTATTGTTGTTATTATTATTTTAAATGTTTATTTACTTTTGATCACACTCACAGAATGTGAGCAAGGGAGGGGCAGAGAGAGAGAGGGAGACACAGAATCTGAAGCAGGCTCCAGGCCTTGAGCTGTCAGCACAGAGCCCATGCGGGGCTTGAACCCATGAACTGTGAGATCATGACCTGAGCCGAAGTCGGACGCTTAACCAACTGAGCCACCCAGGTGCCCCCAAACTTCAAGAATTGTTAACTATAACAGGGATTTGGAGTAACATGAAATCAACTAGTAAGTAAAAAAATAAGCACGTGGAAGGATGCTTAACATCATTTTTTTATTATTAAAACAAATTTTTTAAAATGTTTATTTACTTTTTGAGAGAGAGAGAGAGAGCACAAGTGGGGAAAGGGGCAGAGAGAGAGGGAGACACAGAATCCTAAGCAGGCTCCCTGCTCTGAGCTGTCCGCACGGAGCCTGGGCTCGAACTAATGGACCGTGATATCATGGCCTGAGCCGAAGTTGGAAGCTTAACTGACTGAGCTGCCCAGGCGCCCCTCCTCAACATCATTAACTAATGGAATGCAAAGCAAAACCAGAATGAGACACTTGCCCTCACCCCAGCTCTCTCTAATTATCCATTTTTGTATCTATACATCTGTTGTTCCATTTGCTTGGTTCACACCCATTAGGATGGCTGTAATCAAAAAGATAGATAAGAACTAGGGTTGGCACAGGTGTGGAGAAATCAGAACTCTCACAACCCTGCTGATGGGAACATACAAAGGTACAGCTGGCATTTCCTCAAACAGTTAAACATAGAGTCACCATATGTACCAGGTATATTTCACTCCTAGGTGTATACCCAAGTGCATTCATAAGTATATACCCAAGAGAAATTAAAACTTATGTCCATGTAGAAACTTGCACATCAGTGTTCCTAGCAACATTATTCAGCCAAAAAGTGGAAACAACCCAACGTCTGTCAACTGATAAACGGATGAATAAAATGTGATGTGTTCGTATGATGGAATGTTATTTGGCAATAAAAAGAAATGAAATACTGATAACATGCTACAATATACATGAACCTTGAAAATGTTATGCTAAGTGAAAGGAGCCTGTCACAGAAGACCACATATTGTATTATTCCATATACAGTAAAACCTTGGTTTGCGAGCGTAATTTGTTCTGGAAACATGCTTGTAATCCACAGCATTTGTATATCAAAGCAAATTTCCCCATAAGAAATAACGGAGGGGCGCCTGGGTGGCTCAGTTGGTTAAATGTCCGACTTCAGCTCAGGTCATGATCTTGCGGTTTGTGGGTTCAAGCCCTGCATCAGGCTCTGTGCTGGCAGCTCAGAGCCTGGAGCCTGCTTCAGATTCTATGTTTCCCTCTTTCTGCCTCTCTCGCTCTCAAAAATACATAAACATTTAAAAAATTAAAAAAAAAGAAATAATGGAAACTCAGATGATTCGTTCCACAACCCAAAAATATTGATATAAAAATGATTACAATACTATAATATAATACAAAGTAATAAATAAAATACAAAATGTGAAGAAAAGTAAATTAACCTGCACTTACCTTTGGAAACCTTTGTGGCTCGTGCGAGGGAGACGAGAGAGGAGGGTTATCGTGTCAGACGACTTTCACCATCACTAACGGAATCACTGCTATCTCTTGGCTCAATGTAATCTTTTTCCTTTTGTGCAACTTTAGCAAGGAACCTTTCCAATGACACTTGCTTTTGCCTCCTTCTGAGGATGTTGCAGAAATGTGACATTGCATTATCATTAAACAGATTCATCGTTTGCCCCGCTACAGCCTTATTTGGGGGCTACAGCCTTATTTGGGTAGTGCTTTTCTGCAGAATTTCGTTTTGCACTGTTTCCCACATTTTACACATCTCCCTAACTTCATTTAAAGTGAGGGATTCCTCCACCTTTTTCTCCTCCTTCTCTGCAGATGAGATGCAGACATAGACTTCTTAGAAAATCTTACAGTTTCGGCCACTCGCATACCTTGTTCGTACTTCTTGATGATTTCCTTCTTTTTTTTTTTTTTTTAAATTTTTTTTTTCAACGTTTTTTATTTATTTTTGGGACAGAGAGAGACAGAGCATGAACGGGGGAGGGGCAGAGAGAGAGGGAGACACAGAATCAGAAACAGGCTCCAGGCTCTGAGCCATCAGCCCAGAGCCTGACGCGGGGCTCGAACTCCCGGACCGCGAGATCGTGACCTGGCTGAAGTTGGATGCTTAACCGACTGCGCCACCCAGGTGCCCCTTGATGATTTCCTTCTTAATTTCCACCGTAATCATCTCCTTCTTACCACTGTTCTTTTTAACTTTTTTCTGCATGGGGACCATTGTATATGCTCACACGGATGTTGACTACGGTACAGTATTAGTAAACCCTTGTCATATACTGTATTTAATATAACTGGCAATAAGGCAGCAGAGGAAAGGGTCTATGTCTGCAAGCAGCCTGACCTAGAGTGAAGCAAAGCATTCCTAAGCTTACTCTTGTATGGAAAAGCAGAGGACTGCCTGTAGGTGCTTTGAAGTGACAAAATTATCCTAGTGCCAGGTGTGGGCACCTTCCAGTGTTCTGAAAAATCACTGATTTCTGCCAGACACGGCAGCCTGAGACGGAGCATCTGAGCATGGGAGACGATCACCCACAATCCTGCAACGTGCGCCAAGAGAGAAGAACCATTGACTCCATTGTGATCATGTGACATTCAGTGTTCTATGCTACTGGTGTTGCAAGACATCGCTCATTTATCAAGTTAAAATATATTAGAAATGTTTGCTCTTCTTGCGGAACACTCGCAGAACAAGTTACTCACAATCCAAGGTTTTACTGTGTATGAAATGTCTACAGACATTTGCCTGTTCTGTGGAACAGAAAGTAGATTAGGGCTCAGAGAACGGGATGTTGGGCAGGGGGGTAACAGCTAAGAGGTGCTGGGTATTGTTTGGGGGTGATGGAAGTCTTCTAAAATTGATTGTAGTAATGTTTGCCCAACTATGTAAAAATACTAAAAGCCATTGAAATGTATACTTTGGGTGAATTGTATGGTATGTGAATGATATCTCAATAAAGCTTTTCTTTTTTCTTTTTTTAATGTTTTATTTATTTTTGGGAGAGAGAGAGAGAGCGAGAGCGAGCAGGGGATGGACAGAGAGAGGGAGTCATAGAATCCAAAGCAGGCTCCAGGCTCTGAGCTGTCAGCACAGAGCCCTACACGGGGCTCAAACTCACGAACTGTGAGATCATGACCCCAGCTGAAGTCAGACACCTAACCGACTGAGCCACCTAGGCGCCCCTTCTTCTTTTTTTTTTTTTTTTAATTTTTTATGTTTATTTATTTTTGAGTGAGAAAGAGACAGAGCACGAGTGCGGAGGGGCAGAGAGAGAGGGAGACACAGAATCTGAAGCAGGCTCCAGGCTCCGAGCTGTTGGCACAGAGCTTGACACAGGGCTTGATTTCATGAACCGTGAGATCATGACCCGAGCCAAAGTTGGACGCTTAAGCGACTGAACCACCCAGGTGCCCCTCGATGAAGCTTTTCAAAAGAAGTAAAGAGGACTCTAAAGAATACAGATGTAGCAGATATAAGGAGCAGCCCCCACCCCAGGGCTGAGAGAGAGTGCTCCATGAGGAGCCCCCCAGTCTCCCTCACACCTGCTGCAGGCTGAGTTACAGACTTTGTGGACATGACCATGACTCACTGGGTTGCAGATGAGTTCCTGTGATGCCGCATGGTGGAATTAGTGGGAAACCAGCCTTCTGGGGTGTTGGGGGAAGCTGTTTGCACAGAGGGGTCTCATGAGAGGCACTGGTACAAAACTGCCCAGGAGGGGTGCTGAGGGCAGCGGTTGGCTGCTGCTACTCATTGCTGACGGCTGGGCACTGGAAAAGCCAGGTGCGCTGTAGGAGCCTACCCAGAGGAACGCACTGGCACCCAGAAACAAAACTATTTTCCTCCTGCAGTAGCTCTTCAGCAACTTCTAACAAAGCTCCACGTCATGCGAGCCGGCAAAGAAAAATACTTAAAAGGGCCCGGGCTCATTTTCACAGAGCAAGCAAAAAGGGTGCATGTGGAACTGAAAGGCAATGAATCTGTAACCCACGCAGAAGTCACCGGGACCTCAGCATACCTCTAGCTTTTTAATTCCCTTTGGAGGTCCTGAGGTAATCCTTGCCCTTAGGCTGTTGTGGTTTGGAGGGCCAACTTGCCCTTAGCCCAGTTCTCTCTAATCCATTTTTACATCTTGTTTCCTCTTCTGTTTGCCCAGTTCTCTTTTTCAGATACCATTTACACTTATGCTGGATCTCCTGTGACTACTACTGCTGCATGTTTTTGTTCTGTTGTTTGGGTTTTAGTAATCCTCTTACACTTTTTATTCTTTTTCATTTTATCTTGCTCATTTTTTTATCCACCATGGCTGGCTGGCTTTCTTTCTTTCTTTCTTTCTTTCTTTCTTTCTTTCTACAGATTTTATTTTTTTTAAGTAAGCTCTACATCCCACGTGGGGCTCCAACCCACAACCCCAAGATCAAGAGCTGCATGCTGTATGGACTGAGCCGGCCAGGTGCCCCACCGTTGCTCTCATGACTCTTACTGTCTTTTCAGCAGTGACCACTTTGTTCTCTTCCACTGAGGTTTTAATTTCCATGATGTTAGTTTTCTTTGTTTACTCTTCCTGAATGCTAATTTTATTTTATTTTATTTTTAATGTTGTCTTACTGTTTTTTCCCTGAGCGCTCGCTGCCTGTAGTCTCTGCTCTTAGTTATCTCTTGCTTTATAGCGCCATTTGGGAGTGGGTAGGGCTGGGGTAATCTTTGTTAATGATCTTCATCTGTTCTGTGGCAACATTTTTCCTGTCCTGTGGTCTTCATCTACTATGCTTCTCCCCACCCCCCGGTTCCTCTCTAACATTGTTGCAGCATTTTTGTTTAGATCCTATACTGATTTCTTTTTACTATTTTTATTTTCTTTTAAGAGGTTATGGCTAGTTCCTCTTTTTTTTTTTTTTTTAAGTTTATTTATTTTGAGAGAGAGAGAGAGAGAAAGCAAGTGGGGTAGGGGCAGAGAGAGCAGGGGACAGAGGATCCAAGGCCAGTTCCATGACGACAGCAGAGAACCCGATGTGGGGCTCGAACTCAAACCGTGAGATCATGACCTGAGCCGAAGTCAGATGCGTAACTGACTGAGCCACCCAGGTGCCCTTTTATTATTGTTTTGATATGTTCTAGGGTGTCTTCAAGTGGAAAAAGTTATGTGACTGAAGCCAGGTCAGGATTTGAATTCTGGCTTTGTCACTGACTGGCTCTGTGATCTCAAGGTAATTTAACCTTTCTGTGTCTCAGTTTTTTCTCTATACAATGGGAACAGTAACCTCACAGGATTGGTGAGAAGATTCAGTGAGTTAAGTTGTTCAAAACTCTTAGAACTGTAGCCAGTTCACGGTGCATGCTGTATGAATATTAACAATATTAACCTACCCTACACACTTACTTGCACTTAGAAAATGCACAGCTTTTTTGCATAGAAGGATTTAACATATTGCATATTAATTACTTAAATCTGCCTAGTCATGCATAACATCTGAATAGGAGGTGTGCATTCAGCAAAAATGTTTTCAAAAAAATTGATGAGCTTTTCAGTAATTTTTTGGGAAGCTGGATAATAAATAGTACAGTATATAATAACTTCTAATTAGCTTTCCTTGAAAATATTCATAGGAGACATGCTCAGGAAATACTTTGGTTTTTGCTCTGCATGCTTTTGTCATACTTGAGTTTATATCCAATAGGGACTGATATTTGAAGGTCAGCAAAATTCTGACATTTTAGACTAAAAATTCTTGCTAGGTATAGTTCAGAAAATAACCATATTGTAGGATGTTTTAGAAATTATAGGAGTTTGATACAGTTTGTTTCAATGAGTTCATATTTTTAATATAATTTTATTTTCATGGCTAAATTAAAATAACCTAGCATTATATGCCTTTTGTACCTTTTTAAAATGTTTTTATTTATTTTGAGAGAAAGAGAGAGACAGAGTGTGAGCGGGGGAGGGGCAGAGAGAGAGGGAGACACAGGATCTGGAGTAGACTCCAGCCTCTGAGCTGTCAGTACAGAGCCTGATGTGGGGCTCGAACTCACAAACCATGAGATCATGACCTGAGCTGCAGTTGGACGCTCAACCAACTGAGCCACCCAGGTGCGCCCCTGTACCTTGTTTTGAGCACACTCTGACTAAATATTCAGTCAGTGAGCAGGTAGATTTTTGAGTCACTACCAAGGATACAATGGTGAACCAAACAGACACGTTCCCTGCCTGAATTAGCCAGAGTATGAATGTTAAATTATTGCTGTAAATGCTCATAAGAGGATAAGCAGCTGCTGTGGGAACATAGAACAGGGAGACCTGAAGTGTGGAGACAGGTAAGGCTTTCTCTGTGGAATTAACCTTTAAGTCTGAGTGGGAATTGGTGAGATGAAGCATAAGTGTCAGGACAGTGGCAGCCTGACCTTGGGAGAGAGCATGGGGAGTGGAAAACACTGAAAGACGGTCAGTGTTGCAGACTCATCGAGGTGAGGTGTAGGGGATGGCAGGAGACGTGGGAAGCGGTGGGCAGGGACCAGATGATGCAGAGCCTTACGTGGCTTGTGAAGGAATCTGGGACCTTACCCTAAGGACAGTGGGACATTTGCAAAGTCTAAGCTTGGGAATGAGATAAATTGACATTGGCTGCTCTGTGGGGAATGAGTCAGCGAAGACCAAGAATGGGTAATGGAGGCTTACCAGGGGGCTGTAGTAGGAGTCCAAGCCAAAGATTATAGCGACTTGAAATAGGATGGTGGTAGTGAAGGTGGAGGGGTGGATGGATGCAAGAAGGATTTCACAGGTGAAACTCATAGGACTCAGTGATTGATTATATGTGGAGGTGGGAGTGGGAAGGAGGGTGGTGTCAAGGATGATTTCCAGGTTTCTGACAGAAGCACCTGTGAAGATGTCGCCTTTCACCTGAGATAGTGAACAGAGGAGAAGGAGGAAATGTGGGGCATCTGTGAAACACCTAGATGATGCTGTAGAGCAGGACGTTGCGTGGATGTGGAACTCAGAAGCAGTTACCTAGAAGGTAAAGTTCAGGATGGTCAGCATAATGATGGCAAATGAAATCATAGATGTGGAACAAAATTGCCTTGGGGATATCTGCAGAATGAAAATGTTAAGACGGCCTCACGTAGTACCCCAAGATCCTCTCCTCTTTCAAAATTGCTATGCCTATATATGATTTGCACACAAATCATAGCTTCAGGATATATTATGTTTTGGAATGTGTACAGCTTATATCGTGTCTTGAGTTGGTGCACATAATTAGATATATATCGGTTTATTTCTTAAACAAATACTTCAGAAAATTTTTCTTTTTTCTTTTAGACAGAGAGCCGGCAAGCCGGGGAGAAGAGGGACAAAGGGAGAGAGAGAATGAGAATCTTAAGCAGGCTCCACGCTCAGCGTGGCTTGATCTCACGACTCTGGGATCGTGACCTGAGCTGAAATCAAGAGTCAGACACTCAGCCATCTGAGCCACCCAGGGGGCCCTAAACAAACACTTCTTGAGTGTTGCTCTGTACTAGGTGCTGTGCTGTTAGATGCAGGTGATTCACAGACCTAAGTTATAGATTCTGCTTTCAAATTATATGCTGATTCTTTGCAGAGACAGAAAAATAGGCAAGATGTTTTATAAATGCTGTGATATAGGTAAGCATGAGATGTTATGGGAGCAGACATAGCCATAGTATAGGGCATTAAGGAAAGCTTCCTGAGAGAGGTAAGACCCAAGTCTGCTCTGACTTAGAGACCTAAAAGATGAACTGGCATTGGTAGGCAAAGAAGGCAGAGAAAGGACTTACCACCATGCTGTACTGCCTCTCCCAGTTTCAGAGGCTGCAGGAAGGTCAAGGCCCGAGAGGACAGTAATGTCCATTGGGTTTGACAGTTAAGAGGTCAGTGGTGAACTTAGTGACCCTCTAGAGCAGAGTATGCGTTTGATTGTCTTCGTGTCTCCTGGGCTTTGCATAATTCCTGGCACTTAGTGTTTGTTGCGCTAGCTTTGGGCAGAAGCGAGACACCTCCTTCTCCAAGGTGAATACACGGGAAGAGGATGAGTCTGATTGCTGCTCCACTCTACGTGCTGAAGCAACCTTATGGCAATTCTTTACCTGCATGCTTTTTTTGTGGCTGTACAGGGAGGCCAGGTGAGCTCCTGCAGCCTGAACAGTTCTCGCTATTAATCTAGTGTTATTTTTATGTTTTACTCTAGTCTTTTTCTTTTCTTTTTCATGGCTGGGTACATGATACCTGTGTCTTTTTTTCATTCACTACTATATCATAAGCACTTCCCCATGTCACTATAATTTTTTCATAAATTACATCTTCCCCCGCCCCCCCATAAATTACATCTTAAGTGGCTGCAAAATCTCTCACTTGGATGTGTATTTGAACATTCATTTGAGGACTGGTTTAATTTTTTTCTTTTGTAATAATTTGAAATAATTACAAAAGAGTTGCAAAAATATTGCCAAGAATTCCCATATAGCGTTTAGCTCATTTATTGTGTCGTCTATCAGATTTCTCCATTGTAAGGTTACACTTTTCCCCTCTAATTATAAGAAGTATCTTATGGGCAGAAACTTGAAGACTGTAGAATACCCCATTTCTCAAAATTCTACCCATTAATTTTAGCATCCTTTGTTGTTTCTCAGCTGAATTATTGCTGAAATGGTTACCAAATGATGACTTTCTTTTTTTTAAATTTATTTTTAAAATTTACTTTCAAGTTAGCTAGCATATAGTGCAACCGTGATTTCAGGAGTAGATTCTGTAATGCCCCTTACCCATTTGGCCCATTCCCGCTCCCACACCCCCTCCAGTAACTCTCTGTTTGTTCTCCATGTTTAAGAGTCTCTTCTGTTTTATCACCCACCCTGTTTTTATATGATTTTTGCCTCTCTTCCCTTATGTTCATCTGTTTTGTCTCTTAAAGTCCTCATATGAGTGAAGTCATATGATATTTGTCTTTCTCTGACTAATTTCACTTAGCATAATACCCTCTAGTTCCATCCATGTAGTTGCAAATGGCAAGATTTCATTCTTTTTGATTGCCAAGTAATACTCCAGTGTGTGTGTGTGTGTGTGTGTGTGTGTGTGTGTGTGTGTGTGTGTGTGTGTGTATACCACATCTTCTTTATGCATTCATCCATCGATGGACATTTGGGCTCTTTCCATACTATGGCTGTTGTTGATAGTGCCGCTATAACAAATGGTGACTTTCTAATTACGTTATTCCTTCTACATTCATTAGTTGGTATTCTGATCTAAGGGAGCACTTTCTCCTCTCCTCATTTATTAGGCTCTTGTTTAATGGGTTATGATCTTTTATTATTGATCTGAACTGCTCCAGAGCTGACCATTAGGAGCCCCACAAGCTGGCTTCATTTTACGTTCGATACGGCCTCACTCCTTGAGCCTTTACCTGCTCCGAGGCACCGCAAAGGATCCAGGCTTATCTTGTTTGTGCCTTCTTTGCCTCAGCCCTGCAGTCAGCCATGCTTCCAGGGATCCCTGGTTCCTGTCAGGGAAGAATGGTATTTAGAAACCAAGGTCTAGCTGCTAGATGTGCTCTTTGTAATTGGGACATGACTGCTGCCAGGCTCTTTCCAGTGACCAGAGCTAGGGAATATATGCATGTATCACACAAAGGCACACACACTGCCCACGTCTATATTTGTTTTTATAGTTCATATCTTTATATATCAAAAACCATCCATTTACACCAAACCTTTCAATTTCAGTACAACCCCCAACATTTATTCTAGTTTTTCCCTTTTCCTGTTTGCAATTCCCTTCCCCACCATGGAGAAATCTGGCTCCTGTTAGCTAGCGTCAGTGTACTTACTTACTTATTTGGTTAATCCCAGCATTGACTGTTGCCACACCCGGAGACCCCCTAACGATGGCTGGATGCCCCACACCTCTCTTCACTCCAGTCCATGCCTACCCTGATTGGCACCTGAAGCTTAATGGCTTTTAGATTAAATTATTCAGAAAGACAGACAGGGAGGGAGCTCATTCCTTTTCATGGCTGCATAATCCTCCATTTTAGTGGACATACCGTAGTTTATTCAGTTCCGACCAAAGGACTTCCTCTCTTATATTACAAATAGTGCTGCGGTAAACAGCCATGTGCGTGAATTGTGAATTTTTGTCAGTGTGTCTTTGGGTAGTTTCTTAAATGTGAGATTACTGGGGTAAAGGGCAAAGCATGTAATTTCGTTAGACATGGCCCCATCCTTCCCACCACCACACAGTGTGTGAGAGGACCGGTTTCCCCCAACACCCTCAAGCTTTTGTCCTAGCTGTGAGTTTGAAATTTTGTCTCAGAATTTTGAGGTGCTGTTATTTTTCCGTCTTGGAGGTTTTGGCGTATTTTAAGCGCTTATTTTATTTGTTTCTTTAATGTCATCCACTTTAGGAAACCAGTTTCCTCTTTGGGTGTTTGGGTGTTTGTTCTACATCTTCATTTGAAGTTCCTTTTCCTTAATGGAAGAGGAGGTAGAAGTGAAATAGGTGATTAGTTCAGCCTTCTCGCTGTCATATTTGCTGAACAGACAGGTAAATCTGTTGACTGACTGATGGCCCTGTGTCTGCTGGAGCCTCAGGTTTGAAGACTGTATGTATGTTCAGGCATCACATCTGCATTCAGGACAGAAAGCAGGGGAAGGTACGGCCGCCTTCTGAAAGGCAAGGCTTGTTTTGTTTTGTTTTTAATTGTTTTTTAACGTTTATGTTAGAGAGAGAGAGAGACAGAGTGCGAGCAGGGCAGGAGCAGAGATAGAGGGAGACACAGAATCCGAAGCAGGCTCCAGGCTCTGAGCTGTCAGCACAGAGCCCGACGAGGAGCTCGAACTCATGAACCGTGAAATCCTGACCTGAGCCGAAGTTGGACGCTTAACCGACTGAGCCACCCAGGCGTCTCTGAAAGGAGCAGCTTTCCAACAGCCACCTGCCTTTGTAGGCAGGCTGCTTACCCCTTAAATTTGTTGTTGTTTTTAACGGGAGCCCTGGATGGGATATAGGCCTTTGTGTTGCTGGAATTGCAAGTCTCTAATTCCTGTTTCAATGTGAAAACTTTGTACATTTGTTATATATTTTTTTAATGTGTATTTATTTTTGACAGAGAGAGTGACAGAGCATGAGTGGGGAGGGGCAGAGAGAGAGGGAGACGGAATCTGAAGCAGGCTCCAGGCTCTGCGCTGTCAGCACAGAGCCCGACGCGGGGCTCGAACCCACAGACCGCGAGATCATGACCTGAGCTGAAGTCAGACGCTCAACCAACTGAGCCACCCAAGCACCCCTTTGTACATTTGTTATTTGCATAAATATAAAAATTAAAATTAAACATAAATATACAAATAAACAGATTGTGAAAAGAAAACAACCCTCCAAACCCACTTTTCAGTTTGGTGCCTATTCTTGTAAGTATGTGCTTAACACGTAACCTTAATTTTCAATATCAGTGTCGTCCTTGTTTGTTACCACCAGCATATGGGCCATACATTTATATTACGACTCTACAACTAGATTTTTTTCCACTTAGCAGTATATACTAGACGTTTTGCCTATGTGAGGACATACGGCTGTGCCTCATTCTGTGTAATGGGTACATCGTATACTATACATGTCATTCTCTTGCCCTCATCAATCCATCACCCACCTTGTATCCTCTGTGCTGGTGACTGACATCTAAGAACAGCATCATCTGGGCTTTGTTGCCCTCTGGCTTGGAATCAGCTGATAAAAGACATGGACAGGGATCAGAGGGTGAGTGGTGGGAGAAGTCAGAGCATTTCTTATCCCCTTCCACCCCTTACTGGGGCTCCTGGAGCCGCTGTGCCCTTGGTAGTGATCTTCCTGATGGCTGGCCTCTCTTTTCCAATGATACCCTTTGTCTCCTGCTCTTTCACCTTGAGGGCAAGAGTAGCTTCCTACTGTTGATAGTTCCTGGATGCTTCACCACCCGTGGTTGGTTCCTTTCACTCTACTCACACAGCTATAAAAAATCCTGTCATTAATTTCCTTCGGTTCATTCTCTGCATGTGCCATCTGTTTCCTGCCAAGACCCCAGCTGATATAGATGTCATTGTGTAGATGCACCATAATTTATTTGTTTGGTTCCCTGTTGATGGACATTTGAATTTTTTTTCTAGTATTTTGTTCTTATAATGAGTATTGCTAATGAACATTTATGTACCTATTTTGTAAAGTATTTGTTGGAATGTTCCTTTAGGAAGAAGTCACAGAAATAGAAATGCTGGGCCAGGGTGCACGAATGTTGTAAATTTCAGTAGCCACTTACTTCCCCATTGCTTCTGAAAGAGTCTGCCATTTTACATTTCTACAGTGTGGTGTTTGGTTTTTTTAATGTTAAAAAATTATAGAGGTAATACTTGTGACTTACAACAAATAAACTTACTTCCTAACATTGCATCCTATTTCCTGGAGGTAACCCCATCAACAGTTAGCTATGTATCCTATCATGTTTTTTTTTCTTTATAAGATTTATATCCTTATCATAGAATAAATTAATATATAGGTAAAGTAAAATCATTTATACATGTATGTATGTGTGTATATCTCTATCTCTACTAAGAAAGCTCATTTGTAGACTCTGTTCTATTGATCTGTTTGTCTTTTCCTGTGCCAGTACTCATCTGTCTTAAGAATTACAGCTTTGAGTTGTTTTTTTAAAATTTTACTTGTATTTTTATTTTATTTATTTTTATTTTTTTGAGTTGTTTTGATATCTGGTAAGGCAAATCCTCATCTCATTATTTTTCATGAAAAAAAATTTCTTGGCTCTTCTTGGGCATGAAGTCTTTGGATTAACTTCAGATTTAAGTTAAAACAAACAAACAAACATGGATCTTGGCTGGAGTCAGACTGAATTTATAGAGAACTGACATGTTTCCAATATCGAAACTTCTCACTTAGGAGCCTGGTGTGTTTTCTTTATTTATTCAGATCTTTTATGCCCTTTGGTGAAAATCTTGCCCATTTCCTCCTAAGTTTATTTTTAGATATATTATAGGTTTTGTTGCCGTCATGAATGGAATTCTTCCTCTTACATCTTCTCATCAGTTATTGCTGGTATAGTTTTTAAGAAGATTTTTGTGGGGTGCCTGGCTGGCTCAGTTGAAAGAGCACACGACTCTTAATCTCAGGGTTGTGAGTTCGAGCCCCACGTGGAGTGTAGAGATTACTTAAATTAAAACTTAAAAAAAAAAAAAGCTGTTGAGTTTTGTAAATTAATCTTATCACCTACTTATTTGTTCTGATGGTTTTTTCAGTTGATTCTCTTGGCTTTTCTAGGTGGACAGTTATATACTCTGTAGTTGATAACTTTTTAATCACTTTATGTATAGTGTTTATACATAATTTCTTTCTCGTATGTTATTTCATGGCCAAGATATCTTAGTGGGGTAGGGGGTGGTGATCCTAGGAAGTCTTCCCGGCTGATGTTACATTTAAGGTGAGCATCAGAGAATGCTGATCATCAGAGAATGTTCCAGGCAGGCCTTGAGGAAAGAAACAAGGCTGCGTTCAGTGAGTTGGAAGAAGAAAGGCAAAGGACACAGACAGGGTTGGGAAGTGCAAGAGATGGGTTGGAGAATAAATAGGGGTACAGTCAGAAACTGCTAAACTCTAAGGAGCAATTCCTTTATTCTAAAGGAATTGAGAATTTAATGAAAGATGTGTTAGGCAGAATGGCCCCCAAAGATGTCCACATCTGAATCCCTGGTATCCATAAATATGTTCCCTCATGTGGCAGAAGGGACTTTGCAAATGCAATTAAGACTCCAGACCTTGGGGAGCCTGGGTGGCTCAGTCAGTTAAGCATCCGACTTCAGCTCAGGTCATGATCTCATGGTTCGTGAGTTTGAGCCCCACATCGGGCTCTGTGCTGACAGCCCAGAGCCTCGAGCCTGCTTTGGATTCTGTGGCTCCCTCTCTCTCTATTCCTCCCCTGCTCATGCTCTATCTCTCTCTTTCTCTCTCAAAAATAAAGAAACATTAAAAAAAAGTTTTTTTTTAAAGACTACAGACCTTAAAACAGGGAGATTATCCTGGATTCTTCAAGTGGACCCGACCTAATCATATGAGCCTGAGAAGCAAAGAAGTTTCTCTGGCTGGGTACAGAAGCAAGATGTGGTAGAAGGGGAAGTCGGAGAGATTCAGAGTGAGAGGGACCTAACCCAGCGTGGCTGAAGGGGGCCGCGTGGAGCAGAGACTGATATCCGGCCAGGAGATGGGGACATCAGCCCTACAGCTGCTGGGAACTGTGCTCAGCCCATAGCTGGAATGAGCTCGGAAGCAGATCCGTCTCGGTGTCTGTAGAAAGGAACACAGCCCTACCGACCGACTCCTTGGTTTTGGCCCTGTGACACCCTGTGCAGAGGACCCTGTTGAGACACAGTGTACCGGGACGTTGGGCACCCGGAGCTCTGAGACAACACATTTGTGTTGCTTGGAGCTGCTGGGTTTGCAGTACTTTGTTACACGTCGGTGGAACGCTAACTCAGCGGGGTTGAAGCAGGAGAGTGGCGTCAGAATAACGGACCAGTCCTACCTCCATGTGAGAATGGATCCGGGAGAGCGCACTTCGGAGGCGGGGAACTGGGTGGTGTGGACTAGGGTAGTGATGGGGGGAAGGGGCATGACTCGAGACTTAAGTGGGAGGTTGGAATCGCCACAATTTGGTCATTGATTGGATGCTGGGAAGGAGGGAGAGGAGTAACGCAGGGACAATTGCTGAGTTCTGGCTTTGGATGCTGAGTGACTGGTGGAGCTGTGTCTCAAGGCCAGGACGGGCAGCTTGGAGGATTGCTAGGTCAGGAACTCAGTGGTAACTCCAGGTGGTTCTTCGTTGGGAAATTCTCCTGTAAATACTTATTTTAAGATAGAGTATATCAACAAGATGATTGCTTTATCCTTTAAGACCTGAATTATTTTTTTGATTTTTTTTTTTTTTTTCCTTTTAGGTCATGTAGGAAATTGTAAACCATGTGAAGATGGGACTCTTGGTATTTGTGCGCAATCTGCTGCTAGCCCTCTGCCTTTTTCTGGTACTGGGATTTTTGTATTACTCTGCGTGGAAGCTGCATTTACTCCAGTGGGAGGACCCCAGTAAGTATGGTCACCCCAGCCTGCCCCCAGGGAACGTGGGGTGTTCGCTGGGCTGCAGTGCCCTCACACCCTTCGGAGACAGGCAGTGAGAGGAGACCGCACGCTCCTGGGACTCAGGCTCAGAAATTGCCTCCCATTTTTGTGGCTGTAGGTTGAGATCTTTGATGTTTTTCAAAAACTGCATGCCATGGCATATCCTCTTATGATCTCCGTAAAAACATGCTATTCTGCAATAAAAGCCCAAACTCTTCCAGTACTTCTGGTTTCTGAATGCCGTGCTTTTTAATTACTAAAGTGCGTTGCCTCTCCCATTTGTATTCGTTGCCTCGGGGCTCCGTATCACAGCTGGTTTTCTTCTGTCCTGAAAACGTTCACCTTTACCTTTTCTTTGAATTTGCAGTTTTCAATTTAATACTGTCTTTGTTTTATGTTCCCTGAAGAAATTTTGTCTACCTAGTTATTTTGTCCTTGCTGGCACTGAACTTGTACCTGAATAGAATAATGGCTCCCCTCCCCGCACCCTCCCCAGTACCTCCTAATCCCTTTCTCTGGCTTGTACTCCTGGCCTCCTATGTTACACAGTGTTTGCCACATAGTTTTCTGTACCCCTCTGACTTGGTTTCGACTCATGCAGTGTGGCCTGTGCTGTGGTGTTTTGAGGCTTGTGGTCAAAGGGCTCGCATTGGGCGTCACCAGCAGGTGCACATTCTCTTCTTGGATGTTGCCTGAAGTATCACACAGTGACCATATGTAGTTTTCCTTTTGGTTCTGTTTGTCTGATGGCTGGCTGAGCTCGGTGCAGGAAACACTGGGTAGTCTGGTCCTGATTCCTGGTGAATGTGACTTCCCTAAAATAGTTTTGTTTTTACAAACATTGACTGGCTACCAGTGTAGAATTCACTCAAGAGTCGAGTCAGTCTCTGGGTCTGAGGTTAAAATGAGTGGGAAGAGGCAAGTGGCATTGGCCTACTATTATTGTATTGAGACCTTGATAGCAGACCCATTCCTATGAAGTAATTCATTTATTTCTTACGTGGCCCAAACTCCTGAAGCAGTTTCAAGCCAACTAAAAAAAAAATTTTTTTTAATGTTTATTTAGTTTTGAGAGAGAGAGAGCAACAGAGTGCGAGCAGGGGAGGGGCAGACAGAGAGGAAGACACAGAATCTGAAGCAGGCTCCAGGCTCCGAGCTGTCAGCACAGAGCCTGATGCAGGGCCCGAATTTGTGAACCGTAAGATCATGACCTAAGCCGAAGTCGACACCCAACCGACTGAGCCACCCAGGCACTCCTCAACCCAATTTTTAAAATATCGTGTTACCTCTTTAACTTCTTGTTTTACGTGAAATGTTTCAGTGCCTCTTAAACGCTTAGCTTATAATTTTCACTAATTACTTTGTCTTTCCAGAGTTTATTTAAATTTCTCTGTCCCAACTTATTTTTTAAAACAAGAAGACTACTCAGAATCAAGTGTTTGCATCAGTGCAGTGCAAAATTCTGTAGTCAAAGGCATTCTCTATATCCATCATGGATAGATTTCATCTGTATCCATAAAATAGAAATATGTTCAAGGAATGGTGGTCTCCTTTTCTGTTGAGAACTGTTGACCTGTAGACAACATAACTAAGAATTAGGTAATATTTTCGTAGAGAAGTTGAGAAGGACATTAACTTTATGGAAGACCTATCATATGCCAGGTGTTAGGCTACACAACTTATTAATTATATTAATATAAATATTTAATATTTAATATTAATTAAATTATATGAAGTTAAATTAAATTAAAATAAATTTACTTCTCACTGTAACCATGTGGAGATGCTGTTATCCCTGTTTTCCAGCTGAGCAAACAAGGACTTAATTAAATGTTACACAGCTAATTATTAGAACCGGAACTGAATCCTGGTTTGTCTTTAAAACCCATGTTCCTTATTTTATTGAAAAGTATAATAAATACTAAGACTAAGGATAGGATTGAATTCTGTATTCTCATTGGTAAAAAGAGAGGAGAGGGACTCAGAGAAGAAATAGCAGAGAGTGTCAGGACGGAGGCGGAGAAGAAAGAAGGAAGGGAAGTAAGGGGAAGGGAAAGAAAGGAAGTTCTCCAAACGAGCGAGCAGTTTATTGGCTTGGAGGTGGCATGGTGCTGTGTGTTCACGAGCCAGCGCTGTAGGCTTCAGTAGTTTATTAATAGCTGTCTGCTTTCCTTGGAGTGAATTATCAGCTGACTAACCACTATTTGCATCTTTTTGTTCTTCTGACACTCAGGCCTTTTAGATACTTGACTTTGAATAGGTCGTTTTAGACTGTCTTACTGTAGCATATTGTTTTCTGTACTGTAACATCAGAGAGCAGGGTAATATGACCAACTCTGAGGGCTGACCAAGGCGGAGAAGTGTCTTTTACTCAATAAACAAAAGTCAGTTTATTGAGCCTCCTCTAGGAGATGGCCATTGTGTAGTGAAATTTACTGCTGCTGCTAATAATAATAAAATGAAAATAGTAATTTATTGAGTGTCTATGTGCTGTGATGGGAACTTTGTATTCATAATGTATTTGAACCTCATAGTTTATTAAGATTTTTTTTTGTGGGGGGCTCCTGGCTGGCTGAGTCGGTTAAGTGTCTGACTCTCAATTTTGGCTCAGGTCACGATCTCATGGTTTGTGAGATTGAGCCCTATGTTGAGCCTGCTCTCTCCCTCTCTCTGCCCCTTCCCTGGTCGCATGCTCTCTCTCTCAAAATAAACAAACATTAAAAGTTTTTTTAAATTAAATTTATTATTATTATTTTTTAATGTTTATTTTTGAGAGAAAATGAACAGGGGAGGGGCAGAGAGACAGGGGGACAGAGGATCCGAAGAAGGCTCTGTGCTGACAGCAAACAGCCTGATGCGGGGCTCCAGTTTGTGAACCATCATATCATGACCCGAGCCAAAGTCGGACACTTAACTGATTCAGCCACCCAGGCACACTGATTTCTTTTGTTTAGAGACAGGGAGAGAGCATGAGCAGGGCAGAGGGGCTGAGGGAGAGAGAGATGGAAAGACAGAGACAGAGAGAGAGAGAGAGAGAGAGAGAGAAAGAGAGAGACAATCTTAAGCAGGCTCCATGCTCAGTGTGGTGCCTGATGTGGGGCTCAGTCCTGTGACCTGAGCCAAAATCAAGAGTCAGACGCTCAACTGACTGAGCCACCCAAGTGCCCCTGATCCTCATAGTTTAGATTGATTATTATTATCCTCTCTTACAGATGCAGGAGCTGAGGCTTCAAAGAGGCTCAATAAGAGTTTGTATGTCTTTCATCCGGGGGGTATTTCCAAGTGTGAACAATAAATGTCTTTAGCATTATTTTTCCTTAATTTTTACACTTTTTTATGACTTACCAAGGTTATCTGTTGGAATTCCTTCATGGTGGTGGGGGGAGTCTAGAGATTTTTATTATTAAATTATGCATTCAGTAACCAGTATATTCCTATTTTGGCCCATGTACTATTCTGTGTAAAGTGGATATAAGATGAACATAGACCTTCATGGTCTCAGCCTATTGACACAATATCAGCTCTATTTTTAAAAAATAGTTTATTTATTTTTTAAAGAGAGCGCGCAAGCAGGGGAGGGGTGGAGAGAGAGGGAGACAGAGAATCTGAAGCAGGCTCTATGCTGACAGCAGTCAGCCCAATGCAGGCCTCGAACCCATGAACTGTGAGATGACCTGAGCTGAAGTCGGATGCTCAACTGACCGAGCCACCCAGGTGCCCCTTATATGTTGTGTTCTAAAAGAGATGTGTGTACGAAATGCCATGTTAGGGCATAGAATCCCTTCTAGACAGAAAATCTTATGATTTCATCAGTCCCAAGACATATTGTGGCAGGGTGCACACTGCTTTGTTTTGAGCAGCTTAGAGCCGTGTGTGGCCAAGGCTTGGTCAACTTGCTAGGACCTGGGTCAAGTGCTTAACCTGAAAGGCTTTAAGTATAAGATTGGTCTCATTATCAACTTGTTTTTAAAAGTTCTGTAGCTTGCAGTTTTTGGTTTCTCATGTTAAGGAGCTTGGAAGTTACCACTCTGTCCTCACAACACCTAAAAACCTGAGCAGACAGAAAAACCAGTAATTCTTTTTGGATCCATAAGAGAGGGGAGGACACAGGGCAGACTGCTGCCTCTGAGATTGGAGAGACAGGTGAGTACAGGGAGTGGCATGCAAAAACTGTCACGGGAAGCAGTGCCAGAATAGGAAAACCTGAAATATAATAGATGAATTGCTGGAGGCTCTGGACAAGTCCGAGAATCAAAAACTCTAGGAGGAGCCAGTCACAGGGGGCCCCCACAGTATTGTGAGATTTATTTCCAGGGGCTCAGCCAGATTCTCACAGGAGATATTGGGGAAAGATCTTCCCATGCATCTGGCACATGAGAAGAAAGGAACCGTTTTGAAATATGCCAGGACAGTTTTTTCTTCTTAACAAGACCTGCCCTCAAGGGAAACTAGTTAACCAGAGCCCAGCCTGTTGGAGTAGTATCAGAGCCTAACTGACCTGGGGAAAGGGAAGTATCCAACTCCAGTCATCTCTAGCCTTCCACGTGGGAGAAAGGAAATATCCAGTTCCATCCTTGAGGGCAAAGAATTCCCCACGGAAGGGATACAGATGGGAAATGATGAAAAGACATCATATATCATCAGGGATATACAAACTAAAACAACGTTGAGATACCACTATGTACCTATTAGAATGGTCAAAGTCCCAGAACACTGACAACATCAAATGCTGGCGAGGATGTGGAGCAACAGGAACCCTCATTCATTGCTGGTGGGAACGCAAGATGGTACAGACACTTTGGAAGACAGTTTGGCAGTTTCTTATAATACTAAACACATTCTTACTCTGTGATCTAGCAGTCACATTCCTTGGTATTTACCCAAAGGAGTTGGTTGTTCTTTTGTCCACAAAAAACCCTGCACACAGATGTTTATAGCGGCTATATTCATCATAATGGCCAAAAGTTGGAAGCAACCAAGATGTCCTTTAATAGTTGAATGGAGAAACTGTGGTAGATCCAGACAATGGAATATTGTCAATCGCTAAACGTAAGTGAACTATCAAGTCATGAATAGACATGGGGGAGCCTTGAATGCATATTTCTAAGTGAAGGAAGCCAATCTGAAAATGCTACACACTGTATGATTCCAACTATATGACATTCTGGAAAAGGCAAAACTATGGCGATAATAAAAAGATTAGTGGTTGCCAAGGTTGGAAGTGGGGAGAGGTAGGTATAAGCAGGGCATAGAGGATTTTTAGGGTGGTGAATCTATAAGATATCATAATGATGAATGTGTTTTTGTACTTTTGTCCAAACACAGAGGCTGTGCAACACCAGGCATAAACCCTTAGGTAAACTATGGACTTTAGGTAATTATGATGTATCAGGATAGGTTCATCAGTTTTAAAAGTGTACCACTCTGGTGAGGGATATTGATAATGGGGGAGGATATACATGTGTGGGGGCAGGAGGTATAATAGGAAATATTTGTACTTTCCCTTGAATTTTCTGTGAACCTAACTGCTCTAAAAAAAATACTCTTAGTAAAGTACTGTAGAATTATCATATTTTATGTATGTGTGTGCATGTTTGTACACACACACGTAAGATGATAAAAATATATATGTACATATGTTTAACTTAATGAACAAATGAACACAGTCTTGGAGTGAGTTAGATGTACTTCAGTTTCTTCATCTCCAAAATGGAGACAAAATACTGACATTTCTCTTGGCTCTGATGCTTTATTCAGGTCAGGTCTTAGAGGAGAGTTGGGTTGTTGCCTCTTATCGGTAGACCTGATTCCCGTGCTCCCTTTCATGGAAATTTTACGTATTTTATTATTTTAATTTTTATCTATATGTATTTCATAAGTTAAAGTGGATATTTTGGAGGAGTAGGATTAATTTCTTATGGGACCTTTAAAAATTCATATTACCATATTTATCAATATTGCAATTCCCTCTGTGTTCTTGCCTATATTTTACAAAAGATCATAACGGGGGAGATTATAAAATATGCATTATTGATCTGATTACTATGGAGAATACCATCTGGCAAGTAAGTTGGAGTTTGGATCTGATGTTGGGAGAAGGGTAGATTAAGTTTAGCTTAATAGACATAGGAAATTATGTTCACTCTTAGTTTTCCATCTTAAAAACGAAATGGAGGCTGGTATTTCTAGCCTGTGGCTTAGGGTAACACTCTGCTTCTTATGATAATGGCATAACTGGTATCAAGCTAGCCGTCTCTCTATAAATAGTTACAGAGCTGGACAGTATAAATGAAGCAACTCTTGCCAAGCAGTGGACAGGAGGCAGTATAAAATTTCAGTGCCTAAGAAAAGGAAAACTTATGAGGTGAGCTCTGCAGTTCTCTTTGTGGGGGCAATTTCCCAGCCCTGCCCAGAGAGCTGGAATCTCAACAGACCATAGTGCCTCCACTTGGCTGAGGAGGCAGAGATCAGGGTGTAGGGCAGCTGAAGTGGTTGGAGTCCGTGAGACAGGTCATCACCGAGTAGGGAATTTTTGAGAGACACAAGTTGGGCCAGGGGAGGAATTCCTAGGAGTCGGTAGCTGTGGACTGGGCTATGTATGCGCAGGGCAAAACCACCTGAATTTAACTACGTAGGTAACAGCTGTACAGGACAGGAGTAGAGGTCAAGCAGTCTGTGGGTGGCTGAAGAGTCAGGGACTTTGAAGTTGCAGCCCTACCAGAGTGGAGAAATCTCATTAGAACTTTACTACCCCTGGCATCCAGATGCCAGAAAGTTCATGCCTTAAGACTAAAGATCCAGAGTCTCCAGAGTAAGACTCACCCTAACAAGACCTAAAACCAAGCCCCAACCAAGGCTGGGTCCTGTCAAGTTAGAGAAGAGTCAAAAATACCATGGACTTTCCTCAGATCCACACTAAACATAGCGTTGAATCCTGCCTCCACAAATTCAAGGTGGTCAGGCAGTAATTGAACTGCCTGATAAAATAGAAATCGGCACTCTTCAGAGGAAGATAGCAGTATTCATAGTTTCTGCATGCAACATCCAGAGTGGTCAGTGTTCAATAAAAAGTTAGTAGACATACAAACAGACAGGAAGGAAATAGTGACCCATATTAAAGAAAAAACAAAGCCTGTAGATGAGAGAACTCATATAGCAAAATAGCTATTACAAATAATTTATTTTATTTTATTAAACATTTCTTTGTTTATTTTTGAGAGAGAGAGAGAGAGAGAGAGAGAGAGAGAGAGAGAGAGAGAGAGCGCACAAGCAGGGGAGACACAGAGAGAGAGGGAGACTCAGAAACTGAAACAGGCTCTAAGCTCTGAGCTGCCAGCACAGAGCCCGACATAGGGCTTGAACTCACAAGCTGTGAGATCATGACCTGAGCCGAAGTTGGACACTCAACTGACTGAGCCACCCCATTGCCCCTATTTTATTTTTTTAAATAAATGCTGTTCTTTTTTTTTTTAAGCTTATTTATTTTGAGAGAGTGTGAATGCATGTGGGGGAGGGGCAGAGAGTGTGAACGAGATAGAGAGTATTCTAAGCAGGCTCTGTACCATCAGTGCAGAACCCAGTGTGGGGCTTGAACCCACAAACTGCAAGATCATGACCTGAGCCAAAGTCTGGCACTTAACTGACTGAGCCACCCAACTGCTCCTATTACAAATAATTTAAAGGATTAAAGAAAAATACAGTGAACAATAAGTAGTCTCAGCAGAGAAATCAAAACTATAAAAAAACCAAAAACAAATTCTAGTACTAAAAAGTATAGGAACAGAAAATGAAGATTTCACTTCACAGTAAGTTGAATATAACAGAAGTCAGTGAAGTTGAAGGGAGTGCAATAGAAATTATCCAGTCTGAAACACAGAAAAAAAAATATTGAGGAAAAATGAACTAAGCCTCAGGGACCTGTGGGACAGTATAAAATTGTCTAATATATATGAGTGTTGGACAGAAAAAAATGTTAAGAGATAACGGCTGAAAGCTTCCTAAATTTGGTGAAAAACGTTGACTTACAGATCTAAGAAGTTCAGCAAACTCTAAAAAGGATAAATATTGGGAAAGTTTAGGCATATGATAGTTAAACGTCTGAAATCTAAAGTGAAAATCTTGAAGACAAAGAAAAAGAAACATTCTCTATGGGAGTAGGAAATCCCACTGACCTTTCACCAGAACCAGTAGAGTTCACACAATGAAAGATCTTCAAAGTACTGAAAGAGAAATACCAAACACCTGTCGTCCCAGAATCCTTTATCTGTTGGAAATATCCTTCAAAAATGAGGATGAAATGAAGACATTTTTTCAGGTAACAGTTAAGAGAGTTTGTTGCTAGCAAAGCTGCATTACAGAAAAAACACTAAAGACTATCCTTCAGGCCAACAGGACGTGAGAACAGATGGACATTTGGATCAATAGGGAAAAGCGAAGGTTGCTGGAAATGGTAAATAACGGGCAAATATAAAAGACTCATTCCTTTTTTTCTCATCGTTTGCTTAAAAGACAACTAATTGCTTAAAGCAAAAGTAATAACCCCGTAGAATGAGGCTTAGAATATATGTAAAGGTAAGATATGACAAAACTTGCACAAGAAATGGGGAGAGGGGAGATAAGTGGAACCTTACCTGTCATAAAGTTATTACATTTGTGAAAAGAAGAAGTGGGAAGTAGGAATGTTGTGTATAAAGTGAGGAAAGAGTAAAGTAAGAGGTAGGAAATGTCAGACGTGAAGAGGTATTATATTGGCTCTAAATAGACTCTGATAAGTTAAGGATGTGTATTCCTTAGCAGAACTCCTTGGTAGAACAACTACTAGGAAAAAAAAATAACACAAAGAGGCATATTTATCTGAGAGGCCAATGAAGGAATAAAAAGCACTAAAAAATAGTTAACCGCCCCCAAAAGCAGGAAAACAGCAATATAAGAGCAAAAAAACAGAAGAGAGAAATGGAAAACAAATTTAAGACAGTTGACTTAAGCCTGACTGTGTTAACAATTACATTTCAATGGGAATGGATTAAAACTCCAGCTAAAGGCAGAAATTGTCAGAATGGTTAACAAAGCAGGATGTATGTCCTGATACAGGAGACCTGTATTTTAAATCTGTTTTTTAGTGCTTATTTATTTTTGTTTTTGACACACACACACACACACACACACACACACACAGAGTGTGAGCTAGAGGGGCAGAGAGAGAGGGAGACACAATCAGAAGCAGGCTCCAGGCTCTGAGCTGTCAGCACAGAGCCCGATGCGGGGCTCGAACCCACGAATCGCGAGATCATGACCTGAGCCTAAGTCAGATGCTTAACCAACCAAGCCACCCAGGCACCCCTAAGAGACCTGTATTTTAAATTTAAAAACAGGTTCACAGTAAAAACAGGGTTAAAGATATGGAAAATATATCTTATATAAATAATAAGCATAGGAAAGTTGGCATAACTATTAATTTCAGCTCATAATACCTTATGACAAAAAATATGACAAGAGATTACAGAGGGTTATTACATAATGATAAAAGGAGCAGTTTGTCAAGAAGACATACATAAATATGTATGTACCTAATAATCAGAGAGTGTTAAACTTCATTAAGCAAAAACTGGTTAAAACTAAGGGAGAAAGGGACAAATCCACAATCATGTTCAAATATATTAATACCCCTCTCTCAGTAATTAATAAAACAAGTCGAAAATCTGTAAGGATATAGAAGATCTAAGCAACGCTATGAACTACCTTTTCCTAATTGACATTTATAGAACATTTTACCCAATGGCAGAATACACATTCGTTCCAAGTGTACAGAGAATGTTCATTGAGATTTTTGTGCTATTGAGGACATGATAGACGAAGTTCATATGTAGATAATATACTGGGAGGAGAAAATTTCAGTATTTGTCAATGATACTGGAATTAAAATAAAATTAAAAAAATAAAATTTGCTAGGTTTGATATTTAGAATATACAAGGAATTCCTGCAAACGAAGAAGAAAAAGGCAGCAATCCCAGTAGAAAATGGGCAAAGAATTAGAACGAGTTTACAGAATAAGAAACCCATAAGGTTAAGCATAGGAATAGATATTCAAACTCATGAGCTATAACAAATATTAAAATTAAAACAAGATATCTCCTTATACCTTAGACTGACAAAAGAAATGTTAGAAAGCTGGATAATCCAAGTGTTGGCAGGAATGTGAGAATATAGTAACCTGTATTCTTTGCCAGTGAGAAGTAGACTGGTAAAGCCATTCTGGAACACATTCTTGTAATAACTAACTGAAGTATACATACATCCTTTAGCTCAGCAAATCTGCCATATATATATATGTATGTGTGTGAATGTGTGTGTGTGTGTGTGTGTGTGTGTGTGTATTTTCATTCATTCCATGGCACTTACCAGAGACATACATTATTTGTGTGCTCAGGGAGTTGGAGGATGAATGTATTTCCATCCTAGGGGTGGGGGTGAGTAGGCAAAAAGTAGGGTATTTATATCATGAAATGATTTGCAGCCATTAGAAGTAACAGATCCAATATACACAAAACAACATGGATGGAACTTTAAACACAATTTTTAAAAAAAAATTTTTAACGTTTATTTATTTTTGAGACAGAGAGAGACAGAGCATGAACAGGGGAGGGGCAGAGAGAGAGGGAGACACAGAATCTGAAACAGGCTCCAGGCTCTGAGCTGTCAGCACAGAGCCCGACGTGGGGCTTGAACTCACGGACCACGAGATCATGACCTGAGCTGAAGTCGGACACTTAACCGAGCGAGCCACCCAGGCGCCCCAAAATACCTAATTTAAGTCAAAAGTGAAACAGAATAACACAATGCCACTTTTGTAAATTAAAAGAACAGGAATACAAAGATTTCTTAGGAAACAAAAAACATGAGCCATAAAATTAAAAAGTGATAAATTAACTTGACCCAAACTAAAAATGTTTGTCCTCTGCAGCCAATTAAGCCGACTGTGCTCTTTCCCTGTGGGGCCCAGTGTGCATTGGCTGTGAACAGCAGCCTCCTTGGTAGTGTATGCAGCCTGTTGGTTGTACGGGTTGCCCTAAGGGACCTTGGAGACAGTTTTCTTCTGGTGGACGTTGAGGTTTGGCCTCACGCTTTCTCCAGTCTAGGCTCCAGATAGGTATGCGGGGTGCCTTTGGAAAGCCCCAGGGCACAGTGGCCAGGGTCCACATTGGCCAAGTCGTCATGTCCATCCATACCAAGTTACAGAACAAGGAGCATGTGATTGAGGCCCTACCTGGGGCCAAGTTCAAGTTCCCTGGCTGCCAGAAGATCCACATTTCCAAGAAGTGGGGCTTTACTAACTTTAATGTGGACGAATTTGAAGACATGGTGGCTGAAAAGCGGCTCATCCCAGATGGCTGTGGGGTCAAATACACCCCTAATCGTGGCCTCTTGGACAAATGGAGGGCTCTGCACTCATGAGAACCTCAGCACTGCCCTTCCCCATTCATGCCCACCAATAAATCCTGCTTCCTGTCAAAAAAAAAAAAGTCTTTTAAAAAACACCAAGAAAATGAAAAGACAAGCCATAGAATGGGGAAGAATATTCAGTACTTGTATATATAACATTCAGTTAAAAATATTTAGTACATGCATATGTTTGTATCTAAAATATATTAAAAAATTCTTATAATTTAATAACAAGAGGGTAAACAGCTTAACCAAAAATGGGTAAAATATTTGAAGAGACACTTTACAAAAGATGTACGAATGGTAATAAGCACATGAAAAGATTCTCAACATTGTTACTCATCATAGAAATACAAATTAAAACCATAGTGAGATAACATATCAACTAGAATGACTTAAGTTTTGAAAAAAGATAACAAAGTGTTAGCAAGAATATGAAGTAAATGGAACTCTTATATTGCTGTTGTGAATGTAAAATGGTGCAACTCCTTTGAAAACCAGTTTGGCATCTCTTAAAAAGTTATACATACACCTGCCAAATGGCAGTCATTCCACTCGTAAGTATTTACCTAAGAAAAAGTAAAAGCATATGACCAAATAAGACCTGTACATGAATGCTCACAGCAGCTTTATTCCCAGGAGCTCCAAACTGGAAACCAACCCAAATGTCTACCAACAGGTGAATGGATGAACAAAATGTGACATATTCACACAGTGAAGTACCATTTAACAATGAAAAGGAACAAAGTTGATACGTTCAGTATCGTGGATGAATGTTAAACTCATGAATGAGCACATATTAATATTATTAAGTACATATTAATATTAAGTACATACTAATATTAATATTAATTAGTACACATTAATATTAATTGATATTAGTATAATAGTATATTATGACTACATATTATATGTTTCATTTATATAAAATACAAGCTAATTATTAATAATTAAAAGCAGATTGTTAGTTACCTTGGATGAAACATGAAGGGAGAAATGGATTGCAAACGGGCACAGGAATTTTTTGAGATAGAAATGCCCTGTGTCTTGATAATGGCAGTGGTTTTGTGAATGTATATAACTGTCAGTACTCTTCAAATTGTATACATTAAATTGAAGCAGTTTATTGTATGTAAATTACTCCTGGATAAAGTTGATAAGAAAGAGTAAATGCACATCAAACATACATATATTAAAAGAACATAAGCGAATATATCCATTAAACAATAGAATGGTTGCCTCTGCAGGAGGAAGAAATGGGAGAAAAAGGGGAATAAGATTTATGACTTGATTTATACTATTTTCCATAGGATTCTTTGCAATTCCCTTAATGTGGTTGGGTAATCGTTTCTGTATGCCGGTACATTCTGTGATAGTTAGGAGACTAGCCTATCTGAATGCAGGAAGGACCCTCTAGGGAGCAGAATAGCCAGCATGTATGCTAAAATCCACATAACATTGCTGCGTAAGAAATGAAAGAATATTGAAATAAAGGTACACCGTGTTCATGGAGCAGAAGGCATGATCTTACGATACTGAATCTCCCCAATTTGTTTTAGGATTCAACACATTTCCACTAAAAATCCCAGAAGGTGTGGTGGGTTCTTTTAAAAATTCACTTTTTTGCTAGAAATTGCTAACTGACTCTAAAGTTAATATGAAAATACAGAGAATTTAAAATTGTCAAAACAGTTTTGGTAGGGCATGTGACTCTTGATCATGGGGTCGTGAGTTCAAGCCCCAGGTTGGGCACAGAGCTTACTTATAATGGCTAAAATTAACAACTCAAGAAACAACAGATGTATGATGGCAAGGGTGCAGAGAAAGGGGAGCCCTTTTGGACTGTTGGTGGGAATGCAAACTGGTACAGCCACTCTGGAAAACAGTATGGAGGTTCCTCAAAAAATTAAAAATAGAACTACCCTGGAGTGCCTGGGTGGCTCAGTCAGTTAAGCGTCTGATTTTGGTTCAGGTCATGATCTTCTGGTTCATGAGTTTGAGCCCCACATTGGGCTCTCTGCTGACAGCTCAGAGCCTAGAGCCTGCTTCAGGTTCTGTGTCTCCCTTTCTTTCTGTCCCTCCCCCACTCACACTCTGACTCTGTTTCTCTCTCTCTCAAAAATACATAAACGTTAAGAAAACATTTTTTTTAGTAATAAAAAAAAAGAACTACCATATGGCCCAGCAATTGCACTACTAGGTATTTACCCAAAGGATATAAAAATGCTGATTCGAAGGGACACATGCACCCCAATGTTTATAGCAGTGCTATCAACAATAGCCAAATTATGGAAAGAACCCAAATGTCCATTGACTGATGAATAGATAAAGAAGATGTAGTATGTGTGTGTGTGTGTGTGTGTGTATATACATATGTAGTGTGTGTGTATGTATATATACATATGTAGTATGTGTGTGTGTATATACACACACTACATATGTATATATATATACACATACACACATACTACATATGTACACATACACACATATCTATATATATACACACACACACACTACATATGTGTGTGTATATATATATATATATATATATATATACACACACACACACATACACACACAATGGACTATTACTCGGTGATCAGAAAGAATGAAGTCTTGTCATTTGCAACAGTGTGGATGGAATTAGAGAGTATTAGTGAAATCAGAGAAAGACAAATGTCTGATTTCACTCATGTGGAACTTAAAATAGATGAACATAAGGGAAAGGGAAGGAAATACACATACACTGACTATGTTCCTTATGCTGTGCCTTTTATTCCTATGACTTACTTATTTAATAGCCAGTTGATTTTTGATAAAGATACCAAGGCAATTCAATAGGAAAAAAATAAATCTTTTTGATAAATGGTAGCAAACAAATCTTGACTCATGTTTCTCACCATGTACAAGATTAACTTGACATGTATCATATATCCAAATGGAAGTGCTAAAACTATAAACAAAATATAGGGCAGAATCTTGGTAACCTTGAATTTGCTAAAGATATCTTAGGGAGGGTAAAAAAAAGCATGAAAACATTAATAAATTGGGCTGCATCAAAGGTAAAAAATTTTGCTCTTCAAAAAACATTGTTAACAAAAATTTTAAGGCAAGCCATGGACCTGGAGAAAATTTGCAAACCATAAATACAATAAATAACTTGTATTTTGAATACATCAAAGTGGGCAGAGATGTAAATAGACACTTTACCAAAGTAGATATGCAGATGGCATGTGAGCACATGAAAAGATACTAAACATGAGTAGTCCTTAGGAGAAAGTAGAAATTAAAACCATAAGAAAGTATTACTCTAAACTCTTTAGAATGGCTAATATGAAAAAGATAGATTACATCAGGTGTTGTCCAGAATGGGACAGCTGTTAACACTTCTGCACTGCAAGTGGTCATGGAAAATGGTACAACCACTTGGAAAAGCAATTTGGCAGTTCTTAAAAACATTAAACATTCACCTAACATACCTAGCTATTCCTCTTCAAGAGGGGTGAAAGTGTATGTTCATGCAAAGACTTGTACATGTGCATTCATCATAGCTTTGTTTGTAATAGCTCCAAACTAGAAACAACTCAAAGATCCATCAGTAGGTAAATGAATAAATTGTGGTACATCTATACAATGGAATGCTACTCAGCATTAAAAAGGAATGAACTTAAAAGAGTGAACCGTTTTTTCCCAGTTTTATGAGATATAATTGGCACACAGCATTCTATTGGTTTTAGGTGTACAGCACGATGATTTGATATATGTGTGTGTTGTGAAATAACTACCACAACAAATTTACGTAACGTCTGTCATCTCATGTGAGTACAAAAGAGGAATGAACTGTTCATACACAAATAACATGGATGAATCTCACAGTAATTGCGCTGAGAGAAGCCACACCCAAATGAGTACGTAAAATATTCTATTTATAAAAGGCACACTTACTTATAGTGACAAGAAGCAGGTCAGGGGTAGCTTGGGAATGGAGTAGGGTGAGGGGTGGGATTAAAGGAGCCTGAGGAAACTTGTGGGGTTGATATCTTTCTTATCATAGTTGTGGTGATGGCTTCACAGATATATGTCAAAATTCAAGTTGTACACTTTATATATAGACAGTTTATTGTATGTTAATTTAGACCTCAGTAATACTGTGTTTTTTTTTAATTTTTAAAATTTTTATTTATTTTTGAGAGAGACAGAGCACAAACGGGAGGGACAGAGAGAGAGGGAGACACAGTTCAAAGCAGGTTCCAGGCTGTGAGCTGTCAGCACAGAACCTGATGCAGGACTTGAACACATGAACTGTGAGATCATGACCTGAGCTGAAGTCAGATGCTTAACCGACTGAGCCACCCAGGCACCACAGTAATACTGTTTTTAAAAATAGCCAGAGATGGGGCGCCTGGGTGTCTGAGTGGGTTTAAGTGTCCAACTTCGGCTCAGGTCATGATCTCATGGTTCGTGAGTTTGAGCCCTGCGTCGAGCTCTCTGCTCTCAGCATAGAGCCTACTTCGGATCCTGTTTCCCTCTCTCTGCCCCTCCTCCACTTGTTCTCTCTCCCAAAAATAAATAAATATTTTTAAAAAATAGCCAGAGGAAAAGGAGCGATTACCTTCCAAAGAACAACAGTTAGACTGACAATTGACTTCTCAAGAACAGCAGTAAAAGCCAGAGACAGTGAACTATTTTATTTTGTGTAAAGAAAACACCTGTCAACCTAGAACCCTGCATATGCATGTTTCAAGAATGACACAAACACTGAAGAAAGTTCATACTAACAGATACTCAGTAAAGGCACTTACAAAGCATAAACCTCAGAAAAAAGAAAATGATTCCAGAAGAAAGACGCAGGAAGGAATGGTAAGCAAAGAGAATGGTAAATGTCAGGATATCTAAGCAAACATTGATGCTGTTGCCCAATATTTGGTATTATAGGAACAAAGGGAGAGAACTATACTACTAGTCAGTAATAGCATATCAATTGAGAGAGGTTAAGAGTTAAAGTATTCTTCTTACATTGTTTGGTAGGAGGGTTCAATATATTGATAAATTTAGAATTCTAAGTTTTACGTGCAGGTGAGTTTTCTCACTTAACTGCTACATGAATAGAGTGTGTAAAGTGCGTGACTCCAGAACTCACAGAAGAAAAAAATGTAGCGAGGAAAAGAAAAAAGAAGGCAGGATGTCAAACAAATGTTTGAAAGAAGAGGCCAACACTTATACATGAAACAAAAAGTTGAATGTATTAGTCATTTGAGCAAGAGCAAAACAGAGAGCCCTCTTTCCTAGCAGTGGTTTTCAGAGTTTTGTCAAGAGCGTTTTCATGTTAATAATAAGATAATGGTTGCCCATTGCAGTGGGTTGCCATTTGCATTGATGTTGCAAAGTGATGGTGGGTACAACGGCTCACACCTTAGCACGGAGCAAAGCAGGGTACCAAACTGAACCAACAGTCATTGTACTTTTCACTGCCCCACACACTGAGGGAAAAAAAAAGCCAGTTTCATTTAAGAATGTTTAAAATTTTTTTTATTAAAAAATTTTTTATTAAAAATTGTTTAATGTTTATTTATTCTTTGAGAGAGAGAGAGAGAGCACGAGCAGGGGAGGGACAGACAGAGGGAGACACAGAATCCAAAGCAGGCTCCAGGCTCTGAGCTGTCAGCACAGAGCCTGACATGGGGCTTGAACTCAACAAACCATGAGATGAAGTCATATGCTTAACTGACTGAGCCACCCAGGCATCCTGAGAATGTTGTTTTTTAATTTAAATTAAATTTATTAATTTTTAAAAGTTTATTTTGATGGGGGGAGGGGCAGAGGGTAGGGAAGAGAGAGGGAATTCCAAGTGGGCTCTGAGCTAAAAGGGCTAACAGCCTGGAGCCCAACCCAGGGCTCGATCTCACCAACTGTGAGATCATGACCTGAGCCAAAATCAAGAGTTGGATGCTCAAACAGCTGAGCCACCCAGGCAGGCGCCCCTAATTTTTATTTTAGAGAGTGTGTGTGAGCATGAGCAGGGGAGAGAGAGAGAATCCCAAGCAGGTTCCACGCTCAGCATGGAACCCAACGCAGAGCTTTATTCCACAACTCTGGGATCATGACCTGAGCAGAAATCAAGAGTCAGACGCTCAACCAACTGAGCCACCCAGGCACCCCTCACTTAATGTTCTTGGTGAGGGGTGTCTGGCTGGCTCAGTTGGTAGAGCATGTAACTCTTGATCTTGGGGTCGTGAGTTTGAGCCCCACATTGAATGCAGAGATTACTTAAATAAGTAAAATTTTTTTTGAAGGAAGTTCTTGATGAAACATCTTAATTTGACTAAATCTTGACCTTTGAGTATATATCGTTTTTCTAAAAAACAAATATGATGGGAGCATCTGGCTGGTTCAGTTGGTAGAGCATGCAGCTGTGGATCTCGGAGTTGTGAGTTCGAGCCCCGCGTTGGGTGTAGAGCCTATTTAAAAAAATAAATAATAACAAAACAAGTACGATGATGAAATGGGAAATATGCATAAGTATGCATAAAGCACTACTATGCACACTGATGTTTTATTATTGTCTCAAGGAAAAGCACTTGTGTGATTGAACTGCAAGCTGAACTAGCTACTCTTTTGAGGGAACACCATTTTTACTTGAAAAAATGACTGACAGGCAAACCATGGTTATTGAGACTTGGGAATTTGGGAGACTTTCTCAAAAAGGAATACAGTACACCTGTCACTTCAAGGGAAACAATGGACTTTTTTGTTATTTAGATAAAACTTGAGCTTTCAAATGAAAATTAGAATTCTGAAAAGCTTCTGTCTGCTGCCACGAAACTGACACCTTCTCAATATTTAAACATGTTTCTGATGAGATTGGTAGTGATATTAACAAATGTGATTTTTTTAATATGGCAAAATGAGTGTGAAAACATTGGAAGTTTTGTATAACTCAGTGAACTAATAATGTCCAAAAGACCACTGTTATGATGTTAACAAATTATGCGTGGCTAAAAGATTCATTCAAAGTGTAAGACCAGTGGATGTTAATGTAACAAAGTATGAAAATGTTTACTGATATGCTTTCAGATTCAATATTGCCACTAACTTGTAAGAAACTACTGCTTTTTGAGTTTGGGGTAGCATCAAAGAGGAATATCCATAACCATCTGAAAAGGTTATTATAATACCTTTCCCTCTTCTAACTGTGTACCTGTGAGAGGCCAAAAAAAATTTCGTATATTTAAAACATTTCACAACAGATTGAATGTGGAAATGGATGCATATCCAGACTTTTATAAAGCTGTAAATGACATTTGCACAAATTTAAAACAGTGCCACTCTTCCTGCTAATTTTGGGGGAAAATAGTTATTTTTCTTAAACTTATAATATGAGGTTTTTACTGTTAATTTTAAATTGCTATTTAAATATTTCTTAGTTTTATTTTTTAAATTATTTTTTAATTTATTTCTTAGTTTTAATGTCCAATATAGTAAATGTTCGTATAATTATTAACCCATATCATATAGGCCCTCTTTGGAATCCTCAGTGAGTTTTAAAGACGTAAAATGGTCCTGATACCAGGACTTCACGAACCCCTGTTTATTCTAGAGTCTTCAAAAGAGTGGAGTTCAGGCATTGGTAGACTTTCAGAAGTAAGAGTGTTTAGGGGTTGGTTGACCTTTAGCTCTGGATACACAGCTGTCTGAGTAGGATTCTTGTTAAATGGAATGGCTTTCAGAAGCATGGTCATTGAGGTGAAGCTGTTGTTGATTGCCTGGCTTTTCAAAAGCTTGTATAATGGTGTGAAGCTATCATTGATTTGGGTGAGCTCGAAACCAGTTCTGGTAGTTACTTCTTGCTATAGAAAAAGAACAATCACTACTTTCTTAAGTGGTTGGGAAGCTTTTATTCTCAATGGAAAAGATGGGAAAAATAGAGTGCGCAACTCTCATAACTCAAAAATAAACAGACAACCCAATTTTTCAAATGGGCAAAGGATCCGAATAGCCATCTCTGCAAAGAAGATGCGGGTATTTCCTGCTTTGCAAAAGTTTGTGTTAGCCACTTTGCTTTTCCGAAAGACCTGCATTATTAGTACCTGTTTTCGCTGAGAGAACTCTGAAGAGGATTTTTGTTTTCATGAAAAAAGGTGAAAAGAGAAAGTAGCGTTCGGTGTCTTGCAGTGAGCTATTATCCAGGAAGCGTGCCCTTCAAGCAGTGAGAGTGGCGCCCCCTAGTTCCTTCCGCGGGAACCACAGTCACTGTGTCAGCCTCAAGCTGCCATAAGCTTTGGACTGTGTCTGTGAGCATCAGTGCTTTATCTCAACTTATTTTGTGCATCCTTTAGCAAGATGTGTCCTAAAATACCAGAAAAGCCTAAAGGGGTTATTATTTTTGTGCCTGGGAACGCTCAAACATTTTTCCATATAAATTAGTGGTAATTGCTTCTTCACTTTAGGCCACTTTGGCTTATGAAAGGTTTCATAGGAATGCTCTGCTTTCGGATATTGGGGAAACCTGTGTGCACATGGTCAGTAAGCACGTGAAAAGATGCCCAATATCATGAGTCACCAGAGCAGTGCAAATAAAGATCATGATGAGACCCCACTTAACACCTAGGAGGATGGCTGTAATCGAAATGACAGGGCAAGTGTTGGTGAGGATGTGGAGAAATTAGAGCCCTCATGCACTGCTGGTGGGAATGTAAAATGGTGTAGACACTTTGGAAAACAGCCTGGCAGTTCCTTAAAAAGTTAAACACAGGGTTACCAGGGTGCCTGGGTGGCTTGGTCGGACTCTTGGTTTTGGCTTAGGTGATGATCTCACGGGATTCTCTCTGTCTCTCCCTCACTCTCTGCCCCTCCCCGCTCTCTCTCTTTCTCTTTCTCTCAAAATAAGTAAATTAACATTAAAAAATGAAAAGTTAAACACAGGGCTAACATTTGACCCAGAGTTTATACCTAGGATCTCAAGAGAAATGAAAACACATGTCCAAATTAAAACTTGTACACAAATTTCCATAGCGGCATTATTCATAACAGCCAAAAAGTGGAAACAACCCAGATATCTATCAACTGATGAGTGGATAAATGAAATGTGGTCTCTCCACACAATGGAATATGAAGAAAGGAATGAGGTACTGATATATCCTACAACGTGAATGAACATTGAAAGCATGTGAACC
This sequence comes from Prionailurus bengalensis, assembly GCF_016509475.1. Taxonomy (NCBI): domain Eukaryota; kingdom Metazoa; phylum Chordata; class Mammalia; order Carnivora; family Felidae; genus Prionailurus; species Prionailurus bengalensis. The sequence continues at coordinate 34,349,733 of NC_057345.1, forward strand.
AGTCATAAAGGACCACGTGCGGTATGAGATGTCCAAATGAGGCAAATCTGTAGAGACAGAAAATAGATTAGTGTTTGCTTAGAACTGGAGGGATGGGAGTATGAGAGGTAAAGGGTATAGGGTGGCTCTTCCTGAACCCATACCTGCCAAGGCTACGTCAGCATGGGCATTGGGAGGAATGCCCTTCCTGGGAGCTTAGCAGTTCATTTCCTGTTGGTGGGGGTTTGGGAACCTGGAAATTCTTTTAAGATTTAGTAGTCATGGGCTCTTGCACGCTGGGCTTGGAATTTGTTTGGCTCTAGGTTCTCTTGAAACCTAAGAAGTCAGCTCTAGAAAGATTTTTTTTTTTTGAGGTAATTGTGGAAATAATGAATGTGGACTGAGCATTTGATGATATTAAGAAATTAACTTTGTTAGATGTGATCATGATATTGTCACAATAAGGAAATCTCTTTCTGTCTTATAATTATGTCCATACAAAGTATTTAGAGATGAAATAGCATGATGTCAGGGACTTATTTTAAAATAATGTAGCCAAAACAGAGAGAAGGAGAAAGAAAGAGGGGCGGGGGGAGGGAAGGGAAGAGAGAGAGCGAAAGAAGAAAGGAGTGAAACCAGGAAACCACTAGCAAAATGTTTTAATTGCTTAATCTGTTGGATGGGGTTCATTACATTCCTCTCTACTTTTGTGTAGTTAGAAAACTTTCATTAAAAGTAAAATCGGGCGCCTGGGTGGCTCAGCTGGTTAAGTGTCCGACTCTTATTTCAGGGCCAGGTCATGATCTCATGGTTCGTGAGTTCAAGTCCCACATCGGGCTCTGTGCTGACAGTGTGGAGCCCGCTTGGGATTCTCTCTGTCCGTCTCTCTCTGTCCCTCCCCCATTTGCGCTGTCTTCTCTCAAAATAAAGAAATGTTTTTAAAAAATCAAAAATCTTTCATAGGCAAATAACCATAGATGTGAAAGATCGTATTTAGACTCTGATCTTTGACTTACTGGCTTCTGTGCTCTATCCTTCCCTTGAGTTAATCTGTGGCTACTTGGTGAAACCTGTCCTACAGTAGGCTAGGATAGGAAACAGTACTCGAATCTGATCTTCCCTTGTGGGTCCACTCCAGTTGTCTGGCACAGAACTGCAGGTTGAAAAAGGTTTGGGGCCTCAGTTTCATCTCTTATGAAAGTTGCTGCTTGGCAGTGTTCCCTTACCACTCCTTCAGTTTAGAGTATGGATTTGTAGAGCAAGGGAGGGAAAAGTCTCGTGCATGTATGTTCATATTTATACATACACAGGCATACACAGTACATATACATTTGCATATATATGCATAAAATCACTCTGGAAGCATAAAACCCCAAAATAGTAACTTTGATTGCCTTCAGGGAAGAGAAATGATAGTTGGGAGAGGTTACAGGATGAAAGAGGACCAAAGACCAAGTCCGGGAGGAATTTATAACTAAGGGGTGAGCAGCACACGTGGTCACTGCTTAGAAAGTCACCCCAGATAAAACTTTTGTTTTTCTTAAAATAAAACTTTTAAGAAAGCATGAGAAGGAGCAGCCAGAGAGAGAGGAGGGAAAATCAGAGGGAGAAAAGAGTTTTTAAAAAGTAGTGCATGGGGCGCCTGGGTGGCGCAATCGGTTAAGCGTCTGACTTCAGCCAGGTCACGATCTCGCGGCCCGTGAGTTCGAGCCCCGCGTCGGGCTCTGGGCTGATGGCTCAGAGCCTGGACCTGTTTCTGATTCTGTGTCTCCCTCTCTCTCTGCCCCTCCCCCGTTCATGCTCTGTCTCTCTCTGTCCCAAAAATAAATAAACGTTGAAAAAAAAAAGTAGTGCAAAGGCATGCATGTGCCCTTTGACCCCCCCATTTCCTCCCCTAGGAATTCATCTGCAGGTATCCTTGCACACTTACAAAATGATAGCACTGTCGTAGTTTTTATTTGTTTGCTTTTTGCAGCATTGTTTTTAACGGTGAAAGTTTGGAAGGCGGCGAAGCATTCACCAGTAGGGGCCAAGTTCACCCATCCAAGGGGGTGCTGTGCCCCGGAAGCTCTGAGGAGCTTCTGTATTGGCTCATGAGGAGGCTCTGTATTGGCTGCTGTGAGAAGATTTCTAAAATACATTGTTACGTGTGGAAAGTAAAGATGAGGATTTTTGTTTGGGGTTTAGAATGTTTTACACTTTTATCATTGTTCTGGATGGATGTAGCGGTTGTCATAGTCCTTATTATCATTACAAAAATACTGATTTTTGTCGTTTTTCTCCCTGATCTCTAGTATTGTTATTCTTATCTTATTCCAAGCAGTAGTTGTCATGGAAGAGTGGCAAGATCAAATTTTTGAGTTATTAAATCTGGTTCATTATGAGCCCATCACAGTTGCCTCCTGTGTTGTGTGACTGTCAATTGCCTTTATATGGTATTTTAGCTTTTTAATGGAGCTTTGATCTGTAGTAGTCTCCTTCAGCCACAAGAGGGCAGAAGAACCTTTTGAATTGCTAGAGAACAGTTTTGTGCTGGGTATCTTCCTTCTGGCAGAATCGTGCATGGAATAGTTCTTTAACTCATTCCTTGGAGTGTGTGTATCTAGAAGGCAGTGCCTGTGCCTACTGTCAGTAGAGACGGGTAAGAGGAGAGAACAGGTTTTGGAACCACATATACTCGCCTTTTGCTCTCCCTTCCCCCTTGCAAATTACTTAGTCAATATGCAAGACTACCACAGGAGTTGAGGCTCTGGAAGAAGCCCAACCTGACTTGGACTTCTAACTCTGGGACTTTAAGTAGTTTATTTACGCTTTCTGAACCTGAGTTTTACTGCCTGCAGAACTTAGAAAGAATTTAATGAGATAGTGCATGTGAATAAAGCTCCCAGCGCTGTGTTGTGGTGAGTACTCAAAAAGCAACTGCTCTAGGGGTGCCTGCGTGGCTCCGTCGGTTAAGCATCCGACTCTTGTTTGGCTCAGGTCATGATCTTACATTCGTGAGTTTGAGCCCCACACTGGGCGCTGTGTTGACAGTGTGGAGCCTGCTTGGGATTCTGTCTCCCTCTCTCTCTGTCCCTTCCCTGTTTGCGATCTCTCTCTCAAAACAACAACAACAAAACAAAAACAAAAACTAAATACCTGCATGGATGGATAATAGATCCTCAATAATTTCTATTGTGTACCTCTTTGCTACGTATTTAATAATTTTATTTGATTTCAAGCCAGGTGGTAACATTTTCTTTAGGACAGTTTCAAAGCTCCTTTTCTCAAAGCGGATCTTAAAATGTTTATGGTTTCTTTTACTTATTTTCTTGGAAAGAGTCTGTCTTTTAACAGTATAATACATTCTGAATTTTTGTAGAGAGTCTGTTTTATTTTATTTTTGGGAAGTTTTTATTTAAATTCCAGTTAGTTCACCTGTAGTGTAATATTAGTTTCAGGTACACAGAATAGTGATTCAACACTTCCATCCATCACCCGGTGCTCATCACAACAAGTTCACTCCTTAATCCCCATCACCTGTTTCACCCATCCTGGAGAGTCTAAGTTTTAAGCTTAAAGCTTCTATCCCATTGTGACTTTGTGTATTTTCATTTTTGATTGGAAAGTATGGTATTTGTGTCATATTCGGAGGCAGGGTTGTTGTGTCAAGAATACAGTGCCTGTCTCTGCTTGGATCCTGAAAAAGCAACTCTGACACAAAGGTTAGTCTTACTGGGGAGTGGTTTGGGGTCAACATTCTTGATAGGAAAAGAAAGGAAAGGGAGGAAAGGGAGGCTGGATTGTGCAGAGGGAGAAGTTGGACTGTGGTTCAGTCCCAAGAAAGGCTTCAGCCAATGCCGTGGGAGCTGTAAAGTTGGGATGGCCCTTCTGAGTTGAAGGGAGGGGACTTCGTCTTTATAGTTTCTCCTTGACTGGCCATAGGCTGCCACTAGTCATTGGAAGGCCAAGAAGGCATGATCCTGGGTAAGCATCTGTTTTCAGCTAAGCCTTTCCTGAAGATGCCTGACAGCTGGAGGCTTTCTGCCCACCATGATCCCAGCAGATGGGGACTAGTCGTCAGTTCCTTACGGGGCGGTGGGGAGGGGATCTGAGGGGTGCACCACAGCTCCCACCAGTGCCCAAGTCACCCGAAAGAGAAAATAGTAACATGGCTAGTGCAGTGTAACAAAAGGGCTTTAGACAGAGTTGCTTGTAAGTAACACTCAGGAATAATTGCTGTTTTTAACTTTAAGAATTCAGGGGGTGCCTGCGTGGCTCAGTCGGTTGAGTGTCTGACTTCGGCTCAAGTCATGATCTCATAGCTCATGAGTTCTGGGCCTGTATTGGTCTCTGTGCTGACAGCTCAGAGCCTGGAGCCCACTTTGGATTCTGTGTCTCCCTCTCTCTGCACCCCCCCCCCCCGCCTCTCTCTCTCCAAAATAAACATTAAAAATTTTTTAAAAATATATTTAAAAAAAATAAAAATAATTCAGGATACTATCATTTTAGGGCAGACTTGCTATAATTACAAACTACCCCCAAATTGCAGTGACTTAACACCTCTAGGGCGGGGTTGTGGGGGCCGGGGGAAGAGTTCCCTTCCACCTCATCGTTCAGGGACACAGACCGTTCCCATCTAGTGACCCCAGCAGCTCCTGCAGCCTTGGACGCCTCCCCTGGTCCTCTGACCCAGTTCACAGAGGACGAACAGGAGAGAACATGGAGGTTTTGCAGAAGCTCTCCAAGGGCCAGGGCTGGAGGTGGTGTACCTCCGCGGCCCACATCCCATCCTCCAGACCCCAGGCACCGGCTGAGGGGAGCTGGACCCTAGCATAGCCGTGCGCCCGGGAGGACGAAGACAGACGTGGAGCCCGCACTGCTGGGGTATTCTAGTGCTCACACCCTGCGGTGGCTGGACTCCGTCACTGTTGGTGAACCAAAGACACTTCAAAACTGTATGTTTTTACTTTCTTAGAATTACATGTTGAAGTTTCCAAAAGCATAATATCACAGTTTTATTTTTACCTGGGGTGGGGGGGAGGTATTTTTCAAAGGCTCAGGAAAGCAAGGTTTTACCAGAGGGTAGGGACAGAACAAAGTCGTACAGAGCTGAGAATTTAAAGCTTACTTGCTTTGGAAAGGGAAAAAGAGGCAAAACGACTTCATTTGTGTACGTGCGTGTGTGTGTGTGTGTGTGTGTGTGTGTATTTCTAGTGGTACAGAAGGAAATGGAAAAGCCTCTGGTTCTGTCACAGAGCTGTGAGAATCGCTCAGCTATGCAGGCAGGTCTTCTCATGGTAACATGGAGGTGGTTGGGGGAGCTAGGATTACAGGAAATGTTCATGCAAATAGCACTGATAGCTCCTGGGGATTCACCTGGGCACCACCCAAGCAGCCCTTGAGTCTGACGGAGAGAAGCCAAGGTAGAGACATCAGTGACTTGTCAGTCAACAGGTGTTACTGTTGAATGACAGCTGACAGCTAGCTTTGTTCTAGGCAGTGTGGGACACATAGGATGAGAGGCACCAGGGTCTGGGAAGTTTGCAGCCTGAAAGCTGAGGCTCAGAGAAAGGACCCAGGGGTAAGACAGGGCCAGATTAAGTGTTTCAGAGGTGAGGAGGAAGAAGTGAAATCGAGGGGGGCTTTGAGAAAGACATGTGCCCTAAAGCAGGGACCCTGATGGAAGGGGTAAGACTGGGGCGCCTGGGTGCCTCAGTTGGTTAAGCGTCCGACTCTTGGTTTCAGCTCAGGTCTTGATCTCACTGTTTGTGAGATCGAGCTCTGTGTCAGGCTTTGCACTGACAGCTTGCTTGGAATTCTTTCTTTCTCTCTCTCTCTCTCTCTCTGCCCCTCCCCAGCTCTCTTTCTCTCAAAAAAAAAAACAAAACAAAAACAAAACTTTAAAAAAGAAAGGGGTAAGACATTAGGGGACCTAGGAAAAGTGATCTAGGTAAGCAGAGCATTAGCAGTATTTCTGAAGCAACGGTGATTGCTGAGAGCAGCCAGTGAAGAATGGGGGCGGGGGGAGTGGGACGGAAGATTGGAGTGGGGCAGAGTCCCATTTATGGAGGCCCCCATATCAGCCGCCCAAGTTTAGGTTTGATGTAGACCGGCCATTAAATATTCTTACACGGAATGGAAATAACTGGTGGAGATGTGGTGTTCTGGACTTGGGTGTGAAGGAGAATTAACAGAACGCAGAGTTTTCTTCTGGAATTTCCATTTGAGTACCTAGAATTTAAAATTGCCTTCCTTTATTCCCTCAGTGAAGTTCATTTAGTTGTACTTATTAAGCTAGTTACTATGCTAGTCTCCTGAGATCAAAATTAAATCAGCCTCAGTCCATACCTTTAAGGAAATTATAGCCTGGTTAGGTAAGGCATATTTTATTTTATTACTGTTTTTTAAACGTTTATTAATTTTTGAAAGAGAAAGAGTGCAAGCAGGGGAGGGGAAGAGAGAGAGGGAGACACAGAATCCGAAGCAGGCTTCAGACTCCGAGCTGTCAGCCCAGAGCCTGATGAACCGTGAGATCATGACCTGAGCTGAAGTCAGATGCTTAACCGACTGAGCCACCCAGGCGTCCCTGGTAAGGCATGCTTTAAAACACGAGGGCACCAGGTGTTACACATACTAAGACAGGGAGGTATAGGTGGGCACACAGTGCCGTCCAGCCTTTTGCACAGCCCGCACTCTGCTGGGAAAGCACTGGAATCCTCCTGAAATAAAATAAATACTGTAATTACAAATTAATGAAGGGAAATTCTCCTGCCCCCACCACTGCCCTTGATATTTACTGTTTGGGAAGTACATTTTAGGTGGAGGGAATAGCATGAACAGAGGTGTGGGGGACCTGGAGAAGGGCTGGGAGAGAGTCCTGCATTGGAGCACCAAGTTTGGGCTCTGGGTAGAGGGGAGCCTCTGATGAAAGGATTGTAAACCAGAGAGAGAAGTGGTCGGATTTGTGCTTTAGTAACATAGCTCTGGCAGCAGTGTGGAGAAGTGGTGGCAAGGGAAAACCTGGAGGTACAGGGACTGGCTGCCCCTTAGGCCAGGAATGGGGAGAGGGTCCTCTGAACTACATAGAGAAGGGTGAGGAGGAGCAGACAGAGAGGGGCATTTCTGGCAAAGTGAAGATCATGGGAAAAGGCACAGAATGTGAAAGAGCCTGGCATCTATGGGGAGTCCAGCATGGCCGGCATGTAGGGTGTAAATGGGGGGACATCCCTTACCGGGTGGGTAGGTCATGATTCAGGTCACGTTGAAGAGTGTAGATTTTATTGGGTAAATGAAGAGGAAACATCAGGTCATACATGCAGCAAATCTCAACAAGTTTCCCAGGATTGGTAGCATATGGAACACATTCTCTAGCCACAGTGGAATTAAGCTAGAAATCAGTAACAGAAAGATAACTAGAAAATCCTTGTATGTTTAGAAGTTAAGAAATGAGCTTGTAAATAATCATTGGGTCAATGGCGAAATCATAATGGAAATTGGAGAGTATTTTGAATTAAATGATAGTAAAAACACTACGTTAGAACTTATGTAATGCTACTAAAACCAAGCTTAGAGGGAAATCTATAGACCTAAATGTGTATATGGGGAAAAAACTGAAACAAAGGGTGAAAATCAGTGATCTAAACATGTGTTTCAAGAAATTAGAAAATATACAGTGAATTAAACCCAAAGAAGGAAACCAAAATAATTAAGAGTATGAAGAGAAAAACAAAACAGAATATAGAGGATTAACAAACCCAAAAGTTTGTCCTTTCAAAAGACAGATAAAAAGTCTGGCAGTCTGGCAAGACTGACCACAGAGGAATCAGGGGAGGGAGAGTGTGGGAACCCCAGTGCCCAATGAGCGACACCAGGAATGGGCAGGGGAGACAGTAGAGAAGCTAACAGACATGAAAAAGATAAAGAGAGAATATTGTGAGCAATTTGATGCCAGAAGTTTTGAGAGAGAGAACTTCTGCCTCCGTGACCGGCCTGCAGTCCTCAGCTGTATGCATAGATTAACGCAGACAGTGCAGATTGGAAGCTTTTGGCCCAAGAAGGAAGGTGCAGTCTCATCTTGACTTGTTCAGGTAGAGCTGGTGACAAGATCCTAAAGAAAGAGGGTGTCTTGTTCAAAGACCACCTTGATCCGAGGAAAAGAAGCTATCCTGGAAGTGAGAACAGGGATGAGAATCAGTTGGACAGTTTTTGACAGACTGTTAATGCTAGAAACAAAGCCTCTGATAAAATCGCACCTTGCTTCTTCATTGCTTGGAAGGGAGAAGAGGGGCACTGGGTGGCTCAGTGGTTAAGCATCTGACTTGTTCAGATCATGATCTCACGGTTCATGAGCTCTGCCCGCATCGGGCTCCCTGCTGACAGTGTGGATTCATTGCTTAGGATTCATTCTCTCTCTCTCACTCTCTCTGCCCCTCCTCTGCTTGCACACAAGGGCTCTCTCTCTCTCTCTCACACACAAAATAAACAAACAAACATACATTTAGAAAAAAAGAAGGGAGAAGTTGAGCAAACATTGCCGAGTTCCTGCTTCATGCCAGATACTTTGCCAACTGCCTGGGATCTTAATCAAACGAAGTTCCATCTCTGAGCTGGAAGGAAGCGCTGTGCCCCAGTCTCAAGCAGGAAGTGTTCAAATCTTCCCCTCAAGGTAGACAAAGCCCTTTTCACGTTCTGATGGGTGCAGCCTCGACTGCCACAGGAACAAGGGTGGCTGGCATCTGTCACGTCTCAGGGCCTCACCGTGTGTCTGCCGGTCTCGGACCTTCACTCTTCCAGTTTTCCAAGTCCAGTGGGATTCTCTAGTCCCGCATCAGTCCATCAGCGTTTCTCCCTCTGCCTTTCCCAGCCTGCGGTTTCTCCCGGCTCCCTCCCTTTGGGCAATCAACACGCCTCGCTTATTTACATGTACGTGAAAATTGTGAATGCATTTTATATCCAAAATGAGTGCTTGAGCATGTCTGCCATAAACAGACTGGCTGGTTTAGAAGACATGAATTAGAGACCTTTTTTCCCTGTACTGTAAAACCAGATTCTTGAGAATCATCATTTATATTTGAATAAGTGGGGCTGCGTCTTTTTGGAGACCACTTTTGATGCAGTAATCTCAAAATTAGAGCTCAGAAATTACAATTTTTTCACAAAATTTTGTGAGGCTGTGTGTTTGAGCCACGATAAAATAAGGCTCATTTTAGAATAAACATCTACGCTTCTGTCATTCAGAGGCAATCTGAGGTAATTTTTGTTTTATTTTTTTCCTGAATTGTTTTCTGTGTCCCGAATGTTTTTCCTTGTTACATATAATGAATCACACTGGTGTATACATATGTTTTTTAAAGTTTTTAATTGTGTGACTTATATGGTATAGCATTAGTAGTCTGATGTTAGAAGATCATAGGGCCTTATTAAATTAGGCATACATTTTAGGGGCACCTGGGTGGCTCAGTCGGTTGAGCGTCTGACTTTGGCTCAGGCCATGATCTCACGGTTTGTGAGTTTGAGCCCCTTATCGGGCTCTCTGCTGTCAGGGCTGAGCCTGCTCTGGATCCTCTGTCCCCCTCACTCTCTTTGCCCCTCCCCTGCTTGCACTTGACAGTGTGATCGCGTGTGCAGTCGCTCAAAAATAAATATTTAAAGTAAATAAATACATAAATTAGATGTTTTAAACATGAACACATGCTCATTTACCTAACTTCAGTGAACAAAATGTACAGAGTAAAAACTAAAACTGACCCATCACACAGTCCCACTTGAAAGGTTTGGCGTGTATGTCTCTAGGCCATTTTCATGGATGTGTATTTTGTGTATGTGTATGGATGTTTCTGCCATCCAGGTGATTATAGCTGTGACACCTATACTATTATTTTCAGGGAAATAAGTTTCTTTTTTTTTTTTTAAAGTTTATTTATTTATTTTTGAGACGGAGAGCACAGGTGGAGAGGGGCAGAGAGAGAGAATCCAAAGCAGGCTCCACACTGTCAGCATGGAGCCTGATGCAGGGTTTGAACCCACGAACTGGGGTTCAAAGCTCTGATGATCAGAGCTCTGATCAGAGCTCTGATCATGACCTGAGCTGAAATCAAGAGTCAGATGCTTAACTGACTGAGCCACCCAGGCACCCCAGGAAAATAAGTTTCTTAAACAAATGGATACTTTGTATTCTACAGAAGATTGCCCTTTTCAAAGATGTGTGCTCCTGGATTTGGGATCTCCTTTGTCTCTCCTCCAGGAGCATGAAAGTTAAAAGAAAAAATAAGAAAGGGGGAATATTCGAAGCCTGCTGAATTGAAATCAAACACATCCAATAGAGGCAGTCCAGTTTTTTATCCAATACATGTATGTGCTTTTTCTAATTATATACATATTATCTGAAATCCAGAGGTCTGATGACAGAACTGATCTTCCTTTATGAACTAACTCATTGCTTAAGTGCTCTTCTACATTTTCTGTGTCCTTTCTTATCCCACAAGGTTGTTTTTATTTTTTTATTTTTTTATTTTTTTAAAATTTTTTTTTCAACGTTTATTTATTTTTGGGACAGAGAGAGACAGAGCATGAACGGGGGAGGGGCAGAGAGAGAGGGAGACACAGAATCGGAAACAGGCTCCAGGCTCTGAGCCATTAGCCCAGAGCCTGATGCGGGGCTCGAACCCACGGACCGCGAGATCGTGACCTGGCTGAAGTCGGACGCTTAACCGACTGCGCCACCCAGGCGCCCCTATTTATTTTTTTTGATTAACGTTTATTTATTTTTGAGACAGAGAGAGACAGAGCATGAACGGGGGAGGGTCAGAGAGAGAGGGAGACACAGAATTGGAAGCAGGCTCCAGGCTCTGAGCCGTCAGCCCAGAGCCCGACGCGGGGCTCGAACTCACAGACCGCGAGATCGTGACCTGAGCTGAAGTCGGGTGCTCAATCGACTGAGCCACCCAGGCGCCCCAAGGTTTTTTTTTTTTTTTTAAAGAAAGAAGTTTTTATGTAGTCCAGTTGTTCAATAAGTGGAGTCAAATGGGGACATTATTTGTTCTCTTTTGACTAATACAACCTTTGTTTTCAAATCTTTTTTTGGAAAAAAAAAAGTCTCTGTATTAGTGAACTTCTTAATTAGGTTCCGAATGTCCTCACAAGTAGGAAAACGGAAGTGAGGAAGGAGGAAGGGCAGGGTTTTGCGTGTTGTAACTGCAGTGCCTTCTCAGTTTACCTCAGTTTGGAGGTTCACATCTGACCCAGCTCTGGTGGCTGTGATTTTGGCTCCTGGTTGACATTCAACCTGTCAGTTTATTTATTTATTTTTTTCTTTTTCCCCAAGGAGTGGAGAGATTCTGGTTCGACTTCCTTTGGCATCTTAGTGTTGTCCTACAGTGGTTACTACGTGCTCTGGTCTCAGGGCTTCAGTTCTGACTCGTTGTTAATCCTTTCTATGTGTTTCACCTCAACTTTTTGCTTTGGAAAAATTGCAAACAGTAAAAAGTTGATAGAACAGTACAGGGAGCATGAGGATCCTTTCAGCTAGATTATCTGGTTAACATGTTAATGTTTTTGGACACCTGGATGGCTCAGTCAGTTAAACCTCCAACTTCAGCTCAGATCATGATCTCACAGTTCGTGGGTTCGAGCCCTGTGTCGGGCTCTGTGCTGACAGCTCAGCCTGGAGCCTGCTTTGGATTCTGTGTCTCCCTCTCTCGGTGCCTCTCCCTTGCTTGTGCCCTTTCTTTCTCAAAAATGAAAACATTAAGAAAAGTTAACATGTTAATGTTTTGCCACATTTGTTCTGTCTTTGGAGGTAGACAGACATACATTTTTCTTCACTGTTTGAAAGTGAGTTGCAGTTTTTATTTTTAAGACTTTATTTTTTTGAGCATTTTTAGGTTCTCAGTAAAATTGAAGGGAGAGTACAGATATTTCCCATAAACCCTCTGTCCCCACATATGCACAGCCTCCCCCCATTACCAATATCCCCACCATCCACATTTATTACAATTGATGAACCTGCACTGATACATCATTATTACCCAAAACCCATGGTTTACGTTAGGGTTTACTTTTGGTGTTCTACTGTCTGTGGCTTTGGATAAACGTATAATGACATGTATCCACTGTTATATAATCATGCAGAATAGTTTCACTGCTCTAAAAATCCTCTGTGCTCCACCTGTTCATTTCTCCCTCCCCGCCGGCAACCACTGATCTTTTTATGGCCTTCATAGTTCTGCCTTTTCCAGGTATCATAGAGTTGGAATCACACAGTATGCAGCCTTTTCAGATTGGCCTCTTTCACCAAACAATAGGCATGTAAGGCTCCTCCATGTCTTTTCATGACTTGATAGTTTATTTCTTTTTGGCACTTAATAATATTTCATTGTCTGGATCTGCCACAGTTGATTTCTCCATTCAACTATTAAAGGACATTGCGATTGCTTCCAAGTTTTGGCAATTACGAATACAGCGGCTATAAACATCTGTAGGAAGGTTTTTTTGTGGACATAAAATTTCAGTCCCTTTGGATAAATACCACATGCGTTGTTGCATTGTATAGTAGAGTGTGTTTAGTTTTGTGAGAAGCAGCCCCACAGTGTTCCGAAATGGCCGTACCATTTTGCACGCCTACCGGCAATGAACGAGAACCGCTGTCACTCTACATCCTTGTCAGTTTTCGGTGTTGTCAGTGTTCTGCATTTTGGCCATTCTAATATGTGTAGTGGTATGTCATTGTTATTTTAAAATTTGTATTTCTCTGTTGACATATGATGTAGAACATCTTCTTTTCTTTTTTTGAAGTGTTTATTTTATTTTATTTATTTTAATTAGGCTCCACACCCATTATGGGGCTTGAACTCACAACCCTGAGATCAAGGGTCACATGCTCTACCAACTGAGCCAGCCAGGTGCCCTGTGGAACATCTTTTTATGTTTGTTTGTTTGTTTTAAGTTTATTTCCTTTTTGAGAGAGAGAGAAAAAAAGAGAAACTGCACACATGCTAGTGGGGGAGGGACAGAGAGGGGGGGAACAGAGGATCTGAAGTGGGCTCTGTGCTGACGGCAGAGAGCCCGATACAGGGCTTGAACTCATGAACCATGAGATCATGACCTAAGCTGAAGAGAAGATGGATGCTTAACCGACTGAGCCACCCAGGCACCCCTCTTTTTATATGTGTATTTGCCATCAGTATATCTTGTTTGATGAAGAGTCTGTTGACATCTTTGGCCCATTTTTTTAATTGGGTAGTCTGTGTTCTTATTGTTGAGTTTTAAGAGTTCTTTGTATATTTTGGATAAACGTCCTTTATCAGATATGCCTTTATAATTATTTTCTCCCAAACTGTGCTTGTCTTTTCATTCTCTTTACAGAGCAGTTTTTCATTTTAATGAGGTCTGGCATAACAGCTCTTTCTTTCCTGAATCCCATCTTTGGTGGCGTATCTAAAAACTCACAGCCAGGGGCGCTTGGGTGGCTCAGTTGGTTGAGCGTCCGACTTCGGCTCAGGTCATGATCTCGCAGTCCGTGGGTTCGAGCCCCGCGTCGGGCTCTGTGCTGACAGCTCAGAGCCTGGAGCCTGTTTCAGATTCTGTGTCTCCTTCTTTCTCTGACCCTCCCCTGTTCATGCTCTCTCTCTGTCTCAAAAATAAATAAATGTTAAAAAAAATTTTTTTTTTAAAAGTCACAGCCAAACCCAAGGTCATCTAGATTTTTTCTCAATGTTCTAACAATTTTATAGTTTTCTGTTTTATACATAGGTCTGTGATCCGTTTTGAGTTTTTTGAAAGGTCTCTACTTAGGTTCACTTTTTTGCATGTGGGCGTCCAGTACCAACTTGTTGAAGGGGCTGTGTCTGCTGTATTATATTGCCTTTGCTCCTTTGTCCGAGATCAGTTGACTCTATTTATGTGGGTCTATTTCTGGGCTCTCTATGCTGTTCCATTGATCTGTTTGTCTTTTGCCAATATCACACTGTCTTGATTACTATAGTGTTATAGTAAGTGTTGAAGTTAGGTAATGCCGGTCTCCCACCTTTGTTCTTCTTCTATGAATGTTTATTTTTGAAAGAGAGAGAGAGAGAGAGACAGTGTGTGAGCGGGGGAGGGGCAGAGAGAGAGGGAGACACAGAATCCAAAGCAGGTTCCAGGCTCCGAGCTGTCAGCACAGAGCCTGATGTGGGACTTGAACTTTGTGAACCATGAGATCATGACCTGAGCCGAACTCGAGTGGCTGCTCAACCTACTGAGCCACCCACGCATCCCTGTTCTTCTGTGGTATTGTGTTGCCCATTCTGGGTCTTTTACCTCTCCCTATAAACTTTAGAACCCATTTGTCAGTATTCATAAAACAACTTGCTGGGATTTTGATTGGGATTGCCTTGAATCTATAGCTCAAGTTTGGAAGAACTGACATCTTGGAAATATTTAGTCTTCTTATGGAATATGAGATATCTCTTCATTTATTTAGTTTTTCTTTGATTTCAGTCATCAGAGTTTTATAGTTTTCCTAATATAGATCTTGTATTTTGTTAGATTTAAATGTAAGTATTTAATTTTGGGATGTACTAATGTAAATGGTATTGTTTTAAATTTCAAATTTCATTTCTTCGGTGCTAGTTTATAGGAGTGATTGGCGTTTATATATTAACCTTGTATCTTGCACACTTGGTATAATTGCATATTAGTTCCAGGAGTTTTTTGCCAACTCTTCCAGATTTTCTGCATAGACAGTCATGTCATCTGTGAACAAAGACAGTTTTGTGTCTTCCCTCCCTATCCATATACCTTATTTCCTGTTCTTTTCTCATTGCATTAGCTCAGACTTGCTGTACAGTGTTAAAAAGGAGTGGTGAGTGGGGACATCCTTGCCTCGTTCCTTATCTTACTGGGAAAACTTCTAGTTTCTCACCATTAAGTGGTATTAACAATAGTTTTTTTTGTAGATATTCTTTATCAAGTTGAGAAAGTTCTGCTCTTTCCTTAGTTTACTGAGAGTTTTTATCATGATTGTTAGATTTGTCAGATGCTTTTCCTGCATCTCTTGATATGATCATTTGCTTTTTCTTCGTTAACCTGTTGATATTAGTATATTACATTAATTGATTTTCAAATGGCGAATCAGCCTTGCATCCCTGGGGTAAATCTCACTTGGTTGTGGTATATAATTTTTAACACATTTCTGGATTCAGTTTGCTAATATTTTCTTGAGGATTTTTACATCTGTGTTCATGAGAGATATTAGTCTGTAGTTTTCTTTTCCTGTAATGTCTTTGTCCTATTTTGGTATTAGGGCAATGCCAGCCTTTTAGAACGAGTGAAGAAGCATTCCCTCTGCTTCTATCTTCTGGAAGATAGAGTACAGAATTGGTTTAATGTCTTTCTTAAATGATGGGTGGAATTCACCGGTGAATTCATCTGGGCCTCGTGCCTTCTATTTTGGAAGGTTATTAATTATTGGTTTACTTTCTTTTTTTTTTATTTTTTTTTCAACGTTTATTTATTTTTGGGACAGAGAGAGACAGAGCACGAACGGGGGAGGGGCAGAGAGAGAGGGAGACACAGAATCGGAAACAGGCTCCAGGCTCTGAGCCATCAGCCCAGAGCCTGACGCGGGGCTCGAACTCACGGACCGTGAGATCGTGACCTGGCTGAAGTCGGACGCTTAACCGACTGCGCCACCCAGGCGCCCCTGGTTTACTTTCTTAAAAAAATTTTTTTAGGGGCGCCTGGGTGGCGCAGTCGGTTAAGCGTCCGACTTCAGCCAGGTCACGATCTCGCGGTCTGGGAGTTCGAGCCCCGCGTCGGGCTCTGAGCTGATGGCTCGGAGCCTGGAGCCTGTTTCCGATTCTGTGTCTCCCTCTCTCTCTGCCCCTCGCCCGTTCATGCTCTGTCTCTCTCTGTCCCAAAAATAAATAAACGTTGAAAAAAAAAAAAATTAAAAAAAAAAAAAATTTTTTAATGTTTATTTTTTATTTACTTTTGAGAGAGAGAGAGAGAGAGAGCACAAGCAGAGGAGGAGCAGAGAGAGAGAGAGGGAGACACAGACTCTGAAGCAGGCTCCAGGCTCTGAGCTGTCAACGCAGAGCCTGACACGGGGCTTGAACCCACAAATTGTGAGATCATGACCTGAGCTGAAGTCGAACATCCAACTGATTGAGCCACCCAGGTGCTCTTGATTTAATTTCTTTAATAGATACAGCCCTATTCAGATTGTTGATTTTTTTTTCTTGTGTGAGTTTTGACATATTGTGTGTCCAGGGAATTGGTCCATCTCATCTAGAGTGGGCCTAGAGTTGTTTATAGTATTCCTTTAGAAGTTACAGAGTTTTTGTACTTTTTCTTAAATATCTCATCTTGCATTTCTTAAAAACAAAGATATTCTCCTACATAGCCACAGTACCATTATGACATAAAGAAAATTGACTTATTAATTCTCATAGTAATTACTTAATAATTACTTAATTACTTACTAATTACCTTAATTACTTTATTATTAATTACTTAATAATTACTTAATAATTACCTTACTAATCACAAGGGGGGGAAAAGCGGTCTGAGGGTCAATACGTTGACCAGATGATCAAATTTCATATCACCAGTATGATATCTGACTAGTATGATAGCCTGCTAGTGTGATGCAGTAGTAAATACCCATCATCTACAGAGTGTTTGTGCCAAAAATGTTTAACCTGAATCTAATATTGAGGAAATAATCAGACAAATTCAACACGTGGGACATGCTACTAGCTAACTGACCTGGACTCTTGAAAAAAAAAAAGTCAGTAACACGAATGAACAAACTTGGAGGAGGTGGGCTGTTCCTAATTAAGAGAGGTTAAGGAGACAAAATAACCAAGTGCAATGGGTGTCTTTGATTGGAACCCAGATGTGAGGGGAAAAGCCATTAAAGACATTTGGAGGGCAATTGATTAAATTTTAATAGGTACTGTATGCGATGACACTGAATCCTTGTTATTATATAAAGTAGCATTAGAAGTTGTGGTGATTCCAGTTCTAACTTGGTTTCTTTCTTTTGATATTTTTATTCTTGCTTCACTGAGCAAATAGGGCTGTATAACTTACAATGTATTTTAATAAAAATCAAAGCTGTGTTCTGTGCCATTCCCTTGTGGAGAGTTTTGCAGTGAATGCTTCCAGAAGATTGCACCTTGCTGTACGTGCAGGTATGTGGGCCCCTGAGTGGCAGATTCAGGACCTTTGCATTGCAGACCGTGAACTGGAGTTTTTAGGTTAGGGGCCAGAGACAGGACTAGAGTAGTAAAGCCCCGGTGAAGTATGGGAAAGTCCTGCATGAAGGCATACATGATTCATCTCTCTGAGGGAGGGGGAGCCGAGCATCCTGTGGATATTCTAAAATACAGACTTCTAAAAAGCTGTAGTGACTCTACACAGTTTTTGGCCCTTTCTTTTAGGATTTTTGTTTCCTAGGTTACCTGGTTTCCAGATCCCTTTCCATATCATTTCTTCATTGATTTTTAAATTCAATAGGTATTTATCGAGTGTCTGCTGTGTGTCAGGTACTGTGTTAAGTGAAGAGTATTGTGAATAAGGCAGTACGTGTCACCTGGAGCTTTTTAAAAGTCTGTATGGGAAACCAGCATTGAACACAAGTAAATACTCAGTTGATCTGTGGTAAGCCCTCCATGGAGAGAGGTAGAGGGGCTCTGACAGGGAATAACGGGAAGACTGTCCCAACTTGCATGTTACCTCAGAGGATAGTTCTAAAGATGTTTGCCCTTCCATCTCTGGCCTCTGCCTCTGGTACACCCAGTCCCTGTCTGCCTGATTCCTTTACCTTCTCTTCCCCAGTTTCAGAGCAAGAACTGGCTAACTTATTCTTCAAGTACTTTGGATATCGATTTACAAAGATCATTCGTCACCTTGCTGAATAAGACACATTCTTCTTTATTATCAGAATCTGCCCATTTTTCAAGAGAAGCTAGAAATGCAAATTTTTATGTGAAATCTCCTGACTTATAAATGTTACCAAATTCAAAAATGGTCATCCACTTTGTGGGCTAAATATAACACAGCTGAGAGCCTCCAGTTTGCAATATCTGCTTGAGGGGACGGAAGTTCAGGTATAGGAGAATTCTAAGTCAAAAGATTAGGCAAAATTCCCTTCTTGTCTAGTTCTTAAAAAAAAAATAAAATAAAAAGGTTACTAAACAATAAGTTCAGAATACTAAGGACAGAAACTGAAAGAGGGCTTTCAAAGCCAGCTCCTTTTAATTTTCTCCTCAGTATAATAAGTAATAAATAATGATTACCTTTACTGATTTCTTTTTTTTTTTTTTTAATTTTTTTTTTTTCAACGTTTATTTATTTTTGGGACAGAGAGAGACAGAGCATGAACAGGGGAGGGACAGAGAGAGAGGGAGACACAGAATCGGAAACAGGCTCCAGGCTCTGAGCCATCAGCCCAGAGCCTGACGCGGGGCTCGAACTCACGGACCGCGAGATCGTGACCTGGCTGAAGTCGGACGCTTAACCGACTGCGCCACCCAGGCGCCCCATACCTTTACTGATTTCTTAGCCCACTGCTGATGGGGTTTCTTTGAGGCTTTCATTAAAGAAAAAAAAAAAAATCCAAACAGTCCGGTTCCCTCTGTTCAGAGGAACAGAGATTTGCCCATGGTCAGCCTCCATGACAATAGGGGTCCATGTTTCCCTAGAGTGAACATGACATACCTTCCACTCTCCTTCCCCCCTTTTTAGATAATAGCTTTCTTAAAATATAATTTACATCCCATACAACTCACCCATTGAAAGTATAGCATTAAATGTTTTTTAGTGTATTCATAGAGTATTCACACATCACCACAGTTAATTTTCGAACATTTTCATTATTTTAGAAAGAAACTCTGTACCCTCTTGCAGTCATGCTCCATTTCTCGCCAACCACCACTAGCCCTAGGCAGCCACTAATCTGCTATCTATCAGGATAGATTTGTCTATTTGGGACATTTCATATAAATGGAATCATACAGTATGTGGTCTTTTGTGACTGGCTTTCACTTTGCATAATGTTTCAAGGTTCATCCATGTTGAAGCATGTAACAATACTTCATTCCTTTTTATGGTGAAATGATATTCTATTATATGGTTATTCCACATTTGATGTATCCATTTATCAGTCGATGGGCATTTAGGATGCTTCTACTTTTTGGCTATTAATGAACAAGACTGGTGTAAATATTCATGTTTAAGTTTTTGTGTGGACAGAAAATTCTCTTGGGTATGTATATACCTCTCAGTAGAATTGCTGAGTCCTACAGTAACTCTGTATTTAACCTACTGAGGGGGTGCCTGTCTGGCTCAGTTGGTAGAGCATGTGACTCTTGATCTCAGGGTCTCTTGATCTCAGGGTCGTGAATTGAGCCCCACATTGGGTGTAGAGACTGCTTAAATAAATAAATTAAAACTTTTAAAAAAAACCTACTGAGGAAATCCCAGACTCTTTTCCAAATCTGCTTCACCATTTTATATTCTCACCGGTGATATATTCCATTTCTCCACCTGCCATCCACTCTTAATATTTTAGATGAATGACAGTGGTGACAACCAGTTACAACTTTTCATTTCTCAGCTGGGGTATTGAGCGATGCATATCCTCCTTTTTAAAAAAATAGTTTATTTAGGGGCACCTGGGTGGCTCAGTTGGTCGGGTGACCGACTCTTGATTTCCGTTCAGGTCATGATCTTGCCGTTTGGGGCTTTGAGCGCTGCTCAGGCTCCACGCTAACAGTGTGGAGCCTGCTTGGGATTCTCTCTCCCTTTCTCTCTGCCCTTCCCTGGCCCTCTCTCTCTCTCTCTCTCTCAAGGTAAATAAGTAAACTTAAAAAAATGAAATAGTTTATTATTATTTTTAGTAATCTCCACACCCAACGTGGAACTCAAACTCATGACCTCTAAATCAAGAGTCACATGTACTTCCCACTGAGCCAGCCAGGCGCCTCTATTCTCCTGTATTTATTTATTTAATAATTTTTTAAAGTTTATTTATTTTGAGAGAGAGAGAAAGAGGATGAGCAGGGGAGGGGCAGAGAGAGAGAGAATCCCAAAGAGGCCCCGCCCTGTCAGTGCCAATGTGGGGCTCAAGCTGCAAGATCATGACCTGAGCTGAAACCAAGGGTTGGACACTTAACCGACTGAACCACCCAGGCACCCTTGTTAATTTTTATTTATTTATTTTTTCATTTTTTATTTTATTTTATTTATTATTTATTTATGTGTTTATTTATTTAAATTTAAATCCAAGTTAGTTAACATGTAGTACAATAATGATTTCAGGAATAGAATTTAGTGATTCATCACTTACATGTAATACCCAGTGCTCATCCCAACAAATGCCCTCCTTAATGTCCATCACCCTTTTAGCCCATCCCCCCACTCACCTCCCTGTCATCAACCCTCAGTTTGTTAGCTGTAGTTAAGAGTCTCTTATGGTTTGTCTCCCTCTCTGTTATCTTATTTTTCCTTTCCTCCCCCTATGTTCATCTGTTGTGTTTCTTAAATTCCACATGTGAATAAAATTATAGATTTGTCTTTCTGACTGACTTATTTAAGTTGGCATAATATACTCTATTTCCATCCACATTGTTGCAAATGGCAAGATTTCATTCTTTTTGATTGCCAAGTAATACTCCGTTGTATATATATATATACCACATCTTCTGTATCCATTCATCCATCGATGGACATTTGGGCTCTCACCATACTTTGGCTATTGTTGATGGCGCTGCTATAAACATTGGGGTGCATGTGCCCCTATAAAAAATCAGCATTTTTGTATCCTTTGGATAAATACCTAGTAATGCAATTGCTGGGTCGTAGGGTAGTTCTATTTTTAATTTTTGAGGATCCTCCATACTGTTTTCCAGAGTGGCTGCACCAGTTTGCATTCCCACCAGCAGTGCAAAAGAGATCCTCTTTCTCCGCATGTTGAGTAAGAAGTTGCTGCGGCCAAGATCAAAGAGGTTTTGCCTGCTTTCTCCTCGAGGATTTTGATGGCTTCCTGTCTTATATTTAGGTCTTTCATCCATTTTGAGTTTATGTTTGTGTATGGGGTAAGAAAGTGGTCCAGGTTCATTCTGCATGTCGCTGTCCAGTTTTCCCAGCACCACTTGCTGAAGAGACTGTCTTTTAATCCATTGGGTATTCTTTCTTGCTTTGTCAGAGATTAGTTGGCCATATGTTTGTGGGTCCATTTCTGTGATTTCTAAAATTACATTGGATTTTAAAGCAAATCCCAGACATTGTGTCATTTTACCCCTACATATTCCAGTATATATATTTCTAAGGTAAGAACTTTTAAAAGTGTAGCCATACTGTTACTATCTCACACTAACTATAATTCCTGAGTATCTTCTAATACCTAATCCATACTCAAACGTCTGTAATTATCTTAAATATGCCTTTTCATAGTTTTTTTTTTTTTAAGTAGGCTCTACACCCAATGTAGGGCTTGAACTCACGACCCTGAGGTCAAGAGTCTCATGCTGTACCGACTTGAGCCAGCCAGGCACTCCAGGTGTTTTTTGTTGTTGTTGTTGTTGTTGTTGTTGTTGTATTGGGGACCAGGTTGTTTTCACCTGGGTCCAGATCAGTTCCACACATTTGGTTGTTTTATTTTTTATCCTAAACTAATTATTTTTAATAAAAATTTATTTATTTATTTATTTATAGAAATATTTATTTTTAATTTTTTTAAAACTTTACATCCAAATTAGCATATAGTGCAACAGTGATTTCAGGAGTAGATTCCTTAGTGCCCCTTAGCCATTTAGCCCATCCCCCCTCCCACAACCCTTCCAGTAACCCTCTGTTTGTTCTCCATACTTAAAGAGTCTCTTATGTTTTGTCCCCCTCCCTGTTTTTATATTATTTTTGCTTCCCTTCCTTATGTTCATCTGTTCTGTGTCTTAAAGTCCTCATATGAGTGAAGTCATATGATATTTGTCTTTCTCTGACTAATTTCACTTAGCGTAATACCCTCCAGTTCCATCTACGTAGTTGCAAATGGCAAGATTTCATTCTTTTTGATTGCTGAGTAATACTCCATTGTGTGTGTGTGTGTGTGTGTGTGTGTGTGTATATATACACCACATCTTCTTTATCCATTCATCCATCAATGGACATTTGGGCTCTTTCCATACTTTTGCTGTTTTTGATAGTGCTGCTATAAACATGGGGGTGCATGTATCCCTTTGAAACAGCACGCCTGTATCCTTTGGATAAATACCTAGTAGTGCAATTGCTGGGTCATAGGGTAGTTCTATTTTCAATTTTTTAAGGAACCTCCATACTGTTTCCAGAGTGGCTGCACCTGTTTGCATTCCTACCAGCAGTGCAAAAGAGATCCTCTTTCTCCATCTCCACATCCTCGCCAACATCTGTTGATTTCTGAGTTGTTAATGTTAGTCATTATGACAGGTGTAAAGTGGTATTTCATGGTGGTTTTGATTTGTATTTCCCTGATGGTGAGTGATGTTGAGTATCTTTTCATGTGTCGGTTGGCCATCTGGATGTCTTCTTTAGAGAAGTGTCTATTCATGTCTTTTGCCCATTTCTTCACTGGATTATTTGCTTTTTGGGCGTTGAGTTTGAGAAGTTCTTTATAAATTTTGGATACTAACCCTTTATCGGATATGTCGTTTGCAAATATCTTCTCCCATTCTGTTGGTTGCCTTTTAGTTTTGCTGATTGTTTCTTTGATATGCAGAAGCTTTTTTATCTTGATGAGGTCCCAGTAGTTCATTTTTGCTTTTGTTTCCCTTGCCTCTGGAGACATGTTGAATAAGAAGTTGCTGTGGCCAAGATCAAAGAGGTTTTTGCCTGCTTTCTCCTCGAGGATTTTGATGGCTTCCTGTCTTATATTTAGCTCTTTCATCCATTTTGAGTTTATTTTAGTGTATAGGGTAAGAAAGTGGTCCAGGTTCGTTCTTCTGCATGTCGCTGTCCAGTTTTCCCAGCACCACTTGCTGAAGAGACTGTCTTTATTCCATTGGATATTCTTTCCTGCTTTGTCAGAGATTAGTTGACCATACATTTGTGGGTCCATTTCTGGGTTCTCTATTCTGTTCCATTGACCTGAGTATCTGTTTTTGTGCCATATTTATAGAAATATTTTTAATTTTTAAAAATGTTTTATTTATTTCTGAGAGAGAGAGAGAGAGCATGAGCAGGGGAAGGGTAGAGAGAGAGGGAAACACAGAATCTGAAGCAGGCTCCAGGCTCTGAACTGTCAGCACAGAGCCTGACGTGGGCCTGAATCCACAAGCCACAAGATCCTGACCTGAGCTGAAGTCACACAGTTAACTGACTGAGCCATCCAGGTGCCCCTGATAAATTATATTTAGATAAATAATCACAAAATAACATAAAGTAGTATCTAGTCAGGCATTAAGTGGGATATGGTAAAATATGAGTCACCTCGGTTTCTAGTAGAGTCTTCATTGGCCCTATTGGTAGATCTATGACAAATAGCTTAGAGAACTAGATCAACTAGATTTGAAGCCCCAATCCAGCCTCAGTAGTCCTGTAATCTTGTGCAAGCTAATTTAGTGTTTGCTCTTATTGAAGTTATACATGTGCATAGTTCAAAAAGACAATTCTACAAGACTGGTTACCAACAAACATGAACCAGAAAGAAAGCACTCCCTCATTTCCACCACTACTAGATTTCTTATCCAGGAAGCATCCAATTTCAATTCTTCCAACTAATCTGTTTGGTATTTACCTCCAAACCTGAGAGTAACACACTTATATTGCCAGTTCTTAATATCTCTACTTAGGGTATTATCTATTGGCTTTCCACAATGGAAGATGAAGATTTAGTACTCTATCACACTCACTGTTTCTCCACCACAGATATGAAGTCCATCGTCCCATTCTCCTAATATAGTTAGAATAGCATTCCATCCACATATTCTGACCATGAAAATGCTATTCATAGATAACAAGATTACTGGTTTTTTGCTGCACATTTTGTTTGCTCTAAAGCCCATTAACAGTCTTGCCTTTTGTTTTGCTTAGTTTTCTGTGTATTTATCTTTACTTCAATCCTAAACTGTTCCTTAGCTGTATGAATCTGTTCTCCGTATGTTCAAACACATTAGGTAGTGTATCAGTTCCATTGTGTTGAATAAATCTCTCTTGGAGGCTTTGATGGGCTATGTTTTGGACTGTTGGCTGTTTATCGCTGCTGCCGAGCTATGATCTTGGAGTCAGCCTCTACCATCATCTTCTTTTGGTGTATCTTGTTTCATGGATCCCATTTTTTTTCATGTTCTTCTTTATCTAATGGGACACATCTTCTAATAATTTCCCAAGAAAGGATGCATAAGAAATAAATTTTTGAGACCTTGTCTGTTTGAAAGTGTGTGTCTTTAATCTCATACTTTATTGATAGTATGGCTGGGCATAGAATTCTTGGTTAGAAACTATTTTCCCTCAGTGTTTTAATGATGTTGCCCCACTACATTTAGGCTTTCAGTGTTCCTATTGAGGCATCTTATGCCATTCTGATTTTTTATTTGTATAAAACCTATTGTTCTTTCTGGAAATTTGAGTGTTCTGAAGTTTCATGATGCTGTACCTTGGTGTGGAGGGTTATTTTCATACTGTGCTATGCACTCAGAGGTCCCTTACACTAAAACAAAACAAAACAACCCCTCTAATTATGGAGGCGTTTTATTGAATTATTTCCTTCAATATTTTCCCCTTCCATTTTTTTTCTCTTATTTTCTCTTCCTAGAACTCCTGTATTCAGATGTCATGTCTCATAGACTGGTCTTCTAATTAAAAAAAAGCAAGCCCAACTTTTCTCTCCTGTTTTCCATCTCTGTCGTTTGCTCAACGTTCTGGGAGATTTCCTCAACTTATTTTTCAATCCTTCTTATTTCTGCTATCCTGTTTTTAATTTTCAAGGGTTATAATTTTCTTTTTATTCACTAAATGTACCTTTTTGAATAATTGACATCGTTTATTTGTTTTATAAATAAAATGTTTTCTCTCTGAGGATTTTTATGATTTTTCCCCCTAAGTTTTCATCTCCATGTGCATTTTCTGTTTTTCCACACTGTGTTTATTTTTCAATTGTTTTGGTCTCTGTGTTTACATTGGATACTTTCTCCTAATGTCTCATGATCTCAGCCCATACTTAAGAGTGTGGTGTCTTGTTTTTAGTATTGTTTGCTCTCCCACTTCCTGTGGTACCCAGTGCCCTCAGCAACTGAGCCTTTGGGGAGTTCTGTGGGGTATTTCAGGTTATATGCCAGCTTTCCCCACTACTAGTATAGGATTCAGCTTTTTGGGTTTGCTGAGTTAGTTCTGTCTGTTTACCTGCTTTCCAGCTTCAAAACCTTTATTGCTGGTGTCTCTTCTTCTGTTTTCTTTGTCTTTGTGTATGTCTGCTTTTTTTTTTTTTAATTTTTAAATGTTGATTTGTCTTTGAGAGAGAGACAGAGAGAGAGCAAGCGGGGGAGGGCAGAGAAAGCGAAGACACAGAATCTGAAGCAGGCTCCAGGCTGCGAGTTGTCAGCACAGAGCCTGATGCGGGGCTCGAACCCATGAACCACAAGATCATGACCGGAACCAAAGTTGGACGCTTAATCGACTGAGCCACCCAGGTGCCCCTGTGTACTTCTGCTTTACAACAATCTTTTATGTCACTTTGAGGGGTTTGGAAGGGAGTGGAGGGATGTGGGTACTGTAAATCAGGGTGCAGCAAACTGTAGTCTCTGTGCCACATCCAGTCCTTGAGTTTGCAGGGCACCAGGACTAAAGCTTTCCCATGCCCCTGAAGTTCCAGACCTCATCCTCCATCTCACTCAGTTGCAGCACGTGCCTAGTTGTGTTCTCGTTCCAGCTTCTTCTGTTGCACACACAGATGTCCAGCTTCCCATCCCCCACCCTCCTAGAGGCAGTGAGTAGTAGAATTCCAGCTACTGCCAGATTTTCTGGTCTCCCTGTGGGTGCTGATGCCCCAGGGGGTGTCCTGCCCTAGATCCTCAGCCAAGCACCTTTTGTTTCCTGGACGATATAGCAGTTTCTTCCTCAATTTCATGGTGACTCACTTTTTAAAAATAGTCTTTGATGTGTCAAAGCCTTTTTTCGAAAGTTTAAACAGATTGTATTGACGAGTTCCCTTTCAGTCACATGCATTTTTACCTCCTGAAAGAAACCCTAATATATTAATTAGGCCTGATTTTAGCTTCCTGAAACCACACACCACTTACTTTCAATGCTTCAGTGCTTCTTCTAAGCTGTTCGCACTCTACCAGCATAGCCTATAAGGTGACCTATAAGGTCATCTAATGCAAGCTTAAACACCATCTCCTCCACATTCTTACTAGGTTCTCCCAGCAAAAACTCTGCCTTTTGCATCTGAACTCCTACAGCAAGTTCTCTATATTCTCCTCCTGATAGTTTGTAAACACTTCCATGTCAGGGGCAGGATCTTTTCCTGCAGCCTTTTTTTTTTTTTTTAAGTTTATTTATTTATTTTGAGAGAGAGAGAGAGAAACGCCCAAGCAGGCTCTGCCCTGTCAGTGTGGAGCCCGATGTGGGGATCAAACTCATGAAACCGTGAGATCATGACCTGAGCTGAAGTCAGAAGTTTAACCGTCTAAGCCATCCAGGCGTCCCTTCCTGCTGTCTTTTGAGCTTAGGAAGGACTCAAATATGTTTGATAAATTAATGAAATAAATCTAAGGAGAAACTCCCTGAAATAAGTCTACTGTATCAACAGCCTCTACTTACTCACAGCCGCATCTGCATTCTGATCGTTGTACAGAAATTGTTCCCACCAAGGTTGCAGATGTCTTCCCAGGGAACAATTCTGCTGTATCTTTTCATCCACTCCTTTCTTCCACCTCTTTGCCACATTTCAGCATTCCTTCTTGTAACTGGTTGTCACCTCCTCTGGCTCGCCCTGTCCCACTACTCCTGTCTCTTTAATTATTTCACTGATTTCTCTCCCATAAACCACATTAATGATTGTGTTTTATATTCTGTCTTCCGACCTCTTTCTCTGTATCTTCAGGAATCTCATTTACTCAGGTCTCGTTTGGGATCAGGGAGAAATTGAGGGACTAAGACTAGGGGTTAGAGCCCTCCCCCCAGGATCTAGGCAATGGAGAATCTACAAGAAAGAGCCGTGTGGCCATTAAAGTATTAGTGCCGCTGATAGACCAATAAAGCCCTAAAGTTGAGGCTCTTCCGTAAAGCTAGATTGGAGAACACAGCTTAGTCCTAAGGTCCGAGTGGGGCCTTTTACTTCTGAGAGTCAGACCCTGTGGGGTAAGTTGTGCTTGGAGCAGGTCCAGCCTGCTGTCAGATCCACACATTACACCCAGTCATCAGGAAGGCAAAAAAAAAAAAAAGAGAGAGAGAGAGAGAGTGCCCCAGGGTATTAAAGGGTGAGGACTGGAAGGTAGAGGAAGTGAACCCACTCATACTATAGATGGCTCTGCGATAGCAACAGATATGGAAAGGAGAATCTCAATTATAGGATTATAAGGTAAGCTTCAAAGGAACTGAGGAAAAGCTGAATTCTAAAGGTCTAGTGGAAAGGTGATCCATGGCACAGTCAAATGCCACAGAGAGGGCACTGGAAGAACGTTCTGGATTTAAGACCGCTCTTTAAGGCATCTTTTTGCCCTCAATGGCTGGTCTGTGGCTTTCACTCTGATCTCTGCCACCAGCGTGGGCCCCAGGACCCAGCATCAGGTCTGGCCCATGGCCTCCCACTCTTTGCTCTTCTTTGTCTGCTTGTGTCTCCCCAACTCTCTGTACTTCCCAGTTCAAGTCTCCCAAAGGCAGACTCCATCTGCCTCATAGATGGATGATGATTGGTCTTTGGATTGGCTGCCCCTGGGTCAGGTACCCACTGTGGTCCAGCCGTCGGTGGCCAGAGGAGGGGCAGGGTTGTGCAGTTTAGATGAAGGCCATTCACAATCAGGCAGCAGTCACCCCATCTGTTTGCCCCAAGCCCCAAATGTAGATATAATCCACCTCCTTCCTCATCTCTCACTCTTGTCCCACCAGTCACTCGTCCCGTAAAGTTTTCCTTTTGTTCAATATTTAGCATCCATCCTTTTTTCTCTTCCTGTTGCCCCTGCCTTGGTTCAGGCTGCCATGTCCTCTCTGGAATGAGCGTTCTCCCCATTACCGATCTCCCTGCCTTCAGTCTCTCTGCCCTAAGCTGTCTTTCATTCCCTTGCCAGAATAGTCAATTTCGTTCCCACATAGCAAAGTTTATATTTAAAAAATAAATCAGATTATGTTACTCCCCTGGTTTAAGCTATTAAAACACAATGCAGACTTTTTCTGTGGCCTCCTACACAGGGCCTCCCAAGGATCTAGTTCCCGTCTTCCTCTCTGACCTCATTGCCCACCTCCTTTTATTTTCCATGGTCTGCGTTCCAACAACTGCCTTCTCCCTGTTCCTTAAATGTACTAAGATTGCTGTACTTCCTTCTCCTTTGGCCTGGAGCTCTTTTATCCCTTCATCTTTTCTTGGCTGGCTCCTGTCTTCAGGTCTCGGCCCCCGTGTCACCTCCTTAGAGAAGCCTTCCCAAAACACTTCCTCTGGCAGTGCCTGTACTTCAGTCTCGGTCACTGTCACATCACTGACTGTTCCTCATACCACTTACTCACTGTCAGAAGTTGGTTTGTTCGATCGTTTACTCCTGTTTTTTCCGGTCTCCCTGCCTAAAACATGAAAGTCTTCGAGAATAGGAACATTCTTGTTCTTGGCTTACCGTCGTATCCCTAAGTCTGATGTGTAGTAGTTATTTAATAAATATCTGTTAAATTAAGAAACAGTGAGTTATTTCCTTCATTACTCTTATTTCTATCCTGGTGTATTATACTTAGCTTTTTATCCCCAACTTTATTAAGAGCTAATTGACAAGTAACATTGTGTGAGGTCAGGGTGTATGATGTGATGGTTTGATATATATATGTATTTGTGAAAGAAGGCAAGTTGGCATGTCTGTTGGCTCACCTAGTTACCTTTGTGTGGGTGTGCCTGTGGTGAGAACATTTAAGATCTACCCTCTTAGCAAATATCAGGTGTATAGTACGATATTGATAAGTATCAAATGCTTAGCTTTGTATGTGTTAAAAAAATTTTTTTTAACGTTTATTCATTTTTGAGAGACAGAGAGAGACAGAGTGCGAGTGGGGGAGAGGCAGAGAGAGAGGGAGACACAGAATCTGAAGCAGGCTCCAGGCTCTGAGCTGTCAGCACAGAGCCCGATGTGGTGCTTGAACTCACTGACTGCGAGATCATGACCTGTGAAGTTGGACGCCCAACCGACTGAGCCACCCAGTGCCCCAGCTTTGTACGTTTTTTTTTTTTCAACGTTTATTTATTTTTGGGACAGAGAGAGACAGAGCATGAACGGGGGAGGGGCAGAGAGAGAGGGAGACACAGAATCGGAAACAGGCTCCAGGCTCTGAGCCATCAGCCCAGAGCCCGACGCGGGGCTCGAACTCACGGACTGCGAGATCGTGACCTGGCTGAAGTCGGACGCTTAACCGACTGCGCCACCCAGGCGCCCCTGTATGTTTTTATTTTACCTGCTTGCAAGCTGTTTGAGGGGACATTTTTTTTTTAATTATTCATTCGTGGATCTCTAGCGCTTACACATGGTAGATAGCAGAAGATACATGTTGAATCTGTACTGTGCCAGGTACTACCTGAATATATAGCTTGTTCACATCATTTGAGCTTTGGAAGCCCCTCCAGTGCTAGAAAGACTGAGCTCCATTCTTCTTCATACTCCTTTTATCCACTTCAGAAACCAGACACAGGAAACATCTGACTACAATAAAAGATTTCCAGTAAATTCTAGGTTTCCTCATTGAACAAAGTCATACACAGCAATGCTCTGTTGTACCTGGGTCTGGAATTCTATTTGCTCACTTGTATAGTGCACCACATGGCTGCCTCTGGCCTGGGAGCCAGGAACAGCTGGAGCCTGGGCTGCTTGAAATAAAAATGACATATTTGTTAGCCTGAGAGGGAGCAGTCTGGATATTCTTGCTCTGTGTCTTACAAAAGAAACTTCTTGATTTGTTGAATACCGAGTTTTCCCCTTTAGCTGCCACAGTGTAGTTTATGTCTGAAGTGATCCTCCATCCCTTAGAATAAACGCAAACAACAAATGACCAAACATTCTCAAGTCAGTGCCTTTCATGTTCAAAGCAAAATCCACGAAAACTCACACAAAACATGAATATGTCACTAACTTCCTCCTGCAATTTCTGCCCTGTTACTTGCACCTTTCACGGTACGGACGTGTGGTGTTGGGAGCATTCCACCAACACTCTGACTTTTTCTTTCCAGGGAGTCTCTCCTCTGCTCACTGCTTACTCTTTGCGTACCCTGATCATACTTTATTTTTGTTTTAGGTTCCAGTGAACTTGCCTGTCTTCCTTGGCTGCAAGGCAGAGACTGTCTCTTACTCGGCTCCCTGTCCCAGTATCTAGCACTGGGCCTGGCACATAATAGGCATTTGATACTATTTGTGGGGGAGGGGAGAGGGAAGAAAAAAAAGTCCAGTCTATTTAGGAATTGTTGTAGTTGAGCTAGGAATTGATGTCACGGAGATAATATTTAAACGGCATGAAATACAAGGATGACCTCAGTAACTACAGGGAAGAGCTGAACAGCTTTTGGGCATGCACAGAAAAATGAAGGCAGTCAGGAACCTTCCATCATTTTGCTTTGGTACCAGTGAATTAGAGGTTAAAATCCTACAGCTGGAGTAGAGTTATTTTTTTTTTTAGTTTTTTTTTTTTTTTTTATTCTGATGATATAAGGAATACATGTTCACTGTAGAAATTTTGCAAAAGCGCAGAGAAAAACCATCACCTGTAATTCTTTCACCCAGAGGCAGCCACTGTTAACATTTTGTCTCGTTTCTTTTAAGGCTTAGTTATCATCTTTTACTTAACTCCTAAGCCCTTTGTCTTTGTTTAGATCGAAAAGTTTAAAAGAGATTATTTCAAGTCTGCTTGTGAGTACAAAGAAGGTAAATTGCAATTGGAAAAGTACTTGTCAACTGCAATAAAAATTTCAGATGCTGTTTTTATTGTTGGTCGTGCGGGCAGTCAGCGCCTCAGGAAGCTGGGCCTAATCTTCTCCAGGTGACTGCAGCCTCTAACCTAGGAAGCTCCCTGCCACTTTTCTTATTCTGATTTGTGCATGTGTTTTTATCTTCCTGGGAGGAGGCCACACTTGAACCCCCAAAGCTTCACTGTCCGGGGACAGTTAGGTCGACTTGAGTCGAATGAGAATCTGTATGCAGAATGGATTCCTTCCCCGCTGCCCTGTCCTCCCAGCTTGTGAAATACCACTTAGATAACATCACCTTTGGAAGCAAGCAAGGACATTTACCAGTTTATTCCTTTGTTTAAGAAGCATCTTGACCACTTTCTGTGTGTCAGTTACTGAGCTAGGCATCACAGCCTCAAAATGAATAAATATTCCTTGTCCTCAGGGAACTTGAAATGTTTAATAAGAGAAAAAGAAAAAAAAAAGAAGAGAAAAAGAGAGGTAACCAGGGATTACAATAAATGACAATAACAGTACAGTCTTGGCCTAAAGGAGAGGATGAGCAGAACTGACCAGAGAAGGCGTCAAGAAGTGGGGATGACTGAGTTGGATCTTAATGAAAAAGTGGGAGGTTTTTGCATGCAAACAGGCAGTGAGCACAGTGTGTCTGATGTGTGAAGAAAAGACGGTGTATGCCTCTGGGGAAATGGAGGTAGTTTGCCATATCTGGAACATAAGATATATTAAAAATGGCAAATGAGAGAAAATGAAGGAATGTCAGAGCTTGGACTTTATCTTCCAGACCGTGAGAACCCTCTGAAGGATTTTTTTTTTTTTTTGATTGTGTTTTTTTTGTCTTTTCTTTTTTTTTTTTTAATTTTATTTTTTTAATTTACATCCAGATTAGCATATAGTGCAACAATGATTTCAGGAGTAGATCCCTTAATGCCCTTTACTCATTTAGCCCATCCCCGCTCCCACACCCCCTCCAGTAACCCTCTGTTTGTTCTCCATATTCATGAGTCTCTTCTGTTTTAACCCCCTTCCTGTTTTTATATTGTTTTTGCTTCCCTTATGTTCATCTATTTTGTCTCTTAGAGACCTCATATGAGAGAAGTCATATGATATTTGTCTTTCTCTGACTAATTTCACTTAGCATAATACCCTCCAGTTCCATCCATGTAGTTGCAAATGGCAAGATTTCATTCTTTTTGACTGCTGAGTATTACTCCATTGTGTATATATATATACCACATCTTCTTTATCCATTCATCCATCAATGGACATTTGGGCTCTTTCCATACTTTTGCTGTTTTTGATAGTGCTGCTATAAACATGGGGGTGCATGTATCCCTTTGAAACAGCACACCTATATCCCTTGGATAAATACCTAGTAGTGCAATTGCTGGGTCATAGGGTAGTTCTATTTTTAGTTTTTTGAGCAACCTCCATACTGTTTCCAGAGTGGCTGCACCTGTTTGCATTCCCACCAGCAGTGCAAAAGAGATCCTCTTTCTCCACATCCTCGCCAACATCTGTTGATTTCTGAGTTGTTAATGTTAGTCATTATGACAGGTGTAAAGTGGTATCTCATGGTGGTTTTGATTTGTATTTCCCTGATGGTGAGTGATGTTGAGTATCTTTTCATGTGTCGGTTGGCCATCTGGATGTCTTCTTTAGAGAAGTGTCTATTCATGTCTTTTGCCCATTTCTTCACTGGATTATTTGTTTTTTGGGCGTTGAGTTTGAGAAGTTCTTTATAAATTTTGGATACTAACCCTTTATCGGATATGTCGTTTGCAAATATCTTCTCCCATTCTGTTGGTTGCCTTTTAGTTTTGCTGATTGTTTCTTTGATATGCAGAAGCTTTTTTATCTTGATGAGGTCCCAGTAGTTCATTTTTGCTTTTGTTTCCCTTGCCTCTGGAGACATGTTGAGTAAGAAGTTGCTGTGGCCAAGATCAAAGAGGTTTTTGCCTGCTTTCTCCTCGAGGATTTTGATGGCTTCCTGTCTTATATTTAGGTCTTTCATCCATTTTGAGTTTATTTTAGTGTATAGGGTAAGAAAGTGGTCCAGGTTCGTTCTTCTGCATGTCGCTGTCCAGTTTTCCCAGCACCACTTGCTGAAGAGACTGTCTTTATTCCACTGGATATTCTTTCCTGCTTTGTCAAAGATTAGTTGGCCATACGTTTGTGGGTCCATTTCTGAGTTCTCTATTCGGTTCCATTGATCTGAGTGTCTGTTCTTGTGCCAGTACCATACTGTCTTGATGATTACAGCTTTGTAATATAGCTTGAAGTCTGGGATTGTGATGCCTCCTGCTTTGGTTTTCTTTTTCAAGATTGCTTTGGCTATTCGGGGTCTTTTCTGGTTCCATACAAATTTTAGGATTGTTTGTTCTAGCTCTGTGAAGAATGCTGGTATAATTTTGATAGGGACTGCATTGAATATGTAGATTGCTTTGGGTAGTATTGACATTTAAACAATGTTTATTCTTCCTATCCAGGAGCATGGAATCTTTTTCTATTTTTTTGTGTCTTCTTCAATTTCTTTCATAAGCTTTCTTTGGTTTTCAGTGTACAGATTTTTCACCTCTTTGGTTAGATTTATTCTTAGGTATTTTATGGTTTTTGGTCTCTGAAAGATTTTAATTAAGAGCAAAGCCACAGTGAGGCATACTGTTTAGAAAGGTCATCAGGGGTATAGGGGCACCTGGGTGGCTCAGTCAGTTGGGCATCTGGTTCTTTGTTTTGGCTTGGGTCATGGTCTTGCAGTTTGTGGGTTCAAGCCCCACTTTGGGCTCTGGGCTCATGGCTCAGAACCTGCTTGGGATTCTCTCTCCCTCTCTTCCCCTCCTGCAGTCTGTCTGTCTGTCTGTCTCTCTCTCTCTAACAAAATAAATAAATAGATAAATAGATAAATAAATAAATAGAAAGAAAGAAAGAAAGAAAGAAAGAAAGAAAGAAAGAAACATCATCAGTGGTATAACGGATGATGATGGAAGTGGGCCACATCAGAGGCAGGGGTATGGTTAGGGGCTATGGAACAGTTCTAACAAAAGCAGATAGATAGATGTCCAGAAAGGGGAATTTACAGAGACAGAAAGTAAATCAGTGGTTGCCTGGGGCTGGAGGTGAGAGCAGGGCAGGACTGTAAATGGACATGAGGGATCTTTTTGGAATGATGGAAATGTCGTAAAATTGCGTGTGGTGATAGTTACATAGCTCTGCAAATTTTCTAAAAATCACTGAATTGTACATTTAAAATGAATGAATTTTATACTATGTAAATTATACCTCAGTAAAGCTTCTTTAAAAAAGAGAGGGAAAAATAAGGGGCTCTCTTCTAGAAGAGCTGTAGCACTGAGAGAAGACAGATGTGTGAAATGTTGATAAAGAAGAAGAGGTTGTAGAGGGAGACATTGATTTGATCTCATACAAGATAGGACGGTCACCTATCTGATCAGCCCGGTGTCCTAATTGTGCTTCTGCATCTTTGTGAGAAAACTTCAACCCTACCTTCTACTTGGTAGGTTTCACGGCATGTGGATCTGCCCGTAATTGGAAGCACAGAATGTCTGCCTCTGGACCCTTATCAGAAACCATATCTGTCGGCTCTCTGCCACCTTGTTCTTTGTAAACATTTGGTTTTAAAACATAATATTTATGAAGCATCTGTGATCCATTTACTTCTCTAGGTACTGTTATTCAGCAAATGGGTAAATTTTTGTTTTATTAGAGAGAGAGAGTGCATGCAAGCAGGGGAGAGGGGCAGAGGGAGAGAGAGAGAGAGAGAGAGAGAGAGAGAGAGAGAGATTGAGAGAGAGAGAGAGAGAGAGAGAGAGAGAGACCCAAGCAGGCTCCATGCTCAGCGTGGAGACCGATGTGGGGCTCAATCCCACAACTGTGGGATCATGACCCGACCTGAAATTAAGAGTAAGACGCTCAACCGACTGAGCCACGGTTGGGCCCTTCAGCAGATGGTTACTTCCCGGTGTTCTGCTGGTAATGTGCCAGGGAATAAAGCAGGTATAGTGTCTGCCCTCGTGGAGCTGATAGTCCAGCAGTGGGGACAGATGTATGTACAGTTATGATAATGATTTATCATGTGTTGGGTTTCCTTGTGCAGTAAGAGAAAATGACCTCAGCCTGAGGTCAGAGGATATGGCTGGGGTGGGGGTGTGGCTATAGACCCTGGTCCTATATACATCCAGCTGGCTTTCCCTGGTGGTGAGTGAGCCTTTTGAATATGATCCCTTTTGAGTCTGGGTTTCTGGGGTTATCTTGGGCCTTATCTCGGTGTTCCTTGTAATAGCTTTTATTGAATTATGCATTGGCTTTATTCCATCATTTTGTATGAGCTCGCGTTGTAAGAAATAGCCATACAAGAGTCACGCTTATGTATTATAGAAATATTGTAGAAGTTACAGTCTTCAACGTCATATAGGATCCCCTTTTATTTAAATTTTTTTTTTCAACGTTTATTTATTTTTGGGACAGAGAGAGACAGAGCATGAACGGGGGAGGGGCAGAGAGAGAGGGAGACACAGAATCGGAAACAGGCTCCAGGCTCTGAGCCATCAGCCCAGAGCCCGACGCGGGGCTCGAACTCACGGACTGCGAGATCGTGACCTGGCTGAAGTCGGACGCTTAACCGACTGCGCCACCCAGGCGCCCCTAGGATCCCCTTTTATTATTAGGACCCACAGGAGAAATTTCTTCCTGATGACTGTTTCATATTTGCTTTTATATTTTGGTCTTTTAGTCGCCCCGAAGCACCCTGCTGCATCACGCTTCAGGTCTCCACACAAGTATTCTCTCTACCTGGAATGCCTCATTCCAGGGGTTTGTGGGGTTTAACCCTCACTTCTCCCTCAGCTGTTAGTCCAGGTGTCACTTCTTCAGGGAAGCCTTCCCTAACCAGCCCCCAGTCCCCTTCCAAACTCGGTCTGATTCTTTTTTTTTTTTTTCATTTCTTTAATGTTCATTTATTTTTTGAGAGAGAGATACAATGCGAGCAGGGGAGGGGCAGAGAGAGAGGGAGACACAGAATCCGAAGCAGTCTCCAGGCTCTGAGCTGTCGGAGCCCGATGCGGGGCTCGAACTCACAAACTGTGAGATCATGGCCTGAGCTAAAGTCAGACGCTTAACTGACTGAGCCACCCAGGTGTCCCTCGGTCTGATTCTTAATAGAGATATTCAAAGCATTCTGTTTCACTCAGACAATTTTTAGTTGGGTGATTTGTTGTTTGGTAACTTTTTTTTTTTTGTCTCTTAGACTGATGTCAGGGAGACCTGTGAGGGTAGAGACCATGCCCTTTTGTTTGTGGCTGTATCTCAAAGTCATAGCATATTGTCATGCCCAATAAATATTTGCTGACTGGTCAAATGAATGAATGTGCTGTGGGTACTAAATCTTGTGACTGTTCATTTTCTCCTTTCCTTTGGCAGTTTGGGAGCTCAGGCCTTCTTGATTCCACCTGTGGCATATGCACAGGTCCTCATGGCATGCGTTTTGTGCACTAACATTCCCCGGACTATGTAATATTTTTCCTTTCTTGACTTCTTCATTTTTTAAAAAATTCCAGTGTGTCCTGTAAATTCCTGTAGGCCATTTTAAGCCCTTCTGGGGAAGAAATAATAAACAAATTGGGTATATGAGTAGGAAAAGAAAGGGAGAAGTCAAAGGGAAGTGTTAGTGCCTTTAACCAGCTGCAGAAGAGTTTTCTTTTGCATTGCTTTAATTTTATTTTCATTATAAGAAGGGGGAAAAAAAGTAAATTTGTCCCCTAGTTTTGCAGGAAATGCCTGTGAAGAATTCGAGGCCTGTCTCTGCCCTGAGACGTTCCTCCCAGTGGTGGGAGGCTAGGGGCTGGGCTTGGTAGGGCCTCCTGGCCCAGTGGATGGGTGGGCATGGGCCTGTGGAGGCTGTCCATGCAGCTGAGTTCCAATCCAGTTGATTTTCCCTCATGGGGGAGGGTTTGGGCAGAGTCAGTGGGAGCTTGGTTTTTTTTTTTTTTTTTTTTTTTTTGTCTTTTTAACTCTAGCAAGGAGAAAGAAATGAACTTGTCCTCTTGTGTTGCAGATTCAGTGGTTCTTTCCTTTGACTCCGCTGGACAAACACTAGGCGCAGGTACCAATCTTCCCCCCTCTGTCCTTTCTGCACTCAGCACTTGGCCACATTTGAAGTGGAGCCTGGTGAGGTGGGGGGGGGGGGGGTCTCTGGGAAGGGCAGTGGGATATCTCAGGATTGTGGGAAAGTCTTACAAAGCTTTTCTGGAGACTTGTGGTCTAAGAAGTGGGATGTAGCATCTAGAAGACTCTGCCAGTTGCTTAAAGAATTTGCAGTAGATGCTCCTTCCTCATTCAGATCCATCCAGCTCCATAGAACAGGAATCTGTTTCCTGAGCACAGATTGCGGCCTAGAGGGTGGGGCAGAGGGCATTAAGAGGCCCGGAGCTCTGGGTATGTTGAAGTAGATAATTATCCGGCCTCTCCAGCAAAACCTTAGGCTGAGGAGAGTGTCCCGGCTTCCTGCGGACATACACTGTTGCACGTTTGCACGCACATCCCGTGTGCCCCAATACACACCTCCTCCAGGGTGTGCACTTTACTGTGTACTTGTGCCAACCCACGTGCATGTCATCATGCTGCCTCTCTTCCCTGTGTCGAAATGTGGGACTCACAGATGGACATACAAGTCACCTTTGACACCAAATCACTCCGGCTCAGTGGAGCTTGGCGGTGAGCAGAAAGAGACGTCGTTTTGATTCTTCACCTTGGCTGACATCACGTTCGTATGGGAGCCCCAGGACGACTTTCCTTTGTGAGAAGAGCATCTCCGGGCATCAAGCCTGCATTTCTAGTTGGAGATAGTGGGCCTTGGTGGTGGGTGCTGCCTGTGAACAACAGGGAGACTTTGCTGGCCTGCCGAGGGCAGTTAATTGAAGGCGTGTAGCTGTCCTTGAATGCAGCAGATTGGTGTTTCACAGAGCAGCCCTGAGGCTTTGGCAGTTGTGGCCATGTGGGCAAGGGGAGAGGTGAGTTCAGAGACTATAATCATTGCTACCACTGCTTACTAAGGGCCTACTATGTGCCAACACTGTGGTAGGTGCTTTATACACATCGTGCAAGGTGGATAGTGTATCTTTGATTACAGATAAAAGAAACTAATGCTCCCAAAGGTGAAGTAACCTGTCCAGGACCACTCTTATCTGTCCACCTCTAGAGCTCATACTCTCTCCCTTGCTATCTTGCTCTTTCATACTTTGTATGCTTGAGGTATACTCCACTCAAATGCTGAGACAAGAGAGATCACTTTAAGATAGAGTGGACAGACAGAAAGTTCTTAAATAGACACAAAAGTTGTGTCTGCTGCTATAGGAAAAGATCAATCGCTTTTGCTGTATTAAAGTTAAGAACTTCTCATTCACCAGGAAGACACCATTAAGAGAATGAAAAGGCGATCCAGAGTGAAAAAAAGATATTTATAACATGAACAGCCAACAAAGGGTGTGTTTCCAGAAAAGAGAGCTACAGAAATCAACAGGAATAAAGAAACAACCCAGTATCAAAACAAGCAAAAGGCCTGAGTAAGCACTCCATGAAAGAGGAAATCCAAATGGCCGATAAACTTATGAAAACGTGTTCGGTTGCATCGCTGCCTAGGGAGAGGCAAATTAGGATTACCTTGAGATACCACTGCACATCCACCAAAGTAGCAAAACTTGAAAAGCTCCATATTCCAGTATTGGTGAGGATGTGGGACAGTGGAAACTCTGGGTCTCCACTGGTCAGAGGATAAATTGGTTACAATCCTTTAGAAAAGACTGTGTAGTATCTAGCACAATTTGAATATACACATACCTCATGAGCTGGCACTTCCTCTCGTAGCTATATTCCCTACAGATATGGATGCGTCTGTATGTACCAGGATATATGTACAAGATACATGGACAGGAATCTCTCTCATTGGCTGCAGCTAAAGGTCTGGACAGGTGCATTTAGCAGCTGTTTGAGGACTCTGAAATATAAAGAGTAGTAGGCAGATTGGGGGAAGAGACCAGAATTAAAAGCACTACCACGCTGGCAGTGAATTTTTCATTTTTTCCTCTGGTATCCCATGTCCTCAATGCAAGGCCCCAAACCCAGCAGTGCCCGTTAGGGAACAGCCAGAGAGAATTCCAGAAGACCTCTAGTTATGGCTCTGGGGCGGGGATGGGGCTCTGAGACTCAGACAGAGGGGGAAATTCCAAAGGTTGGTTTTATTTTCCTCCCTTCTCCCTCGTGCCTTAGACCGCAGGCAGCCCCACTATAGTGGTGGTGGTACCGCCTGTGACAGCAGTGGGGTCGCCAAGCACCTAAAACTGAAAAAGGGAAATGTTCCTCTCTGATCAGAGGAGCTGTAATCCCAGGATGGTGGGGGCAGGGGGTGAAATCGGTTGCTCTTTTTCCTCCGCCTTCCTGCTGCTTGGGCCCAGATCTGGGTACCGTTCAGGAAATGTGAGGGACAAGGCGGTAACTAAGATCTCAGCTGTCTAGCCAGAGGTCCGAGAGGGGGAGGCCCGATGAACTGGAAATCATCAGGAGAAAACAGGGAAGAGCTCAGGAAAGCAGCCCTTAAAAGTTGTTTATGAACAGCTAACTGCTGAGCTGTGCACGCACGCATCTGATTCTAGCAAACACCAAAGACTCTGAGAAGTGGTCCAAGGGATAGACCACTGACTGAGTCCTAGACTGGACATTGGGTGGTGTCCACAGAGGACCCACTTGAGGAGGCTTTGAAAATGGAACTGGCATTGAAACTATAACCTATGGAAGGCTGGTCAAAACTTGCCACCTAAATCCAACCTGGTTGAGAGTCTGGTAAAACAAAAATGTCAACACTCTCCACTGGATTTAAACAAGACCTAAATGTTCATAACCTCATATTCAAAATATCCAGGATACAATCCAGAATTAATCATCATGTGAAGAACCAGGAACATCTCAACACAGATGTTGGAATAACCAGACACTTCCTTTAAAGCAGCTGTTATGAAAATGCTCTCCAAAATAAGGGCAAACGGTATTGATGCAAAAAAGATAGAAACTGTTAGCCACTACCCCCCAAAAAGGAAATAAAAAGGAACCAAATGGAGATATAAGAAAAAAAAATGCAATAGTTGAAATTTTAAAAACTGAGTGGACTCAATAACAAAATGGAGATGAAGAACAAAGAATCAATGACCTTGAAAGGAAAGCAATAGAAATTACCCAATATGAACAACAGGAAAGAGTTACAAAGTTGAGCAGAGCCTCAGTGACTTGTGGGACAACACCAGAAGGTTTGCCGTCTGTTGTTGGAGTCGCAGAAGAAGAAAGTGCAGTGCAGAAGAGATACTCAAAGAAATAATGGCTAAAACTCCCCAAGTTTGGTGCCCACCTGGGGTTTATCCTAGAGATGGAAGGCTGGGTCAGCATTCAAAAGTCACTCAATGTAGTCCACCATGTTCACTGTCTAAAGAAGGGGAACCGCATGGTCATGTCAATTGGTGAAGAAAAAGCATCTGACAAAGATTCAGCATCTACTCGTGACAAAAACTCTCAGCATGCTTAAAAGGGAACTTCTTCAACTGGATGTGGGGCATCTACAAACAGCCCACAGCAAACATCATGCTTCATGGTAAAAAACTGTTCTCCCCCAGAGATCAGGAACCACTCCTAAAAGTCCCAGCCAGTGTGGTGAGGCAAGAAAAAGAGACAACAAGAATATAAATTGGAAAGGAAGGAATAAAACTGGCTCTCTTCATAGGTGACATGATTGTTTACATAGAAAAATCTCAAGGAATCTACAAAAAAAATCCTAGAACTAATAACTGAGTTTAGCAAGATAAGAAAGAAGATGAAAATGTAAAAATAAAATTATATATGTTAGCAATGAATAATTGAAAATAAAAAATTAGGGGTACCTGGGTGGCTCAGAGGGTTGAACTTCTGACTCTGGATTTTGGCTCAGGTCATGAGCTGTGGGATAAAGCCCTTTGTGCTGTGCATGGAGCCTGCTTAAGATTCTCTCCCCTCCCCCCCCCACCTTTGTTCTCTCTCTCTCTCAAATGAAAATAAAAACACATAAATAAAATTAAAAAAATAAATTAGCAGTAGCCCTCCTCACCCCAAACCAAAATAGTTACATATAAATCTAATGGAATGTGTGTGGGATCTGTGTGCTCAAAGCTGTTCCTCTCCCAAGTTTTTGTCCCCATCTGCCCAAGTGTTCAAGCCACAGACCCGGAAACCTCTTTGATTGTTGCCCCTCCTCTCCCTTTCTCACTTTTTCTGTCTTCGCAATGTGTTCTTGTCTAGCCTTTTTCCAGCAGCTCTGTCCAAGGTACCATCTTCTCTCCCCTGGATAAGGAAACATCTACTGGTCTCTCTGCTCATTTGTTGTTTTCCAGTAGTCCATTCTCCACATTGTAGCCAGAGTGATCTTTTAAAATGTACATCAGATCATATCTTGTTCCCACTGAAAACTCTCCATTGACTTCATGGTACACTTAAAATAAGACCCAAACCCCATGACCTATAGGGTCTGACTTGCTAGCTCTTACTGTGGTTTCTCTTGAGTTTTCTCAACGCTTAGTCCATTTTGTCCCTCTCTGCCCTCAAGCCACATTGGCATTCCCGTGAGTCCATGAATATGCCAGGCCCCTTCCTGCACCAGGGCCTTTGTACTCAATGCCTCCTGTCTCTAGAATGCTTTACTCCTGCTTTACATGACTGTCCAAGGTCTGTGTTCAAATGTCACTCTGCAGAAAGGCCTTCTTGGATCACTGCGTCTAAAGTAGTCTACTCTCTTGACACCCAGTCCTTCTCTAAGAGAGTTTGTCTTTATTTCTTCTTGGCACTTATCCTTCCTTCAAATTATCTGCTATTTACTTGCATACTGTCAGTCTCCCCCAGTAGAATTTGGCCAGGGACCTTGCCTATCTTGTTTATCACTGTGTCCCTGGTACTTAGAACAGTACCTGGCATATACTAGGTGCTCAGCAAATATTGAATGAAAAGTAGGAAAATGGAAACCGTAATGTCCATCATGTAACACATACTTAGGGATTACATAAGAAATGGCACATCCGTATGGTGAAATGGACTCCAACAGCCATTAAAAATGATGCAGTCTTATATTTATTGACACAGAAGACATTAGGGATATTGTTGAGTGAACAAAACAGGAACAAAGAACATGTATATTGAGGCCACACGTAAGTAAAATTATATATGCACGTTCACACATGTATTTATGGAAAGAGATTTCTGTGAAGGTAGTCACCAAAACGTTTGAAGGTATTAACTTTAGAAAATCGGAATTTCAAATGGTGCTTACTTCATGCTTTCAGAATCCAAATGTAGGGGCGCCTGGTGGCTCAGTCGGTTGGGCATCCTGCTTCAGCTCCGGTCATGATCTCACGGCTTGTGGGTTTGAGCCCTGCATCGGGCTCTGTGCTGACAGCTCAGAGCCTGGAGCCTGCTTCAGATTCTAAGTCTCCTTCTCTCTCTCTGCCCCTCCCCGACTTGTGCGCACTCTCTTTCTCTCTCTCTCTGCCTCTGTCTCTCTCTCTCTCTCTCTCTCAAAAATAAAGAAACTAAAAAAATAAAATGAAAATCCAAATGTAAAAAACTTATATGGTAAGCATGTGTTAACCCTAAACTGGGGAAAAAATAAAATTATTTTTGTTTGAAGAGAGGGACTCTGTCTTATTTTATACAATAACTGCTTGGTGATTATTTGTACTTCTCTACCTACTAGGCGGTAAGCTCCATGAAGTTTAAGATACAGACTGCAGAGTGAGCCATTTTTTTCTTTTTCCTGCCCCAGCTGCTCTTTTGACGTGTTTTCCACCAAAATTCTGCTGCAGCTTCACGCAAGATGCCCCGACATGGTCTGGACACGCTTGCTATCATGAATAGAATTGAATTCACTGCATGCCCTGCTCTGGACACTGGACATTGATATTTTCCCAGGACAGAGGGGAAATGGGTACATGACCCCTTTGCCTCCACTGGCAGGGCTGGGGCTTTTACCTTCCAGGGGAGGTTCCACTTTCCTTTGTCCCCAGATGTGTCACAGCTGTGCTGTGCTCAGAGGGAGCGTGGTGCAGAGTCACAGGAGATCGGGGCTTATCAGGAGTTTCTTGCGAGGCCCTCTCTGCCCCCATGCCGATGTGCACCCATTTGAGATTGGATTTCAGTGTGTGAAGTTCTAAGTTATTTTACTGGGTCACTTAATTTAGTCTAGGTCAGTGAATTTTTCTGTTTATTTTATGATACTGCTTTTCCTATTTTAGTTTGTCTTTGATTAATTGATCCTCCATTGTGATTTATTTCCCTGACTTGAGATGATGTGGGAGCTGTTTGCATTTTGGCCAGCCCGTCTCGGGCCGTGGTTAACTCCCATGATTCACGTGGGGGGCAGCAGCAATTACTTAATGAACATCTGCTTTGTGCAGAGCATAGGGACAGCTGGTGGGAATTTCTGGTGGTCCCTTAGAATGAAAAAAGGAAGTGGGTCACTGGAGACCAAAAATGCCAGCAGCACAGTTGGCTCGCGACATGCACCTGTGTTCCCAGAAATTCCATTCTAGGGCTCAGTGGCCTGCTGATGAGGCTAGAGTAGGATACTTGGCTTGGGGAACTTTCAGGGAGGTCTCCCTTCATTCTAGAAGAGGATCTCGCTGTGTCATGCAGTGCTCCCAGCTGTTTACACGTGAGAGAGAACAGAGGCTGAGAGTGATACTAATTTGTACACCATGCTGAGATAAACAGGAAGACACTGTGTGTAATCGGGCATTGTGAAAGCATTCATAACTTTCTTTTTTTTTTAATGTTTATTTATTTATTTTGAGAGAGAGAGCAGGGGCAGAGAGTGAGGGAGAGAGAGAGAATCCCAAGCAGGCCCTAAGATGTTAGCGCAGAGCCTGAGGTGGGGCTTGATCTCACAAACCATGAGATCATGACCTGACCTGAGATCAAGAGTCAGATGCTTAACTGACTGAGCCGCTCAGGCACCCCAAGCATTCATAATTTTCTTTTCGGAATTATTAACAAAGTGAAATACAAAGTATTATGGAATATATTAAATGTTGAATTGCTATAAAATAAATATTTTCCAAGTTTTTTTAAAGTTTGTTTATTTTGAGAGAGAGAGACAGGCAGGGAGGGGCAGAGAGAGAGGGAGAGAGAGAACCCCAAGCAGGCTCTGCACTGTCGGCACAGATCCCATGGCGGGGCTAGAACTTACAAACCATGAGATCGTGACCTGAGCTGAAACCAAGAGTCAGACGCCTAACCGACTGAGCACGCAGGTGCCCTAATATTTTCGGATTTTTAAGTGAAAAGCTTGAGCTTGTTTCATTGTTCATAAATTTTCATATCAGGGTTTAAGCCTCAGAGGTGGTCAGTTTTCATAAATGTTCCATATATGCTTGAAAAGAATGTGCATTTTCTACTCAGTGGATGTAAGTTAGTCTATATCAGTTCAAATTTATTAATTGTTCTGCTCAAATCCTTTGAATTCTCACTGATTCAGAGAGCCTGGTTTTTCAGTGGTTGTGTTTCCCATTATGATGACAGGAGACTTGTATATTTCTCCTTGTAATTTTTGTGAATTTGGCCTTTTAGAGAGAGAGGTTTTGTCACTAGGTACATACACATTTGAGTACATAGCCCCCTTTTGTTTATGTCCAGTTTC
Source organism: Prionailurus bengalensis (assembly GCF_016509475.1). Taxonomy (NCBI): domain Eukaryota; kingdom Metazoa; phylum Chordata; class Mammalia; order Carnivora; family Felidae; genus Prionailurus; species Prionailurus bengalensis. The sequence continues at coordinate 34,394,504 of NC_057345.1, forward strand.
TGAACCTTCTAGAAGTTTATGTGAGGTCAGAACACTGACCTAGTCCTTTGGAATGGAAATGGAAGAGTTAATGGTTAATTTCGGAGACCTGAGTCATTTGAAAAAGCACCGTGTGCATTCACAGGTCTGACTTGGTACAGGTGCAGGAGGAGAAGAGCAGATATTTGCATTATCCATGCCACTTCCCACCTGGAGCCAGGCAAAGGACACACATGTGCTCCTCGGCCAGGGGGTTTTGTACTGCTGAGCTTTGCAGCCTGGCTAAGGCAGGAAGCCCAAACCACCAGACTAAACATTTCTCCTTCACTGCATAGCTGTGGGCTTGCTGCTTTGACACCTGAGGAGAGAATACCTTCAGGTGCTGGGGGTGCTGTATATGCACATCAGCCTACATTATGCCTGGCTGACTGGTGAGTCCCAGAGTCTTCTGTACTTACTACAGATTTGGGATCAGTGGACTGTCAATGAGGCCCAGGCTTTACTGCCAACTTCCCCAGATGTGAGTTGACGCTGAAGAAATGCTCAAACTAGCATTTCCGTATTGTAAAACTGAATTCACATGCAACTTCGAAAACACATTCATAAACAGTGAGATGCTCTGCGATCTGCAGATTTGCCTTGTGCAAACCCGACGGTAGGAAGCTCTGCTTCTATGTCCCAGAGCATTATGCCTCGGCCTTCCTGATTGCTTTCTCTAGTTTATATTTCCTGAACACTAGACTTAAGCTTCCCTGCCAGTCCCGGAATTCTGTGAGGAGCTGGGCACAGATCCAACCACCAGTACCAGCTTACGAATATGAGAGTGGGGTGCTTGTTGGTAAGATCCCCGGATGTGCTGGAAACGGGCAGTCAGAAGCCTCAGAAAGTCTTTGTGGAGGAAGTTAAGTTTTAGGCTATTATAAATGCGGGGAGGGAATTAACCTTGGCAAGTGTGGAGTCCTCAAAAGGGAACCCCAAAGTAAAAGCCAGAAACCGATACAGGGGAGGAGTTTCCCCAGAAGAGCAGGGCAGCCTCTGCATAAGCAGAGGTGACTGTGATGCAGTTATCTGTAGGGCTGGGAGCAGAAGTGGCCAGAGCACTGTAAAAGGTGGTGGGCTAGTGACAGATGAAGCCACTGATGCCACCATTGTTACGCTTTTAATGTTGCCCCCTTGCAAGGGGTGGAGGAAGACAAAGAATCCAGGTCTTGGGGTTACTATTAGGGTCTCTTGGTCATTAGGTCACTCCCTTCATTCTTCCATTTGCTTAGCACATTTACGGAATACCGCCTCTCTGCCACACCCCATACGAGGGGCTAGAGATACAGATACATATAGTTAGGATTGTTTAATTGCAAGCAACAGAAATGGAACCCGGCTAGTTTAAAAGAAAAAGGAATTTACTGGAAGGACACGGGTACCCATAGAATAAAATTAAGCATCAAACAGCTGGCCCTCATAAAGGACACAAAGGGCAGTGCCAGGAATCTAGATTGCAACCAGCGGTCCATTTTTTCAGCATCCTGTTTCTCTCCCCAGTGCCACGCCGCCTAAGAGAGGAGGGTCCGGCTAACCTAGCTGTTGTCGAGTGCCCCCACTCTGGACAGGCAAATCCCACTGACAGTCTTACCACTTGCCTGCTGTAGAAGAAAGGCAGTTCCTTAAAAGAAATTCAAGCGGCTTGTTTCCAAAGGGAGGCAGAAGTGCCGTGAGGGCAAGTAATCGTTGATGCTTTAATGCTGCGTTCGAGGAGCATGTAAGAGTGGGCACATCCGAGGCAGGAGGGTCAATAAATTCTCTTCTGAAAGAGAGTACGTTTGAACTACAGTCTAAAGGATAAGCAGGAATTAACACGAGTAAAGAGATGAGAGCACATTTCAGGCAGAAAAAAGCTGCTTCTACAAAAGAGTCCTATGCCGAGGGAGCTCACGGCTTATGCAGAGAACTGAAGAAGGCTGGGATGGCCTGAGCAGCAGGCACAGGGCGCAAGATAGTGGAAGATGGAGATGGAAAGGTAGCTAAAAGCCAAGCCATGAAAGGTCTTGTGGCTCTACAAAAATACCTGTTAGATTTTGCTTTGGTGACAACCAAAATCTTGAAGGATGAGTGGGTGTTTGCCAAGTCAGCAGGCTGAGGAGGGCATTACAAAGAGAGGTAACGTGGTCCGAGTAGCTCTCAGGCATAGAGGCTGCACACAGAGGAGTGACGGAAGGTGAGGCTAGGGAGACAGGTACAGAGTGAGAGGTGGCTGTGTGGTCAAAGCAACAGTGCAGATGCGGCAAAAGCAGTGGCCGTGGTTTAGGGAACAGGATCTGTATTTAGAAATGAGAGAGAGTATACCAAACATGTCTGTCTTGAAGTACTGAATGGCAATGGCACTAGCAAACAAAACAAAACAAAACAAAACATGTGGCTGGGGAACAGGGTGCACATAAATCTGATTTGCAGCATTCTGAGTTTGCGGTGACTGGATCATTTAGGAGCAATGCGTAGGAAAGAACCAACGTGGAAAGGGGTTGGGAATAATGTTAAAATTATTTTTAATGTTTATTTATTTTTGAGAGAGAGAGACAGAGCATGAGCAGGGGAAGGTCAGAGAGAGAGAGGGAGATGCAGAATCCAAAGCGGGCTCCAGGCTCTGAGCTGTTGGCACAGAGCCTGACACAAGGCTTGAACCCACGGACCGAGAGATCATGACCTGAGCTGAAGTCGGACGCTTAACCAGCTGAGCCACCCAGGCGCCCCAGGAATAATGTTTTAAGTGAAAGGAAAAGCAGGTACAAAGGGCTGGAGATCATAGATACTTAGGAGGCAAATAAAATAGTTCAGTTTGGTCAGAGCATAGACTTTGGCAGGGGCAGGGTGGCAGTAATATAGGGACTCCAAAAGTAAAGTTGGAATGGTCACTGTAGGTCAGATCCTGAAGGACCTTATGAATCAAGAGACTGGGATTCGTTGTTAGAACAGTAGAGGCTGTTCAAAGGTTTTAAGCAGGGTTATGACATAACCATGTTTGTCCTATAGAAAGATAGCTCTGACCATATCAGGAAGAATCTATTAGAGGGGGACAAGACAGGAGGCAGGAAGCCTAGCAGTAATCCAGATGAGAGGTAAAGCTGGCTTCTTAGAGAACAAAAATGAACAAAAGTAAGTGGGTTGGAGATCCATTTAGAAGATGAAATTAAAAGGACATGGTAATTCAAGCACTCCGATGTTTATAGCAGTGTTATCTACCATCGCCAAATTATGGAAATAGCCCAAGTGTCTATCAATTGATGGATGGAAAATGAAGATATGGTGTATATATATACAATGGAATGTTAGCCTTAAAAAAGAATGGAATCTTGCCATTTGCAAGGACATGGATGGAGCCAGAGAGTGTTATGGCAAGCAAAATAAGAGATAGACAAATACCATATGATTTCGCTTACATGTGGAATTTAAGAAACAAAACAAATGAGCAGAGGGGAAAAAAAGAGAGAGAGGCAAACCAAGAAACAGACTCTTAACTATACAGAACAAACTGATGGTTACCAGAGAAGATGTGAGTGGGAGGATGGATTAAATAGGTGTTAGGGATTAAGGAGGGCACTTGTTGTACTGAGCACTGGGTGGTGTATGGGAGTATTAAATCACTATGTTGTACACATGAGGCTAATATTACACTGTACGTTAACTAACTGAAATTTAAATAGAAACTTTTAAAAAACGGACATGGTAATTAAATAAGAAGGAAACAGAAATCAAGTAATTCTCTCAGGTTTCAAGCTTGGGCAGCTGGGTGAATAGTGGTACAATTCATTAAGGTAGGGAATACAGGAGGAGAACCAGGCTCTACAGGTATGTGAGTTCTGTGAATGTGAACTCTGTGTGGGGCAGCCTGAGTTTCAGGTGTCTGTAGGAGGTGGAAATGTGCAGCAGACAGCTGAATATATAAGTCTGGGACTCAGGAGAGGGGTTGGGCAGGAATAAGAAGTTGGGTTTGGGTGCAATGGAAGGATCGTTGGGCAGGCTAACCTGAAGAGTTGAGTGGGGTGGAGTCTACCCTGGATAAGGAAAAAGCAAAGAAAGAGGGAAAACAACAACAACAATGACAAAAACCAGACAAAATATATGAAAAAATTTTTTCTGACATTGAACAATAGGTAGCACATGGTACTGGTCTCTGAAAGAAGAGGAACAAATGAGGTTAGCCCTATAATTGTCCAAGCTAACAGCCTGGATGGAGTTTCCAGACCCCCGCACAGGGAAGAAGAACCCATACAGGATCCTAGAGTCTTCCTAAGAGGAAACAGATTTGAGAATTTGGGAGAAAGGCTTCCAGAATTCATAAGTACCAAAGAGGGAAGAGCTGCACACAGAGACAGCTCTAGAGATCTGTAGAGGGTCCCCTTAGACTCACTACAGTTCACACAGGGCTGGGAATAGTGGTGAAGCATCATAATACATGGGCATCCATGGCACATTCAGAAGGGCATTGCCTTAGTCGTGGGGCAGAGTTAGCAGTGGTGCAAAATTAGCCCTAGATGAAAGTCCACTTTGCCTCTCATCTTAATCCTACAAAGCTTGAAAGCAAGCCTTGAAAGGATCCAACTGTTTCCAAGTAATCTAACTGCACCTCAAAAATAAATAAAGAATGCACAAATATTCTGTGCTCAGCAAAGTAAAATTCACATGGCTGGCATCTGGTCAAGAGTGACCAGGCTCACCTGAAGCTACTACAATACTGTATGTTAACTACTCCGGAATTAAAATTAAAAAGTGTGTGTGTGTGTGTGTGTGTGTGTGTGTGTGTGTGTGTGTATAAAGAATGACTAGCTAATTCAGAAAAGCATGAAAATACAACCCATAATGAGAAAAAAACAATAGAAATAGGCCTAGTGATAACACAAAAGATAGAATTAGTAGGCAAAGACATTAAAACATAGTCCATATCTTCAAGAAGGTAGAAGAAAGCATGAGAATATTAAGGAAAGACATATAAGATACAAAAAAGAAATTTAGAGGTGAAAAAATAGTGTTTGAGATGAAAACTATACTGAATGGGTAAACAGGCAATTCGACACTGCAGACGAGATGGGTAAACAGGCAATTCGACACTGCAGAAGAGAAGAGTAGTCAACTGGAAGATATTTCAATAGGAAGTATCTAAAATAAGAGAGCAAAATTACTGGGAAAAAAAAGTAACAGAACATCAGCGAGTGGTGGGGCATCAAGCAACCTAATACATGTGTCACTGGAACTCCCCCAGAAAGGGAGGGCAGAAAATTTTTTGAAGAAATAATGGCCAGAAATTTTTCAAATTTGATGAAAACCATAGACCCATAATAGATCTAAGAAGCTCAAGGAACCCCAAACCCAAGAAAAGTGATGAAAAAAACCCACCACAGCACATCAGAAGAATTTCCCCCTCACGGCCACAGGGACTTGGCATCTGACAGAAAAAGCAATTTCCCCTTGAAAGCCACAGGAAAAGTGAGGTCTCATATGGCAGAGTGGGGCTTCAAGTCTGCGTGGAGGTCGAGGGATGTAAGCCAGAGCGCATTACGAGAAAGATTTTAAAAGGAGATTGGTGGGGCGCCTGGGTGGCTTAGTCAGTTGAGCGGCCGACTTTGGCTCAGGTCACTATCTCGCGGTCCGTGAGTTCGAGCCCCGCGTCAGGCTCTGTGCTGACAGCTCGGAGCCTGGAACCTGTTTTGGATTCTGTGTCTCCCTCTCTCTGACCCTCCCCCATTCATGCTCTGTCTCTCTCTGTCTCAAAAATAAATAAACGTTAAAAAGAAAAATTAAAAAAAAAAATAAAAGATTGGTCAGGGAAGAAAAAACCCACGGCAGAATGAGGATGGGAAGGAAAAAGTCCGAAGCCCATTTTAACAGTGGTCCATTTAATATCGTCCATGGCTATACCTATTTTCCGCGGAGACTGAGTTAGCTGTATGTTTTCCAAAGACTTCCTACTGTTCCCGAGAGCCTGCATTTGTTCAGGACGGCATGTCCGTTCTTCTGGTAAATTCTCCTAACCACATGTGTAATGTGGGAGTAGTAATTTTTTTACAATCCTTGCTTCCTGTCACTGTGATTAGAGCGGGTGTGAGGAACAGATGTACACAAGGCCACTCCTGGCCCTTCCCTGGGAGTTTTGCCATTTTGTGCAGAGAGACCGAGTCTCAGTCCCTTTCAGAGGCAAAGCTGAAGGTGTGTATCTGAAGGTTGCCAGCAGCATGTTTTCTAACTTAGGAAGGAAGCTGGTCAGGGGAGAGCAATGACTCAGGGAGGCGCAGTGGTGGTCCAGTCACTTTCTGTGGTCCCTGAAACCCTTTCCACACTGGTTGCGTGAACCATTACATTGCCCTTTTTGCCTAGATTAGTACAACCAGTGTATTGAACGTGCAAGACACATCAGGAGATAATCAAAGCCGGTTTTATTTTGTCTCCCTGTGCCCTCTTAAAATGTTTTCAGTGTGGGAAGTCCAGAGAATTTTTTGATATCGAGGAGGTACTAAAAATCCCATGGTCACATTGAGTCACCAATTCCAAAATTAGAGTATCTGGCCTTATGTAAGAGTCATAGCTTTCAATTCATTCAAAGCTACAGTGACTTCCCCTCCCTGCATTTAGGGCTTAGTACCAGCAGGTGCCTGACCCTGGGAAGAGGATGTGCCCTGCCTGTCATTTTCCCACTCCTCCTCGGATGCTGGTTGTGGTTTCTGACCTCTCTGGAATCGGTGGGGAAGGGAAAGAGACAATGTGAATAGAAAAGACATAAGATAGTGTCAGCGCTGTCTGAGCTGTTGAGTGTTTAAAACTAACGCCTGTGGGTGCTCTGGGAGGCATTTTGGAGACCCCTGCAACTAGGGACCTCTGCTGTACAGCTCCCCTGATGGAGGTCATGTAATTCCCCAAACCTTGTCACTCACTCCTGTGGCTCCTAGGACTCCCAGTGTCTGTCCCCACTGCTGTCTGCTGAGGCCCCTGGCAACCCTCTGGACCCGTGTTTGGAAAGGACCTAAAACAAACCCACTCTCGCTTATTTATGCATCCTTTTTTACAACAAATTCCAGGAGTGCAGACCAGTTCCTGCATCCAGCCTATCTTGTGGCCTTTACACTTGTCAGGTAGAAGTCAAGCATCTAGAAGTCTACTGTGTTCCCCATTTTTTAAGGGTCAAAGTTAAGCTTCCCTCACCAGGCATGAGGGAGAGACAAGTACTCATTCTGCCCCTTAAGTGAGGAGTCCATAGCACTGCTCAGTCCAGGCAAGTTGTTCAAATTCTCTTTCCTTAACTTCTCATTGCCGGTTACTTTTATATTTGATGTAGGGAGGGCCTTTCAGATCATTTTGATTTGATATTTCCTTTGAAATTTTTCAGTTTTCAGATATTTCCTTTGAAAATTTACATCTCAGTCTAGAACCTCACGTTAGTGTATGAAATTTATCATCCCAGAGGCTTGACTGAAATATTCTTTTTAGCATCCTGTTAGACTAATTTGATTTGGATTTATGACCATTGTGACCAAGTAATCCTGGTAGTAACAGTCGACAAATATTTATTGAGCATCTACTGTGTGCAGCCACAAAAGAGAAATGCTTCCAGTCCTCACAGGCTGCCAGTCTAGGACAGAGTTTACAGATTGTTAGCCCACTGGCTGAATCCTGCCCGTGGACATATTTTGGTTAATCATCATAATCTTTAAATTTTTCTTTTTTTCGTAAGTTATTTTTTTTATTTTTTATTTTTACAGAGAGAGAGAAAGAACACAAGATGGGGAGGGGCAGAGGGGGAGGGAGAGAGAATCTCAAGCAGGCTTCATGCCCAGTGCAGAGCCCGTTGCAGGGCTCGATCTCATGACTGTGAGATCATGACCTGAGGCAAAATCAAGAGTCTGACGCTTAACCAACAGCCACCCAGGTGCTCCCCAAAGTTTTGTGGAATCTACTGCCAATAGTTACACATTGAAAATTTTTACCTTAAAAGATCCAGATTCTGGGGTGCCTGGGTGGCTCAGGTGGTTAAGCATCTGACTCTTGAGCTCAGCTCAGGTCTTGATCTCAGGGTCTTGAGAGTTCAAGCTCCACTTGGGCTCCACACTGGGCATGGAACCTACCTAAAAAAAAAGAAAGAAAGAAAAGATCCAGATTCTTGGCTTTATAAAGTTTATTTATTTTGAGAGACATAGAGACAGCATGAGTTGGGAAGGGGCAGAGAGAGAGTGAGACAGAGAATCTCAAGCACTGAGTGCAGAGCCTGATATGAGGCTTGAACCCACACAACTGAGATCGTGACCTGAGCTGAAACCAAGAGTTGCACGCTTAACTGACTGAGCCACCCAAGTGCCCCAGATCCTTGGCTTAAAAAAAAAAAATCAGAAGACGTGGCAGTGCTGGGCCTGCATTACTGCCTGACATCGTCTGCTGTTGCTGGTGGAAACTCCCCGTTGGACAGGGCATGGAGTCTCTAGATGGGCTCCATTCCCTCGTGGCTCTGTGACCCAAAGGCAATGCCAGTTGCCATTTATCATTATTGGGCTCACACAGTTACCTTTCCTTAAATTAACAGAATGAAGTGAAATATTTCTGGGACTCCTGTCTCTTAGCAAAAGAGAGAAAACAACAGTCCCAGAGAGCTATGAAGGGGATTTCTTTAGATATGCAGTGTTCTCATATGTTTAATATGCAATTAGTGTATGTGTCCGTAAAACAAAACTTAAGATGCCATTGGAAAATAACCCGCTGAGATAATCATGGCTACTATACAAAAATATGTGGTGAAAAAATACATTTCAACGGGATTTGTTTTTAATGCAACTGAAATCAGTAGTATGAGTTACTCTGGAAAGGTATCACATTCCCTCCTTTCTTCATTTGTGATAGGTTCTTGCCTGGCCCCCAACATCTGAGTTTGCAACAAGGGGAGGGCATTCTCTGGAGTCTCTGGAAGGAAACAGCCAAAATGTGGATTCATTGTATATCCAGTGAAGTCTTAGCTTGGGTCTGAGGAGCAGTAGCAGAATAGTTGCCCCAAGGTTATGACCACATGGGGGGAAAGCAACAGGTGTTGGCAAGTTAATGAGAATTTCTTTTTTATGGAATGATAACTAGGATTATTGAAAGAGTATTAACCTTTGAAACTAACTCTTTTTGCAAATTTTGTTTTCACTTTATTTTAAAAATTGACACTTTTTTTTTTTTACTTCTATGAGTTCCTGATATATTAAGCAAAGTCTCCCATCCATTTATCTCAGAGCAAAAGCAGAATTATTTTGAGGAAAGGCTTTGACTTTCCTCCTGGGAGGCAAGCCTTCTGTTGAGCTGTATGTTCTATTCGGTATCTTCAATTTTAAGAAGAATTATTCTCTCACTGCAGTTCTGCTGTTTAAGAAAGAGTACAGATTTGGGCCTTAGTTGGCCTTGCTGAATGGCTCCTGTGAGGTACTTGTCAATATGGGTACCTTCTTTCTCTTGGCCATCATTGCTTATTGAAGACTGAGTTCCTCGAAAACCTTGCTGCATGAGCTTTGCCATTTAGGTGTTTGGCCTTGGTATTCTGTTTTATCCTCAGGTTAAGCCAGGCCAACTGAGAACTGCATTCATAGACTGCTTTATTTTGACATAGTCAACACCACACACACACAAACACACACACACACATGCTTTGCAAACATTGACCAAAGCTATAAGAAATAACCTCATGATACTTCCCTCAAGTCTTAGTAGCAGAATAGCTGTGTTTCTCCTGGTTTATTTGATGAACACTATAAATCATTTCATCAGTGCTTCGCATTTAGCTTTAGCTGTGAGAAATCTTGGGGGTAAATCTATAATCTTCCTCCAGCTAGCACATAGGACCTTAGATCATCCAGTTTTGGTATTCTTATCCTGGCTGTACTATTTTTCTTATGCTTATTTCCCCTGTGGTCCCAGATACCAGATATCTTCCTTGTTTTATTCTTTTTTTATTTAGAGAGAGAAAGAGAGAGAGCAGGGGAGGGAATCTTAAGCAGGCTCCATGCTCAGCATGGAGTCTGATGCGGGGCTCAGTCTCACGGCCCTAAGATCATGACCTGAGCTGAAATCAAGAGGTAGGCACTTAACTGACTGAGCCACCGAGGTGCCTCCCCCCAGATATCTTCTTTTTTAAAAGATCTTGTACTTCATTACAATTTTGTAAAACTGCTTCAACCTCGTTTTAGGGTGAGGCAAGATATAAAGAACCTAAAATATTCATGATTTATCATTTGTTGTAAACACCTTACAACTTATTTTTAGATTTCACTCTAAATTTCCTACCCTTTGTGTAATCAGACCTGTCAGTTCCTTGTGCCTGTCATGAAGACGATGGGATCATTGCCCTGGATTTGAGGACCCTTGGCTGCCACATCTTCACTCCATAGTTAACACGGCTGCTCCAGCAAAAATTATGACTAGAGCTTAGAGGAATCAGAAATTGCTTCTAACCCTGTTACTTCTTTGGGGGTCCAGTTTTGCAGTTTAACTAAGTTTCAGTCAAGCACCACGTTTAAACAGGAAGGCAGTTATATACCAGCACAGGAACTGGTTGGCCTAGAGGGTCTGGGAAACACCTGGCATTGAACCTCGTCCTTCATAAAACAGGTGTTCAGCAAGAGTTCGAGACTTAAATTTAGTTACGGCTTATGTATTTGGGTCTGTTCCTTGAGCAGTTGTCTGTCCCCATGATCTGTGTCTGGGGAATGTAACCTGCTAGTGTCAACAGTGGCTTGACTTTAGTGACATTTTCTGCTTTTCTGTTCTTTTTCAGAGTATGATCGGTTGGGTTTCCTCCTGAAGCTGGACTCTAAACTGTGAGTAGAACAAGAAAGCACCTTGACTCTGTGGTAGAGACGTCTGTGAGAACTGGGGTCCGTCTTCAAAGGGTCACCTCCTCAGCCCTGCTTTTGTTGGGGGACTCCCTGGGACCTCTGCTCCCCGCCCCCGCCATCAGCAGAATCTTGGAGCATGTTATAGTCTGCAGGGGCCCAGAGGGGATGGGATCGTGAGTGCAAACATGAAGCCTTAGGTTTGGCTGGCACAGGGAGCTCCTTACAGAAGGAGCCGCTGCCAGGTTTGAGGGACAAGGAGGCCCTGGGAAGGCTTCTGCTACAGAGCGGAGGATGGTTGAATTGTAGCAGGAGGCAGTGGCCTGTCAGAGATGCTCTGTGGCCTGGTGTGCAAAAGACTGCTGTGATCAGGCTTCCTCTGCCGCGTTAGCTCCTGTCTCTGCCACTGGCAAACCCTCCGTTCCCCTCTGCCTTTGCGTGTGCTTCTTCTCTGTGCCTGCAATTCCCTTTCCTTGCTGGTCTCCTGGGAAAACTCAAAGACTACCTCTTCCCTGCACAAAATTCACGATCTCTCCCCCTCTGCTTCCTGTGAATTTTCTCCTTCTGCCACCGATGATCTCATTGTAGTATAATGAACTATGTCATAATTATCAATTTATTAAGAGCACAGGCTTAGAGCCAGGCCTGCCTTGGTTCAAATCCCAGATTGCCATTTATTCTCTTTCTAATTTGGGGCAAGCTACTTAGCCACTCTGAGCCTCAGTCCATCTGTAAGAGGAGGACACCAATATACCTACCTCTTAGGGTTATTGTGAGAACTTACCTGAAGTGATTACTTCATAAGGGCTTTCAAGTACAGAGAGTCTAATCCTTTCAGAATCCTGCTCTGTTCTGGCCTTCTTGTCCTTTCTAGCACCCAGCCAGTGCTGGTTTATGTTTGTGAGGTGCTCAGTAACCACGGCTGCATGGATGGATGCATGGATGATAGGTGGATGACCGTGCACTTCTCCAGTTAGACTGGGATGCCTTGAGATTGGACTGTATCCATTCTGTGTGTTCATACCCTGCATGGCACCTCTCACATGGTTGATATGCAGTAAATGGTTGAAAAACTGCCTGTGGCTCCATTCTGTTGTCAGTCACTTTTGTAGTCCCGTGTCCCCTGCCAGCACCAGACTGACATGAAAGATGGGCATTGTGTCTCCTTTCCTCGCTTGCATGAAGCCTTGCCCACAGCCGCTTGTGATGGTGATGGCTGTGCCTACATACAAGACATTGAATCTGGGGCTATTTGGCTTTCCCACTGAATTATCTAGCATCTAAACCCTTTCCCTGGCTTCTGGCATTTTGGCTTTCATGCCTCATACTGTGAATTCAGGCATTGTAATTCTTCCAGCTTTTATACATCACGGAGGCAGCCACGAGGGAAGGATGGTCTGCTCTTTATACCAGGCTAGTAGAGAGATGTCAGCTATATGTTAACATCTGGGGAATGGGGCTCAATTATGCTAGAAAGCCACAGCCTTCACTCTTCGAAAATTCTTAATTTAGTGCTCTGGGCAAAAAAAAAAAAAAAAAAAAAAAAAGAAATCAAGTATCAGCTAAGCAAGTGAAATGCCACCAGAATGGAAGAGATGTAGTAATTTACCAAGTCAAATCACATCGATGAACAAAAGGCATGTTATTTAGGACATGTTAACTACGGTATTTAAACTGTCTCCAGCAGCGTAAGAAGGGGAATTAGGAGGACACTCCTGTCCCATTGTCTCAACAGTTGGGTGGTACACAGCAGGCTGATGTGCAGCTTTCTGGTGTGTACCAGGCCAGATCCATGAGCCATTTGAGGCAACTTGGTCTTTAGCCTGGGGAATAACTCACAAGTTAAGGTGTAAGCTAGAACTTTCCTGCCTCTGATCGCAAAGACTTTTCCAATCCAGTGCTATCTTTAGAAGAAAGCACAGATGTGTGGAAACGGTTTTTACCTGCTTCCAAGGAGAAGTTTCCAAGTGAACGATTCTGGGTTTTGGAGTTGATCCCTCAGCAGTATCCAGATCTCCTCTTATGAAGTCACCTTCTGCTGTGTTGTGTTCTTTTTTTTTTTTTTTTTTTTTTTTTTTTTTTTTAATTTTTGAGAGAGTGAGCGTAAGCAGGGGAGGGGCAGAGAGAGAGACGGGGACAGAGCTTCTGAAGCAGGCTCTGCACTGACAAGCTGACAGTATGAGAACTCACCGACCAGGAGATCGTGACCTGAGCTGAAGTCTGACACCCAACCGACTGAGCCACCCAGGGGCCCCTGCTGTGTTGTGTTCTAATTCTAATGCACAGGAAAGGACCTGAACTTGAATCAGAAGAACTAGATTTGAATTCTGCCCCAGCTGCTTAGAATTATGTGACCTTAGGGGCGCCTGGGTGGCTTGGTCAGTTGGGCATCTGACTTCGGCTCAGGTCATGATCTCACAGTTCGTGGGTTCAAGCCCCGCGTCAGGCTCTGTGCTGACAGCTCAGAGCCTGGAGCCTGCTTTACATTCTGTGTCTCCCTTTCTCTCTGCCCCTCCCCTGCTCGTGATCTGTCTCTCTCTCAAAAATAAATAAACAATAATTAGAAAAAAGAATTATGCGACCTTAGATAATTTGTTTTAGCTCTCTGAATACCAGTTTTTTCTTATCAAAAATGTAGATAATAAGATCCACTTCCCAAGGTTTTTAAGGAAGACTAGAAGAAAGGGTTTTATAAAGTATAAATAGATTTATAAATGTGAGCATTTCTTTTTATTTATCGTGATTAGATTCATTTAGATTTTTAAAATTTAATTAATTTTAAAAATGTTTATTTATTTTGAGAGGGAAAGAGGAACAGAGAGAGAGGGAGAGAGAAAATCCCAAGTAGCCTCTGCACTGTCTGTGCAGAGCCTGATGTGGGGCTCGGGCTCACGAACCGTGAAATCATGACCTGAGCCAAAACCAAGAGTTGGATGCTTAACCGACTGAGCCACTCAGGCACCCCAAAAATTATTTATTTAATTTTTAAATCAAACAGGTGTGTGTGTGTGTGTGTGTGTGTGTGTGTGTTTACAGAATTGGTTTTTTAAATTGAAGTATAGTTGACATACAGTGTTATATTAGTTTCAGGTGTACAACATAGGGATTTGAAGAGTCCATATGTTACACCTTGCTAACCACAAGTGTAGCTACCGTCTGTCACTATACTTCTGTAGTATAAGAACTCATATGTTTTGGAAAATTTTCAGCCATCATCTCTTTAAATATTGACTCTGCCCACTCTCTCTCCACTCCTCTTCTGAAACTCTGATTAAATTGTTAGACCTTTTCATTCTAGCCTCCAGGTCTACTGACATCTCTTCCATATTTTCCATCTTTTGACCCTTTCCACATCAAACTGGAACCCCAAAGGACTTAGCATAGGTGGAGCTAGAAGTTCAACTCAGGTTTCCAGAACTCTTAGTGGATCAGAGCAATAAATTCATTTAAAAAAAGCCACACTTGCTATTTGCAGCCAGGGTTCTTGTCGCTCAGGTGATCTGTGGAACCTCAAGCTGTGAACTTTAATTATATGAGAGTTTAATGTATCCCAGACTGGCAGTGCCGCCAAAGTCCTGGCAGAGGCAAATGCAAACCTGCTCTGGAGGAAGACGTGAAATCCCTGCAAATAACCTTTAAAAGAAACAAACAGCTCAGAGTAAAAATAACTGAAGTGCGCAAGGGAACAAGGCTCCATTAGTGAGAACCATGAAAAACAACAGACAACAGAGGGGGACCCACAAAGACTTGTGAAATTGGACTTAACAGACACAGTTGGTAAGGCAATTAGATATACTATATTTAAGAAAATAAAGACAAGATTGAGCTGTATACATGGACTAGGGGATTAGAAAAAGCAAAATATTAGGTTGGAAAAACAAAACTTCTAGAATTAAAAAACACATTTACTAAAATTAAAAACTCAATAGGATTTAGCGGCAGATTAGAGACAACTGAAGACAGCATTAGCAAACTGGAAGATAAGTCAGAAGAAATGAACTATTATGGGTTGGGCAACGTTTTCTGTAAGGGCCAGATGATCGATATGTTAGGTTTTTTTGGCTTTATTGTTTCTGTTGCAACTACTCAACTCTGCCGCTGTAACATGAAAACAGCCATGGACGTCACGTAGACAAATGAATAGGTCTGTATTCCAATGAAATTTTATTTATGGATACTGAAATTTTATTATAATTTTTATGTGTCATGAAATATTCTTCTGATTTTTATTCTCAACCATTAAAAATAACTCTTAACTCACAGGCCATATGAAAAACAAGATAGTGGGTCAGATTTGGCCCACGAATCATAATTGCTTGAGTTGAGAGTTCTGCACAGATAGAGCTGCATAAAAATTGTGTCCCCACCTCAGGTGTTTTTCCGTTCTTAAATTCCTAATATAGAGAAATATTCTTTAAATGTCTCTATATCCAGTGATTCTCTACAAATCTGAAAATAGATGGTTTGGATTTTTGTTTGTCTTCACTGTATTTCTTGATACCTTTGTGGAAAAAATAGTTTTCCATTTCCTTTGAGAATTCCCTACTGCTCGTATGTATATGACAAGATCATGTGTCAGCACTATGAAAATTACTCAAAATACTTCAATGCAGTGATCTGTCTGAAACTTTGTCTTTTAACTGCAAGCTGTGTTGTTGAGGAGGGCAGTGTTTATTGGCAGTTAGAAACATAGGCTATGGTGTCAGACATGGATTTTTAAAGCTCAGTTCCACGTCTTACTTGCTATAATCTTGAGAGAGTTATAAAATGGGGATAATAATAATCACCCAAGGATGAAATTCAGCCTATCCTGTACCCTTATCTGTGTCTGCTAAACTAGGAAAAATATAGCCCCAAAATGAGACTTGAACTTCAGCTTGCCTCCTGCTCCATGCCCCAGATTTCATTTTTTCACTCATTCATTTAGCAACTATTTCTTAAGTACCAACTCTGTGCTTTGTAATTGGGATAAAATTGAAAATACTTTTATTTATTAAAAAATTTTTTAATGTTTATTCATTTTTGAAGGGGGGGCAGAAGGAGAGGGAGACACAGAGTTTGAAGCAGGCTTCAGGCTCTGAGCTGTCAGCACAGAGCCCGATGAGGGGCTCACTTTCATGACCAGCAAGATCATGACCTGAGCCAAAGTCGGACGCTTAACTGACTGAGCCATCTAGGCGCCCCTGAAAATTCTTTTTTTTTTTTTAAGTTTATTTATTTATTTTGAGGGAGAGAGAGAATCCCAAGCAGGCTCTGCACTGTCAGCATGGAGCCCCACGTGGAGCTTGAACTCACAAACTCTGAGATCCTAACCTGAGCTGAAACCAAGAGCCAATGCTCAAATGACTGAGCCACCCAGGCACCCTAAAACTGAAAACTCTAAGCCAAATGAACACCCTTATAAGTTTGATGGGAAAGACTATCCTGTGAGCTAAAGACTTAGTGAATGGGAAGGGAGTAAATGAGAACAGTGAGGGAGGGTAAGGGGTAGTATTTCTGGATAGCACGAACAAGGAACAGGTTCTTGTTTCTGATTTTATCTAATAAGAATGACCTACTGGTAGCTGGAAAGATGGAGCACAAAGAGGAGACAAGGGATCCTCAGGTGCATGGAGAACACAGGAAAGAGCAGCCTCCCTCACACAGGGCTGTAGAGGAAATGGCGTTTTCAGGGGAGACCCAGGTTTCCGTGAAAGCAGCAGATGGAAGGGACGTTCACTGGAGAAGCTGAGGATATAAAGGAACAAGGCTTCAGAGAACACAGTGGAAAGTTAGAATATGGGGCAGCGGGGGAGATGTGGGCCACGAAGAAGCAGAGAGCAGTGACTTGAGCATGAGGAAACTGAGAAGGCATAATTGGGGGACTGAACAAGAATAACCAGGATGTGAGGCTGGTGAGCTGGGTTTTGCTGGCCTCAAGATTGCCCAAGAACTAATCTCATATTCCCCTGGGGGTGGACACTCAGGCTGTTGAGTGTATTCAACTACAGTTTGATTGGATGATACGTCTGGGGTGGGGGTGGGGTGTCCAGTCTGGTCCCTGGGGAGGCTCTGGGTTCTCTGCAAGTCTGTTGTTTAAAGTTGAGGGTCCTGGGGCGCCTGGGTGGCGCAGTCGGTTAAGCGTCCGACTTCAGCCAGGTCATGATCTCGCGGTCCGGGAGTTCGAGCCCCGCGTCAGGCTCTGGGCTGATGGCTCAGAGCCTGGAGCCTGTTTCCGATTCTGTGTCTTCCTCTCTCTCTGCCCCTCCCCCGTTCATGCTCTGTCTCTCTCTGTCCCAAAAATAAATAAACGTTGAAAAAAAAATTTTTTTAAATAAAGTTGAGGGTCCTGGGGAAAGGCTCAGGGCTACAGGCTCCTGCCCCAACATTGAGGTAAGCACCTCCTCATTTATTTAACAAACTTCTCCAGCAAGTGCGATGTGGCAAGCAGCGTTCTCTGTTCTGAGGATAGCCCAGTGAACAGGATGGTCATTAGGGGCACCTGGGTGGCTCAGTCAGTTAAGCTGTGACTTTGACTCAGATCACGATCTCGCAGTTCATGAGTTCGAGCCCCATGTCAGACTCTGTGCTGACGCCTCAGAGCTTGGAGCCTGCTTCGGATTCTGTGTCTCCCTCTCTCTGCCCCTCCCCCAATCACGTTCTGTCTCTCTTTCTCAAAAACATTTTTTAAAAAGGTCATTACACAAAAAGTGTAATAAATAAGTAAAGTTTTCAATGTCTTGGAAGGTAGTATGTGGCACGGAAGACAGTCGCGCAGGACAAGGAAATGCTCATGAAGAGATTACAGGTTTAAATGGAGTGGTCAGGGCAGGCCTCGTTGAAAGGTGACATCCAAGCAGATGAGGGGAAGAGAGGGGGTTAGGCCCGCCAGTATCCACAGGCAGAGCATTCAGCACAGAACCTGAAGGAAATCTCAGTTATGAGGAATGTGACACCAGGAGCCAGGAATGGAGAGAAGAGCCACCTGGAGCCTTGACGGAGCCAGACCGTGGTGTCCAGGTGTGTGTTTCCTGAGCTGATGTCAGCCTTCAGGGAGCTGGTTTAGTCAAAGGGAGGCTTCATCCATGTCAGCTGCATGTGGGTAGGTGCTCTGTGCTCTGGGAGAGCTCCTGTCTGCTGCTGTGATGTGGTGTTTTATCGTCACCATGTGGGCAAGAGCATGGGGACTTTGGCGCTCTGTATACTTTCATAATGAACTCTCTGTGAAGACACGAAGAGCCAAAAGCCCAAACCAACAATTTTTAACCCCCAAAGGCTTGTGGAAACCAAGCCAACTGTGAAAGGCCTATAAACCCAGAGCAGTCTGTAATATAACCCAAGGCCAGTTAACTCTTTCCAGAATGGCCTGCCAAGTCCCTGTGGCTGCATGGGGAAAGTGTTTATTGAACACTTACTATGTGCCTCATGCTTTTCTTAGAAGATCTCACCAGTCCCGTGACTTTAGATGCTGTATCATCTGAAGCTGGTATCTCCCAAATGCATAGTGCAAGCCTAGTCCTCTTTCCCCATACTTCTGACTCACTTATCCAGTTGTCTTCTTTACTTGCATGTGTGGGCATCTCACACTTAACATGTCCAGAACCAAACCCCTGATTCACAACCCCTGCCTCCCCCCAGAATCTTCCCGACCCCGGTAAATGGTGACTTCATCCTTCCAGTTGCTCAGGTCAAAAACCTAGCATCATGTCTCTGACATTAATCATCAGCAGAGCCTATTGGCTTTACCTTAAATACCTCCAGAGCCAACTGTTCCTCACTATCTCTGCCACCATCACTCTGTCCAGACAACCATCGTCTCCTCCATTATTTCACTCCTGGCTGCTTTCATACTTGCTTCCCAGTGGTCCAGTTCCACACTGAAGCCAAAGTGATCCTGTTCAAATGTAAGATAGACCTGGTTGCTCCTGTGATCAGAACTCTCCAGTGACTTCTCTTAGCTAAGAGCCAGTTTGGTTTTACCGTGCTCAACCAAGGCCCCTACGTGGTCTAGACTCCTGTTTTCTTAATGACTTTCCTTATTTATTATACTATACTGGGCCTTTTGCTGTGCCTCAAATCCTCCAGGCCCATTCCCGCCTAAGACTCTTGGCATTTGCTCATTTCTTTGTTTGGGGTGCTCTTCCCCAGACATCTGCCCCACTTTTTCAGAGGTTGGCTCAAATATCCCCTTTCTCAGTGAAGCCTTCCCTGTCCGTCCCATTTAAAGTTGTAGCCACAACCTCCATTGGCATTCATTCCCTGTTCCCTCTACTGTGTCATTTTTCTCTGGGGTGTTTTTTACTGTTGGATATTTATGTTTCACTTACTTGTTGATTGTCTCCTTCCAGTAGAGGGAGGGCAGGTGGAAGGTGCTTGTCTGTTTTTTTTTCACAACTATTTCTTAGCACATAAAACAGTGCCTAGCACTTAGTGATTGCTCAATAAACATTTGTTGGATAGATGGATGGATGAATGGATGGATGGACGGATGGATGGATGGATGAATTGGTAGACAATTCTATGAAATAGGTGGCATTTAATTTATTTTAGTTTTTAAAGTTTATTTATTTACTTAGAGAGAGAACATGAGCAGGGGAGGGGCAGAAAGAGAGGGAGAGAGAGAAAATCCCAAGCAGGCTCTACACGGTTAGCATGGAGCCCGATGTGGGGTTTGAACCCACGAATTGCAAGATCATGACCTGGGCCGAAACCAAGAGTCAGACTGGGCCACCCAGGTGCCCCTTATTTTATTGTTTTTTAATGTTTTTTAAATTTATTTTTGAGAGAGAGAGAGAACATGCATGCGAGTGGGGGAGGGGCAGAGAGAGAGGGAGAGAGAGAGAATCCCAAGCAGACTCTGTGCTGTCAGCACAGACCCTGACACTTGATGCCACAAACCACGAGATCATGACCTAAGCCAAAATCAAGAGTTGGGCGCTTAACCAACTGAGCCACTCAGGCGCCCCGAAGTAGGTGGTATTTAAATGCATTTTAACAAATGAGAAAGTAAGTATAGAAATAATTTACCTGTGTTCAGAAAACTGTATGTGGTCAAGCTAGCATTCTACTCCTTCTCCACCTGGCTCCAAATTTTCTACCCATCCCACTATTCCACAGTGCTTTCTCTTTTTCCCAAATTCACTCTGTCAATTTGATCTTAAGTAAGCATTATAAGGGCAGGAGGTATGAATGTCTTGCTCACAGTTGTATTCCCAGTGCCTTGTATAGTGTTCGTGGCTCACAGTAAATATTCGATAAATGTTAAATTAATTAAGGACAGAGGAAGAGGATGTAAGACAGAATAGTGCCATCTTTAATAACAAAACCCAGGCCCAAGTCTCCATATTGGAAGATTTGGGGGGAACGGAACTGTCACGTGGCCCCTGCCTTTAACCCCAAGTGTCACCATCTCCTGGAGGGTCTCTCACTTCAGGAACTGCCACTACCATTACGTTGATTCCAGAGAGCATAGGTTCTCTTTAGTGCTGTCAAAAAGAAAACAACAGAAACCTTTTTATCTTGGTTCCTCTAAGCAGAGCTAAAAACATTTCACTAAGAATTAAAAGAGGACAACAGAGAAATAAACCCTGAAAATATAAGAAACTCAAAATAGTAGTCTGTCTCTTCTGTAGACAGCTCAAGCCAGGGCCATACTTAGTTCACAACAGGAGAGCTCAGCATCGCTGGATTTGACTGGGCTCTTTGCCTCACAACTTCTGCCCTGTTTCACAACAGGGCTTCCTGCTATACATCTCGATACCTATATGATCAAGACCCAAAGAACCACATTCTCACTTTGTAGCTTACCTGGAGCTCTCAGCACAGTGGCTCTTAAACTGGACTACATATTGGAATCACCTGGGGAGCTTAAAAAATTGCTGATGCCTGCATTCCACCCCATATAGCTTCTGATGTCATCGGGTTGAGGTGTAGCTTGGGCATTAGGGTTTTTTTAAGCTCTTCGGGTGAGTCCAATATGGGTCCAAGTTGAGAATCATTGCTCTAAAAGATACTGCCTTCTGTCTGAGGAACTCTCCACTTTCCCAGTTGATTGATACCAAGAGTAAACTCAACTTTGAGGAGAGAGCCCTGCTTGACGCACAGGAGTCTGCCCATATACAGCGTCTCTCAACCCAAGTCCTCACCACCCTGAGATTCTGATTTAGTTGATCAGGAATCAGGTGTAGGTGCCTTAAAGTTTAAAAGTTCTCCCAGGTGATTCTAACATGCCAGGGTTGAGAACCATGGGGGTATAACCTTCAAGTCTGTCACCATAATCAGATCTGACTGTATCATAATCGCTATGGCAGAATGTAGTAATAATATTAGAATAGTGGGATTGTGGGTACTTTTCTTCCTTTTGAGTTTACATTTTCTGTGTTTCCTCATGTACATTTACAATGAAAAGATGTATTTGGATGTGCCTTCTTTTCTGTAATTTTTTTCAAACTTTCATAATCTCTAGGTCTCTAAACACTGTTTTCAAAAACATATACTAATTTTTGCTAACATATATTAGATTTTGCTAATCTGGTTTTTCTTTATGGTCTTTTAAATTCTGAATCAGTTGGAGAGTTTTCTGTATATCCTATTAGCCTGTTTAAGTATCTCATCCTTATCTACAATTGAAATTAATATTTGTGTAAAGGCTTAATATTCAATATTTATCTTTGCTGGGCTGTCAAATCTCCAGGAGATCTGAGGGTGAGACATGATAAGTCTGGAAGAATGGGCCGGCCAAATCATGCAGGGCTTTAGATATAACAGTAAGAAGTTTAGGCTTCATCTTGAGGTCAAAAGATGCCATTGAAGTGTTTTAAGCAGGTGAAAAACATCATCAGTTTTGACCTATAGGAAGGTGACTTGGGCTGCTGATTGGAGAGGACAGAAGTGTAAAGAGATGTAATACTTAGGAGGCCATCAAAGAAGTAGAGAGCAGATATGAGTAGAGAAAATCAGCAAAACCCACAACTGGTTCTTTGAAAATATTAATGAAATTGAGAAACCTCTAGCCAGGCTAACCAAGAAAAAAGAGAGAAGATACAAATGACTAAGATCAGAAATAAAAGGGGGATCATCAATACTGATCCCATGGATATTAAAAGGATAATAAAAGAATAGTGTGAACAACTCTGTAAAGGCATATTTGATAACTTAGGGGAAATGGACCAATTCCTTGGAAGACACAAACCATCAAAGCTCACACAAGAAGAAATAGATCATCTGAATAGGCCTGTATCTACTAAAGAAACTGAATCAAAATTTAATAACCTAAAACAGAAAACACTACACTCAGTTGGTTTCACTGGTGAATTCTATCAAACATTTAAGGAAAAGATGATACCAGTTCTCTACAGTCTCTTCCAGAAAATAGAAGCAGAGGGAACACTTCCTAACTTGTTCTGTGAAGCTAGCATTATCCTAAAACCAAAACTAGATGAAGACATTATACGAAAGGTGGTGCCTGGCTGGCTCATTTGGGAAAGTGTGAGACTCTTGATGTTGGGGCCATAAGTTCAAGCCCCATGTTGGGGGTAGAGTTTACTTTGAAAAAAGACATCATAAGAAAAGAAAACCACAGACTGTTATCTTTTGCTAACATAAAAATCCCAACAAAATATTAGCATATTGAATCCAATAATATGTAAGAAGAATCAAACACTCCAACCAAGTAGGATTTATTCCAAGTATGCAAGCCTGCTTCAACATTAGCAAATCAGTGACTGTATTCCATCATATGAACAGGCTGAAGGAGAAAAATCATATGATCATACCTATAAGATGCAGAAAAAGCACTTGATAACAATCCAACATCCAATCATGATTTTACAAAAAAACTGTCAGCAAACTAGGAATAGAGTATGGTAAAGAATACTCATAAAAAAACCTGTAGCCAACGTCATGCCTAATGATGAGAAACTAAATGCTTTCCCCCAAGATTGGGAAAAGGCAAGAATGTCCCCTTCACCACTCCTTTCCAGTGTTATACTCTAAGCTCCAGCTAATTCAATAAAAAAAGAAAAGGAATTAAAAGGCGTAGAGATTGGGAATGAAGAAATAACACTGTCTATGTTCACAGATGACACGATTGTCTATGTAGAAAAACCCAGGGGGGCGCCTGGGTGGCGCAGTCAGTTAAGCGTCCGACTTCAGCCAGGTCACGATCTCGCGGTCCGTGAGTTCGAGCCCCGCATCAGGCTCTGGGCTGATGGCTCAGAGCCTGGAGCCTGTTTCCGATTCTGTGTCTCCCTCTCTCTCTGCCCCTCCCCCGTTCATGCTCTGTCTCTCTCTGTCCCAAAAATAAATAAACGTTGGGAAAAAAAAAATTAAAAAAAAAAAAAAAAGAAAAACCCAGGGACTTGCCAAAAACTCCCGGAGCTAATTAGCAATTACAGCAAGATTATAGGATATGAGGCTAATAATATACAAAAGTCAGTTGTTTTCCTGTATTGGAATTTGGCATTAAAAGCACAGTATCATTTATATTAGCAAGCACACATGCAAAGAAAGACTTAGGTATAAATCTAACTGCACACACACACACACACACACACACACACACCCCTGCACACCCCTACCTATTTGCAGAAGTTTGGAGACAGCCAAGTAAGTTGGAGAAAATAATCCAAGTAAGAAAAATAAAAGGAACAATTTTTCATCATTAGATTAGTGAAATGATACTAATTCAGATGATCTAGAAGTAGTAAAAACAGAAATCAAGTATTACAACAGTAGGAACAGTAACTCACATTTGTATAACCTTTCAAAGAATGCTCTGATATACGTTGTTGCAGGAAATCATTTGATCTTTCCATCAACTCTATAAAATATGTATTATTACAGCTATTACAAGAGTTAAGGAAACCGATTACCTACCTGAGGTTACACAGCTAGTAAGTGAAGAGCTTGTTACTTAAACTCAAGTCTTTTTACCTTTATGCCCATTGCACTTTATACCAAAGAAGGCAAGGGCTTTGGTGAGAGCAGAGAATGGATTTTAGAGTCAGTTTGTCTTGTCAAAAATGAGAATAATACTTAAAGTAGGGCTTCTCTAAGGGTGTGCAGAGCCCTGGCTAAATATTTTTTGTAATGCCTTTGGTGTATAAACATGTTGATGGGTCCATGTGAAATATATTGATTTACTGATGAGGATTTAGAACAATGGGGAAAGGAGATACTTATGTATTTGTTATTACCTAATCAGTATACATGACAGTTCTTCATAGTATCAGACACCATCTCTTTCTGTTCAGGTTCAGGAACCATCTCTTCGTGTATCTTCGTCCATTGCATCATTCCTGGCTAATTCACATCTCCCACAAGAAAAAGCTAATAATACTGTTACTATTCATAGTAGCCATGGCTGTCTGAAACCTGTTTTATAGAATGGTATAGGGGCGCCTGGGTGGCTCAGTCGGTTAAGCTTCCGACCATCTCAGGTCATGATCTTGCGGTCCATGGGTTTGAGCCCCAAGTCGAGCTCTATGCTGACAGCTTGGAGCCTGGAGCCTGCTTCAGATTCTGTGTCTCCCTCTCTCTCTAACCCTCCTCTGCTCGCTCTCTCTGTCTGTCTGTCTCTCTCAAAAATGCATAAACATTTAAAAATTAAAAAAAATAGAATGGAAACAGTATAGATCTTCTTTCACTTCAGTTCTCCAGTACCATTTATGTCATGCTAGTTATATCATTACTCATGATGCTTCATTATCTTTATCCTTTGTGCTGCCCGTGAATACTGGCTTCCATTGACTCTCAAAGGTTGTGACTGTGCTTTGTTGACAGTGGCCACAAATGCAAGTCTTACCCAGAGTATGCAGGGGAAATGTGAATTGCAGTTAGTTTTCTAGTCATGTTAAGTTTATCATTTGAACCTATCAGGACTGAATCACGGAGAAATAGAAAATCTGAACAGACCAATTGCTAGTAAGGAGATTGAATTGGTCATCAAAAACTCCCAGAAAACAAAAGTCCAGGATCAAATGGCTTCACTGGCGAATTCTACCAAACATCGAAAGAAGAATTCATATCAATTCTTCTCAAACTTTTCCGAAAACTAGAGGGGGTGGGGAACACTTCCAAACTCATTTTATGAGGCCAGTATTACCCTGATATCAAAACCAGACAAAGACACTACAAGAAGAGAAAATTACAGGCCAATTTTCCTTGCGAACATAGATGCAAAAATCCTCAACAAAATTTTAGCAAACTAAATTCAACAATACATTGAAAGGATCACACACCATGACTAAATGGGATTTATTCCAGGGATGCAAGGATGGTTTACCATCGCAAATCAATTAGTGTGATATACCACAGTAACAAAATGAAGGATAAAAATTAAATGATCATCCCAATAGATGCAGACAAGGCATTTGACAAATTTCAACATTCATTCATAATAAAAGCTCTCAAAAAAGTGAGTATAGAGGGAATTTACCTCAACAAAATGAAGGCCATAAATGACAAGCCCACAGCTAACACCATACTCAACAATTAGAAGCTGAAAGCTTTTCCTTTAAGATCAGGAAGAAGACAAGGATATCCATTCCCACCATTTTTCTTCATCATACTATTTGAGGACCTAGCCAAAACAAGCAAGAAAAAGAAATAAAGGCATCCACATCAGAAAGGAAGAAGTGAAACTGTCTGTATTTGCAGATGACATGATATTATATGGAAAAGATCCTGAAGAGTCCACCAGAAAACTGTTAGAACTAATACACAAACTCAGTAAAGGTGCAGGATACAAAATTAATACACAAAATCAGTTGCATTTTTATGCAGCAATAACTATCAGTAAGAGAAATTCCTTCAAAGTCCATTTACGGTTGCCTCAAAGAATAAAATACCTAGAAATAAATTTAACCAAGGAGGTGAAAGACCTGTACACTGAAGACTATAAGACTTAGATGAAAGAAGGTGAAGTAGACACAAATAAATGCAAAGGTATTACATGCTCTTGGATTGGAAGAATTAATACTGTTAAAATGTCGACTACCCAAAGCAATCAACAGTTTCAGTGTAAACCCTATCAAAATTTATCATTTGAAATTTTATAGTGTTAAAAATAGAACAGCACATCTTCCAACCATGTCTTCTTTTGGACTCATGCCTGGATCTAAGGGCTGTACTGCTTTAGAGGATTATTGTAAAGCTAAATTAAATAACTAGGTCAACTATTAGCACATGGCTTGTGCTCAATAAATGTTAGTTTCCATGTTCTTTCCACTACCATCCTTAAAGAGGATGTGGTTGTTTGTTTGTTTTTTTTCAAATAAATGAAATGTAGAAACAAAATTGAATTGGAGCATTTCCAATAGATCCCTGACGGAGAGTCTCTGTGAGCATTGCCTATACAGCTCAGGCTAACGCGTTTGCAAGAGATTACTGGAGGACGTCTTCCCAGCCAAAATGACATAAATGACAAGATCCTGGAGACAAAAATAAACTGCAGTTATGTCAGCTCCAGAGTCACTGATCAAACAGCAGAGTGGCCTGGTGTGTTGAAAAGGTATTACAGTGCGCAGTAAGTAGCAAGAGCTGAAAGGCAGGTCCTCTAGAGCTGAGAAATACCGCAAATTCCACATGGCTCAGATGAAGCAGTCCCTCTGCCTTAACGTGATGAAAGAGACATAAGCCAGTGCTGCCAAGTTTATTATAGGTCACCGTAAGTGGGGCAGAAACTATATGGAAGCCCTGGTCTGCATTGGGAGTTCACAAGAGCAGAGGGTTGGTGATGCCCAGGGAAGGATGGATCCACAACTCCCGAATGTGGGTAAATGAAGAGACTAATGATAATGTAGGAAGAGCCAGCAGATCCATAATAACGGAGTCAGACAGAAGAGGTAGTCAGAGGAGATAGAAATTGTCCTTAAGGAGAAAAGTTTCCATCTTGGAGCTTGAAAGGATCTGTGTCAGTATTAAGTACCCTTCCTTACATGAAGTCTACTTCAGAAAAAAATAAAAATGAAAATGTTTAATGACAGAATAGGATTACTAAAACTAATCTAAGCTGCTTCTGCCATTTCCCAAGTCCTGTTCCAGGAACAACCCTTTAGTAAATGGAGAAATGCATCATCAGGAAGGTCAGAGAAGAGAGTATTGAAGAAGCAGTGGTGGGACCCACCCTGGGCTGAGGGTTCTCATCTGTGTGTTCGTGCAAGTCCTCCAACAGTAATGTTGGCCAGCTTTGATTAAATAACTATGCTTGCATGAAAGGACATTAGTATTTATTAACTGTTCCTTGTCAGGCATTGTGTTGAGTGTTCTCTATGTGGTCTTGTTTCATTTTCACGGCCAGTTCCTGTACTCTACATCAGTGAACTAGTGTCTAAATGAAGGAAGAGACATAGTAGGGGGCTGATCTGATTTCAGTCCTTTCTGGGAGGGTTCTAGAAATTAGATCATTGACTGGAATATAGAGGCCTAGGAAGAACCCTCAAAGTCCCATCTCCATTTCCCCCAGCCATCACCACTGCTTCCCCCCCACTTTTTATTAATTAACCTTCCAGTTGTCAAAGTAATCAGTTGAGTTCAGTCCAATATGCATGGTACTCTGTGCCATGCACCACACTCAGTTTTCGTGCTGTACGAGAGAAAGATCATTTAAATGGATAGTTACTCTTTAGTGTGGTCAATGCTAGGCTATAACCAGGTTTTAGTCATCATTGCATCCCTAATCCAGGCCAGTGTCTGGAACACAACAACAGCAAGGCTGTTACAGTTAACATGTATTGAGAGAAAACCAAGTGCCTTGGCATTGTAGTAAGCACTTTATTATCTTTTTTAAAATATAAATAACTATAGCAATTTTATTCAAAATCATCAAAAACTGGAAGGAGCCAAGATATCTGTCAAGGTGAATGGATACATGAAGTGTGGGGCATCCATACAATTAAATAATATTCAGTGATTAAAACAAATGGACATTAAGCTACACAAAGACCTGGATGCAATTTATTTTTTTGTTGTTGTTGTTTTGTTTTTGTATTTATTTGTCATGTCTTTTTTTTTAAGTTTATTTATTTAAAAAAAAATTTTTTTTTCAACGTTTATTTATTTTTTGGGACAGAGAGAGACAGCATGAATGGGCAAGGGGCAGAGAGAGAGGGAGACACAGAATCGGAAACAGGCTCCAGGCTCTGAGCCATCAGCCCAGAGCCCGATGCGGGGCTCGAACTCACGGACCGCGAGATCGTGACCTGGCTGAAGTCGGCCGCTTAACCGACTGCGCCACCCAGGCGCCCCATTAAGTTTATTTATTTCAAGAGAGAGAGAGAGAGAGAGAGAGAGAGAGAGAGAGAGAGAGAGCGCACAAGTGGGGGAGGGGCAGAGAGAGAAAGAGAGAGAGAATCTGAAGCAGGCTTCCTCCTGCCAGCGCAGAGCCCAGTGCTGGGCTTGAATTCATGAACCATGAGATCATGACCTGAGCTGAAACCAAGAGCTAGATGCTTAACCGACCAAGCCACCCAGGTGCCCCTGTCATGTCTTTTTTTTTTTTTTTTTTTAAATTCTAGTTAGTTAAACACACTTTATTCTTAACATAATTCTCAGTACAATTGTATGAGTATAATCCCAGTTTTTCAAGATGTGGAAGTTAAGGCACAGAGCAATTAAATAACATGCCCAAAGTCAAACAGCGAGGAAGGGATAGAGCCAGGTTACAAATCCAAGCAGAGTGTCTCTTTCGCCTCTAAATATTTGTTACATGCATGCATGCATGAATGAATGAGAGGGAGGAAGGGAGAGAAGAGTGTGGGAACAAGTGAGCGAGCTAAGGTGAAAGTCAGCAAAGCGAAATGGGGTCCACAGGCAGGTAGGTTGGTTCTGCCAGGGAGGGGAAAAAATTTTTACAAAAGTTTCATAAAGGGGTGGTGCTTAAACTGAGTGTTGCAAGATAAAGAGGTAGTCATGGGCCAGGGCCGGGCAGGGCAGGGCAGGGCGAGCAGAGGAAGGCCAACCCTCTTACTTCTGTATTAGGTCCTTTCCCCCCTCACCTCTTCTAGGACATTTCTCCTATGGCCATCCTCTCTCTATCACATCAGGAATTTCCCTCTTATTCCAGCCAGCTTACAAACGTGCTAAGCTAATTTCTAACTCAAAAACGTCTCTCCCTGCTTCTTCCCTCCAGCGATTGCCCCATTTCTCTGTCTTCCATTATAGCAAAACTCCTAAAAATAGTAGTCTGTATTCCATGACTCCACTTTTTCTGTGTTCTCTTAAACCCAATGAAATCAGCATTTCACCCCCACTCTCCAGTGAACCAGCTTTTGTCAAGGTCAAGAGTAACCTCCCTGTTGCCAGAGCCAGCTGTTGATCCAGTGGCCACACCTCACCAGGCCTCCCACTGTGTTGCACTCGGTTGGTTCCTGTGTCCTTCTTGAGACACTTCCTCCCCTCGGCAACTGAGAGAGCACTCTCTCCAGATTAGTGTTCTTGTCTCCTGGACTTCTCCTTTCAGCCGCTCACTGCCTCCTCGCCTCCCAAACATTGATCCTTAAAAATGCACACGATGGTCTGGGCACTTGCCCTCTGGGAATCCTTCAGTGACCCTCCCCTACCTCAGAATTCAAACTAGAGCCAAGTGTTCAAAGCCTCCATGATCCGATGCCTGTCTCTGGCATCTCCTCTTTCACATAACATTTTGTGTGGCACTCTGTAGGACAGCCAGCCCCTTCACGTGCACTTTCTCGCCACATCCTCCCAAGATCCCTGGGAAGTGAGTGGTTCCCATTTGCAGACGAGAAAGCTGAGAATCAGAGTTTCATCATTGCCCAAGGTCACACAACTTGCCAGTGTCCCCTGGACACTGAAGTCTCTGATCCCAGATCCTACGCTCTTCTCATTTACAACCCTTTGCTTGGCCTGATCCTTAAACTCCATGCTCTGGGGTGAAGCAGGGGAGTGGATGTTTGGTTCCTTCTTTTGGGTTCCAGTCTGTCCATCTGGATTTCCTCTTGAGTACAGTGGTTTACCCTCTTCACCCCAGGGGCTTGGTCGTCACGTTTGCAGGACAATGGGTGCTCTTACTGGTTGAAATGCTAAATCTCCCAAAATGAAAGGCCAGCTGCAGAGTTTGAGAGGAACAAGGGCTGAATGATTTGATCAGACATCTGTGGGGGCCTCCTGGCATTTGGAGTGTGAGTGCCTTAGAGAAACTAACCATTCTGGCCTGAGGGAGTTGGCGACTGTTAATCTTGGTGGTTTTGACCGCTAACTGCCCCAGAGGTCCCAGCCTGCTGTATGACTCAGAATCCCCAACACTCCCCCTATTCTTCTCCCACTGGGATAGTCAGGAGGCCATTGCTAAGGCATTTTAATTTGGTAATAACTTGACATGGCCCCCTGTCCCCAGGGCTGTATGTTTTAGAAGTTACTGTTGCTTTCTAAATGGAGGTGGGGGGGGTTGATTTAGAGGTGCTCATCCTTGACATCTGACTACCTTACACTGTCATGGGAAGAGCCTTCCGGGCTAGGTTCTGGCTTCCTTGTGCTCCAGCTGGCCGGTGCCCCCCTCTTTTCCATGATAGATTACCTGAGTCCATGGATCTTGGACTGCCCATAGCCCTTATTCCAGAAGCACCTTGCCAGAGGTGGACGACGTAAGCCAGAGAGAGGAAAGATGGGTTCAAAGGTTTATCTGTTGTTGTATATCTGTGTCTGTGGTACACCGTGTTAGAGGGGCAGCTGCTGTCCGTCTCTCGTCCTCAGTGTGAAACTTTCTGGAATTCAGGAAGAGCACAGGAATCCTCTGCTACAAGGCAGGACACAGAGAGTGGGGGATTGGGAGACTCACAACACCTCACTGCTTGTAGACACGCTGTCGGAGAGCTGTGTGAGGCTTTCTTGACCCTCTTCTCTACCCCTGTCCATTGGCACTCACCACTTATGTGCTGTCCCTGGACTCTGTGCTTCCCTCTGTGATGACCCTTACCACGATCCGCACTGGTGGTACTTCCATGTGAAGAGCTTCTTTACTGATGTCTACCACTTACTAGCTATAGGATCTTGGATGAGTCTCTTTCTCTTTCCGGGCTCACGTGTAAGTGGATAGCTAATAGCACGTACTCACATGGCTGTTAAAGACGTAATTGAAAAAAAATCTGTCTTTCAGTCACTACACCTAGTCTCAGAGCTTTCCGCAAGTTCACGAAGTATACTGAAGTTTCTGTTTTGTTTCGGAAATACAGTTGTTTATATAAGAAAATACTGTTACGTAAATTCTCTTGTTAAACCTCTGACTTTTCTTTTGCCTACCAAATAAAGTCTCGACTCTGGCTTATTACTCAGCATTTGTATTTGCATTTCAGGCTTTACATTTCACTGGTAGGAAATGCTAAAAAAAATTGTAGATTTCCAGAAGAAACGCACACGGATACAGATGGGTTTGTCTAAATTCAGTGAGCAATTACTCTGTGCAAGGCCCTGGGCTAGGCCCGCAGGGGCACGGGAGTGAATCACACATGACACATGCTAGGCAGTGGCATCATCGTTTCTGGCTGTCTAGTATAGGCGCCAGCCCCCTTCCCCCCAGGCCTGCCCCACCCAGTTCCTGCAGCAGCCCCGAGGGAAGACCTACCACGGGGGGCCCCAGCACAGTAGAGCAGCTGGGCACCAGCATGTTGGCGGCAGGCCCAAGGGTGGAGGCGGGGGAGGTTGGGCCTGGGAACTGGCAGCCAGCCAGGGCTCTCTCAGGTGCCCCGGCATGCAGGGCCGCCAGCCTCAGCAGTCGATGAATGTGTCCTGTTCTTCCACGGCGGTTTTCTCTAGACTGCACCGGCACGGATTTTGGTGGCAAGGCGGTGACTCTAGCCCCACATCGAACACATAAGGGCACTGAAGCCCAAAGACATGAAGTGACTCGACTACAGTCACACAGCAACAAAGCCGGGGCTGGAACACACAGGTCTTCTGAAAAAATTTTCAGCAGATATGCAGCAAACACTCTAGAGGGCTTGTGGGCTCTCAAGACTGTCTTGTTTTCAGTACAAGTGCAATGAGACTATCAGAGTCATTTTGTTCCTTCAGAAAATTATAGGCATCTTCTGTGGGCCCATCTCTGCACAAGGTACTGGGGATGCAGGGTTAAATCAGACTCTGACCTTGGGAGTTCACAGTATGATGAGGGAGACAAACTACCAACAGTTACAGTATAGTATGGCAAGTGCCTCTGGGGATAAGCATGTAATGTGGGTGACGGGGGACAGACTGTGGAGCACAGAAGAGGCACTTAGCCCAACCTGGGGGCTAGGGAGTTACTCCCAGTGAAGCTGAGACCTAAGCTTAGTTGTGAAGGACCAGTCGGCATAGCCAGGTGGAGAAGGACAAGGAGGAACATTCTGGGCAAAGAGAATAGGAGAGCAGCAGAGCATCCTCAACTAAACATCTAACGGTTACAGCAATAGTCCCAACATATATTTGCCCTATATTCAGGATACTGAGAGTGCTTCCCACTGGCGGGATCATAGTATATGTGGAGAGAGTAGAGGCAGGTGCGGCTGGGCGTGTACAACCCCACAATGAAGCCTGAAAGGGCAGGTGCCTGTGACTCTGAAAGCCTGGGCAGCTCTCTCCCTAGGTCTGCAGGCTCCATATTTCTAGTCTGGGAGCCTGGATGGAGTTCGTGATTTCCTTGGTATTAAGCTTGCTGCAAAACCCAGCAAGTTCCTTTTGCCAAATTCTGTACAGCGGCCTTGCTAATTTATCTACCTATATTCCTTTAGAATTTTTGGTTTGGGTTCCTCACTCCCCCCCCCCCCCCGCCCCGAAACCTTGGTGTGGAAAAGGGGCTGAAAGGCTGATTGTAGAGAATGAAGCGTTATTCAAGGTTCAAACAGCTACAGCTCTTTAAGAACTAATACCCCACTGACTGCTCAGTGCCTGGCAAGCTGTGACTTTCCTTTTCTTCCCATAGGCCTGCTGAATTAGCCACCAAATACGCAAACTTTTCAGAGGGAGCTTGCAAGCCTGGCTATGCTTCAGCCTTGATGACTGCCATCTTTCCTCGGTAAGTGTTCCTATTTCTTCCCACTGCCCAGACAGCCTGGTCCATGGCCCAGGAGTCAGAAACTCTATGCTGTGCAAATGATGTGCTCTGAGAAAGCGAAATTCTGATGTAACTTACTGCCCTGTGTCCTTGAGTCTGTGGGTGCCTGGAGAGGACTTGTTTCGGGTTGGTTCCTACCCCAGTCCCACTCTGTGCCCTTGCTATACCTTACCCCCGTCCTGTCTCTGGAGCTTGCACCTGCCAGCACAGCCTGTTTCTGTGGAGGGGAGGGGACAGGTAGAACCTGCGTGGCACTCCTTGGAAGCCAGGTACCCAGAAGCAGCCAGATAAGCCTCCTCAGCATAGAAGTTCCAAGTCATAGCATCAAAACTACGTGGCTTCAGGGAAGCATATCCAAATAAAGCAGGGAACAAAGAGAGGTTTCTGAGCCTGGCCTGGCTGTTCTGGCACCTTCTCTCTTTGTCCGTTTTGCATTCTGGAGTTCCTGATTTCCTGATAACCAAGCTTGCTGGAAGAAACTGTGCCAAACCCTGGGAGTTTCTTTGACCACATTCTGCTGAGGGGCCTTGCTTGCATATCTGCCTTTTCCTCTTGAGTTTTCTTTCCATGAAGCTACAGTGTGGAGAAGGACCTGATGTGCCAAGATGGGCTTGTCTGCAGTCTGGAGTGTAGTGAGACTACCAAGGTCATTTTGTTCCTTCAGAAAGTTATCAGAGTGTCTGACTTAGAGGAGCTGGAGGAAAGGCCGCTCAGGACCCTCTGGTAGTGGGGATGTAGCACTTGGACCACAGGGGAAGCCCTTGGGGTGGCCTCCTGGGGTGGGGTCTGTTCACTGGGGGAAGGGCTTACATCCCATCCCTGAGAAGGCTAAGGTTAGGGCATACAACGTGTATGGGACAAGAAACAACTTGCCCCGAAGTAGATCCAGAATATGTGGTTTTTATGCTCCTTTTCTTTTTCTAATGGGAGTGATGGAAGCTCCTTGTCTAAAACAGGGGCTCTGCTGAATATCTGGTGTTCAGATAGAGATCTCTTTGTCTAGGGTCTGCCTTCTGACTTGCTTCCAAATATTTTTCTTCCCCCAGCTATTTATTGAGCACCTCGTAAGTGTCTGGTATTATGTTCCATATTCTTATACATCTTTTCTTAGGTCTACTTGACTCAGTGCCTTGGGCCAGACACCTACGAGTTTTCCTTGACCTGGATATAGGTGTTGGGTTTTGTTTTGTTTTGTTTTTACTTTTTGTTTTTTTATTTATATATATTTTAAAATGTTTGTTTACTTTTGAGATAGAGAGCACCATTGGGGGAGGGATAGAGAGAGTGGGGGACAGAGGATCTGAAGCAGGCTCCACACTGACGGCAGTGAGCCTGACGTGGGGCTAGAATTCATGAACCATGAAATCATGACCTGAGCCGAAGTCGGATGCTCAACTGACTGAGCCACCCAGGCACCCCTTTACTTTTTATAATTGAAAGTAATGCAAGCATACGGTCAAAAAAATAATAACTGAAAATGTGCAAAAGGGTATATGCTCTCACTCTAGATCCCCAGAGATAGCCAATATTACCCAGACAGCCTGGGTAATATAAATAGAAATATCATGTATTTATTGTTTTGTATCTTGCTTTTTACTCCTAACAAAATATATGTTAGAGATAATCCTATTACCAGCATACATGGTAATCTTATTCATTTAATGCTTGCATAACATGATTATATGGATGTATAATAATTTTTTCAAAAGTAAGACTTATTGAAGTTTAATTTACATGCAGCAAAACTTACTTTTTGGTGTAGTTGTAGGGGTTTTGGTAAATGCACACCTTTGAGTAACCACAGCAATCCAGTAGAGCATTCCCATCATCACCTCCTGAAAGTTCCCTTGTGCTGCTTTGTAGTTAACCTCTCCCCTAACCCCCAACCCCTGGCAACCACTGAACAGTTTTCTGTTCCTGTAGCATTTTCAGAATGTTACATTCATGGAATCATATAGTATGAAGCCTTTTGAGTGTGCCTCTTTCATTCACTCTAATGCATTTGAGGTTCATACATGTATGTATCAGTTGTTCTTTTTTATTGCTGAATGGTATTCCATCGTATGGATACAACAGTCTGTTTATCTAGTCAATAGTTGAGGGGCGCCTGGGTGGCTCAGTCAGTTAAGTGTCCAACTTTGGCTCAGGTCATGATCTCGCAGTCTATGAGTTCGAGCCCCACGTTGGGTTCTGTGCTGACAGTTTGGAGCCTGGAGCCTACTTCAGATTCTGTGTCTCCCTCTCCCTGTGCCCCTCCCCCACTCCGCGCGCTCTCTCTCTCTCTCTCTCTCTCTCTCTCAAAAGTGAATAAACATTTTAAAAAGTTTAAAAATGAATAAACAATAAAAAATATCTACTCAGTAGTCAAAAGACATTTGGGTAGATTCCAGTTTTTGTGATTATAAATAAAGCCACCATAAAATTTGTATATGGGATGTCTCATTAACTCTATAAGAAATTGCCAAACTTTTTTTTTTAATGTCTATTTATTTATTTTGAGAGGGAGAGAATGTGAGTGGAGGAGGGGCAGAGAGAGAGGGAGAGAGAATCCCAAGCA
This sequence comes from Prionailurus bengalensis, assembly GCF_016509475.1. Taxonomy (NCBI): domain Eukaryota; kingdom Metazoa; phylum Chordata; class Mammalia; order Carnivora; family Felidae; genus Prionailurus; species Prionailurus bengalensis. The sequence goes on from NC_057345.1 coordinate 34,429,899, forward strand.
GGCTCCACGCTGTCAGCGCAGAGCCTGTTGTGGGGCTTGATCTCATGAATGGTGTTATGACCTAAGTCAAAATCAAGAGTTGGATGTTCAACCGACTGAGCCACCCAGGCACCCCAAGAATTGCCAAAGAGTTTTCCAAATTGACTGTGCTATGTTGCTTTTCTGCCATCGTTGTATAAGAGTTCCAGGTGCTCTACATCTCTGCCATCAGTCTTTTTAATTTTAGCTATTCTAAAATTTAGTGATATCTCACTGTGGTTTTAATTTGCATTTTAGTAATACTAATGATGTTCATTTTCATTTTCATGTGCTTATTTAGCATTCTTTTATCTTTGAGGAATTGTCAAAGCTCTTGTCATTTTGTAAATTGGTTGTTTCCTTATTGAATGTAAGACAACTTTACATATTCTGGATTGAAGCCCTCTGTCATGCGATTTGCAAATATTTTCTTACAGCCTATGGCTCGCCTTTTCATTGTCTTAACAGTATCTTTTACAAAGCAGAAGTTTTTAATCATGATGAAGTCCAATTTATAAATTTTTTCTTTTATGGATTTTGCTTTTGGTGGTTTATCTAAGAAATCTTACCCTAATCCAAAGTCAAAAGGTCTTTTCCTGTGTTTTCTTCTAGAATTTTTATAGGTTTAGCTCTTACATTTAGGTCTATGACTCATATCAAGTTAATTCTTGTATATAGTTTTGCATATGTATGTTTAGTTGTTCCAGAACCATTTGTTGAAGACTGTTCTTTCTTCATTGAATTACGTTGGCCTATTTGTTAAAAATCAGCCAAACATATATATGTGGGGCTCTTTCTGGAATTTTTATTCCATTTCATGGATCTTTATGTCTGTCCTTGCATTAATATCACATTAATATCACAATACGTAGACACTCATGTCTTTTTTTTTTTTTTTGAGTAGGCTCCATGCCCAGTGTGGGGCTTGAACTCATGACCCTGAAATCAAGAGTCACATGCTCTGCTGACTGAGCCAGCCAGGCACCTCAACAATCATGTCTTCTATTAAGGACAGTTTTATTTCTTCCTTTCCATTCTGGTTGCCTCTTTTTCCTTTTTCTTGCCTCATTGCACTGGCTACACTGATCAATACAGTGTTGAATAGATGAGGTGAGAGTGAATATCTGTGACTTGTTTCCAATTTCAGGGGGAAGGCATTTAGTCTTTTACCATTATGGTGTTAGCTGTAGGTTTTTCATAGATACCCTTTTAGGATAGAGGGAGTTCTCTTCTATTTCTGGTTTGTTGAGAATTTTTATAATGAATAATGTCAAATTTTGTCAAATGCTTCCTTTTCTGCATCTTTTGACACGGCCAGATGGCTTTTCTTCTTTAATCTATTAATATAGTGAATCACAGTGATTTTTTTCGTTGACTGATTTTTTTAATGTTAAGCCAACCTTTTATTACTAGAATAAACTTCATTTTATTCTAATTTATTATTCTCTTTTATATATTGCTGGATTTAATTCACTAATGTTTTATTAAGGATTTTTCTTTCTCTGTTCATGAGAGATTGGTCTGTCGTTTTTTTGTAACGTTTTTGGTTTTGATATCAGAGTAATGCTGACATTATAGAATCAGTGAGAAAATATTCCTTCATTTGCACTTTCCTGAAAGTTTTGTATCGAATTGATAATATTTTTCTTTAAATGATTGATAGAATGTACCAGCAAAGACATCTAGGGCTACCTAGGTTTTGTGTTAAGAAAATCCCCTTGTGGGAAGTTTGTGTTTTTTTTTTTTAATTTTTTTTTTTCAACATTTATTTATTTTTGGGACAGAGAGAGACAGAGCATGAACGGGGGAGGGGCAGAGAGAGAGGGAGACACAGAATCGGAAACAGGCTCCAGGCTCTGAGCCATCAGACCAGAGCCCGACGCGGGGCTCGAACTCACAGACCGCGAGATCGTGACCTGGCTGAAGTCGGACGCTTAACCGACTGCGCCACCCAGGCGCCCCTATGGGAAGTTTTTTAATAAAAAAACATAGAATTACATTTCTAGGGGCACCTGGGTAGCTCAGTCAGTTGAGTGTCTGACTTTTGATCTCAGGTCATGATCCCAGGATCCTGGGATTAAACTCCATATTGGGCTCCACGCTAGGTGTGGAGCCTGCTTAAGATATTCTCTCTCTCTCTCTCTCTCTCTCTCTCTCTCTCTCTCTTTCTCTCTCCCTCTGCCCCTTTCCTGCTTGCACTCTCTCTCTCAAAAACCAAAACAAAAAAAACCCAAAGAATTATATTTCTAAAAAAAAAAAAGAATTATATTTCTTTAATATATCTGGAGCTTTTCTATTTCTATTTGGGTTTTCCTATTTCTTCTTTGGTAGTTTGTGCCTGACAGGGAATTTGTGGATTTCCTCTAAGTTGTTGAATGTATTGGCATGATACGCCTGATATTGGTCATTTATATATTTTCCCTTTTTTTTACTAGTCTTTCTGGTTAGAGTTTTATTGTTTTCATTGTTCTCACAGAACTAGCTTTTGGGTTCATTGATTTTTCTCTGTTGGTATTTTTTTTCACTGTAATCATTATTTTTTGTTCTTATCTTTATTATTTCCTACCTTACACTTATTTGGGATTTAATTTGTTGTTTGTTTCTTGGGATAGAAGGTTAGACCACTGATTTGATTCCTTGATTTCATGCTATAAATTTCCCTCTATAAACTGCATCAGGTACATCCCACAAATTTTGATATTGTATTATTAGTTTCATTGAGTTAAAGATATTTTCTAACTTTACTTGTGATTTCTACTTTGTCCCATGGTTTCTTTTGAAGTGTTGGAAATTTAGCTTAATTTCCAAGTATTTGAGGGTGTTCCAAATATCCGTGTGTGACAGATATCTAATTTATTTTTGTTGTGATCAGAAAATAGTTTTCATAGGATTTTAACACTTTTAAGTTGATTGAGACCTGAGTTACAAGATAAAATATGGTCTATTTTGGTGAATATTCTGTGTGCACTTGAAGATTTTTCTGCTGTTTTTGGGTATTCTATAAATGGCAATTAGATTACGTTGGTTGATAGTGTTTTTCAAGTCTCTTATATCCTTACTGATTTTCCAACAGTTCTTGACAGATGTTGAGGTCTCCATTTATTAGTTTTTGCTTCCCATATTTTGAAGCTGTGACATTTAGTGTATGTACATTTAGGATTATTATATTCCCTTGATGTGAATAGATCCTTTCATTACTTTGAATTGTCCTTTTTTTCCTTATTCTTAAATCTCCCTTGTTTGATATTTATGTAACCACTCCAGCCTTTTTAGAGTTAGCTTCATTGTGGTATATGTTTCCCATACTTTTACTTCTATGTGTGTTGTGGGGGGAAGCATATGTTTGTGTATACCCTTGAGCCTCAGAAAAGTTGAGTCTCGGCGCTGGTTTACAACAATCTGTCCTTTTATGTTTGACTGTGTCTTCACAATTAAAGTGAGTTTCTTGTAGACAGAACATAGTTCATAGCTGAGTATTGCTTTTTTATCCAGTTTGGCCGTGTCTGCCTTTTATTGCAGATCTTATACCATTTACATTTAATGTAATCATCAATATGGTTGGGTTTAAATCTATCTTGGTATTAATTTTCTGTTTTACTTATTTTTTCTTTCTTTTTCTGGCTCTTGTTGAGCCAGAAATTGAATGTGTTTTATGACTTCATTTTACCTTCAGTATTGGCTTATAGGTTTAATTCTTTGTTTATGTTTTTTGTGACTGTTCTAGAGTTTACAATACATGTCTTTAGTTTATAATCTATTTTCAAATAATATTATAGGACTTCACTTAGAGTTTAAGAACCTTGCAACAGTATAGTTCCATTATCTCTCCCATCCTTTGTGCTATTTTTGTCATACATTTTACATCTATATATTGTAAATCCACATGGCACTGTTCTTATTTATTTTTGTCTTAAAGAGTCAGTTACTTAAAGCGATTTAGCAATGAACCAGAAAAAGGCAGCCTGCAGAGTGGGAGAAGATATTTGCAAATCATATATCTGATGTGGAATTATGTTTAGAATATGTAAAGAACTACAACTCAACAACAGCAAAACAACTGATTAAAAAATGGGCAAAGGAGTTGAGTAGACATTTCTCCAAAGCAAATGACCCAGCAAGCACATGGAAAACTGCTCAACATCACTTATCACTAGGGAAATGCAAATTAAAACCACAATGAGCTATACCTCACCCTCATTAGATGGCTGCTATCAAAAAAGAAAGAAAGAAGGAGAGAGAGAGGGAGAGAGAGGAAGAAAAAAGAGAAAGAAAGAAAGAAAATAGCAAGTGTTGATGAAGATATAGAGAAATCAGAATCCTTGTACACTAATGGTCAGAATATAAAATGGTGTGGCCACTATGGGAACAGTATGGTAATTCCTAAAAAAAAAAAAAAAAAAAAAAAAAAAGGAAAATGTAATTACCATGTGACCTAGTAATTCCATTTCTGGATATATACCCAAAAGAAATGAAAGCAGGGTCTCACATTGATAGTTGTACACCTGTTTCATAACAGCATTATTTTACAATAGCCAGAGCAATCCAAGTGTCCATCAAGAGATGGAATGATAAACAAAATGTGATATATTTATACAATGGAACATTATTCACCCTTAAAAAGGAAGGAAATTTTTATATGCTGCAACATGTGTGAGATTGAAGATATTATGCTAAATGAAATAAGCCAGTCATAGAAAGAAAAATATGTTTGATTCCACTATATGAAGTACCTAGAGTAGTCAGATTCATAGAGACAGAAAGGAGAATCGTGATTGCCAGGGACTGGGGGTAAGAGGAAACAGGAAGTTGCTCTTTAATGGATATAGAGTTTCATCATCTTTTTCAAGATGAAAAGAGTTCTGGAGATTGACTGTGTAATAATGTGTATGTACTTTAACACTACTGAATTGTACAGTTAAAAATGTTTAAGATGGAAGGCACCTGGCTGGCTCAGTAGGTGGCGCATTTGACTCTTGATCTCAGGGTCATGAGTTCGAGCCCCATGCTGCATGTAGAGCTTACTTTAAAAAATGTTTAAGATGGTAGATTTTATGTTATGTGTATTTTACCACGATTTAAATTAAAAAAATTTTTTTTTAACTTTTATTTATTTTTTATTTTTTTTAAGATTTTTTTTTAACGTTTATTTATTTTTGAGACAGAGAGCGACAGAGCATGAATGGGGGAGGGTCAGAGAGAGAGAGACACACAGAATCTGAAACAGGCTCCAGGCTCTGAGCTGTCAAGCACAGAGCCCGACGCGGGGCTTGAACTCACGGACTGCGAGATCATGACCTGAGCCGAAGTTGGACGCCCAACCAACTGAGCCACCCAGGCGCCCCAAATTTTATTTAATATTGAGAGAGAGAGAGAGAGAGAGAGAGAGAGAGACAGAGTATGAGTATGGGAGGGGCAGAGAGAGGGAGACACAGAATCCGAAGCAGGCTCCAGGCTCTGAGCTGTCAGCACAGAGCCTGATATGGGACTGGAGCTCACAAACCGCTAGATCATGACCTGAGCTGAAGTTGGACGCCTAACCAACTGAGCCACCTGGTGCCCCAACAATTTAATTTTTTGACAAAATTTTAAAAAGATTTTATTTTTAAGTAATCTCTATACCCAGTGTGGGGCTTGAACTCACATCCAAGAGACCAAGAGTCACATGCTCTACCGACTGAGCCAGCCAGGCCCCCCCAGTTTTTAAAAGATTTTTCATGGGGGAAAGTCTATTATAGTTACCAGAGGGGTAAGGGAACCCTTTGAAGATCTCTGGAGCTTTTTGTGCAGCTTTGTCCTCTATACTAGTCTTCTTCACAAATTCTAGCGTTTTTGTCTTCTAAATTGTGACCCATTATCTCAACTCTGAAAGACCACTGGGCTCTTTTTGGGTTCTCCATTCCTGCACTGGTCTGAAAAATGTTTTTTCGTGTATTTTGACTTGCTCTCTAGTTGTTTAAGGTAAGAGGTTAAATCCCATCCCTGTTACCACATCGTGGTTAGAAACAGAAGTCCCTTATTCCATGTTACACGGATTCCATTGTGTAGATGTATAGTAGTTTAATTAGTTAATTCCCTATTGATGGACATTTAGGCAACTTCTCATCTTTTCTATTACAAGTATTATTACATCAGTGAATGACTTTTTCCTACACACGTGAGATCATCTAGAATAAAGAAGAAAATGTCTGGATCACAATTATAGATGTTTGAAATTTTGAAAGTTATTGGCAAATTGCCTTCCGTAGCAGTTTTTGGATTCACATCCATATGTGGTAGTTTATGAATATGCCTTCCTTTACGCTTTCTTCTAGTACTTTTATAACTTTATTTTTTATATGGATATATATAGCCATCTGGGTTTTTGTTGTTGTTGTTTTTATTTGTATTTTGTGTTGTCTTGGTGTTACGAGTGATCCCTGATATTGCGATTGAGGTTTCTTTACTTTTTCCTAGTGAGTAGCTAGTATTTCTTGATATTTTGACTAAATGTACTAAGTAAAGTCAGGATTTTAGGGTTTTTTTGTGGTTTTTTTTCAACGTTTTTTATTTATTTTTGGGACAGAGAGAGACAGAGCATGAAGGGGGGAGGGGCAGAGAGAGAGGGAGACACAGAATCGGAAACAGGCTCCAGGCTCTGAGCCATCAGCCCAGAGCCCGATGCGGGGCTCGAACTCACGGACCGCGAGATCGTGACCTGGCTGAAGTCAGACACTTAACTGATGGCACCACCCAGGCGCCCCAGGATTTTAGTTTTGATAGCATTAATATTTTGACACAAAAAGCCTTAATGCAGTTTTGATGTATTAGTTTTTGACACAACCCAATATAAATAAACCATTAAATCTTTACTTTATTTCTCCTTTATTATCAAGTGTTGTGTGAAGCATACATTCTTACTCTGTTCCCAAGCCTCGCTTGTGGGGGAGCAGGCGGTGGTAATGGAAGGGATGCCAGTATGCCAGCCTGTTCTGCCTACAGAGTCCTGCCTCTCAGGGAAGCCAGCCTGTTCCCTCTTAGACCTTTGTACTGTCTCCTGGGAAGTCTTCCTTACTTTCCCTGAGACTTGCCTGCCTAGAGACATCTTTTTTTCTTTTTTTTAATGTTTATTTATTTTGAGAGGGGGTGAGGGGCAGAGAGGGAGGGAAAGAGAGAGAATCCCAAGGAGGCCCTGTGCTGTCAACACAGAGCCCGACGTGGGGCTTGATCTCACGAACCGTGAGATCATGACTCAAGCCAAAACCAAGAGCCAGACATTCAACTGACTGAGCCACCCAGGCACCCTGAGACATCTTCTTCTAATGAGAGAGATAGGGAAGAGAGGGCATAAGGCTTAAAGCAACTCAGATTTATTGAGCACCTGCTGTGCTCTGAACATTGTTGGTCTCATGGAAGGGAAAGTCTTCCCTGACCCCCACCCATCTACACACACCCAGTTACTCTTTCCTCAGCTTGTGCCACCGCAGTGCCACATACACAGCTCTGTCATCGTACTTACAACTATTGATTGATGTGTCTTCTCCCATAGAAGGATGTGAACTTCTCAACATAGAGACATGGTCTTGTTCACGGCTGCCAACACTTAGCAGAGCTTTTGGCACTTAGTAGGCACTTAATATTTGTTTTACGAATGGATATTAATCTCTGCCCTCAGGAAATTGAGAGACTCGAGGGTATGAGGGTTGTTAATAAAATACTCTTGATGGAAGGAGTGAAGAAAAGTAATTATTTTATGTAGAAAAATCATTCTGACATATACCAATACATGATAGACTGGAAGGAGATGAGATTTGGAGACAGAAAGTTCTCACGGCTTTCTCACTTAACATACTGTGTGATCTTGGAAAAGTCTGAGCATTACTTATCTCATTAGTGAAGAGAATGAAATGAGATGTTGTATCCTGGGGCTGTAAATGCTGATCATTCCAGAAAATTTTAATGTCAGACACTTACTAAGTGAATTCTGTTTTCTCAGGGACTTTTCTTATGAACAGGTAAGTTTTTTTCAGGAAGGAATAAAGATCCCAGAATAGATCATGATAAACATTAAAAATGTAGATTTCCGGGGCAGGGGGGAAAGGTAGATTTCAAAGCAAAGAAATGTGACTGATAAAAACCTTAATCGACACACCCCATTCTCCTGGCAGTACTTTGCTATGTGCGTATGAGTCGCTTTTTGTGCTTTCGTGAAAGATTTAGTGTCGTGTCTTTTAGGTGGTGGCCATTGGAACCATGGGCATGGGGAACCAGGGCAGCATCGGCAGGGTAAGCCCGTGGCAGGCAGTTTCAGCAGAAAGCAGAATCCAAATTGAGGCGGTGGCCGTGCTGCAGAGCAGAAACAGCGGTAGCAACAATGCTAGCCCACACCTCTTGATGTAGCGGTTCCTATGCTGAGACCTTTCCCTGTCTTTCCTGTTTTAATCTTCCCAACAGTCTTGTGACATAGCTGTTGTCATTAATCCAGGGTTAAGCAGGAGAAGATGAGGGTGGAGAGAGTCCATCCATTTGCTTAAGGTCATGACAGTAGGAAGCGATGAAGCCGAGTTTCGAACCCAAGCCCTCCGACCGCAGAGCCCACAAGCTTAACTGCTACTTTCTGCTTCCTCTCATAGCTGCTGTCTCATGGACAGGCTGGCTAGTGGCCAGAGTACAGAGGTCTACCTGATGCCCAGTGGTGGTTAATGAGGTACTGGTGTAGAAATTGCCCTCTTGCCCATCTCTACAGAGGAAAACGAACTTCTTTTGAGATGTACTTTGCTTTCAAAAAGCCGAGGTGCACGGTATCTGTGACTGTATGTATCTGTGATTTTTATACTGTTGCCATGGTCCAAGCTGGCTGAATTCTTGAGTGCAGGGATGGCCTTTGAAACCCCACTGAGCTCTCTGAGGCAGGAAGTCTGGAATATTGACAGAGCCCCTAGCTGCATGTTTTGGGACCCCTGCGTTAAAAGGTACAGGAGGCCTATTGCACTGCCTCCTGGGGGTTTTGAAAGCTTGTGGGCTCCTGGCCAGAGTAACTGGGTACCTAGTATCCCCACATTCCAAAGTTCCTCTCTCTCTGCTCTTCCAGGGCAGATCCTAGGATTCTTATTACTACAATACCAGAGAGGGACGGTAGGATTGAAAGGCATCCTTGCTAAGCTTTGTTCCAGACATAAATGACAAAGGAGAATAGATCATCATCTACTTCTACAGAATTGTTGTCCTTTCAGAGTGGTAGCGAGTGCCGCCCCTGCCCCAGCCCAGACAGGAGTGTGCAGACTCGTCAATTGCTTTCTCCACTCCCACCACTTCCCTCCCTGAAATGCTCTCGCCCAGATCACTTGAAAGGACTGACAAATCCAAGGGTGGACCTTTTCTTTTTCTGACCTCTTTGAAGCATTTGGCAGTATTCATTTCTTCCTTCATTTTCAAACTCTCTCCTCAGTGATTCTTTGTCCACACTCCCTTCCAGTTCTCCTACTTCTCTGATTGTTCCTTCTCAGTCTCTTTCGCAAGCAACCTCCTGTTCCTGTGCCCACCTTTAAATGCTGATGTCTGCCAGGGCTCGGTTATGGTCTTCTTCACTTCTTACTCCACGGCATCAGTGAACACCTGTGTGCCAGTGACTCTCTCAGCTCCTGATCTCTGGACCCAGACGCCCAACTTCCTGCCAGACAATTCCACTTGGATGACTCTCGAGCATCTCAAACTCAATGTGCCCAAATCACTGAATTTCTAAAAAAATCAGTCCATATTGCCTCTTTCAGTGAATGACACCAGTATCCACCTGAGAGGGTAACATGAGCCAGAAATCTGTGACTTCTTCTTTCTCTTCTCTCAACCAAATATCCGGCTAGTCATTGAGTCATGACACTTCTGCCCTCTGTAAGATCTCTTCTCTGAGGTCAGTCTCTTCCCTGTGCCCTGGTTCTTCAACCTTTCCTAGATCTTGGACCTAAAGATCCAGGACCTGGATCTTCATTCTCTTTACTGACTCCTTCATACCACTGTTTAGTCATACTGAAAGTCTCTCACTTCCCTGAAAAGGCTGCCACATTGATTCTACTATCCTGTAAACCCAATGGTAATAGCTCCCATTTAATTCACTTAACAAACCTTATTGAGCACCTACTATGTGCCTGACACTTTTCTAGGTGCTAGAGCTTCAGCATTGTATAAGATACATAAAATCTGGGGCACCTGGGTGGCTCAGTCGGTTAAGCGTCCTACTCCAGCTCAGGTCATGATCTCACAATCCATGAGTTCAAGCCCCGCGTCGGGCTCCGTGCTGACAGCTCAGAGCCTGGAGCCTGCTTCAGATTCTGTGTCTCCCTCTCTCTCTATGCCCCTCCCCTGCCCACACTCTGTCTCTCTGTCTCTCTCAAAAATAAATAAATTAAAAAAGAAAAAGATACATAAAATCTGTCCCCTCAAAGAGCTTACATTCCATTGGCAGATATAGACAGCCTGTGTATATAAAAGGTCACATAGTTTTATATAGAGCACTTACTATGTGCTAGCCACTGTGCTAAACGTTGTATATTCATTTCTTCATTTAGTTTTTACAATGACCCTGTGGAATAAGTGTTGTTTATGCCCATTTTACAGATGAAAAAGCTGTAACTTGGCCATAGTCATAGTAGCACAGAGCGAGCAATCAAACCCACTAACCCTACCTTGAGTCATGGCTCTGAGCCATGAGCCCGGAGGGGAAATGCAGATTCCTTTTGATTGGAGACTGTTTTAAATATTTTCAGTGGGAAATCCCTGCAGTGAAATCTTTGGGTGCTGGGCCTTTTCAGGAAGTGCAGAGTCCTCAGTAACTAAAGCTTCTCTGCGTGTTGTCCAGGGATCTACAGCCCCTCATGGGCTAGGCAGACCGAATGGCTGTCCTTGACCTGGACTCCAGCTTGAAGCTAGAGGAATCGCCATCTGTGTCCTCTTGGTTTCTTTGGCGTCAGTTTTGTCTCCATGCATTTCTTGGTATCAGCTGTCTGACCTCCTCTGGGAACCAATCCATGATCTGCTTTTAAATTAACACCACTTCCTGTCTCAGTCTATCCCTTCTGCCTCCCCCACCCTTCAAGGAATTCAGCCACTGTCACCTGCCCCCTCCCCTCCCCTGTACCCTGTAGCTGTGCATTCCATCTCCTTCCTCTTTGCTCTGTGTACTAACCCTTCTAGGTGAGTGTGCAGTAAATGACCAGAAGTTGTGTTTGCTTTGGAAAAATCTCCTTCCCTAGATGACTGGGGACCCATACTTCTTTGAACAGGTGAATCTTGTAGAAAACCTGTTGGGTTTTCCCTGGTTGTAAATTCATCTGCTGCAGATGAGGGGCTGGGCCTCAGCCCCTGATGATGTCAGTGTGTCTTTCTGTTGCCGGGTTCAGGACCTGAGGAGCCATGTCTTGTCCCCTCTCCAGCTTCTCCTGAAGGTGAGTGCCAGGCAGAACCCTTGGGTGTCAGTCATTTGGAAGCCTGTTGTGAGCTATGGAATCAAAAGTGATGTGAACTGGTCCGCAGCCAGATTTCTGAGAAATTGATAATAAAATTTTAGACATGTCTATAGCAACTAGAGTAAGTTTATGTCAGTTGAACCTAGTAATTTAAAAATGGAGTTCGCATTTTATATGTTTTAATTTTTCTAGTGATTCATTTTTATTATGCTTTATAAAAGTATCGCTCTGCGACAGAATTGAAATTTCAAAAGCCAAACAAACCAGTCTTTCTTCACAGATGGTTTGAGAAGCACTGGACTGTAGTGATTAATGCCCAGGCTTTAAAAGTGAGTAGGGCTGGGTGGCTTAAACCCCCTGGGCCTTCCTGTCCTCATCTGTACCTACTGACCTCAGGGTTCAAGGAGGCAGCACAGGGACATGAACACATATCCGGACTATGTGCTCTGAAAGAGGTGAGGACAGAGGGTTGAGGAGGCCCTTAGGCAGGAAGGGCTGATGAAAGATGAATGAGAGGAGTTCCTGGTGCAAGGGATGCCTGAGCTATGCCTAGAAGGCTGGGGCTTCAGTGTCAAGGTCGGACACGCTGGTGTGGAGCAGCTTCCTGCTTTGCAGACCAAGCTCCAGGCTCTACCCGGAAGCAGGAATCCTAGAGGTGTTCAGAAGCACTGTCCCTGGTGAGAGTAGGCAGGCTGCATTCCTGCGGTCTTTGAGGATTGATCTTGTCAGATTAGCAGCTTTGCTTTTCTTGGTTGAGCTACAAATTCCCCACGTGGGGAGCCTGGGGAGCCGTACTGCTTGTGAGCTGCAACGGCTGGTGAAAGTACAAAACGTAATCCTGGCCCTTCTCCCAAGGAGAGAGGCTCCAGGCCAGGAACAGCCCTGCAGGGCTCCGTCTCTGCGGCTCTGCAGCCCGAGGGAAGGTTCCAGTCCGAGCTCCACCCACACACGTCCCAGGGCCCAGGCAGAAGGTGGGCAGAGAGGAGGGTGCTGGCATTTTCAGGACTCGGTCCTGCTCTCCCTACTCTGTCTGCACTTCGGGGGATGGGAGTGGTCACTGTGGGACCAGAGCTGGAGGGGAGAAGCAGGGCCGAAGCCTCACCTCCCCCAGGTGGATGCAAGACACCGGTCCATGCCTGCCTTCTGGCACGAGAGCTTTCTACTCTCTGCCCCAATGCTGTGTGTGGAGTCTGGGCCTGGGCGAATGAAGTAGCCAGAGGGAAGCCACAGCTCCGGACAGGAGCGCAGTGGATCACTTAGGGGAGAGGTCCGGGCTGGAGGGAAAACACTGGAGATGATTCTTACACGAACCTCAGAGGGTGGACAAGATTGTCTGAGATGATGTGGAGAATATCGGCCAACACGGTCTCTGCTCTTGGGAGACCCTGATGGGGAAAACGCAAGTCTGACTCCTGGCAGCATCACAAAGGCAGGTCTGTTGACAGCTGGCTCTGTGACATCTCTGTGCCTCTCGTGTTGGGACAGACCCACCCCCCTTCCCTGTGTTCCGGGGGCTTAGTATGAGGACGTTTTCTGCAGCAGGACCACTTGAGAACACAGTTTGGAATAGTTGGAAGAAACAAAAGGACATCTTGCACTGTTGCTCAGCCCCTCGAGAAGGAGGGGCTGGGCCAGAAGCCAGCTGCAGAGCTTGCCCAAGAAGCATACCCCCAAATGGAACAAGCCCCCCACGTGGGGCAAGGCAATGGTGCATGGAGCCTGGGCTCAGAAACCAGCTCCGTGGGGCCTAGTTAGGGATGAGTCTGTGCCGGCTATCCCCACTGGCCTTGCTCCCATGCATCCGAGGGTGGCTCTGATCAGTTCTGGCCTGGTAAAGCCGTCTCCACCTGATTCCCTGTCTGCCCTATCAGCCCTCCTGCACACCCCCAGGACCCGCAAGGGGGATTAAGGGCGGGACTTTGCCCAGCCGTGTGTTTGCCCTGAGGATCCTCTCTAAGCCACTGCCTATACGCCGCTCCTTTCTCTTCCTGCTCAGAAGCTGTTGCATACTCAGATGCCCCTGAAATTTAGGGGTATCCCTTCCCCCTTAATGGGCTTGTCTCCACTCTTTACTCCTTGGGAGGATGCAGTGAGAATGGCCACTGGTTTGATTAGGTCCTGTGAGCCCCCGTGGTTCCCCTGATGGAAAGAATCCTTTCCTGAGTGACCTTGTTTTAATACGGCCAGCAGCTTCCTCTGGTGTAGCCAGTCCTGCGGGTGGCCCAGTCTTCCCGAAGTTGAATGAAGAGCAATGTAAGAGGCGGCAGGGCAGAGCACAGCAAACCATGCCCCAGTGCTCGAGGCTGTGGGGGAGGACTGCTCATCAGGACACTTGGGCCTTTGACCCAGCCCTGTCACCAGCAGCCTCCAGCAGAGTCACTGACCCTCATGAAAATGCATTCTTTTGCCGGTCAAATTATGAGGAGGAAACAAAGGGTTTGGGGGCTGTGGTCCGGCCAAGGAGAGCTGTCAGCACAGGCACAGCTGATATAGGGTGCAGGTTCAGGAGTGAGCCTGGCTCCATCCATCTCTGCTGGGACTCCCACTCCATGAAGGAGCACTTGCTGAAGAAAGAAGGGACTGGCCTTTCTCTGCCCTGCATCCGGAGCCCCAGGGCCCACCCCTGTGAGTAGCAGGCCGTGTCCTCATCCAGCCACGAACCCCTTCTAGATGGGGCTTGGGGGCCGGATGCAGGCAGAGAGAGAGGGCAAGGACATGGGCTCCATGGCTGCAGCCACCATGCTCCCTCAAGCCAGAGGTTGCTCATTTTCTTCCCGGGCCATGATTGGACGAACTACTGGCTATACTTCAGCCCTTATTCTGAGGGTGGGCCTGGATTTCAGGAAGCAGAGAGCCTTGTAGCTGGGACAGCAATGGTCCAACCATATTCAGACTGTCGTCACTCGGTGCTGGGGTGAAGTTGGGCAGGGGATGTGGGGAGGGGCATCTTTACCACCTGACTTCAGTGATCCCTTGAGGTCGGGGCCTTGTCAGTGCCCGTGCCGGGTTCACAGCCACTCATTCATGCTATCTTAGCAACGACCGGATGGGGCTCGGGGATCCCCTTCCTCACTCTGGGCAAGTGAAAAGAGGTTGGCTTTGGTATCAAGCAAACGTGGGTTTGAATCCCAGCTGTGCCACTCACCTAGCTGTGTGACCTTGGACAAGCTCCACAGTCGTGTCGGCTTTGGCCCCCTCATGTGCAAAGTGAGGTAACAGTCCTACCTCATGGGCAGTTATGGGAGTTTCACACCCATGAGGCTTGTGGCGTGGTGCTGACCGACGGGGAGCACTGGGTCAGTGAGCGTCCGGTCAGGGAGCACCTGGTCAGTGGTGGTAGTTGCTGCTGCTGTTCTGTCCTCATACCCTGGCTGCTTCAGCTTTCAGTGAGACCTTCTGGTAATGCGTCTCGGCCGGGAGCCGTCAGGGCTTGTACAGACTGTGTATACAAACCCAGGTGATTGGCATTTGTTGATACAGGAATGCCTCCACATATCGGGAAGTGTGGCTCTGGGCAACTCCAGCCGCACAAGACGCAACTGATAACTTGTAATTTAGTAAAACGGCTTCTCAGAGCTGTCAGAGCACCAGGGACCTGATGCCTCCTGGTGCCGTAACCCCCCGGGTGGCCTCGCCCTACTAAGCCATGGTCTTGTTCACCTTTGTGCTGTACGCGTGCTGTTCCCCCAGCCTGGAACGCTCTTCTGCAAACTCTCTGCCTTTAGAACCACTACTTTCGCTTCAGCAAGCCACCCACACATCACTTGGCTCCATGCCCTGGTATCTCTACTCCAAGAGCTGCTCGTGGCAGCCTCCCCCTCAGAAGGGGCCTGGACGGGGTGCGCTCTCAGCCCGGGTGACTGGCCACATGCACCTGCCATCTCCTCACATTCTCCACCTCTCAAACTCCCAACTCAAATGCCGCCTCCTCCTTGAAGCTCTTCCCTGGATCCCCAGGCAGAGTGGGCTCTGGGGCTCCCGCAGCCCTTTGTGCGTCTCTGCCTGACACTCCACACGCCGTTTGGTAGTGCCCCCCTCTGATTAGTCCTCCACTAATCCCGGTCTCATTTTCACCTTTAATTCACCCTGTGTCACCGCTTACTGGGAATGAGCTGGAGACAGCTCCCATCTCCCTTGCCTCTGTCCGTTCCCAGCACAGCTGTCACAGCTAGCTTTGGCCTGGAGAGGGCGATAGAAGTGAGTCCTGCTGACTGTACATTGCGTCCAGACCCACAGTGTTGCTGGACCCAGCACTCCAGGCTCCCTTCCCAGCGGCCACACCACCAGCATCCACAGTGGGAAGAGTAAAATGAGTCCAAGAATATGTTTTTTTTTAATTTAAAAAAATATTTATTTTTGACAGAGAGAGAGAGAGAGAGAGAGAGAGAGAGAGGCATGAGCAGGGGAGGGGCAGAGAGAGAGGGAGACACAGAATCCGAAGCAGGCTCCAGGCTCTGAGCTGTCAGCACAGAGCCCGACGCGGGGCTCGAACTCACAGACCACGAGATCATGACCCGAGCCGAAGTCAGACGCTCAACCGACTGAGCCACCCAGGCGCCCCAAGTCTAAGAATATGTTCATTTCTAGATAATTCTCCCCTCAAAACTCTGAGTTTGATGGTCTCCCTCAATTAGCTCAAATAATTGAGCGTTGCATATTTGTTTATTTACTCATTGCACATTTATCGAGTGCCTGTGTTGGGCATTGGGAAAATGGTTTTGAAAAATGTGGGCATGGTGCCAGATCACGATCTAGGGGATGTAAGTTGAAGTTGTACCTCAGGGTTCTCGGGGCATTCGGGCCGGGTTGAAAGCGAGACGCTCGGCTGGGAGCCTCCCCACTGCTGCATCCCCGCCCCGGGCCAACAGCACATGCCATTGCCGAGTGAGTGTCACGGTAGCTCTGTGGGCTGTGGCAGGACTGAGGGGATGACAGCTTTGGAGCCGCAGAAAAACCGGCTTGTGAATGGCTTTCATGGAGCAGGGTTTTAGGGAGACAGAAATGACATCTGAAAAGACTCTTCTGAGCAAGTCTTCTTGGCACGTTCACCCAAGTCAAGCCTAAACAAAAGGCTGTTGATGACATTTCTTCTGCACAAGTCACGAAAAGCTTCAGACTGAGGGTGAGCAATTTCTGCTTCTGCAATTCAGAAACTATAAAGAATGAAGAATGGCTTGGGGAAAGCGTGGCTCCATCATGAAGCCAACATCAGCCCCCTAGAATTGGGCATGTCTGTACAGCATGTGGTCTTTTTTTTTAATTAATTAAATTTTTTTTTAATTTACATCCAACTTAGCATATGGTGCAACAATGATTTCAGGAGTAGATTCCTTAATGCCCCTTGCCCATTTAGCCCATTCCCCCTTCCACACCCCCTCCAGTAACCCTCAGTTTGTTCTCCATATTTATGAGTATCTTATGTTTTGTCCCCCTCCCTGTTGTTATATTTTTTTGTTTCCCTTTCCTTATGTTCATCTGTTTTGTCTCTTAAAGTCCTCCTATGAGTGAAGTCATATGATTTTTGTCTTTCTCTGACTGACTAATTTCACTTAGCGTAATACCCTCCAGTTCCATCCATGTAGTTGCAAATGGCAAGATTTCATTCTTTTTGATTGCCGAGTAATACTCCGTTGTAGATATATACCACATCTTCTTTATGCATTCATCCATCGATGGACATTTTGGCTCTTTCCATACTCTGGCTATTGTCGATAGTGCTGCTATAAACATGGGGGTGCATGTGTTCCTTCGATACAGCATACCTGTATCCCTTGGATAAATACCTAGTAGTGTAATTGTTGGGTCGTAGGGTAGTTCTATTTTTAATTTTTTGAGGAACCTCCATACTGTTTTCCAGAGTGGCTGCACCAGCTTGCATTCCCACAGCATGTGGCCTTAATCCCTGGGGCCCCCTGCACAGGTTCCAGCATGGCAGGGCTGCCCTCTGCATGCAAGAAAACCTCCCACATCCTCCACCTCTGTGGAGACCGGACCAGGCCTCACAGATCTCCATCTGCACCCTGTCCATGGGGACTTGCCCCATTCCTGACCCCTAGGGACCCAAGGTAGATTCCGCCCCTTTCCCAGACCCTGAGCACCCCTTCTCTGCCAAGCCTTGTGCACAGCTTTGGGGGACAGTGGTAAGAAATGGTCACTGCCTCCTAGGAGCTTGCAGTGAGTGGGTGACAAGCAGGAGAATGAGTTGACTGCAGGGAACCAGCAAACCAAGCAGATTAGGGACATCTAACCACATGGGGGCGGGGAGGCAGGAAGGGCTTCCTAGAGGAGGTGCCACCCATGCTGACTATTAGAGGACATTAGCAGCTGGCAAGACAGAGAGTCTAGGAAAGGCACTCACCCTGAGGGAAGGAGGCTCCCTGGCAGGTCATCTGGGCTGCCTGGAGTACAGGCCCTGGGCTTGGAACAGGCCCCAAATGCCATGCCAAGGAGTTTATGATGAGGTCAGCGATGGTTTCAAGGCAAGGCGGGGGAGGGGTGGCATGGGATTTGTGCTTTAGAAAGATCAGTACCTGAAATGGGGAAGGGCGGGTGGTCAGAGGAGGTGAGAATGAGGAGGGCGACCCTCAGGAGGCAGTGATGGGACAGGGGTGGATTGGTGAGATGTCAGCAGGAGAGAAATGGGGATGTTAGGTGGCTGGTAGAGGGAGTAGGGAAAACAGCCCCCCTGCTGTTTGAGGCAGCTGGGGTGCCACTTCCTATCCTAGAGAACACAAGTTTGGGGGGCAGCTGTTGAGTTCATTGGGGGAAATGCTGACCTTGAGATTCCAGTGGAACATCCAGGGGAGATGAGGAGCACCACCATCCTTTCTGTTTTTCTTTTTCTTCTTTTTTTTTTTTTTTAGGTCTACTTTTACTGCCCGTTCTTTTTTAATCTAATTTTGATCCAAATTAGTTAACATATAGTGTAATAATGATTTCAGGAGTGGAATTTAGTGATTCATCACCTACGTACAACACCCAGTGCTCATCCCCACAAGTGCCCTCCTTAATGCCCATCCCCCATTTAGCCCATCCCCCCCCCACCTAACACCCCTCCAGCAACCCTCATTTGGTTCAACATCGCTCTGAACCATATTCTTATAACGAAGTCTTTATGCGGTTCCTTGACAATTTCCTCAAGTCTCTGACGTAATAAAAGACATTTTTTTTTCTCGATATCACACAGATTCATTGTATATCTCCCTCTTTATCACCAGACTTCTCCACTTGAAATCTGTCTGCCTAAACTTCCTTTGACTCCCTCCCCTGGTATGTATCTTGTAAGCATTTCCATGTACTGGCACCACGCTAGGTATTAAGGATGCAGAGTAACATATAATTCCCAGCCTAGAAGTCAGTCTAGAAAGGGGAGTCAGGCATGAACACAAAATGCTTATAATATAGATTATTGACACAATGGTAGAGGAAAGCGTAGGATGCCATGAATGTACAGAAAGGAGACACATAATTAAATTGAGGGGGTCAGAGAAGGCTTGGATTTCTGGATCCACTCCTGTGCCATTATTATTTACAGCACTTCTCGACTTTCATTCTAATAATCTGCTTCTAGCATTTAAAACCCAGAGATGGGGGGGGGGGCGCCTGGGTGGCTCAGTCGGTTGGGCATCCGACTTCGGCTCAGGTCACGATCTCACGGTCCGTGAGTTCGAGCCCCGCGTTGGGCTCTGGGCTGATGGCTCAGAGCCTGGAGCATGCTTCCGATTCTGTGTCTCCCTCTCTCTCTGCCCCTCCCCCGTTCATGCTCTGTCTCTCTCTGTCTCAAAAATAAATAAACGTTTAAAAAAAATTTTTTTTTAATTAAAAAAAAAAACAAACCAGAGATGGGGGTGCCTGGGTGGCATAGTTGGTTGAGCGTCTGACTCTTGATTTTGGCTCAGGTCATGATCCTAGGGTCGTGGGATCGAGCCTCATGTCAGGCTTTGTGCTCAGCATGGAACGTGCTTAGGATTTTCTCTCTCTCTCTCCCCGCCCCTTCACCCCTCCCCCACTTGAGCACACTCACTCTCTAAAAAAATTTTAATTTAATTAAAAAAAATAGGGGCGCCTGGGTGGCTCAGTCAGTTAAGCATCAGACTTCATCTCACAGGTCATGATCTCATGGTTTGTGAGTTCGAGCTCTGTGTCAGGCTCTGTGCTGACAGCTCAGAGCTTGGAGCCTGCTTCGGATTCTGTGTCTCCCTCTCTCTCTGCTGCCCCCCCACTCACGCCCTGTCTCAAAAATAAATAAACATTAAAGAAATAATAATAATAAATTAAAAAATAAAAATAAAAAAACGGGCACCTGGGTGGCTCAGTCGGTTGAGCGGCTCACTTTGGCTTAAGTCATGATCTCAGGGTCGGTGAGTTTGAGCCCTGCGTCAGGCTCTGTGCTGACAGCTCAGAGCCTGGAGCCTGCTTTGGATTGTGTCTTGCTCTCTCTGCCCCTCCTCCACTCATGCTCTGTCTCTCTCTGTCTCTTAAAATGAATAAACGTTAAAAAAGATTTTTTTTAATAAAATAAATAAAAACGTAAAAGCCAGAGATGATCCTTTCATTGGTACAACAGTGAGTGGTATCTCACCATCATTTAGTTGAAACTTGCTTTCTTTTTTTGTTTGTTTTTGTTTTGTTTTGTATTTGGCAGGAGTGGGTGCTTTAAATGTCAGGGGGTAGGCTAGGTCATGTCAGTAGCTCCTCAAAATATGTAGTCTATGGACCAGAAATATTCATGAGCTCCTCAAGGCTATGCCCAGCCAGAGCCAAAGAACTGTGCCTTTTTCTGGTCTCCTGACCTCTGGAATTGCTCACTGTCTGCCCCACAATCCCATGGTTTCTGAACACTGCCTGTTCTCAAAGACCTCCAGGTAAGGACGTGTCATGGTCCCCTTCAGCAGCAAGGGCAAAATGTCTCAGAAGTTCCTTTCCCTCCCCTGCTATCAGCCTGCAGTAGGGAGTAGGGGAGGGTGTGTAACAGAAAACACCTGGAGAAGGCATCTTTTTTGGTGAAGTGGTAAGGGAAGGATTTTTGAAGGAGGTGACATTTTATCCAAGTCTTAAAGATTGCATAGGAATTAGGCAAATGAGAAATGATAGGGCAGGTGTTCTAGACAGAGGGAATGCATGAACCAAGAGCATGAGACACACAAGGGTATTCAGAGAGCTGCCAGTGGTTTGGCATGTTCAGGGTGTAGGGTTATGTCCTATAATGCTGGAAGACGGGACTAGAGAAGTCATCCAGGGCCAGATCCTGGGACACCTTACAAGTCATTCTGAAAGGATTTTTATTCTATCCTGAATAGCATGGGGTATTATTGAAATGTTTTAGACAAAAGATGAGAGAAAGACATGGCCAGATATGCTATTTGGAAAGATTGTTCTAACCCAGTATGGAAGATGAATTGGAGGAGAGAACTTGGAAATGTGGAGATCAGTTACAACACTGTTGCAGTCACTGAAAATGGCAATCCTGTGAGGATGGAGAATAGGGACTATTTGAGGAACACTTAGGAAATAGAATCAAAGAATGCCCTTTCTCTCATCCCAGAACATCTTGTATGGTGTTTCTCCTACCACCACACCACCACCGCCACATCTGATCATGACATTGTTATCTGTCTCCCCCTCCAGGGCAGGGGCTGCATATCATCCATCTTTGTGGTCAGTCCTAGCACCTAATAGCACCTGCTACTGATTAGGTACTCAAGGAAGTGCTTATTATGCCTATTGAATTGATTTGATAATTTGGAAGGCTAGGGCAAGAGAAGAATCTGGAATGACTCCCAAGGTTTCTGGCTTCCAGGTAGGAAAACTGAGGGTGCCATTCATTGAGATAAGGGACCTGCAAAGAAGGGCAGTTATTTCTGGTTTTAGGTTTCTGGCTTTTGTCAGGAGGAGAGGAAAGGATGAAGATAATGAACTTGGTTATGGACATGGTTGTTTTGAGATGCTTTGAGGACGCTTGGGAGATGTAGAGTAGTCATTTGCGTGCATGAGTCTGGAGTCCAGGAGGAGAGGTCAGGCCCAGAGATGATGCAGTGGGAGCTGTCAGCATATAGATAGAGTTTTGGCAGTGGATGAGGTACTGTAGGAAAAGTGTATAGACTGGGTCCCAACTAGTTGTTTACCAGCTAAATCCACCTGCAGACATGCTTTGTGTGGCTGGCACAGTGTTTTCAAGTAATGTGAATGCTTTTAGGCAGTGTGTATGTTCCAGCTTGCTATAACCCTGCCACTTCTTACTGTCTCACATCTGGCCCAATTCCTGTATTTACAGTACCTTCTTGGCTCTCGTAGGCATTTGAGTTTGTAATTTGGGGAGGAAGAAGAAAACAGAAGGACGTAATTGGGGAATCCCAACACATAAGGGAGAAAGAGGAGAGAGAATGGCTCGAAAGATGGGAGGAAGTCATGAGAACAGCATTTTGTTCTCCCCAAAATTATAGAGGGCAACGTAGGCAATGTGTAATAAAATATAAAATGTGGATTCCACTTGATCCAGCAATTCTACTTCTAAATACTTAACAGAAGGACATAATCATGTCTGTGCATGTAAGTTATTGTAATCTGATGCTTGTTGCCGCATGTTTATAATAGCAAAAAATTGGAAACAACATGAATGTCTCTTAGTTGAGAATGATTAAGTAAATATAGTATGCCCGCATGATGAAATACTATGTAGTCATAAAAAATGATGTCAGATTATATTTATTGTCACGACCCCACAATTTATTGTTAAATTTTTCAAAAGCAAGCTGTGAAACAGTACTATGAGATAATTCCATTTATGCTATGGTTATAGAAGGAAAAGTCTGGAAGACTTCACATATGATCACAAGGACCTCCCAATAGCTAAATCTAGTAGACCTTTCTCTGGCCTCTGTGGCTTTGACCTCTCTGTGGCTTTTGACATTGTTAACCTCTCTTGGCTTCAACTTCTTGTTGTTATTCCCTGACCTTTGTCTCATAGGCTGGCAATCAGGACCGAAAAATGGCAGACTCAATCCTGGGAGAGCCCTTCAAAACTGGTAGCTTGTTTATGTCCTAGGCATGCCCAAAGCAGGGCACTTATTGGGTAATTCTCTGAAAAGGAGCACTGAGGGATAGTATTTCTGTGGTCCTTAAGGCTCTTTGAGTCTGCATAACTCTTCTGGAATAAAACCTTCCCAGGATCTCTGGGTACAAGTTTCATCTCCACATTCACCTCCCGACCCTCCAGCAAAATTGCCTGGCT
Source organism: Prionailurus bengalensis (assembly GCF_016509475.1). Classification (NCBI taxonomy): domain Eukaryota; kingdom Metazoa; phylum Chordata; class Mammalia; order Carnivora; family Felidae; genus Prionailurus; species Prionailurus bengalensis. The sequence continues at coordinate 34,452,582 of NC_057345.1, forward strand.
GTCCCCTCTCTCCCACGCCTCCTGTTCAATCAAGGAGTTATTTTTAACAGTGTCGTGTATACCATGCTTAAATCCTGGCAAAACACCAGAGCTTTGGAATAGATACCCGAGATGGAAATAGTCTCCCACAGCCTCCCCCCTTTCTGAAGTTTTTCCTTTTAAAGAAAGAAGACAAGTTAACCAAGCTGTAGACAGCCCTACCAAGAAAGTCCGCAGACACTAGCACTGAGTGACTGAATTTGCAGCCTCAGCCATGGAGGTGGTACTGGAGGCTGGACCTGCCACCACTTCCAGCCCAGCTTCACCCCCGGGGAGGCCCATGGAGGAGATGATTCTTGCCATTTCCCTGGGCTTGGTAGATCTAGAACCCGGTGTCTCTGAACCATGGAGATTGCCCAGTCTACCCCCATTCCCAAGAACCAGAGGCTCTTAACCTGCAGAAACAGCCCATCCATTTCAAGATCCTCCATAACTAGACAGTTTTAACTAAGAAAAGGCAAAATCTGTCTTTCTGTGACTTCCACCTACGGGCCTAATTGTGCCTGTCAGAGCCACGCAGAACAAATTGGATCCCCTCTATCAGATGGTCAGAGATTTGAAGTTGGTGATCTTGAGCCTGCAACACCTTAGTTCCCTTGAATTACGGAAGGCCCCTTGCTGTCATGGTAGTCCTCTTCCCTGGGGCAGGTCCACTTTATTGCTGTTCTCTTAGGAGACACCCAGAATGGAGCTCAGGCTCACTCAGAGGTAGCCTTGCAGGCACGGAGGATAGTGGGCTAGGCATTTCCCTATTTTTGATGTTCCTTATAGTGACTGACCTCCAAGAGACACTACTTTAGCGGGCACGTCTCATAGACTGGAAGCTTATTTTATACATGCTGATGCCAAATCCCTATCCCTGTCCTACTCAGCATGTATGGTGGAATTTATGGGCCTAAACCAGGCCTGGCCATGTAGCTGCCTGTCTGGAGCTTTCTGGATCCTCCTTAGACCTCCAGCATAAGCTGTTTCTTTCCTTTCTTTGTCTTCCGTAGATTTGATGACCAAGCGATTCTATCCCTGTCCAAACAATATACATAAGAACAGTGACCAAGATAAGCCTAAAACAGAATCTTGCCCCTGACCTTGTAGGCATGAACAGAGCTATGCACCAGCTACCAAACCCTTGAACTGTCCTACCACCTCGCCCACTCTGCTACCCGTGTCTTATACCTGACTGAGTCTATCCGAGAGGACATTGGCCACATGCTCTTCTGGGCCGTTGTCACAACCCCCATGTGGTGTCTGAGAGCTCCATCCACAAGCCACATCCTTTATGTTTTTATTTTTTATTTTTTTAAGTTTATTCATTTTGAGAGACAGAGAGAGGGAGAAAGAGAATCCCAGGCAGGCTCCGCACTGTCAGCGCAGAGGGTGATGTGGGGCTCAAACTCACGAACCATGAGATCACGACCCGAGCTGAAACCAAGGGTCAGACGCTCAACCGACTGGGCCACCCAGGCGCACTTCCAAGACACATCCTTTAAATCAGCATTGCAGAGTCCTAGGAGGCACGCTGACTTTGAAATCAGAAATCCCAGGTTTCAGACCTGCCTTAGCACCTTTTCACCTTGGACAACTCACTTAAACTCTTTGAACCTCAGTCTCTTCATCTGTAAATGAGGGGAAAAGTGCAGCCTCACTTCACATGGCTTTTGTGAGGATAAAAGAATTCTATTCTAATGCAAAACAGTAGGTGAGAGTGTAAGCACCATGCATGATGCAAATAGGAACCACACAGACCCTGCTGAATTTCAATCCAGCAGGAGGTTCGGATATGCCACCAGGCCCTAGCACTCACAGGCCAGGCCAAGAACAAGGGAGCCAGAAGATGGGATCAGGCGAAGTCAGCGCTCAGGGACCAGAGACAGGGTAGAGGAAGGGCTTCCTAGGAAGGTCTGAGATCAGGCTGAGAACAGTCAGCCTTTGCTTAGTCTGGTCCAGTGTCAGAACACGTGTTTTGAGAATAAGAGGCATGAAACCTGTCAGAGGCAAGGCAGGAATGGGGCCTCAGAGGTTGGAACTAGAGACAGAGAAGTCCTGGGTGAGACCTATGCCTCTGGGGTAGGGGACCTGGAGGAGGCCACACTTCGGGCTGAATTGTGAAGCAGGACCTGTGGTCGGTGTGTGTGGACTCTTTGGGGAGTGAGGGAGGGAAGAGGGTATGGCCACGAGAGTGAAGAGGGTGTCGGAGAGTCCTGTTCACAGAGAGGAGAGGTGGGAACACAGGAGAGAATGACTGGGTGGGTGGCACCACAAGGTCCCTGAGGACAGGGAGGGGAGGGACTGGCCTTTGATCTCAAGAGGAGAGAGTGGTAGAAACATAGATGGGCTTGTCTGCAGTGCAAGAGTGAAGGGATTCCCTGCTGGTGGCTTTAATTTTCCCTAGAAAGCAGGAGATGGGTTCACGTGCTGCACATGAGGGCGGGGTGCTAGGATGGAGGTTTGGGAAGAGTGGAAGACGCTTATGAAGCCACTGTGGAGAATGGGCAGCCCAAAGACCGCCAAGCAGCAGAGCAGGCCACGTGGGAGACCAGGGATCTGTAGTGGCACCAGTTGTGCTTGTGAGGGTTTTCTCCAGCTGGCTTAGTCATCCAAGTATAGGGGCAGGGATGCTAAAAGAGGTAACCCCAGGCCTGCCTCAGTTCCTAAAGTGAAGAGAAGGGTGCCCAGAGTCAGGGCAGGGACAGGACTCAGGCCATTCCAGAAGGGAGCGGCCATAGCCAGAACGGATTGTGCCTGGCCGGCAGCTGGCCAAGGATGTTAGTTCCCGGGACCCTCCTGTGTGTGGGGACAGCAGTAGTCTCTGGGGCACATAGCACACCGGGCTTCCTGAAATGAAGTAGGCAAAGTCCTGGGCAGGTTGTACATTGTAACGTGGAGGGGCCCAGAAGCACTGTGGTAGAGAATTCTGGAGGACGGCTGGGGAGACAGTGAGGTAGTGTCACTGCACAAACCTGCGAGACTAAGACGTTCGCCCAGGGGTGAGGCACATCAGAGCAGTGTTGCTGGGGTGTGCGCGAGAGGCTGGGGTACTGGGCACCGCAGTCCCTGGGCCTTCGATACAAAGATCTGGTCGCAGATACAAAGATCTGAAAGCCTCACTTAGTCATTCTGGAGCCTCCAGCTTCCTGAGTTAAAGCGAGGTGGCTCACACCTCACCAGAGAAATCAGTGTCTGGGAGCAGGGCTGCACCTCGGGACTGAGGGAATCCCGGGAGGGCTTTCGGTGGTTGCTGGTAAGGCAGCTACTGCCATCACCCCTGCCTCTGACCCGGCACTCCCCGAGGGAGAGGGAGGGCATGGCTGATACCAAAACTGGGAGGGGAGGGAGGGAGGTGAAGGAAGCTGACAGTTATTGAGCAACATGGTGTGCCAGGAACTTTGCATGCTTTATCTCATTTCATCTCCACGGTAATCCGTGAGGTGGGGATGTTAGCCCCATTTTACATTCATTCATTCAACAAATATTTATGGAGTGCCTGCTAGGCATCAGGTGCTGCTCCAGGTGCTGGAGATACAGCAGTGAGCAAAATAAATACACAAACGTCCCTGCCTTCGTGGAGCTCATATTCTAGTGGAAGCAGGCAAAAAAAATCAAGACATGTACGTAAAATGATAGTGGGGAGTGCCAGAGAAAACTAAAGCAGGAGTGGGGACTAGAAAGTTAGGGAACGGTTGCCACATTATTTTTGTTAAGTTTTTTTTTAATGTTTATTTTTTATTAAACAAATTTTTTTATGTTTACTTTTGAAAGTGAGGGAGACAGAGCACCAGCAGGGGAGGGGCAAAGAGGGCGGGAGACAGGATCCGAAGCAGGCTCCAGCCTCTGAGCACAAAGCCCGACGCGGAGCTCCAGCCCATAGACCGTGAGATCATGACCTGAGCTGAAGTCAGATGCTTAACTGACTGAACCACCCAGGCACCCCTTTTAATGTTTATTTTTGAGGGGGAGAGAGAGAGAGAGAGAAAGAAAGAGCAAATGCTCAGAGGAGAGGCAGTGGGGGGAGACAGAGGATCCGAAGTGGGCTCTATGCTGTCAGCACGGAGCCCGATGTAGGGCTCGAACTCAGGAACCATGAGATCATGACCTGAGCCTGAAGTTAGACGCTTAACCCAGGCGCCCCACGGGTTGCCACTTTAGATAGGGTGCCTGGGGAAGCCCTCCCTGGGAAGATGACACTTACGTAAGACTCTGAAGGAAGTTAGGGAGGGGGGGGTGTGCTGACATCTGAGGGAAGAGCCCTTTGGGGACAGGGAACAGCCAGTGCAAAAGCTCTGAGGTGGGATCCCAGAACAGGAAGGAGGCCTGTGTTGCTGGAGTGGAGAATAATAAGAGATGAAGTCTGAAAGTTAAGAGAAGTCCAAAGCCTGGGGATATTGTAGGTCATAATAAGGATGGAGGAATAGGCAGAGGAGTATCATAGGTTTTACAGGATCATTCTGGCTGCCTTGATGAGAGTCGACTGTTGCCAGGAAGGTCGGGAGTCCAATGAGGAGACCGTTATAATAATCTACCAGAGAGAAGATGGTGACTCGGACCGCGGTGGAAGCAGCGGAGGCGGTAAGAAGAGATATCCTGAAGGTAAAGATGACAGGTTTGCCAGCGGCTCAGATGTGGGTGTGAGAGAAAGAAAAGAATCTAGGCTGACTTCCAGTGTTTAGCCTGAGCAACTAGAAGCATAAAGAAGGTGCCTTTTACCAAGATGGAGAGATGATTGCAAGAAAAGCAGGTTTTCGGGGGAGTATCGGGAACTCGAGTTTAAACATGTAAAATTTGAGAGGCCTCATAGACATCAAAGTGGAGGTATCGAGAAGGCAGGAGAATGTACAAGTCTGGCATTCAGGGGAGAGGTCCAGGCTGTGAAAATGGAAGAGACTGCCAAATAAGTGAATGCAGATGCGGAAGAAAAGCAAGGACTGAGGCGTAGGGCAAACTGACATTTAGTGCTGTGGAAGATGCCGAAGAATCTGCAAAGGAGAAAGAAGAATGCCCAGTGTCATAGGAGGAAAACCAGGGAAGTGTGGCGTTCTGGAAACCAAACTATGAAAGTCTTTTAAGAGGAACGATGAACTGTATCATATGTTGCTCGTAGGTAGGGTGCGCCTATAAATTGTTCAAACCAGGACACTTTTAGTAATTACTCCAGGATGAGACACGGAATCCAAGATCGTCCCAGGAAGATCAGAATGTTGTGTGGTCACTCTACTAATAGGTCAATAAGAATTGACCATTGGATGTAGCAACATGAAAGTTGGTGACCTTGATGGGGCACCTGGGTGGCTCAGTTGGTTAACCGTCTGACTTCAGCTCAGGTCATGACCTCACGGTTCGTGGGTTTGAGCCCTGCGTTGGGCTCTGTGCCGACAGCTATGAGCCTTGGAGCCTGTTTCAGATTCTGTGTCTCCCTCGCTCTCTGCCCCTCCCCCACTTGCACTCTATCTCCCTCTGTCTCAAAAATGAATAAACATTAACAAAATTTTTTTTTCAAAAGAAAGTTGGTGACCTTGAATGATGAGTTGAGAGGGAGTCATTAGAATGGATTCAGGACACATGGGAGGAGAGAGCTTAGAGATGGCAGGTGTAGGCAACCCTTTCAAGGTGTGTTTCTGTAAAGAGAAAGAAGCAAATGCATGAATCTAGGTGGTAGATATATAGGTGATCCTTGTATTATTCTTTCAACTTTTCTGTATGTTTGATTTTTTTGTAATAGAGAGTTGGGAAAGTGAAAATGTTAAAGCTTTGAAAGAGAGAGGGGGCAGGGGCAAGTTCATTATGGGGGGAAAATAACATCTCTAGGCTAACGGGAATAAACGAGAAATGAGATGATGCAGGAGTGAAGACTTCCCGGAGCAGTGTCTGTAGAAAATGGGAAGGGATCAGGTCTAGGGAACAAAAACTGGCCCGGGGGTGAGTATGGAGACTTCAAATAGGAAAGAAAGTAGAGACTGGGGGCACAGATGCAGGCAAGTGGTGATAGGGAGCTTATGGAAACTCTGTTCTGTTTCTGCTCTTTTGGTGCCGTGGTAAGTGACACCATCTGTGGATAGCAAGAATGAGGGAGGAGGTGTTGGGGACATGACAAGAGGAGAAGGTGTGAATAGTTATCTAGAACCAGAGAATGAGCTAGTAACATATAGTATGGTTACCAGGCAGCACAGGGGCCTCACTCATTCGCAGTTAAGGTGAGACAAGGGGTGTCTGGGTGGCTCAGTCAGTTAAGCGTCTGACTCTTGATTTTAGCTCAGGTCAGGATCTTATGGTTCATGAGATCGAGCCCCATGTCCAGCTCCATGCTGACAGCGCAGAGCCTGCTTGGGACTCTCTCTCTCCCCCCTTCCCCTGTTCATGCTCACTCTCTTGCTCTCTCTCTGTCTCAAAATAAATAAACATTTTTTTAAAATCTTAAAAAAAAAAAAAAAAGATGAACCAGTGTGCATCTTTCTCCAGCCAGCTTCCTTCACCTGTGCAGGCACATGCCCAGAGTAGGTAGGGAGCAGAATTTAGCCACGGTTGTGTTTTAGCTGACTGAGAGAGGAGCGAAGAAGCTGAGGGTGAATTAAGGAAGTGATTATTATGATTGATGTGTAATTCAAGATGGGTAAGAATTACAGTGCGAACAGAAGGAGCTGAAGGACATTGAAAAGATGGCAGAACCTATGGCTTGAAGATCTAGTGGGTTGAAGGATGGGAATTTAGCTACAAGAGTAGGTGAGCTGTGCTTACAAGAGGTGGAAGTGGCCAGAGAGACAGTTTGAGATTGGGATTAGAGAGGACTTCGGTTATCAGTAATGACCCGGTCTAGGGTATAATTTAGGAGTAAATAAGTGAGGTGGGGTAGAGAATAAGATCACCAGGAGAGGGGAGGTCAAGGCAGGTCCCCCCCTTGGAGTTTACCAGTTTCTAGTTTAGATGGAAGCTCATCTTTCCTGTTCCTGGCTTTGTGAGGAAGGAATATGCTACAAGTATTGAGACTGACAATAACTGCTTTAGGGTTTCTCTTCTGCACTTTATTTTACACTGAGACTGGAGTTGAGGGCACAGGAGCCTGCTAAGGAAGGTGGTGCTAGACTTCACCAAATCTGGGTACCAGTCTATGGCCACAGTCAAGGCTGGCAGAGATCAAAAAGTCAGCAAAGGTCATAAGGGGAAGAGAGCCTGTCAAGCATCAGAAGTGAGGGTCTCGGCTGTCAAGTATAAGAGATTAAGTCACAGAGGCTGTTATAAGGTATCAGTAGGTAAGATTAGGGATTTGAACCTAGGTCAATGATATCAATGATATGAAACTTCTGTAGCATAATCACTTGTTCCCTAAATAGGGTCTTGTATGAATGGCCACACGAGGGCTTTACTGTCTCTTACTTCCAATCCGTGAAATTGACCTTCCCGTGAAGAGACGGGAATATAATAAGAAGACGAGAAGACCCTATGGAGCTTTGATTAACTGGCTCAAAGAGACCTTATCAATCAACCAACAGGGGCAACAGACCTCACCATGAGTCAACAATTTAGGTTGGGGTGACCTCGGAGAATAAAACAACCTCCGAGTGATTTTGATCTAGACTAACCAGTCAAAAGCATCGCATCACTTATTGATCCAAAAATTTGATCAACGGAACAAGTTACTCTAGGGATAACGGCGCAATCTGAAGATCTTCCAAGGAAGGACAGGATGGGCTGGGGCCTGCTTGTCTGCAGGACCCTTTATTCTACCAGGCATTAGCAATGTGTGTCTTGGGAAAGTACATGGAATGACTCTAGCAAGTCTCTGGTCCTCCTTCCGGGTGGTTGGCTAGATGGCCATGCAGAGCTAAGTAGCGGAGCACAGGATGGATGGATGTGAAAGAGGAAATTGAATGCTGGTTCAATTTGGTTTACGGCTCTGACAGATCCCTGCCTCATGTGCAGGGCCCACATGTTGTGGCTGGCCATTCATTTGTTCGCTGATTAACTACAATATGCTAGGTGCTCTCCTGAGTATTAAGGATATGGCGGTAAGTGTAAGACATGGTGATAAGAGAGTCTGTCTCTCGGGACACCTCTCAGCTTATTGTGCAGATGTAGGGCCTCTTGGGTTTGCAGGGGCCAGGCCATCTGTGTGGAGGCAAAAGGTGGCGGAAATAGTGCAAGTAGCCGCGTCTGTGTTTCACGTGGGCTGGAATTCTTATTGTGAGACTGTTCTCTCTGTGGATCTGAACAGTAACACTGTGACTGGTGGGATTCCCGTCTGTCACTAGCTTGACCCATTCCATTTGGCAATTGGTGTAGCGTTAGGAGAGAGAACATCCCGCCCGTGCAGCCTCACCCAAAGTCTCCAAAGTCCAGAGCAAAGCTGGGGCCCTTGGACGAAAGAAGACGGCTAGAGTACTTCCCTGTAGGAACAGCATGCCCAGCTAGGGCCCAGGGCGGCCTGCAGAGGAAATTCCAAGAGCAGTCTGCATTGATGCCTTGTCCACCCTCGGCCAGTGAAGAGGTGTGTGACATAATCCAGCACGTTGGGTCAGAGGCTCAGGCTTCTGTGGCCAGCACAGATGGCACAGCCTTCAGCTTCCCTGCCGATAGAAGCAGCGAGGCCACCCTGAGACCCCAGAAGCAGCGAGCAGCCAGGTAGGTTGCCCCTTAGTCTGTGACTTGGGTGCTCTTCACTGAACAAAAGAGAAGAGGCATAGGTTTAGGGGAAGATCATGGATTCCTTTTTAAAAATATGTTGAACTCAGGTGCCAGTGAGATATCTTGGCCAAGACACTCCAGATGCATCTGGATAATAAGTCTTGAGCACAGGATATAGGTCTGGATTTGAGACGGAAATTTGGCAACCACCAGTTGGGCATAAGCATCTGGGTATTTAAGACAGTCATGTTTTCTAGTCTTTTTTTTCCAGTCCTTCCTGGGCCCGTAAGCTGCGGGGGGATGCAGAGTAGATGGTGGTCAGCAACAACTGCCCTGTGCCCCTCCCCTGGACTGCCTGCCCCAGCCCTCTCCTCTGAGGGCAAGAGGTCTCATACGACAAGACAGCTTCTGCTCATTCACTATCACTATGTCTAAACAGAGGGGAAAAAATGGCTGAAGCCTTCTTCTAAGAATTTCATTTATCTCTGGGCCTGAGAAAATAGTGTACTTGTGTGAGTTTCCTGTAGCTGCTATAACAAATTATTCTCTCACAGTTCTGGAAGCCAGAAGTCCAAAATAAGCATCATTGGGCACAAATCAAAGTGTCAGCAGGACCCACACTCCCTTGGGATGCTCTCGGAGATTATCTGTTCCTTGCCTCTTCCAGCTTCTCATAGCTGCTGATGTTCCCTGGCTTGTGGCCACATCACTTCAGGCTCTGCCCCTGTGGTCATATTGCCTTTTCTTCTGCATGTGGGAAAACTTCTCTCCACCTCTCTCTTATAAGGACACTTGTGAATGCATAAGGGCTCACCTGGATAATCTAGGATAATGTCCTCACCTCAAAATCCTACCTTCACGAAGCTTATGTCCTACCAGGGAAGCACAGACACTAAACAATGAATCAGGAAATTATTTAGTAAATCAGAACAAAATAAATACTGTAGAGAAAAAAGAAAGTATGGTAGGCGGGTAGGAGCAGATTGCAGTGTTAAATAGGATGGTCAGAGTTCACCTTGTGGGAGAGGTGACATTTGAATAAAGACTGGAGGGAGAAGAGGGAATAGGCCAAATGGATATCTGGAGGAAGAACGTTCCAGGCAGAGTAAAGGCCCTAAGGCAGCAAGGAGTATGGGCTTAGGCATCAGTGGTACTCTCATCATTTCTCTGAGTTCTGTTATGTACCGATCCTTCCAACGAACCCGATACAGCAATGCCCATGCTTGTTGTATTCCTCCAACCATGTCTCTGCTTCTGCTTCTGGGCCGCTGAGCTGCTGATGGAGAACACAACGTATGCATGGGCCCCACTGGGGCTCCGTGGCCTCAGCCTCTCCTGAGTGTCAGCACTGCTCAGCGCTCCTTGTCCCTGGTAGACTTATCACGGTGACTGTTCCAGTCTTCACCATTCACAGATTACTGCAGTCTACACCTTCATACCCACAATCCCCCAAAGCCCCAGCCCCAGGCATTTCCCAGAGCAAAGAGGCTGTCCGGGAAGCATTCTCTCAGGTTCCCCTGTCTGTAGCTGCACCTATCAGAGTGGCCATCTTCACATCCTGCCCCCCTGTTTCCAGGGAGAAGGTATCCTGCCTTCTGTGTCCCTCCCCTTCTACTCTGGATCCTGTCCCCCACCCTCCTTGGGCCTCGTTCCCTTGTCCCCCTGCCCCGTCTCTTGCACCCCCTCTCTCTTCTGCTCGTCTCCTTCTGGCCAGATACAACCCCGCTCATTGCCTACCCACCCCCCTACTCAGCAGCTATCATCCTATTTCTGTCTTCTCCTTCACTACCAAGTTTCTTTAGAAATGGCCTGAGCTCTCCTGAACACTTACTGCTCTCCCTCCTCAGTCCCCTGCAGTCTGGCTCGGTCCTCTCTCCAGCCCCAATAAGTGCTTCCCAGAGGGGTGGGTGGCTTGAGTGTATTCTATTCCCACAGGCAGTGTGATCAGTAAAAATACGGGTGCAAGTAGTGCCACTCCATGAGGGTGTTGTGAGGATGAAAAAAGATAATGCGCGTAGAGCACTTAGAGCGGCGTCCAGAACGTAGTAAGGTCTCGATAACTGTAAACTGCTGTCATTACTGTTGTGATTATTGTGGCCCTTGTCAGATATTTCACAGCTGTGTCTCTCTGTGCTTGGCTGCTTTACCCATCATCCTCGAAGGCAGGGACTCTGAGCTGTTGTAGCACACGTTGACGAGATGGATGGTGGGTACCAAAGACACATGGCCCCCATGGGCAGTCTGGCCATCACCCACGCTCTCACAGGGAGAGGAGTGCTTGCCTCTCAGCAGCTTCTCAGCTCACAGTTCTCCCCTTTGCCTCCCGTGCTTCCCTCCCCTCGCTAGGAAGTCTCAGCCCCTTCCCCCCCTCCTTCATCCACACTGAGCACAGGCTGTCAACATCGTCAGTGGGAGCTCTGTCAAGCAGGAGCCTGGGCACTGCTCCCTGAAGGGCGCCTGGCTCAGCCTTTCCTCTCCTCCTTCAGCATAGGCCTCCCTGCCTGTCATACATGTCATACATGTGGCTCCAGTCTGTCTGCCACAGTCCTAGAGCAGGCCGAGGGGCAGTAGCTGGCCGTGTTTCAGATTCAGGAGGGGTTTGGTTTGAAACAATAGAAACGTCGCTAGAAGCCTGGCCTTTTGGAGCAGGGAGATCCAAGTTTCCATGAGAAGCCCCAAGAAGGCAGCCCCCAGACCTCAATAGCGGAGCAAAAATTAGGCCTGGAGTGGCCCACCAGGGTCCACACTGTGGAGTCCCCCACCTGAGCTGCTCCCCCTGCTTCTGGCCAGCAGGCGTTTGCAGAACACCTGTGTGTGCTTGGCCGTGTGCCAGGGCTACCACACGGTCTGGTGGGGAAACAGGCAATTGCACTAGTGTGTGGTAAGTGCCATGAGGACAGAGTGCACAAGGAACCACGGAGACCAGACGAAGGCCCCGTCAGCCCTGTGTGACTCAGGGAAGACCTCTTACCTTTATTGTATTTTATTTTATTTTATTTTTTCTATTTTATTTTATTTATTCTATTTTACTTATTCTATTTTATTTTATTTTATTCTATTTTATTATTTTATTTTTTCTATTTTATCTTATTTATTCTATTTCTATATTTTATTTTATTTTATTTTATTTTATTTTATTTTATTTTATTTTATTTTAAAGTTTATTTATTTTGAGAGAGGGGCACCTGGGTGGCTCAGTTGGTTAAGTGTCTGACTCTTGGTTTCAGCTCAGGTCATGATCTCGTGACTTTGTGGGTTTGAGCACTGTGTCGGGCTCTGTGCTGGCCGTGCAGAGCCTGCTTGGGATTTTCTCTCTCTCTCTCTCTTTCTCTCTCTCTGCTCCTCCACCACTTGCTCTCTCTCTCTCAAAATAAATAAATAAACTTTAAAAATATTTATTTTGAGAGAGAGAGCACAAGTGGGGAAGAGGCAAAGAGAGAGAGAGAGAATCTTAAGCAGGCTCTGCACTGAAAGCATGGAACCCGACACGGGGCTCGATCTCACAAACCGTAGGATCATGACCTGACCTAAAATCAAGAGTTGGATGCTTAACCGACTGAGCCACCAGGCGCCCCAGGACTCTTACCTTCAGAAGGTAGAGGTGCTGGGGTCCGGTTGAAAATGAGCAGAAATTCAGCCTGTGAATGAAAAGGGGAAGAAAATTCCAGGCGAAGGGAATAGCATGTATGAAAGCATGGAGGCATTAAAGAGTCTGGCAGGTTACAGAAACTCTACATAGTTGGGTATGGGTAGCACTTAGGGAAAGGGAGGAGGGGTTATCTGAGGCAGGAGAGGTAGACAGGAGCCAGATCACAGGGGCTTCATAAACCAGACGAAAGAGCTTAAACTTTTTCCTCTAGGTAGCAGCTGTCATGGATAGAAACCTGTATCAAGGGGCTGAACTATCTTCAGGCTCGCCTGAATATGGGACCCAAACAGTGTCTTTCTCCCAGTGTTTTGGCTCTGGGTTCATCTTGGTTTGCCTGTTATGTAGACTGTTTTCTCTATGTAGCCAGGAAGATGGCTCCAGCAGCTCTAGGCCCAGGGTCAGCCCATTTTTTCTTAAAGGTCCAGTTAGTAGATATTTTGGCTTTGTGGGCCACAAACGATTGCCACAGCTACTTAACTCTGCTGGTAAAGCGTGACATCAGGCACAGACATTAGGTAAATGGATGAGCACGTCTGTGTTTTAATTTTTTTTTTTTAACGTTTATTTATTTTTGGGACAGAGAGAGACAGCATGAACGGGGGAGGGGCAGAGAGGGAGGGAGACACAGAATCGGAAGCAGGCTCCAGGCTCTGAGCCATCAGCCCAGAGCCCGACGCGGGGCTCGAACTCGCGGACCGTGAGATCGTGACCTGAGCTGAAGTCGGACGCCCAACCGACTGAGCCGCCCAGGCGCCCCGCATGTCTGTGTTTTAATAAAACTTTATTTATAGAAACCGGCATCTGGTCTATGGGCTGCAGTTTGTACAAGCCCTGTTCTTGGCTTAGATGGTCATGACAGCTCACTATCTCAGAGAAAAAGAGACTCCCATATCCCCCAGTGGCCAAATATTAAACCTCAGAGAAGAGTTTGATTTGTCCCACTTGGATCAGGTGCCTGCCCATTAAGCCAGTTACTCTGGTTCCGGGTGAACCGTCCTGATTGGCCAGTCTGGGACATGCGCTCCTCCCAGCAGCAGTGAGGGGAGGGGAGGTCAGCTCAGTGGAACCATACGGAATGAAAAGTAGCCTGCGTTTAACTCAGGGAGGGGGAAGGAATGCAGATACCCACTGCAAGGTGTCAACAAGAAAGAGCATGAACCGAGTGCCCGAGTTTCCAGTGATGATCTGGCTTGAAATTGGTCCTGACACAGCGTCAGGGCACCAGGCCAACCCCGGCGGCGGGGCTGATGCATGCCCTGCCCTGGCCTTTCCCTCCGTGCAGAGTTTACACCTCAACTGCTTTATTTACACCAGTCGGCATACACTCGCCACCTCCTTCCTTCCTCACGCACTGCTCCACCCCCTGGGTGGGACTAGAGGGCAGATTCATTGGGAGGGGTCACCAGGCTGAGCTACTCTAACCCCTGGTACATGCTGCTTTACTCTGTCTGGCCTCAGCGATACCTTGAGGGGAAGATTCTCTTCTCTCCTGTGCCTTTTCCTACACTACCCTTCTCCTGGAACTCTCCTCCTAACATTCTCCACCAGGCTCATTTACTTGTCCTTCAAGGCCCTGCTCAGTTTTGTTGTCATCTTCTTCACGAAGATTCTCCTGTAGCCCTAAGTCGGTCTAAGACCTTTGTATCCCTGTTACACGATGCACGATGTACAGACGCATTTTATGATTATTTGTTTACCTGTGTCTACTACTAGCTCCTGAAGGGAAGGGCCAGGGCTGGTTTTCCTTTAGGCCCCAGCCAGCACTCAGCACAGGGGCTGGCGCCGAGTAGGCCAGTAGTTGTTGGATAGGGCGGCATTTTCCACTCCATCTAGTCCCACACAGGATAAGGAGGCAGGAACTGCGTGCTGATGTTTGGAACAGGACTTGTTGGTTGTTACCTGCTGTTTGTGTTCTCTACCTCTGTGCTGCTTCTCCCTGGACATATGTCCACCTGCCCTACGGGTTGACCATCCTTTCTCTTCCTGTTCTCCAGGGGACCCATTCAGGTGGTCAGTGAGGGAAATATGCAGGAAGACAGAAGTTTGCGAGGCATTTAGGAAGTGCTCATCTTGCTGGCTTGGATGTATACCAAGGTCTTACTGTGCAGGGCCTTTTGTGGTGGGGCTGCTGCAACAAGATCCCAAACGAGACCAGGTAGATTCTAGAAAGCCCATGTCTCTCTGTGTTGTCCACCTCCCCACTCCCCAGAACAGGTTCTGGGACAGTGGATCTGTGGGGATTGGCCTTCACCCTGCTGGATGACAATCTCACTTCTGGGGGGCCAAGGTCTATGGCTGAATCTAACAGACAGATTAGTTGTGGCCCCTGGTCCTCAGGACCCACTGCTGGGTTCTGTCTTCCCTTTGTCCCTTGGGCTGCTTAGGCTGTTCACACTTACTGGGATGAGTAGCTAGAGGGCCAGACGGGCACAGATGGAGAACAGAAGATGTGTGTTATCCTAATCCAGCAAACCCACATCTCGAGGCTCCTCTTTCAGTTTGGTTGGTGGGAGCTAGGAGGGAGATCCTTCTCTGGGTCTGCTGGTGCCCACGTATAAGTACTCCTCACGCCCTGATAAGACCCAGTCACCTTTCTTGCTGGTCTCTGGATACAGGCTAAAGTGCTGGACCTTCAGAGCGCCTGGGTGGCTCAGTTGGTTAAGCGTCCAACTTCGGCTCAGGTCATGATCTCACAGTTCGTGAGTTCAAGCCCTGTATTGGGCTCTGTGCTAACCAGCTCAGTGCTTCAGATCCTGTGTCTCCCTCTCTCTCTCTCTGCCCTTTCCCCGCTCACACTTTGTGTGTGTGTGTCTCTCTCAAAAATAAATAAACATTAAAAAAATTTTTTTAAGTGCTGGACCTTCAGTGGTGGTTTAGGTTGATGAGCCAGAGTTGGGGGCATTCACCTTCTACACTGCGCCTCAGTCACACCACTGGGCATAAAATGAGCTGAAAGCTATCTTCAGAGGGCCCTGGGTTGCCTTGCTAGCTGGATAGAGTCTGTAGGTCTGTGGACAGGGCAGCCTGTGGTTCCTGCGGTCACAGCCTTGTTATGAGAGGCACAGGGGTCAGACCCACCTCATCATGTGCCCTCCTAGTGCCACAAGTCTCCAAACTACGCTCTAGGATCTAAGGAGAAAAGAGGGACAGGTTCCAGTGCAACTTCCCTCTCCTCCTTCCCCTGTTCCTTCTCACGCACTCACACACCCTACTGAAACCTGATCCTAAGGCTGCCTCGCGTGCTGGAGCCCTGGGCTGGCAGGCTGGGGCCCGTCTGCCTGAGCCTGCCCCACCCTACCCTGCTACCCCCCAGGCCAGGGCAAGCAGGTCAGGCGTCCCACACCCCCGCTAGTCTGACCAGTCCTTCTGCACCTCGGAGGCCACCTCCACCCTGGCCAGGCCCCCACACTGGCACACTAGTCTCGGGACAGAAGCCCCTGGTTCTGTCCCAGGTGTAGCATGAGGCTCTGCCCAGGCCACCTGCAGAATTAACACAAACACACATACATGCACCACCTCTACCATCACCCCACCCCATTTCCTGTTGTTTATGGCCCCTAGCTCAGCTTCCAAGGCCTCTGCAGGCACTGAGCCACCTCATGGGGGCTGAGCAAAGTGCAGTGGAAACAGTGTAGGAAGACGACAGGCCTACCTGGGAGCAGCAGGGAAGGTTGTCCAGAGGAAATAGCCTTTAAACTGAAAGAATAACAAAGGATTTTCCAGGCAGATAGAGACGGGAGGGGATTGGGGAATGGGGGGGAGGGGTCACTGCACGTGTAAGCGCGTGAAGACCAGCATGTTCAGGGAGCTACAAATAGTGCACCGTGCTGGAGTGTGATAGTAGTCTCAGAAGAGTAAATCCCAATTACGTTAGATTAAGGAGTGAACAGGAGATGGGGGAGTTGAGACAGAATAGCCATTGCTCTTTCTAGATGTCTCGCCACGAAGGCGTAGAGAGAGCGAGAGATGGATAGCTAAAGGGGTATGTGGTCAGGAAAGTTTGTTGAGTGGGTTTGTGTGTTTGTTTTCACATAACAGAGACCTGAGCTTGATTGTATGCCTCGGGGTGCGGTGCGGGGTGGGGGGGCGACAAACAGGAAAGGGAACCAGAGCATGCTGAAGAGATCAACTTTGGGGGGCGAAAGGGTGAGATAAGGAAGCAGGAAACTGAATGAGTTCCTATCTGAGTGTCCTGGATTGGGCTGTGAAGTGAGAGAAGAAATAATCTGCTTAAACAAAGTTGGAAAGGATAGAGCATTTGTGGAGTGTGGAGAAGGTTTGGAATAGCTACTGAGCAAAGTTGAGGGTCCAGCCTAAGGTTCAAGTCTATGACTTTGTATTGGCATCAGTTCACGTCAGTGTGGGGTGTGTGTGTGTGTGTGTGTGTGTGTTCTAGCAGTACAAAGAATGCAAGAGTGTAGGGTTAGATTAATCTCTGGGTAGATTTTGCCTAATGGATGGGGCAAAAAGACAGTGGAACTGGGGGTCCAGGGTCCTGGCAAGAAAGACAGGAGAAATGGATGGGATTCTAGCCAGGAAAGAGACATAACCTGAGAATGAAGAGAATTTTTCTAACTAAGACTCAGAATCCAGAAACAATAAGGTAAAAGGTTGACAAATTTTACTACATTTTTAAAAAACCTATTGCAAAAAATGAGGGGAAAAAAGAAAGCAAGAAAATGCCATAAGCCAAGTCAATGTTAAATAAACAAACTAGGAGAAATATTTGTAATTGTGTCTCAGTGGGTTTATATATTTAATATACGCAGGGTGTCAAAAAAGGGAAGATTGTTAGCTAGCACTATGTTGGTGATTATAATGTAATATATGAGTATATGAAACCAACACATCATACTCTTACACAGTGACACCACCTAGATGTCAGTTATATCTCAAAAAATCTGGGAGAGGGGCATCTGGGTGGCTCAGTTGGTTAAGCGTCTCTTAGTTTCACCTCAGGTTATGATCTCACGGTTTGTGAGTCACACATCAGGCGCATGTGCTAATGGCACAGAGCCTGCTTGAGATTCTCTCTCTCTCTCTCTCTCTCTCTCCCCCCCCCCCCCGCTTCAGCCACTCCCCTGCTTGCACGCTCTCTCTGTCTCTTTCAAAATAAATAGAATAAACATTAAAATAATTTTTTTAAGCTGGGAGAAAAAAAGGGAAAATCAGTAATCCTATAGAAAAATGGGCAACAGATAGGAACCAAGGTAATAGAAAAGAAGTGCAAATGGCCCTTTTATAGATATAACGATGTGCAATTTCACTTACACTAAAAGAGATACAAATGAAAACAACACAGAGATACTCTTTTCTCTCCTATCAGACTGGCCGAATTGCAGTGTTTGACAGTGTACTTTTACATGGCTGGTGGGGCACAATCCCTGTGGAGCGTAATTTGGCAACATGGAGCAAAATTACTTATGTGCATTTTCCCTTTGACCCAACCAACCCACTCCTCGGGATCTATTCCAAAGATACGTTGGCAAAGAGAAAAGACATATGCATGAAGTTATTCACTGTAACCGCTGTTGGTAGAACCTACTTTACACAAGATTGCAACAACTCAGGGGACTGAATAATATTATCAAGTATATAATTCTACATACTACTATGGAGTGATTACCACAGTATATTGTATAGCAAACAAACAAACCAAAAAAACACCTCAGTAGGCGAAACAGTATATGTTATTTTTATTGAATAAAGAAGGGAATGGTAGTACTCTGCACACACATATATGTACTGTGTATTTGCTCACCTCAAAAAAAAAAAAGGAAGGGTAAAATAAAAATGAATTCATTGTAGGAATAATACTAATGTGAATAAAATACAAATAAAATGAAGTTAATAATAAAAAATAAATACTGTAGGGGAATAGAAGCAACAGAAGTCAGACGCAGAAATAAATGTCAGACTCCTCTGAATGTATCTTGTTTTGTGAATTTAGTTTGGCACTAGGTAAAGTGTTATATCGTCATAAAACAAAATTAAATTAAAATGGGGTATAAGTTGGGGCGCCTGGGTGGCTCAGTCGGTTACGCGGCCGACTTCGGCTCAGGTCACGATCTCGCGGTGCGTGAGTTCGAGCCCCGCGTCGGGCTCTGGGCTGATGGCTCAGAGCCTGGAGCCTGCTTCCGATTCTGTGTCTCCCTCTCTCTCTGCCCCTCCCCCGTTCATGCTCTGTCTCTCTCTGTCTCAAAAATAAATAAAACGTTAAAAAAAATGGGGTATAAGCAACCCCTAAAAAGCAAAAGCAAAATGAAACAAATGGACTTAACTGCGTATCATTAACGAATTAAAACTCAGCAGAATTATTTCAAGTGGCAAAAGCACCGTCACTTGTCTGTACTTCTCTAATAGGGTATACCCAGAGACAAAAAGAACTGTAAAGAAACTGTATTTAAATTGTTTTCAGTAATGAGAGTGTTAGTAATGTTATGCTAAAAATATTATATATTTTTCTACATGTATCTATCTGTAAATATGTATTAAGATAAAGCAGATAAGTAATTGTGTTGCTATCACTATAGGCAAGAATGTCTACTTGATTGAAAAGAGATACAAATATAAAGGAAGCTTACATAGATGACTTTTATGACATGTGAATTATATCTCAATAAGGCTATTAAATAAGAAAAAGTAAGTACGAATCTTGTAATCCTGAATTTGGGTTGGGAATACTAGTATAAATGCATGATGTATTTTCTGTTTATGGGGTGCCTGAGTGGCTCAGTTGGTTGAGTGTCCAACTCTTGATTTTGGCTCAGGTCATGATCCCAGGGTCATGGGATTGAGCCCCATGTTGGTCTCCATGCTGAGTATGGAGCCTGCTTAGGATTCTGTCTCTCTCTCTGCCCCTCTCCCACACCTGCATATTCTCTAAAAATAATAATAAATAATTAATTAATGTTAAAAAAATTATTTCCTGGCTTTTTCCCCCTGAAAACACCTGGGAAAAATGACTAACCATAGTGACATGAGCGACCCAGCCACCCAGATGGTGGTCTCTAAATACCATTTCCAATAACCAGGACTCCTTGGAAAATGACTGACTTCAGATGGAGGCAAGAAATATATAGGACAAACCTGGGAACATCTTCACATACTAGAAAGCAAGGACATTTTCTTTCCTTGATTACTGGAGTGTGTTAGAAGGATTCAGGAGCCAAGATGAAAAGGCCAAAGAGAGAAAAAGAGAGGAGGAAACCTATGGATTAGAAAGAGACTAGAGATTAACCCAATTCAGTGTGTGGACCATGCTTTCATTCTGATCTAAATAAACAACTATTAAAATAACAACAAACATTAATTAAGGAGAAATCTGAAACTGATGATTTGTTGCTATTAAGAAATTGTAGTGTTTTAGGTGTGATAATGGCTTTAAGAAGAGTTGTTTAGGTGTGGTTATGTTTGGGTTATTTTAATGTCTATTTTTGAGAGAGAGAGAGAGAGAGAGAGAGAGAGAGAGAGAGAGAGAGAGAGCACGCGCGCATGAGCAGGGAAGGGGCAAAGAGAGAGGGAGACACAGAATCCGAAGCAAGCTCCAGGCTCTGAGCTGTCAGCACAGAGCCCAACACAGGGCTTGAACCCATGAACCATGAAATCATGACCTGAGCTGAAGTCGGACACTTAACTGACTGAGCCACCCACAGGGTGCCCCTGTGGTTAGGTTTTTAAAGATGTCTTTATCTTCTAGAAATTAATGCTAAGGTATTTTATGGATTAAATGGTATAATTTCTGGGAGTTTCCAAAATAATACACAGAGAGAGTAGATGGGGTAGAAGGGAAACAAAATTGATAATGACTGATAATTGCTGCATCTGAGTAATAGGTCCATGGGGGTTCACTGTTTTGTTTCTCAACTTGTGTGCATGTTTGAAATTTCCCATAATAAAAAGTTTTTTAAATATATCCAGAGCAGAAAAAAAGAGTACCCTTTGCACAAAGGTGCACCCAAGTAGCAGAAGGAAATGTTAGAGGAGTCTGGCTTGATCCGTCAAGGAATAAAGAGGGTCTACAAAATAAGCACCTAAAACAGAAAGACCCAATAAAAGAACAAGGTGAGATGGACAGTGTTTAAAAACCAGAAAGAAATAAATAGGTTATTTAGTTATTTAGTTATTTATTTTTGAGAAAGAGAATGCAAGCGAGTGCACAAGCAGGGGAGGGGCAGAGAGAGAAGGAGAGAGAATCCCAAGCAGGTTCTGCATTGTCAGCACAGAGCCCGATGCAAGGGCTTGAACCCATGAACTGTGAGATCGTGACCTGAGCCGAAATCAAGAGTCAGCCGCTTAACCAGCTGAGCTATGCAAGTACCCCTAGAGGCAAAGATTTTTAAAAAAACACTTACCAGACCCATTTAATGCTTTTTGCCAGGATCTCTCCCGTGATTTTTGTTCATTACTTACTTAGCTCTAGTTGCTGTAACAAACTACTGTAAATTGGGTGGCTTCTCAACAGCAGAAATGTATTTCTCACAGTTCTGGAGGCTGGAAGTCAGAGAGCATGGTGCCAGCAAGGTCGAGTTCTGGTGAGAGGCATCTTAGGGTTCATATGGCTGACTTCTCCTTGTACCCTCCTATGGGGGAAAGAGAGCTAGTTAACTCTCTGGCCTCTTCTTATAAAGGCACTAATCCCACTCATAAAGCCTCCATTCTCATGCCCTAATTACCTCCCAAAGGCCCCCACGTCCAAGTACCATCACACTGGAAATGAAATTTCAGCATACAAACTTGAGGGAACACAGACATTCAGGCTAGAACACTAATGTTGCAACTTCTGCTTTTTTGGTCATATTTTCATTTGTGTATCCTGTACATTCAATTGTTGGGGGCCAACTTGTGTCAGGTGACCAGCAGCTTATTGTTTTTGTTGTTTGATCTAGCCTTTGTGTATTATGAGAAAGTTGTGTCCATTTCCACAGCAATGTTTTCATTATTAGTGAAAAAGAGGCGCCTGTGTGACTCAGTCGGTTAAGCATCCGACTTCAGCTCAAGTCATGATCTCACAGTTCTTGCATTCAAGCCCCACATCAGGCTCTGTGCTGACGGCTCAGAGCCTGGAGCCTGTTTCAGATTTGGTGTCTCCCTCTGTCTCTGCCCCTCCCCCTGCTTGCACTCTGTGTGTGTGTCTCTCTCTCAAAAATAAACAAACATTAAAAAAAATTTTTTTAATTGAAAAAAAGAAAGTGAAAAAAGTAGTCTACAGAATAGTTTAAGAAATAATATGGGAAAAGGAAAATCAGTACAGATATATACCATAAGGTTAGTTGCCTTTGTGTTTTAGGATTATGGGTTTTATTTATTTATTTGTTTGTTTGTTTGTTTATGTGTGTGCACCTGTCAGTATTTTCCCCATAATTAGCATATATTACAAGCTACAATGAAAATAAGTTTTTTTTAAGTAAAAATTAACAAAATGCGCTTTCTCAGGAAGAAAAGAGAGCAAAGGAAAAAATATGTTGAGAACATTGGTAAGACCTTAGAAGATTTTATTAGCATATGATGTCCAGTACATATTGGGAAGCAGATAAAGCCTGTCCAAGCCTGACTGAGAAACTTTGCAAAGACTTTGTTCCAGCTTTTTTAAAAAGTTTATTTATTTTGAGAGAGAGAGAGAGAGAACAAGCAGGGAAGGGGCAGAGAGAGAGAGAGAGAGAGAGAGAGAATCCCAAGCAGTGAGGAGGCCGACGCAGGGCTCAAACTCCCAAACCTGTGAGATCATGACCTGAGCTGAAACCAAGAGCCAGCCGCTTAACCAACTGAGTCACCCAGGCGCCCCTGCAAACATTTTATAAGCTCCTGACACAGGAGGAGAGGTTCTCGCTCCAGGCTTATCCAGGGACCTTGTTTCCTTCGCTGTTTCATATAGGCTGTGGCCAGGATCCTCGGTGCCTCTGGTGAAACATCAAATATGTTAATGTACTTGGATTTGCTATACTGGGTATGAGAGACATACATGATCCTTGTACACAGAAGGGAAGTGTGCTGACTCAGAAGTCCAGAGGCAGGCTGTTCGGCAGGAATGGCCTGTCCGTGCTGTCGAGTGTTGACAACGTCTTTCCAGCCATGAGTAATGGGACAGGGAGCAGGATTGAAAGTTTTCTGCCTCTTTCAAGTTCACTTCAAAATCTGTAATAATATTAGACGTCCAAGTGATTACTGGTATTATTCCTCCTGGGTAGGCTGATTATAGTGGTCAGTGATGATGGAAGTGAGAAAGGTTTGCTTGAGTTGGAGTACGTTCAGAAGGCTACCTCCCAGGCTAAGAGGGCCTCTCCTCTAGTCTTCAGGTTTTCAGTGGCTGATTCAGACTGAGTTAGAAATACAGAGACGGAGCCCAGGCCTAGGCCTCCACACATTCATTCTTGGCCAGCAAGGCCCCAAGCAGGCCCCACAGCGAGAATCAACACACAGTAGATGACCAGGTACTGGCCGTCTTCCAGGCTGCCAGGTGCCCTGAGAAAGGTCTTAGAGCCAGGGTGCTTGCTTCCACGTGAGGTTGTGTTGTCCAAGCATCCCCAAAGAGCTCGGTTTCTCCTGTAGCTTTTCCCTCTGTCCTCACTGCCTTCTGCATCCCTTCTGACTTTGCCCACCACCCCCACCCCCGAAAGCCTGCACCACGGCCTGCCCACTCCTTGGGCTTTCCCAAGAGAAGTGAAATGTTCTTTTCCCTTCGCAACTCAGCATCACCTCATCCTTCCTTCTCCCCCTGTTTCCCCCCCCATCTTTCCTCCAGGCCCACATTACCACCCCCCTTGTGTTTAGTGTCCCTCCCTCACCTCCTAAGGAGCTTAGCCTTCCCTCCTGGTCTCTGCCAGCAGAGGTGCTCAGGCTCCTACCTGTCTGAGGCCTCCGCTCAGCCCTGCCTCTCAGCCATGGGACGCTCCCATTTTTCTCTTCTCGACCAAACGTCTGTCTCCTGCGGCTCTTCTACGCCTTCACTGTGAATTCTCCCTCCTCACCCTGGGTAGTCCGCCTCCCAGAATTCTCTCCAGAACTCTTGTCTCCATGCCCTGGCTGTCTTCGGGTATCTTTCTGCTCACGTGGCCAGTGTGTCATCTCCGTGTTCCCAGACCGCAGGAACAGCGTGGGCTGCAGCGACTGGTGGGGTGCATGCCTGGGTCGCCTGCCAGAGAGCTTCTGGCGTGCTGCAGTTCCATCCAGGGCAAGTGGATCTTGCCTCTCTACCCCTATGGCCGGCCACATAGAGACTGCCCCTTTGAACTCAGGTTCCACTGGACAAGCTATGTCAGCAGCTACCCACTGACCGGGGGCAGGGAGGGTGTGCTGGAGTGTCAAGGTCCTCCCGGCAGATCTGTTGCCAAGACAGATGTACTGAAGAGCCAGTCCATACCCCAGCTTATTGCATTTGGGGATCCTCAACAGCCCTGTTGTATTCCAGGTTCTCCAAGCCAGCACCCATGTTCCTGGATGACTCTTTCCGCAAGTGGGCTAGGATTCGGGAATTTGTGCCGCCTTTTGGGATCAAAGGTCAAGGTACGTTGGGAACCCTGGCCCACTCTACATTAACATCTCATCCCTCAGCCTGTCTCCCTGCACTCAGGATAGGGCTGTACCCTCAGAAGTCCCCATGCTGGGGATCCACCCCTCTCCTTCCATTTTTCCCTTCCTTTCTTTTTCTTGCTTCACTCTTCGTTTACTCAGAGCCCACCACTTGCCCAGGGCCAGGTATACAACAGTGGAATGGACAGTACCATCCTTCTCCATAAAAAAGCTCCAGTCTGGTAGAGACACAGATACTTAGAGCGCAGGACAGTAATGGCTCTGAAGGGGGAAGAGATCACAGGAAAGGACGTCAGGGAGATCCATCCCGGAGGATCACGTATGAGGGGGAAATCCCTGAGAAGACAGAGGCCATCCCCCAGGAAGTCGCCCAGGCTCCTCCATCATCCCCTCTTTACCCCGGTCTCCCCTTCCGTTCTTTCTTACCCTGTCCAAGGCTGATGTCCCCCCAGTGCCCTCAGAACTGTCCCCTTCCATTGCCTTAGGGACTTCGCTCATGCAATTCCCTCCTGACTTTCCCACCTCTGACCGTTTAGTGGTTCTGATGCCTTGTCAAGTTCCTGTACTATTTCATGGCATGGTTGAGTTTGGGCTTTAGGATCAGACATTCAAGGATCAGATCTCAGTACTACTTCTTTATCAGCTGTGACTTTGGACAGGTTACTTAACCTGTCTGTGCTTTAATTTCTTCCTCAGTTAAATGGAGAAAATAATACTATTGTATTAGGTTGTGGTCAGAATTAAATAAGATAACTGTTGAAGGGACGATATCATTTGGCCAGGGGACTTAAAAATACCTGAGTCCTCTACTCAGCCAGTCCACACCTTCCTGAAAAGAAGACAGTGACCAGCAGGAGGACACTCTAGAATGGGAGTTTTGACCTCAGATCCCCAAGGGCAAATCTAATGGGTAGGGCTGAACCATGTGAAGAACTCCTTTTTGCTGGGTACAGGTAGCTAAGCAGCCTACTTTTCTCCCAAATCCTCACTCGAGACTCCAATCCTACAAACCTATGAAGGCCTGGAAAGGCTGGTCCATAGCCCATCGGCCAGCAACAAGAGAGCACCTGCTAATTTATACCCTTTCTGCTAAGGTCCCCTCCTAGAAAACAAAAACCCAAGCCATACCTTGACCTTGGGCAATTAGTAGCAATATGCTTTTCCTTAGAGGTCAAATGGGAAGTGGGAAAAGGAGGGTGTCTGTGGCCTTCCCTGAAGCCCTCCATAAGGTACATCTGAAGGCACTTAGTATAGAACACTCCTTAAAGGTTCATTTCCTTACCCATTCTCCTTCACCTCCTGGGAAGATTAACTGTGCTCATTGCTTCGTTCTCACCCTTTACTCTGGAGCACTCTCTTCTCCTCCATCATTCCAGTGAAACTGCTCAGTGCCCCCGGGAAATCCAAAGGATACTGTTCAGTTCCTAACTTGACCTCTTGGCTGCACCTGACAGTGTTGTCCACCCCATCTTTTAAAAAAAAATTATGGAGTTGTTATCTTTAAGTCGGGAGGCATCCTTTCTTTACATGGAATATTTCAGGCATATAGAAAAGAATAAAGGTGAATACATTGCAGTGTGTACCCAGCTTAAGAAATAAAACAGGAGATACAATTAAAGCTCTGTGTATCCCTTCCCATTCCATTCTCCTCCTTCTCCAGGAGACCATTATCCTGGTTTGGGAGTTATCGTTTCAATCCCTCTTTATCTATTTTTGTGACATATTTATATATCCATTGAAAATCTGATATCGTTTTTGCATGTTTTTACACTTTACAAATAATACTCTGGTGTGTGTGTGTGTGTGTGTGTGTGTGTGTGTGTGTTTTAAATCGATTTTTTTGCTTATGCTTTACAGACATATCTGTATTAGTACCCAAAGCCAAAGGTCACTGGTTTATGTATTTTTTACTGCTGGGTAGTATTCTGTGTACCATGTTTAATCTGTTTTCCTTTGTTGGGCTTTTCAGTTGCTTCCCACATTTTGCTATTACAAACAGTTCTGCAGTGAACCTTCTCGTACAGGTTTCCTTAAACAAATGAGCGAGTGTTCTGATGCTATCTACCTAGGAGGAGAGCTGCAAGATCTTAGTCTGTGCACATCTACATCTTTGCTTAATGTTATTAAGATGGTCTTCACCACGGTTGTACCGATTTACTTACTTTATCTTTAGATCTCTGTGCACATTATCTTTTTATCTTCCTAATGACTCTGCAGAGTAGGAATTACCATCTTCGTTTGAAAGATGGGGAACTAAAGCACACAGAAAGTAAGTGATTTATCTAAGGTCACGGAGCCCTGAAGTAGCACAAGCCAGGATTGGACTCCAAAGCCAGTATCATTATACAGTATATTATAATGTTCTCATTATGCTAGAGTTTGAAAGGAGAGCAATGACCATGGCCAAAGCCAGTGTGAGGCCAAGAAGAATGAGGTCTGAATAGTGGTCACAGTGAATCTGTGGTCTCAGTGAATCTGAGAACACAGAGGTCCTGGGCCCTTGCTGGGGGCAGCCTGAGTGGAGTGCAGATGGGCAGATGTCAGGCCTCAGAGGTTGAAGAGGGAAGGAAGTAGGAAGAGACAGCCCGCCAAGACCAAGGTTGGAGATGGGCAGTACTAGGGGGAGAAGTGAGGGGAAGACCATATCAGAGGGTGAGGCAAAGGGGTCTGAGTCGGCAGCTGGCTGGGCACACTTGAGCTCTTCAGCGTTGGTGGTCTCCTCATTTGCTCTCTGGTGTCTGCTCAGTCAGGGCACAGAGGTGAGTCCAGCGTGTACTCTGTCTCTGAGCAGGTCCTGGGCCTGGGGATGTCCTGGGACCTGACTGCAGAGCCTTTGAAAGCCAGAGGAGACTTCCCAGGAAGGGCTGGGGAGTCCTGAGGGGAGGAACTGCATGCCAGCGCTGGGGACCGGCTCCAGGCAGAGCTGAGTGTCCCTGCCTGTACCCCTGCTTCCATCTTGTTCATCAGGGAGAAAGCTAGGCCAGTGGCCCAGCCCAACCTTGTGCCCAGAGTCCCCTCTCCCCACCTTCCTATCCACCTCCAACCTACGCAGTAGCATGTGCTTCCAACGTCATTCACAAACACTTCATGGGGACGTCAGTGACCCTCTAACAATAACCTCCCTCCTCTGTCCACAGACAATCTGATCAAAGCCATCCTGTCAGTCACCAAAGAGTACCGCCTGACCCCTGCCTTGGACAGGTGAGCCACTTGCTACCCAGCCTCCTGCCCTCAGTTGCCTGGCATGTGCAGAGGTGTTGAGGTCCAGTCAGACTTCCCTGGGTATCGTGTCCTCACATGCAGGCACAGCACATGTGCTGGGGGTGGTGAGCAGATAAGCGAGGCCCTCCAGCGGGCCTGCACCCCATGGACTGAAAGCCCTTGGCAAAATATTTCAGTCCTCAGCCATCAGAGGTCTGAGGGCCTGGGTGGCGGTGGTAGCGGAAGATGCCATGGCTTAAATGCAGGGGGCGGTGACAGTGCTGAAGCCAGTGGGCCCTGGGTGAGGGAAGCCCCAGGTGGGGGAAGCAAAATGCATAGGGCTCTCTGGTGGCTACTGGAAGCATGGGGGGTTCTGAGTTGAAAATAAGCGCAGCCATGGGTCCTGGTGCCCCCAGGCCTGTCCTCTCTGCTTGTTTTTCTGGCACAGCCTTCAAACTCAGCACACTTTGCCCTCTCTCCTGAACTCCACTAACCCTTGGGGAATCTTTAGCCTAGAAGGCCATCTTACCAGAGGCTCCTTCCTCACCACCCCAGAACTAGTGCCCTTGCCCCTTCCACACCCACGCTTTCCTGGAGAGTATCTGGGACTAGGTATGTCAGAGAGTCCCGAGTGACCTAACTACCCACAGTATGCCTTTGGCCTCAGAATGCTGCCAGAAGCCCATTGCTCTTCCCCCATTCCAGCCTGCACACGGCCAAAGGCATGGGGCCAAGGGCCAAAGGGGTAGGGAGAAGGAGACCTAGCGGACAGCTCTTCAGAGATCTCTGCCTCTCTCCCCTCAGCCTCAGCTGTCGCCGCTGCATCATCGTGGGCAATGGAGGTGTCCTTGCCAACAAGTCTCTGGGGTCACGCATTGATGACTATGACATTGTGGTCAGGTGAGCTCCCCAAAGCAGTGCCTCAGGCACCTGAGGTGTCCTGGCCCAAACCCTGGTCCCTGAGTCCATTGAGAACCATCTGGCCATCTGGCCAGTTGGGCTAAGGTCAGCAGAAGCCTCAAGAAGAACCCTGGCTTGAAGGGCTCCAAAAGCTAGGTGACTCCAGGTGACCTGGCTCCCCATTCTCTGCCCCTGGGGAATTCCGGGGTCATAGTGCCTCCCAAACACAAGCCCACAGACTACATGCAGTGAGCTCAAGGCAGGCTCTGACTGGGCCTGCTCTCTGTAGACTGAACTCAGCACCCGTGAAAGGCTTTGAAAAGGACGTGGGCAGCAAAACTACACTGCGCATCACCTACCCTGAGGGCGCCATGCAGCGGCCCGAACAATACGAACGCGATTCTCTCTTTGTCCTCGCTGGCTTCAAGTGGCAGGACTTCAAGTGGTTGAAGTACATTGTCTACAAGGAGAGAGTGGTAAGCTCCCCATACGCCAGCTCCTTCCCCTTTTGCCCTGGCCTTGCCTGGCTTCCAGGTCAGCCTGTGAGTTCTTTCTCAGCCAGACTCAGAGTCCCTCTCCAGCATTCCCTGCAGGCCCTTCCCTGGCCTTAGGACCCCCTGGAAGGAACGCTTTTTTCTGGCTAGCCCCAGCATCACTCCTAATATTCATCCTCTCCTGCCCTGCCCTTCCCTGCCCTTGTAGTGGCCTCCCCTCACACTCTGACTCTCATGTGGATCCACCCTCATTCCCAGCCAAGGGAGGAAGGCCTTATTTGGACCCTGGGGCCATTCTGCAGGGACAGCAGACCCCTCAGTGAGCTTGAGGGTGCCAATTCCCAAGCCCATAAGTCCCACCTCTCTCTGCTTTGTACTTGTACCGCTGACCTGCAGTTAGATCCCCAGCTGCCACTGAGTCTGGTTCTACTCCAGGAATGATCAGATTCTGTACTCCTTGTCCTAGGCAGACTAGGCCCCAGGCCCGTTTCTCTAGGGGATTGTGTGGCCAAGTAGGGTGACTGCTCCTTTTGGTGGACCACCCACGGAATCCCCTCCTGAGTCCTTCATTCACAGCTCGGGGCCTACAGGGATGCCTGCCAACTTGTCCAGGCCCGTTCCCCCCTCTCCCCTCAACTGGCTATCACCAGCCACCCCAGGGGAGGAGTACTGCAGAGTTCAGGCCATTCGTCTTCCAATACCCAAGCCTCTTATGCGAGGAGAATGATGACAGATGGCCTCCGCATACAGTAAGAAGCTAGTTGTTCTTTCTGGAGGTTTAGAGGCAAGTTGGGAGGTGGGAACAGCTTAACCTTCCTATGGAGGTCTCAGTGCAATTTGGTTTAACTCCACAGCCCTTTCCCAAGCAAGGCCAAGTGCAGGCAGTGTCAAGTAGGTAGCAAGCGAGAGAGAAGACAGAAGTCAGGTCCAGAAATTCAGGTAGGTGGGACAGTGGGGAAGGGGAAGCTGAATGAGACAGGCAGGCTCCCCTGGGTTTAGCCTGGCTCCCCAAAGGGGAGGAAGGGGTTGGCTTCAGCCGGCTCCAGCTCCAAGAAGGCCCACTGCCCATGCAAACCAGGCAGAGAATGGGGCTGAAGGAGCACCCCTCTGTTTTTAGAACCATGGCTTGGATATTAGTGTCCTGAGAGCCCTTCTCTTTGCCTTGAAGGCAACAGAATTGGGGTCACAGGTAGGCACTTCTAAGGGGAAATGGGAGGGAATTGGTCCACCTTGGTGAACTCCAGGGCAGCTGGGGGCTGCTTTCCCACCCTGGCCTCTGACCATCTGCCCACCCCCTCCTGGCACATCCTTTCCTCTGCCCATGGACACCTGTCACAGGAGCTCCTGGAGGGCAGGGCCCTGATCCCACTGGCTTTTTTTTTTAACCCCTCAATGCCCAGTCATCATAAATGATCTGGAATTGGCTCAAATACCAGATCCTGCTTCCTGCTGAGCAGACCAGGAGGCCAGGCCAAGGAGGTGGGTCAGGGCAGCCAGGTGGGTTGTTTTTACATGTTCCTTCCGAGAACAACAAGGTCAGTTAATTCAAGGCTTTTATAGTTCATCCACGGAAGTAAGGAAAGAAAGAAGAAAAGGAAGGCAGCCAATTAGAGACTCACTGTACTCTAGCCACTTAGGGCCTCACTGTTCCCAGGAAGACTCTGAGGAGCTTACCACCTTGCCTGGCCCAGGCTGCAGTCTGATCGAAGATACTAGAGCAGTTGGGATGAAGAAGTGTGGGCTATGCTCAGGCACATGGTCACTCTGGTGGATGTCTGTGTCCTGACCTGGCCTGGCCGTGCCTGGAGATGTAGGACTGGCCTTGTGTTAGTGAGAACTCATTCCCAGGGTTGGTAGGGGTGAGTGAGAAGAGAGAAGGGACAGGGAGGAGTCCTTTGAAGTTCTGTGATCCTTCCCTGGCTCCAAAGTCAAAGATAATTTGGGCCTTTAGAGTGAGCTGCTAGAGGAGGCCAGCAGTGCCCATGGCCTCACCCGCCCTAGCACTTCCTGGTGGCCCAAGAAGCCTGTCCTTTAGAACCTGTCCCTACTCCAAGCCCAGGGCCGACGAGTTCACAGGACCTCTCCCACACGCTACTCCACTTCTCTGGTATCCGAGACCCAGGTAAATGTGGGAGAGGCTGCTTCTCCAGGGCCTCCCCATCTGGTGCCAACCACAGGCTTGTCCTGCTCCTGCAGCAGTGTTTCCAGCCATGCAGCCTCTGGGCTACTGGGGAACTCTCTGCACCTGCCGGGAGCCTCACCTGTAGAATTCTGGCAGGAGGCAGCTCTGCATTTGGGAGCCAAGGCCTGGCTGGGCAGTGCTGGAACAAGTGACAGGCCTCGGTCACGGCTGCTGCCTGCCGCTTGCTATGTGAACAAGTTGCTCAGTGGGTGGAACTTTCTGGTACCCAGGAGTCATGATGGGGTCTGGAAAGAGGAAAGACCGGAAAGGAAGACTGGACAACCCAGAAGACGGCCTGTGCTAAGGCTGGCCATACTGCCTTCGTCCATATGGGAACTTTTCTTGTCACCGTTTGTGGCCATTTGGTTCCCTCATTCACTGGACAGTTGCACTACAAGTTACCACAAGGCTCGTTATCTCCCAGCCCGCAGGAGCCCTGAGCCAGCCAGCAAGCTTGGAGGAGTTCCCAACAGGCCATGCTCAGGGCAGCTCAGAGGAGCACCAGTGGACTGTTGAGTGGGGAAGATGAGGTCCGGAGACACGGAGGTGCAGGTGTATGTAAGGCCATGGTGGGACAGGGCAGCCTCCAGCTCTTGTGAAATGTTCAGAGGCACATCTCACTCCATCTCGCCATGCGCTCATTTGCCAGGCGTCACTGAGGTGTCCTGTGTGCTGACACCATGCTGCTCCCTGTCTCTCACGGTCTAGTGGGAACAGGCCCGAAACTAGAGTTGTAATGCGATGTAGTAGGTGCTGTCACTGAGCACCCTCCTGATGCTTGATGAAGGCTGGAGGTGCTCCGTCCATTGTCTGTGGGGTCTGGAGAGGACAGGGCATGTGAGAGGCAGTCACTCAGGCCCCATTCCTCCTGCCTCCACCAGACTCCCCTTCCCATGCCCCAGAATGCCCGGTAACCCAGAAAGGAACTGCCTTCCTAAGCCCCTTGTCCACCTCCTCCCCGTCCCCCTCCTCAGTCCTGAAACTGGAAAGCTGGCCTCATTGCTGCGGGGCCTCTGACTGATTGTCAGTTCAGCGAGGCCCTGAGACCTAGGTTGGGCTGGAATGGGTGTGGTTCCAGCCCAGCAGGGGGACAGAGGACGGGCTAGGGGGTTGGCCCCTGGACAGCCTGGACACAGCCCCAACCTCCCAACTGTAGCTCAGGCCTTGGGGAAGGAGGGAGGGGCCTAAGGCCAGCCAGGGTCCCGCATTCATGCACAAGAGAGGACTGGGCTCCAGAATTTGGGAAGACAACATGGCTTAAGAGGGGAAAGCAGATCAGGCCTTGGAGTCATATAGACTTGGGTTTAAATTTAGACCCTTAGGCAAAGGATTAGCTGGGTTACCTTAGGCAAATTACCCAGACCCCTTAGATTTAGTCTTATCCGTACAACAGGAGTAATCCTTCCCATTGTTCAGGGTTGTTTTAAATATTAAATCAGATGAAATATAGAAGCACCTGACCTGGTGCTCGACACTTAGCAAGTGCTATCTGTAGCAATGATTAATGCTACTTCTATCTATCTATCTATCTATCTATCTATCTATCTATCTATTAATTATTGGTGCCAGTAGAAAAGCCCAGTTGCACTAGGGAATGAAGCATTGTCTGTCTAGGCTATAGGGTCTGACCTAGGAGAAGACCTAAAGCAGGGGTCAGAGGCCAGGCCTTGAGGCAGGAGACACAGGGCCTCCTGGGAGAGACAGCAGGGGTGGGCTAATAGTCTAGGAAATCCACAGGGCAAACAGAGCCACCAGGTCCCTGCCTATGAGGCCGTATTGGACCGGGCCCGAGATGGGGACTGAATGTCCATCTGCACCTAAGCCTGTATGCTGTTCCAGACCTGGGAGGGATGCCGAGCCTTAGGAGCTCAGTGTGGACATCACCTCACGTCAGGGGCGACTCCGCACAGGGCACCTGGAAAGGGTGCTGAGGCTGGCACGCAGCATGGCTTCCTCCTGCTGTGACTAGGCTTCTGCTGAACCAGCAACCATCTCCCCGCCAGGCCTCAGAGACAAGCTCTCCTGGGACACCGTTTCCTTTGCAGCCAGCTCTGGTGGCTCATTCCTCTTCTGCCCTGAGGGCCAGGAGGCCTCCATGCTCGGCCCCTCGGCCACATGCTAACTGCTACTCCTCTGCGCGCAGACAGAAAGTGCTGAGGGATTGGGTTTCATGCCGTCACACCCTCTCATCACTGTCATCGGTGACCTCTTGGTTACTGAGCCTCATAATCAGTATGATCACTGTGCCACCTTCTCTTCTCCCCTCTTCCTGCCTCTCTCCTCGCCCTCCTTTCTCCTCTTCCTCTGCCTCCTCCGGCTTCCGCCACCCTCGTCACAGCTGTCACGTGTTACGCTCTCCAGTTTGCCAGCCTCCTTTGAATTTATTCTCGTAACAATCCTATTAGATCAGTTCTGTTACTACCCCCATTTGGGGGATTGGGAAACTGAGGCACAGGGAGGATGAGTTGCTTGCTCCAGCTCATACAGCTAGCTGAGTGGGAGAACTGAAGTCATACCCAGCTCTGACTGCTTCAGGGGTCTTCCTAAGAAATAAGGTCAGCCACATCACCCTGCTGCGTAGGATCCTCTGTCGATCAGCTCCCACCTGTCACGGCCCATGAGAATGATAAGAGCTGCCGTTTACTGAGCTCTTCCACATGCCAGGCTCTGGGCCACACGATTTACAAGCAGTGCATCAGCCAGACATGTCAACAACCCTACAAGGCCAGGCGACAAGTAACAGTAAGTGGGAGGGTCACGTTTGGAGCCAGAGGTATCTTGTGTAACCATAACATGTAACACCTCTCATTCATTCATTCATTCGGCCAATTCCAATCAATCACCAAAATCACACGGAGCCCCAGGCTTCATGTGCTGTCTCCTGGCCTGACAACTCCCCCTCCCCACGACTGTCTCGTCCAGCCAGTCCACTGCCAGGGAGTCCCCATGGAGAGAGAAACTTGAGCTGAGATAGTGGTGTTACCTTACCGGCGTCTTTTTTTAAAAGTTTGTTTATTTGTTTTGAGAGAGCACAAGTTGGGGAGGGGCCGAGAGGGAGGGAGGGAGGGAGAGAGAGAGGGAGGGAGGGAGGGAGAGAGAGAATCCCAAGCAGGCTCCACGCTGTGTAGAGCCCGATGCAGAGCTCGAACTCACGAACTGTGAGATCATGACCTGAGCTGAAGTTGGCTGCTTAACTGACTGAGCCACCCAGGTGCCCCACCTTACCAGCATCTTGATGCCACTTACCACCCCTGTGTCCTGTCCCTGGCCGTCGTTCCTCTCGGAGCCTACTCACCACCGTCTTCGGTTCCATCCACCGTCTTACACCTCCATCCCTGTCCTAAGCCGAAGTCTCACACCCTACTCCACAGGGAGAATAAAGGTGGTCAGCAATCAAGAACTCTGGACTTCCCAGCCTCCAGTGTATGAAGTTACCTGCCTCCCCATCCATCCCGGCTTCCCTCACTATGCTTTCTGTGCCTCTCGCATCCAAGGTCACTTTTCTCCCAGGTTCTGGATGCCGTCTTGTCCCTCCTCCCCAGGAACTATCTCCCTTTACTTCTTTTCTCACTTCTTACTGGATCCTCCTCTCACACATGTAATTTTGTTCAGGTCTCTCTCACCTTAAAAGTGAAAGCCCTCTTTACTTTGTGTTCCTCCTCTGTCCTTCCTTCCTTTTCAGGTTTCCAGAAAGAGTCATTACCTCTCCACGATGCCTCTCCATGTCTTCCCCTTCTATTTCCCCACCCTCTCCAGTCCAGCTTCCAGACCTGTCTCTCTGCTGGCAGCGACCTGATTCCAAATCCAGTGGACTCAACCTCTGCCTCCCTTTAAAGGAACAACTTGTCAGCAGATACCCAGAGAGCATTTGCTGTGAACCGGGCACAGTACCGAGTTGTGGGGATAGTCCCTGGTCTTACAGGCTCGTGGCCAAACTCCTGGGAGGCATGCTTCATTCCTCCTTCTCCTTTGCCTTCTGTATTCATTCAGTCTCCAAATCTGGGATTTCCCCCCTTTAAAAATAACCTCACTTGCCTTATTTCAGCAGCTTCCTATCTCCCTGCCTTCAGTCCAGTCACCCTCCAGTCTGTTCTCCAAATCTGTGTCCAAAAGAATCCTCCTCAAGTGTCCCTCTGGTTGGTTCCTTCTCCTGCTTAATGGTTCCCTTTGCCTACATGTTGCCACTCTCAAAGGGCCTTCTTATGCCCACACGTGGGTATCACCTAGAAACTTGTCCGAAATGCATTTGGAGCCCCACCTTTGGCCTGGTGAATGAGAACCTCTGGGGGCGGGCCCAGCCATCTGTTGTAATGAGCCCTCCAGGAGGTTTGGATACAGGCTCAGCTGTGAGAACCACTGGCCTGCAGGATAAAACCAGGTTCTGTGGCATAGCGCCCATGACCTGGCCCCTGCCGACCCGTTCCTTGTCCTTGCCCCTCTTTCTTGCACCCAACATACACCCTCCACTCTGGCTGTGCCGGAACAGAGAGATCCTATATCCCACCTCCTCGCCTCACCTGCTCCCCTTCGTGAGGCTGTCATAGATGCCTCTCTTCAGAGTCCCCACCGAAACACTCCTCCCTCTGTTACGCCTGAGGGGTCACTGCCCTGCCAACTCTTACAAGCCCCCAGAGGACCGGGACCATGGGGTTTGTCTCTGTAAGTCCATCGCCTCCAGCAATGTCTTAAACACAGTTGGCCACACATAAATGAATAAATACATGTGGAAACTGAGGCCCAGAGTAAGGCAGGAACCTCTGGAAGAGTCAGGATTCCCACCCAAGTCTTCTGACCCTCAGTCAGGACTCTTTCCTCTTGGCTGGGCTGCCTCCCCCTTTCATGGCCCTGGGAGGTCGTTCTTTTAGATCCAGACCCTTGCTCTCCTCTTGCTTCTCTGGGGCCTCTCTTTCCTTTAGCCATGTTTGATCTTCTTTTTGCGGGTCAAGATCACTGTCCTTGATAAAAAAAAATGAGAACTGCACGGTGCCTGGCGCTTTGCCTCTTTCAGTTGTCTGTCAACCTCATGAAGTCGGCCCCAAGCCGACTCCTATTTCTGTCCATTGCTTTTGCCAAATATAGCTTTCAAAACGGTTTTTTTTGACCCTCTCCTCAAAGCACACATCAAGATAAATTCCAAATGGACTAAAAAGTAAAATATAAAAATACAACCAAAGGGAACTTTGAAGTAAGTAGAATAGAAATCACATCCCCAGAGGGAAAAGAACTTTCAAGGGGTGGACGCGCTAGGAGAAATGAGACTTAATAATATATGAAAATTTAAACTGAATTCACAACAATGAAGAGACTGGATGCCACAGAGCCTTGGAAAGTGTGTTTGGGAAATATGACAGACAAATGGTTATTGTTATGAAAGTTGACCAGAAAACTATTAGGACCCCAGCAGATAAAGGGCAGGAGACTGAGCAGATCACACAGAAGGAAATATAACTAGTAACAAAAATATGTTTAACCTTTCGGCAGTCGGAGAAATTCATGTGAAGACAACAGGATGCCATTATCACCCACCACATCTTTTTTTTTTTTTTTTTTTTTTAATTTTTTTTTTCAACGTTTATTTATTTTTGGGACAGAGAGAGACAGAGCATGAACGGGGGAGGGGCAGAGAGAGAGGGAGACACAGAATCGGAAACAGGCTCCAGGCTCTGAGCCATCAGCCCAGAGCCCGACGCGGGGCTCGAACTCACGGACCGTGAGATCGTGACCTGGCTGAAGTCGGACGCTTAACCGACTGCGCCACCCAGGCGCCCCCACCCACCACATCTTTAAAGAACATGTTTAAATGATCATACGTGATTCTGGCAAGAGTTCAGTGACAGGTGCTCTCAGAGGCTACTGGTTGGAGTATAAACGGGGACAAGGTTTTTGGAAAGGAAATGACATTTGGCACCAATAGCCATTACCCAAAGGAAGGACAGATCGGCACACAAAGGTTGTTTTTAGAGTGTTATTTAATAATGGCCAAACCCAAATATAACCTGAGGGGTCTATTATGTAAATGATAGTTCGGTGACGTGAAGGAGTGCTGTCCTCATGGCTGTCCTCACAGCCGTCCTCACGGCCGCCCCCCTCCCCCATACTCCTTTGGTGCGGGCAAGGTTGGCAAAGCAGTGCTGGGTTCGGTGTTGGGAACGATGATTCCTCTGCCTCAGCCCATGTCTTCGGGGTTCGTTTTTCCTCTTCTGTACAGTGGGGACAGGAAAAGCTTCCCCGTGTGGCTCCCTGTCAGACTGCCCTCAGGAGCGAGCAAGACAGTACACGTGGCGACGCTGGACACAGTGTGCTCCCCCTGCAGGTGACGGTCCCCTTCTGAGAAGCGAGAGTCAGCCAGGCAAGGGCCCAGGAGTGAGTGCGTCAGGGAGAGCACGGGGCCTGGGCACAGGGCAAGTGCCACTTGGGCGGGAAGGTCCAGCCACCCCATTTCTCAGCCTCCAGGACACTTAAGTAAATTTGCCTTGGACCCTAACCAGCTGCCCGTCTCAGCCTCTTGGAGATCGTAGATGAAGTTTGGGGCACAGAGAAGAGCACTGGTAGTGAGTGTGGTACAGTTGGTGAATTAAAAATAATTCAGTATAACTGGTGTGTGACATGAGTGCAGTGCCCCTGTACCGGGGCGGGAGGGCACCTGGTTCTCCTCCTGCCACACCCCTGCCATGGAGTGAAGAGGAGTAAGCAGGCCAAGAGGGAGCTGCCCCCCACAGGCGCATCCCCAGGCGCTAGACCATTACCAGCTGCTAGAGACCTCAGAATTTCTTGCACTAGCAGTGGTCAGTCCACTTCCTTCCTCCTAAAGACAGAATCCACCTCCCTGTGCAGACCCCTAAGCCCAAGGAGGGCTGTTTGCAGGGAGGTGGAGGTGCGGGCTGGGGAGTCTGCTCACGTGTGCACAACGCTTCTCGTGGTGTGGGGTGGGGATGGGAGTGGAGAGAGAAGGGAGCCGGGCTGGGGCTGTCTCTCCTCACAGCACCACGGCTCGGCACAGATCTGCAGGAGGCCGGATTCTAAATTCAAACCTGGGTCCCCAGGTGGTTTTTCAAGGGAAAAGAGAATATATTTTTATTTAACAGCTTGGTACCTTGATTTATAACTCTCAAATATTTAGAATCCAAGATTCGGACATGTGGTATCTGGACTTCCATTTGAAATTTTGTCCCTGGCCCCACAAGCGATGGGGCTGGCCTGCATGTATGTGGGGGGCAAGGGCTGCAGACGAGGCTGAGTAGGCAGAGGACAGACGGTGAAGGGTCTTGTGACGGGTCTTTGGTATAAAGGTCACGTCAAGGAGCTCGGACTTCATCCTGTGAACTAAACAATAGCAGAAGCCAAAGAGCTGCCTTGTCACCAGACATATGACACGCGTGACTTCATTGTCATAGCCCCAAAATGCCATGAAGCAGAAACTATTCTTATTTCCCCTACTCTATAGATGAGGATAATAAGACTTAGATAGGACAAAAACATAGGCCAGGAACACAGAGTGAGCAGTTAAGGTGTCAGGGTTCAAAAACAGACCTGCAGAATAATTGGGGCAGCTCAGGCCGCAAGCAGGGTGGGGTGAAGCTTGAAGGTGGGAAGCGTATGGTCGCACGGTGAACCAGCGCAGAAGCTGCAGATTTGGTAGTTGCTTAGTCCCCAGGCAGGAGGGAGAGGGCAAGGTCACGGGAGATGGATCACTAGGTTTGGGTTGCTGGGGAAGAACAGTGGTAGTGGATCCTCAGGGGAAATAGACTGGATAAGAAAACAAGCCTCTTGGGCCTGGGTTTCTTCAGCAGGGGACTGGACCACATGCTCTTGAAGGTCTCTTTTTGTATGATTGTAATCTGCATTTTGAGGGTTGGTTGTCTGGAATACTATAGAATATGTCTGTACAAAAAGAACATGCTTTATGTCTAGCAGGCACCCAAGTATTTGTGATCTTTGTGATTTGCAGTCATTAGCTTTGAAGTATCTGCATCTGTAAATAGCTTCTTTTCGAGCTCTTCATTTTGCTTCTAGTTCTGTTCCTGTGTCACCTTGCCCTCCCTCCCATTTTATATGCCATGTGTGTGAACATTTTCGGGGTATGTCTCCTCTGTATTCTAAATAAGCACAGCAGGTATTCTAAGCCTCTTTTTTGGCTCTTGCTCACATTATAATCATCCTACCATGTATTGAGGTTTTTGTATACTACCCTGTCTTTTCCACTGAGTTACAGATTCCTGTTGGTTTAGGAAAACAAAAGCAAAAACCAGACCCACGCGCTGAATTATCCTGACAGGCTGTCTCTGTGGGCAGTGGAAAGCCACTGAACATTCTAGTCCTCCTGAGAGTGTGCAGGTCAGACCTGTGCAGGGAAGGGAAGGAATTGAAGGTGGAGGTGGGCAGACCTGGTAGCTGTTGGGGTGACCCCAGGGAGAGGGGGTAGCCTGTCCCAAGGCAATAGCAGCCGGGAGCCCGAGTGAGTGCGCCCACCCTGCTCTGGGCCGCGGGACACCAGCCCAAGGTCAGCCTCTCTACTCCCAGATCTCTCATCTCCTGAGGGAGAGGGAGGAAGGGGCTGCGGAAGGAGACCTGTCCAGGGAGGCACCTTCTTCCCAGAAGCTTTCCCCATTGCTCCTGGCTGTTGCATCAGCGGGAGACTGGCGGCTGCACAACCATGAGCTGGGTCCAGGCTTGACTGAGGCAGGGACATTCCTGGAGGGGGAGGGACTCGACAAGGAATGCAGTCCACAGCTGGCCTTGAGGAGAGGTTTGACCATTCTGGGGCCAGCGTCATGGGCTGGCTTTATAGGCCTCTGTGTTGTGTCCTGTGGGGCAGGGAAATGAGCTGTGAGAGGCCTGGGGCCAAATTTGGGCAAGCCTTCTGGGACAGGGCTGCGTTGTGGGGCCGGGCTTGGCAGGGTCACCCAGCGGGGGAAGGCTCCGTCGCCCACTGCCCTCCTGCAGGGAACCAGAGGGAAAAGCAGGCTTCCCCGTGTGAACGCATGTGTGTCTGTGTACTGGCCTGCGTGGCATCCGGCGTTTCCGACCACACCCTCTCCTTGCCTCTCCACTTCTGTGACACTGGCTCACAAACATAATAGACGAGACTTACTAAGCTCGCGCTATGTGCCAAACATGGGGCCAGATGCTTTTGCAAAGTGCATAGCACCTCGTACAATCCTCACAACAGTCTGGGAAGTGGGTCCTGTCATCCCTGTTAGGCCCGAGGAAGTTGAGGCTTGAAGAGATGATGTGACGGCCCCCAGGTCACACACGTGTCGAATCAGGATGCGAACCCTGGTTTTCCAGACTCCAAGGCTCCTGCTCTTTCACTCGCATCCCTGTCTGTCTCATGGTTCCTCTTGGTCTCCCCCAGGTGCCTCTGCTTCCACCTGCCCCCTTGACGTTGGTGGGTATGGGGTTCTCATCCCTTCTCACCTGATACCCGAGATTTTTTTTTCCTTTCCAAGTTTTTATTTAAATTCCAGTTGGTTGTCCAAAGGATACAAAAATGCTGATTCGAAGGGGCACACACATCCCAATGTTTATAGCAGCGCTATCAACAATAGCCAAAGTATGGGAAGGACCCAAATGTCCATTGACAGATGAATGGATAAAGATGTGGTATATGCATGCAATGGAACATTACTCAGAAAGAATGAAATCTTGCCATTTGCAACAATGTGGATGGAAGTAGAATGTATTATGCTAAGGGAAATAAGTCAGTCAGAAAGCTAAATATCATATGATTTCACTCATGTGGAATTTAAGAAACAAAACGGGGGAAGAGAAGGAGAAATAAGATAAAAACAGAGAGGGAGGCAAACCATAAGAGACTCTTAAATACAGAGAACAAACTGAGGGTTGCTGGAGGGGAGGTGGGAGGAGGGATGGGCTAGATGGGTGATGGGCATTAAGGAGGGCACTTGTCGGGATGAACACTGGGTGTTACATGTAAGTGGTATGTTAACTAACTTGGATTTACATAAAATTTAAAAAAAATAAGGAATAAATGATCATAACTGACCTCAGAAATACCTGTATTATTGTCTAAAAGCAAAATAGATAGATAGATAGATAGATAAAATTCCAGTTAGCATACAGTGTAAATTTAGTTTCGGGAGTAGAATTTAGTGATTTATCACTTACATACAGCACCTGGTGCTCATCACAAGTGCCCTCCTTCATCCCCATCACCTATTTAACCCATCCTGATACCAGAGATTCTTTTTTTTTTTTTTTAGTTTATTTATTTTTGAGAGAGACAGAGACAGAATGCGAGTGGGTGAGGGGCAGAGAGAGAGAGGGAGACACGGAATCCGAAGCAGGCTCCAGGCTCTGAGCTGTCAGGACAGAGCCCGACACGGGGCTCGAACTCACGAGCTGTGAGATCATGACCTGAGCCAAAGTCGGTCGCTCAACCGACTGAGCCACCCAGGCGCCCCACGATACCAGAGATTCTTAATCAGAAGTCAGCAGATCCCTTGAGTTTGGGGATTCTGTGAACCTCTGCAAGGGTTGCAAAATGTAATGTGTATGTGCCTGTATATGTTTTTCTGAGAAGAGAAGCCATAGCTTCTATTTTAGGAGACAGGCTGGTACTTGATATTTTATGGCTGGGGAAACACCGAAATACCCAAATCATATCTTAGTCTTATTGTTCCTCCTTTCCCTGAAATTCCTAAGGAGACTCTGCCTCAGGACAGTGACAGATGGGGAAAAAAAAAACAGAACCACTGACTTGTTCCGTATGCCAGTTCCCAGGGCTCTCACGCAGGGCTCCCTGGGACTTGAGACCAAGTGCAGGCCTCCTGTCCCTGTGGGACCTACATTTTTCCCCTGAGGCAGGGAGCAGAGGCCAAGATCAGGAGCTGGGCCTGTGCTGCATGGGAGCAGGGAGTCAAAAAGAGAGGCGTGTGTGTGTGTGTGTGTGTGAGAGAGAGAGAGAGAGACTTTTTGCCTTATCCCAGTAAATGTGACACATTCAGTACCCTCAAACCTAAGTGGCCAGGTCAGCTGCTCCTCCTCCCCGCTGAAGCTTTTATCAGATTTTCACAGAGGGTTTGAGGTGATAAGCTCATTTGCCAGTTTTGCATAGTGGTCACATATGGGGCTTCAGACGTTTCAGAGAGGGTGTCATGGAGAGAGCCAGATTCTGAAGTTGGATCCAGCCAGACCATTTCCTCGCCTCTCTGGACCCCAGTGCCCTCCATGAAATGGGATGTGGGGCACCAACCAGGTGACCCCTATTCACCCCAGAGCTGCTGGAGGCAGAGGGGAGGTCTCATTCCTCCTCAGCTCCAGGCCCCAGACTTCCTGAGGTGGGAATGGTAGTGATGGTGATAAATAGCGTGGAGACAGAATGCCCATCTTGGTTTTATGACACTCAGGTTTGAGTATTGGCCCAGCCACTTGTGTGACCTTGAGCATGCTACTTTGTCTTGGGATCTGTAGCTGTGAAGTGGGGGAGAATGGAGGAGATACAAATCAAGTAATGTCTGTGAAAACTAGCCTGGAGCCTCACACACCCCAGGCTGTGCCTGTTCCTGGCTCTCCCAAGCAGCCCCTGTGCCCTCTGCTCTTCACGTGTGGGGGACAGGCACAGGCAGAAACCCCAGGGGGAGAACTCTTGGAGCCTGCCAGGCTCCGCAGAGGGGACAGGGGCCTGGCACAGGCTGGCACCTGCCATTCCTTTCAGTCCACACCTGGCCCTCCCAGGAGCGGTTCCTCCCCAGGTCTGCGTAAAATCTGGCCCATCTCCACACTTCCCTTTCCTACTGGGTACTGTCGCCCCTGACCTTGGGTCTGTGGGATTCTAAGAAGATAGAATTGAAAGAAGCAGATGACCAAGTAAGCCAGGATGGGCTGAAGATACGAAGAATTCAATGTGGATTCCTGGTGTTCTGGTTTGGAAGATGGGTGGATAGTAGAAGAGAGAACACAGAAGGCAGAGCAGATCTGGAGAAACCAGAAGAAACCAGGTCCGTGTCCAGCAACAGCAGATTGGTTAAATAAGTTACAGTGCATCTTAGTGACACAATTCTTAGAAAACATACTTTTGATGTCTATAACATTGAGTTATACAGATGTATCATTTAATGGAACCTCTGTTGTAAGCCTCTGGATTTTTTTTTTCACTTTTATGAATAACACTGTAATAAACACCTTTTTCCAAAGGTCTTCACCATTCTGACTACTTTTAGAAGAGAAATATTGCAGTCAGCGGATATAAAAACAACTTTGAGGCTTTTGATACATATTGTCAGATTGCCTTTTATTTTTTATTTATTTTGAGAGAGAGCAAGAGCGTGCATATAAGCAGGGGAGGGACAGAGAAAGAGGGAGAGAGAGAATCCCAAGCAGGCTCTGCACTGTCAGCACAGTGTCCAACGTGAGATCTCGCTGTGAGATCATGACCTGAGCCGAAATTAGGGGTCAGCCACCTAACCCACTGAGTCACCCAGGTGCCCCTCACGTCGTCTTTTAGAAAGGCTCTACCAATTTTACTCCTATAGCAATACCAGAGAATTCTACCTAGGTGTGCATTCCACCACAAAGCGCCAGGATACATACACAGAGACACATACACACGCATACACATACTTTAGAGGGTAACAAATATATATATTGCTCTACTTCTGGGTTGTCTTGTTTCACGGATCTTTGTGTCACACAGATTCTTATACACGTATCCCATATCTTAATAATTGCAATTTCATAATATATTCTTAATATCTTATTTATTTATTTGTTTATTTAGAGAGAATGAGCAGGGGAGGGGGCATAGGGAGAGAATCTCAAGCAGGCTCCAGGCTCAGTGCAGAGCCCAACAGGGGGCTCGATCCCACAACCGGGGGATCATGACCTGAGCTAAAGTCAAGAGTTGGATGCTCAACCAACTGAGCCACCTAGGCACCCCTGTTAATATCTAATTTTTAAATTTGGGGGCTATTTTACCTGTTGAATATTTTGGGTGGGTTTTTAGAATCCTTTTGGTAAATTTCAAAAGCCCTGTTGGGATTTTTCTTAGACTTCTGTTAGGCGTTCATTATTCAGGGAGGGTGTGCCATTGTGTTAATATTCAGCCTTCCAATCTAAAAACATGGTTTATCTCCAATTTTTTTTCAAGTCCTCTTTTTATATCTCTCAATAAAGGATTGTAGTGGTTTTTTTTTATTATAGTTAAGTTTATTACTCAGTTTTGATGATTTTGTTAGGATTGCAGATGGGATCTCCTTTGTATTGTATCTGGTGACTGTTTTCTGTTGGAGTACAGATCCCATTACTAAATTATTCTGTGCCTTCTAAGTTTAGTTGATTGTTT
Organism: Prionailurus bengalensis; assembly: GCF_016509475.1. Classification (NCBI taxonomy): domain Eukaryota; kingdom Metazoa; phylum Chordata; class Mammalia; order Carnivora; family Felidae; genus Prionailurus; species Prionailurus bengalensis. Next base: position 34,496,489 of record NC_057345.1, read on the forward strand.
TAGGTTTTCTAGGCGAATAACAAACACCCTGAAATAGTAGATTAGAGTCCATGGCTTGGTAATGCCTCCAGTCCGCAGGATTACTGTGACTCTCTCCAGCAGTACTGAAGCCCAGTTGTAAGGGTGGAAAAGGTGGGTGAATGGACTGAGCCCAAGTTCAGGGTTTCCCTAGGCTGGGGCAATCGAAGAGCAAGGGGGCAGGGGACTGAGGGAGCTCACAAGAGAGCTGGCGTGATCTGCTTCAGGGACTAGACCAGGAAGGGGTCGTGTACTGAACAGAAATGTAGGGCTGGGAACTGGAAGAAGGGAGAGAGTCAGGAGACGAAGGTGTGGCCTTGGAATGGATGCTGGGATGTCGCGTTTCAGAGCTGATGCCTTTCCCATAAGGGACTGCACTCCCTGAGATCTCCACTTTGCTGTTAAAGAAACTGAGGTTCAGAGAGCTTGTGACTTGCCTAACGTCATCCGCCGCTAATCAGTGGCATACTATGCTCCTCTGTGCCTTACTAGCTCACGTTCTGTCCTTATTTTTCAGGTTCACTTTAGAACAGTTGACTGAAAGCAAGGAGACAGCAGAAGGGAAAGGAGGAGAGCCCAGCAGAGCAGATAGAAGAGAGAGGGCAGGGTCCTCGTGGGCCCCTCAGCTAGTTGTGAAGGGCAGGGGACAACTGGCCCACTGGGTCTTCGTGCTGATCCAAGAATCCCCTCGGATGGGAACAGCACACCCCAGTGCCCCACGCTGTGTGCCCCTGCCCTGCAGTTCACTCTATGTCCACCATCATACACCGTGGCCCCACCATGTGCTCTCTGTTCCCTACCACCTCCTCTTGTGACTGTCATACATCCAGTGTCCCCCCGCCACACACACACACACCAGGTCATCCCTCTACCACGGTGTTTATTCCACACAGGCCCCACCTTGTTTCTCATTTGCCTGTACACACTTGGGGTCTGGCCACACACACACGCAGCCCCATCGCAAGCTGTGTGCCCAGCTCATGCCCACTTATGCTGTGTCTACAGAGTGCGTCGGATGGCTTCTGGAAATCTGTGGCCACTCGAGTGCCCAAGGAGCCCCCTGAGATTCGCATCCTCAACCCATATTTCATCCAGGAGGCCGCCTTCACCCTCATCGGACTGCCCTTCAACAACGGCCTCATGGGCCGTGGGGTGAGAGAGTGGGGCCCCGGGAGAGGGCAGAGGGGAGCTGGGTCAGAGATGCTGTGGGAGGGGAGGACGGGGTGGCGGGGTGAGGGGCAGAGGGCTTGTTCCTCAGAAATGGAACTCAGCTCTGATGAGTGTCGCTAAGGGTCTCAGACTGACTCGGTCCTCCAGCTGAATTCTACACTTCCTCCCTCCCCTCCAGAACATCCCGACCCTTGGCAGTGTGGCAGTGACCATGGCACTACACGGCTGTGATGAGGTGGCGGTTGCAGGCTTTGGCTACGACATGAGCACACCCAATGCACCCCTGCACTACTATGAGACCGTGCGCATGGCGGCCATCAAAGAGGTGCCGGGCTGGCTGGGGGGCAGTCCCTTGGGCAGGGCCAATGGAGGGGTGTCCCAGCACAAAGGAACAGAAAGGGGTGAGCCAGCAGCTGGTCTGGCTGCCCAGAGCTCGCAAGAAGGCTCTGCCCTGCCCTTAGCTAAGTTGGATCCCTGAAGGTCCATCCCTGCATTCAGGTCTCTGACCACCGAGCGTCCTCTGTGCCCCTGAGCCCAGCACTCCTTTCCCCACCCTTCTCCCCACACTTTCCCTCCCTGACCCTCTCCCTGCCCTGGTCCTGCACCTGCCTCATCCTTGCTATTCCCAACCCTCATATGCTCATCCTGGCACCAGCTCAGGACCGTCTTCTCTACTGCAAGTCCTACCTTCCCCCGAGGACTTTTGTGCCCCCTCAAACCACCCACAGACATTGCCTCTCAGTCCCTGTACCTCTTCTGCCCCTCCCACCCCCCCCCCGCAGAGGAAAGCACTGAAGCTCTCTATCGCCCAGCATTGCTTCCCAAGTGATCCCTGTATTCAGCTGCCTTAATGTTCCAGAAGCATGCCAGGTCTCCCGGGCCATCAGTCAGCCTCTTCTGATGGCATCTCTGCCTTCACACCCAGGGCCCACGTAAGCCCCTCTTACAACTCCCTCCACCTCCACCACCAGCCTTCCACTGATGCCAGCCTGGAACCTGCACATCTTGGGCCAGCACTTCGAGCAGCTTCTCTGATCCCACAAGGGAATGAGGGGTGGAGGGGGGGTTGGAAGACGCCTCCCATCTGTGCAGATTCTGTAAGTGTAGGGGTTCCCATCTCAGCCAGCCGTCCTTCTGCTCACCGCTTATTGGTGCGCCCTTCTCCAGCCCAGAGCCCTGTCCTCCCTGAAAGCTCCCCCACCCTCTTGTCCTGCGGGGAAAACGGAGGCTGCGGCAGGGACTCTGTCAGCTCCTGCTGGCTCGTGCCCGCTGCACTCCTCACTCCCTCCCGGCCTGGCTTCCTCCTCCACCTGCCATGACTCCCACTCAGGTCACCAGTGACTCACCTCAAGGCTGCCAAATCCAGTGGACACATGTTTCCTGACCTCTCAGAAACATGCTTTATGTTGACTACTCCTTCCTCTTTGAAACTGCCCCTGCTCGGGCTTCGGAGTCAGTAATTTCTGGCGTTCTTCTGATTTCGCTCGCCAGTCTCTCTCATTCTCTTTCTCAGCGTCCTTGATTTCAGAGTCAGCATTCGCTAGGGCTCCATCCTGGACAGTCTTCTCTTTCCGTACACGTTCTGTGGGAGATTGACACCCCCATCCGTGGCTTCAGTTGCCATCTGTATTGTTTCATGCTTGGGGTTCACTCGGGCCACCTCAAGTAATGGGAAGTTATTGCAAGAATGTAAGAGAGACTTGGGCAACCAGAAACTGCCTTACGGCTGGGCCTCCTGTTGCCTGGAATGGGATTCAGGAATAGGGGGCCCATTTCAGGTCCAGCACCGCTCCAGAACTGTCTGTCTGACCCCATCACCTTCAGCAGTGACTGGCTCCAAGCCTGCCTCCTGATTGCCAGGAGCCTGTTGGTCTTTCCATCTGTCTCTCTTCATGTATCTTCTTGCTTTTCTTGTCCCCTGCCAGCACCCATTCTGAACCACTGGCACAGCTTTTACCTGTCTCCTGGCTTCTCTTTCCTCGTATCTGTGGTCTCTTACATACTCCCTTTGTGTAAATTTTGTGTTGGCGTTTCAGGCAGAGGGTGAAAGGCTGTAGACACGGGCAGTAGCCAGGTCACTCAGGACTTTCTGTGCCATGGTGAGGAGCTTGGACTCTACTCTGAAGGCCAGAAGGAGTCATGGAAGGATCTTAGGCTGTAGATTAGTGCATAGTAGGCCACTGCGCCTGCAGCATGAAATACAGGGGCACAGACTTCAGTACAGAGAGCAAACTGAGGGTCGCTTTGGGGGAGGCGGGTGGGGGGATGGCTAAATGGGTGATGGGCACTAAGGAGAGCATTTGCTGGGATGCGCATTGGGTGTTATATGTAAGTGACGATCACTGTTCTGCTCCTGAAACCAATCAATACTATACTATATGTTAACTCACTTGAATTTGAATAAGTAATGGAAAAAAAAAAAAATGAGGGGCACTAGGTGGAGACAGAACTAGCTGGGAGGCTGTCACAGCAGTCTAGGCAAGAGATGAACACCCCTGACCAGGAACTTTTCAGTGTCAGTGAGAAGACAGAGAAAGAAACAGAATTTTAAATCCGCAGGGCCTGGGCTTGCCTCGGTACGGGAAGAAGGTAGAAGGGACAGCACCTTCCCTGAAAAGCCCTCTGGTGGAGACTGTTCCCTTTCTTCGGTGCGCCAGATCTCTGTTTTCAGGCCCAACCGCCCCCGCCCAGCCCTCTGAAACAGGCTGGCTTGAGGCTCCTGGCGTCTGCCGCACCCCCTTCATGCAGGGCACTGAGGAGGTCAAGCCATGACATCAAATGGCCTGGGTTCAGAGCCTGGCTCTGTGCTTTCCTTTCCTTACCAATAAAAAGGGTAATGACAGCACCTACTGCCTTGGGGGAAGATTAGACGTGATGATGCTTTAAAAAAAAAAAAAAAAAGTCCTGGCACATAGCAAGCACACATAAAGGTCCACCAGTATTACCAATATTACCAATATTAATGTTTTACCCCTGCCTCCTTGTTACCTCCCAACGTCCTAGACGAGGATGCACTGGAAATGCTGGTGCCTGGGCTCAGGGTCCCTGCCGTCACCTTTAGTGTCTCCAGTAGGCAAGTGAACCAGGCAACACCCTGGCCCCCACCACTGCTTCCCCTCCACTCGGCCCACGGGCCCATTCTCCAGGACCAGCGGGAGTGTGCGGGCTGTGGAGGCCAGTGGAGCAAGGATTGCATGTTGGGGGATGTGCAAGGGGTGTCAAAGGAATTCAGAGGGGAGAAAAGTGAAAGGACAGAAGCGATAGGAAGGTGCAGGGTCACGGATACCAAGGGAGCAGCGTTCATGGACTGTCTGCCACGTCGGGTGCTGTCGAGAAGTCCAGCAAGATGAGTACTGGGAAATAGCCAGTGGCTGCACCAGTGAGGGGGCCCCGTGGACGGTGGGGAGAGCAGCTTCCAAGGCCGGTGACCAGGAGCTAGACTGCTAGCTGAGCGGTGAGTAGAGGCGGTGCAGAGAGGACAGAGAGGCAGGCATGGTGCATAGGACGTGCTCTCGGGGAGCGTGGACGAGGAGGAGGAGAGGGACAGAGCAGCAGCTTGCCCGAGGCTTACACAGGCTCACAGAGGTCCGTGCCACCCAGCAGAGAGACCCGGTCTGGAAACGTCCTTTTGTGAGTTGTGGTCACAGCTGCCTGTTCAGATACAAGGCCAGCATGGATGGAATCCCCCAGGGAGCCGACAGGGTAGAAGTGTGGGCGGTTGGGGCAGCACTGGCGTTTAATGACTGGCTGAAGGACGGGGAGCCAGAGATGAAGACAAAAAGGGCTGTCAGAAAGACAGCTGCCTCCAGAATTCGGGGTTCTGCTGAGGCTGGGGACCCAGGACCACCAGAATTCTGCCCTAGCCCGTAGACACTATAGACAACACAGTGCAGATAGTTCTGGTAAGCTCCCATGCCGTCTGTATAGAAGGGAGAATGAGGAGGGATTTCCTGGTTCAAGAGAGCTACACCCCAGGGCCCACCTTTTTGTTTGCTCTTTCATTATGGACACTGTCAAACATGTTTATAAATACAGAGAATAACGAATTGTCAAGTACCTGTCACCCACATCCCTCAATTACCAGCACGTAGCCACTGTTTCATCCGTTTATCCCCTCATGCACCCCTCCTCGCTGATTATTTGGAAACAAGTCTCTGATATTTTATTGTCTCAGCCTTGAATATTTCAGTAACTTTCTCTAAAAGAGAAGAGCTTTTTGAAAAGTATCGCAATACCGCTATCACACCTTTAAAAAAAATGAATAATCCCTTAACGTCATAAAAAATGTCTAGGCTTGGGGCACCCGGCTGGCTCAGTCAGAAGAGCATGCGACCCTTGGTTTCTGGTTCATGAGTGTGGGCCCCACAATGGGGAAAGAGATTACTAAAAAAATAATAAGGAAAAAAATGTCCAGTCTTCCACTGAGCTTTCAAACATTGATGATTCCCAGTGGGTGTTCTTAAAACTAACCCATCAGATCGATTGCTTCTTGCTGGGGGTGATGGAGGGGATACATAAGCAGAGAGCAGAGTAAGTTTCTACATTTGTTCAGATCCTGGCCCTACCATTCCTCTAAGCGTCCATTTTCTTTCTTTCTTTCTTTCTTTCTTTCTTTCTTTCTTTCTTTCTTTCTTTCTTTCTTTCTTTCTTCTTTCTTCTTTCCTTCCTTCCTTCCTTCCTTCCTTCCTTCCTTTCCTTCCTTCTTTCTTTTCTCTTTCTTTCTTTCTTTCTTTCTTTCTTTCTTTCTTTCTTTCTTATTTTTTAAATTGTTTTAGTTTATTTATTTTGAGAAAGAGAGCACAAGCAGGGAAGGGGCAGAGAGGAGAGACAGAATCCCAAGCAGGCTCTGTGCCATCAACGCAGAGCCCGATGTGGGGCTCGAACTCACAAACTGTGAGATCATGACGCGAGCTGAGATCCAGAGTTGGTCACACAGACGCTTGACCAACTGCATCATCTAGGCGCTCCTAAGCTTACCCACAAAATCTAATTTCATTCAGTACATATTTATTGAGCACCTACTCTGTGCCAAACAGTCCCTGCCTTCAAAGAGAGAGTGTGCCAGGAGATGGACTTTTCAAGGAATGAGGGCAAATCACACTGCAACAGGGAGGGGGCAATTCACAGACAGCAGAATATAATGACAGAAGCCTCAAGGGAGCCAGAGGTTTTAGGGAGTTTGGAGGAACAGTTGTGTAGATGGACCAATAGAGAGAGGAAGACCCTGTAGACCTTCAGGTGTCATGGAGTGTGGATTGGGGGAGAGGAGAACAGTCCCCACTTGAAATGCATCTGGGGTACACTGTCCTTAGGGGCAGCTGGGTTTGTGGTTAGCATAAGAAGTTGAAGGGGAGGGGCGCCTGAGTGGCTCAGTTGGTTGAGTGTCTGACTTCGGCCCAGGTCATGATCTCACGGTTCACGAGTTTGAGCCCCGTATTGGGCTCTGTGCTGACAGCTCAGAGCCTGGAAGCTGCTTCAGATTCTGTCTCCCTCTCTCTCTGCCCCTCCCCCACTCATGCTCTCTCACTCTCTCTCAAAAATGAACATTTTTTTTTAATTAAAAAAAAAGTAGAAGGGAATACTCAGAGAATGTAGGGAATTTTGCCTGCGTTTAGATTGAAAGGATCTGGCCAGTTGTACAAAGTTGGCTGAATGAGAATAAGGACAGGACGGAGCCCTGCATCCTTAGCACCAGTAAACGGTGCTTGTTAACATCGCTGTGAGGCTTGGTGCTGACCAACCCAGCAGAGCAGTCAGGTGGGTACAAACTGTAAAGAGGCTGTCCACGCTCACTGAGTCAATCAGTTAGCCCTTTTTCATCAGAGACTTAGCCATCAGAGCCTCCTGGTGGGAGTACTGGGGACAGGAAAGAGCCTCAGCCCGGGTGCAGTCTTCCCCCAGGAAAGCCCCAGAAGGCAGCATCTTCCCTATAATTAACATTAACTTCCCACATTAACAGAAAGGTGAGCCTCTTGGTCTCGGGCCCCCTGGCTCCTCTGATCTGAGAGGCAGGATTTCATCAGCTGCCCCCAGGCCTGGAGACTGGATTGCATCAGGCCAGAGGATGACTAAGCCACCCCACGCAGTTCTCTTTCCAGCAGGGCCCACCCGCCAGGCCTGGGCCAGACCTAAGTGACTCACATTGCCTATCCTCAGGGTGCCTAGGACCTAGGTGCCCTGGACATACGGCCAGACAAGGAGGTGCTGAAGTCTGTGGGGAACAAGGTTGGAAGGCCTACATCTAAGACTTGGAAGAGGAGAAGAGGCATAGTTCTCCCAGTGTGGGGAAGGAGGGAGGATGAACCGTGGCCCTTCTGGAGCATGGGAGGGTGGCGGTCAGAAGAGGGCACTGAGCTCAACTCATCACATCTCCATGTCTTTCCTTCCAGTCCTGGACGCACAATATCCAGCGAGAGAAAGAGTTTCTGCGGAAGCTGGTGAAAGCACGTGTCATCACCGACCTAACCAGCGGCATCTGAGGCGGGCCCAGCACATGGCCACGGAGGTCCTGGCACCGCCAAGAGCAAGCAGCAGCCACCACCACCTGCCCACTTCATTGGCCTTGGTCTGGCTCTGCCTGAAAGGCACAGGAGTCTTTAGACCCCGAGAAGGACAGTGCCAAGTGGCCCCAGGGGTGGCGAGGCCTTGGCAGGGCAGCCAGAGCTGTGTCTGCCCAGAGGCCAGCCTCAGAGACCAGCACTTGGCCTCATTCTCAGCCTGGGTCCTTGAAGCTAGAGGGCCAGGAGGCCACCAGCCGTGCCCAGCAGGCCCAGCATGCAGGAGGTGGACGTCAGGCAGCAGGGCTGCTGCTGGAATCATTTCTCCAATCAGTGTTTGGTGTATTATCATTTTGTGAATTGGGGTTGGGGGGAGGGTAGGGATAATTTATTTTTAAATAAGGTTGGAGATGTCAACTTTGGTCCACTTGCCATACAGAAAGAGGCCCACTAGGGGGCCTATCGGGTCTAGGTACCAGTGGGCTCCCTGTAGAGTAGGGGTGCCATGACTAGCCTGGACCCTGCTCGGGACTACAGGGGAGGTGGGCAAGGTCTCATGCCAGCCCTCTCCAGCTCATGACACTGTTTGGCCTTTCTTGAGGAGAAGATGGGGTATTCCCATTCACCAGCCCCTAACTACCCCACAGGGAAACCCTGGAGCCATCATTTAAGCCAACAAGACAGCCCCTGGGTTAAGCAGAAAGAACTACAGAGCCTGGGAGATGGGGCCTGGCCCAACCTGATGGGAATAGCGCCCCCCCTCCCCAGCTGCAGCTGATCCATAGGACAGCGCCCCAGCCTGGACTGACCAACCTGGCAGCTGTTCTGGACTTCAGCAATGAGACTGTCAGGTCCTTGGGTTCTGCCTTTAGCTTGGACCAGAGGGAAGTGAGGCTCAAGGACCTTACCCAGGCTGTGGCAGCCATCCTGGAAGCAATAAAGCTCTTCCCCGAATCTGGCCTCCTCTTGCTTTCTCTGACTTTCCTGGAAGAGGCAGGAACCTGGGGCCTCAGCAATTATGTTAAACTCAAGGGCCATCTCTCTAGCCCACGCAGATTCCTGGGTCTCTTTCCCTTCTCGTGTCAACTGCTGGACACGGGTAGCTACTACCTAGGGGCCTCCTGAAGCCTCTCCCATCCCACAAAGTCCTACACCCTGTTTGCTTTAAGAGAAGCAGACCAAAGGTGTAAGGGCATGCCCCAGAGTCTACCCTAGTCCTCCTAAAGGAGCCACTGAAGTCCACAGCCTTACGATAGCACCTCTGAGTCCCCAGAACCCCAGTTCTGCAAGCAGGGACAGAGATTCCTACAAGTACAGGAAAGATCTATACTGAGCCTCTGACACAGGCTCAAAGACCTTACCTGCTCCTGGCACCCCAGGCTGAGCCCTGGGGAGAGTATGTCCCACCCCAACCCAGAGCACAAAGGGTCCCCTGTCCCTACACAGAACAGGAAGGCACAGCCCCCTCTGGGCACCCTCAGGTGAACATTAGAAAGGCTATCCCCACCCCCACCCCCTTAGAGCGCTAGAGTCTGATCCCTCCCTTTGCAGCATCCCCAGGCAGGCCTGAGAATGGGACAAACATACACCTGCATCTGAAGCCATGGAGTGAGCTTCCTGCCAGAGCTGCCACTATGACAGGCTGGCTGGCCCCCTCATCTCTCACCTGCCATCCCAATCCAAGAGTCCTTGCCATCCCAAGGACCACCACCTTCCCACCTGCCCCCTTACTGCCGTGGTTTGTCCTCAGGCAGAAGCCTCCTCAGCTGAGGGGAGAGCAAGACCCTGAGAGGCACACCCAGAACTCCCTTGGGATTTTGCTGGCAACTGGGCACAACTCCAAAGCACATCATGTTCTACGGGAATGGCACCCCCTGGAGTTGTACAGGGCATGGGCTGCATGCCTACAAGAGGCAGCCACGGCTGATAAAGCCCCAGGTTGCAAGAGGCAGCAAAGAGAGGATCTACTCACTGCGTGGCCCCTGTCCTACCAGGGTCCTGTCAAGCCTGCGGACAGCCACCACCAGTTTTCTGTGGTCTGGCTTCTGCACAGAAACTGCTCTCACAAAAGCTGTGGTTCTCAGCCCCGGCCATATGCCAAAATAACCTGCACCGATTGGGAAAACGGCACATGCCCACCCCAAGATTCTGATTCAGGTCTGGGGTGGAGCCCAGATGTGGGTGGTTTTAAAAGGTCCACAGGTGGTTCTGATGCATAGTCAACGTACAGCTGGTCCACACACGTCCCCTGAGCACTTTCATCCCCACCCATGGCTTCCAGTTGTCAGTTGGTCAACAATTTCCAAATTGCCATCTCCACCCCAGCTCTCTCCACGTTGCTGCAGGCTACAGATTCAGCTACTTCCTGAACATCGCCGCTAGGGTAATTCACAGGTCCTTCCAACTCCACACATCGGACACTGAACTCGTGAGCTCCTGTCCTCCACATGCCCCTCCTCCGGGAAGCCCCAGCTGCCAGCATGCATCGCCTCCACCTCATCACCCAGGCCAAAGGCATACCTTTGTCCTACCTCTTCACCCCACCCAATCAGGGATCAATTGAGTTTTCAAGAAGGTGTGCTCGCGAAAGAGGCTTGCAGCCCTCCGCTAGCCCCACACTCTGACTCAGGCTCCTCTCTCCCCAGCAGCCTCCTTACATATCCCCAGACCATCCACCCCACTGCGGCCAGTCTCTGAAATGCTTGTCTGGTCACACCATTCTCCTGCCTGAAACCCTTCAGTGGTCCCCAGTGCCACCTGGATAAAGGCCAGACTCTAGTATGACACACAGGATCTGGCCTTTCCTTACCTCTATCCATGTTACTCACTCAACCTCCACCCCACCTGCCAAATTGCCGTAATTAGGCACCTGAAATACTACCCTCCAGCTGCTACCTCAAAGCCTCCGTGCATGTTTCTCCTCTGTGACCCTCCCTTCTCCAGCACGGGCACCCGCGCCTACCAGCACTGCCCCTGTGGCGCCCCGGGTGAGCAGCGGTGTTCTCGGATCTGTCTCCACTCCAAGCCCCGGGCAGTGGGGGCCCTGCGGCAGGGCGGCTGGAGCAGGGTCAGGCCCCCAGGGCCCCAGCGCAGCGCCTCACCAACATGACGAGTTCCATGGGTCCGCTGGGAGAAGTTAGCGGTGGGCCAGACAGCAAGGAGCAGCCACTGCGGGCCGGCCAGCCGGGACCCCAGAGACCGCACCGACTGCAGGGCCCTCGGCTGAGGCAGGGACCGGCCTGTCCCCTCCCTCCCCGCCCTCAGCCCAGCCTCCCGACTCCCTACTTCGCGTGTCTACAAACTCTGAACGCCCAGTTCCCGTGCCTCTCTGCCGCCTGGGTTCTTAGCTCTGAGTCCCAGGGTCTCCTCCCAGCGTCTCCTCCCCCCAAGCTCTGGGGACCTAGGGCAGCTGGGGGGGAGGGGGGCGGGGGGACTCGATCCCAGCAGGTGGAGTGGCCAGGTGAGCCCTGAAAGGTGGAGTTGGGCGGGGGCGCTCTGGGCCCCACCCCAGGATCCGGTGACGCCGGGGCTGGAATTTGACACCGGATGGCGGCGGGCATGAGGCTGCTGAGGGATGGAGTTGGGCCCGGCCCCCAGACACGGCTCAGGGGCTCGGCCAGCAGCAGGTCCCTCAGGCCCCAGCCTTCACTGCGTCCCGGACCCGGAGCCCTGCACCTCGGTAAGCTGACCTGTTGGCCCACCCCTGTCCCAGCCCTGGGGCTAGGGGGAGCGGGCAGGATGGTTCCCCTCCACTCCTTTCTCACATTCTCTCTCCCTCCCCTGGGCTGGAGGCACAGCCCTCAGCCCCTCCCAGCCCCCTCGGTCCCCCTGTTGCTGGTCGGACTGCGCTAGCCCGCTGTAATGTGAGGCTCCTGCTGCCGCTACAGGGCACAGACTGGCTGCCAAGGCCACGCTTTTGGCTAAAAGAGGCGCTGCCAGGTGCACAGCCTTGGGCATGAGCCTTTTAAGCTGCGGGGAAAAGCCCAGCACTGGTCCCAGGAAAGGTGCCTAGAAGAACACGGAACAGGACCCCAGTGGTGAGTATCTGGCTGGCAGAAGCGGGGCAAGGACTGGAGGACCACCAAGTGGCCCCAGGCTGCAGAAGGGAGACTGGACCTGCCCTGCCCTGCCCTCAAGAGACCTGCTCCTGAGCTCCCCCTAGTGCAGGGGGCCACTAAGGCTGCCTGGCCCGAGTTTCCCTCCATCATTGAAAACAGTTACTAGCTTGGCCCATCAAGGCTCGATTCAGTTAGCAGAGCACACCTAGCGCTGGAGGACCACACCAGTGAGGCCTGGGGAGATCTGGCCCACAGGTATGCAGACGTTCTGTGGGCTATGGGGTGGGGGTGGAAGGTGACAGCTGGGACCCAAGGGTAGACCAGCTAGTGAGGACTCCAGGGCCCCAGAGGGGTGTATGGGAATGCCAGCCAATGTGGGTTCACCAAAGATTGGTGGGGCTCAGAAAGGCTGGATGGGCTCAGGAAGGATGGTTCATGGGGGGAAACTTATAAAAGCAGGGCCAGGTTTCCAGACCTACAGGAAGCTGGAAGGGGGACAAACCTGGACCAGCTCTCAGAGACGAGGTTGAAGTGGAGGCCTGGCTGGTCCTCCTGGGAATAGCTCAGGCCTGAGTATTTGAGCAAAGGGAGAAGCCCATCCACCCTTTGAGTCAACAGGTTTGGCAATGCTGCCCCCTGGTGGCCATAGGGAGCCATGCCCAGGCCCTATGTTAGAGGACCCATCAGCCACCATCATGGACTAGCTCTTGAGGGACATCTGTGGCGAGAAGACAGAACTCTGGCAGCTCGGGGTGCAGACTGAAATCTTAGAGGAGCAAGGTGCTGCAGTGCTGGGTGGGCAACACAGGCTGAGGCCTGGGTCTCGCTAACATCAGCTAGGTCAATAGTAAGCACCCTAATTCTTCTCTAGGCCATAGTTTCCTACTCTGTGACATGGAGAAAAAGCTCCCTAGTTCCTTCTCCAGCTGCTCCTGGAAGCTCCAGCTCTGTAGCACAGGGCAGGAAGGTCCTGAGGAAAGAGGCCTTGTGACATTAGACAGTCACTGAGCTTCCCTGAGCCTTATTTGCTCAGGTGGAACATGAGGATTCTGCCATCTACCTCATGCAGTTGTGAGAACTGAAAGAAGGAACAGGTGCAAAGCATCAACACATAGGTTCTTGATGTAGTTACTTCTCCTCCTGGGTTGGGTCCGCCTTTCCAAGCCCCTTGTTCCTGGCCTGAAGACACTGAAGTGGAGCGGTGGCCTGCTCTCAATGTTCCGAGCTGCCTCAAGAGAAGGGGGCGTGTGTGTGTGTGTGTGTGTGTGTGTGCGCGTGAACAGGTCAACTACAGCTGATGGGAGCTCCTGGTATTGACAGAGATGGAGCCCAGATGTGGAGGCCCTTCTGTGCTGCCCCACTGGCCCCAGCTTGGGCGGCAGGTGAGTGGTTCTCCCAGTGATGCCACTGGGTATTGAGGAAAGGTGGTCTGATTGGGGAGAGAACGCATGGCTTGGTCTCGGCAGGCGGGTGACAGAAGCGGAAGGGGAAATGGCCAAGGAGGGACTAGGAGTAAGTAGGAAAGTCAGTGTCCTCAGCTGACCTCTCCCCTGGGCTCCCTGAAGCCATGGACCCATTGTCCTCCTATCTAAACCCTTCCATAGCTCCCCCCACCCAACTAAGAGCCCATCCTGCCTCTGATCCCTGCTGCCCCAGCCAGCCCCTTCCCGAACTCCCTACACCCCAAGCTGACCTCGGTGCCCTCTTCCTCCCTGAGGCTCCACTTTTCTCTCTGTGCAGTCTGCCCTGTGGCCAACCCTGGCCGCTCTGGCCCTGCTGAGCAGCGTCGCCGAGGCCTCCCTGGGCCCCGGGCCCCGCAGCCCCGCCCCGCGCCTCGGCCCCGCCCCGGCCCCGGCGGCCCCCACCGGCCACCTGCCGGGTAGGTGAGAAGGCGAGGGGGGCGGGGCGGGGCCGGCCCGGGACCCATCGAGTGACTCCATCTCATTGCAGGGGGCCGCCAGCCTCGCACGTGCGGCGGAAGAGCTCGGCGGCCACCGCCCCAGCCTCCCCGGCCCGCGCCCCAGCCACCTGCGCCCTCGCCCGCGCCTCCCCGCGGGGGCCGCGCGGCGCGGGCCGGCCGCGCGAGCTGGGGGAGTCGCGCGCGGACCGCGGGGGCGCGGGGCTGCCGCCTGCGGTCGCAGCTGGTGCCGGTGCGCGCGCTCGGCCTGGGCCACAGCTCCGACGAGCTGGTGCGTTTCCGCTTCTGCAGCGGCTCCTGCCGCCGCGCGCGCTCCCCGCACGACCTCAGCCTGGCCAGCCTGTTGGGCGCCGGGGCCCTACGGCCGCCCCCGGGCTCGCGCCCCGTCAGCCAGCCGTGCTGCCGACCCACGCGCTACGAGGCCGTCTCCTTCATGGACGTCAACAGCACCTGGAGGACCGTGGACCGCCTTTCCGCCACTGCCTGCGGCTGCCTGGGCTGAGACCTCGCTCCAGGGGTTTGCGGACTGTACCCCTACCCGCGGATCCTCGAACCTGGGGCCTTCTCGCAGGAGCCCGCGGGCCGGCGGGTGGGGGGCCCTGGGCCAGAGATGGAGGCCTCAGCCAGGTGAGTGATGGCTATCAGCCCTGGAGAGATGGAAGGACGACTGACCTGCGGCCCCAGGGTCCTCGCCCTGCAAGTCCCAGCCCTGCAGGCACCAGACAACCTCAGCTGTGGAGACCTTAGGACCCACTTCTCACAGACTCTGGCACTGACCCGGCCACGGACCCAGGACTCCTCCTCTGGAGAACTCAGCAGCTCTGAAGTCCCAGCCTCAGCCCAGGCCCTGGGGGGTATGGAATTGGAGGAGACACATTGCTGACATGGGCCTGTACTCTTTCGTGGTTGCTGGACCCCTATTTATTATTCCTAAGTTATTTATTTACTTCTGTGGTTTGTCACATCCTTTCCTGGGCAGTGGGGCTGGATGGGTAAAAGCAGCTGGATGGAGATCATGCGCTGGCCATTCCACTCACTTCAGGCTGACTCAGCAATCACAGGCCTGTGATCTCCCATTGCTTGCCCCCCCACCCAGCAGCTCTGGGACACCGGGCATAGAACACAGGCAGAGTGGGTGGCAAAGGTGTGTTCACCAGTCCTGAAAGGGCAGCTCACACCCCCCTGCACAGTCCCCAGCACTTGGGACCTGTAGTTACTGGTGGAGAAAACTCTATCCCTGTGACATCAGGCATCCTGGGGGCCTCACAATGTGTAATGACACAGAAAACCACACATTGGCCCACCCCACTGTCACTAATCTGTCCTACCCTCCAGGGCACCCTAATGGGTGCATACACTGCCTCTGCTTGTAGACAACCAGCATGGGGAGCTCACTACCCACATTCCATGAAGCCACCCAGGGCAAAAGAGCATCTGAGAAGGCTGAAGGTGAGGAAGAAGGTGCAGGGGGAGGCTGGTTTGGGAGAATGAAGCAGAGTGCATCAAGGGATAAGAGGGCAGGAAAGAACTGAGGTTCCCCCCTCCCCAGAGGGACCTGCATTTTGAGTGATAAAGATATTCATTTATTCATTCAACAAATATTTATTACCTATTATATGTCAGACACTAGGTAGACACCAGCAATACAGAAGTGAAAGGGACATGATCCCTGCCCTTAAGCTTAAAATCGGGAGAGACAGACAATAAATAATTACTTAAATAATTATTTTTTAAGTTCAATTTGGCAAATAGTATGAAAAAGGACAAGAAGCTAAGCGGTATACACTTTCACCTGGAAGGAAGGAGAGGTTAGTGCTGACCCTGGCCTTCCACAGTGCCCCCGAGTCATCTTAAAAGTCCATGCAATCCTGAGCTTTCCTGCATGTCCTGTGCAACCCTGTTTCCTGGGTCCTGTGAATTTGTCCAATATGATGTTCTTTGGCAATAAGACATACATATGGAAAGGCTACTGAGTCTGAGGAACCATGGGACTTCCGGAGGGGCTGTCGGGAGGAAGGGATATGCTGGTCTGGAGCTGAGGAGGGAGGTCTGGGCTGGAGATTAATTCGGCAGCTGTAAGTACAAGGGCAGTAGCCGCAGCCAGGGGCGCATGAGAGCACCATGAGAGTGAGCCGGCTGAGGCCGCCCCCGCCCAAGGCATCTGACGCTGCGAACCAAA
Organism: Prionailurus bengalensis; assembly: GCF_016509475.1. Classification (NCBI taxonomy): domain Eukaryota; kingdom Metazoa; phylum Chordata; class Mammalia; order Carnivora; family Felidae; genus Prionailurus; species Prionailurus bengalensis. Next base: position 34,512,329 of record NC_057345.1, read on the forward strand.
ATTCCTTCCATACTAAGTGCCTGCTTTGGCACAGGTGCCCCTTCACCCAGGCAAGAGTGAGGGCTGTGTGCGTTCTGGGTCAAGGAGGAGAAACAAGTCTGTGCTTCCACTCTTCTGTGTTTACTGCCCCAGTTCTAGGTGCTCCCCAAACTCTGGTGCTTTTGCACTGCCTTCAAACACTCCTTTGGTGTTTACCTCTTTCTGCCTCCAAACTGATTCAGGATCCTCGGTCTCCTGCGCTCCCCACCTCCACCTGAAGAAAGTGACACCAGTACCATACAAGTTTGCAGACACTACCTGGCCTTGGTTGAGGGTGAAGGGGGCCATCCTGTCAACTGAAGGGTCACTGGGCCTAGGGAGCCCCTGCTAGAAAGACTTGAAAGCCTAGCCTAGCCCCCAAGCCCTCCAGGCCCTGCCCTTCAGTGGTCATCTCTACTCTCAGAGCCACTTAAAGGAGAGCGACTGAAGGTACCTCTGACAATGTTCATAGCAAGAGCCAGTTCAGAACCCAAGCCAAAGGCGCTGGCTCTCAACAGTCCCCAGATTGCCAGTCCTCAAACGAGTAGGGTCCTTCCAACTCAAGGCTACGTTCAGGGCCCCAGAGAGACTGTGCCCAACATCTCACAAAGTCCCAGATGAAACAGCACCTTCTCCACGAGAAGACACGTTCCTGTAAGAACTGGCCTCGGTGTGCACCTCACAACAACCCAAATCCCTCTTTTAAAAAATAAGGCCATTTTCCCCAAAGGAAACAAGCTCCAGAACTGCAGTGCTCTGCCTGCAACTTAGAGGCATGATCTACACATGATCTTACCAGGCAGAGCACTTTCTACTCCTGAAAGCCACAGGTGGTTCTGGTTATCTCCATTTTTGACTGCAGACTTTGTTTCACATTTGCAAAACTACATCGTCCATTTGAGTATCTTCCCAGAACTAAGGTACGGTGTCCTCCAAAGGGGTATCACGTCACCATCTCTTGTAAGAAAACTATAGGCAGCTTTGAAAATTACAGCAGCTTCAGGGAGCACCCAAAACTTCCCTCTAGATTTGTTTCATCTAGGAATTGAGGTTTGGGGTTCCATGTGCTCCCCCTGCACTTGCCAATGGCTTCCCTCCTCTCTTGCCCAAAGGTTGCCCTATTTCCCCTGCCTAGAATCCCTATGACAGAGTGTATGTGCACTGGCCGACTCACTGAGGTCTGTTCTGGAAAAGGAGAGGTTGCATAGAAAGCTGAGGGATCTGAGAAAAGATCTAAGAGTCTGTGCCATGTGAGATTACCTTTCTTATTCACAGGAGTGGTTCTTTCTTTTTTAAAAATTTTGTTAATGTTTATTTATTTTTGAGAGAAAGAGCGTGAGCAGGGGAGAGGTAGAGAGAGGGGGAAACAGAATCCAAAGCAGGCTCCAGGCTCTGAGCTGTCAGCACAGAGCCCCATGCAGGGCTCGAACTCACGAACCGCGAGATCAGGACCTGAGCCGAAGTCAGACGCTTAACTGACTGAGCCACCCACGAGCCCCCACAGGAGTGGTTCTTAACCTGTTTTGGAGGTATAGAGTCCTTTAGAGAATCTGATGAAAGCCAAGGATTCTCTCCCTGCACCCTCAACATGATGAAAAGCCCCTTCCTTCAATTTATTCTGCATACTACAGATAGGTGTTTCTAAAATGCAAATCCAATCATCACTGCCCACTTGAAACCCCACTTAAAATTTGTTGAATGTCTCAATTCCCACTAAATTTTGCTTCCTATCTAATTGAGCCCCCATCCTCACCAGTTTCTATTATTCAAGCTCAGACCAAGTTTCTCTTCCTCGGGGAAGCCTTCATTCACCTCAGGCCTCGGCAGCTATTGCCAATGTCAGCTTCCTCCACCGAACACAAGTACAGAGGTCCTTTCCCCTTTGATTACTATTTCCCCTTCTGGGATAGCTGGCAAGAGTTAATAACAGGAAAGGGCACCTGGCTGGCTCAGTGGGAAGAGCATGAGACTTTTGATCTCTAGGTTGTGCTTTTGAGCCTAGAGATGACTAAAATTAATAAATAAACTTAAAAAATTTAATAAAAGGACAAGTGTAAGGGGTAGGGACTGCTGGGGTCTGTGGCCGACCAGATCTGTGGCTAGGCCGTGTGTCCCTGGACAAGAAAAGTTCAACCTTCCCAACCTCGGTTTTCTCAGCAGAAAATAGTGACTAAAATACTCACCTCCGAGATGTTGAGAGAATCGGACCTAAGGTATGCAAAGTACTGTTCCTAGCACTTCAAGGTGAGCTATTCTCATTCTAATTACTCATAAAGAGAAGTTGCTTCCAAGCAGCACGTAAAATTCTCCGAGTACTGTCCATGGTATGAGGTTTCCGGGTTGCTAACTGGGCAGCCCGGAAAGCCGTCCTTTTTTTACTCCTGAGGCGCGCCAAGCCCCCTTTCTTCTCAGGGTGGTGCTGACACCTTCTTCCCAGACCGCCCCCTTCCTGGGTGCCAGAAAGCGCAGACAGCGCGGCATCAGTGACCTGTTTCTCCCCGCGAACCCACAACACACACCTTATCCTCTAGCCTGGATTCCCAGCTCCATCCACCGGCCCCTTCAGTCTTAGGGAGCTGCTCATCAGCGCCACCCGCGAGTCTGTCCCGGTCGCCCGCAGAACGTCTGGGGCTGGCGGGGTTCGGCGGGTCCCCAGCCCGCCCACGTGCTCCCGACCTCCGCCGCAAGGCGCCGCCCTCCCGCTGGCGCAATGCGGACTACGTTTCCCAGGGTGCACAGCGGCGGGGCCTTGGCTCAGCGGGGGCCTCGAGCGGCGCGCCGCGCCGTCGCCTGCTCCGGGGGCGCGCGGGCCGGCGCGAGGACAGGGCCAGGGACCCGGAATGAGTTTCCGCGCAGTTCCGCTGTGCCTGGCCGGGCTGTGCCGGGCCGGGCCGGGCCAGGGCAGGCGCGGGGGCAGGGCGGCGCCGGAGTCGGCGGTGCCGGGGACAGGCGCTCGGGGCAGCCCGCGCCTCGCTGAGGTCCCCGCCCCGTCCCGGCCGGGCCGGCTCGTCTGTCAGTCACTGGGGCGGCGGCAGCGGCAGTAGCGGGGCCGGAGCCGGGCGGTGAGAAGAGCGCGGGCCAGGCCGGCCGGAGGGGATCTGCCACAGCCCCTCAACTCTACGGACTCTTCGCCCCAGACTCGCGAAGCTGCACCCCTGCGCCTCATCGGACGCCTCCGTAACCCGCGAAGGGCTCTCTCCCTCGTCACCCCCCACCCCGTGACCTCCTCGTAGGACCCGAGAGCGCACTCAGACCAGGGTGTTGTGGGTACAGGCCATCGACCCTGTGACCTCTCACGGGCCAGGGGCTCGGTTTCCCCCACAGGCCTGCCTTCCCTGTGACTCCCTCAGAGAGTCTGGGGACAGAGCCGTGACCTACCACCAGGACCCCCGCCTGTGAACTCTTCACTGACGGCTCCCTCCTCAGAGTCCCCCTCAGTTGGTCTCCTCCTAAGAGCACTCCTTTTGGCCTCTGGCAAGCCCCCCATCCCCATCCGAGGTGGGGAGGCCTCGGCAGCCATGCCCGCCCTGGGCCCCCTGTCACCCCACCGCTCCCTGGGCACCCAAGCTGGGGTCTAGCACGGGGCCAGCAGCCAAGGGGCTGGGGCAGGAGACAGGTCAGGGTCCACCTCCCTGCTGGGGAGGGAGCAAAGATGGAGCGGCGGGAGGAGCAGCCTGGGGCTGCAGGGGCTGGAGCAGCACCAGCCTTGGACTTCACTGTGGAGAACGTGGAGAAGGTATGAGGGCCCGGGGGTGGGCATACCGGTGACAGAGCAGAAGTTCTGGGGACTGACATTAATGCCAGAGCCCAGGCCTGGGCTGGGTGCCTGCTGGGATGGTGCCCCCAGAGCACCTGGCATTTGCTGTCTCTCTGGGCAGGCGTGGACAGCAGTGTTATGGTGTCCTAATGGGCTATTTTTGGCTTTCCTTAGACATGGGTTCTCTTTGGATACTCTAGGGTCTTGGGCTGGTCCCTTCAGGGTGCTGATAGCCTAGACCTCCGGCCGGATTGGCTATTCTCCAGCTCCGTGGGTACTGCATGAGCAGTGCAGTAAGAAACCAGGAATCCAGGAGACCTACAGCTCAGCCCTCAGGAACCATACCGATGCTGAGCCATGCTGGACCTGTTTTGTGACCCAGGGGCTCAGAAAATAACCTGGAACTGAAACAGTCTGGGTTATGTTTTCACTCTTTCTTAGGGAAGGATCCTTCTTGTATTGGATGGAGGCCAGACGAGTCCCGAGCAGGCAGGAAGGGCTAACCCCCTCTCTTTGGTAATGGATCTAAGGGATCCGGTCCTGCTGGCAGCCTCAGGATCCTTCTCTGCTCACCTGTCCACATAGCTTCCTGCCATGGTCTTCCCAGGCTCTCCCACTGCCCAGCCCATCTTTTTTGAACTGCTTCTCTGGTTCTTTTCTGGGTTCTGCCCCTGAGGCCTGGGATGCAGAAATGCCTCCCTGCTGGGTTGAATGGGGAGATGGAAAGCAAGGAATGGTTGCAGATATTCATTTGTTATTTTTGAGCCCCTTTTGCCATACCAAATGGTGAAAATCTATCCCTACTGCTTCTTTGCCTGCTGAATTCAGCATCCCTGAGGAGCCAAACAAGGGACTGTAAATATAAGCTGCTGTCAGAGGTACAAATAGGGCTAAGTCTACTTGGATGGAGCTTGCTTAGGGGGTCAGAGTCCTGACCTCACCCTTCCACCCCCTGGGGCTGGGTGCTGTTGGCATGGTGGCACACTCTTCCATGTGCAGCCAGGGAGACAAACCACTGTTTTCTTACTGTGTGAAGTCCCTGTGGAATTGGGACCCTGGGGATTTGGCGAGTTGAGAGCTCCAGGCAAGGCATTTGCCAGGGCTGCCAGCCAAGACTTCTTGACCAGCTTTTTGGACCCTCACATGCGCTCTCTGGGGGGTGTTCTCACCCTCCCCTCCAGTATGCCTCTGGCCTAAGGCTGCCTGGCAAAGCCTTAGTCGTGCTCAGATTTCACAATGGCTTTGGTGCCAGCATCTGGAGTGACCGAGGGATGATCCTGGGGGAGCTGAATAGAACCTTTGGAGTTGATGGGACCAGCTGTGCCTGGGAGGGTCAGGGCCCTTCAGGCTGTTCCATGCTCTTCTCAGGCTTAGCTTCATCCCTGTGGAGCCATTCCTTCAACCTGGACCTTGTCCTTTACCTCAAATGCCTCCCCTTTGGGGAGCTCAGCCTCTTTCTGCTTTCCTGTGGAGGTTCACTTTCTGAACCCCTAATGTTTGGCTATAATGACAACATGGTAGAGCATGGGCAGAGTTCAGGCTCTCCGGGTATCAGTAGGATCCTCGGTTCAGGAAACAGTGAGCTCTACCTGCTCAGCCCCTCAGTCAGAAAGAGAGAGCAGATTTGCAAGACCAAGTTCTGGGCTCTGACAGGATCCAGAGTGGCCAACACCTGCTCAGTCCTGTGCTGTCCTGCAGGCGCTGCACCAGCTCTACTACGATCCCAACATTGAGAACAAGAACCTGGCTCAGAAGTGGCTGATGCAGGCCCAGGTCTCCCCACAGGCCTGGCACTTCAGCTGGCAGCTACTGCAGCCCGACAAGGTGCCTGAGATCCAGTACTTTGGGGCCAGTGCCCTGCACATCAAGATCTCTCGCTACTGGAGTGACATCCCCACTGACCAGTATGAAAGTCTAAAGGCACAGCTCTTCACCCAGATCACCCACTTTGCTAGTGGCTCCAAGATCGTGCTGACTCGGCTGTGCGTGGCACTGGCCTCCCTGGCTCTCAGCATGATGCCTGATGCTTGGCCATGTGCTGTGGCAGATATGGTACGGCTCTTCCAGGCTGAGGACTCACCGGTGGATGGTCAGGGCCGCTGCCTGGCCCTACTAGAGCTGCTGACAGTGCTGCCCGAGGAGTTCCAGACGAGCCGCCTGCCCCAGTATCGCAAAGGCCTGGTGCGGGCCAGCCTGGCAGTGGAGTGCGGGGCTGTCTTCCCGTTGCTAGAGCAGCTGCTACAGCAGCCCAGCTCACCCAGCTGTGTGCGTCAGAAGGTGCTCAAGTGCTTTTCCAGCTGGGTGCAGCTGGAGGTGCCACTGCAGGACTGTGAGGCGCTTATTCAGGCTGCCTTTGCTGCTCTGCAGGACTCGGAGCTCTTCGACAGCAGCGTGGAGGCCATTGTCAATGCCATTTCACAGCCCGATGCCCAGAGGTGAGCTGGTCCCCATCTTCCCAGAAAAGAACAGTTTGATTGGCCTTCCATCTATCTGTTCAATAAACACGAATTGAGTGCCTACTGCATACCTGGTCCTTTGCTGGAGATACACAAGGAGGCAAACAAGACATGGTCCTTGTCCTTATGGTTCAGAGAGGGAGACACAACTAATCATCCAACAGATTATTCAGTTAAAATATTTGACTCTTTCTTCTCTTTCTCTCAACCAATCAGTCACCATGTCCTGGCTGTTCTGCTCCTGACCGTACTGCAAATCTATTTTTCCCATCTCCACTGCCACCACCCTAGTCCGAGCTGTCATCATCTCTCTCCCCAAATGATTGCAGAGATTTTTCACTAGTCCCCTGGTTTTTACTCCTGTACCCATATTGTCCACCGAGCAGCTAGAGTGATCTTTTGAAAAGGAGGATCCAATTTGTCCTTTCTGCTCAGAACCCTTCAGTGGCTTTTCACAGCTCTTAGGATAAAGTTCAGAATCCTTAACGTGATCCACAAGGTGCTGCACAGAATGGCATCTCTAACCTCTTCTCATGTCATGCTCCTTTCTCCACTCTCATACAGTCTTTTCAGTTGCTTGAATGTTCCATGCTCCTTCTAGCTTCTGAACCATCACAGGTGCTTGACACATCATCTCTACCTCAACTGAAATTTCATTATCTTAGGAAAGCCCTCAATGATTTTTAAGACTAAGTTTGGTCTACTCTATTATTGTATCTCAGAGCTTCTAGTGTTTTTCCTTCTTAGCCTGTAACACAGTTTCATCATAAATTAATGTATGTCTCCTCATTGGTCTCTCAGCTCTGTGAGGACAGACACTGAATCATTTTATTTTGTCACATTGTGCCTGGCAGCATTTGGTAGCATTCGGTGTTTTTTGAACAGATGAAAAGTAGGAGTTGCCTGAGAGGTGGGAGCAGGGTGGGGGAGTTCAGGGGAAGAGGGAGCGCTCCAGGCTTCAGGAACTATAGCAGGGGCAAAGGCCCCTGGTGCACAGCACCGTAGTACCTTTAAGGACTTGAAGGAAGGTGAGTGTAGTGAGGTGTGTGTGCAGCAAATGTTTGTTGCGTGCCTTTTTGTGTCTTGGGTCCTGTGCTGAGCACCAGGTGCATAAAGATGAATGGGTTGACTTCAGCAAGCCAGGAGCTCACAGTCTAACAGACACATGGAGGGGCAAGTGTGGTCAACGAGATGAACGCTATGATAGAGAAAATGGTGGGGGGACTGTAAGAGCCCAGAGGAGGCATTTAACCTGGTCTTAGGACTGTGAAAGGCTTCCCAGAGGAAGTGTGCTTTAAAGAGCCTTAGCAAAGAAAGGGTGTTGAGAAAGCCTGGTGAGTGGTGGTGATTAAACAGCAGGATTTAAGGGCCAGTTGTGGGAGGTCTGGGCCCAGATTATGTAAGACCTTTGTCAGCCAGGCTTAAGATTTTGGTCTTCATCCTGAGGATGATGTAAAGATATTAAAGGATTTCAAGTAGAGAAAATGCCATAATGAGATGTTTGGTATAAGTTGGATTGGCCATGGCAAGACTGGAGACACTAACACTTCAGAGGTAGGGCTTTAGAAACCCTTAGCAGACTTGGAGGGGAAAAACATTGAAAGAGATGGCATCAGAGAGTGGTTAATGGCTCTAGCCTTGGCATTAGTCACGTCTGAGTTTGAATCCCAGATGGTCTGTTTACTAGGTCCGATACCTTGGATAAGTCGCTTTTAAGCCTCAGTTTCCTCATCAGTAAAATGGATGTGATCATATTAACCGGAGAGGGTTGTAAAGGCTTAAATAGGACAATGTGCACAGGGTCTGCCCCTGGTATTCTATAAAGAATATTTTGATATTAATAGGATTAAAGAAGAAAATGTCTATGAAAGGTTTAGCCTGGTTCTTGCACACCCCATAAAAGGCAGTTGTTAGTATTTGGTATCGTTTTGCATCGGCAGTTAGTGTTTCTTTCCCATGGTTTCCCAGGTTTTCCAACTCAAGGTGGGTATCAAGTCCCAGGACTAGCCTTTCTTGGCAGCTTGAAGCTCGAGTGCTGGCTGCACTCAGACAGTTGGTAGCTAAAGGGAATTGGCCAGGGCCAGTGCATGGGTGATGTGGGGTGTCCTTGGATACACCCAGGTTTACCCGCCCAGCCGGTCTCGAGGGCTTTGGCAGGTAATTGATGCCTCTTCTCTTCTGAACGAATGAGCGAACAAGGAGCCAGTGAGGGAACCCACAGCCTCCTGAGCGCCCATTGGCTGCAGCCCCCATGGTTGCTTAGCAACTCTCCCCATTTTCTCAGCTCTCCTCCCTGAGCTCTAATTGCAGGTCTGGGCTGAGCTCAGTGTGAGTGGCAGCCAGCAAGTCCCAGCAGCCCTGCCCCGGCAGCTTGAGCTGACCAACAGAACTAGGCCTCTTGAACCCAGTCTCAGCCATGGGCTTAAAGACATCCTCTCTATCTCCCTCTCCCAAACCTAGAAACCTCTGGAAGCCTCAGACCTGCTCTTCTGTGTGCATAGTTCTCAGGAATAGGTGCCCAGGTGGTGGGAAATCTAAACAAGGGTTTCCCCCACCGGGGTGCTGCACCAGCCTAGTGTCAGAGTTTGGGTCTTGCTCTGTCTAGTCTAGCTTCCTAGACTTTGGCTTGAGAAAGTCACCTGTGGTTTTGCCTCTTGGGTTATCCAGCCACTGCCTTCCCCAGGTGTCCTAATATTGGCTGTCCCCTTGGCTGAGCTTGCACTCAGGTTCCCTCTTTCCCACTCTTCCACAGCTGCTGCTGCTTGCCTGACTCTCCCTCAATTTTCTTTTTCCTGAAATACGTTTTTAGTCCTGGAAAAGCTTTCACTGGGGGCTGGGGGAGGAGAGAAGGTGAATTAGACAAGTTCTTGGGGGCTCCCATCAGTTAGAATTTGAGATCTGGGCTGAGATTTGCATAGATCCTTTGGGGAAAATTCAGGTAAGGCTCTGAAAGAGCAGTCCTGCAGCAGAAGAGGCTACCTCAGCCTGGAATTTGTCTCAAAGTTGCTATATGACCTTGAGTTATACTCTGAGCCCTTCTGGACTTGTCTGTGACTTAGCCTATTATGCAGCTCAAATGTGACCAATTAAGAACTCAGTGAAGATTGAGTACCTGCTGTGTACATGAACTTTGGCAGGTGTGAGGGAGCCTTGGTGGGGACGCTTTGGGGACTGGGCGTTATCTCCTGCCCCCATCTCAGCTGCTGGTAAGCTCGCACGCCATGACTTTGGCCCTGTCCCTGCTCTCTGTGCCAGAGTCTGGCCTGAAGGTGCCCATTGTCTGGTGGTGCAGCCTGTGTCAGGGTCATGAGACTGAAGCTATCCCAGCTGTTTCCAGGCAGAGCCCTCTAGGGCTGTCTCTGGGTTGGGAGTATCCTCGTATGGATATCTTGTCCAACCAGAATGAGGATTTGGAGAAAGCTGACATCTGGGCTGGTTGCCCCTTGTTTTCATCTTACCCCTGAGGTTATGAGACTACCTGCCTAGCAGCCTGCTTAGGGCAAATGCAAATAGAACTCCTCTGGACTTTCAACCTCCTACCTCTCCATAGATTGCTATGGTGACACTATGATTGGTAGCAGAGGGGTCTCAAGCATCTGATTCCCTCTGAGAGTATCACTTCATGCGATTAGTCTGATCTCCACAGCAGACTGCTGGGGAGGGATCCAGTGAGATAGAGCTAGCATTCTCAGTCTCCTTTGTATACTGTGTGTCCCCTGCTCCCCTTTAAGGATCATTGTGCTTCAGGACTCTGACTTGCACCTTCTTTTCTCTCATTCACCACTTTCTTCCTGGGCAATGCTCATCTACTCCCATAGCTTCAGTTGCCAGCTGTTTGCTGATGACTATATCTCTTGCTCTGACTTCGCCCTTGGGCTTCAGGTTTTTATATCCAACTCTCTGGACACTTCTGTTTGCATATCTCACCAGGTACCTCTGATTCAACATGCCTAACACTGAACTTATCGCCTTCTGGCCTCCCTTTAAATTTATTACTATTCCTCTCTACCCACTCCTCCTGGCCTCAGTAAATAGCTCCACCATCTACTTAGTTGTTTAGTCAATAACGTGAGAGTTGTCCTTGACTCTTCCCCATTGTCATATTCAATCAGTCATCAAGTCCTGTCCATTTTTCCTCTTAGCTATCTCCTAGTTCATCATCTATTGCTGTCCCTTCATACTGCCACCAGAGTACATAGGAATTAGGATCTGGTGGTAGGGAGTGGAATGGAAGGTGGGGACTGATGCTGTCGGTGCCTTCCGAAGTCTTTATCAGGGCTCCTGAGCCTGTATTAACTCCTCTGTCACTCATCCTGTTCAGTCTCCCGTAACACTGTCTATATTAGTTTTCTGGAGGGGCTGTAATAAAGTACCTCACACTGGGCAGCTTTAAACAACAGAAATTTATTGTCTCATAGTTGCAGAGGCTGGGGGTCCAAAATCAAGGTGTCGGTTTCCTCTAAAAACCCGGAGGAGAATCCTTCCTCACCTCTTCCTAGCTTCTGTTTGTTTGCTGGCAATCTGTGGTGGTCCTTGGCTTTAAGTTGCATGACTCCAATCTCTGCCTTTGTCATCACATGTCATTCTCCCTATGAGCCTCTGTCTTCACATGGTTGTCTTATAAGGACATCCATTGTACTGTAGTAGAGCTCCCCCCCTACTCTGTGATCTCATCTGCAATGACACTGTTTTGAAATAAGATTACATTCTGAGGTATTGGAGATTAGGACTTCAACACATCTTCTTGGTGGATACAACTCAGCCCATAATAGGCTGCCCCTTGGCCCCTCTAAAATATGTCCTTCCCACATGCAAAATACGTGCATCTCATCCCAACTTCCCCAGAAGTCTTAACTCGTGCCAGCACCAACTGTAAGTCCAATTAGAGGACACAATTTAACCTGTAACACTGACCTCACACTTCCTTCTCAGAGTTCTCCTGGAAGTCTCTGACAGAAGGTTCTTCTCAACATGGGCAGCATCAAAGCTACGATGTAGGCCCTGACCTCTTTTTTGCTTTGGGTTTGTTGTGGGGAGTGAGCTTTGATGGAAGACGGGGAGAATGTGCCTTTCTCTCAAAGCTGGTGGGGGATGGGTAGACAGCTCTGATGGGTCTCCTTACCTCATGCCTCCAGGTATGTGAACACACTCCTTAAACTCATCCCGCTGGTGCTGGGATTGCAAGATCAACTGCGACAGGCAGTGCAGAATGGGGACATGGAGACCTCCCATGGCATCTGTCGCATTGCTGTGGCCCTGGGCGAGAACCACTCCCGGTGAGCAGTTGGGCAGCTGGGGGTGGGATAGCAGGGCCCTCTCAGAGGTATGGTTTTGGAGCCCTGTTGGGGGAGGGAGAATGACCTTACTATACCTCCTCCTTCCAAGGGCCTTGCTGGACCAAGTGGAGCACTGGCAGAGCTTCCTGGCCCTTGTCAACATGATTATGTTCTGCACCGGCATCCCTGGCCACTATCCTGTCAATGAGACCACCAGTTCCCTGACCCTCACCTTCTGGTACACGTTGCAGGTGTGTCTATGTGACCTCTAGTAGAATTGGGCTGTAATGACAGAAGGTAGATCATGGGCTTCTGGGCCTGGTGCTGAGGTGGCTAACTTTCTTCCCTGGCTCTCTCAGGATGACATTCTGTCCTTTGAGGCAGAGAAGCAGGCTGTGTACCAGCAGGTGTACCGGCCGGTCTACTTCCAGCTGGTGGATGTGCTTCTGCACAAGGCCCAGTTTCCTTCTGATGAGGAATATGGATTCTGGTCCTCAGATGAGAAGGAGCAGTTCCGAATTTACAGGTGATGGTAGCAGGCCAATCCTACCTCTAAATAGAGTCCTGAAATAATGAAGGCAATGAGGGGAGGAGCCCAAGACCAGGCCTCTTGAATCCTGAGGCTCCTTTCTCTATTCTCTAGGCACTTTTGCAGTTGTGAGGGAGCTGGGGTGGGCTCCTGGGCTTGGGAGCAGGATCCGGGCAGTGTATAAGGTCTTCGTCTACTTCTTAGGGTGGACATCTCAGATACGCTCATGTATGTGTATGAGATGCTGGGGGCCGAGCTGCTCAGCAACCTCTATGACAAGCTGGGCCGTTTGCTCACCAGCTCAGAGGAGCCCTACTCCTGGCAGGTACCTCCCAAGCCTGATTCCCTCAGCCCTCCCAGAACTGTCACACCCTCCTCCTCAGCCAAGCCAGTGGCACCCTCTTTCCTCAGCACACAGAGGCCCTGCTCTATGGCTTCCAATCCATCGCAGAGACCATCGATGTCAATTATTCTGATGTGGTGCCTGGGCTCATTGGCCTCATTCCACGGATCAGCATCAGCAACGTGCAGCTGGCGGATACTGTCATGTTCACCATTGGTGAGACCTGGCACACACCCATGAGCACATTTCCAGAGCCACAGGCACCCCATCCCCAGCTATAGTTGGCCTGCTGGTTCCTGTCCAAAATGGGAGAGACACACATGCCCACACACACAATCAGCATTGCAGCCAACTGGCTGTCCTGGCACATCTAGGGGTCCTTCCTACAGTGTTCTGAGCTGCAATTCAGTGAAGCTAGTTTGCTGTCAATGGAACAGCAGTGCTAGACCTCTTCTGAGTAACTTCTTCCTGCTTCTCAGCTATAAGGCTCCTGTTTGAGCATGTGCATGCATATTTGCCTATTCAGCTCTAGGGCTGTAATTTGATCTGCCAGAAGCTCTGCCTGCCTCTCAGGGACATGGTACAAAGCCAGCCTGGCCTGCCTCAGATATCCTCCCCTCTCCCTTCTTCCCCCAGGAGCTCTGTCTGAATGGCTGGCTGACCACCCCGTCATGATCAACAGTGTTCTGCCCCTCGTACTGCATGCCCTAGGCAATCCTGAGCTCTCTGTCTCTTCAGTGTCCACCCTCAAGAAGATCTGCCGAGAATGCAAGTATGACCTGCCACCCTATGCTGCTAACATTGTGGCTGTCTCCCAGGTATGCGTGGGCTAGGGTTGGGCTGGGTCTCAGGGCACACTGCACTGTGCTGATACCAAATTCCTTCTGTTTATCTCCAGGATGTGTTGATGAAACAGATCCACAAGGTGAGCCCAGAAGTTTCTAGGGGGTCCTTGGGGATATTATGGGAATCTGCAGAAATCCTCTTCTGCCTTTTCTTACCCCTTGTCTTTTATTCTCTGTTCTTGGAAGCTTCCCCAAGAGGTTTATTTTTCCTACCCACATCCAGATGTATCCAGGATTGACTTTCCATGTTCTGCCCCACAGACAAGCCAGTGCATGTGGCTGATGCAGGCACTGGGCTTCCTGCTGTCAGCCCTGCAGGTGGAGGAGATCCTTAAGAACCTGCACTCCCTTATCTCACCCTATATCCAGCAGCTGGAGAAGCTGGCAGAGGAGATAGTGAGTGAGCTGGTGTGTGTGTATGTGTGTGTGGCCAGAAGGCAGGGGTGGGTTGCCCTTTGTGTGGGCTATGGCTGTTGGGGAGTGGGGTTGGAGTTGACAGTCAGGGCTGGGGTCCGGGGGCCAAGCTGGGCCTCGGAGATCCAGAGCTTGGTTTGATTCTCCCCATAGCCTAATCCTTCCAACAAACTGGCCATTGTCCACATCTTGGGGCTTCTCTCCAACCTCTTCACCACGCTGGATGTCAGTCATCATGAGGATGAACATGAAGGCCCTGAGCTCCGGAAGCTGCCAGTGCCACAGGGACCCAACCCCGTGGGTGATGTTGCCATTGCCCTCCACCCCCAACACACACACACACACACACACACACACACACACACACTACCACACACCCTGTGGGAATATCATTGTTACTCCCCAACTTTATGGATAATATTGTCATGGTTCCCTTGGCCCCATGGGGCATGATGCATTTGGTGTGTTGATCCTGTGAATGACCTTATCATTCTGCCTCATTCTGTAGGGAGTGATATCATTGTGTCTTCCAACCCTGTGGGTGATACTTGTCTTTGTCCCCAGCCCAACCAGGGTGATGTCATTGTGGTTCCTCCATCTCACGGGAGACATTGACATTATCCTTCAACCCCATAAATGATGTAATTATGGGTTCCTGTTTGACCCCCAGTTCCGGGGGGTCTTCTACTTGGCTACTCACCATCCCCTGTGGGCACTGGGGATGCTTACATGCTCCACGTGTAATAGTTCTTGCCTTCGACTTGCTCCCAGTCTAGAGGAAACATACATAAACAGATTGTCACAAAGCAGTGTGATAAGTACTGTGATAAGCTCAGGCACAGGGGGTTGTGGTGACCACTTACAAGCTGTTTGATCTGGAGCAAGGCTCAGCTTCCCATTCAAAACTATGAACATCAGACTACCTGGCTTGCTTATCTCAATAGAATGATGCTGGGTAGCATATGTGGTCTTGAGTAAAATTTTGTATAAATGTGAGACACTGCTTGGATTATTGTTCCCAGGGTTTCTCCTGGAGGAAAGGGAGCCACAGTATCCTAGCTTCTCTCTTCAGCTCTCCACTTTAGTTTCAGTTGCCCTTTTGGCTCTAGACCAAAGTTGGGCTAGCATCCTCCTACAGAGCCCCTTCTCCTTCCGTGGTAGTCATTGTCCTGCCTTCCCTTACCTCCCAGGACCTCAGTCTGCTCTCTGCTCCTCCGTAAGTTGCCATATCTGTGCATCCCTTGGGGCTCTGCACCCTAAGCCTGTTTGAGTGAGACAGCATCTCCACTTCAGGGGCTAACCCATAGGCTTTTGATACTGAAAGGATTTTTCTGAGCAGAAATGGATAGGGAGTGATTTTTCTTAAAAGTTACAAAGTTTTAATAATCTTCTGAAGCCTTCATAATATCCCTGCTTTGCACTTTGAGGCTTCCTCTAAAATGATCCCTAGAATTCAGGATATCCTCTTTATTCATGGGGGATTCAACACACCACTCCTTCCCCCAAGGTCCCATCCATTGAGTCCTCAACATGCAGTCTGGAGTAATAGGTTTGAACTTCTGGCCAACTTTGTACTACCGGGTCCTTCTGGGGTGGGTGAGAGTGGTGGTGGGGCACCTCACTTCTTCTGTGTCTTCAGGTGGTTGTGGTGTTGCAGCAGGTCTTCCAGCTTATCCAGAAGGTGCTGAGCAAATGGCTGAATGATGCCCAAGTGGTGGAGGTGAGCCTCAATCCTTGCTCTCTGCCCCCATCGTGACTTTGCTTAGATATGGAGCAGGATGAAGGTGTTGCTGCCCCATCTTGGCTTACAGTGGTCTGGAGAAAATAAAGGAGGTGAATCCTGCCTCACAGACACAAGGAATGTTTTGGGAAGACATTCAGAACTTTCCAATATCACAGGAAGTCCTTGACCAAAGAACTATGATGTTGGGGCTGAGTGACAGTCAGGGATCCACCTTGTAATCAGAGACCTGCCTTTGGTCCGTTTTCAATTCAGGATTTTCTTACTATTGCTGCTCTCTGAGAGGAAATGGTGGAGATGTAAGTAGCGAGACTTGAGTTACAAAGTTCCATCCTGTGCTCCTCTGAGAAGGTCTTTTGGCCTGCTGCCCTTCAGGGTGAGGGTCAGGCTTGTTTACCTTTCTTGATTCGCAGGGCCAGGCCAGGCCTTATAGGTAAGGGTCCCACCTTAGGCCTCCTCTGTGCAGAGCCTCAGTTGTGTTCTGGGTGATTGTGACCTGCTAACCAGGACCCCTTTGCTTTCTTCCTTTTTTCTTTTTTTTTAAACGAAATATATTTGACAGTTAACATTGTATAAATTTAAGGTGTACAGCATGTTGATTTGACACATTTATGGATTATAATATGATTGCCATTGTATGATAATTAGAATCCCTATCACATCACATAATTATACTTCTTTTCAGGGGTTCGAATAATTGAGATCTAGTCTCTTGGCAGGTTTGATGATCATAATACTGTTGTCTATTTCCTGGGCCCCTTTGCTTCTTTCCCAAGGCGGTGTGCGCTATCTTTGAGAAGTCTGTTAAGACACTGCTGGATGACTTTGCCCCCATGGTGCCACAGCTGTGTGAGATGCTGGGTCGGATGTACAGCACCATCCCCCAGGCCTCTGCTCTTGACCTCACTCGACAGGTGGGCCTTCTGATTGAGGCAGCAGTGTTTTAAATTCCATCCTAGTTAGAGGTCTGACCCAGGGATGGGGTGGTGGGTAGAGTGGGGTGGATGGCTGTCCTGGCAGGGATCCTGACCTGCATTCTAGGGATGCTGGCCAGTTCTTGGTGAGACAGGGCCTCAGCTGACCAGCATTCCCTGCTTTGTTGTAGCTGGTCCACATCTTTGCTCATGAACCTGCCCACTTTCCCCCAATCGAGGCCCTCTTCCTGCTCGTCACCTCCATCACACTCACTCTCTTCCAACAAGGTAGGTCCTGACCAGGGTCCCTGCTGTTGCCGCCACTGCCACCACTGCCACTGCCTCTGCTTCCCCGATTGGGGAGCCAAAGCTGCCCACTCTGTTCTCCTCTGTCCCCTGAGTTGCACATGGGACTTGGTGGGAAACTTGGGGGATCAAGCACAGCACAATTGTCACCCTCCAAGTAGTGACACCGTAGGTTGAAGTGGATAAGAGAGTGAATGATGTCTTCTACTGGCCTGCTGGACTTAGGGCCAGTCTTGATGTGGGGGGAGATGGGGCCAGAGCTCTGAGGGACTTGGGACACTAGGCTGGCTCCTTTTCTTTGGGATATAATGAAAAGTGGAAAGAGCATGGGCTTTGGAGTCAGATAGACCTAGATTCTAAGCTCATCACCACCAACTAGTTGTGTGACCTTGGGCAAGTCACTTACCTTTGCGGAGCCTTTGTTTCCATGTCTGTGAAATAGAGATTTCGTGTACTTGATAGGATTGTTATAGGTATGAAAGCAGTGTCTCTTGGTCCCCTGGCTTGGGGTTTTTGCACATGAAGTACTCAGGGAGTTCTGGTTCCTTTCCCTGCATCGGGGCTTATTCCTTTTTAGGCCCAAAGCTTTTGGCTGTGGTCCCAGCTCCCCGTTCTCTGTGGCCCTCTGCCTGAGAGTGCTGGGAGCAGGGGGCTCTAGGCTTCCCCTGCTGTCTAGCCCAGGTTTCTAACTTGGAAAAGAAACAGCGCTGCTCCACCAGCCTCATGAGTCTTGTCTGGATTTGTGGTTGCAGGTTTGAGGCTTACCAGGGGTTTCAGCTGGAGCCAGAGCGCTCTCTGCTGATGTCATCATTATGTGGTCCCATGATGCTGGCCTCTGCTCCAGTGGCCCATGGGTAGGTGCAAAGCGAGCAGAAACTTGAGCCAGAAACCAAGTGTGGCCACCCTTAAATCCTTAACTCCACCTCTCCCACTTCTTGCATCCAGTCAGGGGCAAGTCTAGGTGGTCCTGACTCCTGATTATCCCGCAGATTGCCCACGTCTCTCCCCTCCCTCCATGACCACACCTCAGTGTCCGGGTTGCCCCAATAGTCCTCTAACTGGTTTTCCTGACATCTGCCCTTCCCTGCAGTCCATTCTGCATCCTGCAGTTGTAATGTTCTTTAGAAAACACACATCTGAGTATTTTCCCTCTCTGGCCGGAAACCCTTTCGTTGGCTGTCCATTGCCTCAGGTTCTCACCCTGCTCCCACCCACATGGTGCAGCTCCTGCATACTCCTCAGTGTCTTCTGCCAGTGTCCCTGAGACACCAGCAGTCTAGCCACACTGACCTCTCCCTTTGATGTCCCATTTGATCCTCTAACTGGAATGCCCTGTGCCCTTTACTGGGTGAGCTCTTACTCCTCCATGCCTTACTTATGCATCAGTCCTAGAAGCTTCTCTGGGGCAGAACTAGGTGCTTCTGACTTTATGCTGAAACTGCATCATGTACACACTGCTGATATAGTACCAATCATACTCAATAATCAGCTTTCATGTGTGTGTCTCTCTCCCTAGACTAAGCCCCTCAAGGGCAGGGTCGAGCCTCTTCTCTCTGCATCCTCAGTGCCCAGAACAAGGCCAGCATAGAGTAGGTATCAGACACTATTGAAGAAAGGAGGGTAAGGTCTCCCTGCCCTCGGAACCTTTCTTCCTCACTATCTGGGGCCAGCCACTAGCAGGGTGGCTGCCGAATGTCAAACATGCTGTCTGTAGGGGGACCCTGGCATAGGGCATGGGCCTCACTCTCCAGGACTTGAGTAAATCAGGGCTCAGATGTGAAAGAGATGGACTTTATCAGTGGCTCCTCATAGCCTGGAAAAGGAAACATGGAAGAGATAATTATCTACTTTACAGTTGGGGAAACTGGGCATTTGTGGCTTGCACAAGATCACACGGCTCCTTAGTGGTGTATCAGGCAGATGTTCGTGCAGCGCCTCCTCCTGAAAGGGGAACAGCCCAGGAGCTCTAGACACATGCCTTGTCCTTGCCACAGGTGTCAACAGAACTGGAGGCAGAGTAGTGTCCAAAATCAATCATACTTGCTGGGCTTGCTGGTTGTCTTGCAGGACAGGACGGCCCCCTTACCTGTTATGCTGTCCTGGTCTTGCCATTCCGTTCTCAGCCTCTGCCCTCCCACTGCACCATGGGGTGACATGTTGACTGGTTTCCCTCTTTCTCTGTGTGTCCAGATGGTGGGAGCTGGTTTTCAGCCCTGAGCCTGGCTCTCTGCTCAGTCGGTGTCCATGTGGAGGGGCTTTGCTGGGTGGGGCTCTCATTTTTGGCCTCATGATACAGTTTCTTCCCCGAGGCCCCGCTGGTGGCTTGCCCAGCCATCCCCACAGCATATTGGACTCTGCCCTAGCCAAGGAGGAGTCCTCTGGTTTAAGTGGACCCCAGGGAGTCCTTCCCTTGGCTAGACCAGGAGCCCTAAGGCCATGGAAGTGAGGGGGCACCTGCTCAGGCCCTGATACCCTGGCCTTTCCAGGGCCTTCAGCCAGGCCCCCAAGGGAGTTACCAAGGACTAACCTCTCTCCATCCCTGCCCTCCTCTTTGATGGCTAGTGTTGGGGAAATGTGCTAGGAGGCAGTGTAGGGCCACCCCAGCCAGCCAGAGGCCGCAGCAAGAGTGGGGGTTGTTTCTTCAGCTCTGTGGAGTCCAACATTGCTTCAGCACCAAAGGCTCACTGGGGGGACTGGCCTGAGGAGGAGTGGGGAGTAGGTGGAAGGACCCCTGGGAGGGAGCTGGGGCAGGCCCGTCCTTCACTTTGCCGTCTCTTTCTGTTGGGCTTCTCCCAGTTCATGGTTTTTGTATGTTTTGTTTCTTTATCTTGCTTCCTGCTGCTCATGTGCCCCCACGCTGTCTCCCTGCAGGCTCTCAGTCCCACATAACTATATGAGGTTGAGTTGCTGTTTGTATAATTTTTTCTTAAGTTCCATCTTTATTATATTTTAGGGCCCAGGGATCATCCTGATATTGTTGATTCATTTATGCAACTCCTGGCACAGGTGTGTTTTAGTTTTATTCATTCACGTTCTGTTCTCTCTCTTTCTCTTTCTCTTATGTTGAAATTCAATTTAAGCCTATTTTTAGCTTTCTGTTGACAAATTTTTTTTCTGTTCAGTTGAATAGAGTTTCTTCATCTGTTTCCGTGGAAGTTGACAACCCAACATCCTCCTTTAGTGCCCCTTTGCCTCAACTAGCTCATTCTTCCACCAAGACCAGGGAGAGGCGATCCCAAAGGGAGGGAGCTGGGCTGGCCTGGGCGGGGGAGGGGGAGTAATTTTGCCCGGCAGCTCCTTCGTAGCTGGGGTGCCCTTGAAGTTCAGGGGTGAGATCGGAGTTGAAGGGCCTGGGGTTCATTGTCCCGTGCTCCTGCCGGGGAACTGCCTGCCTCAGTGCCCCCACCCCCCCACCTGCTCTGGAGAGGTGGCTGGGAGGAGCTCCGAAGGGAGGGGCCAAAGGTGAATGTGCTGGGGTGGAGCCCGGAGTTGGGCTTCAGGTTGTACTGCTGTTGGGAGGTGGGGTGCTGGCTCCACTGTGAGGCTGCGTTGGGATGTGTTTGTGTTTGGTGCATGTGTAAGTGGGTTGGACCTTATTCGTATGTTTTCAGTTTAGTTTGGTTTGGAAACAAATCACATAGCTGCTGTAAGTAGTATGTGTGTTGTGTCGGGAAAAATGTGTAGTTGAAGTGTGGGCACGTGCACTGATGCATGTTGTATGTTGGTGTGCATTAGGCATTGATGGGTTTTGAAGCAGTGTCATGTGTTGGAGGTGTGTGTGTGGGGTTGTGAGAGTGCGTATTTGGGGGAAGGAGTGTATGTTGTGGTGTCGATATGTCTGACATACAGGGAATGTGTGTTGTGGAAGATACATGTGGTGAGCTGTGGGGACATGGGGCTAGTGTGGGGACCATGGTGGGGATCCTGTGGGTTGGGGTAAATGATGTGTTCCTTCGCTTAATCAGTCCACAAATACTTAGTGTGTGATACATGTCTGGTGCTCTGCCAGGTGCTGAGGGTATAATGGTAAACAAAAACAGGCATAGTTCTTACTCTCTTGGAACTTACAGTATGGTGGGGGGGGGGGCGGAGGAGGAGGGGGGAATAGGGAGTGTGTTCTGGGCCTGGATAGACATGTGTATGGGTAACTGAGGGTGCGTCCTTGGGGGTGAGGGCGTTTGTGTGTGTGTGTGTGTGTGGGTGGGTGGGTGGGTGGGTGTGTTAGGAGGGTACATGTGCTAGAGGACTGGGTAGCTTGAAAGTGTGGGCATGTGGACATGACTGGGGAATGTGGGGCGTTTGAGGCATGTGAATAGGTAGCAGGGTGTGTTGCAAATGTGAGAAAGTATGTGTAAGGGATGTGATAGAGGTGTGTTTGAGGGTAAGTAGGGTGTTTCCAGAGAGGGTGAGTGTGGGGGTGCTTGCACATGAACGGGAGTGGAAGGTATGTGAGGGGCTGGAGGGTTGGGGGTCTACATGGTATGTGTTGGGGGGGCTGGTGGGGAGCAGCCGTGTTTGATAACTGCTGGAGCTGTGCAGAGCATCTCCTGTGACCTGAGGATGTGCCAGTCGTGTCCTAGTACCACTTGGGGTGGGCTTTCTGCCCCTTGTACTCATTCCCCCCACATGGCAGCACTGACTCCTGAGCTGGGTGTGGCTGAGAAGGGCCTGGACTCAGGGTATCCCGGCTGAATGGTGGGGCCATGGCTCCAAGGCTCCGACCCTACTTTTCCTCCTCCTAAGCTGGAGGGTGTCTGAGGAATGCAGGTGGGACGTGGGGGCTGTTGGACTGGGCTCCACATCCAGCTGCCATCTCTTCTTTCTGCTGTCCTGTTAACAAATCCAGGGGGCTTTGACTGCCTCTGAATCAAAGCAGTCACTGCTGGCTACCTGGAGCCTGCAGGAGGTCTGGCCTTGATGGAGGGGAAAATAAAAGCATTTGCTTAGGGAGTGACTTGGGACCCAAGCTTTCTGTACTGTGACCACCCCCTTAACCTCTCACACACACCTGTGCATTCATGTACACATACATGTACGTAGCATCCCCTGGCTGTTCCCTTCCTGACTGAACTGTGGGGTGGTTTGGGTCCCCCAGAGATGGCTGGGTGGCTGATTTTGGCAGCCTGTACCTATGGTGCGTGAAGTTGGGGCCTGGGGTGGCAGGTGAGTGGTGGGGAGGGGGGATGGTCCTTGGAGCTGGTTGGGGCTGGGCTTACCAGCTCCACCTCCTGCAGGCTCTGAAGCGGAAGCCAGATCTGTTCCTGTGTGAACGATTGGATGTCAAAGCTGTGTTCCAGTGTGGTAAGTGGGGCCAGGTGGATAGGAGGGCCTGGGTCCCCCTTAGGTGGATCCTTAAGCCCCGCCTGATCTGCCTCTGCCTCTCCTACAGCTGTGCTGGCCCTCAAGTTCCCTGAGGCACCTACTGTCAAGGCCTCCTGTGGCTTCTTTGTGAGTCCCATGCTGAGTCCTGACCCCCCCCTCCCCCCGCACCCCAGCCCCTATTCGCAGTCCTGCCCCGGACTCCAGAGTGTAGGGGTATGGTGTGCAAGTCTTGTCCCCAGGGAGAGTGGGGAAAGAGCTGAGGCTGACAGTCCTCTCCATCCTCCGTAGACAGAGCTGCTGCCTCGGTGTGGGGAAGTAGAACCTGTGGGGAAAGTGGTACAGGAGGATGGCCGTGTGCTGCTCGTAGCAGTGCTGGAGGTGAGATGCAGCCGGTGTTTGATGGGGCTTTGATGGGGGTGGAGTGGCCCTCACTCCTGAGGCAGCTGCCCTCTGGGAAGCTTGAGCCTTTGGTTCCCTAAGCTGACTCTGTTTCTTCAGCAGTTAAATGGCTGACAGTTGTTAGGGTTGCTGTGAGGATCAGCTGGCTCTCAGAACAGCACTTACCATGTGCAGCTTGGCTGAGAAACTGGGAGTGGGTGGCGCATGGCTAGGCACCCTTGCTGCAAAAGGGGCAAGGCCCTGGTGTGCTGAGAACCCGTCTCCCTCAGGCCATTGGGGGCCAGGCCTCCCGCAGCCTCATGGACTGCTTTGCCGACATCCTATTTGCTCTGAACAAACACTGCTTCAGCCTCCTGAGCATGTGGATCAAGGAGGCACTACAGCCACCTGGTTTTCCCTCCGCCCGCCTCAGCCCTGAACAGAAGGACACCTTCAGCCAGCAGATCCTTCGGTGAGCAGAGCCGGCGGCACTTGGGCTCTGGTCCAGAGGAGAGGGTGGTGGTGGTGGACGGTACTAACCTGCTGTCCTTTCCCTTCAGTGAGCGAGTGAACAAGAGGCGGGTGAAGGAGATGGTGAAAGAATTCACACTGCTGTGCCGGGGGCTACATGGCACAGATTATACAGCTGACTACTGAGAGGCGCCCCCGTCCCACCCACACCTCCTCCTCACCCCTCCCGATTCCCAAAGAGTAAACCTGGATCTTCACTGCATTGCTGTCTCTGCTTCCTTTTTTCTGCCACCACCACCTAACTGGGCGAAGGCCTGGGGAAGGATGGGAGGATGTTTGGATCCAGGCCTTATTAGGGAGTTGGGGTGCCAACTTGTAGCTCCTAGAGTGGAAGCGCTCCGCTGTAGCCAAGCCTCCTAGGTTGGAGCCATGCATAATACTGCCGTTGCTCTTGGGTTGGGGTGGGCCTGCAGTAGTATCAGCAACCTCCCCACGGCCCACTGCCACCCATTAAATTAGTCCCAGCATTCATGCATGCATACATTTATTTAATCAGCACTGCTGAGTACTAGCCCTCTAGTTCTGCCTTGCTTTGTTCTGTCTGAACAAGGGCTGATCTAGTCCATAGCTACCATGTTTAGCTGGGAGAATGGGACCAGTGAGGGAAGGCTGCTCGGAGGAACTTTCACTTCTGATGGGACTGGAAGGTTTCCCAGGTAGAGGACTTGGGGCTTTCAGCTCCAAGTGAGGTGGGGTGGGGTCCAACTAGGAGGGAAGAAATGGAGAGTGGTTTTAAGTCCCAGGATGGGTTTCTTGTATGGGGTTATGGAGGCCACACTTGCACAAGGTTGAGGAAAGGTATAGAAAGTGGAGCTGAGCATGTGTAGGAGGAAGCATGGCAGGCCCCTGAGGAAGAGGAATGCAGGGCCTCAAGCTGTCTTCACACCTGGAGCTTCCCACCTCTGTGCTACCTGACCAAATCTTGATGGTCAGGGCTCGGTCAGGACCAGGGACAGCTCCCTAGCGGCTGTTGCTCTCCTCCCTTGGTAGGTGTCCCTTACTTTCTGTCTCTCAGCCATAGTTTCACCCCTGCTGCCTCTTAGACACCCCAGGCTTCCCCTCAGTAAGATCTGAAGAGCAGGACTTGGATCTCCCCATTTCCATTCCTGAACCTTGAGTCTCCTTGGAGGTGATAGAACTGGTTACCCCCCTGTTCATCTCACTCCTTCCCCTGTCTTTTTCCCAATCTTTGCATGAATTCTGTGTCTTCCATTCTACATCTCTCTTCGATCTCTCCCAATGCCAGCCGGCATCCATCCCCCTTACATGTACCATCCCCTGAGGCCACTCTGTTCCTCTTCCTCTATCCCTCCTCAGTCCCATTCTCACATTATTACATTCAAAATTCGTATTACATTCATAATTCAAAATTACATTCGTAATTTCTCATTTCTGGAGTATGTGGGGATGCTTCTTTTAGTCCTTTTCTCCCACTGCATGGTGTCTAGGTGTCTTCTTCCTCCCCCATCCCCCATGATCAAATGTAGCATATATAAGCTAAGAGGTTGAGGGGGCTAAAGCCTAGTTCCTGAAGTCAGACCTGGTTTTGATATTGATTGTGTCACTGATTTACTGTGTCTTACCAGAACTTCAGTTTCCTCATCTGTAAAATGGGACAAAAATTTTTTTTAAGTACTCTACACCCACCATGGGGCTCAAACTCACAACCCTGAGGTCAATAGTTGCACACGCTACCAACTGGGTAGAGCCAGCCAAGCACTCCTGGGACAATTCTGACTCCAAAGACTGTAAATGCTAAGAATGTAGTGCCTGAACAGTAAGTGTTCAATATTTGCCTGATTGACAGACTGCTGTGAGGATAACAGCAAATGCTTTCAGTATATATGATATGCAAAGGACTACTTCATAAAGTTTTATATCTAAATTCATTTGATCCAGCAATCCTATCAGGAGTGCTATTGTTACAACCCCCATCTTGGGGATGAGGAAACAGTGACAGACACGTTGAGTAAGAAGTAATGGCAGAGCACAATATTCAAACCCAGACAGCCCGGCACCTGAGTTGAAAATTAGGCAATGTCACCTCCCAAATGTTAGAATGCACACATGAAGTTCTGCTCAAACTGGAGTATTTTCAGGGAGTTGCTTTTTTTTTTTTTTTAAGTTTATTTAATCTCTACACCCAACGTGGGGCTCAAACTCACGACCCTGAGATCAGGGGTCGCATGCTGCACCAACTGAGCCAACCAGGCGCCCTTAGGGGTCGGTTTTTCTGAGCTCTGCTGGCGGTTTGGGAACGGAAAGCGAATGCCTGGAGAGGCGGTCCAGGGGAACTACAATACCCACAAGGCCCCGCGCCTTCTGAGGTAGTACCGATTGCCTGGGGCTCTGAGACAGATTATAGGTTCTCTGTGGGCGGCCTAGCGAGGATTGGAGGGCGGGAGCCGTGCTAGTTTGATTGGTAAAACTACCACCAGCCCCGCCTCAAAAACCCGGAAGTAATTCCCTCTTTGGTTCGTGTGTAGTGGTGTAACGGAGAAACGTGAATTTGGAGGGGTGGAGGGATGGTTCAAGGGCTGCGCACTGACTTCCCAGCCCCACCGCCCCCACCAAGTGACTCTGACTCTGACTCTTTGGGGGCTGCTTTTGAGGACGCGGGGCCTGAGGCTGACCGAGGGAGGTCCTTGCTGCTTTCTGCCACCCAAGCTGTACCTCATGGAGTCCACGTTCAGCAGCCCCGCGGAGGCAGCGCTGCAGCGAGAGGCGGGAGCTGCCGGAGTGCTCACTCCTCTCGGGGACCTGGACCGCGTGTACGAGCTGGAGCGAGTCGCTGGATTTGTCCGCGACCTAGAGTGTCAGCGGGTGAGGGCATATTGGGGAGGGGTGGCTCACCTCTGGATGGGTCGCCCAGAAGATCGGGATCTTGGTGTAATTTTGTGAGGATGGAGGTGCGGGAGGAGTTGCTCCTCTGGGAGGAGGGGCTTTGAAGGTCAAGTAGGGACTCTTGGAAGGTTTTCCTTAAGAGGCCCTCGGTGGAGGAGAGGTTGTTCATGACTCCATGGCTTATGCTTACAGGTGGCCTTGCAGTTCCCTGACCAGCTATTGGGAGATGCTGGGGCCGTGGCTGCACGACTGGAGGAGACCACAGGGTCGAAGATGTTCATTCTGGGCGACACAGCTTATGGCAGGTGTGAATTTGAGCTTGAAGATTGAGGGTGGTGTAGGTCTACTGATGCAGGGCTCATGGTGTTTTCCCCCTAGGACAGTGTCTGCCCCCAGCGGCTGTGTTTTTCCTTGATGATGATTCCTCCTCTCCTGATACTTCCTCCCCTCAATGACAGTGTCTTCTTTTCATAACATTATTTTCTTCAGTGGCCACATTTCCCATGAAAGACAGCTTTTCCTGATGAGAACTCTTCTCACTAATGGTATCTTTCCTGCAGCTGCTGTGTGGATGTACTGGGTGCTGAGCAAGCTGGAGCTCAGGCCCTTGTACATTTTGGCCCTGCCTGCTTAAGCCCTCCAGCTCGCCCACTGCCTGTGGCCTTCGTCCTTGGTCAACGTTCTGTGCACTTGGAGCTCTGCGCCAAGGCCTTTGAGGCCCAGAACCCAGACCCCAAAGCGCCTGTGGTGCTGCTAAGTGAGCCAGCCTGTGCCCATGCCCTGGGTGAGCGTTTTTGCCTGTGCATGCAGGAAGGGTGGACCAACTGCTTAGTGCCTTGATAGCCCCATTTCAGTACATTCCTGTAGAGCTCTTGATATGGGCTTGATCCCATTCTTTGCTTTTGGGTCACATTCAGCCTTTTGGGGATGAAGGGGTTCCTGACACCACCCCTTTCTTCCAGAGGCCTTGGCCACTCTCCTGCGCCCACGGTACCTGGACCTGCTTGTCTCCAGCCCAGCTCTTCCCTTGCCAGTGGGTTCCTGCAGTCCAGAACCTGAGCCCCTGGAGCGTTTTGGGCGTCGCTTTCCCCTGGCTCCCGGGAGGTGTCTGGAAGAATATGGTGCCTTTTATGTGGGGGGCTCTGAAGCCAGCACTGACCTTGACCTTGACCCAGACCTGAGCCGGTTGCTCTTGGGCTGGGCACCAGGGCAGCCGTTCTTCACCTGCTGCCCGGACACAGGGCAGACTCAGGATGAAGGTGTCCGGGCTGGACGGCTAAGGGCACGTAGACACTACCTGGTAGAGAGGGCCAGAGATGCCCGGGTGGTGGGGCTGTTGGCAGGTACTTTGGGTGTAGCCCGACACCGTGAAGCATTGTCACACTTGCGGAACCTGGCTCAGGCTGCAGGCAAGCGTAGCTATGTGTTGGCCCTGGGGCGGCCCACACCTCCCAAGCTTGCCAACTTTCCTGAAATGGATGTCTTTGTGCTATTGGCCTGCCCTCTTGGTGCTCTAGCTCCACAGCCTTCTGGTGGCTTCTTCCGGCCTGTATTGGCACCATGTGAGCTGGAGGCTGCCTGCAACCCTGCCTGGCCACCTTCAGGCTTGGCTCCCTACCTCACACATTACGCGGATTTATTGCCTGGTGAGTGGTGGGGTACTGCCTGAGCTGGAACCACTTGGGGCATGGAATTGGGCCGGTATGGATCCTCTTTCTCCCTCCAGGCTCTCCCTTCCACGTGCCCCTCCCACCACCTGACTCAGAACTGTGGGACACACCAGATGTGTCACTCATTACTGGGGAACTCCGACCCCCACCTGCCTGGAAGCCATCAAATGATCCTGGATGCTTGGCCCTGACCTTGCGGCCCCAGCTGGAGCTGGCTGAGAGCAGCCCTGCAGGTAAGTGTGCCAAGTCTCTGCTCCCAGCTGAACTCTTTCCCCAAATTCAGCCCACTTGGCCTCAGTCCCCTCTCTCTGCAGCTTCATTCCTTAGTTCCCGGAGCTGGCAGGGGCTGCAGCCCCGTCTGGGTCAGACACCGGCGACAGGAGCTGTGAGTGGAAGACGAGGGATTGCCATCGCCTATGAGGATGAAGGAGGCAGCTGATACCATGTGGGGCCAGAGACACAGATGGGCTGAAGAATTGCTGCAAAGACCTTTAATACTCCCTGCATCAACCCCACTCCTCTGCCTGGATCCTTGATGCAGGGAAGGACAGACAGCCCCTCACTGAAGAAGGGGACCCAGCTCTGTCCTGTTGTGGCACTGGCATGAGGCTTAGTATATAGTGGTTTAATAAATGTCTTTTGAACTGATGGGGACCGACTTGGGGTTTCCTGAAGTCTTATGGGTCCATCTGTCCTCCTGGGAACAGTCCAGGACCTCTGGCCAGTCCCAGTTTCTGGTGTGCAATTGAGGTTCTACCCTTGTCAAAGGTTCCAGGTGGTCTAGACCAGGATTTCTCAACTTTGGTACTATTGACAAATTTGGGTCAGATAATTCGTTGCTGTGAGGGGCTATCCTTACGTTATAGGATGTTTAGCATTATCTCTGGCTTCTGCCCACTAGATGCCCCTAACATACCCTTATTCAATTGTGATAACCAAAAATGCCTCCAGACATTGACAAATGTCTCCTGTGGGGCAAAACTGTCCCTCGCTGAGAACCACTGGTCTAGACCTGTGTTGTCCAATAAAGCAACCGCTAGACACGTATGGCTATTTAAACATGAACTTAAACTAGTTAAAATTAAAAACTCAGTTTCTTAGGGTGCCTGGCTGGCTCAGTCAGAAGAGCATGAGACTCTTGATCTCTCAGGGTTGTGAGTTCGAGCCTTGTGTTGAATGTAGAGATTACTAAAAATAAACTTTAAAACTAAGTAAAATAAATGGGGCACCGGGGTGGCTTAGTCGGTTAAGCATCCTGCTTCAGCTCGAGTCATGATCTCACAGTTCATGGGTTCGAGCCCCACATGGGGCTCTGTGCTGACAGCTCAGAGCCTGGAGCCTGTTTCAGATTCTGTGTGTCTGTGTCTGCCCCTCCCTGACTCATGCTCTGACTCCCTCTCTCTCTCTCAAAAATAAATAAACCTTAAAAAAACAAAAAAATAAAAGTAAGTAAAATAAATAAAAATGCAGTTTTTATTTATTTATAACAAGCATATTATAAAACATTATATAGGGGCACCTGGGTGGCTCAGTCGGCTAGGTGTCTGACTTTGGCTTAGGTCGTGATCTCACGGCTTGTGGGTTTGAGCCCCATGTCAGGCTCTGTGCTGACAGCTCAGAGCCTGGAGGCTGCACATTTTGTGTCTCCATCTCTCTCTGCCTCTCCCCTATTTGTACTGTGTCTCTGTCAAAAATGAATAAACATTAAAAAAATAGAATATTATATAAAAACAAGTACATTTCAGTGCTTATTTAGTCACATGAGAGGACAGTGCAGCTACAGGACATTTCCATTATTGCAGGAAGTTCTTTTGGACAGTGCTGGTCTACAATGACTAATTTGTTTCTCCGGGAAATCACAGAAACTTGAATAAACTAGATACTTTTTCTCCTGTTTATTTTTATTCATCAAACACTACAGGTCCTGAAGTTCTGAATTGTATTTGACTGGATTCCTGTCCTCATAGTGGAATTGGGAAGAGAGGCAGTTAAGTAAGCAATTACCACAGTGAAACAGTACCATCTATAAGGAGGGAAGCTCCTGTGGGCACTTCTTCATTCCCCACATTTGCAGAGAAGCGTGGCATGCTGGCATTGTCCAAAGTTAGTTAAAGAAGCAGGTGAACAGGGAGATGAGGTCCTTGCTCTCAGGGAGTGCCTGGTCTACTGGTAGAGGCAGATCTATAAAAGGACCATGGCAACAGACAAGGTGGGCACCAATCGTGTATTCTACAAATAATGTATGGAGTGTGCTAGGCACTGGGAATACAGCAGTAAGCTCAAAAACCCTTTCATACTGCTTACATTCTCATGGGGGGGCGGGGAGGGAAGAGATGAACAAAATAAAGTAATTGGCATGCCAGATGGTGATAAGTACTATGGGGAACTATAAAGCTGGGAAGGAGTGTAAGGAAGAGTGGGTTGCAATATTCAACAAGATAGTTAGGGAAGGCCTTTTGAAGAATGTGACAAAGACCAAAAGGAAGTTATGGAGTGGGCCACGTGGATAAGTAGAACAGAGAGAACAAGTGCAAGGGTGATGTACTGGGGGTATGGCTGGTATGTTCAAGGAAAAGCAAGGAGGCCAGTGCAGTTAGTGGAAGAATATTAGATGAAGTCAGGTAAGGGGCATGGGAAGCCGCACTGGGAGAGGCCTAGTGGGCCATTATAAGGACTGTGGCTTTTATTCCAAGTGAAATGGCATTTTAAACCAAAGAGTGACATGATCTGAAGTTTCATGACATGAACTGAGTGACATGATCTGAAGGATCACCAGGGCAACCGGGAAGCCCAGAGCAGGTTATCACCCTGCCTCTGGGTTAGGGAAGGCTTCCTGACAGGGCTTTCCGGGGACCAGTAGGTGTTAGCTGGGCAACGGGATGAGCACGAAGAAGAGTGCTCCAGGCAGAAGAAAGCATGAGCAAGGTGAGAAAGCATGACACTCACGGAACTGGGTAGGACGACAAGGGAGGGGGCCCAGGGGATCCAAGCAATGGCTTGGAGGATAAGCTAGAGAGGCTCAAGAGCAGGCTCCGGTGTATTGCAGGCTGGTGGGCCGATCTGGGACTGAATGTCAGGGCTGAGGAGGCGCAGACTTGGAGAGACGCGACAGGGACCACCTAGAGGTCGAGGTACTAATGACGCTAGAGCCTCTTCCGAAGCGCAAGACTACAACAACCACAATCCTCAGCGCTTGCAGTTCCGGCGTCGCCAAGTCCTAGACTGGAGGCGACGCGGCGCGGGGTCACGTGGTGCGGGCGCGTCACGTGGATAAGTCAGGTGACGCTGCGGGGCGGGCGGACAGACTGCGGGGCGGACGGTGGACGCAGGGACGCGGGTTTAGCTGTGGCCCCACGGACCCGAGCCCCGCCGTCGTTGCCGCCATGACGGGGCTAGCGCTGCTCTACTCCGGGGTCTTCGTGGCCTTTTGGGCCTGCATGCTCGTCGTGGGTGAGGCCGGGCCCTGGCGGGCGGGGCCGACATCCAGTCCGAGCTGGTGGGGTTAGAGCCCAGAGGGAGAAGTGGAGTCCCGGGAATGCTGGGCCCCTATGCTGGCCCTGTGCCTGAGGCTCGAGGACTTGGCTCATGCCTGTTGGGGCTTCTGACCCTGACAGAGGAGACCCAGATCACCAGCTCCTTGAAGGAGGGGCGCGGGCGGTGGGAGGTAGGGGCCGCGAGAGCAGCCCCGGTCCCTCTCGGTCACTACCACCTCCTCCCCCCGTCTCACTGCTGCCGCCCCTCGCTTGCTCCTGAGGGGCCTGCTTGGGTCACGAGCCGACTGTTCCAGTTCCTCTTTTCCCGGTCGTTTTGCCCTCCCCCACCCACAGCTTGTTGGGTAAACAGCGGCTCAGACTGGGCTGGTGGAATCTGGTGTTCTCGGCCAGAGCTTCTGCTCCCTTCTTTTCTCCAGAGTGTCCAGGTCTGCCAGTAGCTGCCGGTGGAGGGACTTGGTCTGGAGGAGGAGTCACCGGGCGGGGGGATATGGTACTGAGGGAGTGGCAGAAAATGGAGGCCTGGGCAGAGGGATTTGAATAGATAGCCGCGCTTTGACACGAAAGCCAGCTTGAGGACTCTCCCTTGACCTAGGTGTAGGCAGACCTTCGAGGAGATGGCACATCAGCCGGGCAGCAATTTCTTGTCTAAGTTGAGAAGCTTCTCTTTGGAGAGCCGTCTCTAACCCCCCCCCCCCCTTTTTTTCTCTCACTGCTGCAGGAATCTGCTACACCATTTTTGACTTGGGTTTCCGCTTTGATGTGGCATGGTAAGGGAGGGCAGGGAGAGGATTCCCCTAGGAGCTTTTCTGCAGCCTTTCCTCTCTGACCTAAGGCCTCTACTCCACCCCATCCCGAGCTACCTGCGATATGGGCCTTTGGGAGATATGAAATGTTTTGTCCCAACATCTAGGACCGGGGGGCTTGGGAGGCTGGGGGCTGGATCTCGTGCCCACTTCTTCACTGGGGCTGAAATTGCTTTCCTCCCTGTTTCCACACCAGGTTCCTGACTGAGACTTCCCCTTCATGTGGTCAAACTTGGGCATTGGTCTGGCTATCTCCCTGTCTGTGGTTGGGGCAGCATGGTGAGTGTTGGGGTGGTGGGACTGGGGGGAGGGGCTGAGTCATAGCAGGTGGTCATTGGGTCCTTAGTCATCCTGGGGTCAGTGACAAGCTTGGGCTCTGCTCATCAGTTTCTTATCCTTCCACCAGGGGCATTTATATTACTGGCTCTTCTATCATTGGGGGAGGGGTGAAGGCCCCCAGGATCAAGACCAAGAACCTGGTCAGGTAAGTGTAGGGCCTTCGGATGGTTGTCAGAACCAGCTGCATTGTGAGCTGCATATTTGTTTGACCTGACATGCTGCTCCTGACCAGCCCCCAATGGGGTGGGGTATCAGTGGGGGAAATGGTGGCTGGGGACTCTCTGGGGACGAAGGTTGGTTTCTTTCTTATCTTTCTCCTCTCCATCCCCATGCCCACCACTACCACTACCAGCATCATCTTCTGTGAGGCTGTGGCCATCTATGGCATCATCATGGCAATTGTGATTAGCAACATGGCTGAGGTATGGAGAACCAGGGTAGGGTGGGCATCTATTCCAGTGTGTTGGGTACAATGCTTAGTGATATTGAGGGAGGGGGAGTGGCATAAGGAGTGGTTTCGGATTACTTTTCTGTCTCCCACAGCCTTTCAGTGCCACTGACCCCCAGGCCATTGGACATCGAAACTACCATGCAGGTTGGTGGATGTGTGAAGGAAAAAAAGCTGGGGCTTCATGTCTGTTTCCCCCCCTTCCATGGCCCAGCTTAGACTTATTTCGATAGTCTCTCACTTTGTTTGGCCTGCTTTGCCGAGTTGGGGGTGGTGACTGGCCCCATTAGTCCATCTTGGGCCCTTGTCTTCCTCTCCCCTTGTGCCTGGCTTGGCCTCAATACTCTCTTTCCATCCCCCCAGGCTACTCCATGTTTGGGGCAGGCCTCACAGTGGGCCTGTCTAATCTCTTCTGTGGAGTCTGCGTGGGCATCGTGGGCAGTGGAGCTGCCCTGGCTGATGCACAGAACCCCAGCCTCTTTGTAAAGATTCTCATCGTGGAGATCTTTGGCAGTGCCATTGGCCTCTTTGGGGTCATTGTTGCAATCCTTCAGGTGATGAATCCCCTGGGGGAACCTGTGTCCTTGTCCCCAATCCAGACTCATTCTCCTTCCAGAGGAGCCACGGTGCTCCCTTTCCCTCTATAACCATAGAACCCCTGAATAGCTCCCCCCATTTCATTCCCATTTTTTGGTTTCTCTGAAGCTTTCTAATCTGGTATCATTGATAACTGTAATGTTTATTTCCCTGCTGCTTTGTGTCTTTGTCTTTCATTGAGTCTTTCTGTTCTGTTATTTTTTTGTCTGTTTATTTGTAGTCTAGACTGGGTTGGGATCTTGGCTGTGTGTCAGTCTGTCTTGGTGTGTTTGACTATGTTTCTCAGGGCTTGTGTGTATGCATGCTGTCAGTAGGACAGCATGTCTGAATTGTGTGTGTCTTGTCTTTGACAATATGTAAGCGTGGCTAAGGATCAGCCTGATGGTCTGAATGTGACTGAGTGCTTAGCTGGGTTGACTCTTGGTGACTGGTCCTGTCCATATGCCACTTCTCTCCATCTCTCTGTCCCACGCCTAACTCTGTGGTTGTCTGACTGTCCTTGTTCATCTGTGTTTGTCACAGCATGCCCATCCTGGTCTAGTCATCCATCTGTTGTGGTCTGTCCATCCTGCCATGGGTTTGCTAGGCCTGATCTGTCATTTGTCACTGTTTTATCTATTGCTCTGCCTCTGTCTGATTTCTCCTGTTCTTCTTTTGCAGACCTCGAGAGTGAAGATGGGTGACTAGATGATCTGTATGGGTGGGGCTGTGTCCCACTCTTATTTATTTGTGGTTTTCCTGGGACAGCTGGAGCTGTCATCCTTGGCCTTTCAGGGGGCTTGTGTTCAAGAGCCCTTCCTGCACTCACTTGTTTGTCAACTCGGAAGCACTGCCTGGCTGGAGCCTCAGTGTGGGAAGTGGGTCACTGATGACCGTGTGCAGCTGTGCACCTGTGTCCCACCTCCACCCCTAACCCATTTTCCCGGTGTTTGTGAAATAAACGTGGTATTTGTCTGGGTCAGTGCCGCCTCTGTTGCCTTCCTTTGCTACTTTCTTTCGGGGAGGGAGGGTAAATGGGCCTGTAGGCCTCAACCTAATGTCAGTCTCTTGGCACTTTTCTGGCTCATACATAGTCTCTACTCTGGACAGAACTAGTTCCTGGGTGGGGAGGTATGGTGCTGGACTAAGGACTCTAGCCCTGAACATCCTTATTGAAAGGAACAAGGGAGTCTGGGGATATGGACCCAGGTGATTGTGCAGGGGAAGGGTCTGTCCTTAGTCCCATGTCTTCAAGGTTTTGTCTAAGCCCAGATGAGCCATCTGCTTACCTGGCTCTTCCCTCCGGCATCCATCACCCTCTACCCCTCTGGAGCTTGGAGCCCATTCATTTGCCTCTGCCTATCCCAGTGCCATCCCCTGCCAGTAACAAATTTGAATCCTTGTTCCCAGGGCCCTGTCCAGTTCCTCCCTCTTCCGTGCAGTCTCTTAACCAACCTTCTGTTACCCTAGAAGCCCCTGCCACACACGTCTGTCCTCGCCTTTAAGGGTCCTGCCCAGCTGGCGGACCTTTAATCCTGTTCCTATCGATGAATTGACAAATCCCTAACCTCCCTGTTTGTGTCGCCTAACTTCCAGGCCCCCTTCTACGGCGGAGTTCGAGCTCCAGCCCACACCCACCCCGAAATGGGTTTGACCCACCCACACCGCCCCATCCAGGCCCCGAATCCAACCTCTGGAGTGACCTTACCGATGTCCGCCCCTCTCCGGTCCCTCGCCACCCCCGGCCCCTCGCTCCGCCGCGCTTGGCCGCCGGCGGGAGGGGCGGGTGGCGGAGGCGCGCGGCGGGTGCGGGCGCGCTGGAGGCGGGGGCCGCGGGGGCGCGCGCGCGGGCGCGCCGGCCGGGCCTGCCCCTCCGAGGCGCCGTAGCGCGGGAGGGAGGCGGCGGCGCTGTGGTCCATCGGTCCTCGGGTCCGTGGGTCTGCCCGGCCGCCCGGCCCCGCCCTGCCCCCCGGGGCGGCTCGGCTCCATGGCCCGCGGCGGCGGCGGGAGGCGGCCCGGGGGCCGCAGGGGCCGCTGACCGGGCGGCGGGAGGCGGCGGGGCCGGGCCATGGGGGACGGAGCC
Organism: Prionailurus bengalensis; assembly: GCF_016509475.1. Classification (NCBI taxonomy): domain Eukaryota; kingdom Metazoa; phylum Chordata; class Mammalia; order Carnivora; family Felidae; genus Prionailurus; species Prionailurus bengalensis. The sequence continues at coordinate 34,547,416 of NC_057345.1, forward strand.
GTCCGCAGCCGCGGGAGCCGGGAACCCAGCCCGAGCAGGAGCGGCACCCCCTGCTGAGCCCCGAGCGCCGGGTGAGAGGGGTGCGCGCGCGGCCCCCAGCCCAGGGCCCCGACATTCCAGACCCGGCCCCGCCAGGAGCGCCCCGAGCGCGGCCCCGCGATCCCCGCCCAGGAGCCGGTGAGAGGCGCCGGCGGTCAGACCCCGGCCTGGCGTTTCCCCACCCCACCCCACCCCCACCCCTCCCCCTCGGCTCCCCCCCGGACTCTTCTGCCCGCCCCCTGCCAGCCTCCCTTATTGTCCTCGCTCGCCCCGGCCTCGTGGCTCGGGGAGGCGCTCCACTCACGTTTCCTCCTTGCCTCGGCCCCCGCCCCACATCCACGCCCCCCCCCCCACCCCCCGCCCCGGCTCCACACCCACCGGGTCTTCGCTGCCTCCCCCGTCCCGGGAGCCACGTGTTCAGGCCGCTCTGTCTTCCAGCCCCGCCCAAGCGCACCTCGCAGCCTGGCCGCCAGCCTGACCCAGAACCCCTGCCCGGGAGGGAGGGGTGGGAATGTTTGCACGTGGGGCCGGGCGTCTGAGCTGCCGGGGAGCCTGCATGCATGGCTGTGTACATCGAGGAGCAGCGGCTTTGTTTGTGAGTGTGTGACTCTGCGTTACTGTTACTGTCGCTGGGGTGTGTCTGTGACTCTATATGTAGTTCTCTGTGTGTCCTGAGTGCAGGTGACTTTAGCTGGGACTCCAGGTATCTGTGGTTGTGTGCTGCTGGGTATCTGTGAGACTCAGCCTGCTTCCTGAAGCATTGCCAGAAGTGTTGGTGCTCTGTTGGAACCGCAGCTGGAGCTGTGGCCCAGGCAGACCCTTTCCTGCCTGCTGGTGCTGGACCCACCTCCAGGGCCCATATGTTCCTTCTGGGAATCAGCGCGAGCAGTGCTGCGCAGGCGCCAGAAAGTTCATCCCAATCCTTGAGGTCTTAGAGGAGGGGTGTCTCATGCCCCACCCTGTATTTTGACCTCGTGCTCCGGAGGGAAGGGAACCCATAAACATCTCATTCGTATTTGGGCCTCCTGGATGCTGAGGGCCACTTGCCAGCCTGGTCCTAGTTGGCCTGGCCTACTTGCCACTGGTACCTATCCAACCCAACCACTGCCCACCATGCTTCTGGGAAGACTAACTGACGTCGTGAGTACCAAGCCCCCTTGCATGGTGGGTACTCAATAAATGGTCTCCCTTCCCCAGACCACGAGTCCTGGGTTGAGGATGCTACCCTGTGGGGTGTTGTCCTCTGGGGGCGCAGGTACACATATGGGTCTGCAGATAAACGTGTTTCCGTGTTGAGGTATGAACCAGTGTGACTAGAAGTCACTTGTCCGTGTTTCTGAGAACACATGGGGGTGTGTGTCAAGTAAGGGCGTGTACCTGAGCGTGAGAGTGCATGAAGCTGTGCTTGTGTGTATGCGTGTCAGCAAGGACAACGAATGTACACCTATGTGGGTTAGTACTCTTGTGTGTGAGGATGTGTGAGTAGTGAGTTGTCAGGGACCGTGTCTGTGTATCTGTTTGCAGGTAGAATGTGAGCCCGTGAGTATCACAGGGTACGAGCAGGTAAGTGTGAGGATGTGGATCCGTGAGTGTGAGCAGCGGGCGGGAGAGGGGTGGGTAGTCTTGCCCACAGGGCCCTGACCTTCTGGGTCTGTTTCTCTCTTCCCCCTGTGCAGGCCGGCAGCCGGATGCCCGGGCCCATCGGGCGGGCCGGCGGCCGCCTGCGGGATGAGCAGACTGCTGGGGGGGACGCTGGAGCGCGTGTGCAAGGCTGTGCTCCTTCTCTGCCTGCTGCACTTTCTCGTGGCCGTCATCCTCTACTTTGACGTCTACGCCCAGCACCTGGCCTTCTTCAGCCGCTTCAGTGCTCGGGGCCCTGCCCGTGCCCTCCACCCAGCTGCCAGCAGCAGCACCAACTTCTCTCGGCCCAACGCCACTGCCCCCAGCTCGGGGCTCCCTGAGGCTCCCAGTGCCCGGCCGGGCCCCACGGCTCCCATCCTGCCTCCCTGTCCTGACTCGCCGCCTGGTCTTGGTGAGCCTGCAGGGTGGGGCCTGCCTATTGGGGTGGGCAGAAGACCTGACCATTTTGGTTTGGGGAATGATCCATGGGAGCGCTGGGGCTCCGGGTCTGTCGCGAGAGGGCTGTTCCTGGGGTTCCCTTGCCCACCCCTGGGCTGCGGGAGAGGGCTGGTGTCCCTGGATTCTGAAGAAGGCCTGATTCCCGCTACCGTCCTGCCTGCAGTGGGCCGACTGCTGATTGAGTTCACCTCACCCATGCCACTGGAGCGGGTGCAGAGGGAGAACCCAGGCGTGCTTCTGGGCGGCCGCTATACGCCACCTGACTGCACGCCCGCCCAGACAGTGGCAGTCATCATCCCCTTTCGACACCGGGAGCACCACCTACGCTACTGGCTCCACTATCTGCACCCCATCCTGAGGCGACAGCGGCTGCGCTATGGCGTCTACGTCATCAACCAGGTGTGCTTCCTGTGGCCCCAGGCCGCGCACCGGCCACCAGGGAACCCATAAGCACCTGTAGGTGTGGGGACCCACGTGCCTTGTGGGGCATCCGTGGGGTTGGGGGCATCTGTGGGTTCTTGTCTGCCTATGGTTGTGTGGAGCTGTGGATGTACGCCTGGGGCTACGTGTACGCCCATGCACACACAGGAAGGTTTGCGTGTGTGTGAAGAGGAGTGTGCGCATGCGAATGTTGGCACGCACACCGACAGGTGTGTGCATGGCCTCAGTGGGGATGAGCCCCATTGTCTACGGTTGATAGGCCCCGCCCCATGGAGGTGGAAATGTAGGGTCTGCTGGCTGTGAGGAGATGTGGAGGAGCCCCAGGAGAGGGAGAGTTAGACCCTGAAAGAGAAATGGAGTCTGCATCAGGGCCAAGGCCATAGCAGAGGCCCGGGAACTCAGCTTAGTGTCTAAGCCTTCCCATGGGCCTCGCTGGGGCTGGCTGCTGGAGTCTGGGGAGGATGCGATCAGGTCCTCCTTCCCATACTTGGGACTCCCATACTTGGACTTGGATCTCTGTAGACTCCAGGAAGATGGTGTGAGATGAGTCGGAGCAGGGTGCTGTGGGAGCACATAGAGGCCCTGTCCAGCCCTGAGGGATGAACAGGCATCAGCCAACAGACAGACTGGAGGCCCCAGGCCCCAGTGAGAGAATGGGTCTCGTGTGTTCGGGAACTGTTGGCTGAGGTGTGGAGTCCAACGTGTAGGGTGGGTAGCAAAGATGATGCTGGAGTTGCTGGTGGAGGCCAAATCCAGAAGGGTCTCTGGAGGCATGTGAAGCAATTGAGCTCCAGGTAATGGGGCACCACTGGAAGGTTCTAAACAGGGAGTGGTGTGTACGTTTCTTATTGGGAAGATTGCTCTGCCAGGGCATCTCGAGGGTTTCTTCTTGGCTGTTTGCCAGGTGGTTGGCTGCACCTGTGAGTGAGAGGGGAGCACAGGAACTGGGCCAGTCTGGGGGAGAACATGACTCTGAATTCTTTTTTGCATGTGATGAGTTTGAGTGTCTGGGTGAAGTATGAGAGGAATGTTCAGGAGGCAGTCGGACCAGGAGTGAGGCCTGAGGTGCAGAGAGGGATCTGGGAGCCACCAGCATGCACAGGGTCCTTAAAACCCAACAACATCCAACCTGCCCAGGGAGCATGGGACCCGAGAGGAGAAAACCAGTATGAAAGGGACGGGTGGAGAAAGGGACAGTGCCACAGAGGCTGTGAAGGTTGGCCAGAAATGTTCAAGGAGCCCCTGGAGAGTGTGGTGTCCCAGAGGCCCAGGAATAAGTGTCCAGAAGGAAGCATGGTGGCTACGTGAGTATTGCCGGGGAGTGAGGATGTGGACTAAGAAGCGTCCAGTGGATTTAGCAACAAGGTGGGCCCAGCGAGAGCCATTTCAGGGGCATGGTGGGGGCGGAAGCAGATTGCAGTGGGTTGAAGAAGGAATCAGATTTGACAAAATGGAAATAGCCAATTGGAGACAACTCTTTAAAAAACTACTCTGCTGAGAAGGGAAGGCAAAGGTAGGGCGGTGGCTAGAGAGAGGTTTATTTTTCAGATGGGGTAAAACTGAGCGTGCTTATGAGCTGCGTGGGAGAAACCTAGGGCTCCTGGCTGGTGAGAGAGGTCAGAAAGGAGAGCCGATGAGCCAGGAGAAAACACAGAGTTGCTGCGAGGGCTGGTAGGAGAGAAGTGAAGGGCCAGGAGGAAAGAGAGCAAGCGGGGCTAGGTGGTTTAGGGGAGCAGCTCCCACCCCGTCAGGCCCAGGTTGGCTGGTGGGAAGGAGGGGCCAGGATTCCTCTTCTTCTTCCAGCAGGGCCCACCCTCTCCAGTCTGGCTCCAGTCTGTAATTTATGAGTTGGGACAGGGGCTCGGGGTCACCTCCTTCCATGGGATCCTCCTCGCTCTGGCCAGAATTTGGAGCTTGGGCCTGCATGGCCAGGAACCCAGCCTCAAGGAGGCCTGGCCCTGCAGCCCTATTTCTCAGGGGACCCCCAGGCTCACTGGGCCATGGCTGCCTGTATACCCTGTGCTTGTCATTTTGCTGGGGAGACCAGTGAATCTAGCCAGGTCCTGTCCCAGTCCCAGAGGCTGCCCAGGGAGTTGGATGTGGATCCAGATGAGCCAGAGGGGGCAGGTGGCTGAGACTTAGTGGCTCAGTCCCCATTGTTTCTTTACCTTAGACACTGGTCATTTGGGGCATTCATTGTTCATCTCATTTTGTGACTGTGCTCAGCAGGGATACAGGGCTGCTCTTCTCTAAGGTTCCCACCAGCACAAAGATGATGCCTGGCATCAAGGACAGGGCTGTAGGGCGTGCTGGAATGTAGGGGTGAAAGGAGTGAAACGAGAGCTCTGAATCACAGTTTGCCCAGACACTGGCATAAGTGAGGCTCATAGGAAAGAATGAATAATTATGCCGAGGAGGGGAGGTTTGATCAGAGAGGCCTTGCCAGACATAAGCCTGATAAGCAGAGAAGGAGAGCATTCCAGAGCTAACACCGAGGCCTTGAGGCAGTAAAGCCTGGCATGTTCTGGGGCTGCTGAGGAACATAGTACAGCTGGGCCATGGGGTCTGAAGGCAACAGCCAGAGAGGAGACTGGAGCCAGGTCATGGAAAGCCTTAGAAGTCAGGTCCAGGACAACAAGCTGGACTTAGGGGATCCACTCGGAGGGCAGGGCGGGGGCGGGGGGTAGTAGTAGGCCCCTGGGGACTTCTGGACAGTGGTAGAGTGGCAGGTGCCTGCCAGTCACAGGCCCAGAACTGACCTTTCCCCTGCGCCAACCCCAGCATGGTGAGGACACCTTCAATCGGGCCAAGCTGCTCAACGTGGGCTTCCTAGAGGCGCTGAAGGAGGATGCCACCTATGACTGCTTCATCTTCAGTGACGTGGACCTGGTCCCCATGGATGACCGAAACCTGTACCGCTGTGGTGACCAGCCCCGCCACTTTGCCATTGCCATGGACAAGTTTGGTTTCCGGTGAGGGCTCCTTTCTCAACTGGACCCAGACTCCCCACCCCTACTGTCTGCACCACATCCAGCGTCCCCTTGCTTCTGGCCCTTGTGGCACACTCTCCCCCACCCCATCTCTGGCCCTCCCTCTGGAATCCCCTCAGGCCTCTCACTGACACCTGCCCTTCCATGCCACAGGCTGCCTTATGCTGGGTACTTTGGAGGTGTGTCGGGCCTGAGTAAAGCCCAGTTTCTGAGAATCAATGGCTTCCCCAACGAGTACTGGGGCTGGGGTGGCGAGGATGACGACATCTTCAACCGGTGAGTAGGGGCGGGGCGGGAGTAGACCGGGTGCAGAAGGTGCAGCGCAGACTGGGCGAGGCTCCTTGCCCTTCCTGGTGCCTGCTCCAGCCCGTCTGTCCCCATCCCCAGGATCTCCCTGACTGGGATGAAGATCTCGCGCCCAGACATCCGCATAGGCCGCTACCGCATGATCAAGCACGACCGGGACAAGCATAACGAGCCCAACCCGCAGAGGTGACCCCAAGTGCCCTTAATCCCTTACTCCCTAGAAGTGACTCCCCAGCGCCACTGATCCCCAGATGTTTCCCCAAGGCCCCTGACCCTCGATTCCTAGAGATGACTCCCACATCCCTGATTCCTGTTCCCTAGCCCCCAGCTCAGCCTCACTCCAGACTTCTGTCCTCCTAATTCCGAGGGGTGACAGGAATGTAAAGGCAGGGCTCAAATCATCACCAAGTAGATTACATTCCCGTCGGTGTCCTCACAGACCTCCCTTGTGCCAGAGCAAATGGGACAAGAGATAGCAGGCGCCGGGCACAGCTCCTGGGCCTGGGGACCCAATAAAGGTGGCCTGAGCGATGTGGGGCAGGGCGCGGAAAGATAGTGCTGGCCTCTCTGAGACGGGAGTGGGCTGCTCTGTCCCCGAGGATGCGGCAATATTTGGTGTCTGGTGCTGGCTGGGAGGAGCACCTGAGGGCGCATGCAGTGTAGACCGGCACTTCCTGGCACTGCTTTAACCTTGGTGGGAGGGGGGCCCAGAGCCAGTCCCAGCTGGACATCCCATGTGAAGTTCATTCCAGGGAAGGAGACAGGCAGTTGCAGCACAAGGTTCAGGGCATGTACTGTCCTGGCAGAAAGAGGGAGTGATGGTGGGAGTCCTCCTGGAGGAGGTGATGGTAAACTCGGAACTTGGAAAGGTTATTTATTCAATAGGTACTTGTCACACACCTGCCTTGGGCACAGTGCTATCTTCACCAGGCTAGTGGAGGTGGTCAGTTTGGAAAGGAATAGCATTTGCAGGAGTCTGAAATGTGAACATGCCGAGAATCTGAAAGTCTGGTATTACGATCTCTGAAGGCTGGGAGTGACAGTAGAGGGGTCAGTGCTGGGTGTTTGGGGTTGCATATCCCAAGATGAGAGTTTCACTTTTGTCCCAGGGGCACTGGGGAGTCACAGAAGGGCTTTAAGCAGGGGACGGGCAGGATGAGATTTGCGTTTGAAAGGATCACCCTTTGAGTTTGAAGAAGGTGAAGGGCTGGCAGAGCTGCTGGTGGGCCAGGAAGGGAGCCGACCAGGCTTGGAGGAATCCACCGGGCCCAGGGGTGTGATAGGTGTGTGCCTGCTGTGCCCCCAGATGGAGCAGTAGGCTTGTTCTGTTCTGAACCCAGGATATAAGAGTGGGGAGGTCGGTTGCAGCACCAGTGGAAGGTTGACATTTGGCAGGAGCATGAAGCACAGGGCACAGGGAGCTGATGAAAGAGCAGTTCAGATAACAGACGTGGTGAGCGGGGGAGGGAGAAGAGGGGCTGCAGGGCATCCAAGGGAGAGTGCTCGGTGTTGGGATGGCTCCAGAGAGGGATCCAAGCCGAGCTCGAGCTCGGAAGGATCGGAAAGGTCCAAACAGTTGGGATGAGGGTGGGAGCAGAGCTCTAGAAGCACATGCCAGGAGCCTAGGTCCTATTTCAGGCCTAGGTGTCATCATCAGTTCGTGATATCTGCCTTGGGTGAGGACGTGGCAAGACAGCACAGCATTTCTGGCTTAAGGTACTCTGGATGGTGGTTCCATCCACCTAGTTGCTTTTGTCTCAGATCCCGTTCTCCTGGATTCTTCTTTCACTCACCCTACATGTCTAAACCATCAGCAAGTTGTGTCCGTGCCATTCCCAAAACACATCTGAGCCCATCCACCTCTCCCTCCACCGCCTCTGTCATTTTGTCTGGACTACTGCAGTGGCCTCTCACCAGCTTCCCTGTTTCCCCTTGCCCTTCTGCAGTTCACATCCTCTGCCCCGCCCCCCACCCCATCCCATCAATGGGCTAAAAATCCCTGTCTTCTCACTCACAGAATAAAAAAGCTGCTTCCTCTGACTTACATAGCCCCGCCTCTACATGCTCTAGCCTCCATGCTATTCCTAAGCCCTTGGCCCATTAAGCTCTAACCCCTTGCTGTGCAAATTCTCATTCTCAGTTTAGGGTCAGGATATGCTTACCTCTGCCCGAATGCTCTTCCCCTGCTGTCAGTGTGGTGTCACATGTTCACCCCTTCCAAGGCAGCCATCTTGGTCTCCCTCTCCTGTTTCCCTTAGCACCCGGATGTGTTCCTTGTCTGTTACCTGTCTTCCCTAGTGGAATAGACTTGCCATGAGAGGAAGAACCTTACTGTGCTGTTCATGGCTGTGTCTCTGGTACTTAGAGCAGAGCCTGGCACTTGGGGACTGCTCAGTAAGTACGTGGTGAGGGACAGGGAAGATAGCACAGAGAAGAGGGGTTTGGGGAGTGAAGATGATGACCCGACACAAGACACATCACATTTGAGGTGCCTGTGGGTTACCCATGTCTGGGTCTAAGGCTTGGAAGAAAAGTCTGAGATGAGAGAGATTTGTGAGGGTGTCACAGTTCTGGATTCAAGGGTTTAAGATCTCTGTTCTGAAGGCAGATGCCAGAGCAAAAGGGCTCCAAGCAGATGACGGGCAGAGGGGGTGGTGAGAGAACAGAGTCATCCCTGGAAGAAGCCAGGGTGGTTTGAGCCTTAGCCCAGAAATCTCATACTGGGTTTACTGGGTTTACTGGGTAACCCTGATCTGGACCCACTTCCATCTTATCTAGGTTTACCAAGATTCAAAACACGAAGCTGACCATGAAGCGGGATGGCATCGGGTCAGTGCGGTACCAGGTCTTGGAGGTGTCTCGGCAACCGCTCTTCACCAATATCACAGTGGACATTGGGCGGCCCCCATCATGGCCCCCTCGGGGCTGATACTAATGGACAAAGGCTCCCAGTGCCAAGGATTGCCTGCCAGAGGACTGACCTATATAGCCTGGCTGGTGGTTGCTCTATGGGGGATCTCCCAGGACTGAGACTGTGGGCTCTGTTTCCGGAGGGTCTTCAATAGGCCCCCCCTGCAGCTGCACCTGGAAGTTTCAGAACCTACTCTGGGGGACTTCCAACCTGGGCAAGCCCCTCAAGTGTGGCCCTCTCTGGGGTCAACCCTTCTTCCTGCCCCTTCCTCCCCAGCCCAGCCCTCCCTCACCGTCAGGGTCGGGCCAGCCCCTGCACTGCCTCACCGAGTGGCCTGGGCTAGGTCACTCCACCTCTCTGTGCCTCAGTTTCTCCCCCCTTGAGTCCCTCTAGGGCCTGGAAGAGTGGGAGGTATGACTAGGGGGCAGTGTCGCTTCCAGGGGGAATTCTCAGACCTGAGGATCCCCCGTACTCCCAGGGGAGGGGAAACCTTTTTCATTCAACATTGTAGGGGCAAACTCTGGTGCGCCCCCTGCTGAGGAGCAGCCCCAGGAGGGGACCAGAGGGGGTGCTGTGTCGCTGCCCGGGATCTTGGGGTTGGGCTTTGCATGCGGGGCAGGCGGGGCTTAGATCAGTCAGTCAGGTTCTTGCCTCCCTGTCTCGGAGAGAAGGCAGTAGCCCCAGGGCCGGCTCGTTGTTTGTACATTGCACAGAAACTTGTGTGGGTGCTTTAGTAAAAAACGTGAATGGAGCAGCCCCTTTGTCTGCTTGGGGTTGGGGATCTAGGTCCCTCTGTGTGTTGTGGGAGGGCACCTGGCCCAATTCTTCCGTCTGGCCCGGGCTGTCCTGGTTCCCCAGGCCCCTCCAAGCGCAGTCGCTCGCGAGACTTCCGCCAACCCTAAGAGGAAAGGTTTACCCTGCCGCTGCCTCCGGGCTAGGGGAGGCAACGAAGTAATAATCCCAGGGGGAGTCCCATTTCTGGGTTCTTCCCACCTGCCCCGAAGCCGAATGCTGCCCAGAGATGAGCCCACAGCACTTGGCGTCAGAGCTCTGTGGATGGTCGGACTTCCAAACCACCTGCCTCCGCCGTGGGTCCGACTCCCCGCGAGCTGGCGCCGCCCTCCCCACCTGGGATGGCTAGGGGCGGGGCCTGGGTAGCGGCGCGGTCTCCATGGTGACGGCCGCGCGGAAGAGGCGGGGCTAGGGCCCTGGTCTCCACTGCCCGGCTCCTGGCGGCCGTGACCGGGAATCGCGGCCCCCGAGAGTCAGGCAGAAGCGGGGCAGAAGGGACAGTGCCAGAGGCCAGTGCTCCCAACCCAGTAATTCCAGTCTCTGACTGGCGGCAGAACAAGGGTGGGGCTTGGGAGAGGCCGGCGAACGCGACAAGCTTGAGGGCGTGGCCCGCGAGGCCAGCGAGGGGCAGGGCCCAGCCTTGGACTACCAGCCTTGTAGTGATGCTGCGCTCCGACCTGCTCTCCCGCAGGTCGGAGCCTGGGGCCGCTTGTCGCTGAGTGGCGGCGCGGGCGGGCCATGTCTTGGGACTCCCCGTCGCTGTGGGTGCTGGTAGAGGAGCACGTTCCGCTCCCGGAGCGGCCCGAAGTGAAGAGGATTCTGGGGGAGACGACGGTGGACCTGAGCCTGGAACTGCGGGCAGAGGTGGGGAGTGGGCTGATGGGTCACTCCAGGCCTGTCCCACGATTCGGGTGATTTCCCCACCTCCTCCGGATCCCTGGCCCTGCCCGATAACTCTCGAGATCTTGCTGCATCTCACTGTCCGCCCAGCCCTCTTGACTCCTCTCTGCCCCTCAGTCCCCCAGCCCCCTTCACGCCCGTCACTTCTCTCCCCAGTCGCAAGGTGTCCCAGCTCTCCTTGCAGGTGGTGATGCTACAGTCACTGCTCCGTGAGGCTAGATCCTCCCAAGCCTCTGGCTCCCGACCCACCTCTGACCCCTCCTCCCTTCTGGCACCACCGCCCCTCCTAAGAGACCTCGTGCGCCAGGAACTGAGACAGCTACTCCTTGGTCTCCGCCAGAAGGCCATCTGCGAGGGCAGGTGGGAACCTCAGACCTAGGGCTAAGCCCCACAGCAAAACTAAGAGGGGCTAGCCCTGTGCCTGATAAGGGGCCAGGATTGCCTTCCTATGGTTCCCTGGAAGGAGCCTCGGAGTTTCTTTCTGTGATCTTCTGCAGAGACCAGACCCAGGTTTGGATCCAGTATAGCCCCAGGGTCCTGCGCTTTGCCCTGGAGGAGCCTGGGTGTAATTTGCCAGAACAGGAGATATTCCAGATGAGAGCTGGTGAATCCAGGTAAAGTGGAGGTGAATCTAGGTAGGAGAGGAGGGATCGCTCCCTGCTTAGCAGAGGGCCCCAGCCAGCTGGTGGGTTCCACCTGGCTCCACGGAGAAGTTCCTGGCCTGGAGCTGGACCTCCTACAACCACATGTATGGATCAGTGAGGGCTGGGTTAGAGAGCGCTGGGGACCAAATGAAATAAGTGAGAAAGGAGCACATTCGTAAGTGAATGGAAGCAGCCACTTATTTCTAGTTCTTACACAACTCTGTGGGGAGCAGTGGCCCCCTTTTACAGATGAGGAAACTAAAACTCAGAAGGGATACTCGACTTGCACAAGGTCACACACACTGAAGAGTGGCAGAGCCCATTTGCAAACCCAGGCTCCAGAACTCCTCCCCTTTTGCACTATGTTATGTTGTCTTTGTGAGAAAAGACACAGGATTGTCTGGGAGAAGTGGCGTTCGTGTCCTGAAGGCCTGGGGTGAGGCAACATGGCGGGGGGGGGGGGGTTGTGATGTTGGCCTCATCTGCCAGCAGCAGTCAGAGGGACCTCAGCGTCATCAAGGACCAGCTGAACGTGTCCAGCATCGACCAGGTTGCCAGACACCTGCGGTGAGGCCCCTGAGTGTGCGTGGTGAGGGTGGAGACAGGGAGGATGGGGCTGGGACCAGTCTTGAAGTACTGGGACTGGACTGTGAGAGAGGAGGAGGAGGCCGCACACCTGGTGGGGAGACCAGGAGGGGAAGGCTGAGAGGTGGAAAGGGCGGGTTGCTGCAGGGCCTGTGCAGTTGCTTCCAGGAAGTGGTTAATGATGGATGCCAGCAGGCGCTGAGCCCCGAGGATTTTTATCCTGAGGTGGGGAACCACGGAAGGTTTTGAGAAGAGGAATGGCCGTGATGCAGGGCAGAATGGAGGCAGGACGAGGCCCATGCAATAGAGAGGATGGTGGGCACTGTGAGGGAGGCAAGGGACGGACACATCCTGCCCAGGGAGAGGCCCGCAAGGGCTGGAAGGCTGGGCCAGCACCCGGCCACAGAGAGCAAGGTGGGCTGAGGACGGAGGGCCTGGTGGAGGTGAAAGCTGGAGGTTAGCGCTATGTGGACGGCTCAGCTGAGACAGTCCTGTGGCACTGGTCCTGGCTGCCTTACTCCCATGTGTCCCAGGAGCCTCCTGGAGGAGGAGTGTCACATGTTGGAGAGGATGATCCCCATCCTGCAGGTGAGCTGCGGCCCTGGGCTTCGCTGCCCAGAGCCCTTCTGCTGAGTGTAGACTCACCTGCCTTTCACCTGGTGCGTGAGACCCACAAACGGGCATGTCCCTGTGCGTATGTGCATGTAAAGGTGTGCGAGTCCTGTGTCCTTTTCTCACACGTGCACGTTCCCTGTGTGTGTGTGAATCCAGAAGATTCTGGTTGAGCCCCTAAGTCCAAGGTCAGCACTTTTAGATTAACTTGTGAAATTTGCCCCTGGTCCTTGGCTCCTTCCCTTCCCTAAGTCTGAGTCCAAGCCAGCCAGCACTTTACCAAGCTGGGCTTTTTGGGTGGAGGGTGGGAGTGTGCTGTCCCCAGGGACTGCCTGGGCTGGTTTTGGGGTCCCGCCATGGGATCATGGCCTCTGTATCCTGCCCTGCCCCTCCCCTGCCTGTGGCCGGGGCACTGAGCCAGCTCTCCCTGCAGCGCCGCCTGGAAGAGGAGTATACAGGGGCATCCCAGCCCTCTGAGGCCACCCTAGAGCCCACCCTGGCAGGTAAGGATCCCAAGTGGACCCCAGAGCACCCAGCCTGCTGCCCCCTGCCCCACACTTTTACACACCCTGGAACTCCTGGGTGCTGTGACTCAGGTACACCTGTCCTCCAGAGCTACGGGAACAGAAGGTGGCCATGCAACAAGAGCTGCAGGTGCCTCTGAGGCCTTCCTGTGTCTCTTCCAGCCATAGGTAAACCGGAGCAGGTGGATGGCTGACAGGGTAGGCCTAGGGTCAGGCCACTGCTCACTCACAGCTACTCTTTCCTGTTCAGGCAGCAGCCCGCGGGGTCCTCCAAGGGTCTCAGACCCTTGCCTTGCCTCCGTGGGGCTTCTGGAGTTTGGGCTGAGCCTCTCCGGTGCTGCCTGCCTGCCCCTCCTCTGGAGCGCTGCCCCCGACCTGGAGGCCTGACTACCACCTGCCGCTGGGGACGGAAGCTTCAGCGCAGCCCTGGGAAAAGGCCAGCTTCTACTCCAATGTCCAGTACAGCACCCCAGGCCCCAACCTGAACGACCGGTCACAAAGTAGGCTTCGGCTCACCCCATCCTCTGCTGCCACCTCTCAGCTGCCGTGGCCCAGCCCGCTTCAGATCTCGTCTTGGTTGGATGGGCCCTGGCCAGGACGCCAAGGCTGTCTGTCTATCTGGCCCTTGCCCCACCCCCTCGCCAAGTCCATAGTGTCTGCTTCTGACGATCCTAGCCTTTGGCCTTTCTTCTCCCAGCCCTCCACAAACTCTTGGCAGGCAGAGGTCTCATCCCAGCCCCAACTCTTGTCCCCCTGGGGGACTCACACAAAGCACAGCAGCAGCTCAGAGACAGGAATAGAAATTTCATTAAAATCTATGGACTTTAAAATCCTAGTGGTGCACGGATGGGTAGGGGTGGGCGGTGCACCGTTATTGCTACAGAGGATTAGAGGCGGCTGTTCTGGGGCTGTCACTGCACAGAGGGGCACAGAGGATGGACAGACAGACACTGCAGGGGGAGGGAGCTCTGGCTCCAGAGAGGGGATGGGGCACGCAGGCTGGGGCCATTTGGCACATGAACAAGGGCAGCCCAGTTTGGGAAGCCTGGGCCTTCCTTTCGCCTGGTGAGGGGAGGGCAAGGGGGGTTCATGTAAGGTCCCCTTCCCCAGGGCTCTGGGTCCAAACCTCCTGCTGAGCAGCACCCCACCCCTACCCCCCAGAAACTAGTGCTTTGGGCAGGCTGCTGGGTCATGGGCCTCTGCTGGCTGGGCCTGACAGCTAGGGCTGGAATGAGGTGTGGAGACCCCAGAGCAGCCAAGTGAGGTCCAGGCAGGCCTGGAAGACAGACGGGGCCCAAGGCTGGGGGCATGGGAGTGGCAACCACGATAATACAATTTTTACAAAAATAATTACACAGACAAACAGGGCTGGGTGGCACAGCCTGACGAGTAACACTGTATAGCCCCTTAGCCCGTCACCCTGCTCCCAGGTAGGAAGACCCAAATTTGCCTGGGCAGGGCTGGGGTCTGCTCTGAGGGCAGGAACACTGGTCAGGAGGCTGGAGGCCTAAGGAGGGGGACAGGTGGGGGGCCAACCTAGAACCTCAGCTCAGGGCAGAGTGTGGGGGCATCAGAGGCCAGGTAAAGCCCAGCAGATCTCTGGGGACCTGGCCTGAGACCCCTCCAAAGTGCTTTGGGCCCCCCACCGACCCTCCCATCGCCCACACCCATCCCCAGCTGCCATCTTGGCATCCAAGGGACCTGTAAACACTGGGGACACGAGCACAAATGACCACGCTACCAGTGATGGCCAAGGTGACAGCAGCCACCCTGGCCAGGGCATGGCAGGGGCAGGCGGTGACACCTGTCCCCTGTCTCCCCAGTCTCTGTGGTGGGAGCATGGGCGGGGGTGGGGCACTCCCCGGGCAGCTGTGCTCATATCCGGGAGTCCTGCAGACGGCTAGAGCCGTTACTGCCCACCATGGGGATCTGGGCTTTGTCTGGGTGCAGCGGCTGGACCTCAAGACCATCTTCAGGAGAAGGCGGTATGGTGGGGGCATAGCGTCCAGTCCGGTGCTCCAGGAGGGCGGGGCCCCAGTCTCTGCTTGGCTTTGTGGCATTTTTCAAACGCTGCAGGAGAGGTAGACATGGGGGGTGGGCAGGGCACTTCAGAAAGAAGCCATTAAGCCCCATCCACCCACCCCCTCCCGGTTCAGCTAGCTGCTGCCTGCCCCCACCCCTCACCTGGAGGAGGGTGTCCCCATCTGTGCGGCAGAGCTGGAACAGGGCATAGAGAGGGATGCAAATGACGGAGGACAGAGCCAGGAGGAAGCCGATGGCCACAGCCCAGCCTGGATACTGGTAGTGGTTGTAGGTGATTGGCTGGTACTGGATCACCGTGAAAATGAGAATGAACTGCAGAGAGGAGGGATGGGAGTGCACGTGAGGCCTGCCCAGTACTCTCCACCCCCGCCTTTCCCCGGGGCTCGGTCCTCCTCTCAGCACTCCTTTCCTTCCTCTCCAGTTTCCCAAACTAGAAAGAGACATTTTTGGGGAAGGACAGGGGCAAAGTCAAGTTTTGGGTAGTGGAAGAAGTGGAAGGAACCAGAGGCCAAGGCATGGTGGGCAGGTAGGCATTGCGGAAGAGGAGAGGTCCATCTTCGCCATAATCCTGAATCAGCCAGGGAACGATCGATGTCCCCTTTGAAGTCGGTCAGTTCTGCTCAAAGACTCGCAATGGCTCCCTAGTGCCTACTGAAGTAAGACCAAATCCTTGGCCTTAGGGCTTTACCAACTCACATCCAGATCTCAGCTCATCCTTCTGGCCACATGACCCTTGTCTCAATGTCTTGACTGCACCCAGCATTTTCCTCCCTCTTCATTTATTCTGGAGAATCCTCTACATTTTCCTTTTGTCAGATGCTGTGCAGATGTCGCCCCCTTCAAGAAGCTCTCCAGATTTCTCATCCCTCTTCCTCAAAGGGCTCTCAATGGCATTTTCTGTCTGCTAAGCGTTTAATGTTTCCCATAGCCTGGGGAGCTCCTGGGATTGCCTCAGCTCTGGGTCTCTAGGGCCCAGCACAGTGCCCGGCACAACCTCATTTGCTGATCTGAACTGACTTGTGCAGAGAGGTGGGGGCAATGGGGGAGAGGGGAGAGCGAAGCCCTCTCTATGGCTGTAGAGAGGGTGACAGCCCGGGGAGGCCCCAAAGGCTAGAAATGATGGGTGTCAGGCTGGAGGCCAGGAGCCGCTTTGGAAAGAGATGAGTGGGACGGGAAGTGGAGCCTGGGGCCGCAGCAGCAACAGCAAAAAAACTAAGGAAGCGGAAAGATGGGCGGGTGGCTCATGGACCACCCAGAGGGCCTGGGTATGTGTGCGCCACTCACCAGGAGGGCTCAGCATCGGCCTCCTGAGCTCTCAGATGCATCCCAGTGACCAAATTCAGGAGAGCAAGACCCACATCCAGTGGGGGGCCCTCCTGGGATGCTGCACATAGTGAAAGCTTATGTCAAGTTTCCCGAATGGAACTAGATCCTGATCCCTGACGGAAAAAGATGGTTTGTCAAAAAGAGTTTTTCAGAAATATAAAGAAGTAAAGCTCCCAGAGAAGACACAACAGCCCAGACACACGAGTCCACGGGGCCTGGAGTCCTCACCTTAAGGTGACTCCAGCCTGGCTTTCTGAGCACAGAGAGGGCACTGCCCACCTTGCCTCAATCTCGCAGAGACACGGGACCCAGGCCAAGGCTGCCCCTCTGGAAGCTTCTTGTGCCCATCTCCTTCCTGCCTCCTTCCCTGCCTTGGTCGGTACCCCAGGTCTCTGCCCAGGGTGGCAGCCTCCTCGGAGCTCTAGAGGATGAGCTCCCCTCAGGCTGGTCCTGGGCACGGCCTCAGCCACAACCCCCGGAGAGCAGGGCGCTTGGCAGCAATGTCTGGCCTCCCTGGCCTCCCACCACTTACAGGAGGCTTCCGTTCCTCCTGTTTCAAAGCTGGGCCAGTGGCCAGAGCTGGTGCCTGTGCCAGCCTCGGGGAAGATCCCACACCCCCCATGTGGTGGAGGCCTCAGCCCTCAGGGGCCTTCCCCACCGCACCCAGAAACATGAGCCAAAGTGGAAATCCGGTGATGAGCTCCCTGTGGCACAGAGAAGCTGGGCTTGACGGGAACGTGACTGAATGCTGCCCTTGCCACTGGGCTGACCCTCCCGTCACTCAGAGATGGCCCTGCCTCTTTGCGGAGTGACCACTTCACTGTCAAACACTTTGTGCCCCTTCCTCCCACCCTGACCATAAGGGGACAAAATCAGTAGTCCATGGAGCGCTCCCCCTTCCTGCGGGTGTTTCTAGTGTAGCACTGGCCCAGCCTGCAGGCTCCAGATTGGACTACCTGCTTTGAAGGCTGGCTCTGTCATTTATTAGCTGTGTAAACTTCGGTCGATTACTTAACATCTCTGTGCCTCCATTTCCTCATCTGTAAAGTGGGAATAATAACGATACCCGAGAGTTGTATCACATGAGTTGATACATGAACACCGTGCAGAAAATGCCTGGTTGCTGGCCATGGGGAAGTTCCCTCCACCAATTCATCTCCCTCGTGGGAGTTTCCCAGGTGTTGAATACTGGTGGAGATCTTCCCTCTCCCAAGTCTGGAAGGCTTAAGAGGTTGCCCCTGACCCTGAGCTGACATCTGACTTGTACCACCCGCTTCTGGAACACTCACGCATTTACACCACGTACTCCAGGCACCTCAGCTAAGAGGGGTTGGAGGCAGGAGCTCAGCAAAGCCAATGGAGCTGACACCAATATCACTAATTGTTCCTGAGACCTCTCTGGGGATACCAGGCAGGAACGCCAAGGAGGCAGGGATGGCCAGCTCTCAGCTGCTGCCAGCCTGCTTTCCCCTTCCAAGGCTGGGCACTGTCTTCAGTCAAATCCAGGGCTCTATATGCTCCCTTCCTAACCCCAGGCCAGTGCCTGGGTGCTTCTAAGTCTCCGCCTGACTATGCAACCTCTCTCCGTCTCCCAATGGCCAGAGTTGTGGATGCAGAGACCCCGTCGGGGAGCTCTGGCCAGATGAATGGGCTCCTGTTCTCCCTCTGCTGGTTCCCAAGAGAAGGACACTCGCCTGGGGGCAGCAGGGAGGGAGGGGCCAGCCCCGGAACTTACAAAGATGATGGCCGGAGAGACAAAGCGCCAGCAGATCTGGAAGAAGATGGGCGGCGGGAATCCCAGCATCATCTGGATGTCCTGGAAATAGTTCCGGTGCCCTGGAGAGAGCGGTGTCAGCAGGGCTGGGAGAGCAGCTTGGATAGGCGGGGGCTGGGCTCAGAGAGGCCACAGAAGCTCAGGCACTTACCGTAGATGTACATGATGGACACACACATGATGCAGGAGATGACAACCAAGGAGAAGCTGGCCGCGTAGTTGTCCATTAACAGCAGCCAGTAGATGCCTGCCTACGGGCCAGTGGGCAGCTGAGCCGGGGGTGCCTGAGGCTGGGCTCCCCCACCCACTATGCCCCCCTACCTTGGCAACTCCAGCCCAGCTTTTCCCTCAGGTCTTACCTGGCTGGTGAGGGGGATGCCCAGTAGGAAGCCAGCCACAGCCACGCCCAAGGTCACATAGGTCTTCTTCTGCAGGATCCACTCATTTCCCACCTCATCCACAATGGCTGTGACCAGTGTCTCTAGGAGGCAGAACTGCAGGATGTGGCCATCAGAGCAGGGGCCTGGCCTCTGGCCCTGCCTCCTCCCTCCCCAGGCCACTGGCCCAGGTCCTGCACCTCATACCTGAGTGCCCAGCCCCAGCAAGATGAGCATGAAGAAAAAGAGCAGGGACCAGAGCGGGGAGATGGGCAGCAGCGTGAGGGCCTCAGGGTAAGCCACGAAGGCCAGGCCAGGGCCGTGGTCAGCCACACGGGACACGTCCACACCCAGGTGATTGGCCATGAAGCCCAGGATGGAGAAGATGACGAAGCCAGCATAGACGCTGGTGGCACAGTTAGTGATGCTGATGATGATGCTGTCCCTGTCGGGGAGGAAAATGGGGCTCAGGATGTGCAATTTGCTTCCCTTTGCCCAGTTAGGGCTGAGAGAAGAACTGAGATGGAAAGCTCTAGGAACAGAAGGCCCCCCAACCTCTTTCCTGGTCTGCTCTGGGCCTTTCTTTATTTTTTTTCTTTAAAGTTTATTTATTTATTTTTGAGAGAGAGAGAGAAAGAGAGAACCAGTGGGGGAGGGGCAGAGAGAGAGGGAGACACAGAATCCGAAGCAGGCTCCAGTCTCCGAGCTGTCAGCACAGAGCCAGACGCGGGGCTCGAACCCACGAACTGAGAGATCGTGACCTGAGCCGAAGTCAGACACTTAACCGACTGAGCCACCCAGATGCCCCTGCTCTGGGCCTTTTCAAGTAGGTTGAGGCTCTTGAGTCCTCACAGACCCCTGGGGCATCACTGTCCCCACCTTCTTCTGTGTTCTCCAGTGGCCGGATCCAGACTCAGCATTCCCAGGACCTCAAGGCCGTGAGTGGAATGGAGGGCCCTAGCAGGGGGTCCAGGGGGCTGCACTGGACCTGGGGGTCTGGGGACTCCTGGGGAAGGCTGCAGGGTAGAGGGGCAGCCCCGGGCTGGCAGGGAGAGTCTCACCGGTAGCAGTTGTTGTGGAACTTGTTGTAGGATGCCATGGTGATGAGGCCTCCCCACGCACAGCCCAGCGAATAGAATATCTGGGAGGCGGCGTCCCCCCACACCTGTGGGGCAGGACGGGCAGAGCAGCTGGGGTCAGAGGCAGGCACCTCTCTGCCCCTCCCTGCCCCTTCCAGGCCCTCCTCCACAGCCCACCTTGGCCTCCAGGATCTTGTCCCACTGTGGGGTCAGGTAGTACATGATGCCCGTGAAGGCTCCTTCCAGGGTCACGCCGCGGACGAACAGGATGGTCAGCACCACATAGGGAAATGTGGCTGTGAAATATACCACCTGCGTGCAAGATGCAAGGTGCAAGATCCTCCACTGGACTCCTCCAAGCTCTTCCTGCCCTGGGCGCCCCCTCCCCGGCCCCCCAACCACGGCCGGCCCTCCGGTTCCTCCTCCCCTCTCATGTCCCTTCATCACCGCCTGCCCCCGACTCCTACACACCACCCCGGCAGGGGAGGCAGGATCTTTCTGGGTGGGCACAGACCTGCTGAGGGAGGGGTACTTACTTTCCCTGAAGACTTGACCCCTCGGATGAGGCAGAGGAACACCACCACCCAGGAGACACCGAGGCAGCCGAGGAGGGGCAGTCGTACCTCCCCAAAGTTCCCGATGTCGTCTGACAGCTTCAGCACATAGAGCCTGGGGAAGGGGATACTCTGGTTGAAGGCCGGACCCTGGCCCCAGCAACAGATTCCCAAGGCCCGGGGCCCAGCCTGGCAGCTCCCTCCTTTCTCAAGAGGTCCTCGCATGTATGAGGAGGGTGTCACTGTAAGGCCCCAGCCCCAGCTAACCCCGCCCTACCCCCTCTGCCTGCTGCCCTAAGACTCCACTGGTTGCAGCCTCTCCCAGGACCCTCAGAGGCGCCTGGAGGCCAGCCTCCTCAGCCCCTCGGGTGTGGAGGTCTCACTCCCAACCGGGCCCATCCCAGGCCCTGGCTTGTGCGTTTCTCCCTTCAGTAACATCTTGGACATATCCTATCAGGCGTCACCTCCTCCAGGAAGCTTTCTGTGAGCTTTTCACCCACACTAGTCTTCTCCATCTCTGATGAACCGAGGGAGATGGTGGAGTGCTGAGTAAAGACGGGAGGCCCTGGGGCGTACAGGCCTAGGCTCGAACCAGAATTCCTCCCCTAGGTATGTGTGGCTCTATCTGGCGCCCTATGCCACACCAGCAGTGCCCTTTCAATCGATCGGACACTTATGTGCCAGGCCCTGTGCTAGGTGCTGTGCATACAGACCTGAATCAGGCACGTGGGTACCACCAGGAAGGGCGTCTCAATGCCACGGGGAGGGGCACACTGGAAGGCTTCCCGGAAGAGGTGAGGCTAGAGCTAAGGTTTGAGGAATTGGGAGGAGGAAGTGCATGCCAGGCTGGGGCAGCAGCATGCAGGAGGACAGGGGGTCATGAAATAAATAACACGGCCTAGCCTGGGCATGTCAGCAGCTCAGTGAGGCTAGAACAGAAGGTAAAGGGAATAGAGAAGGGTGAAGGATAGGAAGAAGCCAGATTATAAGAAGCCACAAAGTCAAGGCCAAGAAGTTTGAATTTTATCCTAAGAGCAATGGGAAGCTTCTGAAGGGTTTTTATAGGAGCATCGTCACGGTCTCTCCTTGACTCAAAACTTTGCAGGGGCTCCCAGCTCTCACCGTGGAAAAGCCTAAGTCCTTACAGTGGCTGTAAGGCCTTAAGTGGCCTACTGCCCCCTACCTGCCATCTCTCTGATCGCCTGTCTTCCCACCCTACTCCCCTGCACTGGCTGCCCTGGGCTCCTCGCAGTTCCTTAATCATGCCAGGCATGCCCTCCCTCAGGGCCTTTGCACGTGCTGTTTCTTCTGTCTGGTGTGCTCTTTCCCTCAAACATCCATTCACACACATGCGTGGTATGCAGTCGTATGGGGCCCCATACTGAGAAGGCTTTGTGCTGGGTTTAATGCTCTGCCACTGGCATCTTGAAATCCTAATACATTTGAACATGGGGCCCCATATGTTCATTTCACACTGGACCCCACAAATTCTGCAGCTGGGTTTGCCAACATGGCTTCCTCCCTCCGCATTTCCTTCAAGTATTTACTCAGGGTACCCTCTTTGCAAAGGGGCCTTTGCTGGCTACCCTGCTTCAAACTGCAACCCTGGCCCCAGCCCAGCACTCCTCACCCACTTCTTTGCTATATTTTCCTCCACAGCACATGTCTCCTTTTTTTTTTTTCTTTGTAACTTATTTATTTTATCTATTTATTTTGTGTGTCATCCATCTTCTATGAAAGCAGGAGTACCTAGTACCCCCAGTGCCTGGAAAAGTGCCTGGAACAGAGAAGTACTCAGTAAATATTTGTTGAATGGATGAGTGAACACTGTGGTACAATGGACCAGGAGGTAGAAAGGAGAGAACCTGGGGAGGGAGGCAGGCTAGAAGTGATGAGTGACAGACAAGTTCTTGAGCCTCAGTTTCCTCATCTGCAAAAGGGGCATAATAATGCCAACATAGCATAATATGTAGATAAGTTTAGGGAAACACAGGCTCCCTTCTTTCCCCTCTTACAGCTAGGACCTCTCAGGATAGCTCATAGGCTGTCCTCTATCATTCTCAGCTATTTTCACTTTTTTTTCCAAATCAATTCTCAAACCTCATGCGATGTTATTCTGTCCCTTCATGGGACAATGTTGCCAGGCTGTTTGCTTGGCCTCTTCTTAGCCTCAAATCTTCCCTAGAGGCCTTCCTTCACACCAGGACCAGGAAAGGGCGCTGTCCAACACGTCCCTCTCCTGCCCAACTGCCACCACTGAGATGGTACGGTGAACAGGCATCAGAGCCAGGCCCTGCCTTTGACCTTCTCTGGGCTCTTAGTCGATGGGGGAACCAAAGGCCAAGGGATGGAGAAGTTCAGGGGCTGTGGGACTACCAAGAGGCATCTGGGCCCCTTCAACAGTGCTTTCCAATCTTTTTTCCTTCAGAGCACACACACAAAATACTTTGGGGCCATTGGGGTAAGCAGACAAGGGCACTCAAAGCTGAAGGCAACTGGGGGCTCCAGGCTACCCCGGTCTCACCCAACCGGGCACACCTATTCAGAACACCTGCGGCTGGGAAGCTCTGCCCCAGAATAGCCCAGGGTCCTTCTGCCATTACCCAGAGTTCCTTTACTTCAAGCAACAGCATTCAAAGTAGGCACCGTTTCCTGTTCCAAAGATTTTTTTTTAACTTTGATTATATATGTTAAACTGGTAGCGTTTAATTTTTAATTATTTCTATTATTTGCGAGGGCACAGCATTTACAATATTAGGGGCTAAAAACTAAATAATGAATTCTGCCTTTCTTTTTATGGCACCATATTTATTTTTTTGTTTTGTTTTGGGACCATGTGTTTTGAGATCAATTCGCCTAAGAACTTTTGGAACCCAGTATATTTAGAAGTTCGCTCTTGATGCATAACAGCCCTGGGATTATTCTGCATCATTTTTTAATGTTTATTTTTTTTATTTTGAGAGAGAGAGAGTGGGGGAGGGGCAGAGAGAGAGAGAGAGAGGGAGAATCCCAAGCAGGCTAAGCACTGTTAGTGCAGAGCCTCACATTGGGTTTGATCCCACAAACTGTGAGATCATGACCTGAGCTGAAATCAAGAGTCAGATGCCCGACTGACTGAGCCACCCAGGTGACCCACATTCTGCATTATTTATTAATTTCCCCAACCTGATGATAAACTCCTTGAAAACAAAACACCCTAATCTATTTCTTTGCATCTCCAGCAGTGGATGTCACCAGGCTTACTGAACACCCATTACTGTTCTTGGTATTTATGCCGCATTATCTCATTTCATCTTTATAACGACAAGGTAGGTGTTGTGACTCCTCCCATTTAATGGACGAATAGCTATGACTGAGAGAGGTTTGCTGATCTCCCAAGGCCAGACAGCTGATGAGCGGCAGAGCCACGATTTGAGTGAGGTCTGTGTGACTCCAGAACTGCCATGAAGACACCGGGAGAGGGGTGTACCACAGGCTCTGGAGGCGAGGCCATGGCCGTGAGCTCAGGGCCTACAGGCTGGAGTCAGACCAGCACACAGAGGACCGTAAAATGAGACGGAAGGGACGAAGAGAGAGAGGAGATCACGGGCCAGAGGGTGAGCAAGAGGCAGACCCGCGTTCGGAAATCTGCCCTCTGAGCTTCTCTTGCTTCAGAGGAGTCTCTTAATCCTTCTGAGTTGTTTTCCTCACTTGTAAAATGGGAATATTTTATCCTACCTGCCCGAGCTACCAAACAAGGTTGTTGTGGGGCTCAAATGCGATCACACAGCTTTCCAAAGGGGTGTTGGAGACTGTGGACCGAGATCACCTGCAGAGTATCATTGGCCTAATTCACACCAGGCACCAGGCACAGCGGGACATGCATATCCTGACACAGCAATGCTGCCTAGTTCCTTAACCTCTGAACATCAGTCTCTGAATCTGAAAAATAGGGATAACACTATATGAAATAATTCTCCCGGCACACAGTAGGTGCCCAGGAAATACAGTTGTTTGCTCTCTTCACTTCCCTTGCTGAAGCCAGCCTGGGCAGCCCTCTCAAGGCTCATGTTCCCAGGCTCTCCAGGAGGGGGCAGCAGGGAGCCATCCTGCAGAGAAAGTCCTGTCTGGGACAGTGGCGAGTCAGACGGGCCTGGCTCCAGCCCTGAGGAGAGTTCAATGGGCCACCCAATGGGCACCCGCGCCCCACCCATGACCAGTTTTCTTTGAGGGCTATTCTCCTCTAATTGTACTGGATAAAATCTCCAGAGCTTTGCCCTGGGTGGCCCTACCCAGCTGGGAATCCCTGGCAGATGGCCTCTGGGGTGAGAGCTTCTCACCCCGCGGAGCAGTCCCATGGGTGTGGGCGGGGCTTTGTCCTCCCAGGTTCACCCCCTAGTCTAAATCAAGTTGTCCAGTCCACGCCATGCCTCAAACGTAGTAGAATACCTAACTGGGCACTTATTTGCTTAGTTCTCTCAGTAGACGTGACCTCCATGAGGGCAGGATCTGTGTGTCTTACTCCTCATTCTGTCTCCCTACTGAGTGCAGTGTCTGGTACCTACTAGGTGCTCAGAAACTGATCTGTCCAGCGACCGAATGGCTGAGTCTGCCCAGAGGTAATTTTGCCTGCCTCTCACGGGGAGGCAGCAGCTCTGTGGTCTACACCACGAGCCCCTGCGGGTAGTGACATCTTAGCTGTCCTTGGATGGCTGTGGTGCACCACAGAGGCTGGCACAGGGAAGCTGGGCCCTGCAGGGTCTGAGCACTGGGACCAGGCTTAGAAGATATTAACCTGCTAGGACTGCAAGTCTCCCTGGGGCCTTGGCCGTCTCCCCTATGCCTCTCTACCAGTTGGCGGAGAAACTTCAAACCCTTGGCCTGGCACGGGAAGCCCTGTGCCTTATGATGCCTCTGGCCTCTCCTGTCTCAATACTCTGTCTCACCTGTCTCCAGCTTGCCACCTCCTGGCCACAGCTTACCTGCCTGTGTCTCTCCCAATCCCTTCTACACCTCCCTCCTCCCTCCTTGGGAAGCCTTCCGGACCACTTCCTCTTGCCCCCCTCCCCTCAGAACTGACCACCTCCTTTGTGTCCCCGACCACATCCCTGAGCGTATCGGCATGTAGGTACCTGGCCCTAATATGATTAGCTGCCTGTCTCCCCCCTAGATTGTGAACTCCTCAGGGCAGGGACTCTGGGCTATTCAGACCCCATGGGCACACAGGGCCTGGCAGAGCAGACCACGAAAATGTGAATGAATTAACATGGCCTACCCACACGCCCCCACCACTCTCTTCCCACGGGTTTCCCACAAGGACACGGGGAATTTTCTTTAGGACATCCTACTGTGCCCTCACAACCACCCTGATGGGACGAGGTGTGACACAACACCTCCAGCAACAGCTTCCCTGCAGCCAGCCCCAAGACTCCAGTCTCTGTCACCACAGAGCACAGGAGTGCCAGGCTGTCTTTCCTATGCACAGCTTGATGAAGACAGCCCTGGGGTCAGGAGAGCCCTATGGCTGTCTCTCCTTGCTCTGCAGCAGTACGTCTAAGCTTAATTCACATACATTCTCGAAGAAGGCTTGGTGGCCCTGCCAGTCCCCTTTATGGTCCATGGGTTTTCCACACACCTGTTACATCAGAACAGCTTCCCCTAGGTCTCAGGTCCAGCCTCTGCTCATCTGGGATCTAGGGCCTTTGCTATGCCGTTCTTACCAGGAAGCCACCCCCCTTCCTCCTGACTGTCCTCTGCGGACTTGCCTGACCGCCGAGCCTCCCTCACTGCACTTTTTAAGAACTCTCACTTCAACATCCTGCCTTCCATCACCCTCTGGGGTGTCAGCCTCTTCTCCTGAACTAGTCTGTAAACTCCTTCTACCTCTTCATGCGCCTCTACCGTGCTGTGTTCCCGGCATCCTACCTAGTCTGCAGGAAGTTGCCCGACGGTGGGAGGGAGGGATGAAGCTTGGCACCAGGGGTCCCCCCAACCCCGGCCCAGGCCCAGTGGGGCCTCACCTCCAGTACTCCTCGCTGGGGCTGGTCCTCTGAAGGGAGTGGTTGAGCAGGTGGGAAAGGTTGCCGGGCAGGGCGGCAGGCCGGGAGCCGTTGGTGAGGTTGGAGGCGTCCAGCACTCCGGCACAGTCGGGCGTGTTCCAGGGGTTACTGCAGTAGGCCCAGGGCAGCACATGCGTCATGGATGAGAAGAAGTAGTAGAAGGCAATGCAGATGACCACATTGTAGTAGATGCCAATATACGTCGATACCACCATCATGCCGTAGCCCACACCTGGAAGAGGGGAAGGAATGGAAGCAGCCTCACACATCTAGCTGAAGGAGGCCAGGTTAATTTCGAAGCGCTTAAGAGGCGGGCTGTTATGGAGGGCCACAGAAGGGACAGGTCAAGGCCTCGGCCGGGGCAAGCTGGGGGGCAAAGGGGCTTTGTGTATACACGTGGTGGGAGGGGAGGGTGGAGGCCGAGTAAACATGGATCCCAGCATGCACCCACGGCCTTGGCCATTGATGTAGGGCTTGGGGTCAGCACCAGGGCTCCGTGGGGGTTGGCAGTGTTTGTACAGATGGGTGAGTAGGCCCCCAGAAGCCCGTGTGTGTGTGCGTGTGCACACGTGCATGTGAGTGTGTGTGTGTGTGTGTGTGTGTGTGTGCACCCCACCCAGGCCTCACCTTTGAACATGGGGCTGATCCTCCAGACCCCCAGGCAGCCCTGACTTGCAAACTGGCCGAAGGAAAGCTCCATGAAGAAGAGAGGGATCCCGCAGAATATCAGCATGATGAAGTAGGGGAACATGAAGGCGCCTGGCAGGCAGGGAAAGGGCGGGCTCAGGGTGGGCCTGGGGGGTCCCACCCTCTACCTGCCAAGAACCCAACAGCAAAACCTTTGCGTTTGGCTGAGACCTGAGGAGGGTGAGCCACGCATTGAGCAGGAGCCTGGGTCCGAGGTATCCTACCTATGGCCTGTCTTTGAATTTGACAGAGGCTTCCTGAGCAGAATCCTGGCCCCAGAGCCATCATGTGAGGGGGGGCTTTGATGGCTTAACCAAGCAATTTCACAAACATAAGTCACTGGGATCCTCAAATTCCCTGAACCATTTAGGGGGTTGTTGAAACACAGGGGGTATAAGACTGGGAAACTTGGGAGGTTGGGGTGCCTTTCTCCAGGGCTCCTCGCCCCGAGGGAGCAGGCTAGCAGGGTCTGGCCCAAACAGCAGATAGCCAGGGTCAGGGGGTGGTGGTCTGTGCCTTAGTAAAGGGTACCTAAGCCAGGGATGGGGGCGAAGGAGAGGAGAGCCAGAGGCCAGAGGCCAGCCTGTCTGGAGTGGGGTCTGTGCCAGGGAGGGGGTAGCCCGCGCCTTGGTGGGTAGGCTCTATCCAAGTGGGTGGTCCCTGCCCTGTGCCCGCTGGGTACCTCCCCCGTTGCGATAGCAGAGGTATGGGAAGCGCCAGACATTGCCCAGGCCCACGGCATAGCCCACGCTCGTCAGTACAAACTCGATCTGGTTGCCCCAGTTGCCCCGTTTGAGGTTCTGGTCCCTCTTGGTGGCCTCGCTGGGCACAGCACCATTCTGTGGGGACAGGAGAGAAGCTACCATCAGAAAGGCATTTGTGCTCCCGTGCCTGACCCTCTGGGCCTCTCCCAGCGGGGACACCATGGACCCTCCAAGCCCCCACCCCCACCCTGGGCTTCCCCTCTGCTGGCAGGAGCTGCTGGCAGGCCTGGCAGAGAAGGGGAGAAGGGAGGAGTGGCTGCCAGAGGGTGCCAAGCAGGGCCTCCCTCACCAGCCCCCCAGCACCCCGTGCCAGGAGCACCAGCCCACCTGGGGAGCGACTGCCAACATCCGAGAGGTGGGACGCTGAGAGGGCGCTCGAGTCCAGAGCCCCCCAGCCCCAGCCCCTCCAAAGCCTCCCCTCTCCCCTCTGGGTGAGGATCTGGGAGCAGCTGAGCCTCATACCAAGCAGCCAAGTCGGGCTGGGCACAAAGGGGCCTGTGTCCAGACAGCCCCCCCCACCCGCCGCTACCACATCACCAGGCTGAGCACGCTGCCCATGGGCAGGCGGTGCGGGGGAGGGGATGCCCGACCCCTTCCCCCCAGCTGAAGGCGCTTTCCTGGGGGCACAGGGTGGGCAGGGCTGTGAGGTGGGCGTTGGAGGAGCAAGTGAGCAGGGCCAGACTTGGGGAGGGCGTTCTGGGACTCTGGGTGGGAGGGCCCAGGGGAGCCATCTATATCGCCCATGGCTGGGGAGAGGGCCCTGGGGAAGCTGACCTGGGCTGGGTGGTGCTGGCCATGAGCTGGGGGAGGAGACCAGAGTTGTAGGCACCACGCCAGACTTGGAGGACAGATTCTGCTAGGGGAAACAGAGGGAGGGACTCCGGAAAAAGGTCTCGGAGCTGAGAGAAGGGGGCTGGCCAGGAAGGGCTGATGAGGGGATTTGCCCCAAGGAAAGGAAGTCAGGCCTTCCTGGAGAGCTGCAGGGCTGGGCTGGGTGGCCTGAGGCCCCACTGAGGACAGCCCCTTTTAAACCCCAACCGTACTATTGGAACTGGCTCAGCAAGTCCCTTTACAAGTGTAAATGCACCCCTTCCCATGCCACGCCCCTTCCACCCCCTCTCAGGGTGAACAGGAAATCAAGCCACCTTGAGCAAGAGCCTAGAGGTCAGGGGGGGTCTCACTAGGAGACAGGGACCCTGAGAATCACCAACAGAGAGGCACAGTCCTTGAGTGACAGAGAGAGCCTCTCAGAGATGGGCTATTCTCTTGAGAGAAACAGATAGGAGTCCCAGGAGGACACCAGGATCAGAGACAGAGCAGCATGGCTTCTGAGGGATGTTGCTGAAGTGACACTGACCCTCAGCTTGAAAGAGACATATTCAAGGACAACAGTCACACTGGCCAATAAACAAAGAGGTCTGGTGCTTTGAAATGCTGTCGGATCCTGACACTGACCCACAAATGCAGAGGGAAGGAACGGCTTCATTGGGACCTGTGTGCTTTCCAGAAAGGCCCATTTGGGAATGCAGGCACAGGAGGCACCAGCGGCCAGTGGAGGTCCCAGCCAAGCACCCCTTGTTCCCATGGTGGGCAGATTTTGGCTTGCATGCCACGGGCACCACGGCAGAGACACCCTTGAGGATCAACTGTCCTGCACACGCAATCAAGCATTGCCCCTGGAGGAGACACTGACCTTCACACCCTCCAGGGAGGTCTGGGGACACAGCACCAGGAACCAGGGTCCCCTTCAAGGAGCACCCGGAGCAAATGGACAGGCTGAAAGAGTCTACATACATTCATTCACGCAACCATGGAGATTTACTAACACCTACTGTGTGCCAGGCCCTGTGCCAGGCATTGGGAATCCAGCAGTGAACTAAACAGACACCCCTACACACTCGGAGCTCAAAGTCTAGTGGGGAAGCAAGCCATCAATGAAATAAACAAATAGGTGATTTTCATATGCAGCCACAAGGTGACCACAGAGTGGAAGTTCTCAAGTCAGGAATATGGAAGGAGGCCAGGTGAGGGGCAAGTAGGGTGAAGTCAGGAAGGCTTCCCTGATGAAGGGGCCTGAAGGCCAGTCTGGCTCTGGGAGAGGGTGGCTCACAGCCTGAGCGTGCCCTCTGGGACCGGCCCCTACTGAATCTCGCCTAAGGCTGTTATCACCTCCTAGGGCCTTCTTTGGGACAGGCCTAGCAATTCTGCACAGTCCAAGGGGGCATTTTTTCAGAGGCTGGGAGGCCTGCTTGGGGACAGTTTATGCATTCCCAAACAAATCCCGGTCAAATAGGGCTCCTATATGTTGACCCTACAATAACAGTTTTATTCTGTCCAAAGCTTGTTTACTTAGGGGCACAATGGGAGACTGTGGCAGCTGCGGAGTACATGGGTGGGGTCACGAAGCAGTGGTTACAGCTGTAAAAGAGACACTCGAGGGTCCAGGATGGTTTCATGGGCAGGGCAGAGTCAAGGCCCGTTGCCGAGACCAAAGTCTTGTAGCCTGGGGCCTCTCTCCTGGCCCCAGCCACCCGCCCCCGCCCACCCCCACCCCTCACCCCCGCAACCAAGCGCAACAGGACCAGACTTGGGGTTCTGGGGTCTGCTCCTTCCCTGGCATCGAGGGGGACAGCAAGGGTGGTGACGCCCCCAGCCACGTGCCACAGGCAGCCGCTTGGCTGAGCCCTCGGGAGCCAGCACTGCTCAGTTAATGAGCAGCATACCACTGGGCCTTGCGCTAACCACTTCAGCCCTGCTGGCCACAGCCCACAACTCGGGGAGGGGAGGCAGGAGGCCTGGGACAGAGGCCTGGGACGGGGGAGCTGGGGATGGGGCTCTAGTGGAAGTTCCCGGCAGCACTAGGGGTCTGCAGTGCAGAGAGAGCTGGAGGTCAGTGACACCCTGCAAGCAGTGCGAGAAGCGCCCGGCAGAAGCAGCACAGCTCCCGCTCCCCAGCCCTGCATCTCAGCACTGTGGGGCCGCCTCCTGGAGCTGTGGCTGGGAGGTCACTGCGGGAGCCTCCCCATGGCCAGGACTTCAATTCCAGCACGAGCTCTGCTCAGGCGACTTGGCTGGGGAGGGCTTGGCTCTCTGCAGAGGATAGAGCAAGCCTACCTTTCTCCAAGTACACTGGAAGAAAGGATCTCCAAAGTGCTCTTCGAGGCTTCTGGGGGTTCCAGTTCCCTTCTCTGTTCTCCTCTGGGGACTCTCTGTCACTTCCTTCCTGGGCAGCAAAGCCCATGGCTGGTGAGCCTTTCCCAGTGCTGCCTAGATTTTGTTCTCCTTGCATAATCTTCCCTATCCTATGCCTCTCATTTTCTCCATCTGCCGGGTGGACACCTGTGTCACTGATGAGAACTGTCCCTGCAGTGGACGTCGGCCTGGAGGTGCCCACGAAAGAATCCTTTGGTGCTCATGGTTTCACCCAGACTGGCAGTCTTTCTGCCTAACCCAGCTTAGCCCTGCCGACCGGCTGGGCTCCAGGTTTCTCCTGCCCATCACCCATCTTTCACTGTCTGCCCCTCGCTGCTCTCTCTTCCTCCCCTGCTCACACCTCGGTGGTGAATTAAGCCATGGTGGCCTGGTGCTTCTTCCCCAGACTCCCTGGATAGCCCCCACCCTCACCTCTGACTCCATGGCCGTGGGCCTGATGGTGGTCTCTAGGATATGGACAGCCCTGCCCTGTGCCTGAACTCCCCCAAGTTGGGCAGAATGCAGGCTTTGGAGCTTTCTTTCCATGGTTGAGTGCAGTGAGCTGGATGATCATCCTCCACGTTGTCCACCGTACAACGCGCATAAGACCCTCAGATGCCCCTTCCCCTTAGGAGCAGTCCTTAAGGCAGCAGTGTCCAGTCCCGCACAAGGACTTGTGACCTCCCACCCCTGTGCCTGGCTAGCCGGATGAGCCATTCCGAGCAATCACTTACATAAATCCTTTACGTAGCCCAGTGCCTGGCTTATTCCTGCTCTAGACAAACTCTTGGAACTTGGAACACCCCTAGTGTTCGAGAGGAATCCTGATCTCCTCTCTATGTCTTGGGCTTGGCAGGGCAGGACCCTGCGCGGGGCAGTGAGAACCCCAGCATTCTAGAGCCTGCTCTCCCAGTGACTCTGGGCAGGTCATTTCCACTCCCTGCAACTCAACGTCCTTCACTAACTACGAAATCAGTGGACAGACTAGACAACCTCAATAGATCTATTAATTTCTGTGATTCTGCCTTGCCTGGAATATTCCTATTTCTGACTCTCTCCTATATCTTCCATCAGTTCCCACTAACTTTCTAAATGACTTTTTTAAATGTTATTGTTTTTCTTCTAATTATAAAAGCATTACAAGCTTAGCACCAAAAAAAAAAAAAAAAGAAAGAAAGAAAGAAAGAAGAAAGAAAGAAAAGAAAAAAGGAACCTACAGCAAAGAGTAAAAACGAAACAGAGCTGCAAAGCCCACCCCCAGAGGTAACCACCACCACTGGATGTACCTCCTCCTTTCGTCACGCACAGTCTTAGAGACAGCCCAGACTTCTACCCTGGGCTGTGGCTCTCCTCTGGCTCCTCACTCCCGCCTTCCCAGATCAGTGTCCCCTGGATATTTTTGTGAATTGTGAGCTCCCTCCTCCTGCTCTCCGTGGACACTAAAGAATCCTGGAGCTGCCCTGGCTGGGCGGGCCCCGCTGGGATCCAGCAGGCCTCTTGTTCAGGACTCTGCAGCCCCAGGGTTTGCTCATGGGATGAAGTCCCATCCAAGACAAACTTTATGGAGGAGGACAGACAAGACCCCACATCCCAGACTGACCTTGAGCCAAATCCAGATCACTGGCAACTTTCTCTGAGCCCCAGCGGGGAATTCAGGCAGAATAGCCATTACAGTAAACTGTGGCTGCCTTAGAAGACCTCACGACCTCCTTGCCCCCCTAGATTCTTGCCCCCCCCCCCAAGTTATCTCCCATCAATCCAGGAGCCAGGCTGGCCCTTAGGTAGCACCCTTCATCTGGCCTGGCTTATCCAGATATGGGAAAGAGTCCGGGGCCAGAGGTGAAGAAGCAGGACCATGGGAAAATCCACCCTAGTCCCGAGCAGTACCCAGGGGCTGTTTGTGCCTCCTGCCCCAAGGAAAACTTGAGAGCAAGCTCTGGGCACCTGTTAGGAGTCCAAGCCTTCAAGCAGGTGAGAGAACCAAAGGCATGCCCCGTGCTGTTTCGTCCAGAGCCCTCATTGGTGGAGACAGACCTGCCGACATTGTTTAGAGCAGACAGGAGATGCACCCCCAGGCATGCCCGGCTTCGCTCCAGGCCCTGGGGAGCAGCGAAGGGGAATACTGGGTGGGCCCTGCCCCTGCCCTGGAGAAGCCCAGCAGCCCTGTCTCACACTGCAGCAGCTGTGGGCAGCCTCTACCCCAGTCGGTTGGCAGCAGGCTGGCACTCTGGGAAGTAGCTTTGGTTTGTGACTCTGGCAGTTCTCAGGTTTGAGGGCAGCCCTGCATAAAGCTTCTCCCAAACCCAACCCATGTCTCCCCAGAGGACATTCCTTCTCTGGCCTTCTGAAGGTCAAGTCAGGATGCTCTACAGGGTGGGGAGGATGGCTTTCTCCGTCCCCAAACCCTCGCTGCCATCAGCCCCACTGCCCCTGACATCGTTGCCCATCCCCAGCTTCTAGGGATGAGGCCACACTGATGCCCACCCAGGCGCTTGCCGTGGACACTGTGAACGTTCTCTGGGGTCTCTTGCCTCCCAGCTGAGCCTCCCATCCCATCCTCTTCCCCCACACTCACTGCTGAGTCCATGTACCACGTCCCCTGCCCCCTCACTCACTCTCCCCATAGGAGTAACTGCCGTGGCACGGACAATGGGGCTGTATTGATTAGTACAATTCCTGGGCACCTCCGGCCCGTCTCCCCGGGAGCTAGGACAATGCAGCTTTGATACACAGAGCAGATTCTCAGCAGGTCCTTGGGCTGGGGGAGCCCTCACACCCCCACTCTCCTCCCCCATGCCCCCACCACATAGCTAACTCTTCCTGCACTCCTTTGCACAGTTGCAACTTTCTGGGTCACTTTTGCCGGTGTCTGTCTCGCTGGCTGGCTGTGCCTGCCCCTCCCTGGCACAGACCACTCAGCCCCTCTCCCCACCACCAGCCCAGCCTCCCAGACCGCCTGGCTCCACGGAGGGGGCTCAACCTCTGGGAGGTGACTGACCTGTTCTGGGGAGGAGGGGGCCACAGGTCCACGAGCCGAGGCCATCCCAGGATGAGCACTCAGAGCGGAGTGCGCGTGTCTCCGCTGCTCATTCACACCTCTGCCAGCTCCAGGCGACACTGACGCATCCCCTGCCTCTCCCACTGCCGGCTGGGCAGCGTCAATTACTTTCACCTCATCTCCTCCCCAAGCTCTGCCTACCCCCTCCGCTGGCCCTCCCCCTCCGGCCAGTCCCCATGCAGCCCGGCGCGGGTGCTCCAGAGCTAGAGTGAGGCATGGGGTTTGTTGTGTTTTCCCCTTGTTCCCAGCAAGTTATTGGAACAAAACATACACTCACATACTCACAACCACAGAGTGAGGCAGAGCGAGCGCGGAAGACAGTGAGCGGCCTCAGGGCCTAGACGCTTCTGAGCAACCAGGCCTGGCACTTGGTGGGCTCCTGGTAGGGTGGTTGGGTGTCATTGGGCACTAGACATGTTAAAGGGCAGGAAGAAGGGGGCATCGTCCACAGGCACTACCCAAGCAGCTTAGACTTCATAGAGTGGTGTGGGCTGGGGGGGGTGGTGTTGGGCCCTGGAGCTGTTCCCCCACAAGAGTTAGAGACTCTCAACCAGCCAAGATGATTGAGAATGTGACTGGCCATGCAAGAAAGCTCGGGCCTGCACTGTCACTTGCCCTAAGAAAGTTGGCGCTAGCCAAGAGAGTGGTCACCACAGAGTTCAGACAAAGGCGGAGCCACGCAACAGACTCCTTGGAGATTTGCACTGCACTGCCCAGAACCCCAGACGTTGCTCTGGAGTATGTGCTGTGTGGGCTGGGTACAGACCAGCAGGTGTCACCGTAACCGGGGCGAGGGGTCACTCAGACCCATCCAGTCCCACTTCTCTGGGGCCACACTCGCTAGTCAGTCTCCAGCTGATGCTGAGATACCACAAACCAGCAGTCAGGAAGGCGGGCATGAGTATTCTGGTCCCGGGAAGGTGCACCTGTCCTCGGAAATTGATAGGTTGGCAGAAGGAAGGATCTTGGTAAGCATCCACCAAATGGAAGCGTGCATGGATTCTAATGTAAAGAACAGCCAGCTTTTCTGTTAGTTTGGTAAGTGTGGTGACGCCAAAGGGAACACGGCAGGATGGATTTTTTTTTTTTTTTAAAGGGCGCAGGCTTTAGAGTCAGATAGGCCTGGTTCAAACCGCCGCGCTGCCAGTTTCTCACCATATACAGCCTTAGGCAAGTCATTAACATGTCTAGTCTTAGTTTCCTCATCTCTGCAATAGGGATAATGTCCACCCATCATCGAATCTAGTGAGTATTAGCAATAATAGGAAGAGATGGTACATATTCAGCGCTTACTATGAGCCACTGTCCTCAACACTTTATATATATTAATTCATTTAATCTCCCCTCCACCCCCCGCAAATGCCTTGATGTAGACACATTATTACATACATCTTGGTGGGGGAGGTGGAGACCAGCCCCGGCTCAAGCAAGTCCCCTAAGAATGGCCTGAGACCCCACCGACTCAGCCTCTCACTGGGCCAGCCTCACCCAGCCAGGTCCCCAGACACGCTCTGCTGACTTCCTGCGGGCGCAGACTGTGGGCCAAGGCGCTGGCTGGGCCACTGGCTTCAGGAAGACCCAGTCACCCATGATGCCCAAATGCTCACTTCCACCCAGGGTGGGCTCTGGGCTCCGGCTGCCCTGGCCTGGGCAGGCTGCCCAGAACAGGCAGCCCTGGCTGGACAGCTTTCTCTGGCTCTGGCCATGGGGACAGGAGGCGGCAGCAGCCCAGCTGGGCCCTGGCCGTAATGAGGCCTCATTAGTGGGATCCAGCTGCTCCAGCCCCACTTTGGGAGGCCGACTCCCCCAGCCCCCGCCTCTGACTTTTCTTAATAAGAGTGGGCATGCCTCCAGAGGGGCGAGCAATCTAGTTGCTTTGTTGTGCCCTGTGACTCCAGGGGGAAGGTCCCGCTGAGCTAGGCCTGAGTGGGGGGAGGGTTGCAGGGAAGCTGCGTGAGGGGAGGTGAGGGCACAGGACTGAGCAGGTGTGCTCCAGGGAAGCTGGAGGGGGAGGGGAAGGAGACCAAGGGGAAGGGAGAGTAGGGTCTCAGGTCCAGAGAGGAGGCCTGAGGACTGTTGGGCCTTTTCCTCTGGATCTAGATATCGTCCAGTTCACTGGGTATGAGTCGTTGCCCATCTCTAATCACCTGGTTGATCATCTGGGTCATTGCATAGAGACCAGTGACCATCTGGGTCATTGTCCCAGCTAAGAGAGCCCCTCCTCTGTGTTAGGCCTCGTATAAGGAGAGTGCCCACTACTATGTGCTAGTCCCTGAGCTAGGAGAATACCTACTATGGGCCAAACCCTATGCTAGCAAAGCAGCCACCGTATGCCAGGACCGGTGTTTGGAAAGCGCTCCGTGTGCCAGGACCTATTAGCAGAGTGCCCACTATGCACAACGTCTGAGGCCAAAAGAGAACACAGTGTCAGGTCTGTGTTAAGAGAGTACCCGCTTTGTGGCAGCCCGGTGCCGGTGAGCCCCTGTCGTGTGCTATGTTCCGCACTAGATGAGCATATCCTTCGTGTGCCAAATTCTGTGCCAGGTGAGGACCCAGTGAATGCCCAGCCTTGAGATGGGGGAGCACCTGCTGTGCGCCTGGCACTGTGATAGATGGCGCCCAATGTGTGACAGGCTCTATACTGAGGGAGTGCCCAGCGTGTGCCAAGCCTGTACGAGTTGAGCACGTGCCACGTGCCAGGCCTTGGGCCGGGGGAACACCCGCTGTGTGCCTGGGCCTTGCAATGGATGGTGCAGATAAGAGGGACACAAACCCTCATATCAGAGAGGTACAGAACAGGTCAGGGCGGGGCAGCCCGGGTGGCCAGCGGTGCTTGCAAAGCCTTCTGGGATGA
This sequence comes from Prionailurus bengalensis, assembly GCF_016509475.1. Classification (NCBI taxonomy): domain Eukaryota; kingdom Metazoa; phylum Chordata; class Mammalia; order Carnivora; family Felidae; genus Prionailurus; species Prionailurus bengalensis. Next base: position 34,583,985 of record NC_057345.1, read on the forward strand.
TTTAGACGTTCTGGCACCCGGGGCCCTAGCACAGGTGACTCTGTTCTTATTCATCACAAGGTTTCCCGGTGGCAGAAGCAACCAGCGTGCTCGAAGACATGGGGAGAGGCCAGCGAGGCTCACCAAGGCCTCTGTTGCCCAAGACTGTGTTAGTGGGCAGTGGGCAGAGGGGAGGGGACAGAATCAGCCCAGCTTGTGACCTTGGTGTGAGGCCATGTGTGTGGGGGGCTCTCCTGTCCTGGGCTCCTCTCCTCTAGCTCCCCGTCCTCTGAGCCTCAGGCAGCTCCACCCCACATGTGTACAGAGGCACTAGGCCTCCATGGAAGTATCACCCCATCCACCCCCCGGTGCCCCCAAGCATCCCAGCTGCTCCCAGGCTTGGAGGCACCCTGGCCAGCTGGGTTCTCGCACGGCCCCGTCCTAGGAGCTGCTGAGGCGTGAGGGAGGCAGCTGAGCTGGCCTGGCAGAGACCATCTGGGCTGGGAGTCGGGGGAGGGACACGTGCAGCAGGCATGTGGGCCTGGGCACGTGCTGCGAAGGGGCTTGCTTCTCCACAGAGCACCTGCCACATGAAGAGCGGGGCAGGAGCGCCAAGGATGACACAGGGTATCTGCCAACTGAAGGGAGCCGAGGGGACCCATGTCCTCACACCCAGACCTGAGGCAAATCAGACAGAAGTGAGGAGCCCATGGCAGGGACTAGCTACCCGCTCCCTGCATACCAGAGCACAAGTGGTAAAAGAAGTCACGGGGCTGGGACTGTCCAAGCGGCTCCCATGCGTGGTCCTCAATGCCCTCTCTTCTGCCCTACCATGGCATCCAGAGAAGGGCACGTCTGAAAGGACCGTCCTTAGCTATTTGCCTTTAGGGGACCGCAGGCACCTAATAAAGCCCTGGCTCAGCTGCCTAGGTTAGCCAGGAGGGATGGCGCTCCTCAGAGCCTGTATCCTAGAGACGAGCACTGAATGGAGGAGGTGGCTCCAGTTCCAAACTGGGGCCAGAGAATAGAGTAGCCCAAGGTCATCAGCAGAACTGAAAAAGGGGCAGGGACAGAATCTCTAGCAACCACTGTGGTGGTGGGGGGGGGGGGGGGTGGAGCCCAGGGGACAGATGTTACGGGCCTCAAATGCAGCAGTGGCGGGCAGAAGCCAAAGGGCAGAGGGCATGGAGGAAACTAAGCCCCGGCTATCTTTAGGCACATCCTGGGGCTGGGAACGGCGTCCCAAGGCAGCGCTCCCTTCCACAGACATGCTGGCCCGGCAGGCAGAGCCCAGAGTCCGGGAAGCTCAGCTCCTGGCAGGGATTATGGGACATTGTGATTCATGCTCCCTATGTGGCCCACATGGGTCCCGCTGCCTGCCTGCCACAGTCCTTTCAGGGTCACTCCAGAGAAGGAAGAGCAGCCAGGGAATACTCAGAGGGCTTCTTAGGTTTCATGGGGCTCAGAGCCTCCATGTAGGATGGGACAGAGCCACACCCCATGTCCTATGTACAACAGGCCCGTGGCAACTCCAAGACTTCTCTGGGAAAGGGAGACCATTTTTGGTCCTATCACAGCATCCATCTCTAGCAAATGTTCAGGTCATAAGGCTTCCCTCTCTGCCCGTTTCTGAGCATCCAGAGTTCAGGTTGGCTCAGGAATACCTTCACATGCCCAGTTCATTCAGACTTGTTCCAACCAGGTAGGAGTCAGGCCAGAGCAGGTCTGAGGGGCTGAATGCTAGAAGCTCAGAACAGGGCAAGATAGAAGGTCCTTACCTTGGGGAAAAACCACCCATCTCCTTCTCCCAGACCATTCCTTTGGACCAGGTACTCTGAGTCCCAAAAATCTTTGATGAGAGACACAGCCTATTTAGGGGGTGGGGGGAGCTTGGCAGAGACCCTAGGTCAATCAGTTCTTAACAGAACGAGAAAAGCAACAGAAGGAATTGATGCGGGCAAGAGAGGTGCCAAGGGAAGGGGCTGTACTCATCACTGGCTTCCTCCCCTGACAGCTGCCCAGTCTAGCCCGTCCCCGAGGCAAGATCCCAAGAGAAGAAATCCAACCACTGCTCTTGGGATAGGATCTGACATCCTTTCCCCAGTTCCTGCTTCCAGTGCCAACCTGCTCCATCTATCAATGAGTCTGCTTCCTTCAAGCCCTGACCAGGCCCTGCCCTTGCCCCTCTGCTTCTCAAGGCATCTCACTACCTCCTCTCCTGTGCTCTGAGGCAGTGGGCAAAGGAAGGGGGGCACGGCTTGGGGAAGGGGGAGAGGGAAATTTTCCGAGGCCTCAGAAGAGGATTCAAAATGAAACGCTCTTTGTTACTTTTCAGAGTGAGAAGGAACCAGGGAAGTAGAGAAAAGCCAGACAGGGTCTGAAGACCCCTTGATCAGCTCATACTGGACATTCCCTGAGGCAGGCAGAGCACAGGGTTGGGGTGGGGTGCTGGGGAGCCAACCATGTGACGGTCCTGGGTGTCCCGCTGTCCTTCCAGCCCAGGACAGACTGCAGGCTCTCCAGAGCATCTCTGGTGATGAGGACTGGGAGTGTGCTCCTGCCTCCTGACATGCCTTTGTGGGCTCTGTGGCAGAATCTGCCCTATTACAGGCTCAGAGCCCCACCACCATCTAACTCGTTGGGTAAGGGGCTGCCTGCTTGGGGCCTGAGATAGCCCCAGTACTCAGGAGCCTTAGCAGTGCCAGACTCAGGGCTCCAAGAAGCCTTCTAGGCCCTCCTGTCATGGCAAGCAGCTGGCAGAAGGTCCCAGAGGGGGCGGTGCTCACGACGCACCCCCTTCCTCCCTGCAGTCTGGTCCCTGTACTTACCAGCATCCCTTTGGCACCTTTTCCTACCATGGCAGCAGCAGGTTGGGGGGCTCTGGAGTCCTGGACCCCACTCACAGGCTCTGCTTCCAGCACCTCTCAGACCACAGACCTCAAGAGCTGTGGAGAGAGCAGAGAGTGGGGTGGGAACCTGGCCCAGGAAGGGGAGGGCAGGACACGGGACGGGGTGGCCCTCAGGGTTCTCCAGGACAGGTAGAGCAGGGCCCAGACCACCAGCTGGCAGGCCCTCACTTCGCTCCCAGGCTGGCCCACCCTCTGCCAGGCCATTTCCCGCCTCGTTTCTTTCTGGATGACCCTGGATCTGCTCCTTCCTAGCCCTTCTTCCAGCCCTTCCCCTGGATCCCTTGGTCTCCACGCTTCCCGTCCCAATGGGCAAAGGTCTATTTTTAACTCTCCAGATGCCCAATTCTATAAAAGATAAAAAAAACGAACACAGAACTGGGACAGAGTCCAATTCCTTCATCGTCTATGTGAATGGCTTCAACCTTTCTCCTGAAGGGGAGTCAGCACACAACTCCCCAACCTCACCCCAGCCAGACAGCCAGGAGAGTCCTCCCTCCTCCTGGTGCCAATCAGCTTGGGCTCTGGGGCAGCTGGGCATGTTGCCATGTCACCAACCTGGACCATAAGCTCTGCAAACACCAAACACACCACGGGCAGGCACATCTCCCTGCCCTCGCTCAGGCTGTCCTCTGCCTGCAACATCTTCCCTCCTGCTCACCCGGGAAAATACTGCAAATTCATGCTTAAATGTCACTTCTCTGTAACCTTCCCTGGCACCTTCCCCAACGAGAGTGAACAAATTGCTTCACCCTTTCTTTTTTAAGCGTATTTCTACTAGTGTCCTTATCAACTCATATTAGACTTATTTGCTTATGTCCGTCAACCACGAGTCTGTGAATTCCCCCGAGGGTTGGGTCTGTGCTTCATTTACCTCCTGTGTCAGCACCCAACCCAGTGCTCGCTTGCAGCACGTCTTGGTTGAACTGAATTGAAGGGCGATGGGTAAGGCTGACGTACTGGGGTGATGGTCCAGCTCAGCCAGAGACCTTGTAGGAAACATCTGACAGGCAATGTGGGGCTGACAAGCTGGAGGAGGCAGCAGACCAATGGAAGGAGTGGCCACACGGCTGTGCCGATGCATACAGGCTTAATGTCAAACACAGATGGAATAGGAGGTAGTTTTTGACAGACCTCAGGAGAGGAATCAACCTTTAGGGAGCCTCAAAGAATTCGCTCATGGGAAGAAAACCCTGGGTCAGGTGGACAAGGAGGTTCAACCTCTATAGGGTCGGGTCTCAGGAGGGACCGGGCTCAGGTTCTGGCCCCTTCTTTACCCTCCCAGGGAGCAGACTCTACTCCAAAGGCCGTTCTGTGCCACTCAGCTCCACCCACAGCCACCTGTCAAGGGCCACCTCTCTCCTACAGGCCCAGGAAGTTTTTGGAAGGCCAGAAGAGACGAGGAAGAAATTCCTTGCCTGTGAAAACCAAACATTGGCTTCCTTAGGACCTTGCCCTGGCCACTCAGTGTCCTATACAGCCCTCTCCCCGAGGCAGGGGCAGGTGCAGTTGTGACTTGTAACCATCTCCCTTTTGTCAGTAACCCAGGCTGTTCTCTCTGCCTCTCAAAGTGTCCTCCTAAAGAGGCTGCTGCTCATGGCTCTGGCCTTCTGGGGGCTGTGAGGAGAAGGAGGGGCATGCTCCCTTAGAAGCTCATACCCTTGTCTTCTTCACTCACCGCATGCCCTAAACTCTAGGTCTGACTTCGCCAAAGCCGTCCCTCTTCAGCCAACGAATAATAATGACAGTAATAATGATAGTAAAAATAGCCGATGGCATAATTAAGAGCCACCTCATGGACGGGTAATTAGTATGGCCCCTGGTGAGGTAAGTAAACTGAGGACACTCTGCCCAGGAACTGAGGCTACAGAGCATTCTCACTCAGGTTATCCCCAAGCACTGACTGCAAATACGGTCCCTGTGCTCACAGTGTTTAGAGATCGGTGACGAAAAGTCTGCTTGGCGCTGGTCTCCAGGAGAATGAGTTGGGTGTGAAGCGTTGCCGCTTATGGGCCATCACTGGGAAGCAGTTAACTTAGCATGTGATGAAGAGCTTGGGCACTGAGACCTGGTAGAACTGGGCTAGAATTCTGGTTCTGTCATTCAGCATGTGTGTGACTTTGAGCAAGTTACTTAAACTTCTCTGAGCCTCAGTTTTCTCAGTCTGGAAGATGGGTCTGGTAATACTTCCCTTGTTAAGTTCTGAAGTCCCTGCTTAATTTTGGATTCTACTACAAGTCCTCCACATTTTCCTCCCCTCCCGTCCATTAATCTTCCCAAAGCCCTAAAGCCTTGATTCCCTCCCATCGTTCTCCACAGCCAACAGGATATGGCCTAGATTGTTTAGCAGGCGTTTAAGGCTGGCCACAATTCAATTCATTTATTCCACAAATATTTATTTCAGGCTTGCTCTGGGCCCGACCTGCGCTGGGCAGCAAGAACTCATTGGTCTCTGCCTTCCTGCATCTTACAAGCTAGGGGGAAAGAGGGAAACTTGTGACTCAAATGCAATCACACACTGAGATAAAGGGTGTGAAGGAGAAAGATCCTTCTATGAGAGTCTACAGCAGGGGGGACCTGGCCTCAGCTGAGAGTCACAGAGGGCTCTCCTGAGGAAGTGATGTTTATGTTTAAGGAACTTATTTCAGAGGAACTTATTTAGGCAAAGTGGCGATAGTGAGGAAGAGAAAAGGAAGAGAGAGTCAAGCAAATGAAATAATACGTGCAAAGACCCTGAGGCTGGGACTCAGATAGCCAGGGAGAAAGTGGCCAAAGATAAAGGTGGACAGATAAGCAGGGTCAGGGACTTTGGGGCCTGGATTTTGGTTTTTATCCCAAGAGCAATGTCAGTGATCAAAGGCTTTGAGGCAGAGTTGCACCTGGCAGGGGCAATCGGTGGAATGTGCATTTTGAAAACATCGCCCTAGATACAGTGTGGGGAAAGGACTGGAGAGAGGGGTTAGTGGAAGAGAAGACAGTCAGGAAGCAGCCAGGCCAGGTATGAGGGGGCTTGGACTAGGAAAGTGGTGATGGGGTAGGGAAAGGTGCACAGATCTGGGAAAATATAGAAGGTAACATTGGTAGGACTTGGTGATGAACTGGACAGGAGGTGAGGGACAAGGAGGGGGTCGCTGGTTTCTGCTGGTGCAACAGGAAGAAGCCAGTGTCAGGCCCAGGGACAGGAGTGCTGGGGCCCTGCAGGTTTAGAGTGGGCAGAGGGTGAGCTGGGTGTGAGTTGCCAGTGAGCTGTGGATGGTAAGAGGGCAGTCACAGGACCCGGTTATCTTTACGGTCTCACTGCTCAGTATTTCCTTCTCCCCAAACAGGGCTAAAGCTGTCTGTCAATCAATTCTAAGGGTGCATCTGAGCCAGCTGGGGAGTCCTCTCTGGTAATGGAAAGGTGACAGGCTCTTTCCCTGCCTTCAAGGACCTCGTAGTTTAGGAGAAAAATGGAGGAGGAAGCATAACCTCTGTTCACTGTGATGGAGGGAGGGGATGGGGCTGTGGGAGCCAGGGAGGGCTTCTAGCTTTGCCTAGAGCCCAGGTTGGCTGCATGCAGCCACCTGCCACCATGTGGGACTATTCAGCATTTCCCAAAGGTTCTTGTCTCCATGTTTGTTCAGGGGGCTCTGTCTTCCTCAAGCATTCTTGTCCCCATTTCCATCTGTATATATCCTACCCATCTTCAAACCTGTCCCAATAGCATTATGTTCAAGAAGCCTTCCTCCAGGTGCAGTCACCTTTTCACTGCACTCCCAAAGCACGCTGTGTACATCTAATTAACACGCTCGTCACATGCAGTGTTGAGGCACGGTTACTAGGTCCAAATCTGGCTCCCCATGAGCTGGAGAGATCTTCCAGGGCAAAGGTGTGATTCTCCTGTGTCCTCAGGGCTGGGCACAGAGCAGGTACCGCGGCAGTCTCGCAGTGTAGGCCGAGTAAGGGGGCGTTTTCTCTGCGGTCCTTGGAAACACTTGGGCATGCTCAGTGCCGCCCATTGGTCCCTTCCACAGTTCCCTCACCCACTATTCTCAAACCTTCTGATGCTCCCTCACTTTGGATTTCTCCGGTCCTTCTTTCCTTTTCCATTCCTCACGCCCCCTCCACCCCAACCTTTATTTTGTAGCAGCCCAAGCATCAAGGTTGTTTCAGCAAAGAAATAGTCCCAAGCTTTGTGCTGGAGCTGTCAGAGAGCTGTGGACGCGGCTCCTTTAAGAGTGACCAGAGAGGGGGCGTGGTCTACGGAGAGCAGGCCCGAAAGGGGGCGCGGCTCCTTTAAGAAGCAGCCAGCAGACAGCGAGGAGGCCCCGGGCCGGCAGGCAGGGGCGCGGTCGCCTTTGGAGCTGCGGCACCTCCCGTAGCACCCCGATTCCTCGAAGCGGGGTGCGTCCGATTCAACCCTGGTGCGAGGTGTTGGGGGGCGGTGTTACATCAGCCGCCACGTGTGGGCCTCTCAGCTGGTGTGGAGGCGGCGGCCCCGCCCCCGGCCCCAGCGGTGGAAAAGTACCGGGGCGCCGAGGTCCCCGCCCCCTTGCCCCGCCCCCAGGCCGGCTCCGGCCCCTCCCGGCCCTCCTGGCTAGCCCCCCTTCCCGTCCCGCCCCGTCCCCGCCGCCTTCCACAGCCCCACGGTGGCTACGGGGTGCGGGGCACCGGCTGAGGGTGGGCGCCCCCGGCTCCTAGGCCCCTGCCCTCACCTGTGGCCGCCCGGGCCCGCCCCACACGCACCCGGAATGAAGGTTGGGGTAGGGAGGGCGCGGATTTTCCCCGGAGTAGCAGCCCCAAAATAACTCCACGGCCGTAGTGCCTTCCCAAAGCCGCGGCCAGGAGCCGCGGACAAAGATCCCGAGGGCGTCGGGACCCCCTGGCGCGGCTTCCCGGGACCCGCGGGCGCGCGGGAACCCTAACCCGACCGGTGGGTGGGTGGGCAGATAGGGAGGCAGGCCGGCTGGAGGAACCAGATAGGCAGCCAGGCCGGCCAGCAGTTCGAGGAGATGGAGCGGCAGCCCGCACGCGGGGCGCAGACCCGGCCCGCCGGTTCCCGGCCGCCGAAGGCCCCCGGCGCACAAACCCACTGGCGCTCCAGACGGACCGTGACACGTTCTGGTTCCGGCGCTACCCGCACAGCTCTGCGCCCGCCGCCCCCGACCAAGCCGGCGTCGGCACGCAGCGCCCCCCCCTTCGGGAGCGCCCCCCCCCCCCCGTTCTCACCCGCCTCAGCTCCTTGGCGACAGCGGTGACACCCAGACGCGCGCACCTACCCCCGATCTTTGCGGCGAGACAGACATCCCCGTGCGTGCACCCACATTCTTAACCACGGATGCCCGCATGCAAGCGCGATCTCACACACACACACACACACACACACACACACACGCTCGCTGGTCCTGGGGCTTAGCCCCACGGAGATACCAAACCCAGACCGACGGCAGGACGGACAGAGGCGCGGGCCGCAGCGCCCCCTTCCCCAAGCCCCCTTACCATGCTGCAGCCCCCGGCCCAGGCGTGCTGGGTCCGCACCGCGGTGCGCCCAGGTGGCTTTCTTAAAGGGAAAGTTGCATCAGCCTCCCGAGGCTCAGTACCGCCGCGAGTCCGCCCGCCCTGCCGCGCCGCTCGCGGCTCCTCCTGGGCTTGTTGTGTTTTGGTTTCGGGGAGGCGGGGGCCAAGAGTTTGGTGAAAGTTTGGAGTGGAGAAGGCTTGCGAGACCTAGCCAAGTCCCTCCCCTCCCTGAACAGCTCCCCTGGCCGCTCCCCCCCCCATCCCCCGTTTCATCCCCACCCCACTGGCCGACTTCTCAGGCTCCTCCTCCCAGGGAATAAAATTACAAGTCTCTCCAGCTTTCAGATGATTGATCCCCAGGAACCCCTGGGAGTGGGCTCCACAAAGGAGCCCCCTTCTCCGCCCTTGTCTTGCTGCCCTCCAGCTGGGGCCCTTGGAGGAAGCAGATGTCGTTGCCCCCTTTGGCTAGACTGGAATGAAGCCAGAAGGCCTGGGGCACTTTGGGGGGCTGGAGCTGGAGTTGGCCCTCCAGGCCCCTGGTCTTCTGCGCCTGCGTTGCCCCCAGGGAGAAATCAGAGCAAATTCCATTCCCTTTGGAGCGGTGCCCCTAGGGACTGTGGGCACAGCTGGGTAAGGCCTGGGTCCTAATCCTTAGAACTGGAGGTCTAGGGGTAATCCTTCCTCCAGGGACCCTCCTTTGACCACTGGTTTGGTCACCCCTATTCTGCTGCTTCTGTTAGGGAGTTGCAGACACCAACCTGGGCCCCTTATTCCTTTCCTGGGAAGACAGACCTCGGTTCCAATACCCGATAAAGGAGACTTTGCCAAAAGGAGTCTGCTGAGCCTCAGTTTCCTTCCCTGTGAAATGGAGAGGACAACCTAAGGTAATTCATGTCCTTATATGTAGAACACGTTGCTCCAGGCTGCCTCTGGGCAGCAATGCCTGGCAGTTGGTGGAAAGTTTCCTTACCTTGTGAGAGTCACCAGTTAGTACTGGTTGTCAGAGGAACAGGTGTTGCCCCAGCCTGAGTGGGGCATCTACTCTGAAGGGACCCAGCCTGGAGCAAAAGTACCCCCTCTGTGCCCTGAGTCTGTTCCTCACTGTTATCTGGTCAGGAAGCTGGTTTTATTTGTTCCCTGGGGACAGTCAGCCTCCAAGAAGCTGATGCACACACGCCAAAGTCACACAAGTGAGATTCCACTTTATTAATTTACAATCAGAGGCACTGAGCAAGATAATAGGTATCAGACACAGACACTTCTGCCGACAGGAGCACTCTCAGACCATACACAGTCCATTTCACAAACTTTCCCCAGGGCTCTAGGTTCAGAATTTACAATCTATTTACATTGGAGACCTCATCAAGTCTGGGAAGATGCTTTATCTCATCATAAGATTATTTGCATTTTTACTTTGTTCCTAAACCTAGGAGTTATAGCATGTTTGGGAGCTATATTCTCCTATGAAAGAATTGCAGGTGTCTTGTGTGTGTGTGTGTGTGCGTGCACGCACACACACATGCAAGTGCATCTCCACCTGGGCAGTATGTTGTGTCTGTGTCCCCTTACCCTGTGGATTTGTGTAGGGGGATCTGTGTTTGTGGAGAAGTGACCATGTGCACTGCTCTGTGCAGTGGTATGTGTGTGTCCAACTCCAAGGATTGGGCACATCTAAGCCAAGCCCTTCTCGACTCTCCTGCCTAGGACATAAATCCTGTTTCTGGCTTCTCCCCCCCACCCTCTCCCCCGAGGCTTGTCAAAAAGGGCTACCACGCAGGGGAGGCAGGAAGAGGTCCCCAGGTAGGGAGTGGGAACAAGGAAGTGTGTCAGAGAGCAGTGTGATGGCTTTCTTCCTTGAAGCAGTGGACTGAGGGCAAAGGTGCACAAGAAGGGGGCACCAAGTGAAGTTTCTGATGATTATTATGGTCCACGAACACTGGGGCTTCCTACCTCACACTGAGGCACTCGTATGCAGGGAGGCATGTTTGGGATACTCAGAGCTGACCCCCAGGAGGCCCTGAGGCCCTGGGGCTGGGGGCAGCGGAAGGTGGGGTGCTCAGGGTCAGCTCTCTGAGGACTCATTATGAAGATAGTTTGAGATTAATCCAGGGGCAAGGAGACAGTTTAGCACCTTAGTCCGTGGGGTCGGGGGGGGGGGGGGGGGGGGCGGGGGGCGGGGGGGGGCGGGGAGATTTTCCCTGGAGTGTTTGGGGAAGTTGGAGATTTGCCCATGAGGGTTTTGCTAGACAGAGATGACATAGCACAAAGTATATTTGTATTCATATAGAGAGATTCATGGATGTATGTATTTTACCACCTTGATCTAGAAAAGGCTTCAGGCAGCCATACAGTTAGTTGAGACCCAAGGAGAAACTTGAGAAAGATTTTGGTTTGAAAAGCTGGCTCCATGAGACAGGGACAAGAGCAGCTTTTTTTTTTTTTTTTCCCCAACTAGAATGAGGCCCCAAGGGAGGCAGGTCTGGGCCCAGCCCAGGTCAGAACTTGGATGGCCTTCATCCCTGGCTGTGAGCTGCTGGCCCTGGGCAGCTGGCCCACAGGGTGGGAAGACCATGGCTAGCCTGAGCCATGGAGAATAGGGGGATCAGGCTTAGGACACACAGGAGGACGATGGGGTCAGACGACCTGCTGACCTGCTTCTTCCTGGGGCAGGGCAGCAAGAGGGCAGGCAGCTGGCTGTGCCCCACCCACTGTGGGCTAAGGTGTGTCTCCCAAGCTTCTAGTTACTGTGCTATTTCCTGCGCAGGCTGAACCCAGCGTCAGATCCCCCAGAGCTGGCTGGTTTCCTCCTTTGTTGTCGTCAGCCTATAGGATCAAGGCCTGTGTTGGGACACACAGAGTTGGCTTAGATATATGTCTGTGGCAATAGGGATAAGGCCAAACTTGGGCCACTTCTGGAGGGCACTGAAGGAGCTGGTGGCATTAGGCACTTGGTGGAGGGGTGCAGAGGGGCCCTGCTGAGACATTGGAGGAGGGTGGACACCGTTTGAGTTGCAGCCTGGCCTGACCATTGGTCTCCACCTCCTTGGAGTCCCAGCCTCAGGAACCGGGAAGCTTTGCTGGGAGTGGCTTGCCTGGGCTCTGTTCTCAGATTCTTTCTCCCTTGAACTTGGAGCCCAGTGGTCAGTGCCTGGCACCTTCCCTGCCCTGCCCTAATGCAAGGGACTAGGTTAAATTGGTTCCTGATCCAGGAGATGTCTGCGGGGTTCCATGTGTCCCTCAGACCATTCTGTTGTGCTATTTTTGGCTCCCGTCCATGGAGGCAGCAGGAGTCAATCATGGGGCTCAGAGCAGGGTGCCAGACTGGATCTTGGCAGCTCCAGGTAAAACTAGGCCTATAGAGTGGAAACAATGGCTTTGGCCCTGTCTGGGGGTAGCCCCAATGTCCAGAGCATGCAAAGCCCGGATTCTGAAACACCTTAGAGCTCCCCAAATCCAGAATTCCCAGTGCCAAGGGTGCCAGAGCTCCTAACACTCTAGAGAATCCAAAGCCCACAATTCTCAATACCCAGAACCCAGGTACCCAATACCCACAGAGCCTAATGCTCAGGCATACCCAACATCTAGGGCACCCCACATTCCTAATACCCAATTTTGAGTGCCAATGTCCCAACCCATTGGAAAAGAGCCTGGAGGGGATGGAGCAGTGCCCTTGCATGGCCCAGGGCCTTTCAGTGACTGGTATTAGCTGGGGAGGGGCCATCACTGAAGTTGGGGCTACAGGTGGTGCTGGAAGCAACAGTAATGCTTCCTTGATGCCCCCATCTTGGATCTGGAGAGGTCAAGAGGGGCTGCAGGAGGGATGGCTTTCCTCCAGGTCCATCCCCATCCCAGTTACCACATAGGAGTGTACATCTACTGTGTACTGGGAAGTGTGCTCATCTCTAGGAATGCAGCCACGAGAGGAAAGGGGCCCCCGCTCTCCCACATGGGACATATGACAATGTGCCTGTGCCAGTGCATTGGTGTGGGTCACCATGTTGCCACATTGCCACCTGTGGCCACACAGGGCATGGTTGTGAGACTGAATGGCTGTTAGCACGGGATGGTGTTGGTGAGGGGCTGTGAACATAAACTGCGTCCGCAAGTTGACATGTGTGACTGTCAGGGCAGGTCCAACTATATCCATCTGTCTGGCCATCCTTATAGTCCCTCCCTGCCTCACTACTTTCCAGGGGAAGGAATGTAAAGCCCTTATTCGCCAGGATCACTCCTACCTGTGGGGAGCAGGGGGCTGGTTCAAAGCCTCTAGCCCTGCAGTGGGCCTAGAGACCCCCCCCTCCCTACTGCCCCTGCTCCTGCTGGACCCAGAGCCTCTTTGGATTGAGAAGGCAAGAAGAGGGCTGGCTATAAGTGAAGCAGTCAATACCAAAAATAGCCATCCACCCTGAAGAGGATCCTGTAATATCACCCTCTCTTCCCGCTGACCTGGACCCTGGATAGGGTCTTGTCTGGCTCCACTTCCCCAACTCCCATCTGAGTAGCCCCTTTAGACTCGAAGGAGGGACAGAGCAATGATGTCACTGCAAATTATGACATCATAGGGAGCTATGACATCACAGGGAGGGACACCAGGCTCTGGGGGTGGGTGGTGTTTGGCTGTCTGGGTGGGTGGGGTTCCATCTGCTGGCAGCTCCCCAAACTCCCAGGAGCTGGGGGTGGCAGGACTGGATAAGGCTATATTCAGGGCCCCGCCTTATCTGTCCCCCACCCACATGCCTGATAAGCCTCTTACCAGGGCAGGCCCAGTGAGCAGGCAGAGAGCAAGCTGGAAAAGGGGAAAGGGTCAGCTGGGTCTGGCTGAGCTCCAGAGCAGACGGCAGGGGTCAGGGAGTCCTGACAAAGACCCAGGAGGGGGAGGGGAGGGGGCCCTGGGAGATCAGTGTAGAGTGATGGTCAGGAGCGGGGATTCTGAAGCCAGGATGCCTGCGTTCACACCCCAGCTCTTCCACTTCATACCCCTGGGAAGTTGGGCCCTCCGTTTCTGCAGTGTTCCTCAGCAAGAATACTATTAGTAGTGACTATCCATCATAGTATTGTGAGCATTAATTATGTGTGAAGTAGGAATAGAAGAGTTCTGGTGGACAGTAAGTACTCATCTCCCTTCCCAGGAGAGGTCAGGATCCTCTCCGGGAGGTGCCCATCCTACCTGGCAACATGCTCTGGTGGCCTGGGCCTCGCCGGGGTCTGGGGTTTCCGAGACTGCACATCCCCCTATGAGTCCCCACACCTTCCCGGTCTGCATTTGCCTCAAGACTCCTTCCCAGGAATCCTGGCCTTTTGGGCCTGGTTTTTCCCTGCACCCACTATGGATACCTTGGAGCCCTGGTGCCCTCTGGTGACAAAAGTTATACATAGCAGTTACAGCTGGATCCCTGGGAGCATCTGGCCAGCACACCTGCTGTCACTTGTCCCGTTATTTTATGTCATCCTCACATCAAGGTAGGAATTATGTCCATTTTCTGGAGTTAAGACTCAGGAAGGTTAAATAATTTGTCCAAGGTTACAGAACTAGTGGGTGGTAGAACTTGAACTTGAACCCATGTTGTCCTGTCTCCCAAGTCCACACTCTCACCTTGTGAACAGTATGCATACATAGTCGCATGGCAACCCAGTAGGTGTTTTTTGGTGCCATACTGATAGTTTGAGTGTAACTATGATTGGGCACATAGCCATTGAAATTCTCCAGCTGTGAATATAAAATAACGTGAGTTGGTTTTGAGAACAATAAGGTTGGGTAGTTGACTATTGAGGCTTTTTGTGTGGCTTTGATGCCGCTGATTGTATTGTGTGAGTATAACCATGGTCGGGCTTTCCATTTAAGTTGTGTGAAATTAGCCATGGCAAAACATGTGGCTTGTTTGCCCGTGGTGTGTGTGTGTGTGTGTGTGTGTGTGTGTGTGGTGCAGGCTTCTGTGGCTATTGAGACTATGTGGGGGAAGGTGACAGAGGGCCCTAAGTTCCCAGCACCACTTGCCTGTTTGCAGTCCCAGGACTGTGTCTTCTCACCATGACACATATGATGGATGACTTTACATGCCTGGTGCACTCCCATGGGCCAGCCCGCTTCTTATTCCTCTCCTCTCCCTCCCCTTCTTTTGGGGGAAGTAAAGCAAATAGTACCACAAATGGAAGTGGCTTACTTTTTTTTCCATGGGGTATTTTACAAACCTTTGAGTGATGTCTCAAAAAAAAAAGTCCTTTAAAAAGAAAAGTAAACGTAGCCACTCTAATTCTTTAATTTGAATGTCAGCACCGATTCCCAAGGTGCTGTTCGAAGGTCCCTGGGGGGGCTCCAAGAACCTTGCAGGGGGTCCACAAGACAAAAGCAATTTTCATAATTTGCCATTTTTATTTCATTGATATTCACGTTAGTGAAGGAAGGGCAACAGTGGTCAGTTTTAACTGCTGGTGCCCAAGTAGGAATCAGGGCATGGCTCCAAACTGGACCAGCACTCTGTGTTTTGTCTGTCACTATGCATACACAGTAAAAAAATAAAATGAAATAAAATAAAAGGAAAGGAAAAAAGATAAAGGAATAAAAAGGGCCAGTTTCACTTAAAAATGTCTTGATGAAACAGTAAAATTATTAAAAAAAATTTTTTTTTAATTTTTTCAACGTTTATTTATTTTTGGGACAGAGAGAGACAGAGCATGAACGGGGGAGGGTCAGAGAGAGGGAGACACAGAATCTGAAACAGGCTCCAGGTTCTGAGCTGTCAGCACAGAGCCTGACGTGGGGCTCGAACTCACGGACCGTGAGATCATGACCTGAGCCGAAGTTGGCCGCTTAACCGACTGAGCCACCCAGGCGCCCCAGAAACAGTAAAATTATTAATTAAAAATTTTTTTAATGTTTATTTATTTTTGAGGTGGGGAGGGGCAAAGAGGGAGACACAGAATCTGAAGCAGGCTCCAGGCTCTGAGCTGTCAGCACAAAGCCCGACGCAGGGCTTAAACCCCCAAACCGTGAGATCATGACCTGAGCCGAAGTTGGATGCTCAACTGACTGAACCACCCAGGCGCCCCTAAAATTATTAATTTTTTTACCTTTCAACCCTTACATGCCTTTTTAATATTTTGTGTGACAAATGGGAAGTGTACATAAAGCATGTCTTCTGCATACAACATATGGTAGTTAGCTTGGGGAAAAGCACTTACTCAACTGACTTATGAGCTGAAATTGACTTTTCTCACTGGTTTTACTTAAAAGAATAAATGACAAAAAATATTACTCAGACTTGGGTATTTGGCATACACTTTCTCCAGAGTGGATGAAATGCACCTGTCACTTCAAGGGAAACGACTTCTTAGTGCTTGTTGCCAATGATAAAGGTAGAGCTTTCAAGTGAAAATTAGAATTTGGAAAATATCTGTCTGCTACCGTGAGTTTGAAATCTTTTCAACTTTGATGAGGTTGGTTTTGACATCAGTGAATGTGTGGGGTCTTTTTGGTTTGTTTTGTTTGTATTGTATAATGAAATGTGTCAGTATTTGGAAGATCTATATAACTCGGTGAACCGGTATTTTCCAAATGACCAGTACATAATGTTAAAAAAAAAATCACGCATGGGAGCCCCTAGGTGGCTCAGTCAGTTAAGTTTCTGACTCTTGATTTTGGCTCAGGTCATGACCTCACGGTTCATGAGTTTGAGACCCACATCGAGCTCTGCACGGACAGCACGGGGCCTTCTTGGGATTCTCTCTTCCTGCCCCTCCCTTGGTTGTGCATTCTCTCTCTCTCTCTCTCTCTCTCTCTCTCTCTCTCTCTCAAAATAAGTAAATACACTTTAAAATTAAATAAATAATTAATTAAAAATCATGCATGGGTAAAAGATCCATTCAAGGTGCAAGACAGACCAATGGGTGTTCATGTAACAGAATATGAAAAGTTCATTAATAGGGTTTCAGATTCCACACTGCAACTAACCTTTAAGAAACCACACCTGTCGAGTTTTGGTGTAGTATGAAAGGAAAACATCCATAATGAGCTGAAAAGGCTATAAAAACACTTCTCCCCTTTCCAGCTAAATACATTGTGAGGCTGCACTTCCTTCACACATTTCAGCCAAACCCACATATGGCGACAGATTGAATACAGAGTGGATATAAGAATCTAGTTGTCTTCTATCAAGCCAGACGTTAAAGAGATTTGCAAAGATGTCAAACAATGTCACTGTTCTCACTAAAGTTTGTTTTGGAAAATATATAGCTCTTTTTCATAGACATATTTTTTTCTGTTAGCTTCTAACACCTTTATGTTGTTATTTTGAATATGTATTTTAAATTTCTCTCAGTTTTAACTTAGAATACAGTGAATATCAATAGATAAAACCCACTTAAATAACACTTTTTGGGGTCCTCAGTTATTTTTTTTGTTAAGTTTATTTTGGGAGAGAGAGAGCATGAGCAGGGGAGGGGCAGAGAGAGAGGGAGAGGGAGAGAGAGAATCCCAAGCAGACTCCATGCCGTCAATGCAGAGCCCAACGTGGGGCTTGAACTAATGAGCCATGAGATCCTGACCCGAGTGGAAATCAAGACTCAGGGGCTTAGCCGACTGAGCTACCCAGGTGCCCTCTCAAGAGGTCCTGGGATCGAAAAGTTTGAGAACCATTGAACTGGGGGTTTATTTTGAAAACAAAAACAACAAAATTGTATTATAAATATTAAAATTGCTAAGAAACTAGATCTTCATTGTTCTTACCACTACAAGAAATGTTAATTATGTGGCCCAGTAGAAGTGTTAGCTAATGCTACGTTGGCCGTCACATTGCAGCATAAATGTAGCAAATCAAGAAGTTGTTTGCCATAGGGCACCTGGGTGGCTCAGTCACTTTAGCGTCTGACTTCATCTCAGGTCAATCCGTGGGTTTAAGCCCCGTGTTGGGCTCTGTGGTGACAGCTCAGAGCCTAGAGCCTGCTTGGGATTCTGTGTCTCCCTCTCTCTCTCCCCCTCCCCTGCTCATGCTCTGCCGCTCTCTCTTAAAATAAAATAAACATTAAAAAAAAAAAAGAAGTTGTTTGCCTTAAACTTATACAATGTTATATGTCAATTGTATCTGAATTTTTTAAAAAGAGCCTCCCCTTATTTTTTTTGCTCTAAACCTTTATAAATAGTGTACTATGAGAAAATACGCTTACATTATAAAGCACATAAGCTACAGATTTTCAGCATGTTCCTGGTGCGGTTGGCAGTATTCCCTCTCCCTTGCGGAATCTGCCTGATGCCACCTTCTCCCCATACAGCCTGGTCTTTCTTAAGGAGAAGAAAAATTGATCTCTCAATAGCTGCTGCCCTCAGAACTGATAACATCGGCTGGCAGGCTGGGTTCTCAGCAATTACAAGAGCTCTTGCTTCATGCCGTCTCTTCCATTTCTAAGTGCACTTTTTTTTTTACACTATTATTTATTGAGTACATTCTGTGTTAAGAACTTTACATTCATTTTCCCATTATAGTACTCACAATGACTCTACAAGCTAGATACTATTCTTCCCATTTTATAGATAAGGAAACTAAACCTCAGAAAGGTTGGGAGAAACTTCTAGGAATGTAAGTGGACTTAAGTTACATTAAAGCCCCTTTAAAAAAAAAAAAAAGAAGGAGGGGCGCCTGGGTGGCTCAGCTGGTTAAGCGTCCGACTTCGGCTCAGCTCATCATCTCTCAGTTCGTGAGTTCGAGCCCCGCATCGGGCTCTGTGCTAACGAACAGCTCAGAGCCTGGAACCTGCTTGGATTCTGTGTCTCCCTCTCTCTCTCTCCCTCTCCCCTGCTCATGCTCTGTCTCTCAAAAATCAATAAATGTTAAAAAATTTTTTTTTAAAAAGGAATATTTACGGGGTGCCTGGGTGGCTCAGTCGGTTAAGCGTCCAACTTCAGCTCAGGTCATGATCTCGCGGTTGGTGAGTTCGAGCCCCACGTCGGGCTCTGTGCTGGCAGCTCAGAACCTGGAGCCTGTTTCGGATTCTGTGTCTCCTTCTCTCCTGCCCTTCCCCAGCTCACGCTCTGTGTGTGTCTCTCTCTCTCAAAAATAAATTTTAAAAAAGGAATATTTAAAAATAATCATTTTATTTATTTATTTTTTCATCCTGGTAAGTGCAATCCTTAATCCCCATCCCCTATTTCCCCCATCCCCCACCCCCTGCCCTCTGGTAACCAGCAGTTTGTTCTCTATAGTGAAGAGTCTGTTTCTCAGTTTGTCTCTCTCTCTCTCTCTTTTTTCCTCCCTTGCTCATTTTTGTTTCCTAAATTCCACATATGAATGCGATCATATGGTATTTATCCTTCTCTGACTGACTTGTGTCACTTGGCATTATACTCTCCAGCTGCATCCCTGTTCTTGCAGATGGCGAGATTTCATTCTTTTTTTTTATGGCAGAATAATAATATTCCATGGTGTATATATACCACAAAAGTCCCTTCTAATTTATACATTCAAAAAAGTTATACATCTAAAGTTTAGTACCTTAATTATTGTTTTCAACGTTTTTTTTTTAACATTTATTTATTTTTGAGAGAGAGAGAGAGAGAGTGTGAGAGAGAGAGCACAAGTGGGGGAGGGGCAGAGAGGGGGACAGGGGAAGCAGGCTCTGAGCTGTGAGCCCAGAGCCCAGAGCCCAGTGTGGGGCTTGAACTCACTCACTGTGAGAGCATGACCTGAGCCGAAGCCGGGAGTGGGCCGCTTCACCGGCTGAGCCACCCAGATGCCCCTTAGCAATCGCTTTAGTACTGAGCTACTACTGAAGGGAAGAACCAACACAGACCCTCCCTTGGGCCCCATCTGAGCCTCACATTTGAGTCCTTGCCCCTGAGCCCCCACGACGTCCCATGTCACGTTTAGGGTGTGTTTACCCCAAGCCTGAACTCTGGTACCTATGTCTTGCCTGATTTTTTCCAGAACCTTTATGCTGAGCCTTCACACCCTATCTTTCCCACTGGAACCTCTCTGAGCCCTTACCCTGGGACACCACGCCCCAGCTTCTCACCTGAGCCTCCGAGTGCCGAGTGCCGGAGCCTGTCGAGCAGCCCTCACAGCAGAACCCTGCACTTGAGGGCTGAGCTGCATCCCAGGTGGATTCAGACTCTGAGTGGCCCATTTCAGGGAGCAGCAAGAGGGAGTAGTGGCTGGAAGTTGGGGATAGGGCCTGAGCTGAGAGAGCGGGAATGGAGACAAACCTGGGCACTCAGGCTCCAGCCATGGTCAGGAGCGTTCCCAGCGAGCACCGACCTCTCACCCCAACCCACCGCAGTTGGAGGAAACACTGCCCCCACGGTCCCCACTTCAAGGACCAGCAGCTGCCTATGGAGCAACTGGGGTATCACCATGGCAACCAGGCCAGGCCAGCCTGCAGGTGGGGCTGCTCTAAAGACTTTTATTGTTCAAAATGTAGGCCTGATTCTTTCATTTTGGTAATCCTCAAGGGCCCTGTGTTGGAGGGGTCCAGGATAGGAGGAACCATCTGCTCCCCACCACGTCTCTCAACTCAGAAAGGTGTTTCTCCGGACTCAGCCAGATCCTTCCTGAGACAATATAGTGGGAAACTCAAGCTCTCTGTCCGGGGACCCCCCGGCCCCGACCAACACTCTAGATGCTGGTGGATCTTGCCCCCTCCTGGCACTCTGGTAGTAGAGCTAGAGGGGAGGCTGGAGGGTCTGACTTCTTGCCTCTGCCTCCCTGGGCTGTGACTTTTCAGGGGTGAGATCTTGTCAGTCGAGTACCTGATGGGAGGAACAGAGGAGTGACCGTGGGGGTGGGGGTGGGGGCTGCTCAGGGCTTGGTGACCTAGACAAAAGCCTTGTGTGGGTGATTAGCTGTCACGTTGGGTCTAAGCTCCTTACTCTCAGATCTAGCCTCCCCACGCCCGGGTCTAATCCTGGGGTGGGGGGAAGGGCCTCGATGGGTCCCTGGTGACCCATTTAGCATAACCAGCTATGGTCCTCTTGGAGGCGTAGAGCCTCTCTCTGTCTCTGCTTCTGTCTATGTGAGCATCTCTGCTTCTGTACGTTTCTCTGCCTCTCCCTGATGTGTATTGTGCGTCTGTTTTTCTGTCTCCTTGTCTCTGTGAAAGAGCTCTGTGGCCCTGACCCAGTGAAATTCTGGCTGGTGACAGAGGGCATGGACACCACTAGCTAACGGGTTACATAGAACTCAGTGAAAGGACTGTGGTGACAGGAAGTTGTGGGGACACAGACTGGTAGGCGACGTGGAGTTTTAGACAACACAGGTTCTGGGTGGCAATGTGGGTTTGAGAGAAATTGGGTTGTCTGTATTTGACACTTGGATTGGGTCACCCTGAGTCGTGGTTAACACAGGATCTGGGTGACTCCATGATAGCAATTCAACAAGAATTTGGAGGCATGCCTGGGTGCCTCAGTCGGTTGAGCCTCCGGCTCTTGGCTTCAGCTCAGGTCATGATCTTGTGGCTTCGTGGATTCGAACGCTGCATCGGGCTCTGAGCTGGCAGCGTGGGGCCTGCTTGAAATTCTCTCTCTTTCTTTCTCTCTCTCTCTCTCTCTCCTCTCTGCACCCCGCCCCCGACTCACACAGTCTTTCTCAAAATAAACTTAAAAAAAAAAAAAAAGTAAATGAAGAAAAAGAATTTGAGAGGCAGTAGGAGTGGCAGCAGTGGTTCTCAGCTGGGGGCAGTTTGTCTATAACTGGAGATGGTTTGGGGTGCCGTAACTGGGAGAAAGGTGTGCTGGGCATCTAGTGGGGGGAGGCCAGGGATGCTTCTCGACACCCTACAATGCGCAGGACAGTCCCCCCCAAGAAAGAATTACTGGGCCCAAATGCAGAGTGTCCGCCCGCTGCCCGGGCTGGAATCCCAGCTCTCGTGCTCTGCAACCTTGGGCAGGTTTTTCATCTCTAACATGGAGTACGCTTTCCGAGGTGTCTGCAATTCCTGAGCCCATACTTGTCAGGTGTTCGGAATAGCGCCTGGCAGTTAGGAAGTGTTGTTTATTGACACGGGCCCAGAGGGAACAAGAGTAGATGCAGGTTCAGGGAGGCAAACGTTCTCCCCCTTTATCGTTACAGCTTCTACTTCAGATGGGAGTCTTCCACGGCAGGAAACCGCCACCAAAAGCAGCTCAGGTCTTACAGGACATGGGCCCAGTGGTGTCGGAGGAGCGGAGATAAGCCTTCCCTGCTTCAGTACCTGTAAATCCCAAAGAACGGCTCCCGTTGGCTTAGCGTGGGGCAGGGGCCGCCATGTTTTGCAGAGCGCCATATAAATGCATCAAGTCTTGCCATCTTCACATCACTGTGCGGTAGATACTCTTACCTTCCTCTTTTAACAGCTGAGGAAACTGACGCACAGAGATTAAGTAACTTGCTCAAGTCCACATGGCTAGTAAATAGCAAGCATACCATGTGATCCGAGGCAGTCGGGCTTGAAAACATGCACTCTCGGGACGCCTGGGCGGCTCAGTAGGTTAAGCGGCCGACTTCGGCTCAGGTCACGATCTCGCGGTCGGTGAGTTCGAGCCCCGCGTCGGGCTCTGTGCCGACAGCTCAGAGCCTGGAGCCTGTTTCGGATTCTGTGTCTCGCTCCCTTTCTGACCCTCCCCCGTTCGTGCTGTGTCTCTCTCTGTCTCAAAAATAAATAAACGTTAAAAAATTAAAACAAAACAAAACATGCACTATCAAAAGGCACCATCTTGAATATATTTATGTTTAGCTATGTCGGTTTCTATTTCAAAAGGTACAATAGGAAGCAATGTTTTATTATGAAGCATCAGTCATAGGAATGTTTTCAATACAGAAATTTGCTCATTTTTGTTTTTTTTAAAGATGAAGGAGTTGTGCTAATAGCATTAACCCACCCATTCCCATGAGGGGGCTAATGAGAGATTCGTCCCGACTTTCGATATAAGAACCTGGGGGAGAGAAAACAATAAGAGCTGGTCCTGGGTAAAGGGTCAGGGTAGGAGGGAGGAGGGGAAGAGGTGGTGGTGACCATGAAAAGAGCTGGGTCTAGACCATGAAAAGCCTGGTCATGAGGTGGGGCTGCCAATGTTGACATATCCTTTATGTTTGCATGATGACCCAAGACCCAGCTCAACCCTCTGACTTTTTCTGGAGCACTGACAGGAGTCTACCACTGTCAGATGAACTTCACTAACGACACATCTTTATCAGTCACATACATCTTGAGGGAAAGGATGGATGGGGAGAGTATGGGGAGCAGGGTCTCAAGAATAGGAGAGAGATAGCAGTGCTACATTCCTTCCTTATTCATGCCATCTATTTCCATTCTTAGGTGCTTAGGATAAAAAAATACTCAGATAGGAACATGTGGGTGGGTTAGACAGGAAAAGTTTCCCTTGGGAATTCACAAAAGCCATTCGGTAACAAATTGATGTCAGAAGTGGAGTTATAGTGCCCTCTAGTGGAAATTTTAGGAATTTTAGCAATATCAGATTTTGATGTTGCAGATTAGGGTAGGCTGCTAAATCCACCAAAGGCAAGATCATTTCCATGGGGTCAGCCTCCAGAGTGTTGGGAAAACAGGCCCACAAGAAACAGTGAGTGTATGTGTGTGTGTGTGTGTGTGTGTATGTGGAGAGCTGTTGGCTTCTAACTTCACCATGTAGTCAGGAAATTGAGGCAAAGTGTGGGAGTAGCTGATGGCAATGGCCCAAAGATTTTATTTAAAAATGTGAGAAAACCAAAGGCTGTGGAGATAGGAACTTTTCCCCTTTCCTAAAGTAGACTAAGTATGGTGATTAAATACGACAAGAAGGCACAGCCAGTAACTTTCCAAGCAGAATTGGCTGCATGCCTGGGGTGATTCTGGATGTCAGTTAAACTGAGAAATGATCTGATTCCACCGATTCCCTCGGTTCACCCGGAACAGAAAAACAGATGGAGGACCAAGAGATATCATACCCACAGTGTAATAAAGGGGTGTTTTTGTCAGAATCGGGAAATAGGAGGGTTTTGGGGGAAGGGCAGATAAGAGCAAATGAGTTAGAAGTTTCTTCTTCATGGTGAATGCGTTTGTCTTGAAATGTGTGTTTGACTTTTTCCCCTTCTGAGAAGGTACCACAATCTGTGTTTTGAGCCAGAAACTTTCTTTGATATGACTGGATTCAGAGCTAGTTGGTTAAAAGTTAGTATTTAGGGATTGAGAAAATATTCTTTTTGCTCGAATGGTTTCTCTTACGTATGTAAATGAATTGCCTTACTGTGAACCTAAATTCCTCTTGGTGAAATTGTCTTTATGTGTTTGGCTGAGATATAATGCATGAACACAGTAAGATTTATCTATGAATTAGAGATGGTGAAAAGTTAATTTCAGCTGATAATAATAAGTTTTTTGGTTTTTGTGTGTGCAAATAATGCATGAATGCATTAACTTAATAACCTTTTAACTGAAACAACTCACACAGAAAAGTTCATAAATCATAACTACATAGCATAACACATCATTTCAACTTGAACACATCTTTGTAAACTTAACTGCTTTAGTCTGCTCAGAATACCATAGACTAGATGGCTCAAACCTCAGACATTTGTTTCTCATGGTTCTGGGGGCCGGGAAGTTCAAGATCAAGGTGCTAGCAGATTCAGTTTTTGGTGAGAGCCCTCTTCCTGGCTTCCAGAAGGTTGCCTTCTCTCTGTGTCTTCACGGTAGAGAGGGGGGAGGAGAGAGGGAGAGAAGAAAGGGAGAGCACTCTCTCTGGTTTCTTCTTATAAGGTCATTCATTCCATCATGGGGGCCCCATCCTTATGACCTCATCCACATCTCATTACATCCCAAAGGCCCCACCTTCTAATACCATCGCAGGGAGATTAGGGCTCCAACATATGAACTTTGGGGGGCACAAACATTCACTCCATACAATAACCATTTTGTAAAGCCTCCCAATCACCACCCTCTCTGTCCTCCCCAGGTAACCACTATCCTGACTTCTAATCCTTAGAGTACTTTTGACTGTTTTTGAACTATATATAGTTAGAATTATACAGGGCACCTGTTGAGTGTCAGTTGAGCGTCTGACTCTTGACTTCAGCACAGGTCGTGATCTCGGGGTTCATGGGATCGAGCGCTGCATGGGGCTCTGCGCTGACAGTGCTGACCCCGCTTGGGATTCTCTCTCTCCCTCTCTCTCTGCCCCTTCCCTGCTCATGCTCTCTCTCTCTCTCAAAATAAATAAGTAAACTTAAAAAAATAGAATTATACAGTATACACTGATTCATTCATGTTGTTATGTGTAGTAGCAGCTTGTTTATTTCCATTGCAGGTATACACGATTTATTCATTCTTGTTTTTGAGATTTTGACTATTATAAGTACTATAAATCTTGGATTTATACCAGTGGACTTTCTGTCCCCCTGGCACATGCATATGTTCAACTTCAGTAAATATTATCAAATGGTCTTATACATATATTTTTTAAATGTTTATTTATCTATTTATTTATTTTTAATTTTTTCAATGTTTATTTATTTTTGAGAGACAGAGAGAGACAGAGCATGAGCAGGGGAGAGGCAGAGAGAGAGGGAGACACAGTATCCGAAGCAGGCTCCAGGCTCTGAGCTGTCAGCACAGAGCCCGATGCAGGGCTTGAACTCATGAACCATGAGTTCAATGGTTCTTTAAATATTTATTTAAAAAATTAGGGGCACAGAGAGGGACACAGTGGGCCCTGCACTGACAGCAGAGAGCCTGATGCAGGGTTCGAGCTCACGAGCCATGAGATCATGACCTGAGTTGAAGTCCGACGCTCAACCAACTGAGCCACTGAGGCACCCCTCAAATAGTCTTAAAAAGTCATTGTGCCAATTTATACTCCTACCAGCAATGTGTGAGGATTCAGCCATGGGAAAAGTATTTACTCCACAGAAACTGACTTTTTTTTTTTTTTTTACCTATTTACTGCCCCATTTTCTTTTTTCTTTCTCCCTTTCTTTCTTTCTTTCTTTTGAGAGAGAGAGAGAGCTAGAGAGTGAGCATGTACAAGTGGGGGAGGAGCAGAGAGAAAGAGAGATTAAGAATCCCATGCCGGCTCCGATGCAGGGCTCGATCTCATGACCCTGGGATCATGACTTGAGCCAAAATCAAGAGTCAGATGCTTAACCTACTGAGCCTCCCAGGAGCCCCCAAATTGGAAACTGCTACAAATCAGGGTTTCTTTTTCAGAGAGCCATTTGTCAAATAGTTGCCAACAGATCACTGCCAATACCCATTGTCACAAAAACTACACATGCTTTCCAATACTTGGTAGAGCCAGTCTTTTTCTTCCCTCAAAAGAAAGGAAATATTTTGATCAAAATTTTAATTGAATATATTTTAACTCTAATACAATAATTTAGAGAGATTATTTTATTTTATTAAGATCAAACATACAAGGCGTCAGACATCTCTTACTAAAAAAATTTCTTTTAATGTTTATTCACTTTTGAGAGACAGAGACAGAGTATGAGCGGGGGATGGGGAGGGGCAGAGAGAGAGGAAGACACAGAATCCGAAGAAGGCTCCAGGCTCCCAGCTGTCAGCACAGAGCCCAACACAGGGCTCGAACCCACAAGCTGTGAAATCATGACCTGAGCTGAAGTTGGGCGCTTAACCGACTGAGCCACCCCGGCACCCCCAGGCATCTCTTATTTTAGACACATGTGCATACCTCAAATTTAAAAATAGCAACATTTTTCAGTTCTTTAAGAAATCATGTGTCTTACTGTCAAAGATGAGGAAAAACCAGGACAGTCTTCCATAGTTGGCAAGAGTGTGAACTGATGCAACCACTTTGGAAAACTGTAGCATTTACAAAAGCTAAACACGCATGCACTCCATGACCATCAGTCTACCCCTGGATATATATACCCAACAGAAGTGAATGGTTCTGTCTACCAGGAGGCATGGATGAGAATTCATAGCAGCTCTCTTCGTGATAAGCCACACTGGGAACAACCCAAATGTCCACCAACAGTAGAGCGAGTAAATACATTTTGATGTAGTTACATAGTGGAATATTATATGGCAATAAAAAAGAACAAAGTGTGGATGGTACAGCAGCATGGATAAGCCTCACATAATTTTGACTGCGAGAAGTTAGACATAAAAGTGTCCATATTGTATGATCATAATTATACAAAGTTAAAAACTGGCACAACTAGTCAACAGTGGTAGAGGCCAGGTAGGAGTTACCCATGGGAGGGGTACTAACTTGCAGGGGACACGAGAGAATCTTCTGGGAAGCTGTACTTAATGCTATTTTTGCTCTGGGTGGCGATTACAGGGATATATGTATTTAAAATAAACTTGTACACATTACCGTATCTAAATTATATGGGAAAAAATTCTATAGCTCCCTGTTTTTAAGAGTGATATCATGGGGCGCCTGGGTGGCTCAGTCGGTTAAGCGTCCGACTTCAGCCCGTGTCACGATCTCGCGGTCCGTGAGTTCAAGCCCCGCGTCGGGCTCTGGGCTGATGGCTCAGAGCCTGGAGCCTGCTTCTGATTCTGTGTCTCCCTCTCTCTCTGCCCCTCCCCTGTTCATGCTCTGTCTCTCTCTGTCTTAAAAATAAATAAACGTTAAAAAAAATTAAAATTAAAAAAAAAAAAGAGTGATATCACCGGGGTGCCTGGGTGGCTCAGTCGGTTAAGCATTCGACTCTCAATTTCAGATCATGATCTCACGGTTTCGTGAGTTCAAGCCCCGCATTGGGCTCTGCACTGGCAGTGCGGAGCCTGCTTGGGATTCTCTCTTTCTGCCCCTCTCTACCTTTCTCCAGCTCGTACTGTCCCTGTCTCTCTCAAAATACATAAAAAAAACTTTAAAAAATTTTTTAAAAAGAGTGATATTACTGAGTCAGATACTTACGTCAGATGCAGCCTAAGTCTTTATTTCATTGACATTGTGGTGTAATATAATATCATCTTTCGTAGGCCTGTTGTAAGAAAGGAGAGAACGAAGCTGTTTCTTCTGCAATATTTGGGAGTGCTTTTCTTTCAGGCTGCTCCAGAGATCATTAATCATGAGATACAGCAGCTGCCACCTGATTTTGTTTTTTTAAATCATCACTTGGATATATTCCTACTCTTCGCTTATGGGGTTTAGACATAGTTTGAGAATAACAATACAAACTTTAAATATGCAACTTTTTTTTCCTTCAGCCATAGCTTCCAGGGGAATGAGTTTGTGTGCCTGTGAAAATCCACCAGCAGAAAACGCCCAGGAACACACCTGTAGTTAATCTAAGTTGGGTTTCTCTGGCTTGTTGCAGCAGGGAGAATGTGCCCCAAAGGGACCTGGGGGCCAGCGCGGGCAGGGAGACTTGGTTGTGGTTTGGGCCGAGAGGGGATGAAGGAAGCAGGAGCCAAATCTGCCCTGTATGCTGGTGGGAAGCAGGGTGTGTGGCACAGAGCAGGGCGGGAAAGGTGGAAAGGGGACCACGGGCAAATCCTGCCCATGTAGCTTCTGTGAAGTGACTGTTAGAAGAGGCACTCCAGCCACATGGGAAAATAAATGAGAAAAGTTAGCTGAAAAACAAGGAAGGCAATAATACGCTGAACACAGCAACGAGTAACGAAGCCAATAAAATATATTGCTAAGTATACGTATTGATATTGTAATTATGAAAAGATTGTTCGACCAATATCATAAAAAGGCACATGGTTGCCATAAAAATTAATATAGGAAGTCCTAAAAAAAAAATGTTTTTTAAGTAAGTTTCATACCCAGCGCAGAGCCCAATGCGGGACTTGAATTCATGAGCCTGAGATCAAGACCTGAGCTGATATCAAGATTCGGACGCTCAACTGACTGAGCCACCCAACACCCCTAAAAGAGTTTTTTTAAGCTTATTTATTTCTTGGTAATCTCTATGCCCAACATGGGTCTTGAACTCATGACCCCAAGATCAAGAGTCGCATGCGCTTCCGACCAAGACAGCCAGACACCGCCCCCCCCAAAGTTCTTGTAATTACCCCAAATGCCACCAGCCCAAAACAATTATCTTCAACATTTGTCGATCAACATTCTAGAAACTTTCTATGCAAATATATATATATAAATTAGATATAAACAGTTTTATGACATTCAGTGTAAACTAATTTTGTGTTAGGATTATGCCAGAATTTAGCTGCAGACTTGGTTTTCAGCTCACATCTGCTATTCAACTATGGCTTTGGCCTGAACCCTTAGATGGTTGAATAGGCAGATACTTAATTCAGGATCATTTCTGATGTCTTTGAACTTGTGTGTGGTCCATGATCATGATTTCCATCACACCTTATTAAGATAACAATACCTGCAAATTAAGTAAGTCATGTTATTTGGGTTTATTATTAATATCTGAATATTCACTTTTGAATATGGGTAATAACCATTCAAGATACAACTTGGTGAAAATGCTCTTTGCTTTAGATGCTGAAATTCTAACAGCCAGTTGAAGTACAACTGTATATTTTATATTTCATGAGTAAAATGCTGTAATAATTGATGATTTGAAAGCCACTAATTGTGTGCACAAAAGGAATGACTAAGAACTTTCAAGTAATTAAATAATGGAAACAGATTAACATTTAATGCAATTTTTAAGAAAAAGTATGTTAACTAGGTGTCTTTATGAAGAACTCCATATTATTTAAAATTTTTTTAATGCTTATTATTTATTTTTGAGAGAGAGACAGAGTGCAAGTGGGGGAGAGGCAGAGAGGGAGACACAGAATCCGAAGCAGGCTCCAGGCTCTGAGCTGTCAGCACAGGGCCCCGTGCCGGGCTCGAACTCACAAACCGTGAGATCATGACCTGAGCCAAAGTCGGATGCTTAACCAACTGAACCACCCAGGCACCCCAAATTCCATATTATTTTAAAGTCAAGAACTACTTATAACAATTTAAATAATATAAATCAGAATACTAGTGATCAGATTTTACCATAATTTCAATTTTGAAGAATTGTTTGGTGTAATGGTATTCATAACATTAATCAAAATAATAATTTTACTGGGATGCCTGGGTGGCTCAGTCAGTTAAGTGTCTGACTTCGGCTCAAGTCATAATCTCATGGTTCATGAGTTCGAGCCCTGCATCAGGCCATGTGCTGACAGCTCAGAGTTTGGAGCCTGCTTCAGATTCTGTGTCTCCCTCTTTCTCTGCCCCTCCCCTGCTTGCGTTCTGTATGTCAAAAATAAATAAATGTTTAAAAAAGTAAAAAACTAACCTTTACTAAATGTACTACTTTCACTTATTAACAGATACCTCAGAAGAAATAAAAATATAAGCCATAGCAAAGAAGATAATTGTAACCCTATAAGCAACAAAAGATTAACATCTAGTGTATATAAATAACTACTATAGAACAATAAGAGGGAAGAAATTCAGAAAAAAGATTGACAAAAGGCATTCTCAGAAAAGAAAACGTGTATGGTCAAGAAATTGCTGAACAATGTTTAGCTTTATTAATAATCAGGGAAATGAAGACCAGAATGAGACACTATTTGACATGCAGCCTGTTGGCAAAAATTAAGAACAGCAATACTTTCTGATGAACACATTGATCAGTGAGATCTCTCACACATCCATGGTGGGTGTGCAAATTGAACCAGTACTTTGGGAAACAATTTGGTTTTATTTTATGCTACTGCATAATCATATACCTAGAAATTCAACTTAAGTATATACCCAAGAGAAATTTTTGCCATGAACATCGGAAGACCTGTGACAAGAATGTGGCCAGTAGCACTTTGTGTAAGAACAAAAAGATGGAACAATTCAAATGCCCAGTGACCACAGAATGAAGAGATGGAGGTGTATTCACACATGGAATATCACACAGGAGTAAAAATGAGTGATATTCCTTTACATGCCACAACATAGGTAAATCTTAGCATGATTCTGAGTGAAAAAGCAAGTCTCAAACGACTATGCCTTTCATAAAGTTCAGAGACAAAGCAAAACAATATCTCACTTAGTCATCCACATATGTGATCAGCCCTCGGACAGGGGTGAGCTCTTGAGTAAGGCACAGGTCCTGAGGAGAACATTAGTAGACCTAAGTTACTGATAATATTGTAACTTGGGATTAGTGTTGAACTCAAGGGTGTTCATTATATTATTTAAAAAATTAAAACGAAAAAAAAATTAAACAAAGTAAAGCAATAAATAAATATCTCACTCTCTGTTACTTCATTGCCTTCAAACCCAGCCAGGTCAGATGACCAATCCCACTCCTGGACCAGACCCCCTTCTCCCTCGAGTGTTAATTGCTACAACCTTCTGGTGTGAATCATTGTATTGGCCAAAGTTCTTAGTTGCAGGCCACAGAATCTGCAATACTCAGTTTAAACAGAAAGGTATTACAGGGTACTAGGTGAAGCTGAATTTTGAGAGACGATGGGTTGTAATTAACATGGGATCTTGGATGATGCTTCTTAAATGGGGATTTCTAGACTGGCTGGAGTCCCTAGAACAAAGTTTGCCATGGAGATTCCTGCTTAATTGATTAATTGGATGAGTACTCATGGGACAAGGTGAGTGAGAAG
Source organism: Prionailurus bengalensis (assembly GCF_016509475.1). NCBI lineage: Eukaryota > Metazoa > Chordata > Mammalia > Carnivora > Felidae > Prionailurus > Prionailurus bengalensis. The sequence goes on from NC_057345.1 coordinate 34,614,878, forward strand.
AACACAATAGATCAGAGGAAGAAAGCTAAGCCAGGATGTGGATGTGGTCTCTTCTGGAGACTGTCTTCAGTCTGGTTCCCAGGAGAGTATTGGAGCATGAATTGTACCACAGAATTGGTTCCTGTTTTAGGCAAGTGGCATAGGACAGTGCTTTGTATCTCAAGGAGGATCCTAACCTCTGGGGGAGTTGATTTCCATGTGACTGAGGGATATCATTTGGAGAAGGAGCCACACAGCAACTCTCAGAGCAACTGGGGCTGGGTGCATTGACCAGGGCACAGCACTGCAATGACCCAATACCAACCTGACCTCACTGGGAAAGGTGGGGGTGATCTGGGACCAGATTAGAATTAGGTGGGGGGAAGTAGGAGGGCAGTGAGGCAGGGGGACCAGGAGGGGGCTGTCTGTGCACCTTGCAAGTACAAACTTGGGTTCCCTGAGACCCTGGGGAATTGGCCTCATGCAGCAGCGACCTCTCTTCCTCATCTGGACATGGAAGGACAGGCCGAGCTCTCCCCCTGGCTCTTCATTCCAGTGAGGACCAAGCATGTCACCACCCCACCCCCAGTCATCACTGCCGCCGTCCCAGTTACTCAGGCAGAGAGAACTGAGGCTTCTCTCTCAGCAACCTGCTCCCCCATCCCCCACCATGTCCTTCTCCTTGATCTCAGGCTCTGAGAGTGCTAGATTCAATGTGATATCTGATTCATTGGGTGATGGGCAGCTTTTTCCCAAGCTGCTTGCTTCAGTCTGGAATGGAACATTCTGGTCTCACAGAAGGGCAAACCAGGGGGCATTAACTCCTGCTCTGCCAGCATGATTCTCCACGTCCAGAGCCTGGGCTTCTGAAAACTCTTTTCTCCAGGGTGGCACCAAAGGAAGCCTTGTAGAGGGCTTTAGACACTCCACGTACTTCCTCGTTTTCACCCAGGCCATCTGAAACGCACTATGAAGTGCCTGGGTGGCTCAGCAAAGTGTTTCGACTCTTGATCTCGGCTCAGGTCAGATCTCACGGTGGTGAGATTGAGCCCTACATCCAGCTCTATGCTGAGCATGGAGCCTGTTTAAGATTTTCTCCTTCTCCCTCTGTCCCTCCCTTACTTGTGGGCGCGCTCTCTCTCTCTCTCTCGCACGCACACACACACACACGACACAGGCACACACACACCACTTAATCTAAGTAAATATAGTGTATCCCCTGGCCCACCCCCCTTTTCAACACAATTGCTGCCCCCTACCCTTCTATCTATACTTTCTGGGGTGACCACTGTGACATCATGGACTGAGTGGCCACAGCTATACCTTCTGCACACATCCCCCTTCCCCAGCAGCGCGCCCTCTCAGTGGCCAGGGCCCCACCTCTAGCGGAAATGTGTGTTTTAAGAACACTTAAATAAAAAATCAGAGCCAGCACACCGTAGGGGCAGACATTCAGAGGCTGAGACAGGCCTGGGTTGGAGACACTTCAGTTCTCCCATCCTTCCAGCCGATAGACAGGGGGCATCTTGGCAGGTGGGGATGGGACCGGGGACCTCGGGAGGGAGGGAGAGCTTTCCAATGAGAGGTCTTGGCCAGAGGAGGTCTTAGCAGGCTCTTCCCAGGCTGGTGGTCTCTCCTTCTCCCCTTTGCCTTCACCTGGAGGGTGCCAAGGGAAAGGCTGGACCTCTTTTTTGCCCCACCTTCTTGGATGGGTCAGGGCTTGATGTTCCAACTCAGAAGGCACCCGCTTCCCTCTTTCTCTTTTCCCAGCTCTGGCCCAGACTTAGCACCTGCCTTGGTGTGGTCAGTGGCTTGTCCTTTCCTTCAGACCCACTGCTCCATGGTCCCTCACAGCTGTGGCCACTGTGGTCAGGGGCTACCTGTGCCTCTGTAGCACATGGGTGTGGCCTCCACATCCTCAGCTGTCCTTCTTGTGCTCCAGATCCCACCCACCTTCAACCCTCTTGTTTTACTGATGAGCACTTTTTGCATTCTTAGCCTCCAAGAATATGAGTTTCTATCTATAGCCTATCAACATGCAAAAACCTCCTCCATTTAAAAAAAAAAAAAAAAGACCCTACTTCTGTCTCTACCACACATCCCGCCCCCTGCTCTCCCTTCTTTCCTGTCTCCATCAGAGCCAAACCCTGCTGGGTCACCAAATTGACAAACCAGGCATGTGCTTGAGGCACCAAAAGGAGGAGCAACTCTACAAAGAAGTAGGGTGAGGGGCACCTGGGTGGCTCAGTCGGTTAAGCGCCTGGCTTTAGTTCAGGTCGTGATCTCACAGTTCGTGAGTTCAAGTCCCGCATCAGGCTCTCTGCTGTCAGCGCAGAGCCCGCTTTGGATCCTCTGTCTCTCTCTCTCTCTCTGCCCCTCCGCTGCTCTCTCTCTCAAACATAAACATTTAGAAGTAGTGTGATAGGAACAACAAAAGTTATTTTCAGTTAAAAATAGCAATAAGTTAACTTTGCATTTAAAATAATTTAGAGGGGCACCTGGGTGGCTCAGTTGGTTAAGCGTCTGACTCTTGATTTCAGCTCAGGTCATGATCTCACAGTTCATGAGATCCAGCCCTGCATCGGGCTCCAAGTTGGGCATGGAGCCTGCCTAATCTCTTTCTCTCCCTTTCTCTCCCCCCGCCTGCCCCTTCCCAGCTCACGTGTGTGTGCTCTCTCATAAATAAATAAATAAATAAATAAGAAAGGGCTTATTTGAATTTTAGCATACATGCAAGTTTTACTTTATTTTGAAAATTGAAAAATTACTTAGCATCACCTAGAGGATGGATGAGAACCCTAATCTTTTTTTAAGAGAATTTTTTTTTTTAGTTTATTTATTTATTTTGAAAGAGAGGGAGAGAGTGTGCCAGCGGGCGAGGAGCAGAGAGAGAGGGAGAGAGAGAATCCCAAGCAGGCTCTGTGCTATCAACTCAGAGCCCTACACAGGGCTTGAACCAATGAACTATGAGATCATGACCTGAACTGAAAATTGAGAGTCAGACGCTTAAGAAACTGAGCCACACAGGTGGCCCAGGAACCCTAATTTTTTAAGGGTGTTAATTCTCTTTGGCTTCACCTCTTTCTATTTTTTATTTATTTTTTTGAGAGACAGAGAAAGACAGAGTGCTAGCAGGGGAGGGGCAGTAAGAGAGGGAGACACAGAATCTGAAGCAGGCTCCAGGCTCTGAGCTGTCAGCACAGAGCCCAAAGTGGAGCTTGAACCCACGAACTGTGACATCATGGCCTGAGCCAAAGTCAGATGCTCAGCCGACTGAGCCACCCAGATGCCCCAGGACTCACCTCTTGATCTTCAACCCTGTGTGGCCTCAGACACCAATGAGTTACTAACTGCTCCTGCCTAGGTCACCAATGGCTTCCATGTTGATAAATCCAGTGGATGTGTTTCAGGCTCAGCTGTGACCCCCTCTGGCTTTGAAACTCTCTCTTGCCTCTGTGACAACTACCCTTTCCTGGTTCCCTCTCCACTTCTTAAACCTTACCCTTTCTGACGTCCTCTTGGTTCTTCTTCTCTGAAATGTCTGTGTTCCCCAGAGTTCTAGACCGGGCCTTCTCCCCCTCTGCCCCTCTATCCATCTCTCCTGAGCCAGCTCCTTCCCTTCTCTGGTCTCCGTTACCATCTGTACTTCCAAATATCACCTCTGCTCAGCCACAGCTCCTTAGCTCTAAGTCTGTGTCTCCAACCATGCACTCTTTCAGGCACTTCAGTTCATTAAGCCTGAACTTGCTTTCTCGTCTCCCCACAAAACCTTCTGTCACAGCTGTGTTGGGGGGGTCAGGCCTGAGTGAGTAGCACCCCAGAGAACAGTAGGAGCAGCATCCATTCAGTCCCCAAGCTCAAGGCGTGTCTCCCATATCCTGCCTACAGCCAACGAGCGGGTCTGTCCTGTCCATTCTGTCTCCCAATTGTCTTGAATGTGACTCTTTCTCTATTTTCTGGTCTTGACCTAGTCCGGCTGGCCACCATCTCTTGCTTACACTACTGCAACAGCCTCCAAATTGGTGTCCCCAGTCTCCACTTGCTCTGTCTGTTTTCCATGCTGAAGCCAGTCTGGTGAGGTGTCAGTGAGTCCTCACTGGCTCAGAAGAAACCCAAGCTCCATAGGGTGACATTCCAGACAGCCCCCGCCCTCCCAACCCGGTTCCTAATGCCCTTTCTACATTAGCTCAACATTAGCTCTCGCCACTATTTGCCATGCACTCTCTGCTCCAATAGTTAAATACTATTTGGAAACCCACTCTGCCCCATCACACTGCTTCTCCCCTCTGCTGCCTGGGCTGCCCTTTCCCTTCCCCCACCCCTAACTATTCTTTTCGGGGCAATAATAGCCAGGCAAGAGATGCTGGTGGCTTGGACTAGTGTGCTGGCAATGGATGTGATACAAGATTCCAGACATACTTATTTTTTTTTAATGTTTTATCTATTTTTGAGAGACAGAGAGAAAGATTAAGAGCAGGGGAGGGGCAGAGACAGAGAGGGAGACACAGAATCCGAAGCAGGTTCTAGGCTCTGGGCTGTCAGCACAGGGCCCCATGCAGGGCTCGAACTCACAAACCATAAGATCATGACCTGAGCCAAAGTCAGATGCTTAATTAACTGAGCCACCCAGGCACCCCGATTCCAGACATACTTTAAAGGCAGATACTGTAGGACTGTTGGGTTTGGAAGTATAGAGAGGGAAAAACAAAGGAGTCTAGGATAACTCCCCAGTTGTTCTTGCCTGAAGTAACTAGAAGGAATTAGTTCCACTCACAGAGATGAGAAGGTACTGGGAAGAATGGGTTTGGGTGGGAAGATGGAGAGTTCAGTTTTGGATGTGCTAATGGAAATGGCTGTTAGAAATCCATTTAGGTATATGAGTCTGGGTCCAGGGGACTGATCTGAGCTGGAACTGTATGTTTATGAGTCATCGGTGTGGAGGTGGTATTTAAAACTACAAGACTCGGTTAGTACACTGAGGATGTAAGGTAGATAGAAAATAGACAAAGTGTGAGGGTTCCCATTAAGAGATTGGAGAAATGAGCCTCAGAACGAAAAGATAGTGATGTAAGAGTAAAAGCAAGAAAATGCAGCACCCTAAAAGCCTAGTGGAAAAGGGTTTTGATGGGGGACACAGTCAAATGTGTCAAAGGTCAAGTAGGCAGAGATCTGAGAATTGACCATAGATTTAATAGCACCAAGGTCACTCGTGACACTGACAAGAGCAGTTCAGGAAATGGTGTGGGCAAAAGCTTCTGGGAGTATGTCTGAGGGAAAGAACAGGGAGGGGTTGCAGTTAGGTGGATAGACAATTCCTTCAAGGAATTTTGCTGTGAAAAGGTAAAATGGATGCTAGCTGGAGGGCAAGTTAGGGACGTGGGAATTTTTTTTGAGGGGGGGACACGAGAATTTTTTTACAGATGGGAAAAAGTAACAGCAGATTATCTCTGTATATCTAGGGGACTGATCCAGTAGAGAGGAAAAGATTTATGGAGGAAGAGAGAAGAAATATTAGAAGAAAAGAATCCTGAGCAGCTGAGAGAGGAAGGGATCTATTCACAGCGGAAGGGTTTTGAAGTCTTTCCTGACCACCATCCATCACTCCATCCTTTTATCTGGCTTTTATCTGTAGCACTTCTCCTAACAAGATTACATAAGAAAGTTGTTTATTTTTCATCTTCCTCATTAGAATCTAAGTTCCATGTGGGAAGAGACGTGGCTTTGTTCACCCTTGAGTTCTCGGCACCCAGAATAGTGCCTCACACAGTGGCTGCCCCATGATTATTTGAGAGTGAAGGAACAAGTGCGCATTGCAGCGTACTCCATTCTCATTCCATTCTTATTTTTATTCCGTTCTTTTATAACCCACATCTCCTTCCCCGTTCACCCGGGAAGATATTCAGCCCCCTGTCCGTGGCATTCCTGTCATTCCCATGCCCATCCTTACCCGATGTGTATCCATCCCCCATCTCAATTCCCCTTTAAGTCTCGGCTCTACCCATCCACACTGGGCTCCCCATCCTGATCCCGTCATTAAGGCAACCCTCATTCTGGCTTCCGCCACCTATACCATCTCTGTTTGCCTCCATTTCCATTCCGCTCTTCTGCCATCAACCTGCAGTCTCTGCCTCCATCACTGTTTCTTCCCCATTCCCTTCCTCTGCTGTCATTACCACCTAACCTGCTTCTTTGCCCTGGTTGAAAATCACCAGGGCCATGGTTAACACAAGCAACTGTGGGAAGACAGACAGATGGAACTTCCTCTCGTTGTGCCTTAAGTAAATATAAAGCATGTTTTATGAATTAGCATTATTCCCTACAAGAGACACAATAAGTGACTCTCTGATATTTTCTAAAATACGTTTTCCAAATATTGGCATTATCACAAGCCTTGGGACTAGGGGTTCTGAGCCTGAGAGATCAAGCCAATCTCTGTGGTAAAAACAATATGACATCTCAGAGGGATTTTTCTCTTCTTAATTTCTGATGTCAGGAAACACTGAGAATATCTGTAAGTTATGATAAAAAACAGAGCAATCCTTGGGGCGCCTGGGTGGCTCAGTCGGTTCGGCGTCCGACTTCGGCTCAGGTCACGATCTCACGGTCCGTGAGTTCGAGCCCTGCGTCGGGCTCTGTGCTGACAGCTCAGAGCCTGGAGCCCGTTTCAGATTCTGTGTCTCCCTCTCTCTCCGCGCCTTCCCTGTTCATGCTCTGTCTCCCTCTGTCTCAAAAATAAATAAATGTTAAAAAAAAAAAAAAAAACCAGAGCAATTCAAATTGAATCTTACTTTGGGATTCTGGTCTCTGCCTCAGACTGACTAGTCAGCTAACAAGCCTTTTTGCACTGCTCACTGGGTAGTAAGTACTTTGTCTTTCTTACCTTCAACAGAAATTATCCGGGAAGCACCTGAATAAACACAGTATTTTCAGTTTCTTGAGATTTTTGTTTTTATAAATCTTTCCCCTCATCCCAGTTTGTGACCTAGAATTTCCTTAGAGTCAAGGCTGGACCAGAATATGTATATATTAGGGGCGCCTGGGTGGCTCAGTCGGTTAAGCATCCGACTTCAGCTCAGGTCGTGATCTTGCGGTTGGTGAGTTCGAGCCTGGCTTGGGCTCTGCACTGCCAGCTTGGAGCCTGCTTCGAATTCTGGGTCTCCCTCTCTCTATGCCCCTCCCCTGCTCCTGCTCTGTTTGTCTCTCTAAAAATAAATAAACATTAAAAAAAATTTTAATGAATAGATTAAAATTAATGAATGAATTAATTACAGGCGTACCTGGATTTATTGCACTTCACAGATAATGGATTTTTTTTTTTTTAGCGAATTGAAAGTTTGTGGCAACCCTGTGTTGAGCTATTTTTCCAACAGGATTTGCTCACTTTGTATGTCTGTGTCACATTTTGGTAATCTCAGAATACTTCAAACTTTTTCATTATCATTATATTTATAGTGATCTGTGACCAGTGACCTTTAATGTTACTATTACAATTGTTTTGGGGAACCACAAACTTCATCGATATAAGATGGAAAACTTAATAGATGAATGTTGTGTGTGTTCTGAGTGCTCCACTGACCAGCTGTTCCCGTTTCTCTCCCTGTCTTCAGACATCTCTATTCCCTGAGACATGGAAATACTGACACAAAGCCATTTCATAACCCTACAGTGGCTTCTAAGTGTTCAAGTGAAAGAAAGAGCCATACGTCTCTTTAAATCGAAAGCTAGAAATGATTAAGCGTAGTGAGGAAGGTGTGTGGAAAGCCAAGATAAGTCAAGAGCTGGGTCTCTCAAGCCAGTTAGCCAAGTTGTGAATGCAAAGGAAAAGTTCTTGAAGGAAATTAAAAGTGCTACTCCAGTGAGCACACGATGATTTAAAAAAAAAAAAAAAAGGCAAAACAACCTTATTGCTGATTGAGAGAAAGCCTTTAAAGTCTTAGAGGTCTGGATAGAAGATCAAACCAACCACAGTATTCCCCAATCCAGAGCAAGACCCCTAACTCTCGTCAATTCCTTGAAGGCTGAGAGAGGCGAGGGAGCTGGAGAAGAAAAGTTTGAAGCTAGCAGAGGCGGGTTCATGGCTTCAAGGAAAGAAGCCATCTCCATAACATCAAAAGTGTAAGGAGAAGCAGCAGCAAGTTGTCCACAAGATCTAGGTCAGATAATCAGTGAAGGTGGCTGCGCTAAACAACAGATTTTCAACATAACAAAACAGACTTATATTGGAAGAAGATGCCACCTAGGACTTTCATAGCTAGAGAGAAGTCAATGCCTGGCTTCAAAGCTTCAAAGAACAGGCTGACTCTTGTCAGAGGCTAATGCAGCTGGTGACTTTAAGTTGAAGTCCACATTCCTTTGCCATTCCGAAAATCCTAGGGCTCTTAAGAATTATGCTAAATCTACTCTGTCTGTGTTGGAACAACACAGCCTGGATGACAGCACATCTGTTTACAACATACTTTACTGAATACTGTCAGCCTACTGTTGAAAACGGCTCAGAAAAAAAAAAATCCTTTCGAAATATTACTGCTCATTGACAATGCACCTGGTCACCCGACAGCTCTGATGGAAATATATAACAAGATAATGTTGTTTTCATTCCTGCTAACACAACACCCCTTCTGCAGCCCATGAATCAAAGATTAATTTTGACTTTCAAGTCTTATTATTTAAGGAACACATTTCTTAAGCCTATAGCTGCCACAGACAGTGATTCTTCTGATGGATCTGGGCAAAGTAAATTGAAAACCTTCTGGAAAGGATCCACCATTCTAGATGTCATTAAGAATATTCGTGATTCATGGGAAGAGGTCAAAATACTAATCTGAACAAGAGTTTGAAAGAAGTTGGTTCCAAACCTCAAGGGTGACTTTGGGCAGTTCAAGACTTCAGTGGAGGAAGTAACTGTAGATGTTGTGGAAAGATCAAGAGAACTAGAATTACAAGTGTAGCTGAAGGTGTGACTGAATGGCTGCAATCTCAGTGATAAAACCTGAACAGATGAAGAGTTGTTTCTTAGGGAACAGTAAAGGAAGTGGTTTCTTGGGATGGAATCTCCTCTTGGTGAAGATTTTGTGAAGACTGTTGAAATGACAACACGGGATTTAGGATATCACGTAAGCTGAGTTGATAAAGCAGTGCCAGAGTGCGAGAGGACTGACCCCAGTTTTGAAAGAAGTGCTGCTGTGGGGTAAAATGCTATCAAACAGCATTGCATGCTACAGAGACATCTTCTGTAAAAGAAAGAATCAATAGATGCAGCAAACTTCCTTGTTTTATTTTAAGAAATTACCACAGCCACACCTGCCCTTCAGCGACCTTCACCCGGATCAGTCAGCAGCCGTCAACATGGAGGCAAGACCCTCTACCGGCAAAAAGATTACAATTTGCTGAAAGCTCAGACGATGATTAGCATTTTTTATCAATAAAGAGGTTTTTTTAAGTTGATTTTTAATTTATTTTGAGAGAGAGATAGAGAGCAAGCTGGTGAGGGGCAGAGAGAGAGGGAGACAGAATCCCAAGCAGGCTCCGCACCCTCAGCACAGAGTCCCATGAGGGGCTCACACTCAAACCATGAGGTCATGGCCTGAGCCGAAATCAAGAGTCAGATGCTTAACCAGCTGAGGCATCCAGGTGCTCCAGCAAGAGAGTTTTTTTTTTTTCTTCATTTTTAAAGATTATTTATGTATTTTTGAGAGAGAGAGAGAGAGAGAGAGAGAGAACACATGCAAGGGAGAGGCAGAGAGAGAGAGAGAGAGAAGGAGACACGGAATCTAAAGCAGGCTCCAGGCTCTGAGCTGTCAGCATAGGGCCTGACATGGGGGTTGAATCCATGAACCATGAGATCATGACCTGAGCCGAAGTCGGACACTTAACCGACTGAGCCGTCCAGGCGCCCCAAGTATTTTTAAATGAAGGTATGGACATTGTTTTTTTAGACATAATGCTATTACACACTTAATAGACTATAGTATAGTATAAACATCTCTTATATGTACGGGGAAACAAAAAACTCATTTGACTTATTTTATTGCTATGTTTGCTTTATTGCATTGGTCTAGAACTGAACCTGCAATATATCTGAGGTATGCTTGTATGTAATGTATAGATATTGCAATAATTACATATTTTTAAAAGTTTATTTAGTTTCTTGAGAGCGAGCCATAGAGGGAGGGGCAGAGAGAGGGAGAGAGAGAATCTCAAGTAGGCTCCATGCTGTCGGTGTAGAGCCCAACATGGGGTTTGATCCCACAAACCATGAGATCATGATCTGAGCCAAAACCAAGAGTCAGACACTTAACTGATTGAGCCACCAAGGTGTCCCTCATAATTATATGTTATTAAAAGTACGTAATATATAACTAGTTACTGTCAAATATCAAAACAAATTATTATTTCCAATATAATTTTGATTCCTTGTGTAATCTTATTCCTAGTCTTTTTAATAAGATACTAGCCCAAGATCATAAATCATAATTCTCAGTCTGGGGTTTAATACTTAAAAAAAAAATCTTCCAGGGGCACCTGGGTGGCTCAGTCAGTTAAGTGTCTGACTCTTGGTTTCAGCTCAAGTCATGATCTCACAGTTCTTGAGTTTGAGCCCCACACAGGGCTCTGCTCTGAAGGTGAAGAACCTGCTTGGGATTCTCTCTCTCCCTCTCTCTATGCCCCTCTCCCACTTGCACTGTCTCTGTCTCTCTCCAAATAAAATAAATAAAGTTAAAAAAATCTCCCAGAGCGTATGTTGGTATTCTTTACCAATGAGCATAAACTCCTTCTTTTTGGCTAGAATAAAATCAAGAGACATGCGATTTTGCAAATATCACAGTTGAATTTGCTACCATGACTGTTGTATATAAATTTGACATATATGAATGTTTATTTGGGGGTGCCTGGCTAGCTCAGTCGGAAGAGCACGTGACTCTTGATCTCAGGGTTTAGAGTTCGAGCCACACATGGGGTGTAGAGATTACTTAAATAAATTTTTAAAAACTTAAAAAGAATGTTTATTTGATTCAGGATCTAATAAGTGTTTCTAAAGTAGGCATCTATTGTCATAGAGATCAAGTATGTAGAGTCCTTGACCAAGTCAATTTCTCTTCTACACAGTGGGTAAGCATCGCGAATGTAATTATCACCTCTGAGAATCCTATTTTGCTCAAGGTCCATACTAACGATGATCCCTCAGATTGACACATTTTATTAATTATAAAACAAATCATTTTTGTATCCCAAGGAGTAATATAACAAAGAATACCATAGAGAATGATAATGTATGAGGACTATAAGACATAAATGAACAGAAGTGTGTCCATCATCCAGCTTGGAAAATAGAGCCTCACCAATAGTTTTGAAGCCTTTTGGGAGATCCTTCCCTCTGCATTCCTCTCCCTCCTCTACAGGGATAATGACTATTCTAAATTGTGTGTTTATAATCTCTTTGCTTTTTGTTATCGTTTTATTACAGATTATGTAATCTTAAAAAGGATGTTGTTAAATTTTATATATCTTTGAGTATCACATAAAGGGCTTTATAATGTACATTTTACTTCAGTGGCTTACTTTTTCCAATTCACATTTTGTTCTTGAGTTTACCCATATGGCTATGTGTAATCACAGTTTGCTCATTTTCGGTGCGTACACTGAAGTATGACACAGTAAGAACAAACAACAACCTATTTATTTCTTCATTCTCCTGTTGACGGGCATTTGAGTTACTTCCAGCTTTTGACTACTGTAAATAATGCTACTATAAACATTTCTGTTTGAGTGATCTGTCCACATGTATACAGATTTCCAAAAGGTATGAACCTGGGAGTAGCATTGGTAGGTTGTAGGCTACATACATCTTAAACTTTACCAAAAATAGCCCAACATTTTCCTGAAGTGGTTGTACCAATTTAGCACTCCATCGGCAGTGTATGTGAATGTCTTTTATCGTGACACACACCTCATGATGTGCTTTCAGATTCCCTCAAATGCCTCCTTTTCTCTCTTTCTCTTTCGGAGCACCCAAACTGCACCTGGTCACCTAGCCAATTCCAGATTTGTCTGAAATCCACGCTATGGAGATCTGCCAGAGAGCCACGGGGAGTAGCTCCATGTGATGTAAACAAGAAAAGCCAGGAGCCGGGAGCCTCCTTTCTCTCTTTCAAAGTGTAGTTCTTCTCGAAACCCTTACAACCCACATGAAGAATGACCATGTTTCATGAACAACCTTCTGTGTCTCTTTGAAGCTGGTTGCGAAGCACTAATAAAAAATCTCTGCCCATGTGAACCAGATCCCAGGAACAAAGATGTTTAAGGCAACATTATCTGGGGTGGTCAATAAGCATCACAACGCATCCCAGCTTTCCTTCTCTTCTTCCCTCACCTCATTGCCCTTAGCTAACACATCTAAAATAAAGCATTGGTCCTTCTCTTAATCCTTGTCTCAGGCTCTGCTTTCTAGAGGGTCCAGGCTAAGAACATTTTCATGACTCACTTCCTCATCAACTTTTAAGACTGTCAGATGTTAAAAATGTTGCCGTTCTGCTGGATGTATCCAATGTGGTTCTAATTTGCGTTTTCCTGAATCCAATGAAGTTGATGAACTTTTCATACATTTATTGGCTATTGTAGTTCCTCATTTGTGAAGTGCTTATTTAGTATTTTTACCCAATATACTATTGGATTGTATGTCCTTTTTCTTTTTCTTATTGATAGGTAAGATGTTCCAGTTAACTACTGGAGAATTAGAAAGCCAGGCTGTATAAAGGCATACAGGGTGGGAGATATTGATGTTACCTCTGGAAAATACATTTGTCGTATGCAGGAGTCCTTTATATTTTCTGGATACTCGTTATTCATTGATTACATGTGCTGCCGGCTTCTTCTGCCACTCTGAGGATTATTTTTTCACTGTCTCAATGGTATCTTTTGTTGAATAGTATCTTAATGTAATCGAATGATGAATCTTTTCCTTTATGCTTGGTGTGTAAATGCTTCAGGGACACTGAGGTCATGAGGCTCTTCTTTTGTAGTATCTTCTAAAATCTTTATTGTTTTAAACAATATTTTATTGTAGTAGCTTCCAAAAGCTTTATTGTCACACTTATACATTTAGGTAGTTATCAATTTATTACTTGCTCAGCTCCAAATCCACCCTCTTTTGTCCTGTTTTGTAATGCTGGAGCTGGACCTTATAAATGGTTCTCCTTTGTCAACTGACACGTTCTTAGTCTTGCCAGAAGAGGGTGCTGAAGAGACACTGCAAGAGGAGGGTACTTTTCCTGGTTCCCGTGCTTTCCCTTCAGGTGCAGTAAGTGGCTTCTTGGCCCTTGGGTGGCTTCCCACTGAGTTTCGCTGGCACCCGACGGGTGATTTCCAGCAAGCTTCACCGGCACCCCAGTGGGTAGTTTCCTGCCAGCCAGCCCTGGCCTGCAGCCCGTTCCCTCTCAACCAGTGGAGCGCAGCTACACCTCCGAAGTCTGCATCTCAGCCTTGGGTGGGGGGGCGCTCTTCCAAATTTGTTTCCTTCTTGGCTGCTCTGCCCTAGCCCTAGAGGTGGTGGCTGTTCCCTGCATCTGCTATGTCTGTATTATTTGTAGTTCTCTACTCCTCTAAGTAGTTAATCCCCTTGTAATTAGTTAGTAATTCTTTATATTAAATTTGTCTAGTTCACATTACATGCGGTTTCTTTTGCCTGACTGGGTCTTGATTGACAAAGTAGTCTACCTAGAAATAATTTTGTATATGAGATGAGACAGAAGTCCAACTTCACTCTTTCCATGCAGATAGCCAATTGGGCCCCGTTTAGCAAAAAGAACTTTTTCCCCCATTGTTCTTCAGCGACAACTCTGTCATATAGCAACAGTCCCTACGTGCGTGAGTCTGTTTCTAGGATGTACGTTTCTCCCATTTGTCTGTGCCTGCACTAATGCCTTCATGTCCTATCACATCTTGTAAGTCTTGGTATCTAGTAAAGCATATCCTTCCACAAACATCATTTTCTTCAAAATTATGTTGGATTGTTATCAAATGCTTTTTTCTGCTTTGTATGAGATAATCTTATATTTTGTTCTTTAATTTATGGTGAATCACACTGATTGCTTTTTAAATGCTAAACTCTAAACTGTTTTGTTGTTTTTATTTCTGCTGGCTCTATCTCATGGTGGCTTATTTCCTCATGTGGTAGATTTTTTTATTCCTTGCTCTTATTGGGCTGAACAATCTGTAAGATTAGTGGTACAAATTTGAACCCCAGACTCATGAGAGGTCAGGTTCATTGTTAGAACTCTGGACAGGCTATTATTATTTTCACTCAAAGTCATAACAGAGGCAGGCAGGTTTTTTGTTTTTGTTTTTGTTTTTGTTATTGTCCTGCCTTATATAAGCCCAAGACTTATCTCCCATTTCCCATGATGCTATTCACCCCCAAAGCTTTAGGTTTCTACTATGGACACTTTCCCCAGGATAGCCAACTCCCGTGTTGGCATATCACCAATTCCAACAAGCTGTATTTGTTTTAGGCCACTGGAGATTTTCTTTAGTGCCTTGAGGTCTTAGCAAAGTGTATGAATATCTGTTTGTTGAAATTTATCCGGTACCAGTGTTTTTAAGCAGGAGGGCATCTTCTAGTGAACCTCGCTGCTGGTGGCAGAAGTCTTTTTGTTGCAATATCTTCTATAGCATTATTATATGTGACATTACCAACTTTGTTCTAAAATCTTGAATAATTTTTCTTAATGGACCTGGCAACACCATATATTGGGAAAGTTAATGTCCAAAGCCTTTCCGTTTCACTTATTTCCCTGAGATTCTATAATTTTGCTTAGGGGAGAGACGAGAAGTGGTGCGTAACCAGGATAATATCCCCATAATCACATAAGCCAGACCAATTCCTTGGATGCCAAAAGTCAGCTCATGTACCACAAATGAAATAAGTCCCAATAAATGATCACCGACAGTCTAATTGGACAATTGAGCAACTGAAGAGCGGAAGATTAAGATACAGTGTGTACTGAATTCAGGGAAATATCATAAGGATTAATACAACATTCATTATAATTACATTGGCTACTGGCCACAGGAACTAATCCATTTTGAATGAAACATTGAAACACTTTAATGGCAATGGCTATTTGTGGAAAGAGTATGGAAGTATGGGAAATTACACTGGGGATGGTGCATTTGGAAGGCTTTATTGGTCTTATTCCAGCAGCAATCAAAAACAACTGTTTTGCATCCCCAGGCTTCAAAAGTCTTCCCAGAGGAGGGGCATCAGTATCATGGATATCCCATGAGACGTGACCCAATACTTGGAAATAAGAAGTTTCTTTATGAACAGAAAGAATAGTTTAAGGAAAGTGTAATATTTTTATCCCTGGATTTTGACATACCAAAGCCATAAAACAGTAATCAGACAAAAGCCCATAAACGATTTTGGAATTTTTTTCTAATCTTTTAGATAGTCCTTTTCTCTCTGGAGGGGAAGATCCTTTCCACTTTGAAGTGGCACAGTTTCTGTACCTTATAAGCAAGACCCCAAAGCAACCCTGTGCATTCAGAAGGGACAGTGGGGCCACTGCCGTGGTGACCTGGCAATACTGACCTCATCATTCGTTCTCTTCTCCAAAAGAGAGGGGGCCAACACACTCCCTGTGTTTTTAAATTTTGAGGTAAGAATTGAGCAAGGCCCTCTTCATCCAGTGGGGAAAAATTGTTAATTTGCTTAAGTTTTTTCCTTGCAAAAGAGAGGTTAGTGGCAGAATTACTCCTTTAACGTTGCAATTTCATATGTTGCTCAGAAATTGGCCCATTCCCAGACTCCTTTGTTAGGATAAGTGTCAGTTGGCACCTAGAGAGCAAATACGGAGCCAATATAAAATGTACACCAAGATGCTCTGAAGGCTAAGGTTAAAAGTCCATGAAGTAGGCATAAAAAGCTGTCACTGGCGCCCGTGTGCTCTTGAGGTGGGAAGCCTGGGCCAGGATACGTGGGTGGTACGTCCAAGCTGGGACGATTCCCTTCAGGGGAGTTTGATTGATGCTTCTTTCCTCTGATGAACTTTGAAGTATATTCAATCTTCAGGTTGTGGATTGTAGATCGTTTTTATCAGGGTGATCTTTCAAGCTGCTTGTTCCTGTGAATAGAAGTGTTGACACACTTCAGTAGTGTTTTGTAATAATGTAGCAACATGCCATTTAATACATAAATATTTTCCAAGTGGATGGCCACCGGAAGTGCAACAAGAAGTTTCATGAGCCTCTCCAGTTCTTCTGTTGGCTCTAGTTTTTGTGACCTTAAGAATTATGGGCAAGAAATCTGACCATTTCGGTATATACATTTGGGCTAATTTACTTCTTGAAATCCCATTTGGCTTTCTACCATCCTGAACTAGTTGAGCAGAGGAAGTACACCATATTCGTTTCAGTAAGGCTTTGTCTGCTTCCTTTACAGTTTGACCTGATCACTGCTGAGGGATGAAGTTGCCTCAACTTGGGAAAGGAGCTCTTTGGAAGTCTTTGATTAATGGTGACCGGGTAAGCTTTTGCTTGTTACTAAAAACATACTTGAATTACCAACGTGCAAGCCCATGAACAACATTTCTCTGCCTAGGTAGAAACCTGAATATTTACAAATGTCCTTGTGGTGAAGGATGAGCTACCGGTATTTATGGGCAAGTTGACATTACTGTTCATTCATTCAGTGAATATTTACTGAGCACCTGCTGTACACCAGACACAGTTCTAGATGCTGGGGATAAAGTGGTGAATAAGGAAAGAAGGCAAAAGTTCCTTCCCCCACGGAGCTCACATTCTAATGGGAAGAAACAAACATGGCCCGGAGGTCAAATATACTATGTTAAGTGTACTTAGTGCTAACGAGAAAAACAAAACAAGGAAAGGGGATTAAAAAGTATGTATGTGGTAGGCTGGGAGAGGATTACAATTTTAGATAGGGTAGCCAGGGCAAGGCTTCACAGGGACAGAGATCTTTGAATAAAGCCAGACGGACATAAAAGGAGATGAGGAACAACAGAGGTTCTGTTGAGATAGAAGGATAAACAGCAGACCAAGTAAAGAAGATGTGTTCAGAAAGGAAAGGGTAACCAACTCTGTCAAATGCTGCTTGGTAGTTGAGTAAGAGAAGGGAAGAGAGTGGACCAGCTCTGGAAGGGCAACAGGGGTGAAAACCTGACTGACATGGCTTCAGGGGAGAAACAGATGGAGGGAAATTAGAGATGGTGAGAACAGACCACTATTTTGAGGGATTTTCCTCTGAAAGGGAGCAGAGAAACAGAGTAATAACTGGAAGGAGAAACAAGATAAAAGGAAGCCTTTGCCTTACTGTTTTCTGGTTTGGGGGGGGTGGGGGTTGGGAGATAATACAGCATCTCCAAACCATGACAACAATTATCCACCAACGAGTGAATATCAGTGCCATTTGGAGAATGCAGGAGCAGAGTGAGGGCACCGCCAACCGGGGAGAGAAGACAGAGTGCCTGTGGACAGATGCTGGCAGACAGGCAGGTTGGATAGCAGGAGCTGTGGAATTCTCTCCTGGTGGCCTCTATTAGTGAAACAAGGAGCAAGGTCAGCAGCAGGGAGTGAGGGATGAAACCTGCATGAAGGGGGAGGAAAAGATGTAAAATAATTAAGTACGAGAGTAAGAGACTTAATGGACTAGATAAATGTAGAATAATGACTAGGAAGTTCAGTGCCCACTGGAGGTAAGTGGTCATGAATGTGAAGTGGTGCAGTCAACACAGTTGTTGTTTTTTCAGCCATGTTTTTCTGCAGCGTTGACGCAGGCGTGGGAGAATTAGCTTCTGCCAGGGTCTCAGTTTTGCCAAGCAAGTAATGCAAACTGAGATCTGGCCAAGGGAGTTGAGGGCATTTGGAGTGGTTCGTTACGACTGATGATAAAATTTAAACTGGGTAGGGAAGTGGAAGGTAAGGAAGGAAGCTGAGGCTCCCATACTACAGAGTGGGTGGCTTAAAAACAAACATTTATTCTCTCACACTTCTGGAGGCTGGAAGTACAAGATCCAAGGGTGGGCAGGGTTGCTTTCTGGCTTGCAGACTGTCACCTTCTTGCTGTGTCCTCACATGACCTTTTCATTGTGGGTGGGTGGAAAAAGAGGGATTTCAGGTGCCTTTTCTTCTTCCTTTTTTATTAGGTATAATTGGCATATCACGTTTTAGTTTCAGATGTACAACATGATTTGATATTTGTATATATTGCAAAATGATCACTATAATAAGCCTTTAGTTAACATCCTTCACCATATATATTTACAAAATTTTTTCTCTTGTGGTGAGAACTTTTAAGATCTATTCGCTTAGCAATCTTCAAATATGCAATACAATATTATTAGCTCTAGTCACCATGCTGTACATTATGTCCCTGTGACTTATTGGTTTTATAACCAAAAGTTTGTACTTTTTGATCCCCTTCACCCATTGTGACCACCCCATCCCCCACTTCTGGCAACCACCAATCTGTTCTCCGTATCTATGAGCTTGGTTTTTTGTCTTGCCTTGTTTTGTTTTGTTTTTAGATTCCACATACAAGTGAGATGTAAGGTATCTGTCTTTCTTGGACTAATTTCCTGATTTCCCTTAGCATAATGTCTTCCTCTTCTTATAAGGACACTAGTCCCATCAGATTAGAGCCCCCACCCTTATGACCTCTTTTAATCTTAATTACCTCCTTAAAGTCTCTGTCTCCAAGTACAGTCATGTTGGAGATTAGGGCTTTAACACAGGAGCACAGGAGTTTTGGAGGTACACAATTCAATCCATAACAATAAGGGAAGAAGAACACGAAACAGTCTGGAACGACAACGCAGTAAGGTGAATGGATTGTAGGTAATGGTGAAACCAAAGGATCATCGGAGTATTAGTGTGAGTTGGAAATAGAGGAGGAGTTGACTGGAGAGTGGAGCGTATGAAATTGGGATTATAGGGGTTGCAATAATCTGGAATGACAAAATCTAGGGTGTGACTGCGGGGCCGAATGGCCGAGGCAGGATGGATGTAAGGGCCACTGCAGGAGAGGACACCAAGGAACTGAGAGGCTGGGGTGTCGGAAGGCACATCTCTGAGTACACTGACGTTACCAGGAATTATCACAGGGGTAGTGTTGCAGACAGTGTCAGTGAGCCAGGTGCCGAATGTCCAAGGAAAGAGGGAGAATAACCTCTGGGCAACAGATGATGCCAGTAAAGCAGGACTATATTGGGGCAAAATTGTAGCCAACCAACCCTAAGTCATGGAGGAAGGGATTTGCAATCCATATCCCAGATGGATTTTCCAGAAGCTGAGGTGTAACTTGAGGTACAAGAAGCTTACCAGGGATCAACACGTGTGCGTGGAAGAGGGAAGAAGCAGGACTGGGCAGGGGAAGAACTTGAACTATGAGAAGGTCCTACAAGCCTCAACTAACCCAGGAGCAAGTGTCACACATCACGGCATTCAATGTTGGGCCAAAATAGCTGGACTTTTACATCCCACAGCCCCTTCAGTCACCGGATTCGGGTCGCAGGCAGGCGGCTTTCTGCAGATGTGGCACATTCTGAAATAGCTGACGGCTGGAGGCTCTCTGCCTAATGCGCTCCCTGCAGCTGGAGAACAACTTCTTCCTGCAGAGGCATCTGAGCGGTGCCTCTCTGTGTCTACCATGAAGACACTTGCATTTTATTTTGGAATATAGAAAAACCCTACAGATCAATATGAAATCCTAGGTTGCCAAGGATAATAGTGGCTGCCCAAATCTGAATCTCTTCACATTCCAAATATCAACATGGATGGACACAGAGGGTATTATGCTACATGAAATAAGTCAGACAGAGAAAGACAAATACTATATCATTACACTTATATATGGAATCTAAAAAAACAAAAAAAAACAAAAACCCAAACAAACAAGCAAAAGCAGAAACAGACCCGTGAATACAGAAAACAAACTGGTGGTTGCCAGAGGGGATGGGGGTAGGCATGGGGCAAAATGGAAGAAGGGGAGAGGGATGTATAGGCTTCCAGCTATGGAACGAATGAGTCACAGGGGTGAAAGGTACAGCACAGGGAATATCGTCAACGATGTAACAGTGTTGGGTGGTGATAGACGGAAGCTCACTAGTGGTGAGCATAACATAATGTATAGAGATGTTGATTCACTATGTTGTACACCTGGAACTATTGTAACATTGTGTGTCGATTATTCTTCAGTCAAAAAAAAATTGAGTGCCCTAAAGAGCTTTTGTATGGGGTTACCTCTATCTGTATTTAATATTAAATATTAAATAAAACATTAAAACTGAGAATGATAACATTCACTCAGTAAAAGAATTCAATAAGAAAGCAGAGCACAAAATTAACAGGCAGAAATAAATAGCCATCAGGTATATAAATTATAATCAGCCGATATGATGGTAGGTAATAGCAACAGAGAAGACAGACATTTAGGAGGAAACTTAAGAAATGTGCAAAGTCCAGGGCGCCTGGGTGGCTTAGTCAGTTAAGTGTCTGACTTCAGCTCAGGTTATGATTTCACAGTCTGTGAGTTTGAGCCCTGCGTCGGGCTCTATGCTGACAGCTCAGAGCCTGGAGCCTGCTTCAGATTCTGTGACTCCCTCTCTCTCTATCCCTCCCCTGCTTGTGCTCTGTCTCCCTCTCAAAAATAAATAAACATTTAAAAAATGTTTTAAAAAGAAAAAAAAAGAAATGTGTAAAGTCCATCTGAGGAAAATTTGAAAAATCTCCTGAAACATACTAGAGTAGACAAGCAAATGAGAAGATGTCTCTTACTTTTGAATGGGGTGATTCAACGTAATTAAAGGTCAGTTCTAAGTTAGTTTATAAATTTAATTGTGATCCCCCCAATGTCAACAAGTTGACACTAAAGTTCATATGGAAAAATAAACATGCAAAAACAGACTGGAAAGATATGAGGGGGCAGTAGCTCTCTCAGTAATTAAAATACACTCTAAGACTCTCTGATTAAAACAGGGTGGGATTACTCTTGTAGGCAATGTGTAATTTTTAAAATCATTTAGATTTGGGGGTGCCTGGCTGCTCAGTCAGTGGAGCGTGCAACTCTTGATCTCAGGGTTGTGCGTTCAAGCCCCACCTTGGGTGTAGATATTACTTAAAAAAATAAAAAAAATAATCATTAAGATTTGTAATTCTTTGAATTATTTTGTGTCTCTCCTATTAACATTCCTGTGGTTTTGATAGGCAGGTTTGATAACCTGACCAGATAGCTGTAGTTTTTGTATTTTATTTGCTTGAGCAAATCACTTCTCAATTTTAGTTGTGATGGATAAGCCAGAGCTTTAAGCGAAATGTAGCATCTGGTGTTATTGAAGAATGACAGGTAGGTGAAATTAATACAGAGCAACCCCAGTAGATTTATGGATTGAATAGTCACAGTTTTTCTTTTAATCTGTTATGTAAGTTTATTAATTTAGTGAAAACAATGTTTTTACCCTAATGTGTACTCTACCAAATTTATATTTGTATTATTAACACAAAAGCAAATAAATATGCCTTCACTATTAAATTCTTCAACTGAATTTATAGTGGTTCTAATGCTAAAGTCAGATATTTTACCTCTAAGAGTAGGACCATTCAAACGTCTTGCTTTGATTTAATGAATTGAATGAAAAAAAATCTACCCATTATTGACATTAACATCCCTGATTTTCTCTTTGATGCACCTGATCCTAATGGATGTCAAATTGGCATAATTTATACTGCTTTTATAATTTTTTTACTAGTGAGGCCAACACTTGAACAGCAAAAATTGTGCAAGAAAATTCAAGAAATTGAAATGAGAGAAATTTTTTTTAATTAAAAAAATTTTTTTATACATTTATTTTTGAGAGACAGAGAGAGACAGAGCGTGAGCAAGGGAGGGGCAGAGAGAGAGAGAGAGTGAGACAGAATCAGAAGTAGGC
The DNA here is from genome assembly GCF_016509475.1 of Prionailurus bengalensis. Lineage (NCBI taxonomy): Eukaryota > Metazoa > Chordata > Mammalia > Carnivora > Felidae > Prionailurus > Prionailurus bengalensis. The sequence continues at coordinate 34,636,798 of NC_057345.1, forward strand.
TCCAGGCTCTGAGCTGCCAGCACAGAGCCTGGTGTGGGGCTGGAACCCACGAACCGTGAGATCACGACCTGAGCCGAAGTTGGACGCTTAACCGACTGAGCCACCCAGGCGCCCTTTAATTTTTTTTTTTTAATGTCTATTTATTTTTGAGAGAGACAGAGACAGAATGTGAGTGCGTTAGGGCCAGAGACAGAGAGGGAGACATCGAATCCGAAGCAGGCTCCAGGCTCTGAGCTGTCAGCACAGAGCCCAACGCGGGGCTTGAACTCACAAGCTATGAGATCATGACCTGAGCCGAAGTCGGACGCTCAACTGACCGAGCCACCCAGGTGCCCCTGAAATGAGAGAAATTGAGAACAAGCATGTGACCTGGATGAAAGCCATGTTTAACAGAATGATTTTTTTTTTTTTCAACGTTTATTTATTTTTGGGACAGAGAGAGACAGAGCATGAACGGGGGAGGGGCAGAGAGAGAGGGAGACACAGAATCGGAAACAGGCTCCAGGCTCTGAGCCATCAGCCCAGAGCCCGACGCGGGGGCTCGAACTCCCAGACGGCGAGATCGTGACCTGGCTGAAGACGGACGCCCAACCGACTGTGCCACCCAGGCGCCCCTCAGAATGATTTTTAAATGTATCTTGTGCAGTGACACAAGTTAAATCTGACTATTTTATAAGTAGCTGCTAATGTCTTAGTTTTTATGTGACTAGTAATTTCACTACATCCTCCATAGTGGATGGTACGTGTTAGCATTTTGTGCTTTTTACACATTTACATAAACTTTTTTGAGAGATGAAATACAATACATATATTTTTATTAAATATTCGCTTTTTAAGAAGTCACTGCTGTTGAGAGCCACCTGTTGGGTGGCTCAGTCAGTTAAGCATCTGACTCTTCATTTCTGCTCAGGTCATGATCTCACAGCCATGAGATGGAGCCCTGCGTTGGGCTCTGCATTGATAGTGTGGAGCCTGCTTGGGATTCTCTCTCTCTCCCTCTCTCTCTCCTCATCCCTACCCACCCCCCTCCCCCCCACAAAATACATAAACATTAAAAAAGTCACTGCTGTTGAAAGGATATATGGAAAAAGATTTTTTAATTTTTTTAACATTTATTTTTGAGAGACAGTGAGACAGAGCACAAGTGGGGGAGGGGCAGAGAGTGAAGGGGGGACGCAGAATCTGAAGCAGGCTCCAGGCTCTGAGCTGTCAGCACAGAGCCTTAGGCAGTGCTCGAACTCACGGACTGCAAGATCATGACCTGAGGCGAAGCTGGCTGCCCAAACAACTGAGCCACCCAGGCGCCCCGGAAAATTTTAAAATAAGTTACTGAGCAATAATATAAATATTTATAGATTGACAACTTAAATGACAAAAGCAGCAATAACATTTGATTATTCTCTATACAAACTATGATGCAATTGTTCAACCTCTATTTCACAAACTTACGTAATGAAAAGCTAGCCTCTAATTTTCTGATTCCCAGTAATACTGTTCATTGGGAAACTGATGTTGGGCTTATAACTAAAGGTCACGGTGCACAGAGCCTAAGGCAAAATCGGCTGGTAAACCAAGTGTCTAGGTGACCAGAGGAGAGCAACAGCAATGTCATTGGTCACTTGTTTCCAAAGGCACTTGGTTTAATCAGCTAGTGTCCTGTAATTTGTCCCTGGAAGAGAAGTGTGACGGCACAGTTACATGTGTGCACATCTACGTGACCAGAAAGGGTCAGGAGAAAGAGATAGAGGTCATCTCTGTTCATCCTTCATATTTTACCATTTGTTAAAGTAGGAACTTTGTTTACTGCACATGCATTTCGTGTGGTGCTAGAAGAAATATGGAAACTGGGGATCTACCAAATTCATCATAGCTTATTGAAGTGCAGCTATTAATAATACCATTCTGCTCACCAACAACGCCAATGTGTGCATTTCTTTCCCATACTAAGCCGATGTCAACTCTCACGATGGTACCTCCTACTGGACCAGGTCTGGAAAGAAAGAGACAGTCACAGTTTTAACCAATGTATGCCAAGCATAAGTCTTTAAATGTTTTATTTATTTATTTATTTATTTATTTATGAGAGGGAGAGCGAGAGCAGGGGAGTGGCGGGGGTCGGGGGAACAAAGGATCCGAAGCAGGCTCTGCACTGATAGCAGTGAGCCCTGATGCGGGGCTCAAACTCACGAGAGATCATCACCTGAGCTGAAGTCGAACACTCAACCGACTGAGCCATCCAGAAGCCCCCCAAGCATAAGTCTTTAAAAGAAAAAGCAAAAATTATGTTATCTGAATTGCCAGTTGCCTTGATAGCTACGTGCAAGTACTTGTAGTGTCCCATTTGTACTGTTCGTTGCCAAAGCATTATATGTGCAAAGTGTTAGGAGGCTTAAAGCTGCACAATATGGTGTCAGTATCCTGCCCGTGATTGATGGAGCTGGCAGAGGGCACTTACACAGTGTTGGGAGAAGCTAGCAAGTCAGACCGTAAAGACATAAAAGATGTTGGCAAAGGAGATTGAATCTGCAGGTTTTCTTTTGAAGACTTTTGAGGTTGGGGCACCTGGGTGGCTCAGTCGGTTAAGCGTCCGACTTCGGCTCAGGTCATGATCTCATGGTCTGTGAGTTCGAGCCCCGCATCGGGCTCTCTGCTGACAGCTAAGAGCCTGGAGCCTGTTTCAGATTCTATGCCCCCCTCTTCCTCTGACCCTCCCCTGTTCATGCTCTCTCTCTCTCTGTCTCAAAAATAAATAAATGTTAAAAAAAAATTAAATTGAAGACTTTTGAGGTCAAAACGAAGGATAGAAAATTACTATAATAGGGGTGTTGTGCATGTGTGTAGTTTTCTTTTCTTTTCTTTTTTTTTTAAGATTTTATTTTTAAGTAATCTCCACACCCAACGTGGGCTGGAACCCACAACCCTGAGATCAAGAATCACCCGTTCCACCAACTGAGTCAGCCAGGAACCCCTGTGGTTTTCTTTTGTTTTTTAACATTTCAATCTCTCCAATAGATATAGAAGAGATGCTATTATTTGAAAGAATGACTAGTTCCACTGTTTTCTCTGCAGAACTTCTGTCACTGCACTGAGCTTGTTACTGATCACTCCTTTCCAACCATATTTTCCCAAGTGTTTAAATTTTTTTTGATAATGAAATGTTTGATAGACTTTTGGTAAATTAGGTTCTGGACCCAATTCCAACTGTCAGGGGAGACCCCCACACCACCACCAAGCGATTCTCTCGACACCAGCTGGGTGTCCCACAATTTTACTCAATTCTGACACTGTTTATCCAGAGATAGTGTCAGATCCCACAGGTTCAGGGATCAGTCTTGTAAGACCATCCCCTCCCCGCCCCCCACCCCAACTTAAGACACCAAATACCGGGGTGCTTGGTTGGCTCGGTTGGTTAAGCATCTGACTTCAACTCAGGTCATGATCTCACGGCCTGGCTCGTGAGTTTGAGCCCTGCGTTGGGCTCTGTGTTGACAGCTCGGAGCCTGGAGCCTGCTTCGGACCCTTCCCTGCTCGTATTCTGTCTGTATCTCAAAAACATAAATAAACATTAAAAAAAATTTTTTTTAAGGGGCACCTGGGTGGCTCAGTTGGTTGAGCATCCAACTTTGGCCCAGGTCATGATCTCACAGTCTGAGTTCAAGGCCTGCGTCGGGCTCTGTGCTAACAGCTCAGAGCCTGGAACCTGCTTCGGATTCTGTGTCTCCCTCTCTCTCTCTGCACTTCCTCTGTTCACACACTTCTCTCTCTCTCTCTCTTTCTCTCTCTCTCTCTCTCAAGAATAAACATTAAAGGGGCGCCTGGGTGGCGCAGTCGGTTAAGCGGCCGACTTCAGCCAGGTCACGATCTCGCGGCCCGTGAGTTCGAGCCCCGCGTCAGGCTCTGGGCTGATGGCTCAGAGCCTGGAGCCTGTTTCCGATTCTGTGTCTCCCTCTCTCTCTGCCCCTCCCCCGTTCATGCTCTGTCTCTCTCTGTCCCAAAAATAAATAAATGTTGAAAAAAAAAATTAAAAAAAAAAAAAGAATAAACATTAAAAAAATCTTTAAAAATTTTTTTTAAATGGCCTTAAACATATATGAAAAGATGTCTAACCTCACTCACAGAAAAAAATGCGAAGTCAATTTACTCTGATACACTATTTTTCACCCATCAGATTGGTAAAAATGTTAAATTATGTCACATTCTGTTGGTGAGGCTGTGGGGAAACACCCTCTTACACACTGCTAGTGGGAATACAAACCAGTACAACTTTTGAGGGGGGGTGGATTTAGCAAAATCAATCGAAGCTGTATAGGCATTTAGGATCTTTTGATCCATCTTTCCCACTTCCAGAAGACATGCTTCCAACAGTACAAAAATAGTTATGGACAAGGTTATCCATTGTAACGTTGGTTGTAATTGCAAATCATTGGAGGCAACCTAAATGGCAGACACAGGAAAGTGGTGAACTGTGGTACGTACGTACAAATGAGTACTACGCACTGTAAGAAAGAATCTACCCGAACAGATATGGAGTGATTTCCAGTATATATTGTTAAGGAAATAAAGCCAAAATGCAAAAGAGCACCTATAGTATGTGACCTTTTATGTAAGAAAGAAGAGAAAATAAGAAAATATGTATGTATATGTTCATTTGTGCAAAAGAAGCACAGAATGGAGAGATCAGAAGTAAGTGAGACTGATCCACTTGGGTAGAATGGGGTGGAAAGAATGGGGGATAGAAGTGGGGTGCCAACAATGGGAAAGGGGAGAGATGCTTTGAATCATACTAATGTTTTATATAGTAAAAACAGAAACAAACAAACAAAAACCAAGAATGGGGGAAGCCTACAGTAGAATATAAAGAAACAGATGAAACAAAATGTATTTCAAATGAAAAACATAACCACACTGAAGGGGGGGAAAAGAGCCAATTCAAATAACTCTGGAACACAGAATTACTGGTATATACTCTCCAGTGAAAGAAAAAGAGAAATACTGAGGTCTGTTTAACATTGAGATCTGGTTTGTTTCCTTGCAATGGTATAGGCTAGATTTTTCTTCTTTTCCCCCACCCTCATCCTACACTAGATTTTTTCAAACTTCTTTTTCCGTGTATTTCAGGACTGAAACTATGAGCCATGTTTCTCGCCGTTGGAGAAGGAAGTTACAAACATGGAAAGAGGGAAGGCTGGAATGAACCCTGTGGAACTGGATGGGAGTTCAATAATCCATTGAGTCAAACAGGAATCCATGAGTCCATACCTTTATAGCTAAATAAACAAGGAAGAAGGAAAAGTTCTTCCATATAGTAGAATGCCAACTAGTAAATAAATGTAGGATTCCATAGTAGTAACAATTGGGATTCAGGCAAGAATCACCAGTGGATAGTAAAACTAGTGGATGAATTAACGTAATTTCAAAGATTCTCCCCACAAAATACTAATTGATTATGAAAGGAAAAATAGTAACTGATCTCTAAGTATCTGGGGATTTTCAAGCTACCTTTGTATTCTTGACTTCTAGTTTAATTCTACTATCATCTGAAGGCAGACATTGTAGGATTTCTAGTCTCTTAAAGTTGTTAAGATGTAGTTTAGCGCCTAGCATGTGGTCTATCTTGTTCCATGCGAACTTAAGAAGAATCTCTTTGGGGCGCCTGGGTGGCGCAGTTGGTTAAGCGTCCGACTTCAGCCAGGTCACGATCTCGCCGTCCGTGAGTTCGAGCCCCGCGTCGGGCTCTGGGCTGATGGCTCAGAGCCTGGAGCCTGTTTCCGATTCTGTGTCTCCCTCTCTCTCTGCCCCTCCCCCGTTCATGCTCTGTCTCTCTCTGTCCCAAAAATAAATAAACGTTGAAAAAAAAATTAAAAAAAAAAAAAAAGAAGAATCTCTTTTCTGCTACTGTTGGATGAAATAGTCTATAGGATGTCAATTATATGCAGTTGATTGATGGCACTGTTGAGTTCAACCATGCCCTTACTGATTGCCAACTGATCTGTCCATATCTAATAGAGAGCATTGAAGTCTCTCTGAACTTGTATCCGTTTTTACCTCACATATTTTGTTCTATTGTTAGGTGCCTACACGTTAGGGTTTGTTATGTCTTCTTGGAGAACTGACCCTTTTATCATTATGTAATGCCCTTCTTTATCCCTGATAATTTTTCTTGCTCTAAGTTCTGAAATTAATATAGCCACTCAAGCTTTCCTTTGCTTAGTGTTAGCATAGTATATCTTTCTCTATCCCTTTACTTTTAATCTACATATGTCATTGTATTTAAAGTGGGTTCCTTAATCCCCACTACTGGAGCAAACTGAGTTAGAGTATAGAACATACCTTCTGATCTTCTTCAAAAGTTTTCATACTTCTTCTCTCTTGCTAAAATGAAAGTATTATATACCATGAAAAGATTAAGTGGTCTCTTGGAGAAACATTTAATTAGGGCTTGGTTTTTTCATCCAGTCTGACAATCTCTGTCTTTTGACTGGTGTGTTTAGACCATTGAATTTAAAGCGATTTTTGAGACAGTTGGATTAATATCTACTATATTTTTTTTAATTTTTTTTTCAACGTTTATTTATTTTTGAGACAGAGAGAGACAGAGCTTGAACGGGGGAGGGGCAGAGAGAGAGGGAGACACAGAATCGGAAACAGGCTCCAGGCTCTGAGCCATCAGCCCAGAGCCTGACGCGGGGCTCAAACTCACGGACCGCGAGATCGTGACCTGGCTGAAGTCGGACGCTTAACCGACTGCGCCACCCAATATCGACTATATTTGTTACTGTTTCCTGTACATCACCCTCGTTCTGTGTTCCTGTTTTTATCTCCATTCTTTTTTTTTTTTTTTTTTTTGCCTTTTGTAGTTTTACCGACCATTTAATTTTATTTTTTTGAGAGGGAGAGAAAGAGGGTGCACGTGCATACAAGTGAAAGAGGGGCAGAAAGAGAAGGAGTGAGAGAAACTTAAGCAAGCTTCATGCTCAGCACAGAGCCCAACGCAAGGGTGAATCTCACAACCCTGAGATAATAACCTGAGCCGAATTAAGAGTCTGGTGCTTAACCGACTGAGCCACTCAGGCGCCCCGTACTGAGCATTTTATATGATTTCATCTTCTCCCCTTTCTTAGGATAGCAATCAAAATATTTTTAGCATAGAAATAAAATTGTATTTTTATTTTTTATTTTTGTAATGGAGATATTTGTGATCATATTAACATCACTAGTAAAAGGACACATAGAATCATGTGTCTCCTGATACAATGCAGTGAGAACGGCACAACATTCTTACCTGGTATTCCTGCCAAAAAATGCATAATCTTAATCACGAGGAAACATCAAACAGACTCAAATTAAAGGATATTCCACGGAGTAACTTGGTTGTATTCTTCAAAAATGTTAAGGTCATGAAGGACAAGGAAAGACTGAGGAATTGTTCCAGAATAAGGCTTTGTAGCATAACAACTGAATGTAACTCATGGTCCTGGATTTTCCTTGCTTAGAATGAATATTATTTGGACAATTGGCAAAATTGGAACAAGGCCATTTAGCATTGTATCGGTACTAATTTCTTTATTATGATATTTATATTGTGATTATATAACAGAATGTCCTTCTCTTTAGGAAATATGCACTAAAGTACTTAGGGATAGATAGGTAAAGCAAATGTGATAAGATGTTAATATTTGAAGAATCTGAGTGAAGGGTATGTAGGAATTTTTTGCATCATTCTTGCAACTGTTCTGTAAATCGGACATTATTTGAAAACAAAAAATAAAAAATTGCAAGTGTTTAGTTTGCTGGTATGTAGATGGTGTTAAAAGAGTGCTGTAATAGCTTTATTTTAAAATGCTAATGTTTAGGGGCGCCTGGGTGGCTCAGTCGGTTAAGCGTCCGACTTCAGCTCAGGTCAGGATCTCACAGTTTGTGGGTTGGAGCCCCGCATTGAGCTCTGTGCTGACAGCTTGGAGCCTGGAGCCTGCTTTGGATTCTGTGTCTCCCTCTCTCTCTGCCACTCTGTAGCTCACACACACTCTCTCTCTGTCTCTCTCTAAAATACAAATATTAAAAAGTTTAAAATAGGGGCGCCTGGGTGGCGCAGTCGGTTAAGCGGCCGACTTCAGCCAGGTCACGATCTCGCGGTCCGTGAGTTCGAGCCCCGCGTCGGGCTCTGGGCTGATGGCTCAGAGCCTGGAGCCTGTTCCCGATTCTGTGTCTCCCTCTCTCTGCCCCTCCCCCGTTCATGCTCTGTCTCTCTCTGTCCCAAAAATAAATAATAAAAAATGTTGAAAAAAAATTAAAAAGTTTAAAATAAATAAAATAAAATGCCGATGTTTGTGGTGCTCCAGAAATTAAATCCTTTGCAACTATTTCACTTACAATGAACATTTTAAATATCGACTTAAAAATATGTGACAATTTTTAGGATAGTGAAACCATTCTGTATACTGTAACAATGGTTACATGTCACCATACATTTGTCAAGACCAATAAACTGTGCAACCCCAGGAGTGAACCATAATGTAAACTACGGTCTTTGGGTGATAATGATGTGTCAATGTAGGTACATCAACTGTAGCAAATATTACCACTGTGATGTGGCATGTTGATAATGGAGGAGGTTGTACATGTGAAGGGGTAGGAGGTATTTATATGGGAACTCTCTGTACTTTCTGCTCAATTTGTGTGTGTGTATGTGACTTTAAAACTGTTCTAAAAAAATGAAGTCTATTAAAAATGTGTGAGAGAATACATACATTTTTCAAGTCTTTAGGGGTAAGTGAGCAAAATAATTTGGGCTCACTTCCTTAGGAGGATCTGAGCACATGTTCACCAGAATATTTGTATAAAACCAATCATAGCATCATTTTGACTATCACCTCAACAACCTTATTATTGTGCATCAAGAGCAGAAGAGATAAATATATTGTAACATATTCATATTCATATGGAAAACTGTTCAGCGATAAAAATGTGCTACAGTGTCACAAATGAATCTTACGGATTGAGTGCACGAAACACTATATAAAGGAGTCCATTTATATAGAGGTCAAAAAAGTCAAACTAAACTATATTATTTAGAGACATACACATGAAATTCAGGATCACAGTTACCTTTGGGGATACAAAGGGGCTTATGGTCTGGAAAGAAGTCTTTTGTGGATGAGGGGCTGCTTTTGGGTGGTAATTAAGTTCTATTTTTTTATTTGGGTGATAGTTAATGGATGTTCACATTAGAATAAGTCCTTCACATTTACATTTTATGCACTTTTATGTGTGTGTTACATTTCATAATAGAAGTGTTTTAAAAACAAGCAGTGCTTATAAAGGATTTGAAGGAACCCCCGAAACAAAGCACAATCTCACATTTTCATGACGTCAGTCTCCTCGTGTTTGAATTTGGCAGACCTGATCACTGGAAAAAATGCATTGATGGAGGAGGACAAAAGCAGCGGTGTGGCCTGGGAAGGGTAATTGGCATCAGCCACAGCAGTGCTTCTAAAATGTTAGACGCCCACAAATCCCCTGGGGATCTTGCTAAAATGAAGATTTTGATTCCACAGTTCTGGAGAGGGACTAGAGATCCTGCATTAAAAAAAAAAATTTTTTTTAATGTTTATTTATTTGTTTATTATTAAAAAAAATTCTTCTTAACATGTATTCATTTTTGAGAGTGAGAGAGACAGAGCGTGAGCAGGGTAGGGGCAGAGCAAAGGAGACACAGAATCCGAAGCAGGCTCCAGGCTCTGAGCTGTCGGCACAGGGCCCAACACGGGGCTTGAACTCACAGGCTGTGAGATCATGACCTGAGCTGAAGTCGGGCGCTTAACCAACTGAGCTACCCGGGCGCCCCTATGTTTATTTATTTTGAGAGAGAGTCAGCATGAGCGGGGGAGGGGCAGAGAGAGAGAGAGAGAGAGAGAGAGGGAGACACAGAATCTGAAACAGGCTCCAGGCCCTGAACTGTCAGCGCAGAGCCTGATGCCGGTCTCGAACTCACAAACTGTGAGATCATGACCTGAGCCAACTTTGGACGCTCAACCGACTAAGCCACGAGGCATCCCAGGGATTCTGCATTTTTAACAAGCTCCCATGTGATGCCTATATTGCTAGTTCATGAACCACACTTGAAGTAGCAAAAGAGCTAGGGCATTTCCAGGTAGAAGTCAGTTTAAGAGTTTTGAAGGATCATACGCCTTTTTTTTTTTTTTTTTTAAAGGTAACTACAACAAAAGCTAAGGCATGTAACATAGTATAAGGACAGTTAGAAATGTTTTCTCCTCTGGAGGTGGAAAAAATTTTCCACAGTGGCCTATAATTATACATCACTTCAAGTAGAACAAGGAAAAATATAGATCATAACATTCACAAGCAGCGAAGGAATACGCTGGAGCAAGGCTAACAAGTTCAACCTGTCTGCACAGTGTGCGAAAGGCAGAGGGAACCTCTTCACACCCTCCTGCTGAAACCAAGACTTCCCATGTGGAACTTTCCTGGTGAATCTCACTGACCTGTCAAGATGGGTATTTGGGGAGAAATTCACATAAAATGTTTTTAAATTGGTGATGACTGCAAAGCCATCATGAGCTTCTCTCGTTGCAGGAACTGGAAACGGGCAGGATTTAACCGGGGCGTTTATTAAGGATTATATGATCAGAAGAAGGGGTATTTCATAGCTGATCGGCTGGGTGTTAGAGAATGTTATTGCCTGTTTTTAGGAGGAAGCTGTCACAGGAGAGCCACTGCAGGAGGAAGTTTGTATCAGTGTGACTGCCACCCGTGAGGCCACCAAACATCCCAGAAAACACAATTATAAATGTTTCCGGAGGACTAATGAAGAGGGGATACTCTCCATTAGTCATTTTATGAGGCCTGCATAACCTCAATACCAAAACCTGACAAGGACACTTTGAGGAAGGAAAATTATAGGCCAATCTCACCCATAAACACAGATGGAAAAAATTTTAAACTCCCTTAGTACACCATATCAATAGGCAGAAAAAGCATTTGATAAAGCTTAATATCCACTCTTGAAAACGTTTAGCAAACTAAGACTAAAATGACATGTCTAACTTGATAAAAGCTATTTGCAAAACCCCATAGCAAGCAGCAAAACTTTTTGAGCCAGGAACAAGCCATGGATGCCTAAAACCATTACTTCAATTTAACGTTGTACTTGAGGTATAAAAAGGATGCAATGTATAAAAAGGAACAAAATGAAATAAAAGGTGAATGATTGGAAAGGAAGAAATAAAGCCAGTATCATTCCAGATGCTATGATTATCTATATTTAAAAACCTTAAATAATCTAAAAATTATTATAATTCAGTATAGTGGCTAGATATGAAATCAACATAAAAATCAATTGTATTTCTATATTCCTGTAAGAACCCAGAATTGAAATTGAAAAAAATTCACAAGGGCATTAAAAAAAATGAAGTCGTAGTGATGAGGGAGCATAAGGCAAGCTGAGAGCAAAGCACATGCTAACAGCACCCCCACCCCAGGTAGGATATGTGTGATATTCCTCTGACACTCCTGGATGCCCAAGAACCAAGGAAAGGAAAGAAAACAAATGATTGACTGACAGACATCAGTCATTCAGGACAGGAATCACCTTCAGTGTACGGAAAACTTAGTAAAGTACAAGAAAAAGGCAATCTTATCCATAGCCTAATCTCCAGAAACCTATGGACTCCATTTCCTGGAGCCTTAATATCACCCTCGTCAGGATGTAAGGAGGTTTGGGGCACCTGGGTGGCTCAGTCGGTTAAGCATCTGACTTCGGCTCAGGTCATGATCTCACAGTTCTTGAGTTTGAGCCCCACGTCGGGCTCTGTGCTGGCAGCTCAGAGCCTGGAGCCTGCTTTGGATTCTGTGTCTCCAGCTCTCTCTGCCCTTCCCCCGCTCCTGCTCTATCAAAATGAATAAACATTTAAAAAAATTTTTTTAAAAAAGATGTAAGTAGGTTTAAGTGCTTGCCATGGTGATGTGGGAAACAAAGGCAAACGAAAAAATTAAATTCCCTTACTGCCTACAGCCCATTGACAAGTCCTTGAAATAAGCAGAGTGACCTTCCTCTAGGAGCTCAGCTGCTTCAATGATAACACTTTGCTAGGGGGGGAAAAGGGAATCTTCACTTAACATTATCCTGACCTCCCCCCCCTCCGCCCAGCATCCTGTGAGTCTCCTTAAACACATAAAAATTCCTTTGCAAACCTCCTTTATCTTTAGCCCCCAATTACATGTTGGCAATTATACTCCAAGCGTATGATCCCTGATATACATCTGAAGGGTCCCATGATGAGGTTTTACTAAACAGTAATAAATGATGTTTTCCTAACAACAACTGTCCCCTCAAGGTGCTGGAAACCTTGCTTCCAAAATTTCTTAGAGACTTACGCTGTCTCTAACCCCTTCCCAACCTGAAGGTATATAATCAGTCACTCTTCATAACCCCAGTGCAGCTCTTCCTGTCCACGGATCCTGTCCCCATGCTTTAATAAAATCACTTTTTTTTGCACCAAAGACGTCCCCAAGAATTCTTTCTTGTCTGTTGGCTCCAACACCCCCCCCCCCCCACCATTCTGAAACATCCTCACTAGGAATAAGTCTACCAAATAGGTGTAAGATCTCTTCTGGGAAAATGATAAAACTCTAATAAGAGACATTACAGGAGATCTAAATAGATGGAAAGATATAATATGGTCTGGAAGAGTCAATATTTTAAATGTATCAAATTTCTCCACGTGGATTTATAGAGTCATTGCAGTCTCAAAAAAGAAAAAAAAATCCCAACATGACAAGAATATTGTAAAATATTTGTGGAAATAAAAAGGGCTAAGAATTACCAATTACCTCCCGAGAAAAACAAGGTGCTATGTCCTACACCACCAGTGAACAATAGAAATCTATTGTAGAAATCAATTAGAAATCTACTGTAATTAAGTCCATTTGGTATTGATGCAGGGATTGGCCAATGGAGAAATATGGGTTTAAACAAAGGAAGCACATACCTACCATTGGTCAAGAGGACTAGCTAGTCCCGGGGGCCTCATCACATAAATTACTATCTTCCTTGGAAGTGTTTTTCTCCAAAGTCTGGAGCCAGAGTCTCCCTGAACAAGTGTAGCAATGGCTGTAAGAAGTGCCCTAATGAGAGCTGGGAGAATGCCTTAGGCTACAAGCATCATCAGGGGACATTTCTCCTAGGAGATTTAGTAACTCAGTTTATATAAGGAGCACACTCAAATTGAGTCAATATGGGCCCTTCAAAAAAGTTACTCAAATTAGATTTCAGATAGAACTTCTGCACTGTTCAAGGTGATTACAGGGAAGGGTAGAAAACGGAACGGGGAGTAGGAGGAAGTAGAAAGAAAATAAAACAACCCTGAGAGAGACGTGAGGACAAAAACACAAAGAGAGAATCTAAGGTGAAGTCAGAGACTGGAAGAGACAAAAGAGTAAGAAATTATTTATGGAGTAACAGAACTCAAGTCCAGTACATCTGAGCCTCTTTCCCGTTCCTCCCTCTCTCCCCCACAGGTCAGGTTTTACCACATATACTTAGAGAAGGGAAGAGGTGTGGTCTGCCCCTTCATTCAATTCTTTATCTGTTCAGCGTTGCTTTTTTATTCAAATAGAGCAGAAGAAAGGAGCTGGAAATGGACAGTTACCTCTGATTTATCTGGTTGCAGAGATGATCCTCTTTAGGATGGAAAGGAGGAAGGGTGGGGGTTGATGGAGATGAGAACAGAGGTGGGACTGTAATGATGATGGTAATGGATTGATGAATAGGAGACCAGAGTTTTAAATTGCACTGAATGACCAGGAGCTAATGAGCCTACTCAAGATATTGTTAAGGCATTGGAAAGGGAAATGTGGCAAGTGAGGTTGGAGGCAGTGATTAGAAAACAATAAAAGTTTCATGTTTGTGCCCCAGTTGAATTTCAGACCATCCAACCAGCCAGTTACCTGCTGTCACAATTAATGAAGGGAAGCAGCCTTTAGAATGGAGTTGGGAGGCCAGAAGGGGGCGCTCTCCCGCTCGGAGGAGTGGGAGTGTGCCGCGGTCAACGGCCGGCCCCAACAGGAAGAGACGCACCTTGCAAGTCCTCACTTCTTTAGCTACTACTTTACTATCCCAGGAGGAGCAAGAAAGGTTTCCTCCTCCCCTCGCAACAGCCTCCCTACGGAGAGACCGTCACAACTCAGCCAATGAAGAGCCACTACACTTTGAACTCCTAGTTCACGCCAATGGACTTCCTTTTCCCTTCTAAACCAGCGTTCCTCCCTTCTGCTCTCTGGCCTTGCCTGTGGCTGTCCAGTAGCTTGTTTGTCCCGGATTGCGATTCTCTGCTATTCCCGAATAAACCGTTGTTTTTTTTTTTTCCCTGATAGAATAACCGGCAGTTTTAGTTTTTTAAGGTTAATGCTGATGTTTAGAGTTTCTTTTCCCACAACCTTGATGTGTGTTCTTCTGACCTTACCTAATAGTGAGCTTAGAGGTTTCAAAAGTCAGAGAAAGCCATACTAAGAAAGCCTTGCCCAGAGAGGTGCCTGGGTGGCTCAGTCGGTTAAGCGTCTGACTTCAGCTCAGGTCATGATCTCGAAGTTTGTGAGTTTGGGCTCTGTGCTGACAGCTCAGAGCCTGGAGCCTGCTTCGGATTCTGTGTCTCCCTCTCTCTCTGCCCCTCCCCTGCTCACATTCTCTCTCTCTCTCTCTCTCTCTCTCTCTCTCAAAAATAAATAGACATTAAAGAAAATTTAAAAAAAAAAAAAAAGGAAAGAAAGCTTTGCTCAGAGATTCTGAAAGGTTCCTGCCTTTTTATCAGTGCTGGGAACTCAGCAGTGGAAGAGCCACCCAGTTGCCTTCTGTTAAGATGAGCAGTAGAAACCCATGGGCTATAGTCTTGTCTTTTCCCCACTCTCTAGAGCAAACTCCAGGAACTTCGTTTTTGCTGACTCTTTCTCCCCTTTTGTTCCCTTTTGATTCTTTGTTTTTGTGTCTGGATATTGGCCAGGTCTGTTTGTGACTTGTCGAGCTTGTGTTTTGGGCTCTGTCCCTTTCCAATAGCTGGTCGGTGAACAGAAGATATCAGACCACTGTGGACTGCATTGCCGAGGGCACAGTGTGTACACAAGAGCCTAATTGTGGTGGTGAATTTTCCCCACGGGAGCAGTGATGGTCAGGAATCTGGTTTTATGGTTTGACCATTGGTCTCTGCCAGGTGAATGATGAGCTCTTTCTGTTGGGTGAGATGTGACGGAGAATCTGGTTTGTTAGAAATGAGAAAAGCCTAAGGTGCCTGGCTGGCTCAATCAGAAGAGCATGTGACACTTGATGCTTGATCTTGGGGTTGTGAGTTCGAGCCCCATGTTGTGTATAGAGATCACTTAAATAAATAAAACTTAAAAAAAAAATTAGAAAAGCCTTAAATCTGATTGTATGGGTGTGAAGTATTTTTTTATCTCCTAAGGGTATTAACAAATTAGATTACAAAGACTTTCGAATTAAAAGATGTTTGTTCTGATTGGCTTATAGAGACTAACACCAGCTTACATAAATCCAATATTGCTCAAACTCCCTGAAAACGAAAAAGCTGAACTTCTAATACTTTAAAGGGGTTAAACAAAACAAAACATTTTCTCATAGAAACTGCTACCCCCGAGCAAGTTTCTGGAAAACCGGAGTTTATGCAATCAAGCAAGATTGAATGCTTGCACAAGTCAGACTGACTTAAAATTTTACCTTAGAAAATATGCCTTTTGTTTGGGCGCCTGGGTGGCTCTGTCGGTTAAGTGGTTAATTGTCCGATTTTGGCGGAGGTTATAATCTCGCGGTTTGTGAGTTGGAGCCCTGCGTCGGGCTCTGTGCTGACAACTCAGAGCCTGGAGTCTGCTTTGGATTCTGTGTCTCCCTCTCTCTCTGCCCCTCCCCTGCCCACACTCTGTCTCTCTGTCTCTGTCTCTCTCTCAAAAATAAATTTAAAAAAACATTAAAAAGAATTTAAAAAATAAAAAAGAAGAGAATGAACAAGCAGAAAAGAAGACCCAGAGGAGAAGTCCATGTGAAAACACAGAGAAAAAGGCCACGTGAGATTTAAGGGGTGCGTCTACAAGCCAAAGCTTGCAAAGGATTGCTGGCCATCCCCAGAAGCTAGGGGGCATGCCAGGCACACAGATACCCTCTAACAGACCTGTAGGGAATAAACTAATAAAAAAGAAAGAAAGAAAATATGCCTTTTTCCTGATTTTACCAGTGTAGAGTGTAATACAAACATAATTTTTAGTTTATTTCACTTTTCAGATTTGTTTTTAGTTTCTCATGAAGAGAATTGCGGAGCTGAACATTCTAAGACACAATAGACTGCTCTGCCCCTGTTGCTCCTGGTACAGCCCCAATCTCCTCTATTATAACTTTTACTGAAGGTCTAGGTTCTGCTGCACAGACGGAACAGGGAGGTAGGACACTGAGAACCATCTATCATTTATGAACATTAAAAAAAATTCTTTTAGGTTCCTGGATCGAAGTCCAACAATTGTGGGTACATTTGTGCCCACTTCCCCACACCAACGAGGAATTCTCGGACACCATTAGTGTGTCCAAAATTCAACTGAATTCTGACACTATATACCCAAAGGTAGCCTCAGATTCCACAAGTTAAGGGTTTAACACAAGGTTCCCCCACAAGGTAGGACTCTACACGACTGCTCCCACCACCCCAACCGCAGAAGCCAGTCCCAAATCTAGAACGTTACCGGCACTTCTGACTGATTGGCATGATTCCTTCCTCAGGTTCAGTTAATTTGCTAGAATGGCTCACAGAACTTAGAGGAAAGCATTTTACTAACTAGATCACAGGTTTATTGTAAAAAGGATATAACTCAGGAACACCCAGATGGAAGAGATGCACAGGGCAGCCTTCCAAGCCCTCGCCAGGCACGCCACTCTCCCCAAATTTCCATGTGTTCACCAACCCAGAAGCTCTCTGGACCCTGTCTTTTTGGGTTTCCATGGAGGCTTCCTTACAGAGGCATGAGTGATTAAATCATTGGTCATTGGTGATTGGGTCAACCTCCAGGCCCTGTCCCCTCCCCGGAGGTCAGGGGCACAGGACCAAAAGTCCCACTCCTCCAGTCACCTGATTGTGTCCTCTGATGACCAGTCCCCATCCTTAGGTGGCCTAGGGGTTTTTCAAAAGTTATTTTGTTAGCATAACAAAAGACAGCTTTATGACTCTCATTTAAGAAATTCCAAGGGTTTTGGGACCTCTGCGCCTGAAATGAAAGGAAAACCAAATATATATCTCTAATTATAAATGACAATATCACACAATCTGTAGTTTATACGAACACATGAAAAAATCCCCCACTGCCATACACATCCCTTTTATACCTTCTTAAAATGGCAATTAAAATGAAAGTTTTAACTACTGCATAACATATAAAAGTAAGAAACAGGTGGACGTTAAAGAGGGCGGTTTGGACTGGGAGTCAGGTATGGCCTTTGGCCTCAGGCCAGCTGGGGCAGTGCTTACACGCCATCCAGACTGAAGACTGTGTGTAGTCCATTGTTATCAGCACATCACTCAGCTCTTTTGTGACAGGGACGGCTTGTTGTGGGCACTTCTCACCCCTGAGAATGTGGGACCTCAGCAGAACCTAGGGAGAACTCAACTGAGAATGGGCACAGGACAGCTAAGGCGGCGATTCTCCATAAAGCCGGACAAGCAACCGCCACTGCACCCTGTGGATAGCCTGTGACAGGGCCGCCCCGGGCATTGTGTGGCTTTGCCTTCTCTCTGGCCCTCAGACCCCGCTCCTCACCACTGAGAGAAGACAGCCCTCTTTTAAACATCTCTCTTGTTCCCGGGGATGCTTGGAGGACTGAGTGGTTTAGTGCTTGAAGGAAAAATGCCCTGGAGATGTCTGCTTTTGGTGGGAGGAAACGGATGCACAGGGTGACTGTCTGTAGCTGTCTGTCCTGGAGAAGCCCAATCAGATAATAAAGCTGAAAGAAAGAAAGAAAGGAAGGAAGGGAGGAAGGAAGGAATGAAGGAAAGAAGGAAACAGAGAAAGAAAGAAAGAAAGAAAGAAAGAAAGAAAGAAAGGAGGAAGGAAGGAAAGAAGGAAACAGAGAGAGAGAGAAAGAAAGAAAGAAAGAAAGAAAGCTAGATATATACTACACTTCTACACTTAGTGGCCAATGTTTGAGCATTCTATCTTACTTAGAAATTATCCAGATAACTAAAAATTATTACTTAATATTTACCTTTGGCTTTAAAGTTAACTAAGGATCTTGGGAATTTTATTTAAGCTGACATATTACAGAAGCTAATTACTGTTGATATCAAAGAGTTTGTCAGAATTATACTTCAATTTAGTTGAACACATCATTTTATGCTTAAAAAAATTTTTTTTAAACAGCTTTGAAAAAAGGGGCGCCTGGGTGGCGCAGTCGGTTAAGTGTCAGACTTCAGCCAGGTCACGATCTCGCGGTCCGTGAGTTCGAGCCCCGCGTCGGGCTCTGGGCTGACGGCTCAGAGCCTGGAGCCTGTTTCCGATTCTGTGTCTCCCTCTCTCTCTGCCCCTCCCCTGTTCATGCTCTGTCTCTCTCTGTCCCAAAAATAAACGTTGAAAAAAAAAATAAATAAAAAATAAACAGCTTTGAAAAAAAACAAAACAGCTTTGTTGGGGTGCCTGGGTGACTCACTCGGTTGAGCATCCAACTTTGGATTTCAGCTCAGGTCATGATCCCGGGGTCATGGGATAGAGCGCTGCATTGGGCTTTGTGCTGACAGTGTGGAGCCTGCCTGGGATTCTCTCTTTCTTCCTCTCTCTCTCTGCCCCTCCTCGACTCTCTCTCAAAATAAATAAATTTTTTTAAAAATTTAAAAAATAAAATAAAAGTCGAATTGTAGATTCCTTATGAAATCTCTGGACAGAGTTTACTTCTCTGGCCTGGTTAGCTGCTCAGTGCCACGTTGCCCTAGGTCTGCTGACCAGGCTACAAGAAGACTTTACTGCTGCTTGATGTAAATGAATCAGGCCAGATACCGTGAGGCCAGAGTTTTTCCATGGTCAAGAATAATCTTTGGAGAATATTTGTGGCCCCAACCGGGGACTTGTAAGAGAAATCATATAAAATTGGTAATAAGGCAAAAGGATGATGACATGTCCTTTTTTTTTTAAGTTTTTTTTTTTTTAAACTTCTTATTTTGAATGAATTTTCCATTTCCAGAGACTTGCAGTGATAGTGCACAGTGTTCTCATGGATCCGTCACCCAACATCTCACAAGGTTAATGTCTTATGTAAGCAGGAACAGTTTTTTGTTTTTTTAGTTTTCTTTTTTTTGTTTTTTTTTTACATTTATTTACTTTTGAGGAACAGAGTGAGACAAAGCATGAGCGGGGGAGGGGCAGAGAGAGAAGGAGACAATCTGAAGCAGGCTCCAGGCTCTGAGCAAGCGGTCAGCACAGAGCCTGATGTGGGGCTCCAACACACAAACTGTGAGATCATGACCTGAGCTGAAGTCGGAGGCTTAACCGACTGAGCCACCCAGGTGCCCCTGTTTTTTCAGTTTTTTTTTTTATAGTTAATGTTTTATTACTTAAAGCTATAACAGTTAAAAGCCCAGTTCTTCCTCAAGCTTTTATTTCATATACTGATTATATCATTCTTTTAAAAATATTTATACTGTTTCATATTCACATAATTCCATTTAAATTTGTATTGTTCTAATATTTCTTAACGTTCTATTTATAAATCCAGAAAACTTTATTTATCCCTTTAAGGTGGCTTTTACAATTCCTTACATTTCCTTAAGTTTTAGCTGCACATATAAAATAACATAGAAATTATAAAATAAAAATAAAAATAAAATAAATAAAATAGCATAATCTTTTCATGATTAGTCTTTCCAAAGGTTGATTTTTTTTAAAGTTTATTTATTTAAGCAATCTCAACACTCAATGCGGGGCTTGAACTCGTGACCCTGAGATCGAGAAAACCGCCAGAAGACTAGCAGAACAGACTCTCCAGAGCCAAGCGTAGACAAGAGGCCCACGGAAGAGTGTAGGAAAGGCAGAGAGGCGGTGCATGCTACAGGGACTGGTGGGAGGGAGCCTGGGCGGTGGAGGGGCAGCCCGCCTGGCAAGGCAGAGCCCCCAAGTCTGGCTTGCAAAAGCGGGGGCGCCGGACTGGGTGAGTTCTGACAGTCAGCGGGACTTAACATCTGGAATGTTAAAAGTCAACAGCTCTGCTCCAAGAGCAGGAGGGCGAGAGGACACCGGGAGGGAGAGGTGTTGAGCCCTGGAAGACAGAGCTCAGCTTGGAGGGGAACAAAGGCGTTGGCAAGCACCATCTCCCTCTCCCATCCCCCAGCCAAAATCCCAAAGGGAGTCAGTTCCCGTCCGAACTTGCTTGCACCAAGCAAACACCAGGTGCTGTGCTTCTGTGGATCCATCCCTCCGACGTGTCTGCCTACCTCCTGGTGCCACAGGGCCCCTCCCACAGGGGACCACCGAAGGCAAAGCGAGCTAAGCCTGCCGCTCCTGCCCCTGTGCACCTTGCAGATCCACCCCGCCAATACGCCAGATCCCATAGAAGCAGCACCACAAGCCTGGCAGTGTGCAAGTAGCCCAGACAGGGGCCACACTACTCCACAGTGAGCCCTGCCCCTGGGAGAGGGGAAGAGAAGGTACACACCAGTCTGACTGTGGCCCCAGCAGTGGCTGGGGGCAGACATCAGGTCTGACTGCGGCCCCGCCCACCAACACAAGTTACTCCAGACAGCACAGGGGAAGTGCCCTGCAGTTCCTCACCACTCCAGGGACTATCCAAAATGATGAAATGGAAGAACTCTCTTCAAAAGAAACTCCAGGAAATAGAGACAGCTAACAAATTGATCAAAAACAATTTAAGCAATATAATGGAACAAGAATTTAGAATAACAGTCATAAAGTTAATCGCTGGGCTTGAAAAAAGTAGAGGACAGCAGAGAATCTATTGCTACAGAGATCAAGGGACTAAGAAATAGTCATGAGGAATTAAAAAATGCTCTAAATGAGGTGCAAAATAAAATGGAGGCAGCCATAGCACAGATTGAAGAGGCAGAGGAGAGAATAGGTGAATTACAAGATAAAATTATGCAAAAAGAGAAGCTGAGAAAAAGAGATATTAAAAAAAATCCAGGAGTATGAGGGGAGAATTAGAGAACTAAGTGATGCAATCAAACAGAACAATATCCGTATAATAGGAATTCCAGAAGAGGAAGAGAGAGAGAAAGGGACTGAAGGTGTACTTGAATAAATCATAGCTGAGAACTTGCCTGATCTCGGGAAGGAAAAAGGCATGGAAATCCAAGAGACACAAAGAACTCCCTTCAGGCATAACTTGAATCAATCTTCTGCATGATATATCATAGTGAAACTGGCAAAATACAAGGATAAAGAGAAAATTCTGAAAGCAGCTAGGGATAAACAGGCTCTAACTTATAAAGGGAGACCCATAAGACTAGTGGCAGACCTAACTATGGAAACTTGGCAGGTCAGAAAGGAATGGCAGGAAATCTTCAATGTGATGAACAGAAAAAATATGCAGCTGAGAATCCTTTATCCAGCAAGTCTGTCATTCAGAATAGGAGAGATAAAGGTCTTCCCAAACAAACAAAAACTGAAGGAATTCATCACCACTAAACCAGCCCTACAAGAAATCCTAAGGGGGATTCTGTGAGTGAAATGTTGCAAGGACCACAAAGGACCAGAGACATCACTACAAGCATGAAACCTACAGATGTCACAGTGACTTTAAACCCGTATCTTTCAATAATAATACTGAATGTAAATGGACTAAATGCTCCAACCAAAAGACATAGGGTATCAGAATTGATAAAAAAAACAAGACCCATATATTTGCTGTCTATAAGAGACTCATTTTAGACCTGAGGACACCTTCAGATTGAAAGTGAGGGGATGGAGAACTATCTATCATGCTACTGGAAGTCAAAAGAAAGCTGGAGTAGCAATACTTATACCTGACAAACTAGACTTTAAATTAAAGGCTGTAACAAGAGATGAAGAAGGGCATTATATAATAATTACAGGGTCTATCCATCAGGAAGAGCTAACAATTATAAATGTCTATGTGCCAAATATGGGAGCCCCCAAATATATAAAACAATTAATCACAAACATAAGCAACCTTATTGATAAGAATGTGGTAATTGCAGGGGACTTTAATACTCCACTTACAACAATGGATATATCACCTATGCACAGGATCAATAAAGAAACAAGGGCCCTGAACGATACATTGGATCAGATGGACTTGACAGATATATTTAGAACTCTGCATCCCAAAGCAATAGAATATACTTTCTTCTCGAGTGCACATGGAACATTCTCCAAGATAGATCACATATTGGGTCACAAAACAACCCTTCATAAGTATAAAAGAATTGAGATCATACCATGCACACTTTCAGACCACAATGCTATGAAACTTGAAATCAACCACAGGAAAAAGTCTGGAAAATCTCCCAAAGCGTGGATGTTAAAGAACACCCTACTAAAGAATGAATGGGTCAACCAGGAAATTAGAGAAGAAATTTAAAAATATATGGAAACAAATGAAAATGAAAATACAACAATCCAAACGTGTTGGGGTGCAGCGAAGGCAGTCCTGAGAGGAAAATACATTGCAATCCAGGCTTATCTCGAGAAACAAGAAAAATCCCCAATACAAAATCTGACAGCACACCTGAAGGAAATAGAAGCAGAACAGCAAAGACACTCCAAACCCAGCAGAAGAAGAGAAATAATAAAGATCAGAGCAGAAATAAACAATATAGAATCTAAAAAAACTGTAGAGCAGATCAATGAAACCCAGAGCTGGTTTTGTGAAAAAATAAACAAAATTGATAAACCTCTAGCCAGGCTTCTCAAAAAGAAAAGGGAGATGACCCAAATAGATAAAATCATGAATGAAAATGGAATTATTACAACCAATCCCTCAGAGATACAAGCAATTATCAGGGAATACTGTGAAAAATTATATGCCAACAAATTGGACAACCTGGAAGAAATGGACAAATTCCTAAGCACCCACACACTTCCAAAACTCAAACAGGAAGAAATAGAAAACTTGAACAGACCCATAACCAGCAAAGAAATTGAATCAGTTATCAAAAATCTCCCAACAAATAAGATTCCAGGACCAGATGGCTTCCCTGCAGGATTCTACCAGATGTTTAAAGCAGAGATAATACCTATCCTTCTCAAGCTGTTCCAAAAAATAGAAAGGGAAGGAAAACTTCCAGACTCATTCTATGAAGCCAGCATTACTTTGATTCCTAAACCAGACAGAGACCCAGCAAAAAAAAAAAAAAGAGAACTACAGGCCAATATCCCTGATGAATATGGATGCAAAAATTCTCAATAAGATACTAGAAAATTGAATTCAACAGCATATAAAAAGAATTAATCATCATGATCAAGTGGGATTCATTCCTGGGCTGCAGGGCTGGTTCGACATGACCCCGAGACCAAGAGTCACATGCTCCACCAACTGAGCCAGCCAGGTGCCCCAGGGTTGATCAATTTTATTAATAATTTCAAAATAATTTCAAATAATTAAAAATTCAAAATAATTGAATTCTCAATAATTTCAATAATTTCAAAATGTTTTGAAATGTGATCAATTGGGGCTTGTTGCTTTTTTTAATTTTATGCTTGTTTTGCCTCATTATTTCTGCCTTTATCATTATTTCTTTTCTTAGGCTTTTGATTGGTTCCCCCCCCCAGCTTTATTGAGATATAATTGACACATCACATTGTGTAAGATGAAGGTATACAACATGATGATTTGATACCTGTGTATATTGCAAAATGATTGTCACTGTTGCATTAACATCTCCATCACCTCACATAATTACTTCTTGTATGTGTGTCTGCTTTATTAAGATTTACTTTCTTAGCAACTTAAAAAAATTTTTTTTTTAATGTTTATTTATTTTTTGACAGAGAGAGATGGAGAGCAAGCATGGAAAGGGCAGAGAGAGAGAGGGAGACACAGAATCCTGAGCTGTCAGCACAGAGCCTGACACGAGGCTCAAACTCACGAACTGTGAGACTATGACCTGAACTGAAGTCAGATTCTTAACTGACTGAGCCACCCAGGCGCCCCTCTTAGCAACTTTTAAATATATAATTAGGTATTATTAACTATAGTAACCATGCTATACATTAGATCTCCAGAACTCACTCATCTTACAACTGAAACTTTGTGCCCTTTGACTGACTTCTCCCCATTTCTCCCCATCCCCCCACCTGCCCAAGGCCCTGGCAGCAGCCACTCTACTCTGTTTCTAGGACTTCAACTTTTGTAGATTCCACATATAAATAAGATCATATGGTACTTGTCTTTCTCTGTCTGACTCACTTCACTTAGCATAATGCTCTCAAGGTCCATCCATGTTGCAAATGGCAAGATTTCCTTCTTTATGGCTGAATAATATACATGATATTACATAATGATAATAAGTTACATGTAACAATATACATAATAATATACACACACCATGTGATGCATGTGTGATGTGTATTGTTGGATGGCATGTTTTGCATGTGTCTATTGGTTCGATTTGGTCTAACCTGTAGTTTAAGTCCAATGTTTACTTGTTGGTTTTCTGTCTGGAGGATCTATTGTTGAAAGTGAGGTGTTGAATTCTCCTTTGACTATATGGTTACCTATTTCTCCCTTCAGATCCATTGGTATTTGCTTAGTATTTTAAGGTGCTCCAATGTTGGATGGATGCATGTATTTTTATAATTGCTATATCTTGTTTATGAATTGACCCCATTGTTATTATATAATGATCTTCTTCATCTCTTGTTACAGGTTTTTTTTTGTTGTTTGGTTTGGTTTTTTGTTTTTGTTTTTAGTTAATTTTTTTTTAGTAATCTCTACAGCATGGGGCTGGAACTCATGACCCCAAGATCAAGAGTTGCATGTTCTTTCAACTGAGCCAGCCAGGCGCCCCTCTTGTTATAGCTTTTGACTTGAAGTCGACGTTGTGTGATATTGTATAGCTACCCCCCTCTCTCTTTTGGTTTCTATTTGCATGGAACATCTTTATCCATCCCTTTGTTTTGAGCTTATGTATGTCTTTAAAGCTGAAGTGAGTCTCTTGAAGGCAGCATATGGTTGGGTCTTATTTTCTATGCATTCAGTCACCCTCTGTCTTTTGTTTGGAGAAATCAATCCATTTGCATTTAAAGTATTATTGATAGGGGCGCCTGGGTGGCTCATTTGGTTAGGCGTCCGACTCCAGCTCAGGTCACGATCCCGCGGTCCGTGTGTTCGAGCCCCGTGTCGGGCTCTGGGCTGATGGCTCAGAGCCTGGAGCCTGCTTCCGATTCTGTGTCTCCCTCTCTCTCTGCCCCTCCCTCATTCATGCTCTGTCTCTGTCTCAAAAATAAATAAAACGTTTAAAAAAATAAAAAAAATAAAGTATTATTGATAGATAAGAACTTAATAATGCCATCTTACTGTTTTCCAGCCATTTTACTCCTTTCTTCCTCTCTTGCTGTCTTCCTTTGTGAATTGTGAATTATCTTTTTCTGTAGTCCTATGCTTTGATTTCCTTCTCTTTTGTGTACCTACTGTAGGTTTTTGCTTTTTGGTTACCATGAGGCTGACACAAAACATCTCACAGACGTAACGACCTGTTTTGGACTGATAACAATTGAAATTTGATTGCATACAAAGACTCTACTCCTTACTCCCTCACTATGCTTTCTGTTTTGATGTCTCAACTTATCTCTTTTTATATTGTGTGTTAACAAGTTATTATGGTTATAGTTATTTCTAATATTTTAACCTTTATACTAGTTTAAGTGATTAATACACGAGCATATTGCAGTATGAGTATTCTGAATTTGACTGTATACTTACCTTTACCAGTGAGTTTTATACTTTCAGAAGTTTTTTTTTAGATGTTAGTCTCTAATTTTGTTTACTTGTTTGTTCACTTTAAAATTTTTATTTTGAGCATGAGCCGGAGAGAGGGGCAGAAGGAGAGAGAGAGAATCTTAAGCAGGCTCCACGCTCAGTGCAAAGCCCGCTCAGTGGGAAGCTGGTCGTGGGAGTCTATCTCACAACCCTGGGATCATGACCTCGGCTAAAATCAAGGTGAACCGACTGAGCCACCCAGGTATCTGCTTTCAGAGGTTTCCATGTTACTGACTAACATCTTTTCATTTCAGCCTGAAGACCTTCCTTCAGCATTTTACATAAGGCAGGCTTACAGTTTTAATTCCCTGAGTGGCATTAACTAGTTTCCTCTCTGTCTCAGTATGCAGGCTGCTATCCTAAAGCACCGCAGACTGGGGGGCTCATAAAGAACTGAAATGTATTTCTCACAGTGCCAAAGGCTGGCAGTCTGAGGTCAGGTGCCAGCACGGTCAGGTTCCGCTGAGAGCCCTCTTCTGTGTTGCAGACTGCTAGCTTCTCATTGCAGCCTCTTGTGGCAGAAACATAGTGAGGGAGCTCTTTGGAATGCCTTTTTATAAGGGTGCTAAGGCCATTCATGAGGGTTCTAGTCCCATAATCTAATTACCTCCCCAAAACTCCACCTCCTAATACCATCACCTTTCAACTTAGGAATTTGACAGGGGGCGGGGGTGACAAACATTCAGTCCATAATCGTCTCTTATTTAGCAAACTTACTTAAGTTTCCTCTTCTTATGAAATTATCTCTGTTCCTTAAACGCTCTTTGAATCAGCTTTCCTAACCTCCTGATTAATGAGCTAACTTTTAAAAAATTCTACTTTGAAAAAATAAAAAATAAAACATTCTACTTTGACAGAATTAGCATGAATCTGGGGTGGAGGGTTGAGATGACATTACTGAGAAATTAAGATATGCTCTATAGTTATATAATTTGACAATTCAGAAAGCCCTTTATTCCTTTCTCAAAAAAAAAAAAAAAAAAGAAACTAAAACAAAACAAGGCACCTCGGTGGCTCAGGCAGTTAAGCATGTTTGACTCTTTTTTTTTTTTTTTTTTTTTTTAAGCATCTGACTCTTGATCTCACCTCAGGTCTTGATCTTGGGGTCATAAGTTCAAGCCCTGCAATGGTCTCTGTGCTGGGCAGCAAGCCTACTTTAAATGAATGAATGAATGAATAAATAAATAAATAAATAACACATTAAAACATATAGAGAATAATATAATAATGAACACCAATGCACTTGGCTCCCAGGTTTGTCAGATCTTAGCATTTACAATATTTGCCCCAGGGGCGCCTGGGTGGCTCAGTGGGTTGAGCAGCTGACTTCAGCTCAGGTCATGATCTCCTGGTTCATGGGTTCCAGCCCGCATCAGGCTCTGTGCTGACAGCTCAGAGCCTGGAGCCTGCTTTGGATTCTGTGTCTCCCTCTCTCTCTGCCCCTCGCCTGCTTGCGCTCTCTCTCTAAGATAAATAAACATTAAAAAAAAAAGTGTTTACAATATTTGCCCCAAAGGTAATATTTAAAGAGGAAGAAACAGACTACCTCTCTTGGATCTGTTTCCTTACTCTCTCCTCCCTCCTGCTCCTAGAAACTACTATCTTAAATAAGATACTTTTCATTCACATGAATGTTTTTATATTTTTATTACATATGTATGTATCTATAATCCATATCTAGTATTGTTTTGTATGTTTGGAAACTATTTATAAATATTACCCTATTGCATGAATTCCTTTTTATCTTTGAGCCTTTACTTTTATTTTAAAGACTTGCTTTTTTTCTTTCAGCTTACATTTTTACAAGCTATTTGGGAGTAATTTTAAAATTCTTTTTTTTTAATCTTTATTTATTTATTTAAAAAAAATTTTTTTTTCTTTCAACGTTTTTATTTATTTTTTGGGACAGAGAGAGACAGAACATGAACGGGAGAGGGGCAGAGAGAGAGGGAGACACAGAATCGGAAACAGGCTCCAGGCTCTGAGCCATCAGCCCAGAGCCTGACGCGGGGCTCGAACTCATGGACTGCGAGATCGTGACCTGGCTGAAGTCGGACGCCTAACCGACTGCGCCACCCAGGCGCCCCTAATCTTTATTTATTTTTGAGAAAGAGACAGAGTGCGAGTGGGGGAGGAACAGAGAGAGAGGGAGATACAGAATCTGAAGCAGGCTCCAGGCTCCAAGCTGTCAGCCTGGAGACCGACGCGGGGCTCAAACTCACAGACCGCCAGATCATGACCTGAGCTGAAGTCGGCTGCTTAACCAACTGAGCCACCCAGGCACTCCAGGAGTAATTTTAAATTTCAGAGAAGTTGCAAAGGTAGTACAGAGAGTAACTGTATACCCTTTGCTCAGCTTCATGCAATGTTAGTATCATACATGACTGTGGTACATTTGTCAAAGCCAAGAAACAAATACTGGTAAAATCCTCCTAACTAAACTAAAGACTCTATTCAGATTTCACTAGTTTTTCCACTAACGTCCTATTCCTGTTGTAGGATCCAACCCTAGATACCACATTACATTTAGCAGATTGCATTTTTGAGATTTATGATGATGCATGGCATTCTTACTCATTCTGATTGAAGTTAGAATTCTACTATAACTATAACATAATGTTTTTATTCTCTAATTAGTAGATATTTAGGTTATTTCCAAGTTTCTTTTACTATTATAAATTGGTGCAATCCTGGGATGCCTGGGTGGCTCAAGCTGTTGAGATTCTGACTTCGGCTCAGGTCATGATTTCACAGTTGGTGAGTTTGAGAGCCCTGCGTTGGGCTCTGTGCTGACAGCTCAGAGCCTGGAGCCTGCTTCAGATTCTGTGTCTCCTTCTGTCTCTACCCCTCCTCCAATCACACTTTCTCTCTCTCTCTCTCTCCCAAAAATAAATAAAAATTAAAAAAAATTAAATTGGCGCAATCCTTGTACTGTTGTCCTTATCTTCTTTACGCTGTCAGGAAACAGACAGAAAGCATCTCTCTGCAACTTACGATGAAGTGCAAGCCTGTACCTTCAAAATCTGGCTCTGACTTTCTTCTCTAGCCACCTCAGCACCCCCAGCCAACCCTCCAAGTTCATGACTGAATTTTCCAGCTCTCCTCTGTTTTCTAAGTTGCCCTGTGCTTTCCTGTTTCCCACTCTTGCCTTTTCTGGTCTTCTTCCTCACCCCACTACCAGCCCCAGCAGTGTCTGTTAGAATGCTGTACAGACTAAAAGCCAAAAGGGGTTAGTAAGTATGTTGTAAGGAACAATTATGTTACTTAAAATGGGGTTTTTGATCATTGGCATGGACTGAAACCACACGGAAGCATAAGAAAGTGAAGGTAGAGAAGAGGGAGGCAGACGTGCTCTGCTGGGGGCATATGAGGGCAGCACCAAGGGAGCGCACTCAACCAAGCAGTTGGGAAACCCAGAGAGCAAGGACAATTGCCTTTATGGGGGTCAGGGGGGAGTACACAAGCAGAAGGCAGGAAGGGATTCCTTGGTGTGTGTGAATGTCACTAGGGCAGGACAGGGCGAGAAGGGGAGCTTGTGGCAGGGACCGCCCTTCTCACACTGGTGCACCCGGTATCCTGAACCGGGGGCTCACAGCCTGTTTGTGGGGCTGTTGAAGTAGCAGGAAAATATGAAGTTAAATTTTATAATACAGTAAGGAGAGCTTGGGCTTAGAATGAAATGGACTTAGGTCTTAACAACCTCTTCACTTGCCTTAAGAATTACCAGTCATGTCCCTGTGCCAGACGCTGTGCTAGGCACCCAGAGCTTTGTCTGTGGCCACTTTTCTTCCCATTCTGTATTCTAATGGTTTCAACTTGGAAAACTACACCTCCAGCTTTGACTCTGTGTCCTGGGCTTCTAACCCATATATAGCTAACTGCGTTCTAGACATCCTTATTTGGCTATCTCATAGGTAACCTCAAAGTCAACCTGGTCAAAAATTAATTCATTATCTGTAAAATGTCCTGAATCTGCACGTCTTTCACTGTACCCTATATGTTAGGGAATGGCCTCAGGAAGAAAACACCTGGGGGTTTCCCTTGACCCCCTGATCTTCCCCAGTATCAATCCAATGCAGCACTAAATCTCTTTTATTCCATTACCTTAGAATAGACACATTTGTCAGCTCTATTCATTTATTATTCACTTTTGCATTTATTCAATGCCTTTTTATGGCAGAACTCAGGGAAATAAAAATAAACCATTGCTTCTCAAATTATCTTGGTGAGGGAACTTTTTTCCACCCCTAATCATTCAAGGATGGATTCTTTCCTAAAACACAATGAAAGCCAATTACTAGGAAAATAACGTGAAAAAAAAGGGCATACAAAATACAAGCCCCAGTTTTTCATTATTAGATTCAGTACGCAAGAATAACTTGCCAAACAGCTATGAAAGTTTTAAACGTTCGTCTCAGTTTCTGTACCGATCCCGTTGAAGACTGGTTCAGTTTGCAAACTGGGGTCATCCATGGACTGCGCTTTGAGAAGGCACAGAGGAGAGAGGCAAACACAGAACAGGGTGTGTATATGTGGGCTTCAGAGTGGAAGGAAGGAAGGCAGGAAAGGAAGATGCTTGAGCAATAAATACCAACCAACTTGTCAGCAGCAAAAGCAATTAGTTATCTATGCCAGGATGCGGGTGATCCAGGACACTGAGAGTATAGACGAGGCACCTAACCCAGTGTATCGGGATAGGCTACCTTATAGGGGGTACAAGACAAGTAGTAGTCAGGTTGGGGACACTAGCGATGAGTGGGCAGGGTGCTCCCAGCAGAGAAACAAACTCTGGAGGCATTAAGAAGCATATGGCTTGGGAATTCCCTTTCCTATAGTTTGAGGGACTGCTTTTCCCTGGGAGTCAGCATCCATTTCCACATGTGTAAGATGGCAGAACAGAAGTCATGTAAGTGCCTACAACAGATCCTGGCATTTAGCACCGTGCTGTGTTGTGTGTAATGGGTACTCACAGGAATCAGAGCTGCCCCAGGTGGCAGCTGGGTTGGGGCACAGTGGGTTGGGGCGCAGCTCATCGACTCAGGACTGGGGTCTAGAATGACCCAGCTTCTAAGAGATGATAAGGAAATCAAGGGGGCATGACTCTGGGATAGTCAGCCAAGGATGGGGTATAGTTTGATGTTGTGGCAGGAGACAGGACCCCCAGTGTAAGTGCCTCTTTCCCATAAGCCCCTGGTGTTCTAGATGTCCACAACAAAAATAGGCTCTAAGGTAAAAAGTTAAAGGGTGGGGCTGGCTCTGGCCTGACCTGCCTTGCCTTTGGAAGGTTGATAGGATAATAAAATAATGGAACATTGGTAAGTCACAAAGCTAATCCTCTCAGGTGCTGGTTTGTTTCTCTCTCCCTCCCTCCCTCCCTTCCTCCCTTCTTCCTTCCTTCCTTTCTTTTTTAAAGATTGTATTTTAGATAATCTCTACATCCAAAACGTGGGACTCAAATTTATAACCCTGAGATCAAGAGTCCCATACTCTGGCATGCCTGAGTGGCTCAGTCAGTTAAGCATCCGACTTTGGCTCAGGTCATGATCTCGAGGTTTGTGAGTTTGAGCCCTGCCTCAGGCTCTGTGCTGAGGGCTCGGAACCTGGAGCCTGCTTTGGATTCTGTGTCTCCTTCTCTCTCTGCCTGCCCTCCCCCCTCCCCACTTGTGCTGTCTCTATCAAAAATAAATAAATGTAAAAAAAAATTAAAAAAGAGTCCCATGCTCTACCAACGGAGTTAGCCAGGCACCCCTCAGTTGCTCATGTAGCAGGATTCTCGCACAGAGAGTCATGACAGAGGCTTTTCTTTCTAGGAAGTGTTATGCCCAGAAGTTGTGATCCCCAAAGACCACCAGGGAGCTGAGTCTGATGTAAAAGCAAAGAGCCTTTATTCGAGCTAGCTCGAGCTCAATCCCCTACCTGCACCGACGCAGCGGTGAGATACCGGAGAAAGAGAGCGCGGGTTTCAAAAAGCAAAGGGCGCCTTTGGGGCGCCTTGGGGGTGCCTGGGTGGCTCAGTCGGTTGAGTGTCCAACTTCAGCTCAGGTCCGTGAGTTCATCTTGCAGTCCGTGAGTTCGAGCCCCGCGTCAGGCTCTGGGCTGATGGCCCAGAGCCTGGAGCCTGTTTCCGATTCTGTGTCTCCCTCTCTCTCTGCCCCTCCCCCATTCATGCTCTGTCTCTCTCTGTCTCAAAAATAAATAAATGTTAAAAAAAATTTTTTTTAAAAAAAAGCACAAAGGTTTTATAGGGATCATGGCCTCAGCCGATTGGCTGGGGAAGGATAGAACAATGGCTGCCAAGGTGTAGTCTCAGATCAGCAATTATCAGCGTCACCTGGAACTTGTTAAAAACGCAAATGTTGGGCCTGGTGGTCACAGACCTACTATATCAGAAACTCTGGGGGTGGGGCTTAGCAATCTGTGTTTGAACAAGTCTTCCAGGAGATTCTGATGCACCTGAAGTTTAAGAACCACTGTATCTGAGGATCTCTAACATGTTTGGCCTCAGTGTATACAGAACGTTTCTCACTGGTCACCTATTAACCATTGGCTGTCAGCCTTGATGTGCTATATAAATACCTAGCACCAAACACCATCCCCAGAGACTCTGATTAATTGGTTTGGGGAGGGGTAAAATGCTCCCAGGTCATTCTAAGCCTGGACAGGGTTGAGGGCTCCTGCCTCTGGCCCCTACCTGAGAGAAGCCCTCCCTCGTCTACTCACACTTTCCATGCCTCTCATACTCCCCTTCCTCCCACCTTAGACTTCAGAAGAAAGCATCAATCAGTAGCCTGCTTTCTTAGAAAACATAAGTTACTCAAGGGGAGGAGGCGTGGTCTGAGGTTTGAGCGGGAACCTCTTTCTGAGGCCATGTCAGGGACATAGTCACTAGTCGGCCTGCCTAGGTCTGCTCTTTCAGAAGCAACTTTATTCTGGCTGGCACCGCTCAGTTGGGTTCATACCCAAAGAACTGAGCCCTCGAATGTCAAGAGGCACAGTTTTTTATATATCTTCTACTTCTTTGTCTCCCATGTATGGTAATACACACAAACATGCAGTCTGATCAAGCGGTCTCATGTTACAAGGTCATGAGTGATGTTGTCATGTGCGTGCATAACCAGGTTACCTTGAGGTTTGTTTTGTTTTGTTTTGTTTCTTTCCTTAGGGAGGGGGCCCTATCACACTAGTTTCTAATAAACAAAGTAAGAATCAGGGAAATTAAATCACACATTCCAAAATCTCAGAACCAGAGCCATCTCTAGGATTTAAGCCTAGGCCCTGACTCCAGATTTCACCTCTGAAACAGAGGATGCATTTAGAAAATTTTCCCGATTTTTTTTTTTTAAGTAGGTTCCATGCCCAGCATGGAGGCCAACTCAGTGCTTGAACTCATGACCCTGAGATCAAGACCTGAGCTGAGATCAAGAGTCAGATGTTTGACTGACTGAGCCACCCAGGTGCCCCATTTCCTGACTTTTTTTTTTTTTTTGCCTGAAAATATCTTGTTTTTACTCAAAGCACAAAAACTGAGACATAACATATGCATTTGTACATGAAGAAAAAAATACCAGAAAGTTTACAAAACATTGGTCACTGCCATGAATATATATGTATACCCAACACATATATGAACACACATACAATGGAATATTATTCAGCCATAAAAAGAAGGAAATCCTGCCATTTGTGACAACATGGATGGACCTTGAGAGCATTATGTAAATGAAATAAGTCAGGCGGAAAAAGACAAATATGATCAGATATCACTCACATGTGGATTCTAAATAAAAGAAAGCAAAGCAAAGCACTGATTCATAGAACAGATTGGTGGTTGTCAGAAGTCGGGGAGGGGGGGAAGCGAATGAGGAAGGAGGGTGGGCAAAAATGGGTGAAGGTGGTCAATAGGTACACACTTCCAGTTGTAAGATAAAAAAGTCCTAGGGATGTAAGGTACAACATGGTGACTATAGTCAATAACACTGCATTGTATGTATATATTTTTTACTTATTTTTTTAATGTTTATTTATATTTGAGAGAGAGATACAGAGTGCAAGCGAGGAGGGGCAGAGAGAGGGAGGGAAACAGAATCTGAAACAGGCTCCAGACTCTGAGCTGTCAAGCCAGAGCCCAACATGGGGCTCGAACTCAGAAGCGGCAAGATCATGACCTGAGCCGAAGTTGGATGCTTAACCAACTGAGCCACCCAGGAGCCTCTACTGTATTGTATATTTGAAAGTTGCTGAGAGAGAGTACATTTTGTAGTTCTCATCACAAGATAAAAAATTGTAATGGTGGTGATGGGTGTTAATTATTGTGGTAATCACTTTGTGGTATATACAAACATCAAAACATTATGTTGTATACCTGAAACTAATATAATATGTCAATTATATCTCGATAAAAAAAGAAAAAAACCCCACAAAAATCATGTAAGCTTACATTAGCATACTTTTATTACAGTACTTTTAATAAAATTGCATTCAATGTGGAAGTTAATTAAGAGAATGTTCAGTTCTATGTGTTTGGAATTCTAGGCATGGGTCATGTCTCCAACCCCTGTGGTTATTAGATGTGCCTGTTTCATGATAGCTTCAAAAGATTTATAGTCAATGCTTATAAAGGGGAGGAAACAACTTGATTTACTTCAATTTTGTCCTTCAATGTAACCAGTTGGAATTTTGTGTTAAAAGTGAGAACAGTGAAACAGAATGCAAATGGGAACCAAAATATTTTTGCTTGGTTAAGTACAAATTTTAATTCATACATGAAATATTTTACTGAATGGGAATCATATCTTTTAATGGAAAGTTATTCTTTTTTAAAAATATTTTTTAACATTTATTTTTGAGAGAGACAGAACATGAGCCAGGGAGGGGCAGAGAGAGAGACACAGAATCTGAAGCAGGCTCCAGGCTCTGAACTGTCAGCACAGAGCCTGACATGGGGCTTGAACCCATGAACCATGAAATCATGACCTGGGCTGAAGTTGGACACTTAACCTAATGAGCCACCCAGGTGCCCCTGGAAATGTATTCTTTAAAAATTGTTAGCTGTTTTAAAATTAAAGGCAAATCAGGAAAATAATGTTTTGGTTCAAGAGTCCCAGGCTCCACGACTCAGACAGTCAGGCGCCGTTATAGCAAAACTTCTTTGAAAAAGTTGTTTACAATGTTTCAGTGTCCCACAGCATCAATTCCTATTCTTTTTTCATGCGCTCCCATCAGGCTTCTCTCTCCTCTGTAGCTGGTTTTGTCAGTCACTGATGACCTCTAACTTGTCAGATACAATAGGTAGTTAGCTGGTTCTTAGCAACATTCAATTCACCTGAATAGTCCCTCTTTTTTTAAATGCTTGTTTGATTTAGAGAGTGGGGGATGGGCGGGAGAGGGAGAGAGAGATTCCCAAGCAGGCTCTACCCTGTCAGCTCAGAGCCTGACTCGGGGTTCAATCTCACGAACCATGAGGGCGTGACCTGGCCTGAGGCAAAATCAAGAGTCAGTGGCTTAACCCACTGAGCCACCCAGGTGCCCTGAAATGTCCCTCTTTTGAATGCATACTTCTCTTGGCTTCTTGAAATATAATTTCCTGACTTACTCCCTACTTCTGTTACTTCTCAGTCTCCTTGCATGAGCTTTCTGTTCTGCTGAATCCTACAGGAGGTCCTCAGGTTTTGTCCCCAGTCCTTCTCTCTAACCAGCTCCCTAATTGGTATCACTCACTCTAATGGCCTCATAACCACCACCTCTGTGCTGATAGCACCCACATTTACATTTACAGCCCTAACCTCTCCATGAGCATTTTTAATAGACACTTCAAAACCAATGTCTAAAATGGAATTCTTGTTTTGGCTGTCTCCAAATCTGCTCCTCTTCTCCTTTTTCCATATTACCAAATGGTACAGTCATCACTTGGTTGCTCAAGCCAATAATCTAGGGGTTATCTTTGATTTCTCTTTTCCTCCCAGCCCTTCACCATTCCAAACCATTACCAAGTCCTGTCCCTTTTAATTGTAGAATATTCTCTAATCACCATCACCCCGCCCCCCCCCCCCCCCCCCCCCAACAAACACTAACAACTTTTTCTTGGAGAGCTCCTTTAGCTTTCTAACTGGTGTCCCTGCTTTGATCTCATTTCCTATAATCCATAAGCCTCAAAGAAACAGAGGATTATTTGTAAAACTTAGATCCTGTCAATTTCCTGTTTAAATTCCTTCAGTAGCTTCCCATCACACTTTGAATAAAGTTCAAACTGCTGTCCATGGTCTCTAAGACCATCCCCATCATGTCATCCCACTCTCTCCTTTGCTCACGTGGTGGAGATTGCCTGGCCCCTTTGCGTTTCCTCTAGCATGCCAAGCTCTTTCTTGCCTCAGATCCTTCCAATTTTCCTATGGGGAGGTTCCTTTCAGGCACTTAGTTCTCAGCTCACATTTTCCTATTTTGTTTTCTCTGTGGCACTCAACACCAAAGAAAATTCTATTAACTATTGGCTTTACTATATTCGTTTGTCTGCCCTTTTTGGATGAAAATTCCTTCAGAGCAAAGACCCTTGGTTCTGTCTTGTTTGCCATTGCATCCCCAGTCCCCCCAAACAGTGCCTACACACAGGAGGTACTCCGTAAGTCTGCTGGAATGAAGACACCGTGCCACGGAGCTCCCGGTATTCGTTTTGTACACGCAACAGACAGGGATACCTGGTCTACAGCAGAGAAGGTCCAGGCCTCCAGGAGCTTGTATCAAGAACCCTGACCTGGTGGGGAGTGGGGTGGAGGCTCTCCTGTCTCCTACACCCCTATCTGCCTCTGCCTCCAGCATCCTTCCTTGGTTTTTCCACTCTTGAGACTCCACAGGCCTGGAGTCTGAAACCTCGGTGTCCTTATCCCTACTTGGGCTAAACAGAGATGTTCAGACCGAAGGGTGGATGGGGGAAGTAGGGTGAGGCAGACATAAGATACAAGATATAGTGAAGGTCTGAGGTCCCCGGGGAAGGACCCAGGTGCCTGCTGGGGCGGGGTGGGGCAGCGGCTGAAGGGTGGGTCGGTGGGTGAGCCCCTTGGCTCCGCCCCCCCGGCACCGTGGTAGGTAGAAGCTGAGCGCGGTGATTGTGATTGTGGCGTGGTGGTGTGAGGACACCCGACCTGTGACCCCGAGGCGTCGCGTGTCAGCTGTCCTCTGGTGCGGGTCTGGACCCGCACACAGTCCTGATGTGCAGCCGATCCCAGGCTGAAATGGAGCAGGAGGCGGAGAGGCTGAGCCAGTGGCAGGAGGCTCAGCACCAGCTCGTGCAGGTGAGTCCAGAAGTCAGCACCAGGGCCGGCGTGGGGGTTGGGGGGGGGGGGGTGGGATGGATGCAGGCTGGCGGTGGAGGGAAGCACATATCTGGGGCATTAGAAGTATGAGGGATGGAGTTGGGAAGGGGGTGGGGATGGGAGATCGAGGACACAAATCATGTGTCATTTATGCAATTAATATCCATCAAGCATTAGCACCTCTGCTGGGAGCTGGGGGGTTAAAAAAAAGGTCCAGGTAACTCGTGTGGAGGGACTTGAGTATCCAGGAAAGAAGACAAAGTTAGGAAGTCAGCGGGGAGCAGGCAGGGAGGAAAAAATTACTACGTGGCAATACTTTGCCAAGGCCCTGGGAATACAATGGTGAGCTCACTATAAGATATTATACCATTTTATTAATAAATCGCTGAATGATTGCAAGTGTACAAATTACTATGAAGAAGAACAGGTGCCACAGGAGCAAATAGCAGAGGTGTTTGAGTTGATTTAGGAGGTTGAGAAGACAGCTGAGGATTTGGTTTGGGACTGAGAAACTGGTTAGGTCAAGGGTTTGCAGGGCCTGAGACCAGAGACAGTATGCCTCTATGTTGGAGGAAATGAAAGATGGACAGAGACCAAGGCCAAGAGAGTGATGAGAGCATGGCCCAAGGGGAGGGAGGCAGGGATTCCCCGACCTTACTGAGATCATGCAGGGGGCTTCAGCCAGTAGGAAGCCACTGAGGATTTTAAATGTGATCAGTTATGATTAGATTTACATTTTGTATAGAGTGCCCTGGTGGAGATGGGGGAATTCAAGGCAATAGTTAGAAAGGTATTGGGATAATCCAAGTGAGAACTAAAATGGCAGCCTAACTAGGGAGGTGAGAGTGGAGACAGACAAAACCAAATAGATCCTGGACATATTTTGGAGGTAGACACTGCAGGAATTGGTAATTACTTAGACCTAGGTGGTGAAGGAGCCATCCAGCACACCTTACCAGGTTTCTGGCTTGCATGGTGGGCAACAATAGGGACATTTTCTGAGAGAGCAAAGGATGGGAGGGAACCAGCTTGTCTTGTTGTTGTTTTTAAACCCCTTTGGTTGGGTGAGTGGAATGAATGGGAGTTTTAGATACAGTCTGTTGAAGTGCCTTTGGGCTATCCAAATGGACTGAGCATTGGGCAGCTGGAAGATTCAGGAGAAGTCTGCCCTGGAGCTACTGGGTTAAGAATAAATGGAATATAAACCAAGATGGATCATAAGCCTGAGAAAGATTGACTAGAAATTTGTAGGTGAGGGAAACCAGTAGAAGAGATGGAGGAGGAGGGAGGGCCAGGGAGGAGGGAAGGAGAAAAATCCAGCAAGTGTGACAATGTGTTCTTGAGTCCAAGGAAGGAAAACATTTCAAGAAGAGTATGGCCAGTAGTCTCAGGAGCTCCTGAGAGGCCAAACAAGAAGGGATCTGACAAGTGTTTGGACTTAGTAGAGACAATGAAGGTCATCAATGACCTTTATGAAAGCTGTTTCTGTGGTGAGATGGGGGCCATATGGAATTTGGGAATAATAAAGCAAGGTAGTGATAAAGGCGTATTTTTTAGACATCTCCAAAGAAGTTTGCCTGTGAAGGATCAGGAAAATGAAAGAGGGCCATCACTGAGAGGGAGGAAAAAGGGGCTGGGCACCCCAGAAATACTCATCCAATAGACAGTGATCCGGGGCCTATTATGTGCCTACTTTATGCTAGTTGCATATAGTGGTAAATAAAACAAGATAGGATCTCCTCAGCCCTTCTAGAGGCAAAAAAAATTATTTTCAGGGCACCTGTGTGGCTCAGTCAGTTGAGCGTCTGAATCTTTAAAAAAAAATTTTTTTTTAAATGTTTTTATTTTTGAGACAGAGACAGAGCATGAACAGGGGAGGGTCAGAGAGAGGAAGACAGAATCCAAA
Source organism: Prionailurus bengalensis (assembly GCF_016509475.1). Classification (NCBI taxonomy): domain Eukaryota; kingdom Metazoa; phylum Chordata; class Mammalia; order Carnivora; family Felidae; genus Prionailurus; species Prionailurus bengalensis. The sequence goes on from NC_057345.1 coordinate 34,676,015, forward strand.
GCAGGCTCCAGGCTCTGAGCTGTCAGCACAGAGCCGGACACAGGGCTCAAACTCATGGACTCAGAGATCATGACCTGAGCTGAAGTCGGACGCTTAACCAACTAAGCCACCCAGGCGCCCCGAGTGTCTGACTCTTGATCTCCACTCAGGTCATGGTCTCACAGTTTGTGTGTTTGAGCCCCTTATTAGGCTCTGATCTGACAGCATGCAGCCCGCTTGTGTTTCTCTCTCTCCCTCTCTTTGCCCTTCTCCTTCTGTCATGTGCACTCTCTCTATTTCTCAAAAATAAATATTTTAAAAGAATAAAAAAATGTTTTCTTCCACAGTCAAAACATTTTCAAAACTACCAAAATTTATAATTTCTTAATATCATCTTGAATGTAATTCTTGTTCAAATTCCCCTAAAACTTGTTCAAGTTCTCCCTAAAATGTCCTTAATGCTAATATGTCCAAACCAGGATCCAATTTAAGACCACACACTGCGTCTAGTTGTTACATCTCTTGAGTTTCTTTGAAATTAGAATAGTTTTCTTTTTTCCTGACTGGCTTTCCATTTTTCACAATCCTAATTTTGTTTTATAGACAAAATCCTTCTTCTGGATTTATCAGATTGTTTTCTCATGGTATAATTTAGTTTGATATCCTATCTCTTGTATCACCTCTAAATTGGAGATAGACCTTAAAGTTTAATTGCATTCCTGATTTTTGGTGAGAATGTCTCAAAGATACAATGGGCTCCATCCTCATCAGGAGACATATCGGGCTTCCCCACATCGGGGGGGATGCTAGAATTAAGGTAGTGAAAAGCCTGGTTGATCTCATCTCTCTTTTCAAACTTAACATTTAGCCTTGTGGTCAGAAAGTAATCCATGTTATATGTTTCCTCGGATACATCCAAATGTCCAGTTCCCCACCAATCATCCACCTAATGGTGTCAACCAAATATTAATTTTTCCTTAAAAGTTTCATTAAGGGTTGTAAAATAATTTCCATTCCCACCATTCCTTCTACATTCATTAGTGTGCGTTCTTCTGTAAAATAGGATTTTTCTTAAACCCCTGGGCTCTTTTTTTCGGTGATTTTGAAGACGTTTCCTCCCGGAAAGATAATAAATGATTAATTCTTTCACTTCAATTCACGATGTTCAAAGCTTCTGTTAAAACCAACAGTCAGGGGCGCCTGGGTGGCGCAGTCGGTTAAGCGTCCGACTTCAGCCAGGTCACGATCTCGTGGTCCGTGAGTTCGAGCCCCGCGTCGGGCTCTGGGCTGATGGCTCAGAGCCTGGAGCCTGTTTCCGATTCTGTGTCTCCCTCTCTCTCTGCCCCTCGCCCGTTCATGCTCTGTCTCTCTCTGTCCCAAAAATAAATAAACGTTGAAAAAAAATTAAAAAAAAAAAACAAAAAAAAACCAACAGTCATTATTCTTGATTCTCAAACTGTCACAAATTTGGCCAGTGGGAACCCCTTCTGTGTCCTTTTTTAGACATTTAAAAAAAGGGTGGTAAAATCTACATCCATGTTTAAGTGTATAGTTAGTGGCATTAATCATATTCATGTTACTGTGCACCCATCACCACTATTAATCTCCACAGCTTTTTTCAGCTTCCCAAACGGAAGCTCTTTAACCAATAAAAAGTAGCTTCCTAATTCCATCCCCCATCCCCACCCCAAATCCCTACCAGGCCACCACCATTCTACTTTGTCTCTTGGAGAGCTCTGAATCCTAACCACTAGACCACCAGGTTGTTTCTTTGATTTTTGACTTCCTTAAATACCTCATATAAATGGAATCATACATTCTTTGTCCTTTTGTGACTAGCTTATTTTACTTAGCTTAATGTCTCACAGGCTCATTTGTGTTGATTTCCTTTTTTTTTCTTTTTTGTAAATGTTTTTTATTTTGAGAAAGACTGTGTGCACGCAGGCCCTCGTGAGCTGGGGAGGGGCAGAGAAGGAGAGAGAATCCCAAGCAGGCTTCTCACTGTCAGCGCAGAGCCCTATTGCTGGCTCGATCCCACAACCGTGAGATGATATTGACCTGAGGTGATAACCCACGGAGCAACCCAGGCACCCCTCCTTTTTTTAAGGCTGAATAATATTCCAATGTATGTGTATGCCACATTTTGTTGATCCATTCATCTGTAAATGGATGCTTGGTTTGCTTCCACGTTTTGGCTACTGTGAATGATGGTGCTCTGGACATGGGTGTACAAATATTTATTTCGGTCCTTGCTTTCAGTTCTTGTAGGTATATACCAGAAGTGGAGTTGTTGCATCACATGGTAATTTTATGTTTAATTTGTTGAGGGAATGTCATACTGGTTTCCACAGTGGCTGCACCATTTTACATTCCTACCATCGGTGTGCGAGGATTCCAATTTCTCCATATCTTGCCAACACTTTGGGTGTGGTTTTATGTTTTTGTTTTGATAAAAATCATTTTAAATGGGTGTGAAGTGATATCACATTGTGGATTTGATTTGCATTTCCCTAATGATTAGTTATGTTGAGCATCTTTCATTTGTTTATTACCCATTTGTTTATCTTTGGAGAAAAGTCTAGTTAAGTCCTTTGCCCATTTTTGAATTGGGTTGTTTCTATGCTAAGTTTTAGGAGCTCTCCATCTTTTCTGGATAAAGTCTCTATTAGATATGTGATTTGTGGGGTGCCTGGGTGGCTCAGGTGGTTAAGCGTCAGACTTTGGCTCAGGTCATGATCTCGAGGTCCATGAGTTCAAGCCCCGCCATTGGGCTCTGTGCTGACAGCTCAAAGCCTGGAGACTGCTTTAGATTCTGTGTCTCCCTCTCTCTCAGCCCCTCTCCTGTTTGCACTCTGTCTCTTTCTCAAAAATAAATAAATGTTAAAAAATTTATTAAAAAAAAGATATGTGATTTAAAAATGTTTTATCCCATTCTGTGGGTTGCCTTTATACTCTGTTGGTGGTGTCTTTTGATGCACAAAAGGTTTTAATTTGATGAAGCCCAACTTGATCTCTCTTTTTCTTTTGTTGCCAGTGCCTTTAGTGTTATATCCGAAGAATCATTGCCAGATCCATTGTTATGAAGCTTTTCTCCTATGTTTTCTTCTAAGAGTTTTAGTTTAGCTCCAACGTTTAGTCTTTCACCCATTTTGAATTGTTGATTGTGGTATTAAGGGCCCTTCATTCTTTTGCATGTGGATATCCAGTTATACCAGCACCCTTTATTGAAAAGGCTGCCCTTTCCCCCATTAAATGGTCTTGGCACCCTTATTGAAAATCATTTGACCATATGGGTAAGGGTTTTCTCTGGGCTCTATTCCTTTCTGTTGGTGAATAAGTCTATGCTTAATGCCAATATCACATTTGTTCTTGTTTTTGTTTTTTACTTTTTTTAAGTTTATTTAAGTTTATTATGAGAGAGAGAGAGAGCACGTGTGTGTGTGTGTGTGTGTGTGTGTGTGTGTACATGTGTGTACGTAAGCAGGGAAGGAACAGAGAGAGAGGGAGACAGAATCCCAAACAGTCTCCACACTGTCAGCCTGGAGCCCAGACTCTGGGTTTAATCTCACAACCGTGAGATCATGACTTGAGACAAAATCAAGATTCGGACACTTAACCTACTGAGCCACCCAGGTGCACCAATGCCAAGAATACACTGTTTTGATGCCTTGTAGCTTTGCAGTAAATTTTGAATCAGGAAGTGTAAATTCTCCAATTTTGTTCTTTTTCAAAGATTGCTTTTGGCTTTTTGGGGTTCCTTGAAGTTCCATATGACTTTTAGTGGGTAGATTTTTCTATTCTTGCAAAAAATGGGATTTTGTAAGGATTCTATGGAATCTGTAGATTGCTTTGGGTAGCATTGACTTCATAACTAAAAGTCCTCCAATCCACGAACATTAAGGTGTTTCTCCGTTATGTTTTTAATTTATTTCAACAATGTTTTTTGTAGTTTTCAGTGATTAAGTTAATCTTCTTAGCTATTTCTAAGTATTTCTTTTTGATGCTATTGTAAATTGAATTGTTTTTCTAATTTTTTTTTTACAGATAGTTCATTGTCAGTGTATAGAAACAACTGATTTTTGTGTGTTGAATTTGAATCCTGCTACTTTTGCTGAATTTGTTTATTAGTTCTAACAGGTGTGCGTGTAATCTTTAGAATTTTCTACATGTAAGACTGTATGATCTGGGAGCAGATAGTTTTACTTTTCCAATATGGATGCCTTTACTTCTTAAAAAAATTTTTTTTAACGTTTATTTGTTTTTGAGACAGAAAGACAGAGCATGAACAGGGGAGGGTCAGAGAGAGAGGGAGACACAGAATCTGAAACAGGCTTCAGGCTCTGAGCTGTCAGCACAGAGCCCGACGCTCACAGACCGCGAGATCATGACCTGAGCCGAAGTCGGACGCTTAACCGACTGGGCCACCAGGCACCCCTGGATGCCTTTACTTCCTATGTAATTGTTCTGGTTAGAACTTCCAATACAATGTTAAATAAAAGTGGTAAAAACAGCCATCCTTGTTGTCTTGATCTTAAAGGAAGAGCCTTCAATCCTTCATCATGAGTATGATTCTAGCTGTGGGCTTTTCATAAATGCCTATATCAAGTTGAAAGTTCCTTTCTATTCGTTTTTTGAGAGTTTTTTTTAATTATGAAAGTTATTGGATTGTTTCAAGTGCTTTTTCTGCTTTTTCCCCCTCTATTTTACTTTGATTTTCAGATGTTGAATCAGCCTTGCATTCTTGGGACAAATCCTATTTGGTCATGTGGTATACTTTGCTTAATATGCTGGTGGATTTGGTTTGCTAATTTTTTGAGGATTTTTTTTTTTTGGAGAGGGTATCCATCTTCATAAAAGATGTTGCTCTATTGTTTGCTTTACTTGTGTGATGTGTTTATCTGGCTGTGGTATCAAGGCATGCTAGAACGAGTTAGCAAGTATTCTCTCCTCTTCAATTTTTTTGGAAGAATTTGAGAAGCATTTATATTATTTAAATGTTTAGAATTCACCACGAAGCCATCAAGTTCAGGGTTTTTCTTTGTCCTGGAGGCTTTTGATTGCCGACTCGGTCTCTTTTACTAGTCACAGGTCTGTACAGATTTTCTTTCTCTTCATGATTCAGTGTTGGTAGGTTTTGTCTTTTTGGGAATTTATGTATTTCATTTAGGTTATCCAAACTGTTGGCATAAAGTTGTTCATAGTGCTCTTATAATCTTTTTCATTTCTGTAAAATTGATAGTAATGTCCTCACATATTTTTCTTGGTCAATCTAGCTAAAGGTTTTGCAATTTTGTTACTCTCTCCAAAGAACTAACTTTTGGTTTCTTTGATATTTTTCTACTATTTTCTTCCTTATACCAGCTTTAGGGTTAGTTTGTTCTTTTTCTAGTTCCTTAAGGTGTAAAGTTAGGTTGTTCATTTGAGTTTTTTTTTTTTTTAATTATAAGCATTTATAATGCTTATTTTTATTTTTTAAATATTTAAAAAATTTTAAAAATATTTATTTATTTTTGAGAGAGAGAGCATGTGAACAGAGGAGGGGCAGAGAGAGGGAAACAGAGGATCCAAGAAGGTTCTTTGCTGGCAGCACAGAGCCCAATGCGGGGCTCTAATTCACGAACTGTGAGGTCATGACCTGAGCCAAAGTCAGACGCTTAACTGACTAAGCCACCCATGCATCCCCAAATTCCCTTTTTAAGAGGGACATTGTATAGAATATTTCCTATTTAAATTCAGCATTATTTTTACTTCTCTGATTTTTATAATAGAATTTTTCATTTTCTGAAAATCCTGATTGCTCACAATATTGTTTTAAAGCGATTTTATCATGGAAAGTAACACTCAAACAGAAAAGTGCATTTAAGTAAGTGTACAGCTTAATGAATTATTACAAAGTGAAGACCTCTGAAACATTGCCATCACCATAGCAGCTCCTCCAATGCCCCTTATCATTGTCTCCTCCCTCCCCTCTAATATAACTTGTAGCCCATTATCTGTACATAACTTCTTTGAATTCCTCTATTTCTGCTCTGTGATGTTTCTGTAATTGGTGTAAAAGCTGAAATTGCTTTCTTAAATTTGCTTTCTTTGTGTGTGTGTGTGTGTGTGTGTGTGTGTGTGTGTTTGAATGTTGCTCATTTTTCCTTGCTGTGTGGCAATATTTTTTCTGGTGATTTTTTTCTTTTTGAGAAATTACAATCATTAATTTCTGTTTTGGTGTTTAAGTGTCTTTTATGGATACTGTATTTTTTACTTATGCGTTGGTTTTCATATTTGAATGGATTGGTCTTTTCTGGACTGTTCCAGTGGATGAATAGATGGGAGATGGTGGGGTTGCTTTTCCAGTTTCTCAGCTCAAGAACTATCTCTAATGCTATGGTAATGGGCAGCTTTAAAAAATTATGATTCTTGGATCCTGTCCTGTTTCTACCACCATTATCTTCCTTTCTTTCCTTCATACCAGTTAGTCACCAAGGAATACTGCCTCGGACTTCCAAGCCAGTCCCCCACCATTGTTAAAAGTCTGCCTCTTTTCCTTCCTTCCTCCAATGCTTGATCTCAGACTTGTCCACAGCAGTTCCAATTCAAGTGAGACCCTCTTCTGTAGGTAAATATTTGCAGATGGTTTCTAAGTTGTGCTACAGCCATGACCCATCTGAAACTTTGTGGGTTTCTTTAAAAAAAATTTTTTTTAATGTTTATTTATTCTTGAAAGAGAGACAGTGCGAGTAGGAGAGAGGCAGAGAGAGAGGGAGACACAGAATCTGAAACAGGCTCCAGGCTCTGAGCTGTCAGCACAGAGCATGACACAGGGCTGGAACCCATGAACTGTGAGATCATGACCTGAGCGGAAGTCGGACACTCAACCGCTTAACGGACTGAGCCACCCAGGCGCTCCTGTGTTTTTCTAATTATGCTGATTTTGGATGTTCTTTCACCCTCACACTTAAATATAATCTTTGAGGGTTTTCTCAGTTTTGCTGAAGGTATAGGTTGTGGAATATTTTATTTGCTTTCTTTGTTGCTTTTCATGAGATAAACAAAAACATGCCAAGGAAAAAAAAAATGGCATGAGGCACATCTAGGCTTCCACTGTGCTCCCATCAGCCAGACCTGCATCTCAGAAAGCCCAAACTGGAGAATGGCTTGGAGGCAGGATAATCCAGGCAAGAGATATTGGAGGCCTGGATGAGGGTGGGAAGGAGGGACAGTGGAACTGGAATTTGAACTAGAGTGAATTTCACCTGACTCTCTCTCTCTTCAAGGATACTGAGAAGTCCATGTCCATCTTGAACACGTCTCCATCTCCTGGAAGCAGTGGAGTGGACGCCTCTTGGAATGACGGCCCATCAGGCACTCAACACTTCCCTCAGTGCACACAGCTGGAGAGGATCCCCTTGGCCTTGACTGAGGCACCCAGGCAGAATGCAAGTGATATGGGACAACAGTTCAGTATGTTGTTGCCAGAGCATGGCGTGAGCTACTGCTCCCAAGTGATTCACACTCCTTCCCAGATGATTTACTGTGAGGGGATGTCTCCCTCCCAGCCAGGAATGATGATTTTCAAAAGGTCCCAGATGATGGCCTTAGGAGAACCCAGTATTCCAGGGATGGCCATGAACTTTTGTAGGAATCTAAGGATGCCCTCCAGTGGTCTGCCAGTCTCAGCTCCCAATGGAATCTCAATGATGTCCCACATCAATGCACCCACAATTTCTTATTCTGGCCCACCAACGGTACCTTCTAATAGAGACTCTTTAACACCTAAAATGGTATTGGCCCCAACCATGTCTTCTACTGAGGCTCAGGCAATGCTCCCTTCTTTGGCTCAGATGTCACCCCCTAGAGATCCCCATGATTTTAGGATGCGCCCAGCTGGGTCCCCATCATTGCAGGCTTTAAAATCCCAGTACTCTCTCATGAGCCAGCCAGCCTCCCCAGAAGACGCCTTCCTATCCAAGCAGCCCATACAAGCTCCACAGCGAGCGGAGCGGAACTCCAGGGCCCAGGAAAGGGCTCCCAGGAGATCCCCAGTTTCAAGGCCTTACTCCTGCCAATATGAGAACTGTGGAAAAGCTTATACTAAGCACTCCCACCTCGTGAGTCACCAACGCAAACACACAGGTGAATGAAGTGTCAGATAGGAGGGGTAGGGTTGGGTGGGGTGGAGGAGTCTCTGGGCTTTAGATTTGTGCTGGACCACTGGTTTGTAATGCCTTGAGGTTAGCTTGTCATCCTTCAAGTTTGGAGTCAAGCTATATTGGCCCCACCAATTTGCTTTCCCATGGTCCAGTGTAACTGTGTCAAGATCATGGGGACTACTGATGGTGTTGTCTCCTCATTACTTTCCTATGGTTTTCTTTTGGTTTCTCAGCCTTGACTGCTCTTCCTCATAGAGTGAGACTCCTTCCTATGCACCTGCTGACCTATCATTAAACTTAATTTCTTCTGTCCCTTGTCACCCCCTCCCCCCAGGTGAGAGGCCTTATAAATGCATGTGGGAAGGCTGTACATGGTCTTTCTTCCGTTCTGATGAGCTTGGACGACATATGAGGATACACACCAGATATCGACCATATAGATGTGATCAGTGCAGCCGACAGTTCATGAGATCTGACCATCTCAGGCAACACCAAAGGACTCATCTGCGGGTGCCAGGATCCCCAGACCCACCGACGAACAATGGGAAAATGGCTGGTCCTCCTGCTCCTGTTCTTTAGGTCAATCTCTCTCTTTATTTTAGCTTCTCCCAGATCCTGCCTGCCTCTGACCAGCTAGTCTCTGGAAGGTGTAGGCTTAGATGAAGACAGAGAAAGATTATGAAGTGGTGTTAAAGCCTATATGAATTCTGGACCCAATCAGAGGCTTCTCAAAAACCGTCTTGCATGCCCTCACCTCTCTGGGGCCACCTACTTTTCCCAAGTTTAGCCTCATGGGAAGATGGAGGAAAGTAGAAATTGGAAGCTTTATAAGAAAGCTCTTTATCTTATATCACTCCCCAGCTTAAAACCCTTTAGTGACTCTCTTGCCTGCTATGTAAAATCCAACTTCCTTATCTTGGTCTTCTATAGTTTCCAGAGCCAGACTATGCTCAAATCCTGAATTTACCGTCTACTAGCCATGTGACCTTGGGAAAGGTCCTTGATCACTTTACCATGTTTCCTCTTCTGGTAAATGAGAAAAACAGTATTGGACTGCTTGGGACACTTATGTACAGAATCACATTCTCTCTGGTATTCATCAGCCATAAGCCCAGAGATTGTCTTGTCCTACAGCTTCCAGACTTGCATGGAATGTCCCACTGCAGGACATGGGATCTGGCATCTCAAATTGCCATTAACAACCCAGAAGTGTGCGGGAGTTAATGCTCTTGGAATAACATTTGACTAATGGAAGATGGGAGAGAGTCAGGCAGATAAATTCCTTCTTCCCTCCCTTTCCTCAATTGCCACAAGGCATTCTTTCCCCAAAATGTACAGCCAATGGGGAGACCTCCCATGTAGCCAATGGACACACCTATGGTGTTTCCTCAAGGCTTGTCATGAAGCAGGACCCAACTGCTATCAATGTGCATTACCACTAGTTCTCCCTGCCTTGCTTCCCTTTACTTAGTGCCCGGGGTTTGCAGTTCTCAAATAAAACATCAGCACTTAGTTCTTGTTTTAGGCTCTGTTTTCTGGGTGACTTGGGGGTGGAGGACATTAGACTGGGGCAGAGAAGGAAGAGCCCTATTGTAACTTCCCCTCCTCCCTTCACTGAGCCCAGGTACGTGGACTACCAAATACCAGGTATTAAAGGCCCTGTCCTACCTCATTCTTCCCCTAGGGCTGAGAGCATAATGACTCTCCTGGATACTCAGATAGTTTTGAACCTCTGTTTCTGGACTTCTCAGCTAGCCATTACACTGACCAGCAAGCTAATAAAAAGGAACTTGCCCAAACTCTCTGGTGGCAGAACTGGGATCCCAACCAGAATCTCTCTACTCTAGAGATGATACCTTCTGCTGATATTGCCAAGCACTTCCAGGAGATGGCCACAGAAAGATGAATCAGGTCCAGTTCCTGTGGCCAAGGGGCCATCTTGCTCTAGGGCAGAGAAGTCCACCTAAGTGAGGTGGCCATGGAGAGGGGGAGCACCTAAAGGAGAGGATCAGAAAGGCTATCTGGGGGAGGTGACCCTTGAGCTCAGGGAGTATATGTAACATCTAGTAATCCCTATTGTTGTAATAAATTAAGCAGGTGAATGAAGAGGAAAGAATTCCAGACAGAATGCTGGACCAACACAACCGCTCAGAGGAGAGTCAACCTGCAAGCTTCCATTCATTTGACCAATGTTCTTTGAGCCCACTACAAAGAGCATCACAGCTGTGGGGACTCATGGTGAGGGGCACAGAGTCAATGGAAGGGTGTGTCGGGGAAGAAAGACTTCTCAAAGAGGTGCCTGAGTCAGACCCGAAGAGCTTGTGGAGGTTAGCTAACCTCCCATTTCCTGGACATCTACCCTTGGCCATGCCCTGTGTTGGACACTAAGGACTCAGAGCATGACAGTGCCTTGCAGTGGAGCATAAAAACCACAGATAAACATTCTGAAATCACTTAATGTTGCCATGGAGAGGAGCCAAACCTCTGTGGGCTCAAATTTATCTGGGCATTGTGGAAGTCCCACAGATTTGGTGTCACCTGTCACCCCCATCCCCACCCTGACCCCTTCCTGCATGGCCACCTTGGTCTGTTCCCCTAATGGCCCCAGCATACCTGGTCTAGGCATCCAGGTGCCCTCTACCCAAACTCTGAGTGAGGGGAGTAGGCATGATAAATAAGGGCAGGGGGGTGCTTGTTTGTGCCGCAATGACTTACCCCAGGTCTCAAGTGCCTGAAATCTCTTAAATTCCCACCTAGGCACTAGGTCCCTTCTGTGAAGTGGAACATCTCAAGCTCAACGGGCCAGGGCTGGTCTCCATACCCTGCCCCACCTGGCTTACACTTATCCCTGCCGGTAAGGTCAGCAGGCGAGATTGCTTGTTGGGCCTCAAGAGAGAGAGGTCTGTTGATGACCTATCACTCTCATCAAGGAATGGAACTGAGAGGAGCCAGAGTGGGCAGGGGTGTGCCACATACACTACATTGGTGGGCAAAACAGGTTCCTGCCCCTGTGGAGGTCACAATCTAGTGGAGGAAGGACATAGAAGTGTATGGAATGCGGTGAGGACAAATATCAGGGACTTGCTGTAATAGGACAAGGGGACTCCCTAAGGAAATGTGGTTTGAGCTCAGAGGTAAGGACTAACTGGGAGATAGGCAGGTAAGGAGGTGAGGAGGTGACTGGAGGAGAAAATTCAGTCTATCTTTTATTTAGAGGTTACCTTATGGCGAGCCTTGGCTAAGCCTGTCTTGGTATTATCTTATTCAACACTGGGCAGCATAGTGGGTGGGGTAAAGACCTTGTGGGCTCCCAAATAAGAAGTAGATTTTGAATCCTGCCTCTGCCATTTCCTGGCTGTGTGGCCTTGGGGAAGTTATTTATCTCTGCACCAGACAGCAAGGGGCAAGATTCAAGCTAAGGAGGATTCAAGGGGACACCTTCAAGCTAAGGAGAGAATTAATTACATTGAAAAGGTTTCTTCTGCTTAAGGGAGAGGGAGTGATTTCAGTGTTCCAGGTGAGAGTGGAAGGTGCTTGGGCAGGGTGTGGCAGTGTGGCTGGAGAGTAGCAGAAAGATTTGCGATAAAATCAACCTAGGTGATAGCTGGATCAAGGATGACTCCTGGTTTATAGCTTTTGTTATAAGTGACACAGAAGGAGAATGGATGAAATTCATTTCATTTATTTTTCTATTTTTAAATTGTTGATGTCTCATGCAAAAAATAGTTTGCTTATATAATTTAAAGTAATAACTTATTTGCCCTTATACCACATTGGAAGCCTCTGTGTTCCCCACTGACCACATTCCTCATCTGCAGAGGCTCCTGAAGTTTGGTTAATCTTGTGTTTGCTTTTCTTTGTTTTTAAACCATATGTATACGGCTCTTAAACCATAGAGTGATTTGTTTTATGTGGTTTTGAACTTCGTTTATTCTGTTTGGGGTTCATTGAGCATCTTCAATGTACAGGTTTATAGTCTTAGTGAAATTTGGAAATTTTTTGGCCATGTTTTATCAATTTTTTGCCCCCCGCCCCTTCTTTTTCCTCCTGACACACAATCTGCCCATATAATAGACTATGTGATATCATATCACAGGCCACTGATGCTCTGTCCATCTTTTTTTTCAGACTTTTCGTTCTCATTTTAGATGTCTTCAAGCCAACTGCTCTTTTCTTCTGCCATGTAATCTGCTATCAGTTTTTCAGGTGCTCTACTTTCCATCTCTAGAAATTCCATCTTGGATCTTTAGAAATCTATTTCTGTCCTTAACATGCTCAGTTTTTCTCTTCCTTATGAAGCATAGTTAAAATAGCTGTTCGAATGTCCTCAGATGCTAGGTCCCATCATGTTTGTCATGTCTGAGTCTGTAATGATTGATTTTTCTCTTGATGGTTGTCCTTAATTTCCTGCTTCTTTGAATAGTTGATAATTTTGTACTGGATGCCAGATATTTGTGAATTTACATTGTCGGTTGCTGGATTTCATATTATTCCTTTACATATTGTTGGTTTTTATTTCTGGCATGCATTTTACTTTTTTGGAGTTAGTTGGAGCTCTTGGGGCCTCTTGGAGGCTTACTTTTTTTTTTCCTTAGGGAATTTTATTTATTTAATTTATTTAGTTTTTAAAGTTTATTTATTTTGATAGAGAGCACAAGTGAGAAAGGAGCAGACAGAGAGGGAGGGAGAGAATCCCAAGTAGGCTCCACACTGAAGTGTGTGTGTGTGTGTGTATACACATCCTCTTTATACATTCATTTATCAATGGACACATGGTTTGCTTGCATACCTTGTGCTGTTAATAATGTTGCAATATACATAGGTATGCATATATCTTTTCGAATTAGTGTTTTCATTTCCTTTATGTAAATACCCAGTAGTGGAATTACTGGATCATACGGCATTTAAAAAAATTTTTTTTAATGTTTATTTATTTTTGAGAGAGAGCGTAAGTGGTAGGGGCTGAGAGAAGGAGACAGGATATGAAGTGGGCTCTGTGCTGAGAGCAGTGAGCCCAATATGGGGCTCGAAGTCGAAAACTGTAAGATCATGATCTGTGCCAAAGTCAGATGCTTAACCGGCGTCCTGACATTTTTATTTTTAATTAGAGGAACCTCCATACTGTTTTCCATGGTGGCTGTACCAACTTATTCCCACCGACAGTGCACGAGGGTTCCTTTTTCTCCACATCCTCGCTAACACTTGTTATTTTTTGTCTTTTTGATTCCAGTCATTCCGACAGGAATAGGTGATACATCGTTTTGGTTTTGATTTCCATTTCTCTGATTAGTAATGTTGAGTGTCTTTTCATGTGTTAGTTATTTGTGTGTCTTCTTTACAAAAATTTCTATTCAGGTCCTCTGCTCATTTTTAAATCAGATTATTTCTCTAGGGTTGAAAGTTGTATAAGTTCTTTATAAATTTTGGATATCAGCCCCTTATTAGATATATAACTTGCAAATATCTGGGAGAACAATGTTTTTTAAGTAGCAATGTAGTGAGATCCTAAGGTAGGTGGGATGGGGAGAATAAATTCTAAGGTAGGGATGGGTTGGGATGTCTTCACAAGGCAGAGATGTGGCAGGATGTGAAGGCAAGCAAAATAGAGAGCTTCTTGGAGGATGTAGAGGATGTAGGGGAGCTCCCAGATTATGGAGGAGTTTCAGAGAGTACAGTGGGCTACTTTGGGAGGGAGCTTGGAGGAAGGATGGGAAATAAAAGATAAAATAATGGAAGGCTTTCCGAAGGTCTTTGGCAATTGTCTGTGTTAGAACTTGTATTATATTTATTCTTGTTCATTCATCAAAAAATTTACCGGGTGTCTTCTGGGTGTCCAGGGGCTCAGTGATGGGAATATAGTGGCCAAGTGGTCAACTAGACCTCAGCTCCTCCTGGAACTCTAAGCTAAATGCAGGAGAGGCTGACTCAGAAACAGATGATCACAATTGCATTTGGAAAGCCCATCTTGGTTGCCTTGGGTGGAGAATGGATGGATTATTCTGGGCTGAAGAGTATGCAACTGCATTTGGGCAAGGCAGATAGTGGTCCGCACAGTCAAGCAGACTGTTGAGGAATGGTTGGGATAAGAAATGTGAGCTGAAAAGAACTTCTGACTTAATTCCATAGGTCACATCCTAACCCCCAGCTGCAACCCCTGGTGTCCGGCTCTGTTGGCAGCTTACCCTGTGCTGGGTGCATTTGATGATGATCCTGCTTTTGCCAAGAAGGTGCTGGGGGCTGCCTGGCTTGAGGCTCCGGGGCTGCAGCTAATACCCTCCCAAAGGCAACTTCCCTGGGCCAGGTCTGGGTCCAGAAGAGAACAACCCCTCCTCTGGGCTGGTGTAGAATTCAGCCATCCTTCACAGACTGGAGAGACCATTTTTAAAGAGAATCCTAGGTTCTGGGGAATAGGGGATGGAAGGCACCTATAGAATGAAGCCCTGAACAGGTACGGAAACGGTGTGAGGGGTTGAGTGGGGGAGGGATAGGAGGGATGACATGTAAACAGGGTCTTAGAAAACACTGGCACATCGATTCCACTCCTACATGTAATGTAGCAAGAATGCCTTTTCCAATAAATCTTTCTCTGCATTCATTCGTTCACTCAATTCTCACTGACTCACACCTCAGGCAACGAATCATACTTTTACTTGTGTTGTGTGTTGAGATAAAAGATAAAACAAAGCCTCTAACTTTGTTTTCTCTTTCCTTTTTTTCCTCCTTTTCCTTTGCCTGGTCCATTGAAAACATTTTAAGTAGATAATATATGCATGTAGCGCAAAATTCAAAAGCCAGGACATGTTTTTTGGCAAAAGGTCCTAATGCTCTTGAACCTCTCTCCTTGAAAGTGATGCTATTTTTTTTAATGTGCCTTCCAGACCCATCTGTAATACATAAACAGCAGATTATACACACTGTCGAGTCTCTTGCTACCTTCGCTTATCAGTACATCTTGGAGACTTTTGTGTAAGCAAATACAGAATGACTAGAATCTTTTAAGTTGATGCACATAATTCTGTCGTGTGGATGTGCCATATTTATTTTATCTGTCTTCTATTGTAGGATGTTCAGCCCACTTGTCATGAAACATTGCTATAATCTTGAGAAAGTTGTTTTCCTTCTAATGGATGAATGTGTTTCCATTGCAATTATAAAGTCTTACTGATTTATTTTATTGCCTTTGGGGGAGCAGTTAAATGAACTTTATTTTAGAGCACTTTTAGAAAAATTGGGATGATTGTATCTAGAGTTCTCCTATACTCCAGACCCGGTTTCCCTTGTTGTTAACATCTTACCTCAGTGTGGCATATTTGTTACAACTAATAAACCAATACTAATACATGTTCACTAACTAAAGTCTGTACTTTATTTAGATTTCCTTAGTTTTTCCCTAATGTCCTTTTTCTGTTGCAGGATTCCATCTAGGATAGTACATTACATTTAGTTATCATGTCTCTTCTGGCTCCTCTTGGCTGTGACAGTTTCTTACACTTTCCTTTTTTTTTTTTGGTGACCTTGACAGTTTTGAGGAACACTGGTCAGATATTGGTAGAATGGTAGAATTCTAATGGTAAAATGCCTCTCAGTTGGGATTTGTTTTTTCGCATGACTTCAGCTAGAGGTAAATAATGTGTTTTTAGGAGGAAGACCACGGAGGTAAAGTATTATTTCCAGTAAATGCACTTAACAGAAGATCCAAGTACACTGTCATAGCCCTTTGGTCTCCTCCTTTCCCACCCCTGTGTGTTGGTAACAGGCCACACATGCCCTTTTCACCTCTTGCCTGCACTGTCATGATAAGTGAATACAGCCTTGATTTTTTACCTTCAGTTTGGTTCATTGTCCTAATTAGTCATCTTGGCACCTGGCACCTCAACAAATTGATGCGGCAAGCCAGTGGCCAACTGAGCACAAAGCTGTTCTGGAAGAATAAAATGCCCCGGGGTCCCACGAAGTACTTCCACAGCCATGCCAGTAGGACTTGGTGAGTGCTGGTGGATTATTTACAGAAACTTTCCAGTTCTGAAGGGAACCATTGGTTCCCTTTAGCCCTCGACTCCCTGGCCGGGCTTGCCCAGTGGGTCACATCAGAAATTCAACAAAGGGAACTCTAAGAAAGCTAGGAAATCAGTTCCCTAGCTACTTCTCATGGTGCTCCAGAACTGGGACCAAAACTGTCAGAGAATCCGCATGCTGAACTGCACCCAATAACTATTGGCTCTAAGTAGTCCCTGATGCTAAGGGACATCCTGCAATGTAGACGGTAAAACTGTTAGCCAGACTCAAATTTCCAAGTTTGTCCCAGCTACCCCTGCGGGCACTGGTCACTAGGCCCAGTTAAACCTCTTCATGAGATTGGGTCAATTCACCCATGATACTATCGAAGTTTTTTTTTTTTTTTTTTTAAGTTTATTTTGAGAGAGAGAGAGAGAGAGAGAGCACACCTGTGCGCGCCTAAATGGGAGAGGGGCAGAGAGAATCCCAAGCAGGCTCCGTGCTGTCAGCACAGAGCCTGATTCAGGGCTCAATCTCATGAACTGGAGATCATGACCTGAGCTGAAATCAAGAGACGGATGCTTAACTGACAGTCCAAGACTTAACTGACAAATTCCCACATGTGGAAAAAGCAGCCACTGTCAAGAAAGCAAAGATTGACCAGGAGAAAGAGCAGTGTAAGAGTAATGACCCAGTGCCCTCTCCTGGGCAAGGCCTTTCCAGAAAGATCTCTGAATTTGGTTCCTTGGTGACGGTGTCAAAGGAGGCAATTGGTAGGGCAAGGAACTTAGGGCCTGTGGGGCACCTGATGAGCAGCTCCCTTCTAGTGAGCCTGGAGATGAATGGGAGAGTACCACTAATATTACCTGGGCCTGTTGGCATTCAAAAATAAACAAGACTAGGGGACAGGCCCAGGACCCTCTTTTCCCAAGGGGGACCAGAAGCCTTATGCCAAGGTCAAGGTTCAACAGGGATGTAGGAGAGAATTGCACTTCTTGGGTCTTTGGCTGCTGGTGCATAGGTGACCATGATCCCTGAAACCCTAGCTCCAGGACGAGGGGGAAACAAAGCTCTACCTGGGAACCTTGCCCAAGCCAAGTTTTAAGTGGGTCCTTTGGGTCCCTACAAACTTCTTTTGCTATGGCTCCCACTAGTGAATGTATTAGTATAGGAATATTGTTTACATCTATAGATGATTTGCCTTTACGCCTTTATCCCTTTACCAAATCCCTGATAAATATGGCTGCATTTTAGTGGGGCATATGGATGAACCTACCCAATTGCTTACCAGCGCCTAGTACCATTGTCTATCCAAAACAGTATTTGCTGCTTGAGGAAGAAAAAGAAATAGCCACTCACATTGCCAATTTCAAGGAAGCCAGAGTTCTATGAGATGATTTCTTCATTCAATAGACTAGTTTGGTCTGTGCAAAAGGCCTTGGGTATTTGGAGACTCACCATTGATTATAGAAGTTTCAATGCCATAGTTCTGGCAGTACCTGGTATTATGATTGTCACAGAGGCTACTGCCCAAGCTGAAGACACTTGGTATACAGCAGCTGCTATTGAAAATGCAAAAAAAAAAAAAAAAAAAAAAAAGAAAGAGAAAAGAAAAAAAGAAAATGCCTTTTCTAGCATTCCCTCTCTACCCGGATGGTTGGGATCAAATTCACCTTTATGTGCAATGCATTGCAATACACCTTTGATGTGCTACTAAAAGGCTACCTAAATTCTCCAGCTATCTGCCATGAATGTGACCTGGAAAAAGTCCTGCTCCTGGAGGGAGCACTAGAGCACTTTGTTAAATTGATGACATCCTCCTGGTGGGTCCACACAAAAGCACCCCCCAATAAGAACTGGATGCCTTATTGACCAACATGCGGCCACACACATAGGTCATTAACATAGGTGAGGCACAATGACCCAGCACCCAGTGAAACTCTTGGGCATTATCTGAGAAGGGATGTGAGGTCTCATTCCAGAGATGACTACCTTGACAAAAAAAGGACGCCTAGTGATTGGTGGGCCTCTTTGGCTAACGGTGCTCTCACATAACCAGTGTAGGGGTCTTGGTGGCATCCATCCCCTGGGTTACCAGAAAGGCTGCTACCTTAGAGTGGGACCTTTAACAAAATGCCTGGAGGCCCTCCAATGGGCCACCCTGGTTGACCTTCCTCTGGGGCCTGTAGATCCACATTTGCCTTTGAGTTACAGGTCTCAGCAAACTCTGAGTTGATGGATTATAGCCTATGGCAGAACAGTGCCATGGGCTGGTTGCACCACTTGGTTTTTGGATCCATAACTCCTCAAGTTGGCCGAAACAAACCACTCTTTATTCGTCTGTTAGGGCTTTGCTGGTGCCTCAAGTGCACTAACCTTATAAATGTGGACATTATACATTGCCACAACTGGATTCTACAAGAGCAAAATACCTCCCTAAATGTAAACTCACTCCTGTCAGAGAAGAAGGCAACCAGAACATCTGAGAGAAAAGTGTGGGATCTGCCATCAGAACTATTTTGGCTACAGTGGTGGTGGCCTTCCCTCCACTCACTCTTGCCCTATACAGGCTGTGTGGTTATTCTCACTGTCATCCAATTAGAAAAGGTTGTACATAATCTGTCCTTGATCCTCATTGAGACTATCAATAATACAATCTCAGCCTCAACTCCTTGGCCCAAGTAGTGTTGGCTAACTGTAGAGTCCTTTTCTTCCTGTTTGGCCAATCAAGAAGGAGAATCTGTGCAATTGCCAACACTTGGATCAATGAACCTGGCAAAATAGAACAGTCCATTAGGGGGCTTAGACAGAAGGCCTCCTGGTTTTCTAGGGTAGACCCTAATGAGCTATGGATCTTTTTCTGGCTTGGCAGTTGTTGGGGCTCGTGGCTATATTCATTCCCTGGGCAGGCCTGATATTCTACTTAGAATGACTTTGATCATGTTCCTCAGAATGGTTAAGCAGACTTATCGCAATGTCTGGCTCATTTTAGTCAATGATGGGGTTGCCTATGTCTCTTGCTCAGGCCCTGAAAGATCAAGGGGTGGAGCTGAGGAGTCCAGTTCCAGGCCAAATTCCTGTTTGTGATCTTTTAGGCCCAACCATAGCTAGTTGCCTTGCCTGCAGACCTTGCCTGCCAGTCCTCATGGGAAAAAGCTGACCCCTCCCCTACAGCTGACTTGGTGCCAGACGGGTGCACTACAATTTTCTGAAGGGAGTTGCTATCAAGGAGTCACTGCACAAGCCAGCCCTGCTCTTATGCATATCTGCATTCCCAGCCTGGGCACCTCCATTCAGAGGCCTCTTTCCTGGGGGCCCTGCTGAGGTTTTTTTTTTTTTTTTTTCCTATCTACCTCAGTACTTTTCCAATGCTAGCACTTTCCCCTCTTCCTCCTTCTATTCCTTCCTCCTTCCCTAAAAAGATACAAGAATCCTTTTGTTTAAGGCAGTGAGAGAATTCCCCCCATCTGCACTGCATGTCCCTTAACCCTTGCCTGGTGCTGTTTCATGGGGAAAGATGGAACACTGGGGAGCTGGTGCCTCTTCTTTTTGCATCTTGCTTGCTCTGTAGAAGGAAGTAAATACAGTCTTGATTGTTACTTTCAGTTGGGCTCATTGTCCTAATTGGCCATCTTGACACCTGATCGCATACCATTGGGGGATGGGCTCTCACAGATGTTTGTTTATGCCTATAACTTAAATATATTATTTCATAGCACACCAAATACAGCATTAAGATATAACTTTTAAAATGCTGCCTGAGCCCCTTAAAGACTCAGAGATCTAGTGTCTGGGGGCTCTGTGAGGTGAATGGGTGGGTCAAAAAGCATCTCAAATGCTGCAGGACCAATGAAGCCCTGGGGATTTGTAGTCCACTTCCCTTTTAGGGCTCTGGGTAGAAGAAAGTGCTCCTTTTGAAAATGAGGCTTGGGATAGATCACATCCTTGACTTTACCCAGACCTTTTTGCCAGGGGGATATCACACAAGCTGGGGCTTGGGCAGGAGCCAAGCCCTAAATGGGCAGAGCCCACAAGAGCTGGAGAAGGACGGAGTCAGCAGGGGAAGATGGTGGAGCTTCTCTGAAGCACTTAAGTCAACCCATGGAAAGAAAAACAGACGGTGGGTTACCCCACCTGCAGAAGCGATGCACAAAAGGACCCAAGGCTCAGTGGCAAGGACAGACCCTTCCCCTGGCAGCCAGCACATGACCGCCCTGTTCCACTGCTATCACTCCCTGTGTCCTGATGGCATATGGAGAAAGTAGGGGGGAAAGAGACACTTTGAGAGAAAAAACAGCCATGAAAGGAGGTTCAACTTTTGAATAAATTAAGTACTCATCCAAATAAATCTCATTTAATTTAGACCATTTTACATTCAAAGGGACCAAGTGCCCCCCTCCTCTTAACCCCATAGAAATGGAGACCAGAGAAACATGAGCTCGGATATAGAATGCTACATTCTTTACAGATCTGAACTATGTATAAATTTTAGTCACCTACATATATACATTTTTACATGTGTACATAGAGGCAAATGCACAGCACAAGATCTAGAAGGACTGATAGCACACAGTAAAAAGTTACCCTTGGAGCAGGGAGTGAATGAAAAGTGCTTCTGCTTTTATTGAAATGCATACATCTATTCCTTGTATGTTTTAGGGGGAAAAAAAACACCTTAAAAGCTTACAAATAATATTAAGCACTTAACTATATACTGGCACAGTGCTAGGTACAGAGCAAACAAAGGCTTAGTAGACGGAGTCTTTCAGCTGTACTCATTTTCTTATGGCTTGATGAGTTCAGTCATGGGCGACTATTATCTGTGGATTCTTTGATGCTGCTTTAAGTGATCAGATCGTGCAAAATTCCTGTTGCATTTAGTACATAGGTAGGGCCGCTCCCCACTATGTTTTCTCTTGTGTCTGCTGAGCTCATCTGAACGGGGGAATTTCCATGTGCATCCCTTCACATTGCATTCGTAGGGCTTCTCCCCTGGACCAAAGAAAGAAAGAATTTTGTCATGCTTCTGGGTAGCAGGGGACAGGGAAAATGAAAGTGAATAGAGAAGATAAAGGTTTTGAGCATGTTGGGGTGGGACAGGGAGAGCCAGAGGAGAGGAGACCGGAGGTGGTGAGTGAAAGAAGAAGAGAAGAAATGCATCATGAGCTAGAAGGACAAGAGGAAAACTGTGAAGGAAGGAAAAGAAGAGAAAATGAAAAATCTGCACTTCCCCAGCTCACGCTTTCTCTCTCAAAAATAAACATTAGGGGAGCCTGGGTGACTCAGAGGGTCGAACTTCAGGTCATGACTTCAGCTCAGATCATGATCTCAGTGCTTGTGGGTTCGAGCCCTCCCATGTGGCTTGCTACTGCCAGCACAGAGCCCACTTTGGATCCTCTGTTCCCGTCTTTCTGCCCCTCCCCCATTTGCACTCTCCCCAAATAAATACATATAAAAAAAAAAGAAAAGAAAATGAGAAATAGGAAAAGCAAGGGTCAGCAGGAAAGTCAACAGGGGAATAAGGAGGTTGGGGGTGGGTATCTGTTGGGCCTAAAGAGAGGACCATGAAGTGTCAGTCTCAGTAGAGGTGAGGCCAAAACCATCCATAAGAGGTCAAACAAATTCTTCCACTTATTCCCATCATCAACAACACAAAAGGTTGCAGCCAGATTGGCTCAGGCCCAGAACTATAGTCTGTCCCTGGGACTGCTTTGTCCACCCTTTCAAACAGGCCAACCTTTTCCAGTCTTCTGAGGTCCCAGGCTTAGAAAGAGGTGTCAACAATCTCAAATGATCCCAAAGTTTCATAAGGGCACAAATCTTTAATCACTTGCTTGTCACCCCTATCCCTCAGTCCTACCCCTCACTTACCAGTATGTTTGCGCTCATGGATCCGGAGGTGGGAAGGCTTAGTATATGATTTCCCACAGTCCTGGTATGTGCAAGTGTAGGTCTTCAAAACGTTAGGATTCTTCTGGACTTGACATCTCTGGGTCTTGACGTTGCACTTCTGCTTTTCTAGGGTTTGTCCATAGATCAAATGGGAACTGGAAAAATATAGGAATCCTGGGTATGGCAATGATGATGATTGATGTGGCATCATATGGTCTCCATAGACAGTGTGGTCATCAGTGGAAGTTGTCATATGATGCCCCTTAAGGGTCATCATCTGACTTCCATAGAGGGTCTGGTCATCACCAAAGGTGTTCACCTGGCTGTCATAGAGGATCTGGTCCCCACTGTAGGTCATCTGTCCTCCATAAAGGGTCTGGTCATCACTAAGTGACTTCATCTGGCCCCCATAGAGGGTCTGGTACCCGCTGAGGGTCATGTGGCCTCCATAGAGCATCTGGTCACCACTGTAGGTCTCCATCTGGCCCCCATAGAGGGTCTGGCCCCCAGTGAAGGTCATATGGTCTCCATAGAGGGTCTGGTCATCACTGAGGGTCTTCATCTGTTGTTCTTCACACAGTGTTGTCATCTGGTTCCAATTCAGGGTCTGATTACCACTGGAAGTCATTGTATGGCCCTCAGTGAAGGTCTGCTTAGCACTGAAGGTCATCATGTGGTTCTCTTTAGGAACTGTCACCTGGCCTCCATAGAGGATCTGGTCATCACTGAGAGTCTTCATCTGACTGCCTTCATTGGGGATTGCTATCTTATTTGCAGTTATCTTTTGGCAAGCAGTGAATGTTGTCTTTGGGTTGTCAATAACATCTGTCATCTGGGAGGTTGTGGGTCTTCTCTCATCAAAGAAGGTCACCTTTTGGATCACAGAAAAAGATTCAGTTAGGTCTCCAGGGGGCATATCAAGGGCTGTAACAGTGGGTATTGTTGAGTTCTGAACAATGACTGTCCCAGGGATGTTAGGACAGGTAGAACTCACCATTGTAGACTTCAGAGGAGTCATCATCCTCTGGGTTGACTCATGTTGGCTGTCTTCACCATGGTCAGCCAGAGGTATATGGAGCTGTGGTTCTGGTGCAGCTGACATTTTTGCCTTATATGTCTCAGAGACGTCCTTGAGGAACTCCTCGATTTCCTCAACTGTTTGAAGGAAAGAGTCCACGGAAGTCTCTTTGCTATTGCTGGGTAACTGAACTGCATCTTCAGCTGTGGGATCCTGCCAAAAAAAAAATAGAAGTTCAGGGGTCTTACTCAGCTCAAATCCCAATTCCATATACCCTTCCTCTCCATCTCTGCCAATCCTTTCCTAATCTACACCACCATCATCTCCTGCCTAAAAGCCTGTGATGGCCTCCTAATTTCTCTGAGTCTGAAATAAGAAGGAACATACCTCAACATAATAAATGCCATATATAACAAGCCCACAACTAACATCTACTGAATGGTGAAAAGTTGAAAGCTTTCCTAAGGATTGAGAACAAGATGAGCATGCTCATTCTCACCACTCCTATTCATCAAGGTACCGGAAGTCTTAGCCAGAGAAATTACATAAGATAAATAAATAAATGGCACCCAAATCAGAAAGGAAGAAGTAAAATTGTCTTTTTTGCAGATAATATGACCTTATATATACAAAACCCTAATGACTCTAAAAAAAACCCTGTTAGAACTAATAAATGAATTCAGTAAAGTTGCAGGAGACAAAATTAGTACGCAAAAATCAGTTGTGTTTCTATACACTAGCAACAGACTATTGAAAGAGAAATTTAAAAAATAATCCCATTTACAAAAGCACCAAAACCAATAAAATTCTTGGGAATAAATTTAACCAAGGGTGAAAAACTTGTACACTGAAAACTGTAAGACACTGAAGAAAGAAACTGAAGAAACACAAACAAAAAGATATCCCCTGTTCTTGGATTAAGAGGATTATTGTTATAATGTCCATACCATCAAAAATGACCTACAGATTCAAAGTAATTCCTAACAAAGTTCCAATGTCATTTTTCACAAAAATAGGAAAGTTTTTTTAAACTTTTAAGAAGAGTTTATTTTGAGAGAGAGAGAGAGCGCACGCATACATGAGCGTGTGCAGCATGAGCAGAGGAGGGGCATAGAGAGAGGGAGAGAGAGAGAGAATCCCAAGTAGGCTCTGCACTGTCAGCACAGAGCCTGACTCAGGGCTTGAACTCACAAACCACGAGATCATGACCTGAGCTGAAATCAAGAGGCAGAAGCTTAACCCACTAAGCCACCTAGGTGCCCCAGAATTGGGGCGAATTGTTTAGAAATAGAATTGTTTAGAATTATTTAGAAAAACAATTCTAAAATTCAAATCAAACCACAAAAGATTCAAAATAACAAAAGCAATCTTGAGAAAGAACAAAGCTGGAGGCATCACCATTCCTGATTTTGTATTATGTTACAAAGTTTTAGTAGTCAAAACAGTATGGTACTGCCCTCAAAAGAGACACAGACCAATGAAACAGAATTGAGCACAGAGATAAACCCACACATACAGGTCGACTAATCTTTGACAAGGATGCCAAGAACACACAATGGGGAAAGGATAGTTTCTCCCATAGGGGTGGGAAAACTGGATATGCCTGTGCAAAAGAATGACACTAGACTCCTTTCTTACACCACTCCCAAAAATTTACTTGAAATGGATTGAAGACTTAAATGTAAACTTGAAACCATAAAACTCCTTAGAAGAAAACAAAGGTCGGCAACAACTTTTGGGATGTGATACCAAAAACCCAAGCAACAAAAGCAAAAATAAACAAGTGGAACTGCATCAAACTGAAAAGCTTCGGTACAGCAAAGGAAACAACAAAGTAAAAAGCAACTTGTGGAATGGGAGAAAATATTTGCAAGCTATCTGTTTGATAAGGGGTTAATATCTAAATACATAAGAAACTTACACAACTCAATAGCAAAAAACTAAACAATTCAATTGAAAAATGGACAAAAGACCTGCATAGAAGTTTTTCCAGAGAAGGTATACAGATGGCCAGCAGGTACAGGAAAAAGTGTTGGTCACCACTAATCATCAGGGAAATGCAAATATAAACCACAATGAGATAGCACCTCATTAACTGTTAGAATAGCTATTATCAAAAAGACAAGAAGAGATAGGGGTGCCTGGGGGTCTCAGTTAGGCGTCTTGATTTTGGCTCAGGTCATGATCTCAGGGTCGTAAGATCAAGCTCAAGCTCTGCGTTGGGCTTTGCACTGAACGTGGAGCCTGCTTGGTTGGGATTCTCTCTCTCTCCCTCTCTCTGCCCCACCCCCACTGTTTGTCTGCTCTTGTGTGCTCTCTCTCTCTCTCTCTCAAAAAAAAAAAAAAAAAAAAGAAAGAAAGAAAGAAAGAAAGAAAGAAAGAAAGAAAAAGAAAAGAAAGGAAAGAAAAGGAGAAAAGAAAACAGACAAGAGATAACACATCCTGGGGAGGATGGGGAGAAAAGGGAACCCTTGTGCACTGTTGTTGGAATTTGTAAATTGGTACAGTCATTACGGAAAATGGCATGGAAGTTTCTAAAAACAAAAAACAAAAAACAGTAGACTATTATCCAGTCATTCCACTTCTGTGTATTTATCTGAAGGAAGTATAATCAGGATCTCAAAGAGATATCTGCACATTCATGTTCATGGAAGCATTATTCACAATAGTCAAGATATGGAAACAACCAAAGTGTCTGTTGTCAGGGTGAATGGATAAATAAAGAAAATTTGGTGTGTGTATATATGTATATACATATATACACACACACAGTGGAATATTATTCGGCCACAAAGAAGATGGAAATTCATTTACTACAAAATGGGTGAACCTGAAGGGCATCATGCTATGTGAAATAAGTCAGAGAAAGACAAATACTGCAGCATTTAGATGTGGCATTTAGAACTCAGAATCAAGGAGTAAGAATGGTGATTTCTGGGGGCTGGGGGCGTGCGGGGGGGGGGTGGGAAACGGGGGAGAGGGTGGTCAAAGGGTACAAACTTGCAGTCTTAAGGTGATTAAGTTCTGAAGATCTAACGTACAGCACGGTGACTACACTTAATAATGCTGTATTGTATCCTCGAAATTTGCTGCAGATAGCAGATCTTAAGTATTCTCATCTAAACAAAAAGCTGACCACGTGAGGTGATAGATGTGTTAATTATCTTGATTGCAGTGGTCATTTCACAACATATACACACATCAAATCATCATGTTGCACACTTCAAATATACTCGAGTTTGTCAATTATACTCCAGTAAAGCTGGGGAAAATTAAAAAAAAAAAAAAAAAAAAGGTGTTCCGAACAGGAAAAAAGGAAAAGAAAGAAGGAAGGTGGGAAGAGAGGGAGAGAAGGAAGGAATCATTCCCATCCGCGCTATTTTTCCCTCTCCAGATGCTAGTTAATTTTTAATCGACCCATCCAGGCCCCTCTGCCTCCTCAGCCTCGCGTTCTGCCCATCCTTCCATCCCTTCCACGACATTCGAAGTCGCCCAGGACCAGGCGGTGCGGTCTGGGGACTCTGGGGGACCAGGCGGACAGCGGCCATGCCCTCGAGGAGACTTCGGGGACAGCAACCAGAAGGCCCAGCACTAATGTTGTTTCCTCTGCAGGCCGCGTCTGTCTGCAGGAAGGCACCCCATTGGGCAGGGCAGGCACGCGGGGTCGCGGGATGCTCGGGAAACACGCCCCCCGAAGAAATGAACCATTTCGCTTGTTTCCGCCCCTCCTCCCCACGAGGGACCAGCATTCCCGACTGTCCACCCGAGAGTTTCGGACCTTCCCCGCTCCAGGACCCGGCCTTAGCCCCTCCGTTTGAAGGTGCAAACTCACCATAAGTGGCTCCAGCGCGTGACCGGGAAGCGTGCTGTCGTGTCTAAGGAGAACCAGTACTGAGCCTCCGGGCGCCCCGCCTGGCTTCATATACGGCCAGGCCGGATGCGCGGGGGCCCGCAGATTCGCGCCTTTGGTTGGCCCCGCCCTTCGGGGCGGGGCCCAGGGCACCCATCCCGCCACCTGTGCAGTCTCAGGACAGCTACTGATCGCGTTACCTACGAGGCCCCTCCGGATGTTACTACGGTTTCCCAAGTGCCCCCTCCTCCCCCCGCCCCGTGCCGGGAAGCAATTTGTATGCGTTAGCCCATTTACCCTCACAACAGTCCTGTGAGGTGGATGTTAGAATCGTCATTATACTATGCGGAAACTGGAGCTCAGAGACCATTAAGTCATTCGCTGGAGGTTACAAAGAAAGTCAATCGCAGAGATCTGAACTAGATTTGAACTCAACGGTTTTGCGCTTGTAGGCTGTGCTTAAGCATAGGACGGTTCAACCCTAAATCCAATCAGCCGATCAGTTCTGCGGAGTCCATCTCTTTGCTGTAAGTTTAACCAAATTACTTCCAGGGTAAAGTTCTAGATTCGATCAGGTCACCTAGAAATGGTAACGGCATTTTTGATGCCTATCTCCCTTCCCCCACCCCTCAAGTCCCGGAGACGGTTTTCACCCCAGCAAAGTGACACACGCCTGGGGTTGCATGAGTGACTTCTGACCCCCTTCGGACTCCGCTCTAGGTCTCCATTTGGTCCCCAAGACCGATGACCCAACTATCACCAACTAGCCTTGGGGCTTTAGCGATTCCCACAAAGTCCTGCCCCAGGGCCACCCTTCCAGCCTCAGGTCTCTAAAATTTTTAACGCAAGCCGCCCACGCCCCTTTGCCTGGGGCCCTGAGATGGGTTGAGAGGTGAGGCGAGAGGGGCCACCGGGACTCCCAGACCCTGGCTGGGGGTATCGGCTGCTGGAAGGCCTGTCCTACTCGCATATCCAGTTGCCTCCTTCTCCCTCACTAAGGAGCTGCCATCATGGGATGAATTTATAATCCACACTGGTTTCTCCCATGGCTCCATCCCCAGGCAACACTAATCTGCTTTCTCTCACTATACTAATGTTTTTATGTGCTTTTAAATTCATGTAAGTGTCATTATTCACCACTTACTCTGAAATTTGCCTTTTTTCAATGGACGTTATGTCTTGACATCTACTCATGTGGATAGGGAATTAGCCTTTTAATTGCTGCTTTTCTCCTTTGTGTGAATAGAGAAATGAGGAGGGGCCTCCAAGGGGTCTCAGGGTCCCCAGGAGGGACTGGCTTTTCTGATTCTGAAGCAAGGCGAGTAGGGAAGCATTTGGTGTGAGCACACGACCAGGGCAAAGAAGGTCAGTTCCTCTGGAGATTACCTTTGAAGAAGTTGGGAAATTGCCTCTGAAGAAGGGAGGCCAGTCCACTTTCTTAGATGTTTGGAAAGTAAAGGACATAAGCCCCTCAAATTCAGTGTCGCTGGATGAATTTGTCTTGCACTATTAAAGAAGTATATTAGGGGCACCTGGGTGGCTCAGTCGGTTGAGCATCCGACTTCAGCTCATGTCATGATCTTACGGTCTGTGAGTTCGAGCCCTGCGTCAGGCTCTGTGCTGACAGCTTAGAGCCTGGAGCCTGCTTTGGATTCTGTGTCTCTCTCTCTCTCTTCCCCTCCCCTGCTCATGCTCTGTCTCTCTCTGTCTCAAAAATAAATAAAAACATCAAAAAAATTAAAAAAAAAAAAGAAGTATATTAAATAGAGTGAAGAAGTTAGTCTTTTTTTTAATGGTTATATTTGAGGCGGGGGGAGAGAGAAAGAAAGAGAGAGAGAGAGAGAGAGAGCAAGCGGGGGCAGAGAGAGAGGGTGACACAGAATCTGAAGCAGGCTCCAGGCTCTGAGCTGTTAGCACAGAGCCTGGCATGGGGCTGGAACCCACCAACTGTGAGATCATGACCTGAGCTGAAGTTGGACACTTAACCAACTGAGTCACCCAGGTGCCACCCCTGAAGAAATTAGTCTTTAGTACTCTGAATATTAAGGCAATTTTATTTTTTTAAATATCTTTTAAATATTTATTTTTGAGAGAGAGAGCGCGCACACAAATGAGGGAGGGGCAGAGAGAGAGAGAAAGGGAGACTCAAGGATCCGAAGCGATCTGAGAGCACAGAGCATGATGCAGGGCTTGAACTCACCAACCATGAGATCATGACCTGAGCTGAAGTCTGACACTTAACCGGCTGAGCCACCCAGGCACACAATCTTAAGGTGATTTTCTACTGGGGGGAAAAAAGTGCCGGGCAAATGAAAAAAGTAAATTGGACTAGAATGAGGGGTTTTTTTTTTTTTTTAGGTTTATTTTCAGAGAGAGAGAGAGGCAGAGAAAGAGGGTGAGAATGAGAAAATCCCAGGCAGGCTCTGCACTGTGACACGGGGCTCAAACTCACAAACCGTGAGATTATGACCTGAGCCAAAGTTGGAGGCTTAACCAATTGAGCCACACAGTCACCCCAAGGACTAGAATGAGTTCTAAAACTTTGGTTAAAAGGTAAACATAATACTCTAATAAAAATTTAGAACTTCATGTAAATAATCATGTAAACAATTATTAGAAACATTTAAAAACTTTTTTTTTTCAACGTTTATTTATTTTTGGGACAGAGAGAGACAGAGCATGAACGGGGGAGGGGCAGAGAGAGAGGGATTCAACAGGCTCCAGGCTCCCAGCCATCAGCCCAGAGCCTGACGCGGGGCTCCAACTCACAGACCGCGAGATCGTGACCTGGCTGAAGTCGGACGCTTAACCGACTGCGCCACCCAGGCGCCCCTAGAAACATTATAAATAGTATTCATCTAATATAATTCCTTTGCCTGAAGAGTTTGGTAAGGAAAGGAAAGGAAAGGAAAGGAAAGGAAAGGAAAAGGGGAAAAGGAGAAGGAAAAGGAAAGGAAAGAACAGAAAAGAAAAGAAAAGAAAAGAAAAGAAAAGAAAAGAAAAGCTGCATTTGACCAAGTTGGAGATATAAAATGAAGACTTTCAAGTTGCTATCAAGTCAGCCATTACTAGTCATAAAAAAGGTTTTAAGAAACTGTTTTGTACTAAGACTAAGTTTTTGTTTTGTTTTGTTTTGCTTTTAAGGAGGCTCAGCCTCCAACATGGGGCTTGAATTCAATCCTGAGATCAAGAGTTGTGTGCTCTCCCCACTGAGCCAGCCAAGCACCCCTGTACTAAGACTTTTAGCTGAGATTCGGAAAGTAAACAAAATCAAGGAAATCTAAAGCTCATCAATATTAATTTAATGCATTTAATCAAGGTAAACCCTTTGATAAATTAAATTGTTTGAGGAGTCTGGCATTTAAATGATGACTTCTAGATTTTACCTCTGAGAAATAAGCAGGCAAATGGTTTAATTTATGTAAGACTCTGGATTTGATTTCAATAAAAAGCCTAAATTAAAAGAATCACCTAAATTCCTTTAAATTGCCTTATGAAGCATATAGTTTATTATTAGTTACACTAGTATTTAAGAATTTCAAATGTAGGGGCGCCTGGGTGGCGCAGTTGGTTAAGCGTCCGACTTCAGCCAGGTCACGATCTTGCAGTCCGGGAGTTCGAGCCCCGCGTCAGGCTCTGGGCTGATGGCTGGGAGCCTGGAGCCTGTTTCCGATTCTGTGTCCCCTCTCTCTCTGCCCCTCCCCCGTTCATGCTCTGTCTCTCTCTGTCCCTAAAATAAAATAAAAAACGTTGAAAAAAAAAAAAAGAATTTCAAATGTAAATATGGGTGTACAATTCAGTTGAATTATATTTTAAATAACTAGTATCTTTATATGGAAGCAATCTAAGTGTTTGTCAATAGATGAATGGCTAAAGAAGATGTGGCAGATACACACAATGGAATATTACTCAGCCCTTAAAAAGAACTGGAGATCTTGACATTTGCGACAACCTGGGTGGATCTAGAAAGTATTATGCTAGGTGAAATAAGTCAGAAAGAGAAAGACAAATACCATATGATTGCACTTGCACACGGAATCTAAAAGACAAAACAAATGAACGAATAAAAAAGCAGAATGAGACCCCTAAATACAGAGAACAAACTGGTCGTTGCCAGAGGGGAGGGGAGTGGGGGTGGAGCAAAATGAGTGCAGGGGAGGGGGGTGTACAGGCTTCTGGATTGAATGAGTCACAGTGATGAAAGGTACAGAGTAGGGAATATAGTCAATGATACTGTAATAGCATTGTATGGGACAGATTATAGCTACACTTGTGGGAAGCATAGTAGCATAATGGATAGACTCGTAGAATCACTATATAGTATTCCTGATGCTGATGTAACATTGTGTGTCAATTATACTTCAATTAAAAAAAAACAACAACACTAGTATGGGGCGCCTGGTTGGCTCAGTCAGTTAAGTATCCAGCTTTGGCTCAGGTCATGATCTCGTGGTTCGTGGGTTTGAGCCCCGTGCTGGACTCTGTGCTGACAGCTCAGAGCCTGGGGCCTGCTTCGGATTCTGTGTCTCCCTCTGCCTCTGTCCCTCCCCTGCTCATGCTTTATCTCTTTCTGTCTCTCAACAATAAATAAATGTTAAAAATTAAAAAAAAAACCACTAGTATCTTTATAAATTTTATCCTCGTAAATCTGAGACAAAAAAAAATTATGTAAGCCTATGGAATAATGCTAATTGTACTAACAGGATAAAGTTTTAAGAGCTCATGTTCTCTGTCAGATTCTTATCATTAACAGTGATTGCATCATTCTTTAATGCTGATTTAATTATGTTATCTAAAATTGCTTGCTGACTTCAGGATCTTGGATGAGTACAATATTGAGAAAATTAGTAGTCATTGTTTACCTGGAAGCCTCCAGAGAAATTAAAATTCAGAGAGGGGAGGTAATAAAATTTTTAATTGTCATTCAGTCTTCAAATGAATTTTTGGAAAAGTTTTTTTTTAAGTTTGTTTGTTTATTTATTTTGAGAGAGAGAGAGAGCGTGAGCAAGGGAAGGACAGAGAGAGAGGGAGAGAGAGAATCCCAAGCAGGTTCCACACTCTCAGCCCAGAACCCCACACAGGGCTTGAACTCACGAACCATGAGATCATGACCTGAGCCAAAACCAAGAGTCAGACACTTAACTGACTGAGCCATCCAGGCGCCTGTAAAGATTTTCTTTTTAAGTAATCTCTACATCCAACGTGGGGCTGGAGCTTACAGCCCCAAGATCAAGAGACACACATTCTACCTGCTCAAAGAGCCAAGCACCCCGCCGTCCTCAGATGAATTTTTAACCAATGTATTCTTGACTCTATGTTTGTTCTTCATAATGCTCAAATTAAGATGTAAAGTCAATCCATGTCTTAAAATCATTGGCTAAAATGCTGCATCTTTTCATTAGCTTAAATGTCTATAAGAATCACCTGGTGAGCTTATCAAAATACAGATTTCTGGGCCCCACTTCTGGAGATCTTGATTTGGTAGGTTTGGAGTAGGCCCGGACAATCTGAACCTAACACGCTCTGCCATGAAGCTGCTTCTGTGGATCAGTAGACTATTTTGTGTAACTCTGTCCCAAAATAAGACATATTAGATTAACTTTGTTTTAAAAAGTTTAATGTTTGAATAATATCATCGTTTAAACGTACTGTGTGACGCAAATGTGCTATGTCACTGTCAACATATAATGCAGTTAGCAAATACAAGAAATGTATGAAAGAGAGAGACTGGTAGCTCAAAGGAAAAAGAATTTGGCTCTGGGTACATAATTAATGCTCAAAACTAGGTAGGAACGTGCTCTTTTCTTTTATCTCTTCCACCTAGGTGGCCTCACCCAGGCACATAGCCTAGCCTCAAGAGTGGTAACATCTGGACTGGCTGGTATTATATTTTTGGATAGTTGCAACTTGAGACATTTTCAAAACAAAAAGGCTTCTCACACTTGAAGGAGTAGAAGTGTCTAATGATCCTTTTACTTTCTGTCGGGACGTAATAAAAATTGGCATTATGAATAACACAGGCAAGAGTGTAGCCATTTCTCATTCTCAGTCACCTTTGCTCTGAGTTGTGAAGTTTTGAACTGACTGGTTTTTTGCTGGCGACTTTTCCTGATCCTGCCTTTCTCCATGGCCAAGGTTGCTCTTGCTCTCAGATTGTTTTTGCCTGTCACTGAATATCACCAAAGGTTTGTTCCTGGTGTTGCTTGGGCATCCTAAGGCAATGTCTCCTCAAAAGCATTGTAGAAAAAAAATTTGCCTTTAGAAAAAAAAATTGTTCTGCTCCCAATTCTTCCAAAATTGTTCAACAAGACAGTAAAAACTGCCTTGTTAGTTATTCCCACAATGTGGGGGAAACTGTCAAGACAAAAGATAAAAACTTCAGCACTGTCACAAGGTAATTTTTACCCAGAAGAGTGATTAATCATCTTCATATCATGTACCTCTAATAGGGCACTTCACCTCTGTGATATTCTTCCCCAAAATATGTAACTTCAGTCTAATCATGAGAAACCTTCTGAAAAACCTTACCTGAGGAACATTCCACAAAATATCTGACCAGTACTCTTTAAAGATGGTCAGATCACGAAAAAACAGCAGCACAGAGAAACTATCATAGATTGGAGGAGACTAAGGAAACATGGAAATTAAAGTAATGTGGTGTCTTCGACTGGATTTGAAAAAAGAAAAACTGGATTTGAAAAAAAAAAAGAAAAAGTAGAAAAACTGTTGAAATTCAAATACAGTCTTCCCTAGGTCAATCTAGCTAAAGGTTTGTCTATTTGGTGGATCTTTTAGAAGAACCAGCTTTTGGTTTCATTGATTTTTCTCTATTCTTTTTCTATTATCTATTTTATCTCTGCTTTAATTTTTATTATTTCCTTCCTTCTGCTAGTTTCAGGTTCAATGTACTCTCTTTTCTAATTCCTTAAGGTGTAAAGTCAGGCTGTTGACTTGAGAGCTATTTATTTACTTATTTATAGATTTTATTTTTTTTAAGTTTATTTATTCATTTGAGAGAGACAGAGACAGTGTGAGCAGGGGAGGGGCAGAGAGAGAGGGAATCCCAAGCAGGCTCCACGCTGCCAGCACAGAGCCTTCTGTGGGGCTCGAACCCATAAAACCATGAGATCATGAGCTGAACCAAAACCCAGTAGGATGCTTAACTGACTGAGCCACCCAGGCACCCCACAGATTTTATTTTTAAGTAATCTGTACCCAAGTTGGGACTCATCACAACCCGAGATCAAGATTGCATGCTCTACTGACTGAGCCAGCCAGGCACCCTTTTCTTCTTTTTTATTTTGTAATTTATTAAAAATTTTTTTGATATTTATTTATTTTTGAGAGAGAGACAGAGCATGAGCATGAGCAGAGGAGGGGCAGAGAGAGAGAGGGATACAGAGACTCTGAAGCAGGCTCCGGGCTCTGTGCTGACAGCACAGAGCCCAATGCTGGGCTTGAACTCACAAGTTGTGAGATCATGACCCAAGCTGAAGTTGGACGCTTAACAGACTGAGCCACCCAGGTGCCCCTCTTCTCTTTTAAAGTAAGCAGTTACAGCTTTAAATTTGTCCCTTAGCACTGTTCTCATTGCCTCCCACAGATTTTGACATTTCCTTTGTGCATTTATGAAAACTATGTAGTTTCCTTTTCTTTTGTCTGTAGATATTTTCTAATTTTCCTTATGATTTCTTATTTGATCCATTGGATGTTTAAGAATGTATTGTTTAGGGGTGGCTCAGTCTGTTAAGTGTCTGACTTTGGCTCAGGTCATGATCTCATGGGTTTGAGCTCCGCATTGGGCTCTGTACTGGTGGTGTGGAGCCTGCTTGGGATTCTCTCTCTCCCCCTCTGTCTCTGCCCCTTCTCACTTGTATACACACATACACACACACACTCTCTCTCTCTCAAAATAAATAAATGAACTTAAAAAATTTTAAAAAGAATTGTTGTTTAATTTCCACAAATTCATTAATTCTCCAACTTTCCTTCTGTTCTTGCTTTCTAACTTCATCCTGTCAAGGTCAGAGAAAATGCTTTGTAGGATATCTATATCTTTAATTTTTTTAATGTTTATTTACGAGAGAGAGAGAGAGAGCGCACGTGCGCGCGCGCATGAGCGGGGGAGGGGCAGAGAGAGAGGGAGACACAGAATCTGAAGCAGGCTCCAGACTCTGAGCTGTCAGCACAGAGCCTGATGTGGGTCTTGAACTCACAAGATGTGAGATCATGCATGACCTGAGCCAAAATCGGATGCTTAACTGACTGAGCCACCCAGGCGCCTCTGTAAGATATCTATTTTTAAAAAAAAATTATTGAGAACTGATTTGTGGCTTAATATAGGGTCTATATTGGAGAATGCCCCATGGATACTTGCAAAGGAAGTTTATTCTGTTGTTGGGTAGAATGTTCAATAGTTATAACTGGTTTTGTGTGTTCAAGTCTCCTAACTTATTCTGTCTTGTTTTTTATTGAGAGTAGAGTATTAAAGTTCCAACTATTATAGTATTTCTCCCTTCAACTCTGCCAGTTTTTGTTTTATATATCTTGGTTTGTTATTGCAGACATGAATGTTTATAATTGTTATATTTTTTTGCTGTATCAAATCTTTTATTAACACATAACATCCTTTCCTGTCTCTTGTAACTGTTCTTGATTTAAAGTCTGTTTTGTCTGGTATTAGTATAGCAACTTCCCTTTCTTCTGGTCTGCTATTTGCATGGAATATCTTTTTCTGTTTTTTCACTTTCAAACTATTTGTGTCTTTGGATCTAAAGTGAGTTTCTTGTAGACAGCATGTAGTTATGTCATGTGTTTTAAATCCATTCTACTAATCTCTGTCTTTGTAGAGTTTAATCTGTTTACATTTAACCTAATTACTGATAAGAAGGGATTTAATTCTACCATTTTGTTATTTTTTTCTATGCCTTATAACGTTTTTGTTTTGCTTTTCATTTCCTGCATTACTGTCTTCTTTTGTATTTAGTTGATTTTTTGTAGGTTTTAATTTCTTTCTAATTTGTTTTTGAATATATTCTATAGGTATTCTCTTTGTGGCTATCATGGAGACTATCTTTAACATCTCGAGGTTTTAATGCTCTAATTTGAATTTATACCAGCTTAACTTCAATAGCATCCAAAAGCTTAGCTTCTATGCAACTCCATTCCCCTTTCAGGAAGAGCTAATGAGAACAATATTCCCTGAGTTGGGGCATATTTAAAATTGCTTTCCTACAGCCTTTGTATTACAGGTAAACTGTCCCGCAATATCTTTCCTTTTGTAGATGCTACTCCACTGTTTGTTTCTTTTTGTATTGAGTGTTTATGTGAGGAACATAATGTTGTACTGATTTTCCCCTTGTTTTGTTTTATTTTGTTTTAATGTTTATTTTTGAGAGAGAAAGAGTGCTTGCAGGAGGGGGGGAGGGGCAGAGAGAGAGGGAGACAGAGAATCTGAAGTGGTCTGACAGCAGAGAGCCTGATGCAGGGCTTGAACTCATTAACTCTGAGATTGTGACCTGATTTGCATTTAACAGTTTTCCCCTTGTTAAATGACTTGGCCTTTCTGTTTGGAGTCCCTGAGAATTTGTTTTAATCTTTAAAATCTAATAATTCTACCAAGATATGTCTCAGAGTTAATTGTGCTGAGTCAATTTCTCCAGGCAAATGTGGTGCTTTTAAAATATATACACTTGGGGGGCACCTGGGTGGCTCAGTCTGTTGAGCATCTGACTTAAGCTCAGGTCATGATCTTGAGGTCTGTGAGTTTGAGCCCTGCAACGGGCTCTGTGCTGACAGCTCAGAGCCTGGAGCCTGCTTCAGATTCTGTGTCTCCCTCTCTCTCTGCCCACCCCCCCACTCATCCCCTGTCTCTCTCTGTCTTAGAAATAAATAAACATTAAAAAAAATTTTAAAAATATACCTTGGATACTCTTTAATTTCAAAATGTTTTCTTGAATTAGAATTTATAAAATTAGTTCCACCCCACTGTTTTGCTTTTCTTTCTCAGAGCTTTCACTTATACATCTGTTGAATCTTCCTTGCCTATTTTCTGTATCACACTTTCTGATCTTTAAAAAAAATTTTTTTAATGTTTTTATTTATTTTTGAGAGAGAGAGAGCACGTGTGCTTGCATGAATTGAGGAGGGACAGAGAGAGAGGGAGACATGGAATCTGAAGCAGGCTCCAAGCTCTGAGCTGTCAGCACAGAGCCCGACTTGGGGCTTGAACTCATGAGCCATGAGATCGTGACCTGAGCCAAAGTTGGATGCTCACCTGACTGAGCTACCCAGGCGCCCCTGATGTGTCTTTTAAAATCATGGACGAATTGAGTCTGCTTATTTGGAAAGTCATTTCCCCACGGCAGAGCCCCTAGGTCACTCTGGTCTTCATGTCTTCCACATGCTAGTTGACACGCAAGTCAAGGGATTGTCCCCATGCTCCATTTCTTTCTTTTTTTATTTTAATTTTTTAAGTTTTATTTTTTTAAGTAATCTTTATACCCAACATGGGGCTCAAACGCACAACCGTGAGGTCAAGAATCACATGTTGTTTAGACTGAGCCAGACAGGAGCCCTCCCATGTTACATTTCTGAAAAGTTTTGACAAGTCTCTCTTCAGAAAATTGTAATGTTAAGGGAATTTCTAACTAAATTGTGACTTCTAGCTCTCTCACTGCAAATGTTACCTTAGGGCCACTCTGCTTTTAATTAAATCCTTCCTTTACTGTCAACCCACTGAGTCATAATTCCCTTTAAAATCTCCATCAAGAGACCTGGTGGAGAGTTTCTAAGGACACACTACACCCCCCAGGGCAAGAGGCTTCTGTGTTAGAAGTTACAACTAAATTTCCAGTGTCCACTTCTAAAAACCCTGTTTTTATTTTCGTTTTTTTCAATGATCTTTATTTTTTTTAATGTTTATTTTTGAGACAGAGAGAGACAGAGTGAGTGGGGGCGGGGCAGAGAGAGAGGGAGACACAGCATCCGAAGCAGGTTCCAGGCTCTGAGCTGTCAGCACAGAGCCTGATGCAGGGCTCAAACTCAGGGACCAGGAGATCATGATGTGAGCTGAAGCCAGACGCTTCACCTACTGAGTCCCCCAGGCGCCCCATTCAATTGTCTTTAAACAACAAGAATTCTTGCTTTTGTGCTTCTTTTCTTCTGGTCTTGACGTAGCAGGTTGAGTTATTTGGTGTGTTCCATCAATTAAAATAGATTTTGGGTAGGATTCTTCTAGAAACCCTTTCTGAGGCAAGGAGCCATATGGAAGTGGCTTATTAAGGAAAGTTCCCAGAAGAACCAGTGAGGGAATGGTGGAGTAGGTTCCCAAAGGGGCAGAAATCAGGCAAGATTGCAGGTGACCTCCCAGATACACCTAGTCTTGCTGGGAGCCCTGTGGCAGCAATTAGGCTTCAGGATTTATCTTGTCCTGAAGACTTAGTCTTTTGTACTCCTAGCCAATAACTGGTTAAGGGCTGCCAGGGGTGGAAGGTCAGGTGAACTTGTAAGAATCTCAGGCACTTCCAACCCATCGCATGGTACAGGTGGAGTGGAATGGTGGGTTGTGGGGGTGGGGACAGCGGGAGTCCATTGCTCAAGGGCAACCCTCAGAAAGCTGCGCAAAAGTATAAGCTTTTAGCAGCAAAGCATGCAGAAGCTGGAGGAAGGGTGCATAGCGCTGATAAAGGGGAACTGAGAGCGTGGCGGGGGGCCCTACAGTGACCACTTCTTGCAGATAAATCTATTCTCAAAGTACCTGTTATGGGCTGAATTGTGTCCCCTTTAAATTCATATGTTGAATTCCTAACCCTAGCAGTCCTAGCAAACCAGTACACTACCCTTTGCATCTAGAAGCAGAAGAAGGCATCCTCTCTGTAGTTATATCACTTTTAAAGCAAAAAAAAAAAAAAAAAAAAAAAAAAAAATCAAACGAAAGCCTTTCTGTATACCTGGATACCTTGTAGAAAGGCCACAAACTTAGTAAAAATACTTATATTTCTATTCTGTTAATGAAGCAATACTGCCTTCATTTCCAATTGCCCCTCGTCCAGCCACAACACTGTGCAACATACCAACTACTGCTAAGTATTTTGTAGTCACAGACTTGGATTCTACTTTCTCTGTTTGAACCTACATAAGAAACATTCCAGGGCTTATCTATTTTACTAAGTGATCTAAAAATAACATTATGTTTCCTGGTTGCTTAGTCTCATTCAATGTAGTGATGTTCCAGCACTCATCCTGCAGCAGGTGCCTACAAACAGAACAATTAGCTTTCCTGTATAGCCGAAAAAAGCCACGATGCTCTCGTGAAAAAGATTACAGTTATGGTGCCCTGAGTCTACCACATGGCACATAATATCTCTGCTTGAGAACAGCATCTCTACAATATCCAAGAAACAGCTGTTTTCAAGAATCCCAGACATACTCCAATTTCACAGATATACTCTTTACTTGGTATGATTGGAGATTTCCTCTTTTCCTTTCTTGCATAAGAATATGATAAACCAATGACTAATGGAATTCCCTAGTGAAAAAATGCATTTGGCTATCTTTTTTTTTTTTTTTGCATTTATATTAACATTACTTATAAGTATGAGATACCAAAACTGCATAAGTCACTTAACAAGCCTTGGTCAGGGGTGCTTCCAGAGACAAGGTGAGCAGGGAAACAATAATCAGAATAAGTGTCTATTGCATTGGGGTCAAATCAGTACCACTTTATATGTAATCAACCTGCCCCAACGTGCCTGGCTGTCCCAAGCTAAATGGCTAAAGGTTAGTCTCTTTGCTGACAAATTGGGCAAGAGTGATGACAATAATATGTTCAAGCTTGGTAAGTGGAAGTCTATATCATTGAGCTGATTTTATTTATGA
This sequence comes from Prionailurus bengalensis, assembly GCF_016509475.1. Taxonomy (NCBI): domain Eukaryota; kingdom Metazoa; phylum Chordata; class Mammalia; order Carnivora; family Felidae; genus Prionailurus; species Prionailurus bengalensis. The sequence goes on from NC_057345.1 coordinate 34,715,769, forward strand.
ATTCATTGAGCAAGTTCTGGACTGGCTGGGGTAGGAAGACTGACTGACACCCACAGAACGGGTCCTCTTGTCTACCAGATTATGGAAAGTCTCCTCCATTTTGAAGATTCACAACATACACAAATACTTTCATAGTCTGGGCCCATTTTAAGAGGGTCTTTAAAAAAAAATTTTTTTTTAATGTTTATTTATTTTTGTGAGAGACAGAGAGACAGAATGCAAGTGGGGGAGGGGCAGAGAGAGAGGGAGACACAGAATCCGAAGCAGGCTCCAGGCTCTGAGCTGTTAGCAGAGGGCCTGATGTGGGGCTCGAACCCATGAACTGTGATATCATGACCTGAGCTGAAGTTGGATGCTTAACCGACTGAGCCACCCAGGTGCCCCTTTGAGAGGATCTTAAATCTAACTACATACCTCTTCTTGTCATCCATTTTCTTATCTTGCCCTTTCCAAGTCCCTGACCATACAGCTAGCAATTCGTCACCCTTTTAGTATCTCTGTAGGGCCTCATCTCAGGTCAGCTCTCCTAATAGGGAAAGTGGACAACAAGATATGCTACTTGAAGTTCTACCCACTAGAAGGATTTTTCTTCTCTACAGTCTTTCAAGGACACTCTGAATACAATATAATGACCCACAGAGTATAATAGTATACTTTAGGCCACTGCCAGTGTCTTGTGCTGAGTACTCTGTAGAAAGGCTAAAAGCTTTCCCTCTTAGCTTACTGATCATAGAAAGCTCTCTGTGAGGTCCTGGGTATAGGCTGAAGATGGATGACATATGATAGGAGTGGATGTACTGGGAATGGAAGCAGTCCCTGCAGCCTACTTGTATATTCAGACTTGGGCCTGGTCTTATAAGGACCCCTTCTAACTGATGGATGGGGTGCACTCTATTTTATGGTTTGGGATCAGTTTAGGCTGTATAGTCACCAAATATTTCATGGTTAAGTGTTTTTATACCGTCTTGGAGTCCAGTAGCAAGCCAGGTGCTAGCTCTCAAAAGAGCCATTTGTTGAAGAGATGCTTTCTAAATGATGCTCTATTAGGGCAAAGCTAGCTTCACCTGGCAATTTCAAATGATTGTCCTGGTGACCTCAAGGAACATATGTTTCTATCACACCAGCGTATCTCAAACCAAAGGCCACCAGATCCCATCTTTACTTTGCTCCAACTGACCAAATAAGAGATTAGTTTATGTCTCAATTTTTCCTCCCATCTGCTCCCCTCATCCACTGATTTAAAAAAAAGAAGCAGAAGCAGAAGCAGAAGCAGCAGCAGAAGAAAAGAAGAAGAAGAAGAAGAAGAAGAAGAAGAAGAAGAAGAAGAAAAGGATGGAGTGTTAGAGAGCCCTTTGGGAAATTTTCCTATATTGGGCTCTGGATCCCATAAAACTGCCATGTAAGTATTTATCCTTCTCATGGGAAGCATATGGGATTAACAGACTGTGACAATGGTCTTTTATTTTTCCATAATATTTTAACTTCTGTCTGTTAAAAGGCTTTCAAGACCAAAGGAAGTAACTTAAAGAAAGCAATTTATATTATAAAACTTTTATTTCATCTAACACTTGATCTTGCTCTTTTGAGTTCAATGGCTTCACCTGGGGAGATGTGAGTGAGAGAATTCATGCCTTTTTATTACGGAAAGTAGAGAGAACGGAATCAAAAGCCTCCATGCAGCCATCACCCAGCTTCAATGGTTATCAACATCCTGTTCTTCTTATTTATATTTTGTCTTTCTCACCACTAGTTTTTTTTCTTTTGTTAGAATATTTTATTTTTTTCAAACATTTTACGCTTCTTTTTTAAAGTTTATTTATTTATTGTGAGAGAGAGAGAGAGTGTGAGTGGGGGAAGGGGCAGAAAGAGAGGGAGAGAGAGAATCCCAAGCAGGCTCTGCACCGCCAGAGCAGGTTGATGCATGGCCCAAACTCACAAACCGTGAGATCATGACTTGAGCTGAAGTGAGACACTTAACCACCTAGCACCCCTGCTAGAGTATCTTAAAACGATCCAAGACATCATATCATTTCACTTCAGTAAAAATCTCTTAACACATACAGAATATTTTTTTAACACATACAGAATAATTTTATAACCACATCATAACCATAATTTTATTATCATATGAAATGAATAAATCCTTAATTCATCAAAAAATCAGTCCATGTTCAGTCTTCCCCAATTGTCTCAAATTATATATATATATATATATATATATATATAAATGTTTATTTATTTTTGAGAGAGAAAGAGAGAGCGTGAGCAGGGGAGGGGCAGAGAGAGGAGACACAGAATCCGAAGCAGGCTCCAATTCAGCAACCCATAAGATTATATGACCTGAGCTGAAGTCTAATGCTTAACTGAGTGAGCCACCCAGGCACCCCTCAAAATTTCTTTCTATAGTTGGCTTATTCAAATCAGGTTCTAAGGATGCCTGGATGGTTCAATCGGTTGAACGACAGACTCTTGATTTCAGCTCAGGTCATGATCCGTCATGGGATTAAGCCCTGTGTTGGGCTCCGTGCTGAACATGGAGCTTGCTTGGGATTCTCTCTCTCTCCTTCTGTCTCTCCCCTGCTTGCTCTCTCCCCCCACCTCTCTCTTTCTCTCTCCCTCTCAAATTAAAAAAAAAAAAAAAAAAAATATATATATATATATATATATGGGCACCTGGGTGGCTCAGTCGGTTGGACGACTGACTTTGGCTCAGGTCATGATCTTGAAGTTCACAAGTTCGAGCCTCACCGTCAGGCTCTGTGCTGACAGCTCAAAGCCTGGAGCCTGCTTCAGATTCTGTGTCTCCCTCGCTCTCTGCCCCTCCCCCACGCTCTCTTTCTCTCTCTCGCTCTCACACACACAAATAAATAAACATTAAAACAATTTTGAATAAAATTTAAATCAGGATCTAAAATATAATTATATATTGCATTTGGTTGGTAGGTATCTTTAGCTTTTCTCTTCTTTAAAAAAGTTAAATACAGGCTTTCTATTGAAGTAATTTATATTTTTTTCCTAGTTTCTAAAATAGGCATCACATTTCTAAACGGAGCAAAAAAAGCCTTAGCTGGAGAGTCGCATATTAGACATTCAGACTGGTCTAAGAAAACTGAGAAATGAGTAAATTAATTTGAATAAATTAGAGTTGCACATTCAGAACAGAACTGTAGCTTTCTTTTTTTATTTTTTTAAGAATCTCTTTTATCATGAGGTAAAGAGATCCTTTTTTTTTTTTTAATGTTTATTTATTTTTGAGAGAAAGACAGAGTGCAAGTGAAGGACGGTCAGAGAGAGAGGGAGACACAGAATCTGAAGCAGTCTCCAGGCTCTGAGCTGTCAGCACAGAGCTCAACACGGGGCTGGAACCCACGAAAAGTGAGATCATGACCTGAACCAAAGTTGGACACTTAACTGACTGAGTCACCCAGGCACCCCAGAACTATAGCTTTCAGTTAGAGACATGTGAACCAAAGGCAAAAACCTGCCAAGATTAAGGCAGTTTTTTTTTTAAATTTTTTTTTAATGTTTTATTTATTTTTGAGACAGAGACAGAGCATGAACGGGGGAGGGTCCGAGAGAGGGAGACACAGAATCTGAAACGGGCTCCAGGCTCTGAGCTGTCAGCACAGAGCCCTACGTGGGGCTTGAACTCACAGACTGTGAGATCATGACCTGAGCCGAAGTCAGACGCTCAACTGACTGAGCCACCCAGGTGCCCCAAGGCAGTTTTTTAATTGTCATTTATTTATTTATCTCTTACTGCTCCAATCAATTAAAGGAAAAGTTTATTGAGGTGGGGGGGGGGGGTGCTTGTGGCTCTGGCAGGAAGTCCCCCTGCCGGCCAAGGAAGACCTTTTTGGGGCCATGTTGTTGGTGTGGCCGCGCTTCTTGCGGGGGAGCGCTTATGGCAGATCATCTTGTCGCAGTTGTATTTCTGGGCCAGCCGGCGGAGGGAGGGCTCGATGCCACCTCGCAGGCATAAAACCCAGTGCAGGGTGGACTCTCTGGATATTGTGGTCTGGGAGAGGGCGGCCGTCCTCCAGCTGTTTGTCCTGCAAAAATCAGATGCTGCTGGTCAGGCAGGATGCCCTCCTTGTCTTGGATTTTGGCTTTGCCATTCTCAGGTGGTGTCACTGGGCTCGACTTTGAGGGTGATGGTCTTGCCCATCAGGGTCTTCACAAAGATTTGTGTGTGTGCAGTTGCTGCCAGCCTGCCTCACTGAAGAGGAAGAGTATTATTTTTTAAATAGAATTTATTATCAAGTTAGCTAACATACAGTATATACAGTGTGCTCATGGCTTCAGGAGTAGATTCCCATGATTCATCACTTACATACAACACCCCAGTGCTCATCCCAACAAGTGCCCTCCTCAATGCCCATCACCCATTTTCCTCTCTCCCCTGCCCCCCCATCAACCCTCAGTTTGTTCTCTGTATTTAAGAGTCTCTTATGATTTGCCTCCCTCTCTGTTTGAAACTAGTTTTTTCCCCTTCCCTTCCCCCATGGTCTTCTGTTAAGTTTCTCAAGTTCCACATATGAGTGAAAACATGTGATATCTGTCTTTCTCTGACTGACTTATTTCGCTTACCCTCCAGTTCCATCCATGTTGTTGCAAATGGCAAGATTTCGTTCTTTCTCATTGCCATGTAGTATTCCGTTGTACATATAAACCACATCTTCTTTATCCATTCATCAGTTGATGGATATTTGGGCTTTTTCCATAATTTGGATATTGTTGATAGTGCTGCTATAAACATTGGGGTACATGTACCCTTGTGAATCAGCACTCCTGCAACATCTTATTTTTTATTTTTTAAAAAATATATACACATAATATGCTTTTTAAAAAAAAATTTAAACCCAAGTTAGTTAACATATAGTGTAATAATGATTTCAGGAATAGAATTTAGTGATTCATCACTTAACATAAACACCCAGTGCTCATCCCGACAAGTGCCCTCCTTAATGCCCATCACCCATTTAGCCCATCCCACCAGCCACTTTCCCACCATCAACCCTCAGTTTGTTCTCTGTAGTTAAGAGTCTCTTATGGTTTGTCTCCCTCTCTGTTTTTATCTTATTTTTCTTATCCTTCCCCTATGTTCATGTGTTGTGTTTCTTAAATTCCACATGTGAATGAAATAATAGATTTGTCTTTCTCTGACTGACTTATTTTGCTTAGCATAATATACTTTATTTCCATCCATGTTGTTGCAAATGGCAAGATTTCATTCTTTTTGATTGCTGTGTAATATTCCATTGCATGTATATACCACATCTTCTTTATCCATTCATCAGTAGATGGACATTTGGTCTCTTTCCATAATTTGACTATTGTTGATAGTGCTGCTATAAACATTGGGGTGCGTTATGCCCCTTTGAATCAGCTTTTTTGTATCCTTTGGATAAATACCTAGTAGTGCAATTGCTGGCTCATAGGGTAGTCTATTTTTAACTTTTTGAGGAACCTCCATACTGTTTTCCAGAGTGACTCACCAGTTTGCATTCCCACCAGCAGTGCAAGAACATTCCTCTTTCTTCACATTCTTGCCAGCACCTGTTGTTTCCTGAGTTGTTAATTTTAGCCATTCCAGCCGGTGTGAGGTGGTATCTCATTGTGGTTTTGATTTGTATTTGCATTTCCCTGACGATGAGTGATGTTGAGCATCCTTTCATGTGTCTATTAGCCATCTGGATGTCTTCTTTGGAAAGGTGTCTATTCATGTCTTTTGCCCATTTCTTCACTGGATTATTTGTTTTTTGGGTGTTGAGTTTGAGAAGTTCTTTATAGATTTTGGATACTAACCCTTTATCTGATATGTCGTTTGCAAATATCTTCTTCCATTCTGTCAGTTGCCTTTTAGTTTTGCTGGTTGTTTCTTTCGCGTGCAGAAGCTTTTTATTTTGATGAGGTCCCATGAGTTTTCTATTTTTCCTCCAAGTTCATTTAGTGTTCATCTTGATATTACATAAAGTGCATTGCCAAACTAGAATACAAACTATCAAATACAATTTAAAAAATTTAATTGATATTTAATGCAATTAAAAAGAAACGATGGCATAGAAAGTTCCTTTTGGTTTAGAGTCTTCCTTATACTTATTAGCAGTGTTTTTCTTTTTGCCTTCACATACTTAGTGTAAGAGATTACTGCAAAATCATGGGGCTCCAAGGCAAACACTTGGGCATACAGCAGAGTGATGGTCATTGTAAGGAATTGCTTTCTTCCTATGGGAGAAGCAACTCGCATGTTGGCAGTTTCCGAGGAGGAAGTGGAGGGCTTTGTCATCCATCTCCAATACCAAATCTAAAATAACTGTTTAGGATGTCATGTCAAAAGTGACACAGGCTGGAGAACTGTTTCAAATGTTATAACTGAACTCTAGGAAAGTGCACTTAAATTTTTTTAAATTTAATTTACTTATTTTGAGAAAGAGAGCATGAGAAGGGGAGGGGCAGAGAGGGGGAGTCAGAGAGAATCCCAAACAGGCTTGGCACTGCCAGTGCAGAGTCCGGTGCAGGGCTTGAACCCACAAACCAGAGACCTGCGCCAAAACCCAAGAGTCAGCCGCTTAACTGACCAAGCCACCCAGGTGCCCCTAGGAAAGTGCATGTTATAAAGAGGTGCAAGAAAGCCAACACACAGGCATCTGAGGTAGAAGGTGCATCTCCAAAGAAAAGCAGAGATGTTCTCAATCTGCTGACAGAAGGCGTAGGCACCTTTTGGCATGTCTGTGTATATGTGCTTCCATTTCTCAGAGGTGGTAGAGGGGAGACTCTCCTCTCATGAGGAGGATACTGTATTCAGTGTTCCCTAAGACATTTTTTCCAGGCAGGATCAAACTGACGAGAAAGGACCTTATGAAGCAAACCAAAAATGTCACACTTTCAATCCAGAATGTGGAAGAACTGCAAAAGCAGCTTCTTTTCTAGGAGAGCAGCGGAAGCCAGTGTATCTGCCCCTGTTTTGCTGAGAGTTCATAGTCAGAATTCTTTTCGTTTTCTTTTTTTTTTTTAATTTTTTTTTAACGTTTTATTTATTTTTGAGACAGAGAGAGACAGAGCATGAACGGGGGAGGGGCAGAGAGAGAGGGAGGCACAGAATCGGAAGCAGGCTCCAGGCTCTGAGCCATCAGCCCAGAGCCCGACGCGGGGCTCGAACTTGCGGACCGCGAGATCGTGACCTGGCTGAAGTCGGACGCTTAACCGACTGAGCCACCCAGGCGCCCCAAAAAAGACTTCGTTTTCTTAAGAATTTTAGTATTTTGCGGGCACCTGGGTGGCTCAGTTGGTTAAGCATCCAACTTCGACTCAGGTCATGATCTCACGGTTCATGGGTTCGAGCCCCGCATCGGGCTCTGTGCTGACAGCTCAGAGCCTGGAGCCGGCTTCGGATTCTGTCTCCTTCTCTCTCTGCCCCTCCCCCACTCACACTCTGGGTCTCTTTCTTACAAAAATAAATAAACATTAAAACAAAATTTTTTTTTTAATTTTAGTATTTTTGCCAGCTGAGAAATAACGCTTTAGTGAGTGGTCAAAATTGGTACCTCTTCTCTTGAACCTCTGTGTCTTACCTATGATACTGATGTTCAAGAGTGCGCCAGAAAATTTGGCATAAACCATCACCACCAGGGACTCACTGTGTATAATGGGAGCCCCCAGCCACTTCTCCAGCAGCTGAGCTCCAAGGGGGCCACCATCTTGCTGGGGCTGAACTTTGCCACTCTTTTTTTTTTTTTTCAACGTTTATTTATTTTTGGGACAGAGAGAGACAGAGCATGAACGGGCGAGGGGCAGAGAGAGAGGGAGACACAGAATCGGAAACAGGCTCCAGGCGCTGAGCCATCAGCCCAGAGCCCGACGCGGGGCTCGAACTCACGGACCGCGAGATCGTGACCTGGCTGAAGTCGGAAGCTTAACCGACTGCGCCACCCAGGCGCCCCCGAACTTTGCCACTCTTAAGTCTCTTTTAATCAATAGAATGGCCACTCTTTCTTTTACTAGTTTCATCTTGGTTTTGTTTTATTGAAGAAACTGGGTAATTTGTCATATGGGATTTCTCACATTATGGATTTGGATTTGTAATCTTATGATGTGATTTAACATATTTATCTACCCTTCCCATATTCTGTATAAACTGATATCTACATCTGGAGGCTTGATGACATTTGCTTTTGTCAAGAATACTTCATAAGCAGTGCTCTATAGGTTCTACTGCATCAGATCAGAAGGCACAGGGCGTTGTTCAACTTGTAGTCATGTTGAGATTAACCAGTAGGTTCAGGAGTTTCCAGCCTGGTTTAAAGTTTGTCATCAACTTTTCATCCAATACTTTTAATAATAATTGATGATCATTGCCTAGATCCATTATTTCATAAAGGAGTGCAAATGGTGATTTTTCTATTTACACCAATTTTTTTTTTGTATTAATTAGCTATGGTTTTTCTGCAAATTACTTTCTCTCATCATAGATTCCAATAGCTTGAAATACGGGTCTTGCAGGAAAGGCACCTGGATCTTTCCCTTCAAAAAAAAATCAACTTTCAGAATAATGAGATGGTACTTTAGTAACATCCAGGGGTAACAAATGAGGTTTTTTTTTTTTAAGGTACTATATTTTGGGGAGGGATTATTATGCAGCAATAGATATTCAAAACAATGAGTCACAAAGGATCAGCATGTAGCGACGAGGTTTCAAAAAACTTATCATTATGAACTCATTGATTTTTATATATTCTAAGTGTTTTCATTCTTTGTAGTTAATACTTTTCTTGATGCTGAAATTGTATATAAATGTGTATGTATATGTATATATATATACACTTTTATTTTCCTTTCATTAGTACATAAAAAGCATAATACTATACGTACCTTTCTGCATGCCACCTTTTTCACTTTTCTCCTGGAGATCACTCTTCAGCAATATATAGAGATGTTCTTCATTCTTTTTAGAGTTTAATAGTGCATGTATGTATTATGGTTTATTCACCTGTCCTGTCCTCTATAGAGAGACATGCTGGGGGTGCCCGGCTGGCTCAGGTTGTAGAGCACGTGACTCCTAGTCTCAGGGTCCTGAGTTCAAGCCCCACGTTGGGAGTGGAGCCTACTGTAAAAATAAAAAAGACATACCAGCTGTTTGCAATTTTTTTATTGTTACAAAATATGCTGCAGTAAATAGCCTTGAGCCTCCATCATTTCAAGTGTTTGCCATTTTATCTCAAGTATATATACCTAGAAGGGAGGTTGCTTGGACAAAGGGTAAATGCCCCTGTAATTCTGCTGGCTGTTGTCAAATCTGGCTCCAAGGTTGTACCATTTTCATCCCCATCAGCAACACATGAAAATACCTGCTTCTCTGCAGTCTCACCGACTCAGTCTGTGGTCAAGTTTGGGATTTCTACAGATCTGATAGATAAGTAATGGTATCTCAGTTCAGTTTAAATATGTATTTGTCTTAGAATGAGCAAGGTTAAGCATCTTTACATATGTTTCAGAGTATTTGCATTTATTTTTCTATAACTTTCCCATTTTTCTACTGGGTTGTTAGACTAGGACTTGAGTTTCTTTTCAATAGTTAGAAATTTTATATATATCAAGGATATTGGCTGTTTGTGATATTAGTTACAGTTTTGTCCCATTTTTTAAATTTAACTTTTGACATTGCTGATGGTATTTTGGGCAGCCATTTAATTTTTTTTTAATTTTAGCTAGACAAATTTACCCATTTTTCCTTTATTGATTCCAGATATGGAATCATAGTTAGGAAAGTCTTCCTCCTTCCTAGGTTGTAAAGAAATTGACCTATATTTTCCTCTAGTATTTGTGTGATTTAATTTTTTTACATTTAGATATCTGATCCATTTGGAATTTATCCTAGTGTAAGGTGTGAGGAATGGATCCAATATTACCTTATCCACATGGCTATCAGTTTTCCAATGCCATTTGTTTATCAAACACTAAATTTCCATATGCCTTTGGAATGTATCTTTGGATTTTATATCCTCTTCCATTAGCCATCTGTCTACGCACCAATAACATAATGTTTTAATTACAGGGCTTTATAAATGTTTCAGTGTGGGGTAGGACTAGTCCCCCATTGCTATGTTTTGGGGATAGGGGGAGATTCCTGGCTAGTCTTGTATTTATTTTCCAAAATAACTTTATAATTGACTTGTCTGCCTCCAGAAAAAAAAATAATAACTTGGATATTTTTCTTGGGATCACATTAAGTCTATAAATTTTAACTTGGAGAAAGCTCATATCTTTCTGATACTGATTCTTTTCTGATAAAAAATATGGCATCTTTTTCCATTTGTTCAAGTCTACTTTTTGTCCCATAAGAATGTTTTATGTTTTTTCTCATGTAGGTTTTACACAATTCTCATTAAATCTGTGCTGCATTTTGTTTTATTTTGCTTACGGTATTGTAAATGGCATCTGGGATCTTCTTTTCCATTATTTTTTCCAAGTGGTTACTATTGTGACTGTTTCTTCCCAGAGGTGATGAAAACTTTATTTCTGTATGTTAATTTTATATCTTTCTACTTTACAAAATCCTTTTACTATTCACAAGAGGTTTCCACTCATTACAAGTTTCTTAGAAACATATCATCTGCACATGTATGTAACTTTATCTCTTCTTTTTAAATTCTTATGCCTCTTGGGGCACCTGAGTGGCTTAGGTGGTTAAGCTTCTGACTCTTAATTTCTATTTAGGTCATGATCCCAGGGTCATGGGATTGAGCCCCATGTCGACTCTGGGCTGACAGTGCAGAGCCTGCTTGGGATCCTCTCTCTCTCTCCCTCTGCCCCTCTCTCCCCCTTTGCACTCTCTCTCTCTCTAAAACAAAACAGAACAAAACAAAGCAATTCTTATGCTTCTAACTGCTTTTTCTTGTATTAAATTAGTGGCCATCCTTGTCTTATTTCTGATTTTTGCCTTGAGTTCTAACACTGATTATCTGATATCGACTGAGTGTCTTACAATTCAATTTAGGTTCTGACAATAACTACCCACAGTTAGTGAAAACTCCACAGGTTAATGTTCTCAGTCCCACAAGACTGACTCCACATCAGATGCTGGTTGAAAGTTCTGGGTGGTGTTCCAAAGCTGCTTGCACTTTTGTTTTGCTGGCTACATCTGCCTTGCTGGGGCTTCTTACAACCTCCTCACGTTGGTAATTCACTAGAATCACTCACAGAGCTCAGGAAAATGCTATATTCACACTTACCATTTTATTATAAAGGATACAAATGAACAGCCAAATGTAGAGTACATAGGGCAAGGTCTTGAGGGGAAGGGGCTGGGCCACAGTTTCCATGCCCTCTCCTTACAGAATCTAAGCCTGCTACCCTGCAAGCCTATCAAGGTTTAGGGTAATCTCCCAGGTAATTCCCTGGGGAATCTCCCTTGGCCTTGTGGTTCAGGATTATTAAATCATTGTCTGCATGATTGGACTCAATCCAGAGCCCCTCTCCCTTTCCCCAAAGTTGGTATGGGTGGGGGGTGGGGGTTGCTGAGATTCCAACCCTCTAATCACATGGTTGGCTCCTCTGGCCCTAGCCCCTGTCCTGAGGCTATCAAACCCCTCCCATGAATCATTGCTATGAATCATCTTATTAGCATAAACTCAAGGATTGAGTTTATAAAGTATTGAGTTTATAAACTCAAGTGTCAAGGGACTTGTTATGAATAATAAGACATTGCTATCAATTCAGGAAATTTCTAGGGTTTTTGAAGCTCTGTGACAGAAACCTGGGACAAAAACCAAGTTTATTTTTTATTATATCACAACAGGAAAGCCTCTAGTGTTTGCCCACTAATATCGATGCTAAATTTGGGGTCAAGACGTATAATGGAAGTATCCCTCAATTTCTGTTTCATTGAGTCTTTAACATGTATGGGCTTTGAATTTGTCAAATGCCTTTTCAGGATCTATGGAGGTTATTAGTTCATTTTCTGCTTACATGTATAAATTTGTTACATTATGTTGACAGATTTCCTCATATTAAATGATCTTTGTATTCCAGAAATAAACCCCACGTGGTTATGTATTTATTTAACGTGCTATTGAGTTATGTTTGCTAATGCTCTACCTTTTTATTCATTTACTATCCATATTATACTTTTTTCACAAAAAGAAATTAGAAGTATTTCTTCATCTTCTATGCTCTAGGATTGTTGAGGTAACATTCAGATGATCTTTTCTTTAAAGGTTTAGTATGAATTCTCTGTGAAGCCATCTTGGCCTGATACTTTTTTGTTGGGTTTCTGTTTTACAAATTTGTATTTCGGGGCGCCTGGGTGGCGCAGTCGGTTAAGCGTCCGACTTCAGCCAGGTCACGATCTCGCGGTTCGTGAGTTCGAGCCCCGCGTCAGTTTCTGGGCTGTTGGCTCAGAGCCTGGAGCCTGTTTCCGATTCTGTGTCTCCCTCTCTCTCTGCCCCTCCCCCGTTCATGCTCTGTCTCTCTCTGTCCCAAAAATAAATAAATAAAAAAACAAACAAACAAACAAACAAAAAAACAAATTTGTATTTCTGTATAATTCTGTCTGTTGAGACTTTATGTCTCTACTGAGGTCAATTTTGGTAAATTACATTTGCCTAGAAAGTTATCTATTTCATTGAGATTTTCATATTTATTTGCATAAAATTATACAAATTAGTAGGCTATGTTTTAATGGCCACGTATCCCTTATCATTTAACTTGTATATTTGTACCTTCTCTCTTAAAGAAAAAGCCATCTAGGGGCGCCTGGGTGGCTCCGTCAGTTAAGCGTCAGACTTCGGCTTAGGTCATGATCTCACGATCTGTGAGTTCAAGCCCCACGTCAGGCTCTGTGCTGACAGCTCAGAGCCTGGAGCCTATTTCAGATTCTGTGTCTCCCGCTCTCTCTGACCCTCCCCCGTTCATGCTCTGTCTCTCTCTGTCTCAAAAATAAATAAACGTTAAAAAAAAAAAAAGAAAAAGCTATCTAATAGTTGTCTACATTATTAGTGTTTTCAAATAATGAATCTTCCTATTAAGTGCTACTTTTACTATTTCTGTTTTCTTGGTTCACTAATTTTTCAGCCTTAGCTTATTAATTCCTTCCTAGTGCTTTCCTTTGGTTTTCTTTGAACTTTTTCTGTCTCTGTGATGCCAATGTTTCACTTACTTACTTTCATTTCATTGATATAGGTATCTAATAGTATGATATTTCCTCTGACACTGGTTTTTACTGTGGATCATTTTTTCAGATGTGATGATTTCATTGTTAGTAGCATTACTTTCAAAAATTTAGAGTTTTTTATTTTCCCTTCTTTGCAGGGATCACTTAAAAATATGTACATTAAGGGGCACCTGGGTGGCTCAGTTACTTAAGCGTCTGACTTTGGCTCAGGTCATGATCTCACAGTTTGTGAGTTCGAGCCCCACGTTGGGCTCTGTGCTGATAGCTTGGGGCCTGGATCCTGCTTCGGATTCCGTGTCTCCCCCTCTCTCTGCCCCCCCCCTCCCGCTCACCCTCTGTCTCTGTTTCAAAAATAAACATTAAAAAAAATTAAAAAGAAAAAGTATGTGCATTAAAAGAAACTTTTCCAAGTAGAAGAAACTTGCTTATTATCACTATCAGTTGCTAGCACTGCAGTCAGACAGCACTGTGTGTTGTTTGCGTTTTATTGCAGTTTTTCTTTATGGCCTGAGATAGACGTATTCCATTCCATGTGCAATTCAAACTGAGGTGTATTCCCTAACACTGGGATTCAGAACTTGATATATATTTGCAAGAGTTACCACATTGGGGGCGCCTGGGTGGCTCAGTAAGTTAAATGTCTGACTCTTGATTTCAGCTCAGGTCATGATTCCCCAGTCCGAGTTCGAGCCCCGCCTCAGGCTCTTGGCTGAAAGTGCAGAGCCAGGTTAGGATTCTCTCTCTTCCTCTCCCTCTCTCTCCCTCTCCCTCTCTCTCTCTCTCCTACTCTCTCTCTCTCTCTCAAAATAAAGAAATAAACTTAAAACAAAAACACTTGAAAAAAAAGTTACCATATTGATTATGTTGTTAGGTCAGCGCAACTCAAAGTAGCATCTACTGTGTCACTAAGCACACAGCAGTTCACCTGATCCCCCTACTTTGGTAGCAAGACTTTCCCCATGAAGGAAGTGGTGAATTGATTTATATTCTGGAGCAAGCTTCTTATCTCACTGCATCTGGTAACCACAGTTCATGAACTGGCTCCACCTATAACCACATTTTCGTAGCACTGGATTAGGTGTCCTAAATCCGTATCCATTTTTTTGTCCATGTGATTTGTTTTCAACTGAGAGTAATGTGTGAAACTCTTCTCTTGTCTCTGTGTTTCTGGTTCAGCTGCTGCATTTCCCGGAGTTTTTACTTTATGAAAGTTGTTTGCTGTGTTATGAAGCAGATGTATATCTTCATGGTTAATTGAGCCATTAACGTTATTAAAAAGCCTTCCTTTTTCTTTTTAATGCTTCTAGGTTGGAATTCTGCCTTGACAGATAAGATATCAACGACATGATTCTTGTATTCTTTGTGTTTTATGTTTTTCTAGTATATATTTGTCTGTCCATCATGTTATTTTTAAACATTTTTCGGTTCTTTGTTTTAGGTGTGTCTTCTATGTAACAGGGTTAGACTTTGCTCTGATGATTCAAAAAAAGTTTTATTTAATATGTGAGTTTGCCTCATTTATATTATTGATAGAGAATAACATGTTTTTTCTTTTTCTTATTAAAAAATTTTTAATGTTTATTTACTTTTGAGAAATAGAGAGAGAGAGAGAGGAGGGGAGGGGTGGAGAGAGAGGGAGACACAAAATCTGAAGCAGGTTTCTGGCTCTGAGCTGTCAGCACAGAGCCTGACAGGGAGCTTGAATCCACAAACCGTGACATCATGACCTGAGCCAAAGTCAGACACTCAACTGACTGAGTTACCCAGGCACCCCTAACCTGTTTTTTTTTTTCTTTTTCAATTTAAAATATTTCACCATATGGTTATCTGCTTCTCTTTCTCTTTCTTTCGAGCTTCAAAAAAATATTTCTTTTGGAATTTAGGGAGCTCTAAATTTTGTTCTAATTATTACCTTCATAATAATTCCTTTGCAAAATACCATTTTCCTTCGTTTTTTTAAGATAATAGTCTACCAGTCCCCCACTTTGAGCATTATTAACATTAACAAGTTACAACTTCTTCACCTTCTGCTCCCTCTCCCTGACATCTGGTTAAAAGTAATATATTATTATTACCTCTTAATAACTGTAAGACGATTAGTGAGCTTACCCTGTTTTTCATGTATTCTCCCTTTCTTGGGGCACCCAAGTGGTTCAGTCAGTTAAACGTCTGACTCTTGATGTCAGCTCAGGTCTTGATCTCAGGGTTGTGAGTTTAAGCCCCGCATTAGGCTCTTTGTTGAACATGAAGCCTACTTAAAAAAAAAAAAAAGATTTATATTTTTCCCTTTCTTTCCCCCACTTTTGATATTGCACTTTATCTATAGTGTCAGAGCATGTAACAAGTACATGCTATTCTGTCACCCTTACTCTTGACGTTTGCTATTAGTTCTACAACTAAATATGTTCCATGTTTACCTCCAATCCTTGTTTTGAAGCTTTCCTAGTTGTTTCATGGTTGTATGAAGTTCATTTTCTAGTAGATTCTTCAGGAATGATCTCATTTGCCAAGGTTGTGGATGTTCATAACTATTTGTCTATTGCCTTTATGCTTTCTGGTCATTTTAGCTGGATATAAAATGCTTGGCCCACATTTCCTTAAGTATTTTAAGTATGTTACTTTATTGTCTTCTGGCATAAAGTGTTTTGGTCAAAAACACTGATGCAAACCCGATTTGCTTTTACTTGTAAATAATTCAGTCTTCTTGCTTCACCCAAGGTCATTCCCCTTCCCGGGATAGCCCACATCTGATGACTGCTTGGGATAGGAATATAAAGGCCCGGTCTCACTCCATCTACAGACAACTCTGAAGGGTCATCTCACCTTCAGAGGACCTCCTAGGGCCAACTCAGGCCTGGTTGAGATTTTATCACAGCCCAACTTCTCCCTGTAACTAATACAATAATGTTAATAATAGAAAAGCCCAAACCTGCTTTTCCCCTTTCCCTTCTCAGGTGTTGGTGCCGAGAATACGATCTAACTGATATCATATGATCTCTGTTTCAGAGTATGCTTCTCAAGGACCTTAACCCACAGTACCGTTTTCATGAGGGGAGAGGCAGAGACTTAACACACCATCTCACCTCCAACTTACTCTGCTCTTTTGCTCTAAAAAAAACCCCTATGTTTGCTCTTTCCTAGAGATGGAAAGCAAATATGTAACTTCAGTAAACTGCCTGCTTAAAAGCCTCACCCCCAACTTTGTTTAGAACCCATATTTGTGGGGTTTCCAGTGGGGGAGGGGCAAAGAGAGAGGGATACAGAAAATACCAAGCAGGCTCCATGTTGTCACCGCAGAGCCTGATGTGGTGCTTGAACCCATGACCCATGATCATGACCTAAGCTGAAGTCCCATGCTTAACTGACTAACCCCCCCATGTGCCACCCCCCACTTTTTTAAAGTTTATTTGTTTTCCTTTTTTCTTTCTTTCTTTAATGTTTATTTATTTATTTTTAATTATTTTTAATGTTTATTTTTGAGAGAGAGAGACAGAGTGTGAGCAGGGGAGGGGTAGACACAGGGAGAGACAGAGAATCTGAAGCAGGCACAAGGCTCTGAGCTGTCAGCATAGAGTCTGATGTAGGGCTCGAACCCATGAACCATGAGATCATGACCTGAGCTGAAGTCTGATGCTTAACCAACTGAGCCACCCAGGTGCCCATGGTTTCCTTTTTTCTTAATAAGCATAGCCTTCAGTATCTCAAACAAATTAAGAGCTGAGATAGGATATCAAAAGGGTTACCACTTGTGAGCATGAGGAGAGTAGTGAAAGGTGCCAGAGGTGTGAAAGGTGCCAACTTCCACTGGTGTGACAGCGTTTGTGCCCTCGGTGCTTGGCTGCACTTCAGACCCTCCTTTCAGCCACCAGCCCCCATCACCCCATTGCCCCATCGTCCCATTGCCAAAACCAGCTGTGGGTCTTAGGACGGTTTTGGATAATTTAAAAATTTTTCCTTCAAGCAGAGAATGGGAACAGTATGAATAATATCTGGATAGTGTTTGGCAATGGTTTTGATAGGGGAAAAAGAAAGTAAGACCCTTTTGATCGGTGTCTGTCTCTGAGTGCGATTTCAACTTCTATCCTATTTGTATAATATGAAATCAAAGTAGTCTTATTTATAGAGGGGGCATTCCCCTCTATATTTTGGCAGATTCTGGAATGAGATCTGCTCTATAAAGTTGTTACTCCTATTTTCAAATCCACTGTTTCATTTTTACACAAAATAATATTGAGGGACGGTGACAGTGATCGCTGCTTTCCGTGTTCCTGACTTTAATGGCAGTGCATTTAGTCATTTAATATGGCTAATATTTAGCCATTTAATATGATGTTTGCTCTTAGTTTCTTGGAAAAGGAAAATAGGCTCTTTTTTTTAAATTAAAAAAAATGTTTATTCATTTTTGAGAGAGAAAGAGAGACAGCGAGAGTGGGGGAGGGGCAGAGAGAGAGGGAGACACAGAATCTGAAGCAGGCTCCAGGCTCTGAGCTGTCCGCACAGAACCCACAGACTCTGAGATCATGACCTGAGCCAAAGTTGGCTGCTTAAACAACTGAGTCACCCAGTGGTCCAAAATAATAGATTAACTCTTTGTCATAGTTAGGAAATACCCTGTGTGTCTTGTTCTACTTAGCGTTTTTGCCAGAAGTGGTTCTTGAATTTTCTCAGCTTCTAATTGTATAATTTTCAATTTAATTTTATTAATTAGATTGATGGATTTCCTATCTTTAAAGGCCTGAAGTAAATTCTATTTTTTAGGTTTATTCTTAGGTGGTTAATAGTTTTTGTTGCTATTGTGACTGGAACCTTATTTGCTATTACATTTTCTAATTGGTTATTGCCGGTATATAGGAAAGCTATTGATTTTTCCACTTTGATCTTGTATGTGGTCACCTTGCTAAATTCCCTTATTAGTTCTAATAGTTTGTCAATTGATTTTTTTAGGTTTTTCTATGTAAGTGATAGTATCATCTGCAACTAATGACACTTTGCCTCTTTCTTTTTTAATGTTTATACCTCCTATTGCTGTCCTTCCCTTCTTGAATTGGAGAGAACATCCGATACCATTTTGAATAGTAATGGTGATAAAGGTCCTTCTTTTCTTGCTTCTGACTTCAACTGGAATGTGTCTATTGTTTCACCATTAGGTGTGGCATTTGCTGTCAGTTTTTATCATTGTTTTACCAAAAACAAACAACGTATTACATTAAGTTTCCTAGTTTCTGGGAGATTTTTTTCCTTTTAGATCATTAATGGGTATTGAATTTATTAAGATAGTTATATTTAAACTTATTAATTATGAATATAATAAGTTAAATTGATATATATTCTAACACTGAACAATCTTAGCAATGCTGGGATAAATCCTCTTTGGACTTGATGAATTGTTCTTTTAATACACTGCTGGATTTAATTTGTTAACATTTTATTTAGGATTTTTGCTTCACTGTTCATACGTGGAATCATGTATATATTTTTTCTCTTGTCCTCATCTAGCTTTGTTTTCAGGATATGCTTGTCAGTGAAATGTATTGGGTGGCTTTCCATCTTTTCTTTCTTCTCTTTTTTTCTTTTTTAATCTTATCCTTCTTTCTTTTTTTTTTTGGATGAATAACAATTTCATTTTTTACACTTAAAGACTGATTAAAAATGATTACTAATTCTATAAAGAAAACCCAACATCTCAGTTGAAAAGTATGGTAACTATATTTACTCACTAAATACTATTTAAGTTTTGTAAAACAACTTGAAAACATCAACATGCGTGTTTAATGCCAGTACAATGGATTCAAGACCAAGTATACATATTACATGTTACACACACCAAGGCTGGTTCAAGACCAAGTATACATATTACGTGTTACACGCACCAAGGCTGGATTATAAATGATCATAGTGGTCAGCATCATCATCATCATTATTGTCACCTTCACATTTCATTTAATACCTTTGAAGATTCATTGGCAGTATCTTGTGATAACAACATATTAGTGGCAATGGATTAATCGATCATTCTTTTTAAAAAATTTCTTTAAGTTTACTTATTTATTTTCAGAGAGAGAGAGAGAGTGCGAGCAGGGTAGGGGCAGAGAGAGGGGGAGAGAATCCCACGCAGGCTCTGCATTGTCAGCACAGAGCCCACTGCAGGGCTCAAACTCATGAACTGTGAGATCATGACCTGAGCCCAGATCAAGAGTCTGTGGCTTAACCAACTCAGCCACCCAGCCACCCCGGGATTAATCAGAAGATTCTGATTGATCAGCAGCATCTGCTGACGTTGTAGGAATTGAGGCTTTCACATCTGGGAACTGTGAAGTGGGCATCTGTATGGCAATCCCTTGCCTTATGAGGGACATTGGAGTCCCCACCTTAGCTGAAACAGACATGATTTGTGGAGTTGGTGTGCCTATAGTGGGAGTACTTGGGCTGCTAGCAACTGAACCAACATTTAGCCATGGAGCTATTATTCTTCCTGTAGAAGTAGTTGCTTTTTTTTGGTAGAGGCTTAAGTGTGTAGTTTGGAGCAATCAAGCACTATTGATCAAATGGCAATCTGGGGCCTGAATATGGCTTGGTCAATGGAAAAGAGGTTTGATTTCTTTGCCTGGCAATATCTAATAAAAATTCTCCTGGGGGAGGAAAGGTAAAAGACTGGTCAGAGCAACACTGGATTGCCAATTGCACATTATCTACATCAACAATAGCTATCTTAGCATGGCTTCAATAAATTTTTACATCATTTAGAATTGTGGTCACAAATTATAAGGCAAACTCCAACACTTGATTTATAATTCTCGCCTCACATCTGTAATCTCCATATCCTTCAGGATTTCAGCCATTATCTGTGCATCTTTTTATTTTATTTTTATTTTTTTAACGTTTTATTTATTTTTGAGACAGAGAGAGACAGAGCATGAACAGGGGAGGATGAGAGAGAGAGGGAGACACAGAATTTGAAACACGCTCCAGGCTCTGAGCTGTCAGCACAGAGCCCGACGCGGGGCTCGAACTCACGGAACGCCAGATTATGACCTGAGCCAAAGTCGGACGCTTAACCGACTGAGCCACCCAGGCGCCTCCTATTTTTAAATGTTTATTATTGAGAGAGCACAAGCAGGGGAGGGGCACAGAGAGAGGGGGACAGAGGATCTGAAGTGGGCTCTGCGCTGACAGCAGTGAGCCCGATATGGGGCTTGAGCTCACAAACCACGAGATCATGATCTGAGCTGAAGTTGGATGCTCAATCGACTGAGCCACCCAGGTGCCCTATCTGGGCATCTTTAAAAAAAAAAAAAAAGTTTTTGCGGGGGCGCCTGGGTGGCTCAGTGGGTTAAGCGACTGACTTCGAGTCAGGTCATGATTTCACAGGTTCGTGGGTTTGAGCCACGCATCGGGCTCTGTGCTGACAGCTCAGAGCCCCTGGAGCCTGCTTGGGATTCTGTGTCTCCCTCTCTCTCTGCCCCTCCCTCGCTCATGTTCTGTCTCTCTCTCTCTCTCTCAAAAATAAACATTAAAAATTTTTTTTAAGTTTTTTTTTTTTTTTTTTTTTTCTGAGAGAGAGAGAGAGAGAGAGAGAAAGTATGTGCGTGTGTGAGCAGGGGGAGGGGCAGAGAGAGGGAGAGAGAGAAATCCCAAGCAGGCTCTGCACTGTCAGCAGGCCCGATCTCGGACTTGATCTCGTGAGATCATGACCTGAGCTTAAATCAAGAGTCCGATGCTTAACTGACTGAGCTACCCAGGTGCCCATCTGTGCATCTTTTGGCATGCTCTTGGGAGAAGCCGTCTCACCAGACTCCATGATATCCAGTCATCAGACTTCTTGAGCTAAATCACCCACATGAGTGTATTTCAGTCCCGTTCTTGATGCAAGTTCTTTGCCTGGCATGGTTTTTCCCACTCTGGGCATAGCTTGCCTGACCCACTCTCTAGCTCTGCCCCAACATGTGCACTGACTAGTGGACAGAATGTTCAGCCTTTTCCTATTACCTTAACTTGTGTAATAAGTGAGAATTATGTATTCTTTGAAGCATTCCTCTCTTAGACTCTGATATTGTGCTACTTTCATAATTTGAATTGAGAAACATTTCAATTTCTTATATGCTCTGAAGTCAACTTGAATAAATGAGAAATAATCTGTTCCTTGATGGTCAACTAGAACTCATCTGTTTATAATTTTCAGCCTGTTACCTTTTAAAATTGTAGCTCAATAACAATATTTTTAGTTTTCCTATCGTTATTGCTCTATTTGGTCTTCTAATTCTTCTTGGACTAATTTCAGCCACTCGTTTTTACCAGAAAACATACCAGAAATTATGGTTTTTAACTGATAAAGATGTTGATATCAGAACAGTCATGAATTTGGTATTTATTTTTGGGCAGTGAAAACCCAGCTAATATCAAAGGCCGCCCTTGGCCTGCCGCTAATAGATTATCACCTGCAATCGATTATCACCTGAATGGAAGATGCACTGAAGGCAAAGCTTTGGGGAATCAAATGGTCTCTGCTACAGAAAAGCATGAGAACAGGGGGCTTTGGGAACTACAGTGAAGAGGAGTTTCTTTCTGGACAAAGACAAAATTGTCAAGCTCAATACCCTACAATTTTGGCTCAAGACAAGTCCCAAACCATTGACTTTCTGTGTCTAAGAAAAATAATTTACCTCTTACAGCCATGGGACTGCGTATAGTGGAAAATCAAATCCAAAGCGTGGTGCTGGAAATTATCGTAGTACAATGTCAGGTGTATCGACAGCTTTGCCAGGCCTCTTGTGTGAATGCTGGCGCACTGACCAGAAAAGAAAGCATTCAGATGACGTGAAGCATTCAAAATCCTACCCCCTTGAACCTCCCTCACCAGCAGAAGTTCCTCTTCCTCTGCTGAGGTTAATGAGCGACTCCTGATAATCCTTGTCAACAGGAAGAAGTAGTGACATAGTTCTGTGAAAGGCTTCTGTTGACCCCTTCTGGTAAATCAAGAATGTGCCAGGATCACATCTTAGATTCAATGAAATAAAACCAACTCCATGAAAATACATTGCAAGGGTGTTTCTGGAGGTTCAGTGTTCTAGTGAGTGTCACAATGTCCCCTCTCAAGTACATGTTGCTTCACCTTATACCCTCCTACCATATGAAATGGGAAGAGTATCATATTTCATTGGTTCACATTAAAAAATAATTTATTAAAGTAAAATTCACATAAGTTAACCACTTCAACGTGAACCATTCAGTGGCATTTAGTACATTCACAATGTTTTTTCCCTCACATTTTAACATCTCAGACATGAGAATTCATCTTGCAATGAATGGTATGTTATGGTTTAATTGATAGTGCTTTAAAAAAAAAAACTTAAAAAAAAGTTTTATTTATTTATATTTGAGAGAAGGGTGGGGGGGAGAGAAATAGAGAGAAAGAGAGAGAGTCCCAAGTAGGTTCTGCACTGCCAGTGTGGAGCCCAGTGTGGGACTTGA
Source organism: Prionailurus bengalensis (assembly GCF_016509475.1). NCBI lineage: Eukaryota > Metazoa > Chordata > Mammalia > Carnivora > Felidae > Prionailurus > Prionailurus bengalensis. Next base: position 34,738,408 of record NC_057345.1, read on the forward strand.
ACTCATGAACTGTGAGATCATGACCTGAGCCGAAATTAAGAGTTGGATGCTTAACCAATTGAGCCACCTAAGGGCCCCTACTTGATAGTGCTTTTAAAAATCTTCGTAGTGAAATATGAACGAAGGGACACCTTTCAGTTGATGGTGACTTAGATTAGTAGAAATATGGTACTTGGTGGTCTTAGATTTTTGAGGAGCATACATCATATCTGGGTGTCTTTCACCCCACTTATTTACTGAGTGACCTGAAAGGCTGTCAGCTTTGGGAAGAATCCAGAACAAAGGAAAACTGTCCAGTTGGTCTAGGCTGCAATGTGAATAGGCCCCTTGGTTTCCATGACCCACCAGATCCAATCATGTTGATATCACCATGCTGATGGAGCAAGCCCAGAAGGAACATTGCAGAAGAAGCCCCTGGGATTTATGAAGAAAGCTGTGCACTGTTTGGCAAATAACTGACCTTCCTTTGAGAAACAGCTTTATCTTACTATGGGGCCCTGATAGACACTGAATGCTTGTCCATGGGACAATCAGGTGACCTTGCAAACTGAACTGCCCAACACAGCCTGCAAACTATTTGGTCCACTATAAAGTCCTTAGTGTCCATAGCATTCATCCTCAAGAAGAAAGGATATAAATGAGTCCAGACCTAAGCTCGTTCTTTTTTGCTACCCATCTTTTGACCAACACCTGTGGTCTCAGGAGGCAGAGATTGTCTGAATGGATGAAAAAGAGCAAAACTCAAATATCTGCGATGTATAAGAGATGCACTTAAATGTAAACAAACTGGGGTGCCCGGCTGACTCAGTTGGTAGAACATGTGACTCAATCTCAGGGTCATGAGTTCAAGCCCCACATTGGGCATGGAGTCTATTGAGGAAAAAATTAAAATGTAAACATACCAAAGAGATGAAAGAAAATAGAAGGAAAAAGGTATACCATGAAAACAGCAAGCTTGTGAAGGCTGGAGTGGCAATAATATAAAATAAAGTATAAGACAAAGACTCTTACCAGAGATAAAGATATTTCATAATAACAAATGGGTCAATTCACCAGAGAGATATAACAATTATAAATGTGTATATGCCTAATAACAGAGATTCAAAATACATGGAACAAAAAAAGGACAGAATTAAAGGAAGAAACAGATGATTCCACAATCATAGTGAGAGATTTAACCCCCTCTCAGCAATTGATACAATAGACCAAAAAATCAATAAGCAGATTATTTGAACAATACTGTCAATCATCTTGACCTAATTAATATTTACAGAACTCTATACCAAACTAAATGTGTCTACACCAAATGTGTGAGACACACATTTTTTAAGGTATACATGGTATGTTCACCAATGGACCATATGCTGGGCCATAAAACAAATCTCAGTAAATTTAAAAGGATTAAAATTATATAGAACATGTTCTCTGGCCACTGTGGAATTAAATTAGATGTCAATGATCATAAGAGACCTAGAAAACTCTCCAATATTTGGAAATACAGTAAGCCACAGAGTTCTAAATGATCCATGGATCAAAGAAGCAATCACAGGGAAATTAGAATGATAATGAAAATGGAACATAATTTGCAGGATGCAGCTAAAGCAATATTATGGTGAAACTTACAACATCAGGTATTAAGAATGGAAAACCCCTTACATTCTATCATGGAATGCTGACTTGCATCCCCACCTTTATGGTTCAGGGAATGGGATCATTCTCAGTTCATGTCAGGCAGTTCCAGTCTCATAGGTTTCGTGGTCAGGCATTCAGTTTCTACGAGGCCCAGGTGTAAGCCAGAAACTGCTTCGCAAGTGGCGGCCAGTCATTTGCAGTCGGGATCACAGCCTTACTTCAGAATCCTGGGTGCCCAGGCTCTGATTCTCCTACTGGGATTGCTTGAAGGTATATATAAGATCTTTGTCACAAAATACTTCCCAGACCATTGGGTCTGTTGAATAGTCAGGCCCAATTGCTAACACAGCTTGCACTGCGACCTGGATCCACTGGAGAACCCCCTTTTTGAGCCAGGATCCTCTCTAAACTTCCAGGTTACCCGGTAAATGAGCCAGAGCAACATGCCCAGATGTCGTACATGTGGCCTCCAAACCCAAAGAGGACTGCCAAGCTTTGTAACCCTTTCTTTGAGGTGGGTGGTACAAGGTGTGATGTCTTGCCTCTGACTTTGATTCTGATTTATTTATTTAGTTAATTTAGAAAAGCAAAAGAGTTGACTCGCAAAGAAGTTTGTAAAGGACTCCAGACTTTAGAAGGACTGGCTCGCCAATACAAACATCTATCTATCATCTATCTATCTATCTATCTATCTATCTACTTTTAAGTTTTATTTTATTTATTTTGAGAGAGAGAGAGAGAGAAAGAGAGAGAAAGTGGGGGAGAGGCAGAGAGAAGGAGAGAGAGAATCCCAAGCAGGGATTCAGGGCTTGAATGATGCAGGGCTTGATCTCATGACCATGGGATCATGACCTGAGCCAAAATCAAGAGTCAGACACTTAACCCACTGTGCCTCCCAGGCACCCCCAAACATGTATTTAAAAGAATAAAAATGTCTTAGATTGAGCGGTTATAGCAGAACTACTACAGACTTGGTGGTTTAAACAGAAACTTATTTTATCACAGTTCTGGGAAGACTGCTTTGCCAAAAAACAAAAAACAAAAAACACACAAAAAACCCAGAACCTTATCATAGTTCTGGGAAGACTGCTCTGCCAAAAAAAAAAAAAAAAAAAAAAGAATTAGAAGCCAAATGGCATCAAACAGTCTGGAGTGACAGAGTGAGAATGGAGTGAGGGAAGGAGCCAGGAATACACTCTGGAAAGCTGGTAACTGTCGGTAGGAAACCGGCCAGGGAAGGAGAAAAGAGATACATGCAAGAGTGAGAATTCCAAAAAAGTTGAAATGGTGAGGGGAGAGAACTCCCGAGAGATCCGGAGTATGTGGAGGTGAGGGGGCCAACAGTAGTCTTTTCCTTTGTGGCAGATGGGGCAGGAGTGCCCACTCAGCTGCAGGTCTGGAGACTCGGTGCTGGGGATTTGGGGGCTGCCCAGAGAGCCCCCCAAGAAGGCCTCACTCCACTATCAGACTGCTTGGTGTTGGTGTGGCTTGTGTCCTTCAGCCATTCTCAGAAGTCTTCATCTTTCTTGATCACAAAACTGGTCAGGGACCACACAGTCTCCATCAGAGACCCTGTCCCCCAGCTTCTTGCCCCAGACTTCCTGGTCCCAGCCAGTTCCCCACGGGCTTCCTCCCCCCCCTCCCCCCCCCCCCCCCCAGCGGCTCTGCCTGAAGTCTTGGTGCCTTAGGAAGGCAGCATCTTGATCAGGCCTAAATGGCAGCTCCAGTTCCTATCTACTTTGTTTCTTCTTATTGAGGAATAACTTCCGTACAACAAAGTGCACAGTTCTTTTTTTTTTTTTTTTTTTTTGAGAGAGAGAGAGAGAGAGAGCGTGCAAGCACCCAAGGAATGGGGTTGGAGGGAGGGGAAGATTCAGAGGGAGAGAGAGAATCCCAAGCAGACTCTGAGATGTCAGCACAGAACCTGAACGGGGCTCAATCTCACAAACCACGAGATGATGACCTGAGCCGAAATCAAGAGTCAGATGCTTAACTGACTGAGCCACCAGGCATGCCCAGGCTTGCCCAGGCACGCCGAAGTGCTCAATTCTTAAAGGTACCAGCTGAAGGCAGCAATCGTATTTGTCTTTACTGGAGTATACTCAGGGCTAGCACAGGGCCTGGCTAGAGGGCTGCACTTCTTCCTTTTCTTTTTCTTTTTTTTAAAGTTTTATTTATTTGAGTCATCTCTACACCCAACATGGGGCTCAAACTCACAACCCTGAGATCAAGAGTCGCATGCTCTTCCGCCTGAGCCAGCCAGGCACCTCGAGTACCACACTTCTAAGTGGCTTACAGTAAGCACTAAACAATTTGTTGAGTGAATTAATGAACAAAGCTGAATCAATTTACATTCTCATCAACAGGGGAGGTTGGTGGCCACTTTAGTAATACCCTTGTCAAGAACAGGTATTGCAAGTATTGTTTTATGGTTTTACCCTCCCCAATAGGCAAAAACTGGGTATCTCATTACAGTTTGTGATTTTTCATTTATTTGAATACCAGTGATACTGCATGTTTAGCTGTCCATTTATTGGTGGTAGCACTTCTGTGACTTTCCTAATCACGTTCTTTGCCCATTTTAAAAAGTGGAAAAATTTTCAATGAAAAAGACTGAAGTCTTACCATTTGCAACAAGGTGGATGGAACTAGAACGTATTATGCTAAGCGAAATAAGTCAGTCAGAGAAAGACAAATATATGATTTCACTCATATGTGGAATTTAAGAAACAAAACAGATGAACCTAGGGAAAGGGAAGCAAAAATAAGTTAAAAACAGAGGAGAAAAACCCTAAGAGACTCTCGAATACAGAGAATGAACTGAGGGTTGCTTGTAGGGTATTCAGTGGGGGGGGGGGTGGGCTAAATGGGCGATGGCCATTAAGAAGGGCGCTTGTTGGGGCACCTGGGTGGCTCAGTTGGTTAAGCGTCCGACTTCAGCTCAGGTCACGATCTCGCGGTCCGTGAGTTCGAGACCCACGTCAGGCTCTGGGCTGATGGCTCAGAGCCTGGAGCCTGCTTCTGATTCTGTGTCTCCCTCTCTCTCTGCCCCTCCCCCGTTCATGCTCTGTCTCTCTCTGTCTCAAATATAAATAAACGTTAAAAAAAAAATTAAAAAGAAGGGCACTTGTTGGGATGAGCACTGGGTGTTATATGTAAGTGATGAATCACTGGGTTCTACTCCTGAAATTATTATTACACTATATGTTAACCAACTTGGATTTAAATTTTTTAAAAAGTGGGAAAGTTTGTCTTTATAATAAAATATGTTATATATAACATATTATATGTAATAATATAATAAAAGTGGGAAGATATTCTTTATAATTAACCTGAGCAAGACCAGGCCAGATTGAGATGTTCTGGATCTTGATCACATCACATACAGACTGCCTCCCCTTTCCCAGTTTCTTTTGTTTGTTTGTCTGAAGTTTATTTTATTTTGAGAGAGAGAGAGAGAAAGAGAGAGAATCCCAAGCAGGCTCTGCATAAAAAAAAAAAAAAAAGAAAAAAAATCTAGGCTGTGGCCAAGAAAGGATGATATTTGATTGCCCATAGGATAAATCCTAAACTCCTTTCTATGGACCACGATGCCTACCTCTGATTTCAAGTCTTCCTATTCTCCCACTCCTCACTCATCACCCAACACAGCGGACTTTTTTTTTTCTTTTTAAGTTTATTTATTTATTTTGTGAGAGACAGCACGAGTGGGGGAGGGGCAGAGAGAGAGAGGGAGAGAGAGAATCCCCAGCAGGCTCCATGTTGTCAGTGCAGAGCCTGACACAGGGCTCTAATTCATGAAGCCACAAGATCATGACCTGAACCAAAACCAAGAGTCAGAGGCTTAACTGACCGAGCCACCCAGGTGCCCCTGGACTTTTTTTCTTTATGTGTTTTTTACATATAGAGTTCCTTCCATTTTAGGGATGCGAGACTTGTTATTCCTCCTGTCTGAAACATTCCTTCCCCAGGTATGCTGTGGCTATTTCCATCATTTAAACCTCAGCTCAGATTTCAAGTTTCCAGAGAAACCTTCCCTGACTGTACTACATAAAGTAGTCCCTCATCCTATTACCCTATTTTATTTTTTTCATAGCTCCTGTCACCATCAAAATTTACCCCGTTTCATTGTTTATATGCTCAGTGTTTCTCTTCTTTCACTAGATATAAGCCCTACCATGAGCCATTTGTATCTCATTCACCCACTGCATCCCTAGAGCCTAGAACAATGCCTGATACATACATACATTTATGTACCATAATTCTCATAGAAATAAATCTATCAGAGGAGATAGATATTAAACAAATAATTACACAACCAACTACAAGGCAGAGGTGTAGGACTCCTTCCCATTGCTCTTTCCACTTCTGGCTCCAAGGGCTATTCCCTTCCCTGTGGGCAATTTCTGCAGCAGGACCCTGGCTTCTAGACAGTGTTTAGAGCCCAGAGGATTCACCCAGAAATCAGGTCTCAGGAAAAGGGTAAAGTTTCTACCTCCAGGCCCAGTTCTCCATAGTTTTGGGGTCTAGGTAGGCTTGAGGCTGCAGCTGCTACACCCCTGTCCCCCCCCCAGGCCAGAACAGGCTACCACACTGATAGCTAACTTGTGCAGGCTGTCTGCTCCTCTAGTCTCTGCTGGGTTCTTTGTCAGGCCTTGGCTTGGAGTCTGGTTTCCTTAATGTCTTACCGGGCCCTGACTCCACCCTCCATGCTCATTGGCCACGTGTCTTCCATGTTTGCAGGCTGGTTTGCAGAGGCTGAAGTTGGGAGCTGTTTACCCTGTCCCTTCCGCCCTTCCTCAGGGCCTCCAGTTCTAGATGTCTCTCTCTCCAGGGAGATTAGTAAGTTTCTTACTTTGAGAGAGAATTCTTCCAGCTGCTCCCTGCTCAGGGCCATATTCTTGGGCCTTTTGGTAACCCACTCTAGTGCAGTTAGCTCCCGGACTGGTGATGTTCTAGGGAGCTGGCTCCAGGAAATCCCCACGAGAGGGGAGCTCCATCAGAGGAGGTGCAAGTGAGGGTCCAGACCTCACTCCATCTTGGCAGCCATCCTGGGATGCTCCACCTTGACTAGTTTCTCTCTTCATCTCCGACGCTTAGCACAGTGCCTGGTATGTATTTAGGAACAAGGGCCATTAATACTACTAATTAATTTAATACAAAAAAAGTTAAACGTGCCAGGCAATTTGCTGTTCTGCAAGGATTATCGGTGCTTCATTTAAGCAGGTACCATTACAATTTCCATTTTACAAATGAAGAAACGGGTTCAAAGGAATTAAGCGACTTCCAAGGGACAAAGCTCTGCGCTGTTTTTGTAGCCCGAGATGCAACAGAGCAACATAGAGGGCAAATGCCAGAATGCAGGCAGCATCCGAACACTGGCCACCCCGTGGGAGCCAAGGCCGGTGATGAACCACCCCCTTCCCCGGGCTTTCACATTGGGATGCCAGCCGGCTCCATTTCTGCTCAGCACATACCGGAAGTGTTCCTGCCGGCCGCGTTTCGAATGCGCACGACCGGAAGTTTCTGTCCGCGGCTTTGCGGGGCTAGGGGAGCAGCGGCAGCGGCAGCTGGGGAATCGGGTGTGGAGGTGCTGGGGCTTAGGAGGCAGACGGGGTCGTAAGGGAGACGCAGGTGGCAGGACGCAGGCGGAACCCCGATCGGACCCGGACTACTTTCCTCCTAGCGGCCCGCCCCTTCACCCCGCCCTGCTTGGGGCTGGAGTGGCTCCGCCTCCTGATCTGAGCTGTGTCCCTTCTCAGGCACTGACCCTTGACCTCGGGGCGCTCCTCCATCTCTCAGACACGATGGCTACAGGCGCGGATGTGCGGGACATTCTAGAACTTGGGGGCCCAGAGGGGGATGCAGCCTCCGGGACCATCAGCAAGAAGGACATTATCAACCCGGACAAGGTAGCAGGGGTTGCCTGAGAGCCTTGGGTATTGCGAGTGAAGTGGTGGGGAGGAGTGACAATGGGAGAGAGATGGGGGAGATGGTGGGGTGCTGCACTTCTAGTGAGATGGGCGGTAAAAGGTGTGACATAGGGGGCAGAGACTATGTGTTACCTTTATGACATGGGGCAGAGGTGGTAGGACACCCATGGGAAATGGTGGGGACCAAGAGAGTGTGGCACTTATAAGAGATGGGAGACCACACAAGAGTGTGACGCTTGTAGGATATTGGGGGGGGGGCAGTGGCACCAAGTCAGCGTGACATTCTGAGAGATGATGGGAAAGTATTTTCTATTCTGACAGATCGGGGATCTACTCAGGTGAGGAGGTGGGGTTGGGGACGGGAATGACTTGCTCCAACTAAGGGTGCCCCTGTGAGTGGGTTTCTCTGCTTTCATAGTGTGTCATTGTACCTGTAGGTGCTGTTTGGTTCAGGGATTGAGCTGGGCTAAGGAATTTTAAGGGAAGGGAGTCTAGGTTGTGGTTTCTGTCTTGTGGTTTCCGTTCTCAGAAAAAGTCCAAGAAGTCCTCTGAGACACTGACGTTCAAGAGACCCGAGGGCATGCACCGAGAGGTCTATGCACTGCTCTACTCTGACAAGAAGCAAGTATTAGAATCCCAAGTCCCCCAGGCTCTGGTTCCCGACCTATCTGCATGTCCCGATCCGTCTGCATGGTTTTCTCTGCCAGTTCTCTCTCCGGTTGCCCTCCCCAGCCAGGGCTCCTGCTTACTTAGTAGGATGCAGGATTTGCTCCAACTGCTCATTCTAGGACGTGACTTCCTTGCTGTAGGGTAGATCAGCTTGGTCCCAAAGGCTCCCTACACACTTTCTTACTCTGACTTCTCATCTCTCTGAACCTTGCTGCAGGGATGCACCCCCACTGCTACCCAGTGACACTGGTCAAGGTTACCGCACAGTGAAAGCCAAGTTGGGCTCTAAGAAGGTGCGGCCCTGGAAGTGGATGCCCTTCACCAACCCAGCCCGCAAGGATGGAGCTATGTTCTTCCACTGGCGACGGGCAGCTGAGGAGGGCAAGGACTACCCCTTTGCCAGGTTCAATAAGGTGAGTCACCACCATATGGACATAGGCCAAGATTGCTCACCCACTCTGAGCTACTCACATGACCTTTCAGCCTCCTGGGGTTGGCCCCAGAGGCACATTCAGTCTTTGTTTCAACCATCGTTACCCACTCAGTCCACGTGGCAAATACCTGCAGGGTGGGATTTCGTGGGTCTCTTCTGCCTGTGGGATCCTGTCCCTTCCTGGACCTGATCTGGTTTTTGGTGGCTGCTCTTGGCCCTTCAAATGTCACTGTTCCTCAGCTGTGTCCTTGTCTGTCTATACTTTCTCCCTAGTGTATCTCATTTTCTTTGAGGCTCCAGTTGCCTGCTGTATACCAGTGATCCCACTTAATATCTCCAGTTCAGGGGCGCCTGGGTGGCGCAGTCGGTTAAGCGTCCGACTTCAGCCAGGTCACGATCTCGCGGCCCGTGAGTTCGAGCCCCGCGTCGGGCTCTGGGCTGATGGCTCAGAGCCTGGAGCCTGTTTCCGATTCTGTGTCTCCCTCTCTCTCTGCCCCTCCCCCGTTCATGCTCTGTCTCTCTCTGTCCCAAAAATAAATAAACGTTGAAAAAAAAATTAAAAAAAAAAAATATCTCCAGTTCAGAGCGATATCCAATCATTTACTTAACGTCTCTCCCTGAAAGCCCCACAGGTACTTCAGATCAAGTAGGTACCCTTGAGCAGAACTCATCTATTTCCTGTCTTTCTCACCCCAAACCCATATCAGTTAATGGCACCACTATCCACCCAGTTGCTTGGGAATGGGAAGTTTCCCACCCAGAAACTCGGGAATCATCCTTGACTTCCCCTGTATATTCTCCAATTATTTCCGTCAACAATAGGACAGGGAGGTAGGGAAAGACAGATAGCGAACATGTAAGCAAATAAATTCGATTCTTTCAGATTTGGGCCATCAGTAAATTGAAACCAGGATATGAATGGGGTATGAAATGAATTAAAGAGCAAACTTACAGGCATAGGGGAGGCCTAATTTAGATAAGGTGGTCAGGTTGGGCCTCTCTGAGAAGGTGACATTTGAACTAGATCTCAGTGATACATTTAATCATTGAGTCCTGCTGATTTTGTTTCCATAATAAACCACGTTTGCCTTTGTTCTTCATCCTCTGTGCTAGCACCCTAGTCCAAGCTGAATCATCTGTGGTCTAGAAGCTCAGAGCAGGGCCTTACCCACACTCCACCAGCCAGTGAGAGGCAGCTGGGCCAGGCTAGGATTTCCTAAGCTGTTGTTCAGGCCAGTATACAATATAGCGTCACAGTCCCTGCAGCCTGGAGCAGCCTAGATTTGGGGCCTAAAAGCACTAAGGGCCTAATCACGGGACTTCAAGTCCCAGCTTCTTCCCCCTCAGCCCAGTGTAGCCAACTGTACCTGGACAACTCTGCCTGAATGGCTCACAGGCTTCTTAGACTGAGCACATCTGGGTGTGAGCTATCATTCTTGCTTCCCCCTTCCCCCCAGGAGATCTGATTTTCTTCCTTCTCACCAAGATCTCAGCCTCCCGCCTCCCCCCCCCCCCAACCCCCCACCCCAGGTCTGGTGGAGAGAGAGGCTGGAAGTGTAGGATTGAGAAGGGACAACCAAGAGGTGAGGTGTTGAGGTGATGGGTGGGAAGGTTGGATGAGATAATTTGAGAAGACAGAAGAATGTTCATTTTGTATTTGATAAATGCTGCTCCATGCCAAGTCAAGCCCTATGCACTGAGGACACAGAAATGCACCAGAAACCATATCTGCCCTCAGGAAACTCTGCATATTGTTGGGGAGGACATGAGGAGAGGCACAGGCAGTTATAGTTTGGTGGGATATGTGCTATTTTGGGAGGACCTGAAGGCCATGGAAACTTCCTGGAGAACTTAGAGCTGGAATTGAGTCTTAAAGGACGTCACCAGGCAATATTAGGAAAGGAGTGCAGTGACTTTTTCAGGCAGAGGGGCCAGCATGAGCAAAGGCATATATAAAAAACCAGTCATATGCATGGCATGCTGTAGGCGTTTCCCTGTTGGTGAAGCCTAAAGCCCAGGGTAGGACATGGTGGAAGGTGAGGCCTGAGAGGTCAGCAGGGCCAGGCTAGGCAGGGCTTGGCAGCCAGGCTCAGGACTCTGGGCTTTGCCCTGACATCTTTGAGTAGCTGCTGACAGGGACAGAATGCAAGTTGGGGAAAGGGGCAAAGGGAGAGAAAGAGAATCCCAAGTAGGCTCCATGCTCAGTGAGGAGCCTGATGTGGGGCTCGATCACAGAACTCTGGGATCATGACCTGAGCTGAAATTCAGAATTGGACACTCAACTGACTGGCAACCCAGGTGCCCTGATACTGACAAAGTTTTAAGTAGAGTAGTGTGAGGATCTGATTTGATGCTTAGAAAGATCATGGTGACTACAGATGGAGAGGGAAGCAGAGTAAGGTGAACTAATGATGTTCCCTCCAGTACTGCCAGTTGCTGGGGTCCTGTTCTCAGTCTGTGGCTCTCCAGCTGCTCTCTTACGCCCAAAACACAGGAGTGAGCCTCTTTCCTCACCCCTCACATCCAGTTGCCGAGTCCTGTGGTTTTTAACCTAAAATTATATCTGTGCCCTTTTCTTTACCTTCCACTGGTGCTGTTTTAGTTCAGTCCTCTTCACTTCTCACCTGGATTATTTCCAACACCTGTCAGCAGGTCTTTCAGGCTCTTGTTTCATCCTGTCTGTCCTAAATGCTGCAAGAGTGGTCTTTATAAAAGAGAATCGTGGTCATTTCACTGTTCTCTTTCAAAGTAACCTCATTGTCTCCTGTGACCTCTTCCCTGACCAATGTTTGTCCCCAGGCTGGATCAGATGTCACTCACTACATTCTAGGCATATCTTTGTCATCAAACTCTCCACACTGGACTAAATTATTTTTTTCAGCTGAACTGTGAGCGCTGAGAAGGTAAGGCCACTGTCTATCTTATTCAGCACTGTGTTCCCAGCATAGGTCTAGCGGGCCCATGATAAATATTTATTGAATGAATGAATGTCTCCCTCACTTTGACTGTGAGCTCCTTGGGAGCAGGCCTGCATACACAGTTCCTACGGATTTTTTTCTTTTTTTAATTAAATGTAAAATACATAGGAGAGATATACTTAAGCAAGCCTGGGAAATGAGAGAGACTTCCCAGAGGAAAAGATCAAAAGGATGAGAAGTTATCTTCATAGAGGAAGGAATGTGGAACTGGGGATGCATTTCAGAAAAGAACAGCAAAGGCTGAGGGGGAGAGCCTAGCATGTTCCTGACATTGCTAGTCACTTGTTTGAAACTTTGGATGCATGAGGGACAGTAGCTGCAGAGAGAGGCCAGGTCATCTACACGTGTTTATTGGTTGATTCTGTAAATATTCATTGATACTTAACAGTGTGCCTGGCCCTGTGCTGAACCCCAAAGATAGGAAATGAACCAGACAACCCTTGTTCTTGAGGAGTTTGTGACTTATCTAGAAGGCACTTTTATCTTAGTTTAGTGGAGAGCTTTTGAGAGGTTTAGTACAAGGTAGTTGGGTGACATGATTGATACATATTCTAGAATAGTGCTTCTCAAATTATCTGTGATGAAGAACTTTAAGAAAATATTTACAATCCATCAGAGTCTGATAAAGATAGTAAAATTACAAGAAAAGACAAAATACAAGTCCACGTTTCTTCATACTAGGTTCAGTAGCATGTGACTTCTGTGAAATTGTTATAAAGGTTTCTAAATGCCGACTCTCGATTTCCATACTTACATAGACTAGTGGGACCAGTTTGCAAACAGCACAGGTTTGCAGGCTGTCCTCTAAGCATTATTGGTCAGAGAGATCACATCTTGGCTGCTGATGGAGAATTGCTTGGGGGAGGATTGAATAGAGGCAGAGAGGTCAGTGGGGAGGCTGTTTTTTCTGATTCAGGCAGTGGTAGTGGTGGTCTAGACTGTGATCTGGCTGTGAAGATAGAGATTCTGGAGGTAAAATCCACAGATTTGTGGAAGGGGAGGGATCAAGGGTAAAGATGGGAATTAAAAATGCTTTCTAGGCTTCTGGCTTGGACACCTGTGTTGGCTGATGGTGACATTGACTGAGAACTGAACTGGAAGAGATAGGAGTTTGAGGGAAGGTGATGAGCTCAGTACTGAACACATGTATATATTTTTATTGAGTTATAAGCAATATATACTGTTCATTTCAGGTGTACAACATGGTTCATATTTGTATATACTGCAAAATGATCACCACAATTAGTCTGGCTAACACCCATCACCTGAACATATTCAGTTTGAGGTGTATGTGGGACATCCAGTAGGATAAGTGCAAGAGGCAGCTGCATATAGTGTCTTGAGAGCAGGTTCAGAGCCAGTGTGGTTTTTGATTAGAGAAAAGGGACTTCCCTAGTCCAGCCTGACATTGACTCCTTCCTGGGGAAGGAGTGGCGGTGGTGCTTTTTGTCCCTGAGAAAGGTCTGGGGGTTGGGCTATGGCAGAGGGGAGGCAGGGGCATGTACAGGGGTGCATCTGTTGGGAGAAAGATTCAGGCCCCTTTTCCTAGAGGTAAGTGACCTTGGCCTGCTCTGGGGGAGCTGCAAGTCTCATTGTCACCACTGGGTGGCAGGAATGCTTCAGACAAATGTTCCAATGGACCAGGGGATCCTGGGCCTTTCTCTGTAGCTCTCTGCTCTACTCCAAAGTTAACCTTTGGACTCCACAGAAGCACTTACATGTGGGCCCCTCCCCTTAACCATGAGGACAGGAGCATGCATCCTGTTACCGGGGCTCTGGTGCTGAAGGCATGGTGAAGCTGCTTCGGGACTGAATCCAGAGGTAGGCTGGCATCTTAGAGCCTGGCGAGTTCTAGTCGAGCAGTTTGTTTCCTCACTTGGAAACATCATTTCCAGGCTGCCCTGTGCAGGGGTCTAGGAAGAGGGTTTTGCTTCGGTCCAGTTTAGAGATTGGCAATAAACGAGGGGCTGTGATCACAGGAGGCTGGAGCCCACTGGATGTGACATGACGTGTCCTCCCTCTGTCCCTCTGTGCCAGTAGACTGTGCAGGTTCCTGTGTATTCAGAGCAGGAGTACCAGCTCTACCTTCATGACGACGCTTGGACTAAGGCAGAAACGGATCACCTCTTTGACCTCAGCCGCCGCTTTGACTTACGTTTTGTAGTTATCCATGACCGGTATGACCACCAGCAGTTCAAGGTGAGCTGGTGTCATGCATTTGCATGTGTGTCCAGACCCTGGGCCTGGAAGGCCCACTGCCTTTATGCTACGCCTTCCATATGCTTCTGGGTATTCATCCTCCCTTCCTGCCATGTCTTTATCCTCAGAAGCGTTCTGTGGAGGACTTGAAGGAGCGGTACTACCACATCTGTGCTAAGCTTGCCAACGTGCGGGCTGTGCCAGGCACAGACCTCAAGATACCAGTATTTGATGCTGGGCATGAGCGGCGGAGGAAGGAACAGCTAGAGCGCCTCTACAACCGGACCCCTGAGCAGGTCGGCCCTGAGCCTCACTGCCTCTCTTCCAGGTCCTGAAGCCCTTTGCCTCCGTCCTGCATGCCCTCATTTCCCTCTTCTGCAGGTTCCCTGCTTCCCCACCTATCCTCCCTCAGGAGCCTCTGTCCTTGCTTTTATAGCTTTTCCCCTCCCTCATGGTCCCTTTCCTCTCAGAGTCCCTGACAGACAGCTCAGTGCCCCTGTGCCTCACTCCCCTGGGCACCTGCACACACTTCACGGCATCTCGCTTTCCCAGGTGGCAGAGGAGGAGTATCTGCTGCAGGAGCTACGCAAGATCGAAGCCCGGAAGAAGGAGCGGGAGAAGCGCAGCCAGGACCTGCAGAAGCTGATAACAGCAGCAGACACCACTGCAGAGCAGCGGCGCACGGAACGCAAGGCCCCCAAGAAGAAGCTACCCCAGAAAAAGGAGGCCGAGAAACCGGTATGGAGATGGAGTCAGTCCAGCCCAGGGTGGAGGGCTCTGAGAGCACCTAGAGCTAGCAGGGTGTTGGGACTAACACTGGGCCCTTTCCCTGCCACGCCTTGGTCTCCATGACTTCTTCTCCCCCAGGCTGTTCCTGAGACCGCAGGCATCAAGTTTCCAGACTTCAAGTCCGCAGGTGTCACGCTGCGGAGCCAGCGGGTACGTGCCACTTCCATCACGGTGCTTGGGCCCTGGGCTCTCCACAGCCCGCTTGCTGCAGCCGTGGGGCTGGAGCACCAGGCGGGGTTGTGCCATGTGCTGAGGAGAGAGATCGTGGGGACGTAGCCGGGCTGAGGTCAAAGCACTTGCGCCCTTGCTATATTCCACTTGCCAGCTATTTCCTTTTCTGATGCAGAGCTGCCTTCCCGGGGTTAACTTCTCTTCCACTCCCCTTTGCCTTTGGTTCTCCCTCATCCTTAGCTACTTGTGGGGGAGAGGGCTTAGCAGTCTGGGTCATTGCAGATGAAACTGCCAAGCTCTGTGGGACAGAAGAAGATCAAGGCCCTGGAGCAGATGCTGCTGGAGCTTGGTGTGGGTGAGTGGGGGCTGGGCCTGCAGGACCTACCCACCCAAGGCTGCCAATCAAGGCTGGGCAGGGGAGGGCATTTCCTGTTTCTGGCCTTCCCGCCGCACACACTGGCTCTGCCTGTGCCTTCCACCCACCGCCTGCAGAGCTGAGCCCGACACCCACGGAGGAGCTGGTGCACATGTTCAACGAGCTACGGAGCGACCTGGTGCTGCTCTATGAGCTCAAGCAGGCCTGCGCCAACTGCGAGTATGAGCTACAGATGCTGAGGCACCGGCATGAGGCCCTGGCCCGGGCTGGCGTCCTAGGGGGCCCTGCCACGCCAGCATCAGGCCCGGCCCCAGCCTCTGCTGAGCCAGCAGTACCTGAACCTGGTCTTGGCCCCGACCCCACCAAGGACACCATCATTGATGTGGTGGGCGCACCCCTCACGCCCAACTCGGTAAGAGCCTAGATGGGCAGTGGGGAGCATGAACAGGCCCTGCACGTGAGCGAACACACGAGTGTGTACAGACCTGCTCCCTCTAGTGCCCGCAACGGGAGTGGTTACTCCGATGGGTTCTGAGACTGAGGGTAGGAGTGGGTGGCCAGTGGGCATCGCCTTCCCTGAGAGTGTGAAACACATGCACCGAGTGTGAATAGAGACTTGGGAGCCATTGACCCCAACACCTTCTGTGTCTTCTCAGAGGAAGCGACGGGAATCGGCCTCCAGCTCCTCTTCTGTGAAGAAAGCCAAGAAGCCATGAGAGGCCACACGGGGTGTGGGTGATGCTGCTGTGTAAATAGAGCTGCTGAGTTGGACTGGGCTGCTTCCTTTTCCTTCCCACCACTTGTGATGCCCCTGGTTGGGAGGGTGGGCAGGAGGGGTCACCTCACCCACTCCACGGAGTGGCATTGGGACTTGCCACTATTGAGGCCCTTAGCAGCCCTTTAACCACTGCGGTTTTATCCCAACAAATGTACTTGGTTCTATACTCAAGATGGTTCACACACAGCAGTGGCCTCAGATACCAGCAACTTCAAACATTGCCGTGTGCTCAGACAGCCCCTGTAGCCCTGTGACTATTCAGTGAGGGTCTCACAGGTGCTCCAGTGATTGCCATCCACACTGGTGGCCTTGAGCAGAGCAGCCCAGAACATGCTCTAACCTTTGTACGTATTTTGACAGCATCAGGCACAGCAGCACCTGGTCCACACACACCCAGAGCCTTGTTTCCCCGACTTTATTCAGTGGCACGTTCACAGCGGGGATGGGGGTAGACACAAGGTGGGGCCTGATCTGTCCTGGAGCCCTGGGGGCACCACACACCATGCACTACAGATGGGAGGGGGCACAGGGGGGCTTGGTGGCCCCGGCAGAAGCCTGTGTACCAGGGAGGAGGCGGTGAGTGCCTGGGTCCCCCTAGCCCAGGCCCACAATGGGAGGGGCTAATACTGGGCTGAGGTTGGGGGGTTGGGGTGGGGGCCACAAAGTGTCTGCTCCAGAGGGGCCAAGTGGCCAAGCCCTTACCCCGGGCACAAGCCCACAGGGCAGGCTGGGGGACACTCTGGATGTAGAGCTGTGCCACTCTCCCTTTTCCCCTCTGGTGAGGGAAAGGAGGGTTCTGGGCTGGGCCAAGCAGCTACCCTGTCCTGCCCCATCCCGTCCTCGGCCAATCAGAAAGGCTTCGATGTCTGCTTGAAGATGAAGCCTTGATACGCAAGTGTCTTCATGATGTTGGCAATGTTCTTGCAGTCATCTAAGAAAAGAAGAAGAGAAGACATTTAGATGGGCCTCAGGTCGTTTCCCTCTGTGCCCGTAGGTGCCCTTACATGGGTGGCGATGGGGAGCAGGGTCAGACTCGAGAGCCACAGGCTCCAAAAGAGGGAGGGGGGTCCTGTCCCCTGGTGGCAGCATCTCCAGCCTCAGGCTGGGCCGGGTGATACTGGGCCGGCGGGAAGCCTGGTCTCAATGCTGCTCAGTCCCATAATTCATGCTGGAAATTGGCCGGCATGTCCCGCCCCGGCCCCAGCGGTGATGTATGGGCGCCGTCGCAGTAAGAAAAAGGCAGAGTAAATGTGTAATTTCTCCCTTGACGGCCCCCGGCCGCTGGGCGATCCTTCTTGTTGCCGCCGCGTGGGGACGGCCCGTCCGCCACACTCCGTCTTCCCGCCACCCGCCTTGATGTCTCCATTTCATTACTGTGCGGCCATTCATCACGCCCACGGCCAGGGTGACTTTGCCGGCACTTGCGTGTGTGAGAGAGATGTGGCCTGGGCCATAATCACCGGTAACAAGGCACAAGTCTTGGCACTTTTGAGCTGGGGCCCTGGGAGACCTGCTCTGGGGCCCAGGCTTGTGTGCTCCAACAGCAACTTGCCTGGGCACTTGCTCCTGTGCAGCCAGTGGAGAGGGCCAGCTTTGTGGTCCTTTGATACTCTGGCCAGCGATCTTCTACTAGACATGCATGTGTACTCAATCTAAACCCTGCCTCTAGCTGTATCTAAATGTCTGTACCTGCCAGACCCTGTCCCAGCAGTTTCTCCAGTACTGGTCCCTGTAAGAATCTCCATGCTCAAAACTCCTAGAACCGTGGCAGCTGCAGGAGCAGGTACTCCAGGGCTTCAGGATCATGGACATGGGCCAGGACTTGTTTTAACACCACCAGCAGGAGGTGCAGCTGCCCAACACTTGTCCCTCTACATAAAGCCAAGGACACAAATGGCCCAAGTGCCCAGGGTTTTTCTGTTCCATTGCTCAGAGCAGCAGCCAGATCCCCATCCCTTCCACCTGCTTCTCCCCCCATCCCTCTCCCACCTCCCATATATGCTCCTGGGCCATAACCAGGACCTCAGCCGCTACCAGCCCTCATGGGATCGATGCTGTGATTGCAGAAACATTATACTTCGATGTCATCATCAGGTGTGGGGCTGTGATAAGGTCAAGGTGGGGTCAGAAGGCCTCAGCATCTGTCAAGGGCCAACCCCTTTCATTAAGCACCTTCAGCCTGCCTTTACTAGAACCTTAGACTAGGAAATGGGGCCCCAAAAAGCTAGAAAAGGACTGTGGGAATGGGAGTCTTGGTCAGCCCGGGGCTTGTGTCACTAGCCAGACATGACTCTGTAGGCCCTGTTTAGAGCAGAGAAGTCACACAGGGTCCCGTCACATAAGACCTCAACATGAATGTACCCATGGGGGATGTGGACATGGAAAGGTGACACAGGCCTCAGACACCTTTTCCCTCCAGGGACTCAGGAAACCATGAGGGCTGGTCTGAGGCAGGACAGTGGGAAGACGGATGGGTGGATAGTGGCGGCCATGGCAACTCCAGACGTGACCCATCCCCGTGGTTTATGGGCCGGACACGCGCCCCGCTCGGCTGAGGCCCCGTCATTTGTCTCCCTTAGTGTGTATGCCTGTGCTGGGGGGGCGGGGGGGGGGGGAGGGTGGAGGGAGGGGCTGTGATAGGAGGAGTGAGGCAGCTGACAGAAGGGGAAGGGGGCAGGAAGATCTGGGTAGGAGGGGCAGGGTGGAGATGGGGCAGGAAGGGCCCCAGGAACAGGAGGGTTTATGATAGGGTCCAGAGGCTATGACGGTACTGTCAAAAGGGCTATGATAGGGTGCTTTTCTTCCCAAAGAAGTCTGGCCTTGTCAGGGCACCTCCAATCCTTCCTGTCTCCTGCACTCTGGGGACCATGGCCGCTGTGCATATTAAGAATAAGTCCCCTCGTTATCTGCAATTACCCAGCGGCCACACACCTCATTTCTTCCAGCAGAAAAGAAAATTAGTTTTCTATTGACTTCATCTGGCTCCTCCCTCATTGCTGGACAAATTGCTCAATCTGCCTCCCCTGGCCCAAGTGATGTGCCCAGCCCCTCCCCCCAGGCCACCAGCCATCCAGTGGGCAAGCACTAACCTCCCACCTGTGCTGGGCCCCAGTCTGTCCTTGACCTCCCCACACTTGACACACTCACTGGCTGGCTTCATCCACCCCTGAAGATCGCTGTTTCCAGCCTACACCTCTCCTGAGTTCTGGAACATCTCTTTCTAGATATCCATACAAACTCAAAATGTTCAGTAATGAACGAATTTCCTTCACCACATGTCTTCACTATCCCAAGAAACCTGAAAATCAGGCTTGACACTTTGCCCTCTCTCTCCCCAAATCTCAAGTATAAACTGTGGATTTTATCTTCTTGTTCTGTCTAATCATCTACTTCCCTTCATTCTGGCAGCCACCCCCCAGTGTAGACCCCCTCCATCTCTTGCTCTTGCACAGCCTGTCTTCTTTCTTCCCCCTCTAATCCATTCGCTTGTAGCCCAAGTGATCTTTCTTACACAAATCTGATCACATCCTTGTCTCTTTAAATCCCTTCAGTGGCTCCCCCTGCCCTCAGGTTCAAAGCTATACTCTTTAATATGACTTAAAGGTAAAGGCCCTGTAAAAACGGGTCCCTGCTCTCGCTGGTCTTACCCCTGCCATTCTCTATCCCCAATCCCTGTTCCAATCTCAAGGAACCACTGTTGTCTGAAAATGACAAAGTGGGTTTTGGAATCAGAGACCTGTTTCTAGTCTTAACTTTGCTCGCTGGTTGTGTGCCTGCGGCAAGTGCTTAGTTTCTTTGAACTTCAGGTTCCCCTTACTAGGGGTGATCATGGGCTACCTTTGTTAACTGTTGAGTACTGAGCAGGTGATACTCACCTCCCCCCCCCCCCCGTCTTTGTACATGCTTTATGTTTGGAATATCTCCTCTTCTTGAAGGGAAGGCAAGGATGCTAGTTTCCTGGATGACCCAATGGTGAGAAGGTATATACTGTACAATCTATGGCACAGATGACATAGGAGCCAGCGCACTTGATGAAAGCAATTGTCATTCACTCCACAGACTCTGACTGACTACTGACCCTGTTTACTGAGGATTCTGGAGTCTAACTTGTTGTAACTGGTCCACTACAACAAAGAAAAAGAGATCCAGATTGGGGAGGACACTTGTTTCAGTTCACCAAGTCAGTGGTATGGCAGTTATTGGCTTCCAGCCCAGGCTCTTTTTCTAGCCCTTGAAGCCTTTCTAAGAGCCAGTGCAACCTCCTGATCAGTTTAAAAAGTCAGTAGTACAGGTAGAAAATGAGGCAATGGGGCAGAAGCTAAGAGACAGATCTGGGGTTTTTGTTTGTTTTTGTTTTTAGAGAGAGAGGGGGCACAAGTGAGCAAAGGCAGAGAAAGAGAGAGAATCCCAGAAGGGGCAGAGAGAGACGAGTGAGGCTTGCGCTCACCTGATGAGTGATTTGAACTCACGAACCGTGAGATCATGACCTGAGCTGAAGTCAGATGTATAATCGATTGAGCCACCCAGATGCCCAAATCTGGGGCTTTTAACAGGCCAGGAGTTCAGCAAGAGACAGCAGCAGGGTGAGGCTGATGACAACATGGCCTCTAGGAGAGTCCTTAGCTTGAAGCCCTGGGGCCACCTGGGTCAGCAGCACCCCCTTCTGGCTCCTCTCACTGAGGTGAGCTAATGAGGCCAGCCTGAAGCTGTTATGATAAGGGGTTGGGGTGGAGGGGACACAGTCTTGTGCCCACAATGGAGGCCTCCAAAGTAGGTTTTCCTTACCTCCAAATTCTAGAAGCCTAACCTGTTTTTATGTTCCTGTGAGATCATCAGCTTGTGACAAGATGATCTTCTGTTTTGGGCATTAACATTCCTTTTTTTTTTTTTTTTTTTTTGAAGTTTATTTTTGAGAGAGATTGAGAGAGAGAGAGAAGTGAATAGAGAGGGGGGCAGAGAGAGAGGGAGAGAGAATCCCAAGCAGACTCTGAGCTGTCAGCGCACAGCCCGACATGCGACTCAATCTCACAAATGGTGAGACCGTGACCTGAGCCGAAATCAAGAAGAGTCAGACACTTAACTGAATGAGTCACCTAGGAGCCCCTTGGGCATTAATATTCTTAATTTTTTAAACGTTTATTTATTTTTGAGATAGAGACAGAGCATGAGCAGGGGAGGGGCAGAGAGGGAGACACAGAATCCAAAGCAGGCTCCAGGTTCTGAGCTGTCAGCACAGAGCCTGACACAGGGCTCGAACCCACGAACCATGAGATCCTGACCTGAGCTGAAGTCGAATGCTTAACTGACTGAGCCACCCAGGCACCCCAGGCATTAATATTCTTAATGCTGGAAATATTTTTATATTTCCAAGACTATAAGGTGAGATGTGCAGCAGCCTAAATCCCTCAGGGAGGTGAGTGGGCGAGTACCTAACAAAGGATAAGCTTGCTGCCTGGGCTCAAAGGTAGTCAAATATCTGCTTGGCAAAGCTGCTAGTGGAAGGGTGGCTCAGATGACTTAGGACACCTAGTGAGAGCTTACACAGGGCAATGACCTGAGGCTGACGTGCTCTAGTTAGCTGCAGTTGTCTAGGAATTGAACAGTAGAGGGCAGGAAGTAGGGCCTGGGCCAGGGCCACCCTCAGGAGGGAAGGGGCCCTGTTCAAGGAGTTTATTCATGTACTCATTCGTTCAGCAAATACACACTGACATTTCTGTGTGCTGGGCACACACAGGCCATGCTGAGTCACAGGACTGGCTGTACAGACTCACTTGCTCCCTGCCCTCAAGGAGCTCAGAGACAGACCTGTAAGTGGTGAGGTGTGAGCAGTGCTATGGGAAAAGGCAGCACAGAAAAGGCACTACGAATCAAGAAAGGGTTCCTGGGAGGATAAAGCTAGGCAGAAGTAGGAGGCATGTGGGAGGCACTTGCCAGCAACCTGGGGTTGAAGTGGGGAGGTAGTCTTGAATAGTGAATAGCACGGGCACACTGCTGGAGGGGAAACATAGAGTGTCCCAAAAAACTTAAGTCAAGTGGGCAGGTGGGGATGACGAAGAATAAGAGGCAGGAGAGTGGCAAGAGCTGAAGCTGGCAAGGTTAGCAGTGACTGGCCAGAAGAGACCCTGGAGACTGGATGGCAAGCTAAAGAGCTTGAGTTTATTATTCTGGGAATGATGGGGGAATACTAACATGCTTGAAGGAAGAGGAAGACAGGGTTAACTCTGAAGGCATAGACACCAATTAGCAGACTGTACTATGTCCAGACCAGAAATGATGGCCCAGAATCAGGCCAGCAGCAGTGGAGATAGAGGTGGGGATATATCCATGATATGGAGAAGTGGACAGAGGCAAGAGAGTTTTAGGAAACAGAATGAATGAGCAAGCCTTGATGAGGGAATCAGGATGTAGGGGTGCAGGGGGGTGAGTCTAGGATCTTAGTACCATTCATGGAGATAAGGCAAACCAGAGGTGGTATAGGTTTAGGACAGTGATGACCTTAGTGTTAAATCTTGAGATTCCTATGGGACATCTAAATGTATTGGGCATTCCTTTACAGCTTCTAGGCTTTGTATCTCGCTTAAAAAGGCCTTCCCTATCCCAGTGCTATTAGAAAACTATCATATATTTTCTTCTAATACTTTGTTTTTATATTTAACTTTTTAATCTGTCTGGAATTTACTTTCGTATATGGTGAGAAATAGAAGATCTAACTTTACTTTTTTCCCTAGTGGTCAGCCGCTGTCCTATCACCATTGATTGAACTGTCTACACTTTCCCCACCCTTTTGAAATGATGCCTCTATTATATATACAATTCCCATACGTGAGTCTGTTGGAGCTAGGAAAGAGAATGAACACAAATGATCAAAGAGGCAAAATGGAGTGGGAGACATCAGGGGCAACAGGGTGACAAGTTGCTGACCTTATAAGGCTGCAATGCAGTGTGGCCTAAAGGACGATTCAGACAAACCTGAGGCCTCCTGTCTAAAAAGCTCAGCCTGGTAACACACTTTATTCGTGATCTCCAGGAGCTGGTGAGGAATGGGGCCAGAGCCCATGGAGCAGGGACCAACAAAGACAGGGTGGGGAGAATAGAACTGGGAGCAGGAATCTTGGTAAGGATGAGAGAGCAAGAACCCTGGTGTATTGATATTCTAGAACCTCATTTTGCCACGACATCCTTCGGTTTGGACATCTTGGCAAGCATCATGCCTGGGAGCAAAGGGCTAATGGGGTCAATGCTGGGCCTGCTTGACACAGGACAGTGAGATTAATAAGTCCTCAGCCCCAGATGGGACATACTTATACTAAAAAATTATTTGTTGTTTGCCTGAAATTCAAATTTAATTGGTGTCCTATATTTTTATTTGCTAACTGGGCAACTCTATGCTGGGGGCCAGCATCTCAAGCTACAGCTGGGTACAATTCAGGTTACAACAGCAAATGGTAGTTTAGAAGGAAGATAGGAGCCAAGGCAGTGAATTTAGGACTGAACCAGAAGAGGGCCCCTGAATATCCTTAGATTCTGGGTTCGAATCCAAACTCCATCACTTTAAAACTATGAACTTGAGGGGTGCCTGGATGGCTATTGGTTAAGTGTCCGAGTCTTGGTTTTGGCTCAGGTCATGATCTCACAGTTTGTGGGTTTGAGCCTCCCGTCTGGCTCTGTGCTGACAGTGCAGGGCCTGCTTGGGATTCTCTCTCTCCCCCTCTCTTGCTTGTGCTCTCTCCCCACCTCCCCCCCAATAAATAAATAAACCCCCAAAAAAGTAACTGTGAACTTGAGCAAGTTACCATACTTTTATTTCACCTCTCTGTGTCTTGGTTTCTTCTTTTCTAAAATGGGAACAATAATGATAATTATAGTAACTACGTCCCTCAAAGGGTTGTTGAAAAGATGAAATGAGTTTTTATTTGTGAAGTACTTAAAACAGTGGCTGCGTTAGTGATTATTATTGTGGTTGCTATTCCAATAATACCCAATAATAATGTTATTCCAGCAGTAATACTGATATCCCACAACCCCCTGTTCCTTGTCCCAGACATGGCCCACATAGTCCCCTGGGAGCCCAGACAGGGCTACCTTGGCCCACCCGACACCACTCCCAGATATAGACTCCTCTCCCCACAGACACGGCTCCCATACCTCCCTCTGCTTCCCGCAAGGCAGGGCCCTTATAGCCTCAACTCCAAAGTGACCCCTTCTTCCAGCCCCTCCCTGCTGCCCCCTCCACCCCACCGAGGTGCCTGGAGGTGCCACAGGGCTGATGGTGAAGGATGACGGTGGTTCCACAATAAGGGGAAAAGGCAATTTCATCTTGATTAGCAGGCGATTTCTCTCTCCGTAATAAGCGCGCTCCAAATAATTAGCGTGTTTTACGTAATAATGAAATTACAGAAATGCAGTCCACTTATTCAAACAACTCACCATTACCATATTTTTAAATATTAGACTTAATTAGAGTTTATCACTTCAGAGAAGTATGCGGACCGAAGATGTTTTTAAAAAAATCCTCATAAAGTGTTTATTAAGCGCTGGTAAAGCTGGGATAATGATGTGTTTGGAAATTAAGGCAATCAAACACTTACCGCCGCTCCTGGAGGCCGGGCATGGAAATGAGGCCATTACACGCCCATTACCCGCCAGCTCACAGCCACTTGGGGGGCGGGGAGAGGATGCGCCTGGCCGAGAGGGCATAGTGCCCGGAAACGCTTGTGCCAACATCCCACAACAGCCTGGCCAGTAAGCAGGCATCAAAGCCCTTATGTCACTTACATCACATTTGGCTACTAGGAGCCCAACTCACACTTGGCCAGGCAAATGGACTGGATTGGTCCCAAATGCCAAAGAAGACACCCAAGACCAAATCTTATCCAGACTCCCGGGCCAGGCAGGACCTGTCACCTCCATTCAAACCCTAGTGCAGAGTGGGGACAGGGCCAGCTTGGGTAGCCAAGACAGGTCAGTGGGAGGCAGAGCCTGAGGAAGCTACAGATCCAAAGCAGGTGACCACTCCCAACTATGGGCCACACAGGAAAGGGTAGCTATAGTCCAGGGTCTACGAGGGAGCTAGGGAAATGTGTCAGGAGCCAAAGATACAGAGGAGCAGGGGTCAGGCCCAGGAACACACCTGGGGACAGACCTTCATCAGGGAAAGCAGGCAAGAAGGGTGGTGGGAGAGGGGCTGGTGGCTCTAGGCCCCATTTATCGCAGTGAATAACTAATTCCAGAATTTATAGTGCTGGGTTTTTGTTCTGTGGCCATTTATATCTGCGAGGGGAGGAAATGAAGAGGCAGCACGGACGCCACATCTTTCTGTGTTATTGCTTGTCTGCCATTTGCAAATCATTATTAATTGTGGGCCCTGGTGGCGGGCTGGGTGGGGGCCGGGCTGGGTACATCCACATAGCTCTTCATCAAGGACCCCAGCCGCTGCCCCAGAGAGCCAATTACCCCGCCCTGATTGGGATCAGATAAAGAGGGAATTTTTACAAATTAGGGAATAAATAGAATTTCCACACAGGGCGCGGGCAGGACCTGAGAGGCTGTAATGAAAAACCATCCGTCACCATCAGCGCGGCCTGGGCACGCAGCCCCGGCACTCCCTCCCCTTGTGGGCCCGCCCTAATGCTCAGGGGCCTGGGCGTACAGGTCTAAGGACATCGCTACTCCCCTACCCCGGGCCCAGAAGCAAGGAGAGGACTTCTCTGTTGGGGCGTCTCTACATCCTTTGGGCTGAAGAGGCCTAGGCCCTAGCTCTGACACTGTCCCTACTGCCTCCTCTTCCTTTCCCTGTCTGCCTCTCCCTCTGGATCAAGGAAGAGTCTCAGGTGGTCATGAGACAGGCCAGAGTTGGGGACCACAGGGCAGAGACCACATCCATGCCTCTACAGCTATGGCAGCCCTAGGGCAGAGCCCCAGCCCTGTGGACCACTCACTCTGGGCTCCCATTAGCGCTCCTCCCCTTGGATCATTAAATATGTATATCTTATTACACGCCTTGTTAGAGTATCGAGCTCTATTGACTGATGATAAATCCTGAGCCTCGTCCTGGCCATAAATTTATCTGGAGATGATGAAGACTCAATAATCTAGTCAGGCAGATAATATCATCGGGCCTTAAAAAAGATCATTACATTATATGTCAGAATTAAAAGTGAAATACGCCAGAGTAACAGGGCGGCTGTTCTGGCCATGACAACGGGTGGCCGCCTCCCCCACTCATTCCCAGCCAAGGCCCCATCCAGACAGAGGGGCTGAGAAGCCTCACCCTCCTTCTGACTCTGGAATACTACAGCTGGAAGTGCCAGAGGGTAGTCAGATAACAGCCAAGTGAAGGGGACCTGGATGGGGAGGGGCAAGGAGAAGAGGCAGCTACCGAGAATAGTTGAGCACATCTGCCATTACTGGCAGCCATCTCTGCCCCAACCAAGCTTCCATCTTACCCTGTCCCTAGGGGTCTCCTGAGGGACTATCTTCTGAAGGTCCCTGTGTGGCTTTAATAGGAAGGTGATGGCCTTACCCCTTTCCAGAGTGGCCTGACCAACCAGGGTAGATTTTTTTTTCCAAAATGGGAACACTGGGATACAGAGAGGTTAGGCTATTTGCCAGTATTGCCCCAGGCACCTGTGACCTGGCCCCAGACCTGTGTGCCAGCAGCCTATGTGAAACCTTACTTGTGAGCATGTGCTATCAATCCAGACCCTGGCTACCTCCTTCTCAAGAGACCTGCTTGTCCTAGCCTCTATAACCTGTCATTTGAGAAACTTGCTGCCAGTCTCTTGGTTCTTTGACCTCAGCACTAATGACCATTTCTACTGTATCTTATTTCCACTCATTTCCACAGTTACACCCTCTACCTTTTTAACATCCTCCACTGCTCGTCCTTTGAAATATTAAATTCAAATCTTCCTAGTTACTGGCAATAATACACTTTTCTTTCATCTCACTGGAACCTTGAAACATTAATACCTCTACTCTTTCCAGATAAACCACCCACCTCCTCTCTTCACTTTCTTCCCTACTTTGGACTGCTCACCCAATAGCCATTCCCTTTCTGCCAACCTGGCAGAACTCACTCCTCCCTCACACGACCAGGGTGAATCTTCTGTGTCTGAGCCACTTGTGGAGATCCTATCCCTCTTGCCGGTCATTGGTTTAGGGGTGGCCTTGGGTTCTGGCTACTGAGATGTGAGGGTAAGTTTGCTGAAAGACCTTCAAGGAAAACTTCACTCTTATGAAGAGAAACATGAGGAG
Source organism: Prionailurus bengalensis (assembly GCF_016509475.1). NCBI lineage: Eukaryota > Metazoa > Chordata > Mammalia > Carnivora > Felidae > Prionailurus > Prionailurus bengalensis. The sequence continues at coordinate 34,765,622 of NC_057345.1, forward strand.
GAAATAGTCCTTTATATTCTGCTGGATGTTTTCATGTCTGCCCATAATGTCTGAGACTGCAGAAGCCATCTTCCAACCGTGAGGGGAGTTAGCCTGCGAAGAACATGTTGAAGATAAAAGAACAGAAAAATGGAAAAAATCTGGGTCCTTTATGACATTGCTGAGATGCCGAATTAACTAACCCTAGCATCATCTTATGTCTAAACTTTTGTGAGGTAATAAATCCTATTATTTAAGGTATCTTGCACTGGGTTTTTTCTTGTAGCCAGAAGCATAGTAACTGATATAGAAGGTACAGACAGGAAAGAGAATGATATAACAAATGCACCTTATAACATAAACTTAGCTAAAGGGAGGAGGGAGGGCAAAGGGCAATGAGGGCGCTGTCATTTCAAGCCAGGAAGTTGGTTACTCCTGTTATGCTCTCTTGAAACATATGACCAAATTGTTTCCTGTTATATCTCAAGACACAGGCCATGTTACTACTAAAAAGGCTAAAGAGTCAAGTTTTGATGGGAACCCACGTGAAAACAGAGAGGGGAAGAAAATACAACTTAATGAAGAAAAATTTTTTATGTCTGTGGCTTGCAATCTAAGGTGACTAAAAGTCCTACAGCTCCACAGAGTCATCAGGGGCTCAGACTTCTTTCTGCCCCTTTCAGCATGTTGCTTCCAATTTCTAGGTTATTGTATGGTCCAAAATGGCTGCAGGTGCTCCAAGCATCACATCTACATTTTAGGAAAAAGGAGGAAGGAAACAGCAAGAATAATGTACTTCCTGACTGAGTCACTTCCTCTTAAGTACTGTTCCTGAAGGTCCCACACAACGCTTTTCCTTCTATCTCACTGGCCAGAACTCAGGGACATAACCCTATCTAGCTGTATGAGGAATTAAAAAAATAGCGTTTTAACTGGGTACACACTACTGCCCCTACAAGGGCTCCTCCATTCAGTGAGGAAGGAACACAACGGATATTAGGTATGTACTAAGCAGTTTCTGTCCTAGCAACGTAACCGACACACCTCACGCAGGACCTTGGAGTCCATGGTCCGTCATCTCAATCAATCCTTTCTTTCTCCCTTTTCCTTCCATCACTCTTGCCTGGAAAAAACTCAAACCGCCTTCTCTATGTTTGCACTGGGCTAAATGTGACTAGAGAACACTGCAACCATATAGAGTAGGGACACTCATAAAATCATAGTCCTCAACCTCAACTGGGTATATAAAACTGCCCAGCCGATCTCCTATGTTCCTGATCAGTGTGCATTCTCTTTCTCTCCATTCTCTACTTTCTCCCATTCTCAAGTCCCCCTCCTCTTCCCTCCCCCCACTCCCATCCCTCTCCTGCCTTTGTGCCTTACTTCACAGGAAACACAGGAGGCGCTCTCCTCTCACCTGTTAAGAGAGAGGGTACGTCCCTGCCAGCACTTCTAAAGCCCACCCTCACTCCACCTGGGTTCTCCACTCCCCTTCCTTTTCGGGGGGCCTTATGTGATGAGCAATCCCCTTTCTCTCTGATATAGTCGCTACTGTTTTTCTGCACTGCTTTCTTCACATAAGCATGTAAATATACCAAATCTCTCCCATCTTTAAAATTTTTTTAAGTTTATTCATTTATTTTCAGAGAGACAGAGACAGTAAGAGTGGGGGAGGGGCAGAGAGAGAGGGAGAGAGAGAGAATCCCAAGCAGGCTCTGCACTGGTAGTGCAGAGCCCGATGCGGGGCTTGAATCCATGAAGCCGTGAGATCACGACCTGAGCCGAAACCAAGAGTCGGTTGCGTAACTGACTGAGCCACTCAGGCACCCCAAATCTCTCCCATCTTTAAAAACAACTTTGCCTTAACTCCTTTTTCCACGTGGCTGGTACCCAATCTCTCCTCCTTTTCACAACCAAAGTTTCCAGTTAAGCCTCAAGGTCTCATTACCCAATCTCTCCTCCTTTTCATGGCCAAACTTCCTGGCTAACCAGGTTAACCACCGCTCAAAGTCTTCCTCATTTCCCACCCTGCAAATCTGATTTCCCCACCTGAGTCTTACTGAACCGCTTTCTCTAATGATCCTTACGACCTCACAGGGCTGAAGTCCAATAGCAGCTTTTCAGGTTTCGACTGCCCCTTACTCACACCCTGAAACTCTTCTCCCTTGGCTTTAGCGATAGCACCTTCCCTCTCTATCCAACTCCTCCCGCTTCTCTGTACTCGTCTTTCTTCTGATCATCCCTACAAAGTGGGTGTTAGAGCTGCCACTGGCCCCCTTCTCTTGCCACTTTCTACTCTCAACCTGGGCAAACTTATCCAGCCCTAAGCTTTATCTACCATATATTTCCCAGTGATTTCTAAACCTATATTCCCACTACCACCACTGTGGTCCAGGGTACCACCACCTCTCACCTAGGAGACAGCAGTGCCCCTGCCAATCTCCTCCATGGTGTCCTTCTAAGCCACAAATCTGGTCTTTTCACTCCCTGTCTTAAAACCCTTCAATGATCCTGGAACAGAAAAAGGACAGCATTGGAAACACTGGTGAAATCCAAGTAAGACCTTCAGTTTAGCTAACAGTATGGTGCACATGGTCATCTCCTGGTGCTAGTAATTGTACTGTGATTATGTAAGCTAGTTAACATTAGGGGAAACTAGGTAAGAGATGCACAGAAACTTTCTGTAATGTAAAATTAGTTCAAAGTAAAAAGTTCAAGAGTTCATAATTAAAACAACAACTACCTCCAACAGCAGCACCTTGCAGCTCTCAGGACAGTGTCCCAACTTCTTTATAAAGTTCCAGAGATCTGCCCAGGTTTCCCTCGAAGGCCTCATCTTACCCACTCTCCTGCTCGACCCCCAAGTTCAGGCTCTTTTGCTTCTCAGCTTTTTCACATGCTCTTCCTTTTGTCTGGAAAGCCCCAACCCCTGCTATCATTTCCTGAAGTGCCTTACCTGGGCCCTCATGTTTGTGTTAGGAATCCTTCTATGTGTTTTCACAGCACCCAATGTTCCTCCACTGTGATAGCCTCTGTCACCTCCTGCTAGACCACAAACCCAAGGGCACTAATGTTTCCTGTGCAGAGGCCCTCAGTAAACATGTATTAAGTGGAAGAAAGGGAGAACTGGAAAAAAAAGAGGGAAGCTGGGAGACGAGATCACAGGTGAACGTACTCCAGCCCTGACGTGTCGCCTGAGGCCTAGACATGCCCAGGTCCTGAAAACTAGTCAAGGTCTTTGTTCCCAGCTTCCAAAGTGCTGAGGGCTTCAGCCTCTTCCCCACTGCCACTCCTTCCAAGTATCTTGCTTTCCTTAAGACCTGCTGGGCCAGGAGACTGGCTGGGACCTGAGCTCTCAGCAGTCCAGCCACCAGTCTGTTCAGCAAACCAAGGCATCTGGGGGTGGTAGTAGTGGTGTTGGGGCTCCCCAGTCCTAGCCAATGATGCCCTGGAGAAGGGCCTGGCTGTGCCTGGGGACTCTGCAAGGGGGGCTGTCCTCCCTAAGCCCAGTCCCACCTGGTAAATATTTCATCCTCAAGCTGCTCAGCTAATCCCTATTAATTTCAATACCGCCGCCTTGCCTGGCTCAGCTCCCAATGCATTATTTATCCCCTTTGTTTGTTTGTCGCTAACAGGTGGGCCCCAGCGGAGGCGCTGACTGGGGACAAGCCCACTCCATCACAGTGTGGCTGTGAATTAATCATGAGGACTAATGGGAAGCACCTCGGCTCCAGGCACTGCCCTAGCTGCCTCCCCCTGCCCTGGCACCCAGGGGTGGGCCAGGGCCACCCCAGCTCTACTTAATTCAAAACAACACATTTTATTTACTATCTGCCTACACGAGTCAGACTCAAGGTTACCCTTTGGGGATATAAGCTGAACAAACAGATGTAAATTCCTGCCCTCAGGAAACTTACAATCCAGTTGGGGAGAGAGGTGTTAAACAACTATTTCTTTGGACTGTGAGGAAATGCTGTGCAGGGAGAGTGCTAGGTGTTAGGAAGCTGTGCACAGGGAAGGACCTGACCAAGTCTAGGGGTCAGGGAAGGCTTCCTTGGGGAAGCAAACTTTGAGCTGTGCTCTGAAGGATGAGCAGGAGTTAATCAAGACAAGGGATGGGAATGAGGGGCTCCCAAGGACAAAAAAGCCATGTGGGAAGGCCCTGAGGTGAGAGAAGGAATGGCAGTTTCCAGAAAGTGGGGGAGGACCTTGTGTTGGAGTGCGGGGGCATGAGGAGAATGGCCTGAGAGTGGCCAACAAGGTCCAGCTTGGGATGCTCTTCTCCCTAAATGACCAGCGTTTGTCCTGGTGGATTACCATGGACTCATCCTGAACACTTGATACGCGCACTCACACCACCTCTGCTGACTTGAGCAACATCAGATTTCTTGACCTTCTGCTTGTGGCTCCTGAGAGACGGTCAAGATCATTAATCCTCAATTGCAGAGACTAGGAAACTCAGGTGAGCATTCACCCTGGGGCTTATGAGAAGGCCTGTATGGGCGTCACAGCTCAGGTGTGCCCATGGCAGGACAGGGCTGGATCTGGCCCATTGACTTTGTGTGGGGCCCAGGTACAGGGCTGGGAACACTGACCTGCCTCAGCCACAAGTGCTCACATCACCTCCCTCACCTCTGAAACCCAGCACTGGACTGGGTACCCAGACCTCAGCAAGTATCTTCCGAATGAATGGCTGATCAAAAGTAAACACCCCACCATCCCCCACAAAGATCTTTTTCCCAGACACTCCCTTTAAAACTTTTCCAGAGATTTAAAATAGACTCAGGCTTTATAGTAAGCCTGGGAGGTAGAAGCCATCATCAATCCCATTTTAAAGAGGAAGAGACAGAGGGCTGGGGTGGTGAATGTCTTACCCAGGACCACACAGCCAGGAAGTGATGAGCCCTAACTAGAACAAGGTCATCCTGTTTCCAGGCTCCTGGCTCCATCACATCCATAGGTCTGCCCCTCTGTGGGCATCTCCCCAGGAATCTTCCTTGGTGGCTCCAGGGATCCTAGCTCTCAAGAATGACCTCAAAAGGCACCTTGTTTATGAACCAAGTGTAGCTCTGCCAGGGCAGAGCCCTCACTATGCACATGGTCAGGGTTTGTAATTCTATTCAAAGTGGCCACTTTGAAAATCCATATGTCTCCAGGCTCCCTGTACATCATGGTGTCAAGTCCCGGAGCAGAGGCATCCATCAGCACCTCCCGATGCCATGGTCTGTGTGCCCACATACCTGTTCCCACCCATGTGCCTGTCCTTGGCTCCTGGCTGCTCTGGCGGCACTGCCCCACTCCGTGCAAAGGCTCATGCTGGCCTGCCTGCTTGGCCCAGCCATACCATTACCTTCAGACTAGTCTGGCTAGCTGCTGGGCCCCACCCCAGCCCTAAATGTGTCCTCTGCTCTGCCTGGTTCTCTGCTCTCTTGGAGCCAGGCAGCCAGCACGGAGGCAGCCTCGATAACTCGCTAACGTGCTGCCCATGCTGTTCTTAAAAATTTATGACTGTGCAACATGAAAAATCCGGCTGAGGAGCCGTCATTAGCGGCGCTGCCTCCTTCCCCCACCAGAGCCGCCCTCGTAAATTGAGATTTATGGCTGCAGCAGGCGGGGTGGGGGCGTGTGCAGGCGGTGAGGATGTTGTGGGGGAGACAGGGAGACCGATGGATGAGACAGTGGTGGGGCCAGGGGCTCCCCCCTGCGGCAGCTCCAGTTTATCACAGTCTGCGGTGATACCCACGGAGAGTAAGGTCTGGCCTGGGGTGTCAGCCTGGCACTGATGCTGGAATCCGCTTGGCAGTGTGACTGGAGGGGGAGGGGCCTATCCTGTGCCAATCACTGGCTCCTTCAGGTATAGGACCAGATCCTGAGGTCCAGGTGCCAAGCAAAGGCCTCACAGGAGGATGATTTGAGGAGGGTCATCCTTGCTGGAGTCACAAGACTGGGGCCCCCAGAGCCAGCTTCTCCAACTGTAAGCATGTAGGTTGGGCAATGATTGTGGCATCCCAACCAGAGAACTGGAGGAGAGGTAGGAAGGGAGCAGAAGGGTGCCAGCAGTCTTCCCTTCCCTCTCTTCTCTCTGGTAAGAAGGGCCAGTGGAGAGGACATTAGAGTCGGGAGTGCAAGTACCAGACCCTGTCACAAAGGGTCCCCAGACAGAGGCCAGACTGGGGCTGAAGAGAAAAGGTGATCCCACAAGCCCCCCCACCCCAAACCCCCCGCATATCCCCCCACAGGCCCTCCCTATTACCTCCCTGCTGCCTCCTCCCCTGCTCACTTAGCCCTGTCAGCCAGGCCATTATGAAATTGGGGTTTCATTTACAGACTAATTAAACATTACAGCTTGTTCACAATTACAACGCGGGGATGAGGGAGTAACTAATTACGGAAGAAATGAGCTAACATTTATCTCTGCTCCCACCCTCCCTCTCCCTACTGCCCCCCCCCCCCCCCCCCCCCCCCCCCCCCCCCCCCCATCTGGCTTCCTCCTACTCTCTGGTCAGTACCTACTCTCTAGGCTTATTTTCAGGATGGGGGACTGGAAGGGCTCAGCACCCACCCACCCACCCTGGACACAAAATCCGACTGCTGCTCCCAGACACTCTGGGGAGGGGTGAAGTTCCCAGGGCCCTGATGCAGGAGACAGGGCTTTTGTGCAAGACCTTGGGTGTGACTAAAGTATGGAACCCTGTGATGGTATGTGTGACTATTACATGGGGGGTGGGGGGAACACTCCACTGTGGTGTGTGAGTGTGACAGTTCTGTAAGGCTGTGTGGCTCTCTGTATCTTTACCTTGCAGGGCAAGGTTTTGGTGTGATTGCTGCAGACAACTATTTATGAGACGGGGTATGTGTGTGAATGAACCACACCTTCACCCTCAAGCCCTGGACACAAAAGAAAAGAACTGGGTGGCTGCAGGAGGTGATGGTCAAAGCAGCCCTGGGCCCAAATCTCCACTGCGCAGCCCTACTCATTCCTGCCTCCCAAGCAAGAAAGGGAGCAAGGTTACCCTGTTCTGGGAGCTCGGCTCATCCCTGCCCTCAGGTTGGTCTTGGCTTCTGGCCAGATGCCCCTGGGGCCCAAGAAGCCTCCTGGGGGCCTGGGGTGCCCCCTGTGGGCAGGAGTCCTGGGGTCTGGCTGGCCTGCTGCAGAGTTTAATAATAGTAACAGTGAGAGTAAGCGTTTCCATCCTTCCTGCCTTTGGGCAGAAGAAGAAAGGAAAGAGGAGGGAGAGGAGGGAGTGGAGGGAGCGGGCTGAAGGGAGGCTTTGAGGCCTCAGAACTCACATCAAACGGCCGGATCTGGGCCTAATTGTCTGACCCCTGCCCCTGCCTTCAATCAGCTCTGCGGCTCCCCGCCCGCCCCTCGCCTAACTAGCAGCCATGTTCTCCTCATTAGGACAAGCTCCCCTTGCACACGTGTCCCCGGACATGTCCCTAGCACTCCCAGCTCCCAACCCTGCCTGGTGGGAGGGTACAGTGGGGACCCAGTTTTGGAGGGGCCCCTGGGACAGCTATACCCTCTGCCACCACAGCTGCCTGGACTGAACTGCTCAGCCCCTCTCCTTGAGCTGCAGGGGCCTGGATGCCACATGTGGTGACATATTCCTGGGCTGGCTCAGCCGCTGGGTGCGTTCTGTCCTCTGTGCGTCCTTCTTGCTACAGCCCGACTGTCTGAGACACACTGCTCCTGAGGGTGGATGTGTTTGAACCCTCCCTTTTGGTCTGGTTCAGCCAGGCAGGGGGCCTGGTCTGGGTCAGGGTCTGTGTTGAGAGGCCAGGAGCGGAAGGAACGTGTCTGCCTGCTGTACAAGGGTGGTTCCTTTCAACGGACCCAGGCATGCTGAGGTGTGAGTGGCTGCGGCTGCGGCCACTGCAGTGAAGCAGCAGAGCTTGGTGGTGAAGAGCTCGGACCTTAGAGAGATGTATGTTTAAATTCCAGCTCTCCCACATCCTTCTCTGCAGCCTTGGGTGAATGATAATCTTCTTGAGCTTCAGCTTCCTCACACACAGTAGTGGTGACAGCCCCTGTCTCACAGGGTTTGGGAAGTCAATGAGATAACACATGTAAACTCCTCTGTGCTATACATCTGGCACTCAGCAAATGTGGACAGATGCTGGTGTTGATGGGCAATTCAGACCAAGTTGCCCTCTCCACAGGCCATAGCCCAACTTTGCTCAGGTGGGGTCTGGGGTCTGGGCCCTGGTCAACAGTGTCAAGGACAGAAGGAGCTGTGGGGAAGGCTCCAGAGCCCTGTAGAAGAGGAGAGCAGCTCCCAGGGGCACAGCTAATATCAGGGGCAGAAGCACCTAGGCTGGAGCCTACACTTAGGGGCAGGGATGTTACACAGCAGCTTCAGGTGGCAAGGGCAGGGTCCAGCTGAAAGACTGCCAGGTAGCCTTAGGTCAGCTGAGTGGGTCTGGGGCTGGTCCATGAGGCGGGGCCCATCCCAGGAGTGTTCTGGGTCTGGGAGGAGGAATGCTGTGAACACCACAAGAGTGAAGGCTGTCTGGCTACTCATGGCGCTCATTTTCAGGATACCAGACCTGTATGTGATTGGGGGAGGGGCTGGCCTGGTCTGGGCCCTGACATTGTCTCTCACCTTAAACCAGTGGTAATGACTTGCAAATATTGATGAAAACGCAAACTACAGAGATTGTGTTTTTCGGGGAGTGAAGGTGGGGAGCCGGGATAAGGAGGAAAATAAACTGAAATGAAGTCCAGTTATCTCTCATCTGTGGCTGCTCCTAATCCCCCAGCCCAAAGGAATCCAATGCAGCCCCTTATCTGCCCTGTCAATCACTCCATCACCGCCCAGTGCTTGGTGGGCACCACACACCCTCACACACTCAAGCACATGCTCACACATGCACATACACGCACACACTCACTCCACCGACTCTTGCTCTAACACTCCCGCCCACCCCCAGCCCATTACTCCTCTGAGTAGAAGCAGCCAGCACGCAGGTCCTGCCAGATGGATGCAATTTGCATAATATCAGCAGTGGAGGCTGCAAGATCACCAGGGGTCAGGGCGCTGACATCCCCGCACAGTCTATCTGCAAGTGCTAATTTGGCCGGCATTGATCTGTCTTTCTGATTTCTTTGTCATTTACGTCTGCGATGGTTTGACAGGAGATACAGAGAGAGACAAGGGGAGGCCAGGCCGGGGCCCGGGGCTAGGAAGGTAGGGAAACAAAGATTGTACTTCCCAGTGCATCACACACACAGAACATATACATACATACACCAGAACCTTCCCTCTTCCATCCATCAGTTCACTTGTCCATCCGTCTACCCGTTTTTCCATCTGTGGTTGTTACAGAAGACTAGAGCCTGGTGTCTGGCAAGGACCAATTCCTCAGATGTCCTGGGGGCTCTAGAGGTGTCAGCTCAGGAAGGAAGGAGTGAGTACCCCTCCAGGTAAATACTACCTCCAGGCAGGCCAGTGGAGCCCCTGTCAATGCCTGGAGAGTTATCCCTTCTCATGGCCAACCATGCCCCATCTGCTCACTTTTCTGGCCGTACCAGAAAGAACCAGACAGGAGTGGGGGGTGGGGGTGGGGGTAGTGCCAAGGAAGCACATACTCCAGCTGTCTCTGGCCCCCTCTCTATAAGGCAGCTGTGCTAACTCCTCCTGTCCCAGCCCTGAAGATGGCCAGAGAGGGCGGGTGGGCAGGTGCGTGTGTGTGTGTGTGTGTGTGCGTATGCAGCACCCCTCTCTGCCTCTCTGGGACAGCCAGGGAGAGAGCTACTAGGTCTGCAGGGGACTTATATCAGTACTTCACTACCCTCAGGTTATCCGAAGCCCAGACTGGCCTCTAGCTGATTCTGAAGCCCTCTAGCTCAGCCAGAAAGTCTTAAATTAGATCTAAATGTTACCCACTGAACCCTTGGCCACTGTCCCCACATTCTGCCATGCTGTGGGAGAAGCATTCCGGATAGGGATGGGGACACTGCTTGGGTAGATGTCACGGGGAAAGGGAAAGGGAGGATAAGATCACAACTCTGGAAAGAAAGAGCCCACTGCAGAGAAGTAGACATGGTCACTCTGTCAAGAGAGGCAGAGGGGCTTGAGCCTTCCAAGGGTGAAAGCCCCCTCCCTGCCAGCCACAGTGGCTCTGTCTTGGCCCCACCTCCTTTCCCTTGCTGATGGTAGCAGAGCAGGGTGATCAGAAGGAACTCCCTGCTGGGCAAGAGGGGGGCTGGCGTTTGGTGTGTGCTAATCCCGGGCCTGAGGTCTTCAGAGGGACCTGGGGAACTTCAAGGAGGGGAAGGCAAAGCTGTACTGTAGACGAGCTCATTAGCCAGCACCCCCACCCCCCCACGAGGAGGAGGGCGGGCGGCCCAGGGAGCGTGGCGGCAGAGGCGGCAGAGAAAAGGCTGTCACTGTCCTTTCTTCCTTTTGGTACAAGCGTCTCCCTGAGCCGACGATTCTCCTGCAGTGACACCTCTCACGGGAGCTAATGAGATCCGTGTCACAGAGCTAATGCGCTCTGACTGGACTCTTGATAGACACCCTACTCCTTCAGGGGAGACCACAGGCCAGTACTGCCCTCCTGGGCCAGATCCCTACCTTGCCACCTGCCAGCCCAGCTCTTTTGCCAAACCATGCTGGGCAACAAGCTCCTGAGAGTCCACTTGATGTCTGGCCATCCCTCTTTACCATGAGCCTCACAGGGACCCTCCTCAGGCCCTGAACAGAGGGGCTACGGAACTAGGAAGACAGGACCACCCAGCCAGGCATCAGGGAAGGTCCAGTTATTCTCCCAGCCAGCTGAAACCAGCAATCTGTGGGGCCTCCATATCCCAACAACAGGTGAAATTTTACTGACATTTCCTGTGCAGATTTCCAAAAAGGAAAAAGGGAAGAAAGCCTGGGTCCTGCTGTTAGAGAGATCAAGTATGTAGGGCCTGAACATCACCCCCAACAAACCAGAAGAGAGGTCCAAGGGTGTATTCTGTACATTCACACTAGGAAGGCCAGGCAAGATTCTCAGAAAAGGTGGCCCCTGGAAAATGGGTGGGATTCCCCTGGTCCATGAAGTAGACAGCAAACAAATCAGAGTAAGAACTGTCAGAATCTGAAGGAGGTCAAAAGCCAAGCGTTGCTGGGCTCTGGCTCTGATGGCGACTGTAGCAGGGGTGAAAGGGTGGCAATGTCTCCTTTCCTTTCTTCCTCAGCTGCTGCTACCAAGGCTTTGTCAAGGCCTGTATGTTTTATATTAACTGAGGGAAATGATGGAAGTGAGCTTGTATTCTTCCTCAACATCTCTGTTGAGAGCACAAAGCCCGACACCAAAAAGGTGCTTCCTGGTTCAACACAGTGGTAAGAACACAGACTCTGCACTCAGATGGACCCGGGTTTGAGTCCTGGCTCTCCAATTCAACTGGCTGTGTGACCTCAGGTGAGTCACTTAACTGAGTCTCAGCTTCCTTATCTATAAAATGGGAATGATAATGCCCGTCTTCCATAAAACTGGTGGGAAAATTATATTAATAAAAAGTACCCCCAAATAATGTGAGTCCCCTGTTGACCCTTTCTATGTACATGCAGTCCCTCTTCACCCACAACCCGCTCCACATCACCCTGTTCACCAGGCTCCCAAGGCCAAATCCACCACCCCTGAAGGAAGTATCCATCTCCTGACTAAGAGGCCGTGCTGACAGCCCCCCACACCCTCTTTCTGCCTGGAGCTCTACTGCCTCCATCCCTGAACCTACCTCTCCCTTAGTTGCCAGGGCCAACTGTATCTGTCTTGACGACAGTACCTGTGAGCTCTGTGGGGGGACGGGCACTCTGTCATCTTCACCAATACATCTATCACAGTTCCTGACACATAATAGGTGCAAAGTAAACATACACTGACCTGGTCCTCTACTTCCATTCCCATGGCTACTGCTGGCTCTGAATTAACCATCACCTCCATGTACTTTACTGAACCTTCCCCTCTGCAGTTTCTCCTCGCTAGTCCTCCCTGTACAAACTCTCAGTCTGCTCTAATTGAAGCCCAACTCTGACCAGGTCACTCCTCTGCCAGGAGGCTCTCACAGCTCCTCCTCAAATAGCTCAGCCACAAATATCCATCCCAGTGGGCCCTCTCCCCTCCTACAGCCTACCCCACAGCTCCAGGCCATCTGCGTCACCCTCCAGCATACCTGCCCCTTGCTCTCTCAGGGCCACCACCACTCAGAACTCAGCAGGAGTCCCCACCAGGTAGGTCCAACAAACTCTCCCTACCACACATACCTTAGAAAGAGGCTCAGGAGATCTCTCTAGGGCTAGAGAAAAATTGGTGATTTGCACACAGAGACATTGCGCACCACCCCCCCCCGCCACCAACACAGCACTGTGGGAGAGCCAAACACATCCCAGAGATGACTGAGCTCTGGGTTCTGAGGGACCCTTGCCCAGCATCACCAATGCTGCCCCCCCCCCCCCGGCCACCAATATGCATACCACTCCCCACTCCAGGCTGGCAGCTCCTCACGCAGTTAATTAGCACTATGTCACTGAGGACCAGCCTGAGTGGCCAGTGACAGGAGCTGACCCTTGACCCCAGGGCTGGGAAACAGTCCACATCAAACTCTTACAGCGCGACCCTTTTAGCACGCACAGTAACTCGGGGCACCGCCAGCTGAAGCTCATTAAAGCTGTCTCTTTGGCGCGAGGGCCATTAACCTCACTGCTTAAAACCAACGCCTCCCCTCCCCGCCTCTTCCAGCCCAATTAATGCCCTGCATCCTCCCTCCCCTCCAAGCACCCTCACCCACACCTCAGAGCCAGCTAGGAGCTGGCAGGGCAGCCCTCTACATTCAAAGATACAAAGACCCTGTGCCAGGAACCCCTGGCACCCTAGGGAGGCCCTGGTGTTGTCAGGGCCACAGAAGAGGGGGCTCCTTGAGCACCCACTGTGTGCCAGGCCAGCCACTGCATAAGTCCTTTACACAGACAGCTTTACTGAACCTCTCCAACAGCCCTGAGAGGCACTGGCATTATCCCTTGTCTAAGGGCACAGGGCTCTGGTTGGTAGAGCCAGAACTTCCTTTGGCTCCAAAGCCCTTAGTCCATTGTGACTCATATCTTTGGACTGTCCCCTGTGGCCCACCCAGATGGAAAAACCTTCTTTCCTGAAGAGGGAAGGAACATCTCAGGAGTTGTAATAACAGAGTGGGAAGAAGGAACCTCTTCCTCTCACAAATACACCCTGAAACACATCCACAGAAGCAGGGCAATCCCACTGACCCAGTCCCACTGGTCCCTCCTACCACCCAGACTCCATTATTTGCAGCCCCTCCCTGCCTGGGCCAGCACAAGTCTTCTCACTGATCCTCATTCCCTGGTTCCTCCCTTTCCCATCCCATTGATTCATCTACTCACTTGTTCATTCAGCCCCCCACCCCAAAGAGTTTACTAAGCATCTACTAGGAAATAGTTTGTGCAGCACATACTGCCTCATCAATTCTGAGTAAGAGCTTTGATAGTGCTGTTCTCTCACAAACCTCCTGTCTCCTCAAAACCTCATGAAAGAGCCAACCCTTTAACCTGGCATTCAAGACCTGCTTATTTCCCCATTACTTTTCCAGCTGTACCCTAACCCAAATGTCCCTCCTGCTCCAATCACAGGAAACTACTTGTAGGTGTCTAACTTGTTTTCAACATGCCTTTTTATGCTTTTGTACGTACAGTTACTCCTAAGTAGAAAACCCTTCCCCCATTTTTCTACCTATAAAACTCCTATTCATCCTTCAAGGATCTCCTGACTCAAATGCTTTCTTCTTTAGGAAACTCCCTGCTGGCCTCCCAAGCATATCACCTTGCTAGGTTTGGGGTCTTCTCTAGGTTGTATGGAATAGCTCCTATGGAAGGGAACAGCAGCTGCTGTGGGGCATCCCCAATTCTCTAGGCATGTTGACTGCTTCCTCTTTCCCTCAGGACCCCACAAGAGCCTTGTGGGGTGTCCCAGCAAGAATGATAAGGAGTATCCCTGAAGTCAGTGAGATGTAAATAAAGAAGCAGAAGTCACTTTGGCACCTGAGGACAGGGGAATCCTCCCTTGGGGCAGCCTAAGTGTTCCTATCACATCCCTCAGTACCCTGGGTACCCAGTTCAATCTCTGTCTCCTCCTTGGATATGACCTCCTTGAGGACAAGCACTTCCACTCAGCATGCCCAGCACCCACTAGGCACCAGTGATGTCCGTGGAAAGGATGAAGGGCTAGTCTGTAACAGGTGACTGGGTCCTTTTGGTATACCTTGCCAGTCCCCTCCACCACCATAGCTCCCCAAAGGTACACAGGTTATGATAATGTCATAGCACCTCCCAGGAATACCCCCCCCCACCCCCCGCCACTCCTCCCCACTTGGAACAAAGCCTATGCTTGTCAAATACCCTGCTTGAGGGGTGCCTGGGTGGCTCAGTCAGTTAAGCAGCCGACTTCGGCTCAGGTCATGATCTCGCGGTCCGTGAGTTCGAGCCCCGCGTCGGGCTCTGTGCCGACAGCTCAGAGCCTGAAGCCTGTTTCAGATTCTGTGTCTCCCTCTCTCTGACCCTCCCCCGTTCATGCTCTGTCTCTCTCTGTCTCAAAAATAAATAAACGTTAAAAAAAAATTAAAAAAAAAAATACCCTGCTTGAAAGCATTTGCATGACGTGTGCTCACACACACAAAATCAGATACACAGAAATGAACGGACTTTCTGGTGGATACACACACAGGCTGATGGTTACTTCCATATACAGACACATGCCCTCAGGAAAATGTACAGATATATTGTTACACACACACACACACACACACACACACACACACACACACACCAAACCCATACTGATGTATCAGAAGCAGAGCCTCCAATGCCTAGAACCAGAGTCACTCCAGCTCCTTCCCAGGCAGGAATCCCTCTGAGGGTGCACACATGCTTGGTACCCCAAGTGGCCCCTCCCAACCCAGGCAGCGCTCAATGGAGGCTGCTGCTCCTGCGGGGGAGTCAATACCCTGTGGACGGAGCCATCGGTCAGAAGGACCCCGACTAATTAAAAGCTGGTGAGGTTTAAATAATTCATCTCCTTAACTCCCATTGATCGCCCAGTTTAGTAGCCACAGACTTGAAACAATATTAAACAGTCTCCTCTAGCTCCATGGGGGGTGGGTAAGCTGACATGTGCCCACCCCTCTGAGGACATCACCCACCAGAGATGCAGGAGGGGTCAGGGATATCTCGGCCTGAATCCAAGGACACCTGTGACCCACCCAAAGACCAGATCCCAGTCTCCTCCTAAATAGTGTTTTGAGAGATTTTTTCCAATGGTCTGGTTCCACTCTCCCCTCACTCCACCCTCCTTCCCCACTCCCCCCAGCTATGGAAAGCACCCCGTTAGAGCACAGAATGAGCCAAAGGACCCCTCTGTGTGCCAAGGGACTGGGGCATGCGGGCACGGGACTGACTGAGCTGCCAGGGGTATATGTGGAGGGACTGACCAATGCCGCTGTGGGGCCGGCCTATGTGTTGCAGGCTGAGGCCCTTGTTCATGTCTAGAAGTCCATTCTTGGGCCAGCAGCCCATGGCGAAGCTGTAAGCCTGGAAGACAGGAGGCAAGAATGGTTAACAGAGGCCCTGGTCCCCAATACTTACCACCTCCACCCTCCAGCCGAATCATCCCACTAAGGGCTTACTCTCATCATGTCACTTCATGAGAGTCCCCTCATGGAGGCCCCTTTCCTCCAGGACCCCCACCAGAAAACCCCTTCTTCTTTCAGAGCTCCTTTTGTCCTAGGTATCTCCCATCAGAGACTCCCAACCCCCACTGGGTGCCCCCTTGCCAGGCTCCTCTAGACAGCTCCCATTTACTAAGACCCTCCTTTATCAGGACCATCCTGGGGCACCTGGGTGGCTCAGTCGGTTAAGTGTCCGACTTCAGCTCAGGTCATGATCTCACGGTTTGTGAGTTTGAGCCCCACATCAGGCTCTGTGCTGACAGCTTAGAGCCTGGAGCCTGCTTCAAATTCTGTGTCTCCCTCTCTGTCTGCTCCTCCCCCGCTCACTATCTGTCTCTCTCTCTCCTTCAAAAAAAAAAAAAAAAAAAAACGTTAAAGAAAAAAATTTATCAGGACCATCCTGTCAACAGGGCACCCCCTTCACCAGGCAGCCCTATTAGATTCTGCCTTTCCAGACTACCCAGCACTCTGCTGGGCCCCTCCCCACAGTATTGCTGGTCATAAAGCCTGGTGTCAGAAAGGACCTAGGAGACTAACATATCTAAACTTCACTCTACAGATAGGAACAACACTGAAGTGAGAGGGGGCCAACCACCTGCCCATGGTCTAATTGCTTTAGACTGAGAGGCAGGCCAGGTTATGGAAGGCTAGGTTCCATGTGTGGGCTCAACTGAGGAGGGGTAAGGTCTCAAGCAGCTGTGATGGGAACATATGAAGAGACAGAGAGAGAGTGTGTGTGTGTGTGTGTGACAGAGAGACAGAGAGAGAGAGAGAGAGAGAGAGAGAGAGAGAGAGAGAGACACTGTGTGTGGTTGGGGGAACAGATCTCTGCTGAAGGTCAAGTGCTCACTTATGCATATTCAAAGCGGCCACCCATCGATCTGTACTTAATTGTTTTCCTGGGGTTGGGGAAGGAAGTGCTGGGGGCATCGATCTGCTCAGGCCCCTAGCACTTCATTGCCCCCCTCCGTCCCCTACTCTGAGCCACCTGGCCGCACCAAACTCCGTGGTGGGGGGTGGTACATGGTAGGACAGGGATGGCACTTTTTCTCACAGCCCCTTACAGGCACAACTGACTCGAAGGCACAGATGAGGAAACTGAGGCCCAGAAAGAAGAGACTTACAAGGGTTAGAATGTTATTAAGTGACCCAGTGGGAATTTAATTCCTGCTCAGCCCAACAAGGGGGTACCCACTGGGGGTTGGGAGTCTCTGATGGGAAGCAAAGTCCTGGGCTTCTATCAGAGAGCTGTATAGCTGGATGGCCCTTCAAACATTACCCATCCCTCACCTTTGAAGTCCTGGAACCCTAGACTGCCCTCCTCCCAGGGGAAGAAAGCAAATGGGATGTGGTCATTGGGAATGTAGCTTGGTTGAGTTCCCAGAAGCTAGGTGGTGGGGCCACTGGTGGAATGGAACTAAGGTGACAGCAGCCACAGTCAGACAGGCACTGTAGTGTGCCCACCCATCCCTGGGCCCAGAGGTCCCCATCCCATCACAGACTCCCTCATGGTGAGGAAGGTCCAACATGGGGTCAGGAGGCTGGACAGAGTCGGTGCTAAGGCCAAGGGGCTGGGCAGAGGGCAGGTACCTTTCCTTCTCAGCTGCAGGAACCAAGCTTCAGCCCTGTGGGTGCTTCAACCTCAGCACCCTCCCGAAGCCATTTTCCTTGACATGGAGGTACCAGCCACAACTCAACTTCCCAGTCAACCCTCCCACTTTTTCCCACGCCACAGCTGAACCCACAAATCGGGGGCTGAATGTGAGGCACAAGGACAGGGGAGAGAACGCTGGCTTGGAGCCAGGGCAGAGCCGGGGGAACGCAGGCAGAAGCGAGGGAAAGCAGCCAGTGGGTGGTGCACAGCTGGAAGAGCTGCTGAGCGTGGTCAGGGCCATGGCTGGAGCGCAGTGGGCCAGAGAGCAGTGGCGGGCCGGCTTTCAAGTACTTTAAAATCACTTACAAAGGCCGGATTAAACGATCAGAAATTCCATTTAATAGGACAAATAAAGAAATAACAATCTACCCTATCAGCCTGGAGAAGGCGAGCTGGATGGGTTTTTTTCCCCTCTAAAAAGGAAAAAGGGAAGGAAGGGGGAAAAAAGAAGGATAATGTGTGTTTACTCAAGCAAAGAAAAAAATATTTAAGTGATGTCGGGGAGAAGATTGCAGTAACTAGTGAAGAATAACATCGTCTACTTTGCTGTCAAATCACACCCGAATTTCAGTAATAGATTCTCGGCTGACACTCAATTCAATTCGAAGGTGATCCTGCTTTATCCCAGCCCATCAAATATTAAACACTTGCATTAGCAGGTGCTGCCGCTTCCCGGCTTAAAGCGGCGGGCGGGCAGCGGGCTGCTGAGGCCCCTTTGCTCTGCTCACGGCTTGGGGACAGGGCAGCTCAACGTTATCTGCACGTCATCCCGAGTCTTATCGCAGCTAAGCGGGAAGACCACTTCAGATAACATTAGACGCTTGCCCTGACGCGTCACCGTGATTAGATTATTATTATAATTATGACTCCCCAAGATCTTCCCTAGACTGGGACATGTGGAAGGGGGGCAGTGGGTGGCAGAGCCCAGGAGGGCCGGGCTGGGCCTGGCTGGACCAGGGCAAGCTGGAGCCCAGGCAGGAAAACAGAGGCAGCAGGCAAGGCAGAGGCCCCGGTCCCGCCTGACGGATGCCTTTCAGGAAGGGCAGTCTAGCTTGTCAGAGCGAGGGCGAGATGAATTGGCGTCTCCAGCGTGGCCGCGGGTGTCATGCGCACAGTTTCCTATTCCCAGATAAGGCATGATAACCAATTGCTGCCGTGACATGGCCTCATCCAGTTCTTCCTCAGGGGGGCATGGGCGGGGGGAGGGGGGCAGCACGTGCACATGGGTCTGCCAAGCTCCTAATAAGAGGGATTTAATTTTTACAAATGCTGCTTCCAGCGGGGCCTTCACATACCAGCCAAAGTCCAAAATGATATTAAAAATGGTTAATTAAAACTGCTCTCCTTCAGCCTGGGCTCTCCCCCTGCTGCCCCTGCTGAGAACCCTGGCATGTCTCCCCCAGGCACTACCATACACCCCTGCAGAGCTGAACCTTCAGAAGTGACCACCAGCCTCAAGGAATCCCCACAGGCACAGCACCACAAGCTCCCTCCGGCTCCTACATCTAAGGTACCCCTCAGCCACAGACAACAGACAGAGCCATCCAGAGAACACAGGTCCCACAGCAATCTGTGTTCCTACCAATGTGTGGTCTGGATCCTCACACCTGCTGGCCCTCCATGTCTGTACGCACATGCCCACCACCCCCAGCACTCACTTCTTAAGTCCTTCCCCATCAGATACATAACCATCAAGTGTGCATACCCATACAGGCACCAAACTGCCCCTCAGGTTACTAGGCACATCCTTCCACTCCCGACTCCTTCCAGACATCCTCTGGGAGATTACATCCCTCTATGAATCTGAACAGAGCCTGCCCAGGAACCCAGCTTAGAACAAGGTGACATGGGCTGTGTCTCAGAGATTCTGGCTGAGAAGTCAAGGCTGGGACCTAGGGAACCATTAGAATAGGAGGATCAGGGAGGCTGTCCCCTGTGGTTGCCCACAGGGACAATGGAGACAAGCAGGCCTGTGTGGGGTTGGAGGCAGCTAGGAAAGCTTCCTGGACAGAGTGGTAGTGAAGGGCTGGAGCGGGGGGTGGGGGGTGGGGGTAGGTTTGACAACATTCCAGGCGGGAGACACAGCAAGGACAAAGGAGAAGGGCAGGAGCAAGCTTGGTGAGAGCACAGGCAAGGGCTTGGGTGTGGCTGGGGCAGCCAACAAGGACAGAAAGAGCCATATCTTGAGGTGCTGCTTCCCAGCTCTGTGTTCCAATGGCAACACTGGCATCAATCAAGGGGCCTAATTATCGTCCATCCCCTTTCTCCCGCCTGCATCCTATCCCCACTTCCTCCCTCTTTCCTGCCAGCCTGCAGGGTGTGGAGGTAAAGGACCCAGAAGCTTTCTGACTTTGCTGGGGCAGGAATGTGTCATAAGAGCTCTCACCAACAGCCTATGCCCAAGTCCCTTTCCCACACTGGTTCCAAATTCTTGCGGTGCCACTTCTCCAGCTGCACCTGCCCAGCTGTGGCTTCCTGGCCAAAGAGTGGGGCAGATGGAACGATGACTGAGGAGCCCCTGAGTCTATCCAAAGCAGGTGGAGCTGGGGTGAAAGATGCCGGGTCTACCAAACCACAACATCGCAGCCCTGTGCCAGGAAGGCACACACACTTCCCTTCCCCTGGGCTGCTGTAATTTCCATGCGCGGGGAAGCAGGTGCCGAGCTGCTCCCGGCTGGCTCTCCTCTCTCGCGGCTCTGCCCGCCTTGGCTGCTGCCCCATTAGCTTAGTGGCCAGCCATCTGCGACGGGCCTGCCGCGCAGCCCTGCTGTAGGCGCGGCGGGTGGCCCCCTGTGTAACAGGGAGCTTTGCCATTAGCGCCTTTAATATTCTGACACCTCAGCACAGCCTGCTATTACATGCAAACGCTGATCGCCCTGTGAAATTACATTGCTGGGCCCGCGAAATGGAATCGTGTATAATCAGCCTCCTCCATGCACTGTCAGTCCCATCACAAACACGGCGCCCGGCGGCTTACGGGGGCTTAGCAGCTGCGACAAGTGTATTGGGTTTAATAGATGAAGTAGCCCTCATCGGCAGCAGCATCAGATCCTTCAAAAAGGAAGGAAGAAGCATTGATGGCTGCTAGGGTGTCTCTGCCCACCCATTCACTACCTGCGAGGGCCCTGAGGGTGGGGTGGCTACTGAGTGGGCAGGGCAGTGGTTGGTGTTAGAACCCAGCTCAGAGTGCAGACAGAAGCACAGACTGCTCTGTAACTTCCAGAAAACCCAGATCTTCCAAGCTAGAACCAGCACATCAGACCTATCCAGCTTCCCCATGAGGTGGGGAGGAGCAGACCTTTAACCAGACCTGTAGGTGACATGTCACCTGGTGGACCTAAACCCAATGGGTCATTTCCCAAGACGAGCACACCAAATCAAATCACCCGCCATTTCCACAAACACCCAATGGATGAAGCTGTAAAGGTGATACTCTGAAGGATGGGGGAGAGAAAGCCTGACACACGTAACTACCTAGTTCTTTATTTAATTGGCCAACACTTCCATAGCTGGTGAACCAAGTACTAAGGACACAGGTAAACATGAGGATGGCAGATCCAGCAGCCCAGGCTTCAGAGGAAGACAGTGTGGTCAGGCTCAGGAGTCAGACAAACACGGATTTGGTTCCCAGTTCTGCCAGTTATTAGCACTATCACTTTGGAGGAGTTATCAAAGCTCTCTGAGCCTCAGTCTCCCACGCTACAAAATGGGATGATCGTTCTTTCCCCAGGTATACCTGAGGTCACTCAGGAGCACCCACTCCCGTTATTATCTCCAGATATTCTTGGTGCCATCACCCAAAATGCACACTGACTTTGAGGATGCTGCTCCCTCTCCTTTTCTGGGCTCAGCCTAGCACCAATTGTGGCAGACTGTATTTTTCAGTGATGGCTGCAGCACTATCTCGCATCTCACATGTTCTTCTTACAATGTGACTTTGATATACCTCTTATCTACAGAGGGAGTCTATGTCCCTCTCTTTGAAACAGAGTAGGCTTTTGTGACTATTCTAACTAACAGAGTAATGCAGAAGTGATGCTGTGTGACTTCAAGGCTATTTCAGAAAAGTTGAGGCAGCTTCCTCCTCATTCACTGAAACACTTTCCCTGGAGCCTGAGCTGTTCTGTTAGTAGTCAGACTGTTCCAAGGCAGCCATCTTGCTAGGAAGCCCAAACTAGTCCATGCAGGGACCACAAACAGAAGCCACTGAACCAGGCAAAGAAAGAGCCAGCCAGCCGCTGCTATTCCAGTCACACCCTGTGCCAGCTTCAAGGACTAACTATAAATGAATGAGAGAAGCTGAGCTAGAAACACCTTACTGAGCCCTTCCTGAATTCCTGACCCACAGAAACCATGAGATATAATAAGATGGCTGCTGTTAAGTCACTAAATTTTGGGGTGATTAATTATGCAGTAATACTAACTAGGAAACCAAAACCTACTCACTTCTGGATATACTCTGCCAATACCTTCAACTTCTTGCTGCTTGGAGATTATTCTTCCTCTCTCTCTCTGGGACTGCATTCCAGGTCATCATCACACTGGGTAACTTCAGTATCTACAGGATAGCCCACCCATGAACCTTGCCTTTCAGTTTCTCAACTTCCTGTGCTCTAATGACCTTCTCCTCCTCTACCTATTTTAGCCATCCATCCCTATGGCCACAACCGGGGCCTTATTATCACCCAGAACTGCTCTCTCTCAGAAATCTTAACAAAGACACATTCCACTCTGACCCCAGCCTCCTATCCTTCAGCTTTTGTACCCTTTACTCTTGCTCTTTTCTCAGCCTGCCCATCCCCTTCTGGCCTCAATCCTTTCTCTACCAGGCCTGTGGCCCTGGGGTCTATCATTTCAACCACTCATTCCCCAGTCTTCAACTCCTTGCCCACTTACCCTACTGCACCTTCCCTGAAAAAAAACCCAACCATGACTCCATCCCTCTACACCTGTGCTTGAGCTGAGTGATGCTGGAAAGGCATTCTTCTGCATAGGAAGTGGACACTGTGGGGACCACCAGAGCAATTCTCAGTGGTATGCCACAATCCTACTCTTCTCTTTCATAAAGATAATAAAGCTGTGGCACAGAATTCTTTCAACTACATGCCCCTCATCTACGCATGCATCTGTATCCTTCCCCGCCTGCTCCTCTGCCAATGTTGTTCTAACAGAAGGGACACCTCACTTCTTGTCTAAGACCAATACTGTACCTGTGCTTTACACCTCGCCTTTCTCCCACCTGCTTAGTTCTGCTCCATCTGGGATCCCCTTTCTTTCTAAATTCTTAACCTCCCCCTCTCTGCAGGTTCCTTTCCACTAGCATTCTAGCAAATGCTTGACTCTCCATCAACTTCACACAACTTCTTATGTCTCAGGTTCCTCTTTGTAAAATAGAGGTAACAGTTCCTACTGAAGAGAGTTGATGTGAGGGTTAAATGAATTATTGTGTGTAAAGCGTTTAAAACAGGGGCGCCTGGGTGGCTCAGTTGGTTGCGTGTCCGACTTCAGCCTAGGTCATGATCTCATTGTTCCTGAGTTCGAGCCCCACATCAGGCTCTCTGCTGACAGCTCAGAGCCTGGAGCCTGTTTAGGATTCTGTGTGTCTCTTTCTCTCTCTGCCCCTCCCCGACTCGTGCTCGGTCTCTCAAAAATAAATAAAGCATTAAAAAAAAATTTTTTTTAAATAAAGTGTTTAAAACAATGCCTGGCCCTTTAAAAATTATGACAGTGTTAGATTATTATTTTTAAAGCCCTCCCTTCACTCCACATCCCCATCGGGTGACTGTTCTCCTATTAATAATAACCAAACTTCCGAAGTTTGTCTTCACTCGGCTCCACTTACCTCCTCCATCACTCCTTAGCCCTTTGCAGTCTGGTTTCTGGCCTTGCCGTTGTGCTTTGCTTCTGTTAAAGTCTATGGTCCTCACCACACCACCCACACCTAGGGACACTTTCAGGGTCTTGCTGTCTCCTCTACTCTGTGGCCTGCTTCAGCTTTGAAACCCTTCTCCTTTGGTTATGTTTGAGTTTTCTTACCTCTCTGCCCTGCCATTTTCCTCACAATCTCCCTGCAATCTTTTCTGTGTATTGCCATCCTCTGCATGCGCTCAGGTGCTTTTTGCTTCCTGTTTTGGTCTACACTCAACCACTCTCCCTGGGTGCCTTTTTCAACTTCCTTGTCTTCCAACTCTCCAAGTTCCGATTTGATACTCTTTGCCACTACTTGAGTATCAAACATATATACTCTATTGCCTACCTGACATTTCCACCTGGATTTCACTCAGGTACTTCACCTCAAACTTAAAAAACAAAAAACCCGTTTCAACATCTCCTCTCCAAAGTGCTCCTTCTCTTGGGTTCCCAAATCCCAGTGAAAGCCATTACCATCTCTGTGGTAGATCAGAAATGTTGGTTCAACTGTGCTTCCCTTCCTTCTTCTTCTTTACTGCCCCCTGAGTCCTGGGATTACTGTTTCATGCCTCCAAGACTTGAGCAGTTCCTTCAGCTTGCCTAGAATGCCCTCTGCCTTCTCCCACTTTTTGTCCTAGTGAACACATACTCTTCTTTTACCACGAACTCAAAGTACCTTCCTTTCCCAAGATTTCCCTGACTCATCCCTTTTTTAACTCCCCCCCACCCCATACTCTGAATAGCATCTGTAACACCAGATTTGTTTACATAACTGTTACCATGATGCTGGGAGATTCTTAAGGGGAGGGGCTGTATCTGCTTTTTCTCTAAATGGTCTCCATTGAGGGAAGGGAAAACCAGACATCTCTTTGGGTCTCATTTTGCCAAGGAGGAAGGCCTGGTTTTCAGTTACTACTCCTGTTGACCCTATCCAGTCTCCTTCTAGAATCACTGTTATTCTTGCCCAGCAGACCAGCAATCCCCCCACAGCCAACCTTAGAACTGGGGTCTCAGCTGCCTGTCTTAGGAGAGAAGAGGAGATGGTTTATGCCCCCTTCTCTTTTTCTGAGCTCTTTGGCTTTATGGATAGCTCCCCCTCCATTCCTGTGGCCCAGCAGCGGCTTGGCCAGCACAAGTATAGCAGCAAAAGGATGGACACTCATATCAGGTGACAAAATCCATCCTCTCTACCCCTAGCAGATAGTTCTACAAGTTCATTAGTGTTCCCCAGCTACCAACACACTTGAGGGTCCCCAGAGCTGCTGCTGCTTCTTTTTCCAACAACAGAACTTGAGTGGGATAATTACGGTCTCTGTGTGCTTAGTCTTCCTGCTCACGGCCCACAACAGGACGGCCGCCTCTACTGTACTGGACCATCATTACAGCAAAGGCAGGAGCTGTACCACAGGTCTAGGGTCCACAACATTTGGAGGACAGCTGCCAAGTCAGTTGGATCTCATGAGGGGCCTGAGTCTATTCCCAGGTGGAGTAATCCAGAGCCCTTGCTTGGTTGCTGAGTCAGAGGGGACGTGGAGGCACCAAGGTTTCTGAGGTGAGAACCAGACAAGAGGAGCTCCTAAGCCATGCTGCCTGAGCCCCCACAGAAGAGGATGGCCTCTCTGGGGCTCCACCTGCACTGTCACAGAGTTGAAGGTCTCAGCCAGCTGCCCAGGGTGAGAGCTACCTTGTGAGTTTTCTTTGTTTTCATTACAATTTCCTCTCCCATTGCTTCTTTTTAGCCAGCCCTTTCCTCCCCGGGGTGCTGGGGATTGAATGAAACACCACCCCCGGCTCCAATAAGTGTATTTCAATTACATCTGTCACTGCATAACGATATAATGATATATCATGTGATATTAAATCCATGGTAATCATATCAGGGATTTTTTTTAATCGTGCACTAATCGCATTATTACATCTCTATAATTAACAACAGGAGGTATGGAAATTCAGTTAAGGCAGAGGCTCAATGTACTCCCCTCACCCCATCCCGCCCTAGCTTCCCCAGATTAGGGCCCGAGTAGGAGTTGGGAACTGCAGGGCACTAGCAGGATGGGCCAAAGCTCCCACCTCCCAGTGCCTCAGCCATGGGCAGAACCTTCAGCATCCAGGGCTGGCAGAGAGGCCAGACTGAGACCAGGGTGCTGCCTTGTGGATGCTCAGGAAAGAGCCTGGGATAGAGACCACACAGAGAGGCCCAATGACAAGGCTGAGCTGGGCCTTCCAGACCTCCTGTCATTACAGCACTAAATCTTCTCCATGGGGAGGGGAGTTTCCTTTCCTTCAAACCAGCAAGGCCAATGCTTTTAAGGCGTAAGGCAAATTCCTGCCTCATAGTCTCCTGATCAGAATTCTTCTTGCTACTGCTACACATATTCCCTCTCTCTGACCTAGCCCTCTGTGGTGGCAGCTCTTAACATCACCAGGTCCAACAGCCGTGATATCTCTGCCTCTTGGTCCTAAAATCCCTGAGCTGAACAAACCCAATGGTTCCTGGGTCCCTTCCTCCCCAGTTCTTTCTCTGAAGTCTGGTCCTTCATATTGCATGACAAGTGGGTTTTTGATAACCACTGGAGTTGTTCCCCTTTCCCCCCAAATGGTCCAAGTTGTTATGTCCTCCTACCCAGACCTATATGGAGATGGGAGGGGCCTGGGACTGCAGCCTGAACTATGTCAAATGACCCTGTCTCTCCCACCCCCCTTCCTGATACTGAGCTGTTAGGGCTAATCCCCTCAGGGGTGTCAGAACCAGTCTGCAAAGCAGAATTTTGTGTTTCAAGTCCAAAGCTTTGAACTTGGCATGTAACTAGTCCTCAGTGAGGGGCAGGCATTTTGCTAAGTTTGACTCTCAGAAGTTGGACAGGCCTGAAGATAAAAGAGAAAAATCATGTCCTTTTTCCTAATAAAAAGGAGACACTAATAGCAGTCAGCACTTAGGCAAAGCACTTTAAGTTTCTAAAGTGCTTTCCAAATTAAAATATAATCCTTTATTGAACATGTGACACCACCAACCCCACACACACGAAAGCATGTGCCTGCTTGTACACAGCACATACACCTTCACTTTCTTTCTCCCTGGGAAAAATGAAAAGGCTGTTCAAAACCTCCACCCCAGACCTCCCTCCATCTTCATTGGCTTGCTCATGTAACACACACTTATTATTGAGCAACTACCACGTGCCAAGCTCTGTGCTAAGTTCTAGAGACACACAAATCAAGTAGACTAGGCCACTGCCTTCAAGGAGCTTCCAAGCTAGAAGAAGAAACACATAAACTCACATGCAGTGGGGGGCTGAGATCTTGCAAGAAGGGCCTTGAGGGAGAAACCCTAACCAGGTCTGGAGGGAAATCACCAAGAAGACCGAGGTGGGCTTCAGTAGGACACCGAAGGGGGGCGGTGGCGGGGCGGGGTGCCTGGGGAAGGTGGACATGTGTACCAGAAGCTCAGTTCAGAGGTCTGAGCTGAGACAAGAAAGTCCTAAAAATGTGTATGAGTGGCACATGAACAGGGAAGATCACCCAGAAAGAGAATAAAAAAGCCGTTAGGGTCAGAAGAGGCCCTTCTCCTTTCTGATGTTTGGAGGGAAAAGAGAAAAGCCATAGATGGAAGGCTGAAACACTACAGCCTCTAGAACCAAGGCCCAAAGAGCCTCCTGTCTGGGCACACCCACCACCCTGGCCCCCGTACCGCCCTTGTCACAGCCACCTTTACTCCACTTAGATGTGGTATGATGGAAGAGCAGGCTTTGTAATCATACTGACTCACTCATGACAAACATACTGACAGCCTATTACATGCCAGGCCACATGCACATGCTAGCAATACAGACACAGTACTGTCCTCAGACAGCTTCACAGTCTATTAGAGAAAGCGGATATTAAATAAACAGCAACATAAATAATCACTAAGTTATACCTACAGTAGGAGCTCAAAGAAGAAATGTAGGCTGTTAGGACAGGACAGGAGAGAGGAACCCGACCTAGTTGGGGAATGGTTCCCTGAGGACAGGTAAGCAGAAACCAATGGACTAAGAGGGGGAGAGGTTTGGGGTCAAGGAAATGATGCATGCTAAGGCCTTTGGGCAAACTACAACAGTACTTGGAAGGAGTCAAGCCAAGGCTGGTATCCTTGGAGCATAGGAGGCAAATATGACATGTGGCTAATGAGGAAGGCAGAAGATCCCAGACCATGTAGGGCCTCAGAGAACACAATAAAGGGTTTCATATTGTTTCCTAAGGCAATGGAAAGCCATGCAAGGGTCTACCACTGTCAGGCAATGTGAACTTAGGGTGCTGTACCAAAGTCGCCTTTGCACACCTACCCCTCCTTGTTCCTAAGGGTAGTCAGGCCTGGGAAATGCTAATAGAGGACCAAGGCCATTTTCTTCTGGAAGGAGAGAGAGAAACTGCACAAGCAGCTGAACTCATTCATTCATTAATTCATTGAAGACTCACATATTTGGGGAAGGCCTGCTAGACCCTGGCAACTCAAGTGAATTACATGTAGACCTTGCCCTCAAGAACTCACAGCCCTTTGTAGGGAAATGAATACAGATGCTAGGAAGTGCCCAGTCACCGTATCAAAGCCATCAGTGAGAACTGTAGTAGCATTCATTATGAAGGAGAAAAGTGCTCAGGCCCAGAGGCATCTGGAGCCCGGGATAGGTGTGCTGCCTCCTGGTCCCCTCCTCACTGCTCAAGCAGCAATTGGCTGGCTGGAATAAGCACTCTGACACAGACTGCGGACTGGGCTGGGGGTAGGGTGTGAGGAGGACCCTGAGCCAGGGATCCTGGGAAAGGGCTGGAGACCAAGCAGCAATGAGCTCGAGCCAGGATCTCCTAATGGTAAAGATGAAGGTTGGAAGGATGTGACCAAAGCTACAGAAGGCAGAAGAGGGAAAGGCTCACTGTATCATTCCGGGATGATGGAAGGGGCACCTTTAGAACAACTAACAGGACTTAAATAGGAAATCAGTTCAGGAAATGGCAAATCTAGTCCCCAGGCGTGTTTCCTCTTTGGAAAGTGAAGGGCTTAATTACTTGACTTCTTAGGTCTTTTCCTGATCTGAAATTCACTGGAACTGAGGTGAATTTCCCACAAGAAAGAGTCCAGCTTATTTCTGATTCCACACCTTTGCTTATGCTATTTCACCCCTGAAACACTAGCCTTCCTCCACCCTCTCCAAATCCTACTTGTCTGCCAGGATACCACTTTCAGGAAGCCTTTTCCTGATTTCTCTTCCTCCCTCCCCTAAGTCCCATCCAGACCTCCATGGTTCATACTATGGTTCTCCCTATAGCACTTTGTTTAATTACATATTACATAGGGTCTGGTTCTCTTACCTGATTGGTCTGGGGACTGTCTTATCTCTCCCTGACCCCTGACATCCATTTCAGGGGCAGGAGGGGAGCTCCACTCTCTCAGGCCCTAGAAGCAGGCAGAAGTCTGGGTCCCCACTCCCTCTGCCCACAGTCCTTTGAGAACTCAACAGGGCTCTACTTGAAAAGGGTGCTAAAAGCAATGATGTCTCCAAGTGCGAAGGGAGATATTTGTGTCTGCTTTACCCTTGGCTTTTTGCTCCGGTTCAGGTAGGAGCGGGGTGGGCCGGCTGGCAGATCTGAGAGCGCGGCACGCCCCAGCGGGCAGGGCGCACAGCGCGGGGAAGGCGCGAGTCAGTCTGGAGTGCTCCCCATTTATCAAGCTCACGCAGGCCGCCAGCCGAGCGAGTCTTTCTATCATTACACCTCTCAAAATCCGATTCATACCACTAATCCTGCCTTCATTCTCCCAGATTAATAACATCTCTTTCAACCTTCACAGTGTGATAAATAGACAAAGAGAGAACAAAAGGAGAGACAGAAGAGAGAGAAAGAGCTGGAGCAAGTCCCCATAATAGAGAGAGCCGAGAAAGAGGAGAGGGAAAAAAGGAGAGCGAGCGAGAGCAGGCAGCGGCCGGAGACTACAGCTACCTCAGAGAGCCGCTGAGGAGAGCGGGCCGCTGCGCCCCGCTATGCGCTCCGCTCCGTCCCTGAAGAGAAAGA
The DNA here is from genome assembly GCF_016509475.1 of Prionailurus bengalensis. Classification (NCBI taxonomy): domain Eukaryota; kingdom Metazoa; phylum Chordata; class Mammalia; order Carnivora; family Felidae; genus Prionailurus; species Prionailurus bengalensis. The sequence goes on from NC_057345.1 coordinate 34,794,928, forward strand.
AAGGCTCGTTAACAGCTCCTTCCTGCCTGCACTTTTGTTCAGATTCTTTTCTTCCCTTCCAATCCTGCTTTAGGTCAAATTCCAGTGAAAATGAGTTCCCGGTTTCATGGGCTCCTCCCAGCCTCCCTACCAGGCTCAGGAACCAATTGGGCCCCTGGCAGCCGGGCTGGATCTAGGCCCAGGCAGGGCTGGGAACAGGTTTACCAAGGGTGGGGCAAGCTGGCCTAAAGCTTCCCCAGAGCTGGTTCCTTAGCCTGGTCCCCTGCCTTGCTCTTTAGGCTGAACAGAAGAGGAAACAGAGCAGAGGGAGAGGTTGGGGTCCATTTCCTAAGGCTCTGTCCTGTACATCTCTCTGACTTAAAGCCCTGGCAGGTGCAATCCAAGGCCCTTAACCCCCAGCAGCCTAGCTAGCTGGTGAAAGTAGGCACCACCCAGGCTTGCTAAAACTGAGGTGTGCCCCATACCATCAAATTATGATGGAGAAGTGTGCCCGGGAAAATAAATCCCACTGGGTCCCAGCCCTAGCCTTAACACAACTGATCTGTGACTCTTCTCCTTGTTCTCTCTGCCCAGAGGCTCACCCATGCTTGTCTCCATAGCACACTCCCTATCCTCCTCACAGACTCAGTTTGAGGCCCCACTTCTGGATGCCTGTCTGAGCTCTTCCAGAAGAATTCAGGCACTCCCTCTTCTGGGCTTTGGAAAGCAACATCATTTACATCACCCTGTAGTGACGATCTGTGTCTCTTACTCCACTGGGAGTCTATCAGAATTCTGAGTTCTCTATTCCCAGGCCCACAGGCCAAGGCACTTCCATTCTTGCCCACACTAGCCCTAGCAGAAGACTAAGCCAAACAAGGGTGGACCCTCCCTCCTAACTGCAAAGAACTCCTACGCAGCCAGCAAGCCTAGCTCAGTGGCAGAGGCAGAGGCGCTCTGCCCTGGGAAGCCCTCTTCTGGGCGCCTACTCCCTTCACAATCCATCAGAATGGGGCAAAGTGGATTTTTTTTTTTTAATATTCTAAAAACTTTATTGACTTGATTTGAATATGTCAGATGAGGGGCACTGGGATAGCTCAGTTGGTTGAGCATCTGACTCTTGATTTCAGCTCAGGTCATGATCCCAGGGTCATGGGACTGAGCCCTAGATCAGACTCCATGCTGAGCATGGAGCCTACTTAAGATTCTTTATCTCTCTCTCTCTCTCTCTCTCTCTCTGCCCTTCTCCCCAGCTTGTGCATGCTCTCTCTCTCTAAAAAAAGAAGAGAAAAAAAAAAAAAGAATATGCCAGATGAGAATCAATATTGTACAGCAAGTTGTACAGAATTTCTTACATAGAAAACTTTACATCTGTAAAGAACACAGCCCTCTTTTTGGATCAAAATGGCTGCTACCAACTCCCACCACTCATTCCTAAGAGATCCCATCGCTTCCAGCCCCAATCCTCACATTTGGTGAAACCCTCTGCTTGGGGAAGGAACTTGAAAGCTCAAGAGAAATGGAAGCTTCATAGGGCCAAGTAAAAGAGTAAAGTGGATAGAGGGTGGTCCTTGGGATCCTATCCCCTCTCACAAAAAAATCCAGAAAATCTGTTAACCTTCCTTCAGCAATGTATCAGAACTCTCCACCCTCACCTGCTCCACCAGGCCTCCAATATCAGACACCTACAATAGAGAGGGTGAAAGAATGACAGCAACTGACATTTGTCCATGAGTCCAAGTGACCCAAGGGCATGGGTAAGAGAGAGAATGATACAGTCTCAGTGAAGGACAATGGTCCTCCCTACAACCAACCTAGCCCACTGGTACCCTGATCTTCAGGGCAGGCTAGGTTCAACTGGCACATAGGCCCATACTGCTTTCAAACCCACAGCCACAGGAGAATCCCAGAAGCATGGATCCCAGCCCCTTCCTTCCCTAAGAGCACACATTATTGGCAGATCAGACAGCCTCAGCCAGTCGACCCTGCAGCCCTCTAGACACAGGCAGCCAGCAGGCCCAGACACCCTAAAACTTGCTCTAACCAGCTTCCATGCTCTAAACTCCCAGGTAACTTCCTTGACAACTTCCCCAGGGGTTCAGAGAGATGCTATAGCCCTTGTAGCCCCACACGAGACAGGAGGACAATCCTAGGCTCTGAGAAGAGAAGTCATGGCAGCCCCTCCAACCTCTGCCTCTATTGCCAATCTTTACTCAATGCATAGACTCAGCGCCAACCCCTTAGGTAAGCCTCCACCAAGTCATCCAACTCTGAGGGATGAACCTCATGCCTTCAGGGGGTTTGACGCCTCAATTAAGAGGGACCACCTAGACCCCAGTAAGGGACCTGTCTGGTGAGTAGATAGAAGGAAGTCAGCCAGACACAACAGGGTCTCTGTCAGGTCATGAAGCCAGATTCCAGTGATGTTTTCCCCCTAAATCAGACTCTGAAAGCTTGCTCCGTGAGTATCTAGTTCTAGAGCCCACTCCTCCAGGCAGCCAATGGCATAGAGCGGGGAAGAAGTTGGGTCCTAATGTGTAAAAAGCTCCAGCAAAGCAAAATCATTTACTCTTCGGTGTGACTGCTCAGCAGAGCTAATAAATCTTGCATGAGCAGGGCCGATTCTAATTTCCTAATATGAAAAGGCATTTGGATTGAGAGAGAGGGGGAGATAAAAGTGATTGAATCTCCAATAGTCCAGGTTACTGACAAGAAACATCCTGCTCAGCCCTGAGAGAAGGATGGCAGCGCCCGCCCGCCTGCACACACCCATCCGTTCTGCCCCCCTCTTGGCGCGATACATCTCAGTCTCGTCTATTGACAGGACGTGGCTTTAAACACAGTTACACAAGTTATCATTTCTGCCTTCTGATCAATCTGAATTTTCAGGACAATTACCCTCTTAATCAATGATTGCTATCAGCAGCCCTGCGCCTGGACGGATTTCTCAGCAAGGTAATCATGCCGCCAGGCTGGACGGCGCGTGCATAGGCAATGAAGCTCCGGGTGGGGTCTCCTCCCTCCCTCCTGAGTCCCCCATATCCCAGTGCTGCCGCCAGTATCGAGGACAAGGACGGCAAAGTGTGAAGGCCACTTCAAGGAGTGATGGGAATAGAAGGAAGGGAGGGGAGGGGGCCCAGCCACCCAGTCAGTCTTTCAGACCACCTGATTATGGAACAAACCTATTAAAACCCTAGATTTACTGCCCACCACCCTGATGCATCTCCACATGTCCTCCTGCCATCATTCCTACCTCCTAATTAGCCTAATAAAGCCCAATTCTAATTATGGGCTCAAACTATTAGGGTGACTAAGTGCAAAGAAAAGAGAAATATTGGTTTTACTAATCTCTCAGAGGCTACTGGTTCTAGAAATTCCTTTTCTTTTACAGACCTGGTTCATATGGACTACTAACTGGAATGGTAGGGGCAACCTCTTCTTCTCAGATGCCTAGGCGTCTGGAGCTATCACAAAGCCAGCCTGGCCTACACCCAGGAAGCCACCCAGCTCAACATTTCCCCCAGGGCCTTTCTGCCCTCTTTGCATAAGTTTTTCCCTCCTTGTATAAAACAATCCAGGGTCCCTCAGGAGAAGAGGGAAGCAGGGGTGGGGGTGGGGGGTAGGGTAGAGTTAGTCTCTGCCTCAGTGTTGAGTTAGCCAGAAACCTTACTGACCTTACTTGCCATCAAGGGGGCAACTCAGGAAAGCTTCTCAGATCAGTTATTGTTGGGCAAAGGACTTACACCAGAGAGGCCAATAGTGGAATGGGAAGGGCATGGTCCAGAACACTGATGAACTTACACCTCAGCATGGGTGGCAGATATATGAATAGTTATACTGGGGGCAGGGTGGCTTGGGGGATTTGCTATTATATCCCAAGGGGAAGAGAATTAGAAAGCATGCATGTATTCATTCACTGACACTTACTGAGTGCTAACCACGAGCTAAGTGGTGGGAATATAGCAATGAACAGTATAGAAGTGACGCTTACTCTCAGGAGCTCACAATCTACTCAGAAAGACAGACAGGTGTAAAACAAACAAAATATATGCAAAAATAGTAAAGTGAATTTGTACACAAATATTCATAGCAGCATTATTCATAACAAACAGCCAAAAAGAGGATGTAATCCAAATGTCCACCAATCAATGAGTGGATAAATAAAATGTGGTATATCCATACAATGGAGTATTATTCAGCAATGAAAAGAAATGAAGTGTTGATTTATGGTACCACATGGATGAACCTTGGAAATGATGCGAAGTGAAAGAAGCCCATCACAAAAGACCACATACAAGAAATTCACAGGATTATAAGAATAGGCATATTTATAGAGCCCAAAAGTAGATTAGCGGTTGGTTAGGGCTGGGGCACTTTGGAGAAATGGGAAGCGACTGCTAACAGAGTTTCTTTTAGTGGGAGACAAAAATGTGCTAACCTCAGATGGTGATGATGGTTGCATTACCCCAGGAATATACTAAGAAATACTGAAAATGGTACACTTTAAATGGGTAAATTATATGATATGTGAATTATAGGTCAACAACACTACCATAGAAGTGCAGAGAGCCCACACAGCAGGCCCACCTAAGTGAACAAAGCCAGGAAGCTCTACCACGGTACATAGGCACTTAATATAGGTGTCTGAAGGAGAAGGAAGTTCCCAATGGGAAACTCAAAGTCATCACAGAGGACGCAGAGTTAAGTCTTGAAGGATATGTAGTTCACTAGGCAAGAATGCAGCAAAGGGCATTCCAGGTAAATGGAAAAAACGTGAATAAGGCCTGGGGGTGACCATGCAGGCTATCTTGGTATAGTTGAAAACCCACAGGGGTTTCAAGACACAGGCTAGAGAGCTTGGATTTCACACAGCAGACATCAAGATTTTTCAAGTAGAGAAGTTAGATAATCAGTACAGGATAGCTTGGGGTTTGACAGCTTAGGCACGGGAAACAACATGCCACAGTTGAAAGGCCATGGTCTTTGGAGTTACAAAGCCAGGGTTTAAATCCTTCAATTTTTCTTCCAATAAACTTGAGTGACCAATGAGGGCTGGAATTTTTTTCTTTTGCTCCCTATCTTATCCTCAGTGCTTGGCGGAGTGCCTTATCTAGTAGGTGGTCAACAACCATTTACCTAATGAAAATGAAGGAATGAATGACCACGTTGAATTCAGTCCCCTTTGACAAACCTTGATTTAACATCTACTGTGAAGCAGGCATTCTGGTTACATAGCACCAGTTCTTGATGGGCAGGGTCCCTGTCTGATCTCTGATTTCTGTCTCAGTGACTTATGTAGGTTCTGTTTGGCACAGGGCAAGTGTTTGAATTGAATTAATTCTCTTCCCTCTCCTGGTCTAGGAGGTTTCCCTAAGTGAATCTTGGATAGGTGTGGCATGAGCAAGTTGTAGTGACTAGCAAGAAAAGGGGAGCTGAAGCCATAGGGGTGGAGGGCTTCAGGAGCAGGTGGTAGTATCCAAGGTATTTGTCCCAAAGAAAGTCATGGTGCTCCAGGAAGCCAGCAAGCAATTCCAGTTATCAAAGCCAGTGAAGAACTGAGTGGGAATGAGAGACGATTCCCACAGCCCGCTCACAGAACCCTCTGCAGATTGCCTTGCACCCAAGGCAGTGGGCCTACCTGCAGGGAGGAGGCCAGCATAGAGGTAGGGTGGGAACACAAGCTACAGGATGTACAGGTAGATGAAGAGGGGAAGGTCTGGGCCTTACTTCCTAAGCACCCTGTCCTGGCTCCAGAGACCTGTCATTTCCACTTCTCCCCTCTGGTCAAGAGAGACCTTCAGCTCACGGCTGACCACCGTACGAAGGGGGCTCCTCAGTCTCCCAGCCCCCAATTCCTGTAGGGCCTCCTCTCCCCTCCCTCATCTTCCCTCCCTTTCCTTCCTGCAGAGCTTCCCTTGAGCCATAAAAATAAAATAAAACACAAACACCCACAGTCCAGGAGGAGGGCGTCAGACAGATAATGGGCATTTTATATCTTTTTATGACACTCCCCATAGGCAGCTCGGCAATCACAGCGCAATAAAGGCAGGCATGCAGCTTGCATAGTTAAACAACTGCCGGTTAATTAGGCACAGCAAACACACCATTGGGAGGCCTCAGGGTTGCCCTGGGATCTGCCTGCAGCCTGTCCTCCTGCCAGCAGCCAAGTAGGTGCAAAGCCCAGGTCTAGCACCATAAGACCTGGTCATGGTGCTGAAGACAGACCACTGGCTGGTGCCCTATGCACACTTAGGCTCATGCCTATGCACACTCACAGGCACACCTATCCACACTGACATATAAGCACTTCCCAAGCAGCTAGCCTGGATCTCATCTTCCCAGAAGGACCACTCATCTTTACCAAGTAGGGCAGCCTAGTGTCTCTTGAGGGCCCTGCTTTAAGGCTCTTGAAAAAGTCACTGGCCTGGCTACAGCCAGGACTAGCTCATCTGAGTAGCTCTGAGCTTATCAAATCACACAGGCAGGGGACATATAAGCACAAAAATATGCTTACAGGGACTCTTCTCTTTTGTGAATTCTAACTCAGGACAAAGTTGAATTCAAAATAAATTATTTTTAAAAACACACCTAAACACACAAGTCCTATTACTATACCTAATTACCTCTATTGTACTTTTTCCCGTTTGCCTTGACCCACCCATCTTCCCTGCTAGACCCGGAGCTCTGTATAGGTAGACTAGACCTGATTCATCTCGGAGTCTAAATGCCCCGATGCACAGGGCTTTATTGAGTGACTGGTGGTTGAATGTGAATTTAGAGGTCCTGGTACAGGCAGAGCACAAGTCACTGGCTACCTGAGGCCTAGGTCCAGGCTGATCAACCTACAGACAGGTGTCCTAACCAGCACTAAGGACACTACACTATGAGTCCACACAGTGCCCATTCCCTCTCTAGTGACCCCAGCCAAATTGAGAAATTTCAGGGAACTGACGGCTAACTCATGGGACGGAATAGACAAAACCTTGGCCATAACTCCATCTGAAGACTGAGACAGCCAAAGGTCCCATATCTGGGAGCCACCCAAATCAGCTTTGAGGAATCAGCCAGGGAAAATTAGCATCCAACCCTAAGCCACTCTTCCCCCAAGAGAGCTGACAGCAGGCCAACAGAGCTAACACAAAGACCCTGGGCTGAACCAGCACAGTCCCATATGAATGTGAACATATGTCCAGCTACTTGTTCTGGTCTCCAGGTGACCTTCACTCTGCACCTGCCTTGACAAATCAACAGAGGGGACTCAAGGCCAAAAGAAGGGTCTGTGCTTCACCCTGCCTTTAGGATAGTGAGAGGCCTAAAGAAGCAGTGAGACAACAAGTTTTGCCTCACCCCATATTCTCACGGAGAAGCCCAAAGCCTCAATGCCATTCAGTCTAGTCCAGGCCACCCCAAACTGTGACAGGACCAGCTATCCAAACCCTTCTTCATTATCTGAGCCCCAGTTCTCCTGACCTGATGCCAGGCAATGCTCTGCATTCCCCGGACCTTTAACTTTTCCCAATGGGATAGTGGAGTAGTCCCAAGGCTCAAGATCAAAGTAGATAAAGGTTTAAGGGGAACTTCTCTTACCTTCCTTACATCTGTCTCATTTTCTCCTGAGAACAAACAAGAGGAAACCTAAGGTACCATGAGTGCTCTCAGAATGGCAAAGGTAGAAGAGATGGCCTCGTCCAGCTCCCTTATTTGTTAGATGAGGAAACCTAAGGCTCAGAAAAGGCAAGTGACCCAACACCAGAGCCCGTATCTTTTATCTTCCAGCTTCAAGTTCAGCTCAGGGTTCTTTGTGTTGTACTGTGCTGTTCTCTGGAGATGAGGGCCTCATCTGCCCACCTCCAGGTAGGTACATATTTCCACAGACTCCACATACACCCTTACCCATATTCCTAGATGTGGGCATGTGCAAATACCTGAGTGGACACAGAAAGCTCCCACATGGAGAAATACACTTCTTTTTTTTTTAAAGTTTATTTATTTATTTATTTTGAGAGAAAGAGAGAAAGAGGGAGAGAAAGAATCCCAAGCAGGCTCTGCACTGTTAGCGCAGAGCCCAAAGTGGGGCTCAATCTCAGGACTATCACATCATGACCTGAGCAGAAATCAAGACTCAGATGCTTAACCAACTGAGCCACCCAGGATCTCCTGAAATACACTTTTTAAAACACAAATAGACATCCATTTACACCTGGGTGCACCCTCATACACACACAGACAGATCCCCATTAAATAGGTGTCACTCCCAAGAGACCTGGAGTGTGAGGCCAATCCCTATCCTTCCCCAATCACTGATTTTCATTGACCATACAACTAGTAATGGCTGGTATGCGTTTGCCTCAGCCTCCTGCTCCAACCAGGCCAGACCAGAGGAACTGCCTTCAGGTGGTATCTGCTATGGGACAAGTGACAAGAAAGAAGCCAGGAAAGGAGAAAACCTGAATTTACATCCTGGTCATGTGGCCTTGAGCAAGCTTCTTAGTCTCCATTTCAGCACCCATAAAACAGGGACAACAGCTCCCTCCTTGCTGAGTAGCTGTGAAGATGAAATGTAATAAGTGTGTAAAGCACCTAGCACAGAGACTGGCACCAAGTGGGGCTCAAAATGCTGCTGCTCTATTATAGATACTGACAGATGAGGTCTGCTTCCCAGAGTGGCAGCAGGGCAATGTGGGAAGGAGAAGGGAGGCAGGGCTGTGACTCCGGCCTTCAAACAAGTCTCTTTGTCCTTTCCTCTCCTTTTCTGTAACTCCTTCTGGGTTCCAGGGTCCAGAGAAGCAGTAACAATAACAACAACAACAAAACAAAATACAAAAAGAAAAAAATGAAACAAAACAAAAGCCTGGGAGAAGGCAGAGTAACTCATGGTTCCTTTACTTCTCTCAGACTTAACACTGAGTGTTAACGGGTCAACCTCTCCCTCGCCTCGCCTCTCTCCCCAACTGCCCTCAGCTCTTCCACAGTATCTCTATGCCTCTACTTATTCCTGACATCCCCTCTGCTCGTCTGACTCTGTGGATTGGGAATTCTGGTGGATTCAAGAATGAGATCTAGTCCCTATTCTCAAGTGGCTCGTGGTCCTGCACAAGGACAGACCAGGCCACACAAAATAACCAAGAGGTGTGGACCTTGGGCTACTCTGGGCCCTAGAAACTAGCCCAAGGGTTAGAGTATAGGCTCTAGGGGTGCCCGGGTGGCTCAGTCAATTAAACATCCAACTTCAGCTCAGGTCATGATCTCATGGTTCCTGAGTTCAAGCCCCACGTCGGGCTCTGTGTTGACAACTTAGAGCCTGGAGCCTGCTTTGGATTCTGTGTCTCCCCCTCTCTCTGCTCCTCCTTTGCTCTTTCTCTCTCTCTCTCTCTCTCTCTCTCTCTCTCTCTCAAAAATAAATAAACATTAAAAAAATATAAAAAAAGAGAGTACCGGCTCTATAGTCAGGATGCCTACGCTTAAATCCAAGCCCCAAACAGACCCAGGAGAGCTCACACACTCTCTTGTTCTCAGAATTCACCTCCTCAAGGACACAAGAGAAAGACAGAGGAAGGCCCACGGTGGGACCAGGAGAAAGAGGCAGCCTCACTTGACAGGGTGCAGACTCTGAGCAGCAATCAGCAAGAGGCAGACAGATCACGCAGCGGGCCTTGTTGCAAAGACCTGCCATGAAGGACACTGCAAGCATTCCAGAGTAGAGGTCGACTTGAAGCAGTGGCAGGGAACTTCACTGAGGACCCCAGCTGCCATGAGCTGAATGCTTCATCTGCTCCATTTCCCCTTGTGGCCACTCTTACCGGGGATGCAGAACAAGGTGGGCTAGCTCCCTGGCCAAGAGTGTGCTAGGTTACCCACCCACACACCAAGTGTCAGCACTTTTCTAAAAGCTTTACAAACATGACCTAATGGATTCTTCACATTTGCAATTTGCCACGTTTTGCCGTAAGGATGTGGAGGTCTTCTGGCACAGCAGTGTTGGACTGCCCAGCGCCAAAAATGCTACAAGGCATGGTGCCCTCTTTCCCTCCCTGCTATCCTGGGCCCATAGGTTCTTTCTTCCCTCACATGGACACGAACATGGCAGTTTTCTGGAGTGACTGCCCCATTCTTAGAAGGCGGCTTAGGCTGTCTCCATCTAGACATCGGGCAATGGTACCTTACTGTGCTAGCTTGCTCTCATTTCTCTGGGAGAAGGCATACACACGGTGGGCCCACATCAGTAGCTTAAAAAACCTGAAAACTACGGTACACAGTTCTCCAATCCAGCAAGCTGCCACACCCCTCCCAGCCTTTGTTTATACTGCTCCCTCCGCCTGGAGTGCCCTTCCCACCCTGTCTCCTGAAAACTTTCACCGCCCAAGTCAAATGTTTCAGTGAAATCTTTGTTGACTTTCTCTCCTACACCCCAGAGGAGATACACCTCCCTCCTCTGCACTGGAGGCAACAAGAGCAATAAGAGCACTGTATCTGGAGTCTACTGCCTAGACTCGGGTACCTGTTCCATCACTCACTAGCTGCTGAACCTTGTGAAAGGTACTTTACCTGTCTGTATGTCAGTTTCCTCATCTGTAAGATGCTAATAATACTACTTATCTCACAGAACTGAGAATTAGTGAGTGACTTCATATAAAGCATTTAGAGCAGTTACTACTTCATTATTATTAATTATCTCTACTGTACAAAGGAGGAAACCAAGGTTCTGAAAAAGCAAGTAGCTTGTCTAAGGTCATACAGAGCCAAGAACTGTCTGAAGGTAAGTGTGACTTTGCCCTCCACTGGACAGCAGCCATGCTGATGGCAGCTGGAGTCAAGAACATGAGATAGTCAACTCTGCTCACTACCTTCACACTAAGGGTAAGCTAGTCCACAGACGGCATGAGGCTCTTCCTCGCTGGTGCTCACGCAAATTCTGCCGGGGGAGCCTCTTTTTCCTAGCTCCTACACACAAAGTCTTCTATATCTACCTTGCACTCCTCTCTCCTTCACCCCTATAGCCTAGTCACATCAGTCCTGGTGGTCAGTAGGAGGACAGGGGAAGAGCAGAGGCCCAAGACAACTCTAAGAATGGGTACTGTTTTTCCTCTTCTACAAAGAATGATACTGAAGTTGAAAGAAGTAACTTTCCCAAAACCCCACAGCCAGTTAAATGCAGTCAAGATTCTAAATCATGCCTCCTGGACTCCAGAGTCTACATTCTGTGTGTCAGGTATTAGTCAGATCTTTTGTAGGTTCAGAGAGGTTAAGGAGTTTGCTCCAGGTCACACAGCTAGTTGGTAGCAATGTTAGAAGTTTGAGCCAGACTCGTCTGGTTCTAAAGTTCTCTCTCTTGCATTAACGGTCTCCAGCCTATGAGCTACATCCCCAGGGGCCGGAGTACACACCAAGCACCACCTGAAGACTAAGTGAAGGGCATAGCTCACATATAGCCATACCACTAATTTACGCAGGTTTATGCAGATAGTGTTGTAATTAACAAAATACAAATCCACTTGAAAGCCAACCAAATTCACTGTAGCTTTTTTATTATGTACTTCCCTTATCTTATCTCTAAACACCCAAACCCAAGTTCCACCAAGTGCTGAAGGGGGAAGGGAATGTCTGTGAAGTTTTCTGACATAACTAAGAGCTCCATGTACTCTGCCTGCCTACCTCCCTAAGAGCTCTCCAAAACCACAAGTAGGCACCTTTCTTAAGGTACTTTCCTGATCCTTAGTTACAAATGCACAGTAGAGAAGTGTCTTTGTGTGGAATAATTGTCCAAAGGTCATTAGCAGTAACAGGAGGCACAATACCCCAGGACTTGTGACACATGAATGTTAAGAACCCATGCCATCTCTAGCAAAGAGGGCTCAAGTCCTGAGCTATGAAAGGAAGGAGTCAGGTTAGTGGGTTTCTGTCTTTCCAATCCTGGCCTCCAACTCCTTCACTGCCCACCTGCCTAAGATATATGGTCTGGGGAAAAGAATACTCCTAGTAGGGTTCAAATCCTAGCTTTACCTCTTCCTGGCTACGTGCCCTTGGGCGAGTTACTTAACTTCCTTAAGCCTATTTGTTTGAGAAATCTGGCAGGGGAATAGGCATCTGGACTCTGGAGCGCATTAGTCCAGCCCTGCATTCAGTGTGAGTTCAGTTAGTTCTTGTTGATACCTAGTATGTACCAAGTCCAGTGCTGAGTACTCAAAATACAGAGATAGATGCCATGTAGACCCCAAAGAGTTCACTCTAGCAGGAAATACAAACATGGAAGCAGATAATTACAAGTGGATGTGATACACTCATTATAAAAAGTACTGAAACCATACAAAGGTGATTGACTATTTCTACCAGGGGTGGGAGAACGTCAGAGAAGCCTTCACAGAAGAGGGTTTTGAAGGATGAACAGGAGTTTTCCCAACACACCAAAAAAAGGGGGGGAAGGCAATGTAAGCAAAGGCAACAGAATGAGCAAAGGGAAGCGAAACAGTCCCTCTGAAGAGTATACTGGAAGAATGGCAAGAAGTTTGATATGGCCAGAATGTTAGAGGGACAGGAGATACAAAGATAGGGATGCTGCAGTGAGATACTTCATCCAGGGCCTTGGGTACTTTGCTCAAGAGAAGGGATGGGCCACAGCCTTCCATACCTACCCACTTGGCTCCAGTGCTCTTCCTGTCAAAACAAGCACACTGCAATCCCACCCTTTCCTGTGCCTTTGATTTAAGAGTTCCTCTCCTGGCCCTGACAGTAAGGCATTTCTGTCCCACAGATTATAACTCACTCTGGGCTATTATTCAGCTCCCCAGCCCTGGCCCTGCTGCAGTTAGTCCAAACATAATATCCTTCATGCATATATTATCTGTCTCCCTATTATCTGGAATCATTTCGGAATTAAATTTCAGTCCTGCAATATTGGCTTCAGGAGCGGCGCGCTTTATGGGCTAGTCAAAGGTTAGAATACCAATCAAAATAACAGTGCCGATGCAGCGAGACATTTTAATATTCCAAAACCCGGTAATTGTAAAAGGACATAATATTTTTTCCCTGATTACCCCAAAGGCAACACATGTTAACAAGGCGAGGGAAGGAGTGAAAGAAATTTCAGAGTTCAGACAGCTGTAAGACATATTTAAAGGAAAAGCCAGGCAGGGCACTACACCATGGGGGGCAGGGAGATAAGAAAGGAGACATTCTCTCTAGCTCCAGCTGCCCCTGATTCCAAATACAGCACTATTCCCCCTGCTACCCTAACTATATCCCAAGAGCTCATTCCCAAGGGCAGATGTTGCAGAGGGCAGGAAGAAAGGAGAAAGAGTTCAGGATGTGAAGTCTTGAGGCCTGGGTTCTAGTTTTGGCTCTACAATCCATGTGCCTCTAGCCCCCAAGACCAGCCCCTCCGGGACCTGAGCATCAAATCCAGCAGCAAGCACTCCAGGCTGCTCTCCCACTCACCTCTCTTTGTCCCATGCTTGTGTCCTCACCTCTCCCTCATTTATACCTGGTGCTCTGTGTCCTGTCCTCTGTACACATATTTCTTCCCAAAGACAGCTAGAGGCCCTGATCTACCTGGCTGAGAGGGGGCTCTCCCACTAGGATAGCGGCCCATAATTGTCCCATGGACAATGCTCTGTACTTTGGATGATGCCAAAGACCTGGCCATGGTCTGTCTGCTTCTGACCATTACTGGTCCGGAAGCATGTGTCTTGTTATAGCCCTCTCGCCCTCCAAAATAAAAACAAACACCTTGTAGGGACTCCAGACCTCCACACCCCTCTCTTGGTTTTCGGGGGTTTTCTGTTCTTGTTTTTTGCAAATTAGCTTCTGAATAGCCCCAATGGAGGGGTTCTGCAGCTGGCACCATGTAGCCACCATTCCATAAAGAGTCCTAGCCTCTGTCAAGCTGCCTATAACTTGACCAGCTTTATCCCCTTGACTCCAAAATAGTGACCTGACCAACAGACTTTCAGATCTGTTCACTCCTGATGGCTTCCCAGCTGACTGAGCCCACTCGCTGGAGCCTCCAATCTGCATCATCCCGACCCGCTGACCTGCCTATGGCCCCCAGCAAAGAACTTCATTAAGGCCAAGAATTTATTCCTCCATAAGCCCTTAATTTATTACTGCACTGATTGGGACTCTGAATGCTCCAAGGTCAGGAAAAGTCGCACTCAATCGTAGACACCAACCTTCCCTTCAGCAGTTTTTCCTGCTGTCTGCTCTCAGGGGAGGGGGGTGGGGGAGACAGAAAGGCTTCTTGGAGGAATGCTTCTCCTTTTTGGAGGGATCCAAGAAGGTCTCCTCCTCCTTATTCTCTCTTTCACAGCTGGTCCCCACCCCATCCTCTTCAGAGCACCCAGAAATTACAACCAGGTAGATAGCACAGATGGCAGAGGAAAAGTAGAGCAGCAAGCACCATACCTGGTATATCCGGGTCTGTTAAATTCTAGGTGACCCCTCCCTACAACTTCTGAGCATGACTGGCTGAGCCCTGTCTGCCAGGACTGACTCAGAATCCTCCTAAGACTGTCTGCCTGCTTTCCCAAAAGCCCACCTGAACAGGCCCGGGGGGAATTCCAGACCAAATGTGACTGTATATGCATGCACTTGCGTGGTTTGGTCTGAATGCGCATGAACTATATATGTATACGTGGAGGCATATATTTGTATATATACTTATCCCTATGTGTCCATGCATATGCAGTGAGAATGTACACATTATGCGTGCATGTGTGCATACACATACTCACTTCCTTATGGAAGTCTCATCTGAGTTATCCATTTCTTGACCTCTTATTTGCACTAACATTTTCCTCCACCCAATCTTAGCTACTCACTCCCACGGGCACACCTTGGAACCTGCCAACACCAAGAACTGCCCCATCTCTGAAATCACCAATTCAGATAGCCTACTCTAATCATAATCTCTTATCTTTCCATGTGGCATGCTCGACTACACCTGATACACCTTTCCTCGTCGTCGTACAGGGACCCAGCTACTTTTTCCATATCCGTCAGGCCCCCTGCTATTTTCTCTTTCCTCGGCATCCAGCTGAGATATCATAGTTCATCCTGGCAGTATCTTCAACAACTCCTTTGTTCCTTTCATCACACTTCTTGGGAAAGTCTCCACCCCGGATGAATCTAAATGTATGCTCTCGGCATCCCTACAGACAGGCAGCGGAGCTCTGCTAAAGAAAAGTCCTACAACTGAACGGAGTGGTTCCACTAGGAATTAATGCCATCAACCTAGATGGGACTCTCAACACTGCCTAGAAATCCTACTATACTTCTCAAGTCGGCTCACACTTCTTTCCTTTACTAAAACTACAGCAATCCTTCTGACTTTCTACAAACCTTCCCAGTCCTCTGTTATTAGTTACCAGCAAATGACTCATCTACTTCACAGAGAAAAATAAAAGCCATCAGATGGGAACTACTTCAACTTGCCATCAAATCTGCCAACCTTCTGCATCTACCGCATCCATCTTCTCCTTCCCCCTCACAAGACAAGGGGGTCCTTCCTCCTGCAGACAGCCAGTTTCCATACCATCGTTTTCTCCATCCCATCTTCTCTCAACATCTCTCACTCCTGTATTTTCAAACTTTCCTCTCTAAGAGTGCCTACAAACAAGCACATGTCTCCCATCTTAAAACGTGCCACCTGCCTCAACCCCACACTTGCCCCCTCATGGTGCTTGTCCTTTCTCTCTCCTTCAAAGCCACATTTCTAAAAAGGTTAAAATTTCTCTGTCACCTCATTTACTCCCCAATTCACTCCAATTTGGCTCCTGTCCCTCTTACACCATCAAGCGTTTTCACCAAGGTCACCAAGGTCCTTGTGTCTCAGTCTGGTGCTTGTATTTCAGTCTTTCTGTTATGCGGCTCTCTGAGAGATGCCCAGTCCCCTTGTCCTGAAAACTCTTTCTTTCTGTGGTTTCTGTGGCACCACACTCTCCTGGTCTACCTCTTCTCTATCACTCTTTACTCTCTCCTTTTTACCCTGTTTACTCTCCTTAGCACAAAGAGTCAAGCAAAACTAAATTTAAGTTCTACCTCTGCCATGTCGTGGGACACGGAGCAAGTTTCATCAACACTACGTGCCTGTTTTCTCAACCTTAAACGTGAAAAATAGAGATATGCAAATAACAGATAATCATTTCAACAAGTAATCAGTATAAAAATTAATGAACTGTTGTGTATTTAAGTGTGCAATTGACACTTACAATACATCTCAATTCAAATGCTAAATCATCATCAGAAATACTAGATCTGTATTTAGATTTTAAACAGTTAACAGCTGAAAACGTAAGTTCACCAACCCAGGTTGTTCTAAATATACTTCAAAGTACTTCAAGAAAGTGTAGTTACATTTAAGTTAATGAAACTGAAATAAAATGAAAAATGTGGCAATTATACCGGACAATACAGGTCTAGCACACAAGATGCGATCAATAAACAAGAACTTTTACCACTGCTATCGGTGACCACTCCTTCTTCTCTATGTCTGATTCTTCCTCCTCTATCTATCAAGTGTAGGTATCTCTCAGTGCTCATTCTTGGCTTTTCTCTCTTCTCACCCTCTATACTCCACTCCCATGGCTTCAATGATCACTCATCCACCAAGAGATCCCCTGAATCTGTACCTCTTAGCCAGACCTTATCCCTGAATCCCATATCTTTATATTCAACTACCTCCTCAACAGCTTCACAAGAATGTCTGAAAAGCATCTAAACTCTGCATGTCCCAATTCATCTTCTCTTTTAATCTATAAACTTCTCCTTCTTCCATGACATCAGTACATTCATTCCAATTCATCCAGTTCCTCAAATCATAAACCTTAGAGTCACTGTGGTTTCCTCCTCCATCATCAACCTTCACAGCCAATCAATCACCATTTTGTATCTACTGTATAGTCAGTTTTGCTATAATACTGGTTTTGAAAGAGCAAATTCACTCCAATGCAATGTATTAGTAAACAGTTGAGCATAATGCAAATTTTGCATTTGTTTATGTGTGATTTTGTCCATAAGCTATAAAGATAAACACAGGAAAGTATACCCACCTAAAGAGAGCTGTGTAAGAATATGCAAAATATACACATGCTTACACTTCAAACAGATAGCAGCTTCCTAGATTGCCACATGTATTATACACTGCATCCATCTGGCTACAACTTTCCAACTGATTCCAGAGAACTCTCTTTCCACCACTTCATAATAACTCCCAAGTTGCAACCTTTCTCACGCCCACTGCCAAGCAAACCTCAGGGTTTTTTCAAGGTAGAGTGCCATATTTATTGTAGTATTTATGTATTTCTTAACCATTTAACATGTGTAAAATTATGCTACCATTTTTTTTAGATTCCTATCTTTTTCATATGTCACTGATGAAGTTTCTGAGTATTATGCTCCTAACCCCATTTTTATTGCAACTTTTTCTTACAACTTTTCATAGCATGGTGATTCTTAAAAAGGTCTATGTTGCACTATAGCAGAACTGACTATACCATTTAACACTGTAAAATCAATCCATGTCTCTACATTTCCACTGCTGTAAGTTTAATCCCAATAATTATCAACTTTCACCTGGACTATATAGCAATGGTCTAATTCTGTGGTTCTCAACTAGCGGACAGTGCCTCCCCATTCCCACCCCTGTCTAGGCCCCTGGAAATGTATGTGTACATGGCAGGGAGGGAATGTTTTTGGTTATCACAATGACTTGGTGAAAGGCACTACTAGCATTCAGTGAACTGGGGGAACAGAGATGCTACAAGTTCAGCAATGTTGCCCATACAATGATTTGCCATCCTAACATGCCAACTATAACCCCATTAAGAGAAACCAGTACTGATCCCCCCGTATCAACTCTTAGCGCTCTCTATACTGTATCCAGAAAGAGCTTTTTCAAAATGCAAATCAGATGATACCTTTCTTATGTTTAGTGTCCTTTAATAGTTTCCCATTACCCTAAGGATAAGGATCAAAATCTAAAGTGTGACCTACAAGCCCCTGCCTCCTCCTCTAGTTTCATCCCATGCAACTCTCCTCTCTTCCTCACACTCACTATGCTCCAGACTCTCATTCATTCAACAAATAATGACTAAACATCTACTGTGTGCCAGGAACTTTTCAAAGTGATGAGGACAGGGGTGCCTGAGTGGCTCAGTCGGTTAAGCATCCGACTCCTGACTTCAGCTCAGGTCATGATCTCACAGTTTGTGGGTTCGAGCCCTATGTTGGGCACTGTGCTGATAGCACAGAGCCTGTTGGGATTCTCTCTCTGACCCACCACCATTGCGTGCACTCTCTCTCTCTCTCTCAAAATAAATAAATAAACATTAAAAAAAGTGATCAGGAGGGGCGCCTGGGTGGCGCAGTCGGTTAAGCGTCCGACTTCAGCCAGGTCACGATCTCGCAGTCCGGGAGTTGGAGCCCCGCGTCGGGCTCTGGGCTGATGGCTCAGAGCCTGGAGCCTGTTTCCGATTCTGTGTCTCCCTCTCTCTCTGCCCCTCCCCCGTTCATGCTCTGTCTCTCTCTGTCCCAAAAATAAATAAATGTTGAAAAAAAGTGATCAGGACAGAACAGTGAACAGAGGAGACAAAAATTCTCCATTCTCATGGCACTTACATTCTAGTCCCATGACGCTGCCAGGCTTCTCCTTATCTCAGGGCCTTGCCACATGCTTAGCTAATTCCTACTCATCCTTCAGATCTCAGCTGAGACACCCTTCCTCAGGAAACCATTCTCTGACTGTGACCCCCTAAATCAGGCCCCCTTATCAAATGATAACACGATTCAGGACTTACAACACAATTAGAATTATTTAATATCCATCTTTTCTGTTACACCTCCAGGCCTGGTACAGTACCTAGAACACAGAGGGCACTCAAGAATATGTGTTTACTGATGAAGATGGGTATGTTTATATATACATATGCATGTGTCTTAATGCTTTATGAATAGGAATGTATAAGTGTATCTGTACCTGTGTATATTGCCATGTATGGCTGAAGGTGACTATGTGAATATATATACACACCCATTTGTATGAATGGAAACATACATACAATTTTGGGTATGCCTGCTTGGGTATATTCATTCACATGAGTAAACATGTGTATGTTTATGCATGCGTGCATGCGTGTGTGTGTATGTGTGTGTGTATTCTTCTGGCTCCTCAGTGACAGCTATGACCTCCTGGAGGGAGCTGGGAGCAGGGCCCCAAGTCTTCTCTAAGCTGACAGTTCAATAAGAGTATAAGATCATTCAATGACACTCCAAATGTCAGCAAACATTGGCTTGCTCCACTCTGCTACAGGGGAAGTAGGTGGAGGAGGGAGATGTGGAAACCTGGCTGCTGAAAAACTGTTCTTTCCTGATGCAATGCACACCATTTCTGGACAGGAGAGGCCTTCGGAAATGGGGATAGTGAATTCAGTCCCAAAGTATACTTTCCCAAAGGCTTAGCTAGCGCCACATCTCTCCTAAAGGAAATGTAGCCCAGACTCACTGGGCAAGTCTTGGTGACCAAGACCGTCCTTACTTTTTCCATGAGCAAAGTTCCACTATTGGAGTTAAGCCGGAGAGGGGAAGGAAGGAAAGTAGGGAGGAAAGAGTAAGATCAAGTACAGGAGAGGACCCTGTAGACAGCCAGGGCCTGGGTCACACAGGGGGAAAGAAAGCATAGAATAATACACTGCACAGTGCCCATGCAACCCTGGCAATCCCCTCTCTGGTTTACTCTTATTGTTACTCTTTTTAAGGGAGCAGGAATCTTTGTGTGGCCTGTACTAACTCATGTAGTATAAAGGTCAGACCTACAGCCTCTCTGTCCTGAATGGCTGCTCACAAGGACTGGCCCAGAGTTTGTAATTAAGTCATCTTTCCTGCTGGATCCTGTGGCACAGCTGGAACATGATATGGCTAGAGGACTGAGAAGAAGGGGTTAGACCCCTCTACTGCCACTCTCCTCATGCCACTCTTATTTTTCCTAGACCTGCTCAGTTGACCTACCAAGAAGCAATCACAAGGCCAACTGGGAATGGAGTCCAGTTTCCACTTGTACCCATTTCCCCCCTCTATGGCTCAGCACAGTCTGGCAGAGAACCAAGTGGAACAGGCTCAGGACAGCCTGCCTCCAACCCCAGCAGCATCAAGGTGGCCCTGAGTGGCAATGTTAACACACGGGTCGGCTGTTTTCCTGCCTCTCTGCCAAGGAACCTGGAGGCAGGGAGCTATCCAGACACCAAAAAGTCTAGTGAACTTCACAGAGCAATTGTTCAGGTCAGCGCCTGCCTCGCCTGGCCGGGCCTTCACATTGCATTTGCTGAGGCCAGCAAGCAGCCTCAGATGCACTCTGACAGCTGGCATGCTATCTTCAGGAGCACAGGCCTAGCCACACCTTCATGCATAGCCCGCCAAGCCCTGCATGAGAGGGCCTCTGTGGAGCCAGCTCTCAAAGATCAGTCAGTCAGCCAGCAACTATTCACTGAGCACATACTCTGTACCCACCACTGACCTGGCTACTGCAGACACAGAAAGGAGCCAGCCTCAGTCTCTACGCTCCAGATGGACATGTCTACAAGGAAACATATTTGGACTCAGTTTCAACACTCAAAGATCACAGGTATCCAAAGGGTCAAGGAGTCTCAAGATAAAAGACTGACTGCTGAGCTTCCCACAAGAGGTGATACCTGAGCTGAATCTTCAAGAAGAGGGAATGTGCCCAATGAAAATGACTAGGGGGCACTTCAGACAAAGATAAGGCCACAGGCCAAGACCTGAAGGTAGGACAGAGCCTGGTCCCCTCAGCCAAAGATGGAAGTTAGTAAGTAGCTGCTGCTCAGGCCCAAGAGAGATCAGCTGGAGAGGTGGGTAAGTGTCAAAATACAAACAAGCCAAGGACCAGGTGTGAAGGACCTGAGTACCAGGGGAAAGCAAAGGAGTTCACAATGTTGCCACAAAGAATGGCTGCCCTGAGACCTATGGAACTAAGTCCAAGGTCATTCTCTTCTACTGTTCCTCCACATGCTCACTTAGCTCCAGCCCATACACACACCAAAAGAATGCTGTTCCTCCTGCTGGAAAGTCTTCTCTTCAGACCCATATTCCACCTTCCTTGAACACCCAGTTCAAGACCCAAATCCTGACAATACCTAGTTTTACCCTTCACTGGCTTCTCTCTTCTCTAAGGCCCCCTGGGAGCCACTACTCTGATCTCTGGTGTGTTCTCTCTTCTCTGATTTCCTGGGAGTCACTAAGCTAACTAGCAACATGGGGTCCCTGAGGCGTTCAGGGCTGTTGTCCTTACATCAGAAGGATTTATGGGTGTGAGTTTCCCTAGTGGACTGGGCCTCCTGGAGAAAGGATGCCAACAGAGCAGAGATCTTGGGAGTCTATTCCTGTACCTTCTTTCTTCTGCTTACCTAGTGTAGCACACACTAGGAAAGTAGTTTTCTGGGTAATTCAACCTCTGCCAGGCCCCAACTTCATAGCTACACAGGGTTTCTCCCAGCCCACAGCCCCAGCACCCACTCCCCAGATACTTGGTGTTGTATTAGTGTCAGTCTCCTTCCTCAAATTCAAAGGGAACTGGGCTCTATTGTGCACAGTCCTTCTCACATGACCAAGGTTCTGCCGGGGCTAGGCAGGACCACAGCCAGCCTGAACCAACTCTACCTCCCAACCACATGGAGATACCAGGGCCACTCAGGAGGGTCAGAGACCACACTCATGACCACATCAAATAAGTATACTTTCCCAAAGGCTTAGCTAGTGCCACATCTCTCCTAAAGGAAATGTAGCTCATCTCAGTGATTTAGTTTTGAGCAAGAATCTGGAAAATTCCCTTCACTGGGACTTCTCTGCATACCTGGATGACACCACATAGGGCAGTATCATACTCTACCCCTCGGCCTGGTCCCCAAGGAACTCCCCACTCCCAGAAAGGGCCACAACCTTACAGTGCATATTAACTAGGGAAGAGGAAGGAAGGACGTTGAGAAAAGAGAAGAACAGAAAGAAAAGGAAAGCGATGACAACAAAAAGAGAAGAATAGAGATGTGTAAAGAAAGCAAGAGGGGACAGGATCTGATGCACAGGAAACCCAGAGGAAGCACCAGAGTGGGGCTCAGACACAGTACCTTTTTCAGATTAATCCACTGCTTGAAGTAGTCCGCCACTGGCAAGCCCAAGTACTGGCACTGACCTGGGAGCCTACAAGAAAGGGAAAAGAGAACAAGTTGGGCACACCCATTGTCCCAGGCATGGAGTCTGAATCTAGGAGATGCAAATAGACCTCAGAAGGCTACCCCATTAGTCACGGGTCCTACCCTGCTCAAGAAAGGCTCCCCACCTCTAGCACCCTAGACACTGGGCTCCAGATCTAAATGTGAAAACTTGGGAGACTCTATACAAAATACAAGCAGCTACTATTTTCTGATGGCCTACAATATGCTAAGGATCTTACTTACAGTTTCACATGATTCTTCAGAACGACGTTATGAGGTAGTTATTGTTGCCTACATTTTACAGATGAGAAAATGAGATTCAGAGGGGTTACCTAAGGTCCCAAAGCTAAAAAATGACAGTGCCAAGAAACGAACCCAGGTCTGTCTCACCCCAAAGCCTATGTTCTTTCCAATGCACCAGTGTGTAGCTGTTTTGTTACAACAGAGAGGCAGGGATATAAGACAAGAGGAGAGAGAAAAGGAACACGTGGAGCTGGCTAGACAGGGGCTTCAGTTCACCCTTAAGTCTCTAGCAATAGGCTTTCTGCAGATAGAGCAAACCATGCAAAAGGATAAGAGCTCAGAATTTAAACCAAGAGCCTGTTATTTTTTCTTTAAATTATAATTTATAAATGGTCTTTCCCTCTAGATATAATGTTTACCCACATAAATCCATTCAACCATTTACTGATGTTTAATAATAAACAGGCACTTAAAGCTCAAAAAGTTAAGACTTAGCCACTGCCTATAAGGGGCTCACAATTTGTTCAATGGAATGGACAATAAAAGAAATAGACTAAACAGCCTTAAGTTGGAGCACTAGGGTACATGAAAAGATGGAGGAAGATACCAAAAATATTAGCTGGGAAAGATCACAGAACTTTCTTGCTAAGCTTGGCCATAGGCAATAGAGAGGCTCTGAATAGTTGTGATTTACATAGATTTTTCTGGGGCCAGCAAAAACAATACACTAAAAAAGCTGGGTAGTAACTCAGAGACTAGACAACAGCTGTAGAGGTAACAAGCAAGGAACAGATAGAAGAGACGTAAAGGAGGCCTTGGCCATCAAGTGGGATGCAAGGCCCAATGAGAAGTGGTAGAGCCCAATTCAAAGGCTTATGGCTTGGCTGGTTTCATTCTACTCAGAATCAGACACAAAGAACGAGGCAGGGGCATAGAGAGGATATCTGACACCCAGAGCAGACCAGTATTTAATCATCATTTTTATTACTGTTTTTAAATTCTCTGCCTAAATCACAGTGACTGCTTACTACTTCACCTCCAAATACCACAGAAGGAGGCACAAGTTTGGAAATGCAGTTTTACATACATGCATGGCACATGGCAAGCACTCAATATCTACTGAGTTCAAAGTGTTTAGGAAACATGTGGCAGTAGGATGACATCTAAAGGGGCAGCTGGATATCCACTTTGAGGAGAGGTCTGGATTGGAGATATAAATTGCTGAATCATTAATGTAATTTAAGTGAAATTAAAGCCATGAGAGTAGATGAGAGAGCAGGGAAGAGTATGGTGGGAGATGGCCCAGATTAATGTCTCATAAGTTCTACTGAGCTAAAATGGAAATCAAGACCATTGTCACACACATGGAACCCACTACACGCAGCAGCCAGCTCTAATTTTGGACTCCCTCAATTCTAAAATTTTTTAATGTTTGTTTATTTTTGAGAGAGAGAGAGAGAGACCAAACATGAGTGGGGGACGGTCAGAGAGAGAGGGAGACACAGAATTTGAAGCAGGCTCCAGGCTCTGAACTGTCAGCACAGAGCCTGATGCGGGGCTTGAATTCACAGACCACGAGATCATGACCCAAGCCGAAGTCGGATGCCCAACTGACTGAGCCACCCAGGTGCCCCAGCAAGGTTTTTTGAAAGATGAAAGATAGCCTTAGGAGCTAAAATGTGGTTGCCTAAGGAGAACTATATTGTTTGGATAACTTTCTAATTTCCTTCAATTTTTCTTTTGTGTTCTTGTTATTATCTTTTTATTTGTGAAAATGCTTGCTGAGCTCAGCTATTTTTGAAAAATCACATTAAGGCCTGTGAGTGAAGGGGGCAACCAGAAGCAGCAGAATCTGCAAAGGAACAGGTCAAGAGGTCTGGCCAGGAAAAAGCAAGAATCGGGCCACCTATCATATTCACCCTTAGCCATTCCCAGTGTCCCCATTCTTTTAGATGACATGGATCAGGAGTCCTATTGGCTGGGCTAGCCCTGGCAGCAGGGTGAGGAGGCTCCCTCTTCAGCAAGATTTCAAAGGTAGACATTTCTACCCAGGTAGGAAGGGTCTAGCACAGTAGGATCTTGCCTGATCTTCTAGGGGGAGGATCTGTACCAGAGGGGCTACATCTAAGACAGACTAGACAGACTGTCAGGCTGGATAGTCAGCCTCAGATATGGCTCAGCAGCAACCCTGAGTGCTATCTGTATCCCATGGCTGACTGAAGCAGAGGAGGATGGGACTATAATTCTCACCCAGGCTCTAGTCACTTGCAGATACACATAAAGTTTGCAGACTCACAGGCATTCAGGTTGTTGAGTCCTCCAGTCTGTGGGTGGTCCTAGCCCTGTGACTCCAGGACATGAGCAGTAGAAATGTAGCAGGTCCAGGCCCATCTTCACAGAGCCACAGAGCCATATGCCAGAACTTGAAATTCCAGATGGGAGTTTCACGGGAAGACAGCTACACATTTCTAAGACAGAACCCTACCCAGCTTAGAGAACACCAAGAGAAACCCTGTGAGAAAGGTAGGTCAGAGTAGTAGCCATCTCCTACATAAAATAGGAAACTAATGTCCAAAGAAGAAAAGGATTTGCTCGATCACACAACAAGCCAAGGGAGAACTAGAAATGGGATCTCAGCCTTCTGACTGTACAAGGCATCAGTCATGCACATGCGCTCAGAGTTCTTTACAGTCCCTGGAAAGGCAAGGTTTGGGGCTTTAGAGAGGCAGACAGCATGGTGGTTACTGCTCAAGGTCACACCTGGGTCCAAGGTTCTTAGGAGCCTAAGGCTAGGATCAGTGGGTACCAGTGGGTACATGGTTCCACTAATTTGGAAAGTAAAAGGGCAAAAGTCCCCCTGGCACAAAGGGTCTGAATACTGAGTTCCCACCAGATACTGATCCCAGGAAAAGAGCCACTGGCAGTGGGCCCTGGACTAGCCTGCGGGCATGAACGTGCAGGCAGGTTTATGGTGCCCAGGTCTCCATGCAGCTGGAATCACTGGGCACAGAGCTCCTCAACTGCCCAAACATCATCTGGCCATGCTTATTACTGTTGCCCAATGAAATTTTATGCACCGAGTCCACAGGTGTGATTTCCCCTTCTTTATGAGGGTCGGAATGACATCACCGATGGCCAATAGAAAAGAGCCAATTATGTCCAGGCCATAAAAAGGAATGAGATTTTTTCAACCAAATCAAAACTTCCTTCAGCTTCACGAACGTAAGGGGCCCCCTTTAAGGAAGGGCCCCCAGCCCTGCCGTGGGCTCTAAACTGAGGGATATAATCAGTTTCCAAGTACTATTAGACCTAGGGCTAGAGAGGGGCTCCGTCTTCAGTATTCACCATGTGACACTGCTCTCATCACACTGGGCCCCTAGGGTCATCAAAACAGAACATCAAACCCTCCTCAAAGATGCCTGACTAGCTCTTTGCTACTCCATCCAGGCAGGAGTTAGAAAAGATGGGGTATTTCTCAAGTTCCCTTCCTACTCCTTCTAAATAACAAAAAAGAAAGCAGAGAGCCTTCCTCCACTTAGAAAGAAAAGAGTGTGGGAGGAAGAGGGGTGCAGGAAAATCCCCCCCCCCAACAAAAGCATAGGGCACAAAGCATAAGGAACCCGGCCCTCCCTACCCACCCCTCATCCAGCCCCACCACCTGCAGCCCAGTGCTTGGGCTGGGCCCAGACAGCCCTGATGGCAAACAGGTGTGACCAGCTCGGCGCCAGCCAAGGCAGGGGACTAGCTCATTAAGGGAACACCACCCTCGCTAATGGGTAGAGGCAGGATGAAGCCATTGTGAACAGGAGCTCAGCTTTGAAGATTAGCTGGAGCAGAGCTGGGGGGCTCTACTAGAACTGCTAGGCTTGAGTTGAGGAGGCCAGCAGCATCCACGGAGGTCTGAGCGACAGACTGACAGACACCATCAGCCAGGAGCAGCAGGAGTGCAGGCACCAGTGCTGGCAAAGGTTATGCACACTCTTCCTTCTGTGCTTTTCTCTCTCTGTAAATCTTAGGGGCAACTCCAAATCAGGGAGATATATGTCACTCTCAGTTTTAGCACACTCGAGCCCTTAAAGAGCAGGAGGCCAGCTGAATCTGGAGCCCTATGTGATCCCTTTCTGCCTCTCTGTGAAAGCCATGAGACCTGGATCTTGAAGTGATGTAGGCTGTCAATCCTGGTGTCCAAAAACTTGAGGATGCACATACAGTTCACCTGCAAGGGCGAACTATTTTGTCCCATCTGATATGTAGAAAAAGGAGAGTACTGAGGAGCAAAGGAAAGAGTAGGGAGAAAGGTTCGGTCTTCTTCAAAGTCACAGTTGCACCATGGAGGGATAGAAGGCCCAGTCTGGGGAAGAAGTAGGCCAACAGACCCAGCCAATCAGCCAGATGTATGCTCCTGCCAAAGGGACACCTATGAGGGGCAGTGGGGCTCATGGCCATGTTGGGTTTCTATGCTTGCCCATTCTGAAACGAACACGCGTGCACAATGTTGTTGCTGGCTGTCCTGTGTTTCAGAACTACCAGGTTTCCTAGACCTCAGGAAAGGTCCCATTCCCACTGGGTCCCAGCCTGGGAGGTGCACCTAGTCAGAGACTCCACAGCCAGTGTGATGAGTCTGCACCCAGCACCAGCAGACTATCCCAGCCAAGGCAGCACTTGGCTGGGGACACAGCTCTTTGTCTCTCCTGTTTCCGTTCCCCCCACCAGAGGAGATAAACAGACCCTGGGTGATAAACGGCCCGCCTTTCAAGATCACTTTTCCTCAAGTTGAGGAGAGTAGCTAGTGATGGATGGGCTGGAATTTGGTTATCGGGAAGGGCTGTCAGCCAGAGGTGCCTATCTCCTCCCCCACTACGCAGGGCATCATTACACTGTGGCATCGAGGTAAAATATGAGCAAGGGGAGGGAAGGAAGAAAGAAGGGAAGGCTGGGCTTCCACACGGAGCAAATTGAGCTACAATGAGAGCGGGTGTAAGGCTGGGACGTTAGTTATCTGCCGCGACACCTTTATCTCTGCGCAAATTGGTCCTTCCTCCCCCACCACATCCTCTTGTACAAACAGAGGCAGGCACAATGTGTCACCACTGCAATAGCGTGGCAATTTAACCCGAATTAGTGAGGGGGTCAAGCTAGGAAATAGGGGTTTCTCATTTCAACAGGTTCCTTAGTCTCTGCTGTGAACCACCACACTGGGGGGAGGAGGGTGGACAGAAAGCAGACTCATAATTGAATTCACTCACTTGGCCACCGCTGATGTATAAAAAATTAATGCTCAAGCCTCCTACTTATTAAAGCTGGCTAGTTTCTGTCTCACCTGCAAGATGCACCATGGCAGAAGACACGGCCTGGGCCACCCCCGGCAGGCTGAGCCCTCAGTGCTTTCAGGCAATGCAGGGATCAGCAAGGTCAGGAAGGGAGACAAAGGTGCTGCCTGAGACAGCAGCCCCACGCCAGCAACCCCTCCTAGAAGCCTACAGGATAGAGTGTAGGGTGGGGTTAAGGATGGAGGCCAGGGGGAGGGGTTGTAGAAGGTGATCACATTAGAGATGATCCTGGTCAGTTCAAGAATACACTTCAGTCTACAGATAGAAGCAGCATTCTGGCTTTACTCTCTACCCTGAGATGTCCAGGGTTTTTAGAGGGGTGTCCAGTAACCCCTCTCTGCCACCCAGACAGGCAGACAGACACACACACACAGTTGTGCTGAAACTGAGGAAGCCAATGGCAGCACTGATGACAATGACAAGGCTAAAAAAGCCAGGTGTAGAGGAGTCAGGCCCATTCCCCAATGGCTCCCCCACTGCAGACCCCGGAGCTAGAAGGGCCCTGATGGTGGAGGGGAGAGGGAGAGTACAGTAGAACCCCCATACAGCACACAGCTCTGCTGCACTAAGAGACAACTTGGTCAAGTGCCCATGTGTCCTTGGGCAAGTTACGTCACCTCCGTGCCCTGCTCTGTGAAGGTTGCAGGAGCCAGCCAAGGGAAACATATTCATACATAAACACTCACAGAAGGGATTCTGGCTAAAAGGAGATCAGCTGTGACCAATGCTGCAACAGCCTTTGGAGAGGCTTCCAGGCCACCTGCCTTGAGAAGACAGTGCCTTAGGCATGAAAAATATACTGGAGAAGCTTTGCTGGGGATGACACAGAAAGGGGAAGTTCCAAAAACACTCATCAACTACAGAAAATGAATTCCAAGAAGCTTTGGGGTAAGAAGAGTTGTGCATGGAAGAGGCACTTGGGATTCATTCTCCAAATCTAAAGCGCACAAATAGGGAGCAAAAGTCAAGGCCCCAGTCTAGACACAAAATGGGAAAACTTTCTACCTCAATTGCCAACACATACTTTGGGTATCACTGAGACTCAGGACCCTCAGGGGCAGAGGCCAATCAAACCTGATTCCTAGACTCAGGGAGCTTCCAAGGCCACCCAGAAGATAATCACAGCATGAAACATAATGATCACTCCAGGAGAGAAGACTAAGAAAGGGCCATCCCATTTCTGGTGATGGGAAAGCACTGCTGGGGAGCACTTACGCTCTGCTTCGGTCCCCTCTGCTTGAACACACACACACACACACACACACACACACACACACACACTCTATCCCTCCATTCTTCTCTGCCTGCCCACAACCCTGAGAGAGTGCCGACTTCTCAGCCCATTTTGCTCCCACACTTGCCCCCATCCTCTGGGACAGCTGCAGGTTACAATTCCAACCACAGACTTCAGAAAGATGATACACTTGCTGGAGCCTGCAAAGGGTCAGGAGAGAGTACTGTTTGAAATACCAGCGTGACAGCTGGCTCCTTGTCTGTCTCTTCCTCCCCCACTCCCCTCCCCAAACTTGTCATGGTACAAGAAGTCTATAAGCAGCCCATCAGCTTTAAATATCAGTGTGCGTGAAGCAGGAGCACGAGAGCGAGGGAGCGGGAAGCAGACAGCAAGTGCCTCTGTCGCCACTGCCTGTCAGGGAACACTAATGAATTTCACCACCAGCAGCCATGCTTCAGATGGGGTGGGGGGTGGTGGTGGTGGGGGTAGGGAGTTTTCTAGGGAGAACCTTACAGTATTAAAATATCTTTTCCCAAAGCCCTGTTAATAAATGTCATTGCAGAGCTGAGAACTACGGCCCACAGCTAGGACTTCAAGGCAAGGGAGGGGTTGGGACAAGCCCTAAGGTCCTCCCATCAGAAGGAGAGTGCAAGTGTGAGGCTGGAGGGGGCCCCCTCTGAGCCCTGCAATTGGGAGGGTGACCGCTATGACCCATGCTCATCTCATAAAGGCCATGGGCTGCCTAGCTGAGACGACCAGGACCAGAAGGAAAGGCCTCTGATGAGGGGAGATCACCAGCTGTGCCTTCTGGGCCAGACTTAAGTCCACCCCACTTCCCACCAACTTCAGCCATCTCACTTCACAGGGAGGCCCACAGGCAAGGGGCTCCAGGCCATCCTTCCAGATCTAGGGCGAGAGCGGTGGTGAGGAAACTCTGACACCAGTCTAAAAGGAAGTACTTCCCCACAGGTGGCAGGAGTCAGAGCTTATCGTAATCTCCGTTGTACAGATGAGAACATGGAGGTAGAGTAGGAATGTGACTTTCCCAAATCCTACAACTAGTAAGTAGTGGAGTCAGGATTGGAACCCAAGTCTCTTAATTCTAAACACCATGCAGCTTCTCTGAGGAAGGGCTGATCACTTCACTGTCTCCTGTGTGTCCTCTACTGTCAGGCCCTGCCCCTCCCCTCCATTCTCTCCCACTGGTACACACACACCTCTGGTCTGGCATAGGCCACAGCTGCCATGTAGCACAGGGCTGGGCTCCAGGCCAGGGTGAACCCAGCCTGGCAGAGAAAGCCCTGGGAATGAGCCAGGCCATCACCTGGGAGTCTCCACAGCTCAGAGGGCATGGTTGCAGGCATAAGCTTTCCCTGGGGTACCCTCTGCACAGCTCTGATCAGCAGTGTCTGATCTGGCAGCGACCTGCTGTGCAGGGGGCAAATGACATTTAATTTCCTCTTGGTTTCCCTATGGTACAGACGAAAGGCCGTCACCTGCGTCTGGGTCTGGCGGCACAGCTGGAAGTGTTCCCAGACATGCTGCTCTGGAGAGTTCCCAAACAGAAACCAGAATACAGGCAGAGCAGAGGGATGCCCCATAGGCCAGGCTGCCAGTCCTCCCTGAGAGAACCAACCTCAAATCCCCATTGCCGAGCAGTTGCTCAAAGCCTCTGAAAGGTACTGATATGTAAACAGCACTTCCCTGCTCCACTGCTTGCTGGCCCACTCGCCAACCATTTGTCCCCCACAGAGCCCACAAAAATGGCCACAAGAAGCACACCAGGTGTCCTGATCACCTGGTGCCACAAACACCCTGTGGAACAGTAGAATATGCACTTTTCCAATGCTGCAAATAGTTTAGGAAGTCAAATACCTTCTATCTCCCCAGACCCCCTCCAGTGAAACAATAAGACAAGCATCTCTCCGGAGTCTCCCCAATGACAATTTGTCCAAGGAAAGGGCACAGTGCCCCACCTGTGGTGACTGTGGCAAGTGTCGGAGCTGCCACCAGGACCTGGCTAGAGCTCTCTCCCAGAGGGAATGGCAGAGGCAGCAGCAGGGATTAGGGTAGGGGGAGAGGGGAGCTGCTGACAAGAGGTTCTCAGGGCACTTTGGTCAGTGTCTCAGCTGATGAGCTATTCTCTGTTTTGGCCAAGGAAATCAAGACCTCCTTAGCAATTTGAGCTGTTTCCAAGATAGCTCACTCATCCCCCCAATTATAGTCTCCACCTGGCCTATGGCCATCTTGACCCTTTGCCTGAGCTGCCTTTGTGTGGCCTACGATGCCCTCTGGAGGCTCCACAGAGAGGCATCCTGCAAGCGGTCAGGTTCTGGGATGTAGACTGCTCTCTGCTCCAGTATACTCAAGGACACAACTGTTCCCCTTACCCTGTCTGTGACAGATCTCCTCTGCCCTGATCCCAGCTCCCTTGACTCCTTCAAGACATGTACGCACTTGGCCTACACAAAGTCACCCTTCTGGGTAGGCATTAGAACAGGCTAGTGGTTTTTAAACTGAGCTCAGTGGGGTTCTAGGATTCTAGAAGGGACATCAGGCTACTTTGAGGACTGGGGGAACAGGAGGAAGAATGACAGGGCCTCACCCCAGCTTCAACCAGAGCAGCTCAACCCTTATATACTTTGTAATATTGGGCTTTCTTTAGTATTTTTTAAAACAAAATTTCCTGCTAAAAAATACTCCCCATTCAGTCTCTCTACTATGCTCCTCTGGGGTCTCATGGCATTTGTTTTGTATCTTCTCTGTAGCCTTCTCAGACTCCACCTTACTCAGCCTGTAGTTAGTTATGCACGTGCTGCTCTTTTTTGTCCTGATCACCTGGTGCTCCTTACAGTCCCGAGCATAGGACTTCCTGGCCCAGAGCAGCTCTCAACAGGGGCTAACTTTAGGCTACTGCTGGAATACCAGCACTTCCAGCATACACAGTGGTCAGCACCTTCGATGGCAGTTTCCATAAGAATCCCCTGGAAGAGAAGAGTTGCAGTGAAGCATAACTGACGTTTACAAGAAGGTCCTAGTGAAGACATGTGGCATATGCCACTCTTAAGTCACCAAATGAAGTACACCTGCTACCATCATCAATCACTTAAATCGACCTCCAAGGGACCAAAGAGACTTTTCCATCTGGCCAATCTCTGGGCAAAATGCAGATATTCCAACAGGAACTATCACTCATTAGAAGTTTCCAAACCCTGCACGTAAGACCATCCATGGCAACACAAGATGATGCTCATCAGATGAGTACTCAAGGGTCTGTTGCCTTGCAGAAGAGTCACCAGTCCCACAATTCTGCTCAAAGGACTCAAAATGGGTGCAGCTCCTCAGCCCCATAAACCAAGCCCACTGCCTGGCTTCCTTCTCCAGCCAGCTCTGGGGAAGGAGCAAAAGGGAGGCAGGGGTCTGTGCTCCTCCTAGCTAAAGCCACTTGTTAGTAGGCCCCAGATTCCTTTATCCCCAGGGAAAGGAAGGTAGCAATGAGCCCTATCCCTCCCCACCCTCCCCACCCCCAGTATGCCTCCCAACAGGGCCAGGGAAGAGAGCCATTAGTGTGTGCCTCAGCAGACAATGGGGAGGAGAAGTCTCCAGAGCAAAGGACAACTGCAGCAATTAGAATGCAGGGAGGTTCAGAAGCTATTTAACTGGGTGACCCCTGAGGTCGCTGCATCTGACTCCCATCCCTGGATAAATATTGTATGAGAGGGGAGGGGGGAGGGTGAGGGAGCCCTCAGAGTGCTGCTCCTCCTTCCACTCCATTCCCCACCCCACACGGGCTGCCTCCAGCCACACACACCAGGAACATTATTTACAGCCCTGACAGTCAGAGCAATCACTCTGCTAACCAAGAGGGAATGGACAAAGTCGACTTACCAAAAATTGACTATGGCAATTGAAGAAGAAACCAGAGCTGTGGGGGAGGGGAGCTGAGCCAACACTGAGATGCAAGGCTCCCCCCACATTCTGGGCCTAGCTGAAGCAAATATTTCCCATCACCCCAAAACTACTAGTAGGTGAAACTGGTCCCAACTGGCAGAGTAAATCAGGAACGGTGCATCTCTCCACCTTTTGGGGGCTCCATGATCAAAAAACTCCTGGATCTCATCACTACCCAGGTGTTCCTTAGCAAAGATGGGAGTCCTAGCTACCTGCCCAGAGGAAGTGGGACTAGCCACATGTCACTTAGCCAGCTGGTTCCTCAAGCCACAAGCAGGAGAGTCAGCCATAGCAGAAAGGGGTCAGGCTGAGGGAAGAAGAGGAGAGCGTCTGAGTGCAGGCTGCGTCTCGGCCCCCACATGTGCCGCTCCTCCAGTCCTGCTCTAATGCACCCTGACATGCCTCTGAAGACAGAGAGCTGTTTGCAGTCAGCACCGTGATTTGTTAGTAATTATTTCCATGGTGTCACATTGCTGTCACTCTGTTAACAAAGAGACAGGCTGCCTCGGGCTGCCTGCAAGAAAGAATCGCAGAGAAAAAGGCCTGTCAGGCTCCCGGGATTCTCTGGGCTGGCTGGCTTTCTTCCCCAAACCAAAATCCTTGCAGGCTTTGGAAGAAACAGTTTTACAGAACTATCAAGTCTGAGTATGTCACCCTTTAGCCAGGGACACTGAAAATTTATCCCACCCACTCACAGCCATCCTTCCCGAGCTCTACTGAGCTAAGCCCCCAAAGTCCATAGATCATTCAGGCATGGGCCACTACGCCAGCTGCAGCCCTGAGTTCTCCAGCCCTCACCTTCCAAGACCGCTGCTTCCTGACTCCTCTTCCTCACTGGGGTGTTTGCAGCCTCTCATGTGCTCTTAGGAGTCTAACATAGGAAACCTATTTCAGACCAAACT
This sequence comes from Prionailurus bengalensis, assembly GCF_016509475.1. Taxonomy (NCBI): domain Eukaryota; kingdom Metazoa; phylum Chordata; class Mammalia; order Carnivora; family Felidae; genus Prionailurus; species Prionailurus bengalensis. The sequence goes on from NC_057345.1 coordinate 34,828,778, forward strand.
GAAGCAGCCACCCCGCTGGCACAGATGGTGGTCAAAGAGAATATGGTGGCAGGGCATCTTCTCTTCTTGAATCTGCCAACCGCAGTTCAGGGCCAAAGCTGCTCAGGTGTGGATGCCCCTGTAGTCTCTCGATGCCTGTGCACCTGTGAGGAGATCATCACAGACTGCTCCGTCGTTCCCAGTGCCCGGATTGGTACAACATCCACTGTGGTTTGCTTTAGCACAAAGTAATGTCTCCATTACCGTGGCTGGGAGTGAGAGGACAGATTGGCAATGAGGACAAAACAGAGGTCACTCACCTTACAGGCACGGAAAGTTGGAGATTAATTCTCTCCTCTCATGGAGGGAATCAGACTCCTGGATAGTGGAAGGGAAGCACCAATATCGAGACACCCTTTCATTGCCAAGCAGCAGCAGCAGCAGCAAGAGAGGGACACTAAAGCCCATAAGCCTACAGAGGCCTTGTCAATGTGGCAAGGGCCACTGGCACCCAGTTCCTGCAGAATCCCACAGGACAGAGGAGCCTGGACAAAACCAAGATTCTTCTGGCATCAGGGTCCAAGGGCCAGAGGGCAGTGCTGGCTGCATGAACTGGAATGTAAACTCCATGAAGGCAGGAGGTTTTAGAAGTTTTATCTCTTTGTTCACTGCTATGTCCTCAATACCTAGAATAGTGTGAGACACACGGTGGGTATTCAATCAACATCTGCTGAAAATATAATTAAATGGGTCGGTATGGCTCAAAGGCCACTTCCACAGGCCTGGGGCCAGACTCTCCCTATCACAGGAGTTCAGAGAAAAGGGAAGCCAGTGCAGGTTCCAGAAGAGACAGGTAGACCACATATCCAAAGGACTGGAATTAGGTTTTAAAGGATGAGGGAGATTCTCATATCAGACTGAACATTTACATACTCATTTGACAAACATGTACCGGAGAGGTAAAGAAAAACTGTAGTCCAACAAAAGGAGAAGAGATAAAGCACAGTATGGAAATACAATGGAAAACTATACAGCAATGAAAAGGCCAACTACTAATATACACAACAACCATGGAGGACTCTCTCATATGTCATGTTGAGCAAAGGAAGGCAGACATAAAAGAGTACATTTTGTATGGTTCTACGTATCAAAAGTCCAGAACAGGCAAAGTGAACCAAAAGTAATAGAAGTCAGAACAGTGGTCATCTGGTAGGCAGAGGGCATTACTGACTGAGAAGGGACACAAAACGTTTTCTAGGATGATGGAAAAGGTTCTTGATCTTGATCTGGGTGGTGGCTGCACACGTGCATGCTTGTATAAAAATATATGAAGCTATACACTTCACATCTGTATACTTTATGTACCCTAACATGCCTACTTCATACCTTGGCTTCTAAAAAAAATAGAAAAAAAAAAGTTGGGTCTCAAGAGTCACACAAAGAGGTTTTTAAAAAAAAAAAAAAAAAAACCACAAAACTATCTCACCCAAAGTAAAATATTTTCCAGGAGCAAACTCCTTCTCCTTGGAGTTCAGGGGACAAGCCCTCCAATCTTCAGTCCCTATCTGCCAGAGGACAGAGGAGCCCAAATAAGTGGCCAAGGCCTGGGAAAGTCCAGAAATGTTCAAAACACAAAGGAGTGCAGACTGAGTCCCAGGTCTAGGAAGCAGTGACAGCCTTTATTCTGTACCAGGTGAACTGTGGGGAAGCAGAGATGGAACATATGGTTAGGCCATGCCACCAGCTCATTCTGAGGCCCTCTGAAGCAGCCTGTCAGATTGTGCCATAGAATCAGACTTCCAGAGACGGTCCTGAAGAGCCATAGGACCAATTTGTCTTCCTGACAAGCTAGACAGACATTGGCTGAGCTACCCCAACTCTGGGCTATGCAAAGGTCTCAGTGCCTACAGCCCCTCCTGCCAGCAAAGAGGAGACAATAAGACCCTCACAGAGGGTCAAGGGGAGTATAAGAGTATAACTCCAGGGGCTACTACTTAGGCAGCAACACTTGCCTCACAATGAAGCAGTAAAGAGACATCCATCTAGTCAGTGGCTCTATAGCAGGCCAAAACATGAGACTCCCACCACTGCCATAAACATCTCAAAGCCTGATCAGTTACTACACAAACGTCTTGATCTTTTATCGGGATTTTAACGAAGCAAAACTTCCATTCCAGGAGTTCCAAAAATCACTAAAGTGCTTTAGACTCTGTTACCTTCCTAGTGGATGAGGAGATGAGGCCAACATTAGAGCCCCCCATTCAGGCTCAAAAGTACCCAGAATGTGGAACACCAGAGGCTCTGCCTGCCAAGGAGGGACTGTACTTACTGATCCGATAACAGAGCTTCTCCCCAGTGCCCCCCCAGGTCCAAAGTCCTTCCACAGCAGACCAACTACCCCAAACCCAGGCTCCAAGGCAAGGACACAAGCTGAGTTGTCTGCTGACCTGCGGCTCCAGGACCACAAGCAGAAGAGAGGAAAAGGGATGCAGGCAGGGACCTAGGAGTCCCCATGGACTCCACAGAAACCTGTTCTTGCTCTAGGGTCTGCCCACAGGAAATGGATTATCCCACCAGGCCCATACTCAGGAGCCCTTTACCACTAGTGCCAGGCCCCAGGACATGTGTCGGAAGGAACTCTCAGGTCTCTGTGAGGAGGCTGGCCCCAGAGACCTGCGAGCTCTGGGGGGAGGCGGGGCACCCCTCGCTCCTCAGAGCCCAAGAACTCTCGGCCCAAGGAGCTGTCAGGCTAACGAGGCTACCCCACCGCCACTCCATCTGAGCGTGGCAGCCTGCACCGCACGACTGGCTTCAGGTGGCTCTTCTTTAATTAATGGCATCCCAGGCTCTGCAGGGAGCTTCACCCTACAATGAATGGCCCTCTCTCATTAGAGGCAGGCCTGCCATGATGTATTCAGGGCGAGGGCCAGGATTCATTTCCCTGTCTGTGGGTTGGGGATGGGAGGGAGGGGAGAGGCAGCAGGGAGAGATTTATATCGAGTGACTTGGATTAGCTGCAGCTGAAACATGACCCCATCAACTCAAGCTGCCTTCTTGGGGCTAACCCGATGCACCTCTGCTGACGAGAGGGCTCTAGGGAAGCTGAAGGGAGGGCAGAAGGTCTGGTTCTTGTTCTCTCTGGGCTTAGGCTACAGCTCAAAGGCCCAGAATTCCTATACAACCTCCAGAATCCCCTCCCCACCTGCCACACACACTCAGTGTGCACTGGCAGCCTGGTCTGGACTCTGAGCCAATCTTGCCCACCGAGAGCCTCTTCCTGGCCAGGAAGCTGACCCACTGTCCTCCAAGCTATAGGACTGACCATGGCTGGCAGCTGGCTTTCGTCACTACTTTCTTTGGGAAATACCCTCCCTCCCTACCTCAGAGAAGGAGTGCATATCATAGTAATGCCCCCATATCCGCTGTCTGGAGAGGACAGCACCCAAGTACATTCTGCCACAGAGCATCTCAGACCACAGACTACCCGGCGCTAGGGAAAAGGCAGGCATTAGTCTGACATGAAAACACCCTGTCAGCTATCACCTCACTATACTGAGTCATTAGACTGAACCCCTACCTCTACGGTGGGGAGATTCTGTGTAATACTACTTCTTCCCTCCACCTCCTCTTGAGGCCATCTCATAGGGATTACAAGACTGAACAGGGGAAACTGGGGTCTTTGGGCAAAAAGTTGTCTTAGAAAGAAAGCTGCTCTGGCACCCTGCTAGCCACACAGGTGATTTTAGGCCTGGGGGCTAGGTAGGATCAGGCTGGCAGCAAATAGCACACAGCCCTACAAACTCCCTCTGTAGACCCCAGTGAATTAGACATTCAGTTTTGCTTGTGCTTGGGATAAGAATCATACATCAGAGTCTATCTTCTATCCATCCTCAACCCTCTTAGAATGCCCAATTCACTAAGAGAGCTGGAGAGTCGGCCTTCACCTACCCCTGCCAGCCAATCAGAAGGCTGCTCTGCAGGCTTCCTGTGTTCCTATGAGGGCCAGGGCAGAATGCCTATCATGTGTACACACACCCACTCCATGTCATCCACGCTTCTCCCTGGCCCTTGTGGAAGAGCATTCATTTACCCTTCCTTCCCTACTCAGAAAGAGATGTAGCTCAGTTCCGCTTTGCTAAGCCCTATTTGGCAATGTGTCTAAACACATGCAAACTTAATTAGTTCAGGAGGGGAGCCCAAGCACTTGCAGTGACAGATAAAAGTATCGGGAAATGAGACAAGTCAGGACTGCCAGGGAGTTCTTAGTCAAGCCCCTTCCCCCAGCAGGCTGCTAATCAAAGGTGATACAGCTCAGAGCTGGGACCAAGTGGCACACCCATGGGCAAGGGCAAGGCTTTCATAAGCTTAGTGACATGATGAGATTCCCCCACGTGCTTCCAAACATACTATAGGATAGAGTATCCAAAATGATACTGGCAGTGGCTTCCTTAAAACAGATCTGAGGACTCATTCATTTGTAGCTCATCAAGGAGGCTCTCAGCCCCAAATCATCCTTCACCACACCTCCTGGCCAACTACGCCCGCATAGCAAAACAAACATAACAGTGCAGACCTCCACCAACACCAGATCAGGTACCAGCAGCCTAGGGTGTCAGAGAACATCTGCCACTCAGTGCAAACAAAGGAAAGAAAGGCATTCCCACCATATCACAAAGCCATGGGCCATGAAAGACAAAAGCAGATGGTCAGATGGCATAGTGGTTAAACACATGGTTTCTAGAGTCAGAATGCCTAGGTTCAAATCCCTGCCACAAACTTGTATGAGGCCTTGACAAATAACTTACCTCTCTGGGCTGCAGTTTCCTCATCATTTATTTAAGGGAAAAAAAAAAGGGTTATAAAAAGAATTTATTCCTTAAGATTGTGGTAGAATTAAATGAGATTGTGTAAATAGCAGAGCAGAACTCCTGGTATATAATAAGTGCTCAATAAATGCTGACTATCTTTATTATCTAATATAAAACTTCCAGAGCAATCCCAGCCCTCAGTCTTGGAAGGCACAAATCTCTCAGAGAAAGCCCTTCACCCTGCTCCTAAGACCAAACTCCTCCATGGCCCAGGCCTATGGGCCATCTTACCCAGTACCCACCATGGAGGGAGGACCCAACACCCACTACTGGCAGTGAGAAAATCCAGGAACAACTTGCATTAACAGCACAGTTCAACCCTTCACACTGCAGGAAGGCCCAAGATTTCTTCTTCTGTTCCATTCTCCCTGAATCTACCTTCCATTGATCCTCTGTCATTCTTCCTAAGTATGGATTCCATAGGCCCACTCCATTACTTAGCTGTCATTTATTCAACAAATATTTATTGAAATACTACATGTCAAATATTGTCCAAAGTTATAATGGTGCCCACAATCTAGTGAAAGATACAGATAAGTAGAATTTATACAATTCCATGTATAAGTAAATACATTCCAGAAACACATAGGAAAGCACCTAGAAAATGTCGTTAAGATGGATCCTAAGGGGGATGCCTGGTGGCTCAGTCGGTTAAGTGTCCAACTTCGGCTCAGGTCATGATCTCACAGTTCGTGGGTTTGAGCCCTGTGTTGGGCTCTGTGCTGACAGTTCAGAGCCTGGAGCCTGCTTTTGATTCTGTGTCTCCCTTTCTCTCTGTCCCTCCCCTGCTCACGCTCTCTCTCTCTCTGTCTTAAAAATAAATAAACATTAAAAAAAAATTTTTAAAGATGGATCCTAAGGAACTGGCTAGCTAGAGCATCTGACTGGGGTCAGGGAGATGAGGTTAGAGAAGTAAGCAAGAGCCTTGAGGCCTCAATAAACTGTGTGACTTTGCCGTAAGGGCAAGAGGAAGCCTTGAAGGTATTGCGTGGGGGTGTGACATAATTTGCTGCAATTAGGAGAATGGCACAAAAGAAGTAAAACTGGGGTCAGAAAGACTAGAGCACTTTTGTATTCCAAAAAGAATATGGTGACCTGAACTAGGGCAGTGGTAGCAGGGATGGAAAGAAGGCAATGACTTTGAGAAACCTCTGGCAAGAAGAATCAACAAGAGTTGGCAATTAACTGGTTGTGACTAGAGAAAAGGAATCAAGGATGAGTCTCGGGTTTCTGACAGAAATACCAGGTAGAGGTTCCAGTCACAACTTGAGAGCAAGTTGGAGGACTAGGTGTTGGGAGAAAAATGACACCTGAGCTTTAAGGGGACTGTGGGCACCTAGGTGGAGAAACAGAATCAGTAGCTGGATGTGAAAGCTTGGAGTTCAGATGGCAGATAAAGCAGATTGCTTTTCTCCAACAGGATCTCTGCTGCCATGTCAAAGCTGGAACCTACAGAGGCATTCCCTGCCTGGGTAGGCAGAGAAGACAGAAAATTGGTGAAAGAACACTAAACCCCATGAGGAGCTTCAAGAACCATGAGGTAAGGCAAAGGAAAGGTAGGTCAGGTAGGGGAGGCAAGCTGACCAAGGGTCGAAGCCATAACAAGTGTCATTTCTTAAACAAGTTGAGAAGGAAAATTAAATCCATGCCCACTAAATTAAAACCCACCTCAGCAGGATCTGTGACTACAGCATCAAAGCCCACAGAGTATCAACTCATCTGGCTTTGACAAAAGATGGACACAAAATGATTCTGTCGGGACGGGAGCAGATTTCTTTTCTCCAGTGGGATTTCCGCTGCCACTTCAGTTCCCATTTCTCAGTGCCTCACTAATCAGGCCCTTTCCAACAAAAGTGATGTGAAGCTGGTTGGGGGTGGGTGTTGGGAGAGAGGGAAGGGCAGCAATGAGAAGGAGCCATGGCTCCAGAAAACTAGAGTGGGAAATGAAAATATTTTCTGAATTCCTTAGACTTAGTTAAGTCTGAAAATGGATGTCAAAATAAGAAGTAAGCCACATACTAACAAGTTGCGGGTGTCAATTTAACACCACCCTTGTCAGGCTCATCAGCAGCCTTTACCAGGCGCATAAAAAGGTGATGGCTCTGACGAGAGCCATCTGACGAGAGGTTCCAGGAACACCGATAAGCTGTGCACTGTCACGCAGCACTACTTAGGTTTCCTCTCTGGCTGTTTTTATTTTGTTACACATTTAATTAAGAGCCTTCCCAGCAGTTATGCGGAGTCCTGCTTCTAAAAGGCAGCCACAAAGCTCTCCTCCCCCCAACTCCTGCCACCTGACATCTGCTTCCCTCTTGCATATTCTTTTTCAGAGCTTCACTGGCCTTTTCAATACAAACCCAAACCAGCTACCAAAGTCTCCGCAACCCATCTCTTTTAGAAGCAACATGGCCTTAGAGTTCAATTCTGTGTAGCTATGAATCTCTACCATTTTGGGCCTCAGTTGTAAATACTATTTTGTGTTTTGCCTCTATAAAAGGGAGATACCACCTTCCACCAGGGAAGATAGTTAGAAGGACTGAATGAGATATGGTACATGCTCATTAAAATTTGGTTTGTTTTCCTGTATGTTTGGATTCAATGACCCACTCCCTCTTCTTGATTACATCATTTTTTGTGAAGATTCAAAGCAGCCTCCTGAGACACCAAAATCTGTTCTGGGCCCACTGGGCTAAACTGGTGCTGCAGGCCAGAATGGGCCAAAGAAGACAACATCCTCTGAAATTCCCTCTTCTTCTTATGGAGAAACCAACTCCAAGCTTAGGAGGCCTGGCCAGATAGTCCCTGCACGCATGCACAGGGAAGTTTTCATATACACATGTATGCACGTGCCATTCACAGTTAATGCAGAACATTCTGAAATGAAATGTGGGTGCCTGGGATATGAACACACCAAAGAGTGAAAACCACTGGAAGAGTGGGAGTCCTGGGAGGTTATCTGGAGAAACTAGGCCTCTGGACTAGGCTACATGAGCCCCAGATGCTAGGTATCAGCCTGAACCTTGCCACCCCAAATAGCTTCTCTTGTGCTGCTGAAATCCACCTAAATCCCTCTCTGCTTCAAGTGCTCAGAGCTTTCCAAGATGCCATAAATAAGAACAATAGCCTTCCTCCTCCTCGCCTTCTCCATGGAACCCTCCCCTGATTCATATCTGTTTCCAGATCCAGCCTCCATAATTTCCCTGACACACGAGTGTCATCTGGGAGCACAAAGATCCTCTGGAGCTCTGGGAGTCATGTGCACACACCTAGACGTATGCGGTCAATGTGTGTACATGACCTAAAGGATATGGAGATGAGGTGTGTGGGTGTATATGTGATCTGGGCTTGTTCCTCTTCCTGCCTCACTTAGGGAGTTGGTGTCCTGTAGCAGTCTTGACATCCACCTGAATGTATAACTTCACCTCAATACCTAGCATCCAAAAGGCATAAAGAAGGAGCTTGGTAAGAGGATAATACCTAATTTGGTAGGAAATGTTACTCCAGAGCCACTATTCCCCACCCCCCACCAATACCCCACCCTATGCACAAAGCTTGTGTGCACACACGTACACACACATGCGCGCGCGCGCACACACACACACACACACACACACACACCCAGAATGCTTGCTATTGCCTTCGGTCACAAAGAACACAGAGGTATCGATTCTATCAATCCTCAGCAAACAGTGCCCCCACCACCTCCACCCTGCTTTAGCTCCCTGGGGGCTGTCTGAAGCCAGGTATCCATAAGGATAGACAAGAGGCAAAAGTGTCAACCCGGCAAAGGAACCAGTTCTGTCTTCTATAACCAGGGCAGGACCGAGAGACAAAGGAGAAAAAGCAGTGGGGACAAAGGAGGGACAAGGAGGCTGGGGACTTGGGGAGCTCCCTATAAGCAGCCCTCTCTCATTCCACCACTGGGCCCTCAGTTGAATCATCAGGGCTTTGTATTTCAGATAAAAGGGTAGGATGGCATAATGGCTAAGAGAAAGGACCCTGGAGTCAGGTTGCCTGGGTTTGAATCCTGGCTCTGTGTGTTCTTGGGTAAGTTACTTAACCACTCTGTGCCTTAATTTTCTTATCCATAAAACAGGAATAAAAGTACCAGCGTTTATTAATCAGTTACTATTTCTAAAGCACTAAGAGTAGTAAATGCTATATATTTGGTTTAAAAAAAAAAAAAGGATCTGGGGCATCTTGATGGCTCAGTCAGTTAAGCACCTAATTCTTGATTTCAGCTCAGGTCATGATCTCATGGTTGTGAGATTGAGCCCCACATTGGGCTCCATGCTGGGCCTAAGGTCTGCTTAAGATTCATTCTCTCTCTCTCTCTCTCAAAAAAAAAAAAAAAAAAGAAAGAAAAGAAAAAGAATCTTCTTTTAACCCCTTCCTCTCCTTTCCTTCCTTCCTTCCTTCCTTCCTTCCTTCCTTCCTTCCTTCCTTCCTTCCAGGACAATAAGTAACCCCACAACTGGAAGGGCTGTCCTGAGCAGTGGGACCTGGCAAAGGCCAGAACGCCCCGACAACAGCAATCCCAGTAGGGTCCTTGACTTGTCTACTATTCCTTGTTCCAGAGGCAGAAGGCAGGGCTCCCAGCCCTCTTCCCACCTTGGCAGCCCCCAAGATCCAGACACTCCCTAACTCAGCTGCCCTGCAGGCTTGGATGTGTAAGCCTGTGAAAGGAAGACCTGGCCCCACAGATTCCAAGCCCTGACAGCAAAGTAGTCCTTCTTGTACTCACATGACTTTCAAGTCCCAGTCTCCACAGGTGACAAAAATTGACTTGACGTTTGGATCTAAGAGGCCTTCCTTCGCCATCCACTCATCGACCCTCTGAAAAGTACACAACAAGAACAGATGAGATTTCCCTCTTTTTTTTCTTCCTGAGTCTGTGAAGAGCCACAACAGTGAAACGCAGATAAGCTGCTTGTAATCAGAGCAGGAAAAATCTGTAATCTTATCCAGCCATGGCTCTGCTCTCAGCCTTGGCTCAGGGCTGTGGGGGCACAGGGAGGACAATCCCTGCAGGAAGATCCACAAGCCCGAGTCAGGGGAGGAGGGAGTCTCTCCACTGTCCCACTGCCTGCCCCAGACAGGATAAGGACATATCCCAGTAGGCTGGTCCTCAAAAGCAGAGCCTAGCACAGACACAGGTTGCCCTGGGCCATGAGAACAGGCTGGAAAGAGGCCTCAAGGAGGGACTCCAATCCACAGGTTTCTTCATTCACTCACTCATTTCATCCTCCTACCAAACGTTTATTAACCACATTTATGAATTTGGTGATTCCCCCCAATGAAAGTAAAGTTAATCGTCACCGTGAGTCTAGCAAAAAAAGCTCCCTTGCTGGGCTGGAACCCCTTCTTGATCTCTGGGATTGCACTGCCTGCTTTAGTTACTAAAAGCTCATAAACTGGCCCCAGACTTCATGTTTCTCCTCTCCTGGTTGAGGATTCAAATTCAAATTCGGTGGACTCTATTGAAGGCTGAGCTCAATTCCTAGACAGAGATAAAAACTGTTCCTAAACATGCTATAAGTATTTCTTTCCCTTCATCCCTTTGATCAGTTTTATTATTTGCACTCACATTGCAAGTACAAACATTAAAATCAGTATATAATGAGAGAATTATCATAAAGAATTCATGAAATATTGCCTATTTTTCAGAAGATCCCAGGCATGGGGTGAGAGTATAGCAGATCACCATTGCTCCACTCACGCAGAAGGATTAGTTTTTAAAGGCAAAGAAGCTAGAAACATAGGATTGAAAGTCAGACACATCTGGGTTCTAACCCTGACTGTTCCATATCCTGGCTGTGTCACTGATGGGAAGTCATTTAAAAGTCATTTAATCTCTCTGAACTTCAGTTTCCTTCATCTATAAAACGAGGCAGATGACTAACCTTACAGGGTTGTTTTGAGAATTAAATGTAATAAGGTATTAAGTGCCTACCACAAAATAGACAGTACGCTGAGAAGGCAAGAAAGGCAGATCATCATAATACAATATAATAGATGCAACCATGGAGAAGTGAACAGAATGCTATAGGACCAAGAGGACGAAGTGGCTAGCTCTATCTTTTACAGGGTAAAGAGTCAGAAAGGAAGGCTTCACAAAGAAGACAACTGAACTTGGGATTCTGTGGTTGGGTTTGCTTGACAGGATGGAACACAGGAAAAGATGCTACAGGCAGAGGCAAAGGCACACGCACAATCATTTTGTATTTGAGAAGCAATTATGTGCTTAATGTCTGCCCTCCCCACCAGACTATAAGCACCATGAAGGCAGGGACTCTTATTTGTCTTATTCACAGTCTTAATCCCTAATCTACTGCAGTACCTTCTCATAAGATACCTACTGATTTACTGAAATATGAGTAGGGAATAGTGTGACCAATGTCTACAGTGTGTAGAAAGAAGGGACAGGAAATGAGGCTGGGGGCTAGGTTAAACCAGACTGTGAAGACTCCAGCAAGTAATGGAGAGTCCATGGAAATCTTGAAGTAAGATGACTTCTAGCAGGTATAGGCTGGCTCCCCAGACATCTCAGAGATCCTGGAGGCCTGGTCCACACTGACACAGTCTTTGAGTAGGGCCAAGGATCCTATGTGGTTCCACGGCTAGAGCAGTCCCACTCCCAGGAGGTCAGAGCTGCTCCCTGAGCCAGACTGTGCTGACCCTCTTCACAGTCTGTACACCAGAGAATCCCTCTCGGGCCAAGAGTCTCTGCAGCAAGCTACATTCTGGACCTTCCACTGCTGAATGGCTTGTCTCCCCAGCCACTATGGCCCACTTGCACAGATGAACATGCACACTTGTATACCCTTTCCCAAGACTTTACAGAAGAGGTAAGGCAAACCTGGAGCTCCCTATGTCAGCTAACCTTGCTCCAGCTCACTGGCCTTAAATCCCCAAGGGAAGTGCCCCATCTTCCAGGGGGGCTCTCCAATGCCCCAACTCCTGCACAGTGCTCTTAGATAAGAGCAAGACAGGACTGTCAGGAGCCAATGCTCAGCAAGACCAAGCCTTCCCCATGAGAAGCACTTAATACTCACAGGGGGTCCTTCAGAAGCTTAGGACGTAGGCCATTCACTCATGTGATAGATATTCAGTGAAAACATTCCACTGTGAGCCTGTCCAGGGAAGAGATACTACATTTGGAATAAATCTGCCCTTTTCCTTCCCCCTATGCTTGAATGGATAAAGAGCTAGAAGAACCACTGAGAAAACCCCCAATCAGCTGGGCTAGCCCTCCCAGCTACAGAAGGTCTAGCTTGAGTCCTACTTGGACCAAATTAGTCAGGCAAACATCTAGCTGGCCACCTGCTCAGGGACTTGGTTAGGACAAGAAGTTAGCTTTTTAGCTGTATGACCAACTCAGGGCTAATGGGACAAAGCAGAACCTATTCTAGTCTCCTTGCCAGAGACTCCCTATTCAGGCTGATGCCCGGAATCTTCCCTCTTTACCCACACAGTGTGCTGAAGTAGCTTCCTGGGTGAGACTCAGAATCCTCTGAGCACCCTGCTCCAGGCTGGCCTGGGGTTAGCAGGAGGAAGCCTCCTGAAGACCACAGGTCCCTGGCAACCAGCACCACTGAAGAAAAAAAATCCCGTAATTTCAACAGCCCTAGTTTGGTGCTGGCCTACAGCAGGCATCTTCCTTTTAGGATCCTGGCCAGAGACATTCCAAGAAAAAAAGCTGCCTGCTCTCTGGCCTCCATCACATGCTAGGCCCTGGCTGGGACATAGGAAAGGATGGATCCCCTTTTTCTCCTTGAATCCGGTCTTACAGGGTGCAATCCATGCTAAGGGGCCCCCTCAATCATAGGAGTTAATCTCTCCTGAAAAAAAGAGGGTCAGTGGGGCTGGGGGACACCTCAGAGCTCATCTTATCTTCTCCCAATGTATTGCAGGTACCCTAATGCTGACCCTACCCAGAGCTTGACCAGTCACAGAGCCTAGGCTTATACACTCCCAGGAACAGAGAGCACACCTGCCACTAGGTGAGCCTAAATCTGACTCCATCCTGAGGAGCCCCAGGAAATTCAGTCTGCATTTCTCTTTCCCATGGGGCAGAATCTCTTGGCTAAATAAAGAGATCTTCCTCCCTCTCCCTGCCACCATCCAACTTCCTCTAGGCTGCCTACCTCCAATGCAGGTGTGCCCTGCTATCCCCCCAACACTCTGCTTTCTCTTGTGCTTTGATAGGGGCTAAGCTTTGCGTTTATTGGTCTTAAAGATAAATAAAGCACCAAATGAGATCCACAGGCTTTTTCTCTTCTCCCCTCCCTCTAGAGAGGAGGGAGCGGGAGGGGGACCTTCTCCCTTGGTGAAAACCCCCAGGCCAGAAGGGGTGGGAGACTAGCTGAGGCCAAGCATAGCCCTTCTTTATTCCCTCAGGCTGGAGCACAAGAAGCAGCATCTTAACCTTTTCCAGCTCCCCGAGGAGAACATCCTAGAAGTGTGGTCTCTGCCAAGGGTTCTAAAGCCTTTAATTTGATTTCCCTCACATAGGCAATTGTTGTAATTATTCTGATTAGGAATCATTACCCAGTGCAGCCTCTGCACCCCTGACAGGCACAACGCATCCAGCGGCAAGCTGCAGTGGGGCAGGCGGGCCCAGCCGCACCTCCTGGAGGAGCTGACAGCAAACAAAAGCCATCGATGGGGAGTTCTGGGTGAGTTAATGAAGTGCTCACATGCCACAGGAAGCCCACACTAAAGCTAAACAAAAACACCTCCAGTCCCCAGGGCTAGTCCTGCAGTGCCACAGCTCAGCGCCCCCCTACTCCCTGACCCGCCCAGCACAGGCTGCCAATGCCGCCCAGCAGAGGGCCAGGGACCAGGAGGGGGTGGGGAGCCCTGTGAGGATCTCAGGGCAGCACTCGGACATCTTGCCAGTAACCCTGATGGGAACAGCTGGAGATGACAGATCAATGGTTCAATACTCTCAACAGCATGTCACTGATGTGACAGCAAATGTTATTCTAATCAAGCCATAATCATAGTCAAATTACACGGCTACATTCTCAGGAGGGGAGGGAGAGAAAGGCAGCAGGAAAGGGTCAGAGGTCAGGAATTAAAGGTCATTCAACCTACCTCCAGTACTTGCTGCAGGCTTGGCTGACCATCCACCATAGCTTGAATAATCCCGGTGAGCTGAAAGGAAAGAGAAATAGCCAATAGGTGGAACCGGAGGGCACAGGGTTTCAAAACTGGACTGGATCCTTTTCTTTCTGTTTTTCTCCTTCTACTGTAAAAGATTCTGGTGTGCACTGCTTTAGGCTCAGAATCTGACAGAAGCCTTGGGAATAAAGTCCCAGGATACAAGGTGAATTCCCCCTGCCCTGAGAGGGGGATACACACCTACATACTGACCACAGGGTGTGTTTCATACCCATTTCAGCTTTTACTTCGAAAAAAACCTGATTTTATGTATCTTTTGTATTCAATAGGCTCAATAACTCCCTACAAATTACAATCTAAAGTCAATTCACCTCCAAGCTTCACAGAAGTTCCCAGAGAACTTGGAGAATACTTGCACAGGACAGCCATACTTGGGTTCTGATGTCCAGCATTTCCCCTTGTAACATCAGTGAAGAGCCAGGGGAGCCCCACAGGCATCTACCCTTCACCCTAAATACCCGGGCCCTCAACACCAACTAGGCAAGTAAGAAATAGACACCTTTAACTTAATGCAGATGAAAAGGCCTAATGTATGAATCTGCTCTAGAGAATTTCTGACTCACGGGCCTATGCTACACCCAGGTCAGGCCTAGCTTCAAACAAGCTTGTTGCTTTGCATTGTTTGGAAGTGAAAATATCCCTCGGACACAGACTAGGACAGACTGCCTCAGGGATCTGAGGCAGGAGGCCCCTATCCATAGACTTGGATCCAGCAGGAAATCACCATGCCCAATGTGCCCCTGGCTACTTCCACAGAGAGCAGCATCTCAGGCTTGCTTGGGAACTTCTTTTTTTTTTTTTTTTTTTTTTGTAAGTGTTGGGGGGGGGATTAAACTCCAATTAAACTATAATTACATTTAATGAATATCAAATACCCAAATCACAGGAACCGCTGGCTCTAAGAGGGAAGGTTATTTTCTCGTAGCGACTTACATGGAATGGTAATACACACCTTTTAGGGAAGAAATTTTCATTTTAAGAACGCTGAGTTCCTCTAGGTGGGTTTCTGTAGTTCATCAAGTCATTATTAGGTGGTATTTTAAGGAAGTGTAAGGACACAGCCACTCTATTTTATATTCCAGAAACTGTTTTTATATTAATCTGTATTTTAATTGGGTAACAGCTGCTGCCTACAGACTTCCCATGGTCTAAAAGGAAAATAAATTAGAAAGATTAACTACACTGTTGTTTCGCAAGGCTTTAACCCACAGCATGCCCACCCGGCTGGCACCTCCACACCCTTTCCTTGCTTGGGAGACCAAAGAACTGCCCAGCAGAGGGAGGGCCTGAGCCAAAGAGAAGAAGAGTTGGTCTGCTGAGGGGTGGGAGTGGAGGTTTAGGGTGAGGAAGAGCTCTGGGTCAGCAGCTTTCATCTTAGAGTGCCAAGACTCCTCCATTTATTTAGTCAACAGCTATTCATGGACAGCCTACAATGTGCCAGACTCCATTCTAAGAACTAGGAATCCAGCCATGAGGAAAAACATGAAAACCCTGCCCTCATGGAATCTGTGTTCTTCTTGGCAGCCCCTCCTCTTCCCAGTCCAGCCAGCACCCAGAGCCACACATTCAGCAGGCAGTTGCCCTGTGTTTTGCCTCAGGCACACAGGGGCCAGAGCCCAGAGTAGGCTTGTTGCCAACTCCAGGTCCAACATCCAGATGACTGACTAGCACCCATGCATCCACTGCTCTTCTTTCTGGTCCAGCTTCTCTCCTGCTTGGTTCTTCCAGAGCCAAGTCATGTCCTCAAGCTTGGAGCTGGGACTTAGGGTCAGGACTATCCTGGAAAACCTACAGCCTTACTTACTTCTTGGAAAGCTCTGGGGTCTGTGTGCCAGTCTCATGTCCAGTCTGAGTCTTCTGGGACAAGGTTAGGTCTACGACTTCTGACTCCTACCAAGGGTCACTCAGATGAGGTGAATACTGAAGGGCTTCCAGAAGGACTCGCAGAAGAAACCAATGGGTACCCTTGCCAAGAGCCCTCCCTCCTTGGAAAATGGGACTTAGGTCAGCATCTATGTACTCTACAAGCACCTGCTCTGGGCCCAGGAAAATCACTAATGCGGAGAGAGAAAATCACTATACTCTAAAGGAAAACCAGGGCACTGCTCTCCAGGATCTCCTTCTATAGGCTAGGCCCGCCTCTTCAACCCTGGTGGTAGTGGGTAGGGCTCCAGGGTCCTGGGGCTTTCTCACACTCCTATCCAGTGGTCAGTAGTCCTAGAATCATCAGCCTGAGGGGGGCCTAGTGAGCTCAGCTCCCTCTCTACGTGTTTCTAGAGCACTTGTGGTTCAGCAAGACATGGCTTACAGCTGAATTCCTAAAGGGCATGAACTCACCCCCAGAGACACAGAGGCTTGAGCTATTGGTTCAGCTAGAGGCATCCTTCCAGGAGGAGGCCTCACTCCTCTGTATTAATGCTTCCAAGGATGGACTACATCTTATTAGCTCTACCAAGGCACTAGATGAAGAGACTGTGGAATTAGGAACATTAGTCCAAGCACCTGACAACCTATAAGACATCTCTAAGACCTACACGAGAAGCCATGAGGGAAAGAGCCAATTTAATAAAAATAAATATTGGAAAGTTCTACCTTAGGCATAACTTAAATCCTTCCTGCTGCAGTTTAAACCCAATCTCACTTGGGTTAAGATATATTTGTAAAAAGCTTTCACATCCTCACAATGAAAGGTACTAGAGCAAAGCCAAGTATTATTAAGCTGAGAACCAGGGCTCACAGGCTAAACAGAGCTCAGAGACCTTAACCACTTAAAGCTGGAGAGGTGAGAGGAAGAATTAATGTGTGCTCTGTGGCTCCTTTCACCGAGGGATTACAGATTAACTCCCGCTTCTCCAGACTCGGAAACCACAAGGCGAGGGCTTTTGACCCTGACTGATAACATGACTGGTTACTGAGATCCCCTACCCACACAAGGGCTTTGTCCAGGAACAAGCTGGCTTCATCATAAACACTGGCAACTACAGGAAGCAGCCCAGGCCACTCAGTGCCAATAGAATGTCAGCATCCAGCCTTTCTCCTTTCACAGTTTATCTCCAACACAATCGTATTCTGACACCAAGACAGTTTGTTGATTACATAAGCACTTGTCTCTGGTGTGCAATCTGATAATCAGACCCACTCTTTCTCCTCAGACAAAGAGACCAATAAATCTCAGCCTTTATAAGTACAGGTGCAAGACAAAGCCCTTTACTGGCATTTAGCAAAATGGGTATTTTTTCTAGTTTGTTTTTTTTTTTTTTTTTTTTTTCAAGACAATGACAACAACAACAAAAAAGACTACACATGGCCAGGGACTGTGCAGCAGCCCAGCTGCTAGAGGCAGAGATCTGATGAGCTGGAGCAGATTTTAGAGGTGGTAGGGAAAGGGCTTGGGAAGGAATGAAACATGTCTCATCCTGTCTCTATCAGAAATAAGTCTCCAGGCAGACTATCAACGGGTACTAAGAAAGAATCTCAAGCAGGCTAATAACATGTCCATTACACAGAGCAGTAAGAGTGTCTATATGTGGGCTACAGACCCACTCAAGGCAGAATGCCTCTTCCTGCCGAGCCTGTCTCTCCCCCCACACAAGCATGTGCTCATATGTGTACTCACGTGTCACAGGCATGCATGCATGCACACACACATGCACACAGACCAGGGTTCTTAAGAACTTCTTGTGCACAAGAGAAAATCCTACTAGAGGAACTGCTGAGGCACAATCCACAGGTTTTGAGTTGTTCCTCACACTTACTAAGGAAAAAATTCCCTCTGATTATGATGATCTCTATCTCTACCCCAAAGGCAGCTACTGCCATGCTGGATTAGGCCCCACAATGATGGCTCCCATCCTTTGTCCATGCCTCTCTCTACATTACAACTCCATTTGGTATGGAGACAGAGCAACATTTGGATGATCTGAGGTTTTCCAAAGAAGACTTCACTTACTCAAAAGAGAGTCAGCAATACAGTTACTTGGGGTCAGGGGTGGCAGGGAGAAAGGTGTGGCTGAATAGCTCTTTAATAATATTCATTCATTTAAGGAACATGTGTCAAGTGTTTACTTGGCACCAGGCCCTAATGATGGGACGGAGATGGATCAGATGTGGTTCTTGCCCTCAAGGAACTCACAATCTAGTGGGGAGACAGATAAGTATATACAGTTTAATGCATCTGATCAGCGCTTTGTGTAGTGGGATCAGCCAGGGGCTCAGGGGAGGCTCCCCAGAGAAGGTGACCCTGAGCAAAGTCCTAGAGGACAAGAAGGGGGGTGGGTGGAGAGTGGGAGCAGCATACAGGCAGGAGGAGCATCATGTGCAGAGGCACACTGTGAGGGGGTAACCTTGGGTGAGGGAAGTGAGGGGGTGTGAAGCAGGGAGATGTGAGGCTGGACAAAAAGGCAGGGACCGGGTCAGGGAGAATTGGAGGCTCTGGAGGCCTGAGGTGAAATGGCACACTTGTTGCCACAGCACAGCCATATCTTCACTTTCAGATAAGGCTTCAGAACAACGGTCCCAACCCACCGTGCTTCCTGCCCTCCAAATTACGTATTTGTGTCTTGGGGTGAAACTTTCTAGAAAAAAGAAAAATATCTCCCATCACAATCTCACAATCCCTCCTCCCATACCTCCCCAAAGAAGCAGTAGCAGTCCTGATTCCAAAAGATCCCTTTTCCCATTACTCTCAAGCATCCACTCCTGCCCAGAGATGAGCTTCCGCAGTGCTGTTCCATCCTAAACAGCCAGCAACCTTTCTCAAATTTGGGCCTGCCCCACTGCACCAGGCAGCCTAGCTGCAGCTGAAGCCCCCAAGGGGCAATCTGCACACAGAGAGGAGGAAGAGAAGGACAAGAGGACACTGCACTTTCAGGCTAGTGGAGGCTCAGGTAACTGGCTTGTTTTAGGAAAGTCTTCCCTTCCCATATGGAATGGGATTTTTGCCATCATTAAAATTTGATTTTTTCCAAAAGGGGCAAAAAGAACAGATTAGCGCCCCCTGGTGGTACAGGTAATTCCCAGGGGCAAGGGTTGCGGAGGCGGGTATGTAGATCCCAGAGGGAGTAAGAATCTCAACACCATTACTGGAAACAACAAAAGGCATGAGAGACTAGACCCCTTGGCATATGGATACCTGCACCAAAAGGCCCACCTGGGTTGGGCGGCAAACACTGGCATCAAGCCCAGGAGCGACCCTCAGACTTTGTATCTGGGCTGAGTCAGCCTCAGAGCCCATGTGGCCTTCCCCCCAGTGGCAGGCAGGCCCTTTCCCAGCATTCTCCACACCAAGACGATTGTTTTGGGATCACTTAAGAACTCCTTTCCTCATGTTTCACTCATACTTAGCAAGTAGATCTCTAAAAGAAGGCACAAAGTCTCGAATATACCCCAGCCCCCAAATTCTTAAAAAGATTCCAGGACCACTCATGTTTTCCCGTTACCTTCTGCTGCCATACATACTTGGCCCATGATTCCACCACAGCCTGTGGCTACCACAGAGTTTATAACACAACACATCACAGAGGAAAGCAGCCACAGAAGGCTTCTCCATACAGGCCGGAGAATGAGAATCCTTCAGGGGTACCTCCTCTCTGCTCCTAGCAGCTCTTCTGAGCTGCATCAAGCATCAAGCTCTCAGTTAGTCCCAGTTTCACGATCTGTAAAATGGGGCAAATACTAACCTGCTGGCAAGGTGGTGGAGTATAACCCCAGCACAGGGTAAGGATAAGGATAAGAATATTTCAGCCTTGTCCAGGCTGTCCTCATACCCCACTTGGACTGCCCTTCTCTTTCCTTGATGATACAGTTTTGCTTCCCACTAAACCAACACTTCACACAGGACCACTTTGCTCAAGGACAGAAAAGCATCACCAGAAAGCTAAGACAGCCTGAATACAACCTCTCCCTCCAAGAAGCTGAAATCTTCACATCTTGTCAAGCAGCCCCAACGGAAATGGAACTGAAAAGAAGCTGAATCCCAAGGGGCGCTGCGTGGCTCAGTCAGTTAAGAACCCACTTTGGCTCAGGACGTGATCTCATAGTTCGTGAGTTTGAGCCCCGTGTTGGGCTCTGTGCTAACAGCTCAGAGCCTGGAGCCTGCTTTGGATACTGTGTCTCCCTCTCTCTCTGCCGCTCTTTGCTTGCTCTCTCTCTCTCTCTCTCTCTCTCTCAAAAATAAAAGAAACATTAAAATAATTTAAAAATTAAAAAAAAAAAAAGTTGAATCCCAAAAGCACCACCCTAGAGTGGCATACCACTCCAAATGCCTCAACACCAGGAGGAATAGGGATGATAAGGAAGAGAAAATATTAGGGAAGCTGGGATAGATTGTGCCCTCCTTGGGTCCCCAAAGACCACAGTTGTGCAAGTGGAGTGGCAGACTTTATAAAAACTGCTGAATCCAATATGCACCTGCCTTAGCCACTGATAAAACTTAAGCTGTCCCTAAGCGGCATGTACAGAGCACCAGTGACCCATAAGCTCCCGCCCCAGCAGCCCCTGCTGCCCAGCTCCAGGGCCCTTACCTCTGTACAGAAGGGAGTAAGCTGTGGATGGACTACGGGCTGGACATACATGTGAAAGGTAGACTCAATCTCCATGGTTCGACCATTTAGCTTCAGGATGGGGAACTCGATAATTTCCTGGAATGGCAAAGATACAGAAAAAAAAAGAATACGTTTTTTTAACCAACCATTTCATAACTCAGAGTCAAGAATGAGGGAATGTTCTGGACTCATTAGCTCCTGCCAGGCCAGACCCAAGACTGAGTGTAATGGTGCCAGCTCAGTTCTTATTCTAACCTTCCCACTGTTAATACCCTCACAGGTGGCCAGGACTAGACACATGCCCCATCCCTACTGTCTCTGGAAAGGGGAAAGAAGACAGTAGTATAAGCTGCCCCAGTTTCCCCAACTGGTTCTCTGCCAGAGGCCTGTTCACTGGAGCCCATGAAAGTAGCCCCACTCCTCCCCCTTGCCCAGGCCTCTGCCCTGGATGGGCCTGGATCTCCAGCCACAAGACCAATCACAGCCCTCTACATTTAAATTTAAGCAGAACCGATGAGTTTCTTCATTCATTAAAAAAAAAAAAAAAAAAGAAAAGATAAATAATAAATAAAGCCAAAGGGGATACTAAAGAGAAGAAGAAAACTGAGTAAGAGTAATAGGCGCTAGTGCCTCCCACCTTTCTTTCAGGCAGTACACCCTCCCCCAGCCTGCTCCCCCCAATCACTTAGCCAGCCCTTCCCAGTCCACTGGAACGTAATGGAAGAGAAGGAGGAGGAGTGACAATTTGTTTGGTGTCTCTAAGATTAATTTGTCTCCGTTATTTAATAGAGATGCACAGCACCAAGGTCCTGGTGTGCAAACAGGCTTGCAGAACGCTGGCTGTGCAGCACGCCTCATACATCGCTCCTGGGAAGGGAGGAATGCACCAGAGGGGGGAGAGGGCAGGAGAGCACACACGCACCAGAGAGAAGAGGGAAAGCGAGGAGAGAGAATAAAAAAAATTATTGCTTTTTAATATTCAAAAACAGTTTGCAAAATTTAATCAAAGCAGAGGAAAAGCTAACATTTTTACCACTTTGACATTTTTATTAGCGCTTTCATAAATTTTTAAAACATGAATGGAATTAGTTTACAACACAAAAAAACTGCCCTGAAAACATCTGGAAGAGACAAATAGGAAATAATAAAAAAAATAAATAAAAAGCAAAATCCTCCGAGTAAAATTAGCATGTGGAAAAGACCTCCACTGCAGAGAGAGAAGGGGAGCTTTGCCCCCTCCGTGGCCCCAGCAGTCAGCTCCAGCAGCATCCCTACCCCAGGTCCCCAGTTTTGGAGGGGATCTTTCTCATGTCACTAAAATCAAGGCAAACTGGTTCTCTCCGGGGACAGCCTGGAGGAGCAGCACAGAAGCTGTGGACACCTGACTGCATGCAGGACAAGGACGAGATGGAAGATGGAAGAAATGGCCGATCTCCTTGATATCCCAGGGCAGCCAGGTAGCCTCTTCCTCAAACACACTTAATACCACCACGCTTGTTTTTAAAGCATCTATTTTTATCCAACACATAAAAGCAGGACTGAAGACCAAATCAAGGCAGTCAGATTTCATAACAGAGAAATTCAAAGGTTCTGCTTGCCTGGTCTCCCCGCGCTGATCCCCAAAGATGGGGAAGCTAACAGGAGCCCCTGGAGATAGGAAGAGCAGCAAGGCTGAGGCAGAGGGGGCACAGCAAGGAGGCCCTAGCTGCTGCACAGATTAGGTGGTATCTTTCCTCCCAACTCGAAGAGAGGGGGGTACTCATCCCAATTCCCTGGGCCTCTCTCATTCCTCACAAAGCACTACTAAGCAGAGATGGTAGAGGAGAATTTCGTGCTGAAAAATAAAACTGAGGCACACATACAAGCAAAATATACATTGGTCCCCCTGAAAAATCAGAAATCAAAGATTTCTAAGCGCTAACTCTGAGGTGGGGCTCATCTGACACCCGAATTTCTGATCTATCCTCCCACTGTGTGGGAGCAGCACTTCCCCAACAGGGGCTCCACAGCCTGGTGAGTTTGGCTGCCCTGGTGTCTAAAGAAACAAATACAGCCAGCTCCTCACTAACAATGTTAGCTGGGCCCACAATGAAATTTAACCTGTGACACAACTGTACTTTTCATTTAAACTTTCATTTGGAGAGAAGCAGTGTTTGGAGACCTGCAGTTTGTCCTGCTAATAAAGACAAGTGTTGGGACCTTTAAGGATGCCATTCATCTCTGGCTTTTATTAAATTCAATTTTCTTAAGCCCATGATACATTATGAAATTAGGAGTTGACATTCCTCTGGAAACAAAAATATCTATCAAACATAAATAGAAAAAAACCCCTCTATTACCAAGAATTTATGGCTTAAAGTTGATCTCTTTCCACTTTTTTACAAGCACATGGTTTGTTTCAGATATCTGAAATGTTATTATAGATCTAGAATTTCATTAGTATTTATTATAAAATAGTAAGCGCTTCAGCTCCTGCTTTGACTAGCACCAAGTCAGCATCCCCAGTAGATTCTCTGAAAACTTAGCCTTTGGGTTTCCCCACTGCACCTCTGTCTTCAAACTGTCCTGCTGCTGGCTTCCTTGCCCCTAGGGAAATGGAGCCAACCTGTGCTCACACTCAGGATCACCCTCCCAGATAGGAGGAACAAGCCAGTCTAGGCTCCAAGCAAAAAGAAGAGTAGATCCCTGAAATGCCTGGGGGCCAGGGACTTGGTGGATTGGACCTATCATAAATACACCTGCCCAGTGTTACTAGCCCATCAGCCAGGCCTTCTTCCTAAGACCAAGAAGAGGGACTTTCAAGAGCCAATCTCAGAACATGACTTTGCACAGGCCCTTTCTCAGCACCATCAGCTATTGTAACAATGACCTTGTACACAGGCATATTCATTTAAGCCAATGAGGATGCAAAGAGAAGCTGAGAGATAGAAGACCCCATGAGGAGTCAGCAGAAAGGCTCTCACTTAGGTACTTCTTACCTCCCAAGATTGCCCAACCAAGCCCAGAACCTCAAAATACTGGCACCAACAGTCCATTTAGGAGAGCAGAACTCTAATCTCTACTAAGTTGACATGACTCTGCAGCCAGTGCACCTGGGGCATGTCAAACACTTCAACAGTTTTTAGCTCATAATGATCAGAAAGGGAATGCTAAAATTATAGGTTTAGTAACTTCCAACCCAGGAGCTTATGAAGATGTGCCTAAGTACTAGCTTCTGGAGGCAATTGCTCTGATAAAGACACTGTTATTCCCGCCTCTCCTTTTCCCTCCATCTCCTCATTACCCTGGGAAAAAGTTTTTAGGAGTAGATGAGTGTCTGTTTGTGTGGAGGTAGCATCAGGAAGGAAAGAACCAGTATGTATTTACCAGTCCTTTATTCTTCCCCTAAGAATAGTTCCATGATTCCTTACAACTGTATGTCATTTACATTCAATTAAACTACCTGAGTAGCACCTACTGTGTGCAGGGCACTGTACAGGTGTTGCAGTGGGATTCAGAGAGATGTATCTCTGCTTTGGAGAGGTGCACAGACTAGTGAGCAGAAAAGACACTGAACAAATAATGAAGAATGCACTATGATAAGTATCTTAGCGGAGGGACATACTGAGCATTAGGACTTTCAATTTATAGTATACTTGCAAATACATTTTCTTTATCTTACCCTTATTAATCCTGGAAGATAGGTCATAGCAGCAGCAGCTCATAAACCAACACTATTAAGCACCTACTATTTACCAGGCAGGGGCTGGGTGTGGACATAGAGACAAATACAAGAAGATGTGGCTCCTCTCTCTGAGGTGCTTGGAGTCTGGGCAAGGGGGAGAGAGGAGCTGGCTCCAACACCCTCGGGACACTTGGGAAATGGAATCATTTCATTCCTTCCATTTGTTGTTTACTACATGGCAGACACTCTGCTAAATGCTTAACAGGAACGACCTCATTGAAACCTCTTAACAACAATTGTTATGATCCCTGTTTTACAGATAAACTAAGGCCCAAAAAAGAAGTGGTCTCTTGCTCAAGGCTTCACACTTTGTGAGGGGCAGAGCTGGGACTCCAAATGGGGAAATAAGACTTAGAACAGGACTCACAGCTTTCAAAATCTGAAGGGTCAAGAGCTGATTCTTCCAGTCTGAAAGGTTGTCTTTAGTGAGCTTGGTCTGTCTCCTAGGAAGAGAGGCTGCTCTCAAGTTACAAGAGACCGTGGACTATGCAGGCAGAGAGTCCTGGAGGACCGCTGCTGCATAGGCTCCACTGCAACTGCAGTGATGCAGACGGTGCTATGCTCGGGGCTCGGGGAGGGTGGGAGCCAGGAGCCCTAGGTTTGCTTCGCCAGCACAAGCTCTGTTCTCGCATGCAAACCTCGCTCTCTCCACTTTTGGTAAGTAACATGTGAAAAGGGAGGATAAACAGCAAGATAAAAGCCAAGCACACAGCTCTAACAGAGATCTCTGCTTTTACAGAGCTCTCCACGGGACCAGGGAGGTGATGTGATCTACTGAAGGTGACAAACATGGTAGGTGGTGGAGTGAGGATTCAAATCCAGACAGAGAACACCCCAAAGCATTTCCTGTCTCTCATCTGTAAGTGGCCTCCCATCCTCCCTTAACTGCTACAAACCACCAATGTCTCAGTTTTCTGTCTGTCCAGACCAAGGGTTTCCTGGAACACAGAACTTTCAGAGCTAAAACTGGAATAGCTAGTCACCCTACACTGTCCACAAGCTACCTGCACCACTAGGTTGTCCAAAGGTAGAGCATGATAGATTCAAAAAGCTGGTCTGCTGATGGTGGATGGGAACTAGCCACAACTTGACAACTCAAGACAGAAGCCTCAGAATTTGGATTTTTGAAAGTATCCATGGTTTCAAACCTACTGTATCCGCTGTCTCCCTCAATAAAATGACAACAGCAAACCTTTCTTTGTTTTTTTAAGGGGAGGGAAGACACATAAAAAGGAAGCACCAAGTAAATATTTGTCTCAGGACAAAACTGCAATAGTGGTTCAAATGAAATTTCACACCTACAGTCAGTAGATTACAAGAAATAAATGTGTAGGTTGCTTTCAGGGTATTCAAATTCCCTTCAACTAAAGTGTCCTCAGTGATAAGATTGTATTTGAAGATAGAACAACAACAGAAGGATTTTAAGCAGAAGGGACTTAGGTTGGACTGCTGGAATTTCTTGACAATGGGACAGAAGTTTTAATAGTGTAGTGTTCTTACAGACCTTTTTTTTTTTTTTTTTTTTTTTTTTCAAAGCACAAGTTCTCCTTTGCCTGAGCTGATGGTTCTATGGTCCTGTCTGAAATAAGGGAATCAGCAGATCATTTCTCATGGCTTCCTCCTCTCAACCTAGGAACTGGCATTCCTTCGATTTAGAAATGGTAACAACTAATCTATACCTTCCCTCTATCCTATGAAGAAAATTCCAGAATGTGCACAGAAAGGTTTGATAAATCCAAAAGCAACATCACACCATGAGGTAGAAAAAGCAGTATGTGGCAAAATCATGAGTTTTATGCAAATACTTCGTTTTGGGCTACAAATCCCATGCAAAGGCAGGCTTTCCTCCAAGGGATCAAGGTACCTCCTGGCCACAGGGAAGAGGAGAAGTTGAGAGGGGGAAGTGAGGGCTGCACTGGGCAACGAACAGGGCACGGTTTGCTTAACAGTTTCTCCCTTGGGGGGAAAAAAAAGACATTTTATGCACAAGGAGCTTATTTCTTAAACAAACACTCGTGGTTTTGATTTACACCACAGCCTGCTCCTAAATAATTTATGGCGGGTTAAATTTATTGCCGAGCCCTGGCTGGCTGCAAATTCGAATTGCCAAATAATTAGATTTTAGGGCAAAGCTTATAAATTACCCGTCGATTTGTCCGGACTTGTTTGTCAGTTGCTTTGTGCTTCGGGTCATCTTTGGCATTTGGCTGTTTGGGTTTTAATTGCTGATTTACACTTTGACAGATGAGAGCTGATGCTCGAAGTTTCAGGACAAGGAAGGGTAAAAAATCAGAGCTTTAAAAGGCTGATTTTTCACCTACATGTCCCTTTTCACTATCCCCATAGACCCCAAAGCAATTAAAATGTAGAAAAGAGGCTGAAAATAGACACTGCTATTCTTTATTGGGGGGGGGGGGGGGAGTGTGCAGAGTGATGTATAATTTGCTTTTATTGAAATCTGAATTAAGAAAAAAACCATAATACAATAAATTAAGACCAAAAGTTTTCAAAACTGCATCTTCATCCAGTAGTGTGCATCTCTGTGTCTACCTTATATGACTGTGGATCAGCCCCAGTTCAAGCATTTTTACATACTCAATTGTAAATAACTGCAGATATTAGTGGCCTCTGTGAAGCTGACCCTTTAGGGCAGCAAACGACCAAACGATTTCTTTGTAGCTACCTGTATACGTATTTGTCATAAAATTAATTGAAGCAAATCTTGGGGTTGTACGCAGGAGAGGCCCACCAGAGGCAGCACTAAGGGAAGTCATGGAAATGGAAAGTCTCAAGTCTAACTTACCATTCCAGTGGAGGAAAAAAAAAGTCTCTCTGGGTGATGCCTAAGCTCTACCTACTATGTTGATAGAGGGCCTAAAGGCTTTCTCTATCCTTCCCAAAGCAGGGCCTGCTTCCCAGCCACCCGCTATTCCCCAATACCTTGCAATGAAGCCATGAGTAAGAATACTACTAGTGCTAATTCTACTTGTAAGAGCTAACTCCTATAGCTATTACATGCCAGGCACTGTTCTAAGCACCTATATCTCATCCTCCCAACAGTCCTGAGACTGGTGCTAATATATATTTTTTCATAAATTTTTAAATGTTTGTTTATTTTTGAGAGAGTGAGAAAAAAGAGTATGAGTGGCAGAGGGGCAGAGAGGGAGAAAGAGAATCCACAGCAGGCTCTGCACCGACAGCAGAGAGCCCAATGCAGGGCTTGAACTCACAAACCCTGAGATCATGACCTGAGCCGCAATCAAGAGTGGCATGTTTAACCGATGGAGCCACCCAGGCACCCCAAGGTTGGTGCTATTAACCCCTTTTTGGCAACAGGGCAACTGAGGCATAAAAAGTACAACTAACTTGCCCAAGGCAAGTCATACCATTAGTAGGTGGTGGAGTCTAGGCTCAAATCCAGAGTCCAGCTCTGGATCATTCTATGCTCTGAACCATTATGCTATATTCTTATCAGAAGAACCTCTACCTTAGTTTCCCTCACTCTGGAGGTCCAGAGTACACATTATGAGACTTGGCCACATGCACCCAATGCTTATTCATTTAATCAACCAGTAAGGTGAGGGAAAGTCATGTAATGTACTCAGTATCACAAGATAAAATCAGAGGCTTGGTTAGACAAAGGACATTTTCCCAATCAGCACAAATACTGCACTAAAGATCCACTACCCTGGGATAACAGGTGATCAAGACAGGACCAGGCTGCCTCACCAGACAAAGGCTCTGGTAGGCAACTTGGGTAGGAGACCTGAGAAGCTGACTGGGCTTCAGGAGGACCCGCTCCTGAAGGGACTACTAGTCTCTCCACAGAAGACTGTATTTCCATGGGGTGCTTCACAGATTTCCTGTTCTCTGACCATTGCTGCTGGCCAGAAGCCAGGACAGGGAAACAGTTGTGCTGGCATGACAGATTTTTAAAATCACTGACCATGGAGCAAGCAATACACAGACTGACATCCTGCCTACGATGAACTGAATACTTTTCTCACACATTGGCTCATTTGATCCTATATCTCTGTAAGGCAGGCAGGAATCACTGTCTTATTTTACAGACAAAAAAGCTAGGGAGGTCAGTGGTTCTCAAAGCCTGTTCCCTCACAGGGAGCATCCCCTCACTTGGGAGTTTATTAGAAATGCAAATTCCTGGCCTCTGCCCCAGACTCTGGATCAGAAACCCTGAGGGTGGGGCCAGCAATCTGTGGCCAGCTTTCCAGGTGATTCTGATCACAATTCTGATTGCTAAAGTTTGAGAACCATTGGTTTAGACTAGAGCAGTGTTTCTCAGACTTCAAGTTATCCAAAACTCTTGTCAAATTACAGATTGTATTTAGTGCTGGATTAGGGCCTGATATTTCTAACAAGCATTTCTAACAAGCTCCTAGATGATGAGGATGCTGCTGGCTGTTAGACCACACTTTGAATAACAAAGATATAGTCTAGAACATTTATGAAACTACCTCCTGATCACAGATATACTGACCAAGTGAGAATCTGAGCCACAGGTGTCAGTTCCTTTCTCACATCAAACCCTTAGTTGGCCCACTTTCAAGCACCTGGGACAAGCCCTTTAGCTCTCCCAACCACTCCTGGTTCTTGCCATCAGAAACTTCATTCTCCTTGCTGCCACAATCCAGGGGGGAAAAATTGGCATGTCACATCCCAGAACTTTATTGAGGAAGTTGGCACCTCTCTGTTAGGGAACCAGCAGGAGGTCTTCTTTCATGACAATGCTTGCTCCCTTGACAAATATTGTCAAGATCGGGGCATCAGCTACCCACAGAGCACTCACACTATGCTCTCCAGAAAATTACCTTCCTTCTGTCCAAATGAATCAAAAAGCAGGACTGGATACTTCTCCTATGAAGACTTCTTGAGAAAGACCTAACTTTGGCCCACAGATCTGGAACAGGATCACAGTCAATTCTCACAAGATCCTGAGGCACCACGCTAAGGATTCCTTACCAACATCAACCAACTACCATGAACTTCCTTTTAAGGCCTACCCTGGCCTTGTTTCTCTAGTCACTTACCTTTCTAGTGAAAGTATACCTGATCAAAATGGCATGTTTCATATGCCATTCTTCAGTCCCTAGTTCCGCCATCCCCAACTAACTACCAATCCCTTCCAGTCTATTAGTTGGCCTTTCATTCAAATGCTACTAGCACCGGGGAAAACAAAACAAAACAAAACAAAAAACCTGTCAACAATGCAGACAGAGTCCCTGGACTCCATTTCCAAACACCACACTCTTAAGCCGTGGCTCTCAGTTCTATCACACTTTTGGAGAACAAGGTTCCAAGCTTTCTTTCCGGTTATCATCCAATTACCTAATCATTACTACCTACCTCCCTTAGGTAGGACCAAACAAGGATCAAAAAGATCCTACTGGCTCAGTTGGTTAAGCGTCCGACCTTGGCTCAGGTCATGATCTCACAGTTTGTGAGTTCGAGCCTTGAGTCAGGCTCTGTGCAGACCGCTTGCTCAGACCCTGGAGGCTGCTCCGGCTTTGGTCTCCCTTTCTCTCTGCCCCTCGCCCACTCACACTCTGTCTCTCTCAAAAATAAATAAACGTTAAAAAAAATTTTTTTTTAAAGATCCTACTTATATCACCACTACAGAACTCACCTTATCAGATCTCCTTAGTATAGATCTTCAGTTCAGAGCACCCCATTTACAACAATCATAGGTTCCATCTTTACCCTTGCCAAATCTCTTAGTACCACTGACTCCTAGGAGCCCACCAGTATCCAAATGAGCTACAAGCTACTTCAAAGCATGGTTCTCAAGCTCATTTCCCCCCAGCACATCTAAAAGCTACAACACATAATTTCTTCTCTCCATCCCTACCATCACTGCCTTAGTCTAACCTACTAACATCACTTTCAAATAACGCCTCCTAATCAGGTTCCCCACGTCCATTTTTAACCCCTTAGAACACTTTCACTCCATTCCCATGAACCCTGGCTTGCAACATCTGTTTCTTCTATTCCATTCAACAACACCTTCACACTTCCTCTTCTGGCTCACCAACTTTGCCTCCCAGCCTCACCGTGGACTTGGTATGCTCCTTTCCTTTCAGCAACATCAGCATCTCCACATAAGAACTTCTGCCAGCATTTAGACTTTGGACCAAACCTTGGCTAAAAGGGCCTCCCTAGGACTAGATACTCAGCACTGGATACCACAGCACTGGAACAGGTACTACCAGATACTACCACTGGATACTAGATACCACAGCACTGGAACAGAACTGCACTGCTCATGTAACAGATCTGTTTTGCTGCTCACAGACCAAGATCTCCCATTAGCCACTACATACAGGGATAGGACCAAAACAGCAACCTATTCCAAGGTACGTGTACATCAAATTAAAAGCTTTGCTGATGTTTGTCTCTCCCTCCAGAGTCTACTTACCTTCTTTCTGATTCTCTCAGCACCTAACAGGGCTTTGCCCGTGGCAGCACTCTAAACACACAAACCCTTCTCTGCCTGTTCCAGCCTGCTCACCCTTCTGCTGCAGACCTGCCAGGCTGGGGAGCTAGTGTCAATCTGGGAATACTCTTGTTTCAGGCTTTTAGGCTAAGACTCAATTTTCACAGCTAGAGCTCAAAACTCATCACATAAATGTATAGCTGTGGGGTTTTTTTAAGTATTGTGAACACCCAGGATAAGAGAATAAAAAATAGTTACCCCAATGGCATCTTAATCAAAATGATGCAGGATCCTTTTCCCCAACAAGACAAAGAGATGGAAAAGGCATCTCCTAATATCAGTTTCCTCATGTCAAACAACTGGGATCAGTCTACAAAGCAAGAAATGTAATCAATACTGGGGGAGAAGAAAAACAAGACAGGATGGAGGCAGGTAGAAGTGAAGCCTATGGACTTACCCTGGATTTCACATCTCCACTACCTGCTTTTTTTCTATGGCTGTGTATCTGTTGCTGCTGCTCAGAGGGAGAGCTCACCACCCCCTACAACCTTATGCCCTCCAGTCACCTCTGCTCTAGCACATCTTCTCTTGTCACCCAGGTCTATTTCTTCATTAATCCTTCCATCTCATCCCTCAATGTTAGTCAGCCAGCTCTTTATCTGTTTGAAGGGTCTAAACCTCCATGGTCTATGGAAGGTGGGTCTTCCCAAGGGATGTCTAGCAGATCCAAATCCAAACTGCCAATACTTTTGGAGGTCAGAGGGAGGTGCCATGTCATTCTCCAGCCCTTGCTTCCCCCAAAAGGCCAAGCAGCCCAACCCTGTGCTACCTTCAATAGCAGTTGGATTAGCTTCCCCTGACAATGATTCAGGGCCTCAGCTTACATATTTTTTTTCTCTCAGTTTACATATTTTTATGCTGACCCTTACCTTTTGGCCCATACTTTATTGGCTAAAATTCTCTCAAACCTCTTCTGGCCTTTACACTGTCACAACATCCCAATAAGACCTGCTAGCTTGAATGTGAGAAGCACCATATAACCAACACAGATAATCCTACTAACCAAACAGTGAAATATTTGCCATGTACAAAGTCTTCATTCTCCCTCTTCCTCATCTTCAGCACTCCCACACACGACCCTGCAATCCAGGTCAGTTTTTCAGACTTAGGCCAATTCATCGTGGCTTACTCTGTGAGCACCTTCTTTCATTCCTGCTGCAAAAGTTCTGAGAGGCCACAGGCCGACTTGGCCTCTTAAATCTCCTAAATTTCTCTTAACATGAAGCCCATGTGACCTCTCCTCCACATTGTGAGCAGGGTTGATCATTCTTTGAGTCCCCACTGCACCAAGTACTTACCTACGTGATGTAATCAAACACTTAACAGTGGTTACATGTAGGTTTACCCTCCTAGACTATGAGCTCCTTGAGGGTAGGAATCATTTCTTACTTGTTTCTATGTCCCCAGCATCTAATACAGAGCTTGAAGTTACTAACCCAAGAGTAAAGAGAGGCCTTTGCATTGCCTCTAAGGTAGTTACAGAGAATAAGGTCCTCCCCATTCCTTTGCTTACTTGATTAAAGGGCAGCTCAGTGTCACTGTTCATTTACAGTCCCTGATTTCATTCATCATTTATCAATGGCTCTATTCTTTAGAACTCTTCCCCACCACCAACCTTAGCCCAGTGTCTAACAAAATCTGCATTCCAACAGCTGTGTCAGCCCTGGGGAGGCCACCAGGATAATAAGAGGCTAGGGGGAGGTTTCTTGATTTGTACTAAATTATGTGGTGATTTTGTTACCAATGACCCAATGCTCCCCAAGGAAAGTTCCTGGTCCCACCCCCAGGCAACTCCATAGCCCTAACTACACACCACAGCAGCTTGAAGGTATAAACCCTGAGGAAGATAGAGAAGCAGTCTGAATAGAGCAAATAAACCCACTTCGATCTGTACCTCTGCTATGCCAAACACATAAGGCAGCAGCACCATGCATCAGTGCTCCACTCCCTGGGATGTATATTTTACTTCTACATTGCTATGTCTGCTCCAAATAAAGAAGGGCCCCTTCAGCTCTCACGTGAAGTTACAACAGGGCCAAAACCTGAACACAGCAAATGCTTGTTCCCATTCGGGGAGTGGTTGTGAGGAGCTACAGTGACAGTCAAAGAAAAGGGATAGCGGGGAGGTGGGGGGGGGTCCCTATGAGGGACCACCAGGAAACAGCAGCCCGTGAACGGGGGGGGGGGGGGGGGGGGGGGGGGGGCTTTTGGAGATGGAGGGGGAAGCACCATTTTTATGGAGGCAGCAACAAAAGGGACAAAAGGGCCTAGTGGGCTGTCCCATTCCTACCACCATCACTGGCCACCAATAGAGGAATTCATTTATGGTGACCCTGGAAGAAGGGCGTGTTAAAGCAGAGATATAAGTAAAAAGAAAGGCAATAATTGGTCTGATGGGCAAGGGAAAAATTATACCAGGAGTCGGGAGCCTGTGCAAGAACACTTACAGCTCACACAGTCGTCATAACTCAGCCCCCTCAAGCATTTTGTGCTCTGCTTATGGTGTTAACTTTAATGTCTTAACATATAACACCATCCGCACTAACACAAAATACTACACACGCCAGATGAGGCTGAGTTATAGTTGCTGTGGGAAGCATAACTTTGAATTTCCTGATTTTGGTGCATTTAATCTCAACCATAATGTTACATTAACGTCGGTTTTGCATTTCATTTCCCAGTTTAGAAGAATAGCGTCAGCGCCTTTGCCTGTCTGTACAGAAAAAAATGCAGGCTGACTTGGGGCCACAGGCAGATGGACCACAACCCAACAACCGGACCCTCGCAATAAAAACCCTGGCCAGACCCCTCCTACTTAGAGGGGCTGTGACTAGGACAAGTGAATGGGGAGGGAAGAGTGGGTTCTTTCTCTAGGGAACTGCCTTTCTGTCCACTTGGGAGTGTACAGGAACCAAGGTAGCACACGGTAAGAGCGGTGTCCATGTGTGCACACTGGATGGGGGAGGGGGTAGGTGGTAGGGGGATTCTGCCTTTCAGCCCTAAATAAAGAAGAAGGGAATCGATATAGTTTGATTTGTAGGGATCTTAACCAATTTCCTGTAAAGTTTTCCAAAATGTCTCTCTCACAAAGGACTAATAATGATGTACCAGCTCTAAGACATACTGAAATCCTCCAAATGCCTCTCTTCTATATTATTCCTTCTCCTGTCACTATGAAACTTCCCCCACCCTCCCCTCCCCAAATAACCCAGCATCTGGACAATTTTCTATAAAAAAGAAACTCCTTTACTCATGGTTCTAACTCAAAATGCAGATGGAGTTTCTTCAAGGTTTCCTAAAAAAAAAAAAAAAAAAAAAAAAAGCCCCTGTGGACAAAGACCAAACACTAGAAAACCTCAACCCCAAAGGTCATTTTTCTCCCAAGTTATGGGCACTTGAATACAGATGAGAAGGAAAACAGTCGGCAGGGCTGCTGCAGATTAGTGAGAAAAAAGACTACACCCCAGAACCTGATGCCCAGCCAGAGGGCACTCAGGGAGGCAGGGCAGGCAGCAGCTAGCACATGGCTCCCCAGATAAGGAGAGCTGGGCTACCTTCTCCTTGGCCATCCGGATAGCTGAGGGTTACTTCTTTTCTCCTTGTGCTGTGGCCTATACCTCATTGTCCTCACTTACATTTGCTTTTGTTCCTTTCTAAATACTAAGGTGGTGAAAGAACCTGCCCCCAGGTTAAAGATGGACAATTAAAGATCCCACCAAAGCTTTCAGGCTGCTTCCTGGGCCTTAGGGTCACAACCACCATTATTCCATGCACATCCACACCAAAATGAGCAACACGAACTCCTGCTAGCCAGGACAAAGGAGTCAGGATTCTCCTAAACCAGATAAAAACCTACTTCCCTATCAGGAAATGATTCCTAAAGCAAGAAAGGAATTGTATTTCTCAAATTGAGAGTCTCTAAAGCAACTTAAACCATCTAAATTAACATTTAAGTGAAAAAATGTTTTCAAATGTAAAAGTCTCATATTCAGCCAATATCTATCATGTTAATCTGAATCAAAACGTAAAACAAAGAGTGCAAAAACCAGAAAGTGAAGCCTTTTACGGGCAAACAGACCACTCCAGTTTCACCTAGCTGAACAAAGTGCAAGAATAAACAGCAAAAGTGATGATAAATGGAAAATACCAGATGTTTTACCATGTTTATAACCAATACTGTTACTCACCCAAGTATAACAGAGCTTACACTTGGTAGTTTCCACAACGCCATTCCTTTAGGACAGTCCCAATAAGCTGATTCAGGGACTTCTGAAGATCAGAGACAGATCAGAAAAATGAACCCCATGCCAAGCATCCAGAAAGATCCTGGCCCCAAACTTGTTTCTGCCTCTTCCACCCCCAAGGGGTAATGGCACACTCCCATAAGGATCAGAAATGTACAATGCAGAGGACTCGAGTATTTGAAAGCAACTGGGAGCTAGGCAGGAGAGCTGGGATGATCTGATTCAGTCCCAAGCCCATCCCCAGGAGGCATGCAGCCCTTGCCCATAAAGTGTCTCTGCCAAGTGGGTAGCCCATTCTGAAAGAACACTAGGGAGGGCTGATTCAACTTGCAGCCCATCTTCTAGTCCTTTTCCTGTCTCTTGTTAAGAGTTCATTTTCGGGGCACCTGGGTGGCGCAGTCGGTTAAGCATCCGACTTCGGCTCAGGTCACGATCTCACGGTCGTGAGTTTGAGCCCCGCGTCGGGCTCTGGGCTGATGGCTCAGAGCCTGGAGCCTGTTTCCGATTCTGTGTCTCCCTCTCTCTCTGCCCCTCCCCCGTTCATGCTCTGTCTCTCTGTCCCAAAAATAAATAAACGTTGAAAAAAAAAAAAAGAGTTCATTTTCATTCTCATCCAAAATCTCAATCTTTCCGGTTTCCATTTAAATTCATTTCTTTTTGGGGGCGCCTGGGTGGCTCAGTTGGTTGAGCAACCAACTCTTGATTTCCGCTTGGGCTGTGATCTTGCAGTCTGTGGGATCAAGCCTTGCATTGTGCTGGGTCCGTTCAGCGCTGACAGAGTGGAGTCTACTTGGAATTCTCTCTCTCCCTCTCTCTCTATCCCTCCCCAACTCGTGCTTGCTCGCTCTCTTTCTCTCTCAAAATAAATGCATAAACATTAAAAAACAAACAAAAAATAAATAAATACATTTCTTTTTTTTAATCCTTATTAAAATGAGGAGCAAGTTATTATACTCCTTGGAACAACTACTTCCCATATGATGAATTTATTTAGTCTGGACAAGAAATCAGTCACCAAAACCATATTCTATTTCTTTTCTAAGTCCTATTTTTGTGCCCCTAATGATTTGTTTTCCCTCTTATCCTGAGCTTTTCCAATTTCTCCACTGCCCCTGCTGACTGAAAGACCTAAACAGCCCAGGGGCTCTAATGATGACCTCAGTAGAAGGATGACCAGGGGAAGGATGCTGTCCTATGTAGGACTGTCACCTTCTCCACTGCATCTTCTAAAATTTCCCTGAATCCTATCAGGATCCTGCTACCTGCAAACTTTATAGAAGATTTTTTTTTAAGAGACAGAGAGGCTCTAAGCTGCCACAAACAACAAGTTTCAAATCACTCTTGAACTACCCATTCCTTTCCTGAAAATGGTCCAATGGGTAGTCCAACAGAGCTGCCTGGCCCCAAACTCACCTTCCTACCTGTTGATCACAGCATTGTGGAGGCTTAATGAAGTAGAGATGCATTACATTTATCACTTACCCCAGATCCACTCAAATCCATCACTATGTCACAGCAAGAAGTTAGATTGATCTGACAGGATTTGCTCTTCTTCGCAAACCCATGTAAGTTATTACTCAGTACCCTATGCTCTTCTAGCTGTTTGCTGATTGATTATCTGACGATCAGGTCAAGTATCTTCTCTGGAATCACAGTAAACTAACGGGTCTATAATTTCCAAGATCATTCGTATTCCCCTTTTAAAGATAAGCAAGACAGCAAATGCTTCTCTCTGAATTCTCTAAAGCAACAGCTAATGCTTTCTAATAATGAACCAGGGCAGCCAATTCTTTAAGTGCCCTTGGAATCACATCATCAGGGTTCATTGATTCTGGAGATAATCTTTAATCAGGCCCAGGTCCTGGTAAACGGCATGGAGTCCTACCTCAGCCTAGGTCAGAAAGGCTGTGGTGCCTAAGTCTGGGTGGGAAGTTGGTGATACGTGGGATTTAAATCTGTATTGCATTATATCTTCAGCATTGCAATAAATAAATAAGTAGAACAATGCCCTTGAAAGAGAAAATGAAAGGTGATACTGACAGACCAAATTCAGGCATAAATCAGGCTTCACCTTGAGCAACACTGACAGGACCCTCTGTAGGACAAGAGAACAGAGCTACATAATTATCTGGGCTTATAATCTAACTGAAAAATGCAGAAATAAACACACATAGGCATGTGCCAGAAAGCAGAACGCAGAAAAAGCCATAAAGGAAGTGCCAAGTGATCATGAGAGTTCAGAAAAGGGATGAATCATACGCAATACGGATGTCTTGGATTTTGGACCCCCATCCCATTAGGGCTTACTCAGTAATTGGAATGTACATCAGTAAGGGAAATAATACAGTATGTTAGGATACGGATCCCTGATTCCTAACCCGAGAGAACGTATGTAACCCAAATTCCCACCCCATCACCCAGGCACACCCACCACAGAATCTCCAATAGTTTGGGGGGCAGAAAAGACTCTACAGCATGGGCAGGAGCAAGACGCTAAAAAAGTTAAGGGTGGCTCAGGTAGCACCCAAACCACATTCCTTCCCTTTTATACAAAGGTCTTTCCCTCGGGACATTCTCCTCATCCTGCTCCTGTCTTCCCAAGCCTCCACAGGCCTGATTCCGATACTCCCAAAGACAGACCACTACTTGACAGTAGAACAGGAAAGAGGAGAGAGAGAGAGGAAGGTAAAAGTGTGGTGGCATCTGCTTTATGGAAAATAATCTACTATTCTAAAGATAGAACCTCTTGATGGGAAAAAAATCAACCATGAGAAATGAACCCAGTATCTCTGAATGGACCCCACTCCTCCAGTCTCCCAAGTGCCTGATGTTACAGTCCCCTTTTCTCCCTCCACCC
This sequence comes from Prionailurus bengalensis, assembly GCF_016509475.1. Classification (NCBI taxonomy): domain Eukaryota; kingdom Metazoa; phylum Chordata; class Mammalia; order Carnivora; family Felidae; genus Prionailurus; species Prionailurus bengalensis. The sequence continues at coordinate 34,866,689 of NC_057345.1, forward strand.
TACCACTGAAAGCTTTTCCCAGACTAACATGTCTACACATCCCAAAATTACTCACCTAATAGCCCAGCCCCACAGGGAAGAGTTACAGTCCTAGAGCTGGGCATACTCAAGGTTCCCACACTACAATCAACTGTCACATCAGCTCCCAATCATTCCCCAAAAACAAACAGCAAGCACAGGTACCTCTCTGCTGCTAAACCAAGCTTCCTAGTAGCACTACCTTAAAAGTTTGTAAAAAGTTTCTGAACACAGTTGATGACTAAGAAAAAAAAAGGAAGCAAAGAAATTTTCCTAACAGACCAACAGTTGTACTTCTTCAGGTTATCTAATGCTGCAAAACACATCATCCCCAAACTCATTGGTTCAAAACATCACTAATCATTTCTTATCTCTCACAGTTTCTGCAAACCAAGAATTCAGGAATGGCTCAGCTGACCAGCCTGGCCCAGGGTCTCTCCTGAGGTTGAAGTCAGATGTCCACTGGGGCTGGTGGATTCACTTCCAAGACAGCACCAAGACACACGACTGGCAAGCTGGTACTGGTTTTTAGCTAAGAACCTCAGTTCCTGTACACCCATGCCTCTCCACAGGCTGTCTGAGAGTCCTCAATGCATGGCAGCTGGCTTCCTACAGAGTGAGCGATCCAAAAGAGCAAGGTGAACTATAGTGCTTTTTATGGCTTAGCCTCAGAAATCACACAATGTCCTTTCCACTGTGTTCTATTGGTTATACGCGGCTAGCTCTGATGTGTGGGAGAGAAACTACCAAGGGTATGAATATCAGGAGGCAAGGATCATCGGGTGCCATCTTGA